>NC_090802.1:58050174-59300174 GCF_036512215.1 Solanum lycopersicum | reverse complement strand
ATTTTGGAGGCCTCATTTTTTTTAACAATAGGTTATAGATTATTATTTTTTAACAAATATTGAATATTATTTGTAGAAAAAGTAAACATCTCATGAAAAATGAAGGGATTATTAGAAGTAATTTGATATATTTTGAGTACTATATCTTCTGAAAAATAATTTAAAATAAGAATAGTTATATCATGAGCCTATGAGGTGAAAACTAGAAGAAATAAATTATATAAAAGTTATTAACAATGATTTTTGCTTTAGGCCACTAATATGCTTGAGTCGCTCCTGGAGGGAGTTGCTCGAATGATAAACACCCCTCACTTTCAATCCAAAGATTGCGAGTTTAAGTCACCAAAAGAGTCTGAGGGGTAGGAGCTCCCAATGAAGGGGTTTAAAAAAAATCTAACATCTTATTTATAATAGTAAGAAACCAAATTAAAGTACAACTAGAAAATATGTTCTTATATGAACAAAGATAAACAAATCCTAACTAAACATTAATTAAATAATACCAAAAATAACAAATTTTACACATTTTAGGATTCATACTTATTTTAATACTCTCCCGTGACTTAAAAGTCGTGTACTCTTGCCTTTTTCTTTTTGTCATAATTGTTGTGTTGGAAAACACTTTTGTTCAATCTTCAATTTCATTCTTGTCGTTGTTGTTGTATTACAAAACTTCACTTTAATCTTCAATTGACAATTATGGAGTATTTCTCTTAAATTCTCATTTACTTTTTCTGGGTTGTGTTGGAGTATCTTCTCTCTAATTTCCAAGTAGAAATTAAGGAGTATTGAATGAAAATCAAGAATATTTGGACGCAATTATCTCTTATAAAATGTGTAGTCATAGTTTGATCATGTTATCTTTTTTGTCGTGCCATTTATAGAATTGTCGCTCATGTATAATGAATATCTTGTCAAAATATTTGGGCTTATTACACCCCCTTAAGCTTAGAAGATATTTAATGAAAAGATTACTTGAATAAATCTCTTTTAAAAAATAATTATTTATTTTAAATATATTTTTTGAATTATCATCATTTATAACAATATATAATAATATCATATATTTTATTGGATTTCTCTTTCTCTTTTGCCTCTTTTCCCTTTTTTTTCTCTCGCCTTTTTAATTTTTGTATCTTTTTCTCGCTCTTTCTCTTTCTTTTTTTATATTGTTGTTTTCCCTTGTTTTTTTTCTTCTTTTTGTTGCACATTTCCCCCTCTCTTGCTTTGTTTGCCCTTTTCTCTCTTTATTTTCTTTCATAATATAGTCAATTATTTGTGGATTAAATATTTTTTATCAATAATTAATTAATTAGATATAAATATGGAGTTGTTTTTACAAATTATAAGCTTGTGAGTCAATTTTTGAATTTGAAAAAAATCTAAATCATGCTTTTTGGAGAATTTGAAATAGCATATCCGCTGATAATTTTATATTGGGATATAAAATCGGATATGGAAACACCTACTAATAAGTTAGCTATAAAGGATTAACACTCTCATTTTCATACTATTGTAATTCAAAAACATTATTGGGCAAATTTGTCGTTGAAGTGAAAATAGTTATTTCAACAGAACTCTACCTTTATGGTTCTGCAATAGTAATTCAAACACTTGAATTGTTGAAGAAAAACATGAAAAAGGCAATGCTTCTTTTGCAATTAGTTATTCAAACTCTAATCCTCGCACTTCATCCTCTAATTTTTTCACAACTCTTGGATGCCTCAAAAGCTCTGTCATTGCCCACTCCATACGTTGATTCTGTGCCAGCAACAAACACATCCTATGCATTATAAAGAAACACAAAGAACGAAATTTAGTACTTTTACAAAAATAAATAAATAATAATTTTCGTTGGTTGCGTTATGCTAAACTTGTTCCTATATATGATACTTTTTCTTTGTATTTGTAATTTTGTTTTAAGAATATATTTGATTGAATAGTGTATTTTTTGCTTTAGAAAATGAGACAAATACAATCATAAAAATAGTGTATAAGACATACAAAACAATTAATGCCTACAAGATATTCTCATTTCAAATTATTAATAATTACATTTTAAATTTTAAATATTTGTAAAGAATCATTCTTACATGTGCTTATCGATAAACTCTATAGTTTTTAGACAATTTTCATCAAGATTATCATGAGATCCAAATTCCAAGTAAAAAAAATGATACACCAAAATGCTTACGAAGTTGCAAGATGTTTTATCCTTTGACCAAATATTACTTCTATTAATTTTTTAACAAAAAAATGTACAATATGTTTTAACAAATTTTTAATTGTAAGAATACTAATATAAACATTTTGACTCTCCATTAAATTAAAATCTGACTTATTTAATTAAATATTAATATTTTATTTATATAATTACATAATTTAAATACCAATCATTGCACTTTAAATCTTAGTTATTTCCTTCTAATAAGTTTTTTATTTATAAATTTGAATTACTTAATTGCATTCTATTTAATGAGAAGGAGAATTTCATGTTTTACTAATTAATGTCAAACATTTTATCTTCTTGAAATGTATAAATATTAATTTAATTTCAACATTTTTATGAGACAAAAAAGACATTTTAAGAAAGTTAATCATAAAATAGTGTGCCTCCATTTTTGTTTTTGCTATTTTATTTTATCTTTTAAAACAAATATATAATTTCTATATCAAAATTATAATAAAGGCAGGACTAAATGTAAAAATAAATTCTTCAAGTTAACTATCCATTACAAACATCTTTTTAAAAGTTAAATTGTTTATCATTTTGTTCATCGTTATAAAGTAAACGTGCAACGCACATGCCTATATACTAGTTATTCTTAAGAACGTAAAGTATTCACTATTCATGGGGCAACTTGGAAAGTTGGCGTCTACATATATCTGTTATCTGTGCAATGGAATCAATAATTTGATTAAGTTGTAGGTGTTATTGATTTGATACAAGGCTTCTTTTGCAATCAATTATAAACGTGACACATCTTTTAGTCCTTACGTGTAGAATAGCTTGATGTTTTTGTCATACAAGAATATGTCAAAAAGAAGAAATTTTGCAAACAACAACATAACAGGTATGTGCAGAACACCCAAAAAGGAAGCAGATTGTGAAATTATTAACGACTAGCTAGACGATGGAGTAGCCACCGCAAACAAAGGTGATTTCCTACAAACAGTGAGCCCATTGCATTCAGTCATGTCCAATTCTTCTTCATTTGGTAATGCAAAATCGAACTTGTGCACAATCCTTGCTAATGCCAGCTCAATTACCACAATAGCAAATGCAGTTCCTGGGCAGCCCCTTCTCCCTGCTCCAAATGGAATCAACTCAAAGTTTAGCCCTTTCACATCAATATCACTATTCAAGAACCTCTCTGGTCGGTACTCCTCTGGATCGTCCCACAATAATGGGTCTCTGCCGATTGCCCAAGCATTAATAATGACTTGAGTTTTTGCAGGTATGTGAAAATCTAATAATTTTACGTCTTCCATTGATTCTCGAGGAATTAGTAGTGGAGCCGGTGGATGAAGCCTCAGACTCTCTTTGATCACTGCTTTTAGATACTGCACATTTCTTAAGTCGTCCTCTGTTATCTCTGTTATCCCTTGGCCTAATTCTCGAACTTCCTCCTCTAATTTTTTCATAACTCTTGGATGCCTCAAAAGCTCTGTCATTATCCACTCCAAAGCTGAATACGTTGATTGTGTTGCAGCAACAAACGCATCCTGCGCATTATAAAGAAACAGAAGAACAAAGTTTACAAGTTTTAAAAATAATAACATGAAAATTAACAAAATATATATATATATATACTAGTTCTGCAAACATGCTTTGCACAGTTGACCTCTGTTAGATATAAAATTGCTCAACATTGTCTAACGTACTCCTATGTCTTTTTGTGCATATAAAATAAATTTTTTTAGTATTTACTTTCTCCCTAAAACTTAAATATGAACAATTTTTTGGTGAATGATGAGCAACTTGTAAGGCTAGAACTAAGCCCCAAGACTGAAATTTCTTGGGACATAAATACTCCAACAATAATTAAAAATAAAAAAAATGAATGAAGAACACAAACCAATAAGAAAAATAGTGATCAATAAAAAAATATTACTAGAACTATTAGATTATGTGTTTCTCCAACAACCATGATAATAAACAATGAACGAAGGCACAAATCAATAAGAAAAATAGTGACCAATAAAACAATACTCCTTATAGAAGAACTATTAGATGATGAAAACAAAGTGTAGTGGATTAGTATTTTTTATCAAATTTATAAATTGAGAAATTAAGTACACGAAAGGTTTGTGCATGAATGTGTTTAATAGTAGAAGCTAAAAAGTTTTAACAATCAAATTCATTAAGAAATGGAAAATGATAAGTTGTAACATCTAATCATGTATTTGGTCTAGTTTAATTGCCATTATTGATTTAGTTTTAAAATTTAGTAAGATTTTTTAATTTAAAAAATTGACGAAGGGCATTTTCGTAATCTAACTTTAAGCTTAACATCTTCTCACTTATAATAATATATGATATACATATATACTATAAATGTTATAGACAAAATATTTTGATTGACCAAGTTTTAAACTATTCCATACTACATATATGGACTAGTCAGAATATATAATTACAAATGGAGCTGATATTTGTGGATTACATACCGTCCAAGAAAGAAGTAGGTTATGGAGCAAACTTAGAAATTTATATATAGACTATAATACAACATTGATTGAATATCATGTTGATTGTGGATTAACTGAACTAGAGCCTATACATGGACAAATAACCATGTGTACAGTAGAATTGAGAGAACTATTGTCAATTATGCCTCGATTACACAGAAATATCAAGAAGAATAACCTCACTAAATTAAGTTAGAATGAAAAGAGGTTCACATAAGTGATAACGTAACACTTGTGTCCCCTAACAGTCACAGAACTCATAGAATGATGTTATCTTCCGGTGCAAGACAGATACGTAAAAGAAAATTAAAACAAGACACACACCAAGGAGGGAAAATTTACCAAAAGGAGAGCTTTCAATGAATCTCTTTGAAGATGAAAACCAGTCTCCTTTCCATCCTGAATTTCCAGCAAAACACCCAAGAAATCTTTAGCTTCACCCGCACTGCATTCTACTTTCTTGTTCCTAATCACGCGTTCTTCAATCAGGCTCTCTATGAATGCATCCAAATCTTTAGCTACTTTCTTCACTCTGCTGTCCAGACCATTGATTTTATTGAGCCATTTAAGCCATGGAATATAATCACCAATGTTAAAAGTACCTATAAGTATAAGAAGTTCTTCTATGAGAGACTTAACAGCAATTCCACATTCCCCTTCATTGTATGTCCTTCCTATGTTCACTCTGCTGATTATGTTATTAGTAAGACAACTAAAAACGTCTCTCAAATCTATCACTGAACCACACTTTTGCCTAATGTTATCAATCATGTTTGATATTTCTTCTTCTCTCACACGACGATAAGATTGGACTCTTTTGTTGCTGAGAAGGTGAAGTACGGTAATGCTTCTAATTTGTCTCCAGTATTCACCATACGGACTAAAGGCCACATCTTTAGAGCCATAAAAGAGTACATCAGTCATGCTAGATTTAGGTCTACCTGACCAAATGAGATCGTTGGTTTTCATGATATCGCGAGCAGCATCAACAGAGGAAGCAACAATCACTGGCTTACTGCCAAATTGAAGTAGCATGACTGGACCATATTTTTTGGATAGTTTATGGAGAGAACGATGAGGAAGCGATCCAAGTTGATGGAGATTGCCTATGATCGGAAGCTTTGTTGGAGAGGGTGGTGATAACCTCTGTTGGGTGTTTGAAGGGCTAAAGAACCACTGATGAAGAAAGTAAGTTAAGAGAAGCAGAGGAACAAGAAGAAAATACTCCATTTTTGTTTTACAAATTATGAACCAACCTTAAGACTAACTAGTTTAAGTAGCTTTGGGAGAGAATTAACTTAAACCACAGTTAAGATAAATCAAATCTTGGTAGCTAAAATATTAATGTAATACCTGTCAAATGTCTAAATGGCATAATACATACAGATTCAAGGTGTGCACAAATAGACAGTAAAACTTGTATAAGTTGAACAAATAGACAACATTACATAACATCCTACATACTCTTCCGTTTAAAAAAAAATGACCCTGCGTGGTGTTCTATGTCTTGGCTAATTGGTTTCAAATGCCCAGCAAAAGCTTTGATGGCCGGCGTGCATGCGGGTTCAATTCCCTGTGATTGCACTTTTTATTTTACCTAATTTATTAATGCAATATTATCAATTATTACTACACCTAATTTATTAATACAATATTATCAATTATATACACCTAATTTATTAATATAATATATTATCAATTAAAGTAATATTTAATATTAAATTAGAGACCAAGGCTACAACTTCAAAATTTAAGGAAAACATATAACTTTTTGTTTTACCTAATTTATTAATACAATATTATCAATTATTATTACACCTAATTTATTAATATAATATATAATCAATTAAATTAATATTCAATATTAAATTAGAGACCAAGGCTGTAACTTAAAAATTTAAGGAAAACATATAATTTTAGTAGTCAATTGATCTTTTAATCTATTTGACTTTCGTTTTTTTTTTCTTTTCATTGAAATTTTAAGTGATTATTTAATTTAAAAGTTAATTGGTAAATCCTATTTTTTTTTTTATAAAACTACTAAAAATGAAAAAGGTTCCATATAGAATTTTTTTTATATGAAAACTCGTTCTATTCTACTATTAATTTTTCATGTCTCGTTGTTAGTCCTAAAGATTCGTGAAATTTTGAAGCATAAAGTGATTTCATTCTAAATGAATTTTCTCTTTTTTCAAAGCTTATTAGTACTATGTAGTTTAATTTTAAAATTTTGGTATATTTTTTTGTTTAAAATAAATTATCTTGAAAGTAACACAGTTTAATTTTTTTAAAATTATGTATTAAATTAATTTTATTTATCTATGCAATTCTTGGACTCCCTTCGTAAAAATTTTGGCTACATCACTGCATTGGTGGTTGACTTACCCAAAGTTTATTTGTTCAATAATGAAAGTTTTAGATCTTTAACATAAATTAGCATATCCTAGTATGAACAAAAGAGGCCAGATATATTCTTGGTGGCTCCAGTTTTATCAATTATTAAAATTTTGCTCACTTGTTAACAATTCCATGCAGTAATCACGTTTATTAAACAAAGAAATGAAGTATATTTTATTTCAATAGTCCTTAACGCTCATGTGATTTTTTCAAGATATCAACAGGGTATGTGAGGATGACTTGGACAAAATGCATTATTTAAAAGCTGTAATTAAGGAAACATTGCGATTACATCCTCCAATTCCTCTGTTAGTTCCACGAGAAGGAATTTCTTTTTATAGCAGCTTTATCTCGTACTCTATTTTTTATTTAGATTTATTTTTTAAATTATTAATATATAAAATTATGTAATGATAAAAAATAATATTATCTATTTAAATATTGTATTTATCAAAGTAATATAGTATAATATAATAATATAACACAATACAATTTAATACGATATATTTTGAAGCAATAGGTAACAAATATTCTAACAAAATGTAAAAACCAAGTAGAATTTTATGTCATTTTTACGAGAGATTTTTATTTTACATAAAATAGATTTGAAAAAGATAATTTCTTCTATTTAATTAAGTGGACTTAAGAAATTTAAGAAAGAATGCGTGATTTGCTTCTAAATTGATGTATCGATATATATATTTGAAAATATTTATATACACATAATTAGATGTATCGATACTAGGGGCGGATCCACGTTGGGTCTAGGGTATTCACTCGAACACCTTCGATAAAAAAATACACAATATATATAAGGTAAATTTTCTGTATTTTTATAGATGCATATATTTTGAACCCTCTCAATGAGAAATAAAAATAGATGGCTCAATGGTAAGACCCCTGAATGTTAAGTCACACGCTCTAGGTTTGAACCTCTGCAACAACATTTATTTATTTTCCATTATAGTTTATGTTTTTATTTTTTGAACCTCCTGAACGAAAATTTTGGGTCCGCCACTGATCGATACATGTATTATATATATAGGGAAATGCACAAGTACCCCTAGACTATGGCCGAAATCCTAAAGACACATCGTAACTAAACTAAGGTCATATTACCCCCCTGAACTTGTTTTTTTTTTTTTGTAATTTTGTGTACTTTTTTGGCTTATGTGACATCCAAATATCTCTCACGCGCCTCAATTGTGTAGGGTCACAGAGTGTGCCACGTAAGACAAAATGTACACAAAATTTAAAAAAAAAGTTCAGAAGATAATATGACCTTAGTTTAGTTAAAATATGTCTCTAAATTTCAATCATAATCTAGGGGACACTTGTGCATTTTCCCATATATATTTCCCAACTAATCAAAGAATATATATGTTGACAATTCAAGCACAAAAAATCTGACATTGTATAGAGATAACAGCAAAAACTAATTAAATAATAGGATATATATCTTAAAAAGATTTGTTTAAAGGGGACTTTCGCATATCGCCAGTCAAAAATAATTTAATTACGTTCTATAATTATAATTTAGTAATTATGATTTGTAACTACTTGTTATAAGGAGAAGAGTGACGAGTAAGATTGGGAGAGGGAGGAGAGAGACGAGCTATAGAGGTAAATGTATATCGATTAACTGGTATACTTTGTATATCTGGCGAGCGAGATTAAGAAAGGGAAGAGAGAGGCGAGCGGATTGGGAGATGGAGGAGAAAGGCAAGCGAGAGGGCAACAAAATGTATAATTCACATCTCATTTGTATAATTCACATGTTTTTGTATAATTGAGTAATACAAAGTCTGAAATTATACAAGTATGATAAAACTCAAAATAACGAATTGATACAAACATAAACATATGAACTTTAAACAATTATACAAATTGTATGATGCATATTACATTATTTAAATTAAATTATACAAAATTTGAAGATGTACATGTTTATACAAACTTAAAAAGTTACACCAAAAAAGATTGAAGGTATATATGGTGATAAAACTGAAAAATCAAAGGAAATGATCGTCATATACAAGTACAAATCATCGTATACAAATACAAATCAAACAAAAATTGTTAGTTGTGAATTATGCAAATATGGTGAATTATATAAACGTGACTAATTATACAAACTCAAAATCAACCCATAGAATTAATTATTAATGTTAGTCATGAGTGATAATTATAGAAAACTATAGTTAAGTAGTATAAGTTTGCTTAACGACATAAAATCTTGGGAAACTTACATAAATATACAATATTAAGAAAATATTTATCATTTATAGCAATAATAATTTTTTTTCATAAATATACAAATTTAATTCACTTTATCATAAATATACAAATTTAATTTATATTACAGAAAACAGTTTATAAAAGATATATAATACAAGTTTAATACATATATATTGCATGCATATTCACTTTTAATATATATTGCAAATTTATCATAGTATTGTTATTTGTTACTATAAATGATAATAAATTAAAATTATTGTTAATCACAATTAAATGATATAAAATATTTGGTTATAAAATATTAGAGAGAAGTAACTTAACCACGGTTAAAATAAATCAAATCTTGGTCGTTAAAATATTAATAAAATACCTATCGAAAATCTAAATGCACGACCAGACGTAATGGAGAGAACACTGCTGGAGCGAGTAATAGTTATGTGTTTGATTAGTCAATTTGAAAATCTTTTTGCAAATATTAGAACTGTAGTTTGTTGATTGGCCAATATTTCAAAAGTCTAAGTGGAAAAACCTACATTTTTAGCTTTTGAAAAAATGTATTTTGTTTCTATAATAAAGAAGTGATCTATGTCACTAATTTTCTTCAAGAAAGTGGTCGATATCATTTTAAAATTTGTTAATGAAACTTGTCGAAATCATAAAATCTTTTCTCTAGATATTTTGAAGTTTTTTTACGAATATTTTAATCTCTGAAACAGTAAAAAAATGAGTGATATGTTTGATGGTAATCACGACATATAATATATACAGTTATACAATCTGACTTGCGTTTTAGATTGGGGATTCTCCAGAAGTTGGTATCTTAGGGTGAAATTAGACAATTTTGTCCAGATTAGGGGAAATCTTTAATGGAAGGGTATATTTGATAATACGGAAAAAGGTTAAAAATACCCTCAACGTATTTCAAATGGTTTAAAAATGCCCTCCTTCCACCTTTTGGTTTAAAAACGCCCTCAACGTTTTTTTAAGGTTTAAAATTGCCCCTTTTTAACAGCCTGCTGACATGGAAAAAATGACATGGATTTTCTTTAAACATTTCAAAATTTATGACCCACTGGTCTAAAAACAAATTTCTAAGTGCAAATCCAATTGTGGCAATCCCTGCACGGTTGAAATGATCTTGGCCAAATTGAAAAACTTGCAGGTGTAACCCAAGGTAGTACTCTGAATTCTTTTTTGGATTACTCAAGGAAACTAAATCTACAGGCACCTGATTTTGGCTAAAAGAAGATAGCATAGACTTCTGAAGTGACTCATAAATGCTTGTGTTTGTCAAGTCAGAAAAGGAATGTGCTCTGAAGAATAAGTCGCCTGTGTACGGATAAGCACATTTACAGGTAGGGCTAAGAATTTGATCAAAGCTGCATTGTGTTTTAAGGCAATTATCTTGTGGAGTTGAATATCCAAAGTTCGTCTGGGAATTGCCACATTAGTCTTCTGATCCTTCTTCATAACAAACTGGATTATGCATAAGTCTGCCAAGTGAACAAGTAGAAAACTGGGATTCTTAAACGACTAAATTGTATTCAGAAGAATCAAATGTCCTAACATGAATGATCCAGCATTTCTTTCTCATTTCTAAACTGGAAGGAGGGCATTTTTGAACCATTTGGAATACGTTGAGGGCATTTTTAACCCTTCTCCGTTGATAATATCAATTAGTGTAAGCGTATATTTGATCAAGTAAATAACGGAGGATAAAGAGTGTGTTTGGTACGAAGGAAAATGTTTTTTCAATTTTTCCATGTTTGGTTGGGACAAAAGTTTTGGAAAATATTTTCCAAATCAACACATTTTCCTCAAAATTAAGGAAAATAACTTCCCTTCAAAAATTAAGGAAAACATTTTCCATAACTCTCCTCCAATTTCAAATTACATTTTTTTTTTTGGAAAAACATCAATTTTAAAAAAATATTTTCAATTTCAAAATTTTTATTTTTTCACCTGATCCTTGACCTTCCCCCACCGGCCAGCCCCCCCCAATCCCTCTCCAAAAAATTAATTTTGCTTTTTAAAAATATTTTCAACTTCAAATTTTTATTTTTAAACTCCTACCCCCTCCCCCGGCCAGCCCCCACCCACCCCAGCCTCCCAAAAAATTAATTTTGTTTTTTAAAAATACTATCAACTTCAAAATTTTATTTTTTTACTCCTACCCCCTCCCCTCCCACTCCCCACCCCACCCCACCCCACCCCAAAAAAATAATAATTTTGATTTTAAAAATATTTTCAATGTCATAAATTATTTTTTACTCTAGTAAAAATAAAAGATGTCTCTGAAAAATATTTTTCATTCATAAATCAAACATTAAAAATCATTTTCGGAAAATATTTTCTACTCACCAACCAAACATGAGAAAATAAGTTCAAAATCTACTTGTTTTCCAGAAAAATATTTTCATGGAAAACATTTTTCATGGAAAACATTTTTCATGGAAAACATTTTCCTCCGTACCAAACACACCCAAAGTTAAATAATAAATGGATGACTTTGGGCAAAACTTCATCCTAAATATAACATAGGTTTGTCGCTAAACCAGTTTAACGATTGATAGGCAATGAATTACCAAGTAATAATGTTAATCACGAGTCATCGACAAATTTCATAGCTAATTACTCCTGTAGTTATTTATTTTTGTAGCGTGTAAAATGAACTCTTGCCATGTTAAAGTAAAATCCACCAAAACGCACATTTTTATTATTTTTTAAAACACCAAATATTCACTACGTCTCTATATATGTGGGTGCAATGGAATGAATAATTTTATCAACGTGTAGGTGATATTAATTTGATTTCATTTTCCTACTAAGTAGTAGCAAAAAATGGATCTCCCCTGTCCCTGGTATTCTCTTCTAATTCCCCTGTTTGTCTTCATTTTCCTCATAATTCATCAATGCTTCTTTACTACTTCAAATACCCTAAATGTACTATTACCACCATCTCCAACAAAGCTTCCAATCATAGGAAATTTGCACCAACTTGGGTTGCATCCTCATCGTTCTCTCTATAAACTATCGAAAAAATATGGTCCAGTCATGCTACTTCACTTGGGCAGTAAGCCAGTAATTATTGCTTCCTCTGTCGAAGCTGCTCGTGATATCATGAAAACTCACGATCTCGTATGGGCAACCAGACCTAAATCCAGCATAGTCGATAGACTTTTTTATGGATCTAAGGACGTGGGCTTTAGTCCATTTGGTGAATACTGGAGGCAAGTTAGAAGTATTGTGGTGCTTCACCTTCTTAACAACAAAACAGTCCAATCTTTTCGTTGTGTCAGAGAAGAAGAAACAGCTAATATGATTGGAAAAATCAGGGACGGATGTGATTCTTCGAGTTCACTGATAAATTTGGGTGATCATTTAGGTTCACTGACTAATAACATAATTACCAGAGTGGCATTAGGGAGGATACATAATGAAAGGGAAAGTGGAAGAGCTGTTAAGGCTCTACTAGAAGAACTTCTTGCACTTTTAGGTACTTTTAACATTGGGGAGTATATTCCATGGCTTAAATGGCTCAATAAAATCAATGGTATAGACAACAGAGTGAAGAAAGTAGCTAAAGATTTGGATGAATTTCTAGACAGCGTGATTGAAGAACACATTATTAAAAGAGAATACAGCGCGGGTGAAGCTAAAGACTTTTTGGATGTTTTGCAAGAAATTCAGAATGGAAACGAAACTGGCTTTCCTCTTCAAAGGGATTCATTGAAAGCTATCCTCTTGGTAAGAATCTTGTATTTCCTATATAAATGTTAGAGCGGATAAAAGTCCTATATTGGTTGGGTTTTGGACAGTTGGTCTCCTATTATGATCTTTACACATAACAATCTATTTTAAGTTTTGTGTTTTATTTTCTATCACAGGATTCGTTTGCTGGTGGGACGGATACAATATATACAGCTCTAGATTGGACAATGGCAGAGCTTTTGAGGCATCCAAGGGCCATGAAAACATTACAGAATGAAGTGCGAGGATTAACTCAAGGAAAATCAGAGGTAACAGAGGATGATATAAAAAATATGGAGTATCTGAGAGCTGTTATCAAGGAGAGCTTCAGGCTACATCCACCGAATTCACTATTAGTTCCTCGAGAATCAAGGGAAGACGTGAAATTATTAGGCTGTTATCACATACCTGTTAGAACTCAAGCTATTATTAATGTTTGGGCAATTGGAAGAGACCCATTATTATGGGAAAATCCAGAGGAGTTTCGGCCTGAGAGATTCTTAAATAGTGATATTGATTTTAAAGGACTAAACTTTAAGTTGATTCCGTTTGGAGCAGGCAGAAGGGGCTGCCCAGGATCTACTTTTGCTATTGCGGTGATTGAGCTAGCATTAGCAAGGCTTGTGCACAAGTTCAATTTTGCGTTACCAAAAGAAGAAGATTTGGACATGACTGAATGCACTGGCATCACTACTCGTAGGAAATCACCATTGCTAGTTATGGCCATTTCTACTTAGTTAAGAGTTTTTTCTCCATGATCTTATTCGCCAATATCATCAATTAAACTAAGTTATCAGTATTGCTAGTAGTTAATAATTTCACAATATGTAATAAGTGTATTGGCCAACTCCCTTTTTGGGTGTTAATTTGTATGTTGTTTTATGCAATATTTCTTGTGCGTGGTATTTTGACGTATTGGTTTCCTTCCTCAAATAATTGAAATCGTAATACATCATCCCAATTTTACCATCACAAAATGAGATTGAAATTGAAAAAAAACATCATCCCAATTTTACCATCACAAAACATAATATAAACATCTCAATCCTTACAACTCTTGTCATTTTGAAATAGTCATGGTGAAAACTTGCAAGTAGTCGTCTATGGTTGATCGATAATAAGACTGGAAGACCCAAATTTCGATTTATTTGTATCTCGGTACTCCTCTCGGTAGCTGCAACAAAAACAAAATGGATCTCCCCTGTTATTCTCTTTTACTTCCTCTGTTTGTTTTCATTTTCTTTCTTCATAAATGGCTCTTTACTAATTTCAACATTTCCAAAAAAGTTACCACCATCTCCAATAAAGTTTCCCATTGTAGGGAATTTGCATCAACTCGTTCTGCATCCTCACCGTTCTCTCCATAAGCTATCGAAAAAATATGCTCCAGTCATGCTACTTTACTTTGGCAGTAAGCCAGTGCTTGTGCTTCCTCTGTTGAAGTTGCTCGTGATATCATGAAAACTGTGAAATTAGGTCTTAGGTCTAACTTACACCTCAAAAGCTAGCTCAAAAAGAGTAGTATTGTCTAAGCCTTATATGGAATCCGCCAGTGGACCCTAATCTGATACCATGTGAAATTAGGTCTTAGGCCTAACTCACGCTCCAAAAGCTAGCTCAAAATGAGGAGGATTGCCCAAGTCTCATTAACCGCCGATATGGAACTTTTATCATTCTTTAACAAAAACTCACCATCTTGTATGCTCAAGCAGACCTAAATCTAGAATGTCAGATAAACTCGTTTGTGGCCTTTAGTCCTGATGGTGAATATTGGAGAAAAATTAGAAGTGTCACTGTGCTTCACCTTCTCAGCAACAAAGGAGTTTGATCTTATAGAGATTCATTGAAGGCTCTCCTCGTGGTAAGCATCGTTGCAATATGTACAATAGAAGTACTTGAAAGCTTAGGTTAATTAATCTTTTCCTCAATATTATTACTATTTTTTTTTCTCCTTTTAATACATAGGATTCATTTGCGGCTGGTACGGACACAACACATACAGCTCTAGAATGGACAATGACAGAGCTTTTGAGGCATTCAAGAGCAATGGAAACATTACAAAATGAAGTGAGCGGATTAGTCCAAGGGAAAGCGGAGATAAAAGAGGTTGACTTGGGAAATATGCAGTATCTGAAAGCAGCAATCAAGGAGAGTTTTGGGCTTCATCAACCGATTCCAATATTAATTCCCCGAGAAAGATGTAAAATTTCTAGGGTATCACATACCTGCTAAAACTAAAGTGATTATCAATGCTTGGTCGTCCAGAGGAATTCCGACCAAAGAGGTTCTTGAATAGTGATATTGATGTGAAAGGTCTGTTGATTCCGTTTGGAGGTGGTAAGAGAGGCTGTCCAGGAAGTACTTTTGCTATTATGGTGAATGAGCTAGCATTAGCAAGGATTGTACACAAGTTCAATTTTGCATTGAAAACACTGGAATCACTATTCGTAAGAAATCACCTTTGCTAGCAATTGCCACTCCATGTTCTAATTAATTAGTATCAGTTTTCTTCCCATCTCCATTTTTTACTGTCATATCCAATACCACAAATAATGAAATAAATGTCGAACACTCAAGCTTTTTCATTTACCTCTAATTGTTATCACTGTATCTTCTTCTAATTTTGCGCCATGTCAATAGTATACCAATGGGGGAAAAAATCAAATATGTTATTAAACTTTGAGAAATGATTTATTTATGAAGTTAATATCGGAGATAGTCACACAACTATCTACTCTTATTTTAGAAACTCACTCAACTTTTTATTTTCATTCAAAAGTCACTCAACTATTTACTTTTATCGTAAAGTTAATCAACTATCAATTGTTCTCTCAGAAAGTCATTTAACATATTTAATTAATATTTTAATTAAACTTTGTTGATATAATTTTCTATTTAAAATTTAAAAAATACCATTTAAACTATTTAATGACCGGCCTCACTTGACCCGAACCGTTAAAAATATAATATACCCATTTTATTTTACCTATTCTCCTACTTTATTCCACTCTCTTCTCCGACTCTTTCTCCTCTTCTCCTTTGCGTCTTGCAGCCTCTTCTCCATTCCAGCCCCAGCTTTTCATCAAATGATGTCTCAAGTAAAAGATCCGATTTTTCGAAAGATTGCAAGAAAAAAGGTCTAATTGTTCTTGTAATCTTAACAGGGAGGGGAAATGATGCGATATACTCCTTAACTCTGTAATAGCTTAAATATTCTTGTTAAGACTTATGAAAGTCTCATATATATCGGTCATCTAATAAAAGTAAACAAAATATGCGAGCTTTCATAAGTCATAACAAGGGTATACGTGAGCTTTAATTCTTTATGATCGGTGTATATGAAGTCCTTTTATAAAGGAAGAGTATATAAGAGTCATTTATTTAAGAGATAATTGTATAGAATGACAAACTAATAATGTAAAATAGATATAGTAGCTACCATTTGATTTATTTGTGTTCCATAGCAAATTGTTTGTCAGTCGCCTCTCTCCCTCTCTCGCTTGCTCTCTGTCGCTTGCCTCTCTCGTTTTATACAATAGAATTGTATAAATTGTGTTTCTGTTTGTATAAATCGAGAGAAAATTGTATAAATACATGCAAATGCATATATCTTTGTCCTATACACTTATAATTATACAATACAAAAATTTTCCTGCCAAATTCTCTTTTGTCTTTCTCTCTTTCTCATTTTATACAAATTCAAATTGTATATAATTTTCTCTCTTTTTCGTTTTATACAATTCGATTCAATTGTATATTACCTGTCCAAGTTTCTTTTGTCTTTCTCTCTTTCCCGTTTTATTCAAATCAATTATATATAATTTCTCTCTTTCTCGTTTTATACAATTCGATTCAATCGTATACAAATTCAAATTATATATAATTTCTCTCTTTCTCGTTTTATACAATTCGATTCAATTGTATACAAATTCAAATTTTATATAGGTATACAAACACATACAATTAAATTGAGAGGCGAACAACGATTTATACAAAATGAGAGGCTAACAACAATTTATACAAATGGTCTGTTAGCGAAATCATACAAATCTAAAAAGGAACCAACGAATTATATAATTGCTTCTTTGTATATATTTATAGCGAAATAGACATAGCTTTCAGTTGTATATGTACATATCGCGAATTATACATATATGTTTGTTATGTGACACAATTATGCAAACTCTGCTATATCATACAAATTGAAATTTTGTGTTTGTTGTATGTGAAAGTTTTCCTTTATTTAACTATATATGGTCACTTTCATAAGATCTCAATCCTCCCTAAAAAGGTATAATGCTGATTGAAAATTTAAATAAATACATTTTAATTAATAAAAAAGTTTAATTAACTTTTTTATCATAGATAATTAAAATAGTTTCTTTCAATAAAATAATCTTAATTTAAAAGTATAGTTCTAATTTGACTCTAAAAAATATTTTTTTTCAAAAAGATCAGTAAAATATAATTTGCTTATGAAAAACGTTTTTCAAATGAGTCACTCAAACACAAATTATTATTTTTTTCAAATGCACTTTTAACCATTTCAAAAGAAGTGCTTTTAAAAATAAGTTATTTTTAATAGCAATATTTCATAAGCTCTACTTATCAATCAAATTGTGAATTGTAACGTATTGAATTCCTTCATATTTGATACAGTATACATCTATGCAAGAGTGCACCTCAAAACAAAAGAAAGAGAAGATTACACAAAATATTAAATTAGCTAATTGTGTTTAATTAACTTAAAAATTATCTGAAGAAATGATCTAAGAATACCCTACATTTTCTAACTGCTACTATTGATATTAATTTATTAGTTTGTCTACTAGCTTTATTTTGTCTAGACATATATGTACTCAAATGAAATTTCTCTGTTTCTGTACATAATTATTTTGACCAAGAGTTTTAAGACGACAACATAGTCACAGAGACTTCTTAGTAGGCCAAAAAGTCGGTTTCTAATAATATATGTAATATAATAAACAAAGTTATAATCGTTAATAAATATATATACGTATATAGTTTTAGCGAGTGGGGTTAGAAAAATGATTAAAATAATATAATTGGCTTAAATTAAAATTTTCATATCAACAAAATTGAACGGAAAAGAATATTCAATTGATTGAGTGGCTTTGTGAATGTAAATTTTGAATTATAGAATAAAGAAAAATGACTTTGAATAAACATTTAATTGACTGAGTGATTTTATGAATGTGATTTTTGAATCATAAAAGAACAAAAAAAGACTCTAAATAAATTAAGTGTCCAAATTAATTACCAACAACTCCCACCGAGAAAACTTAGTAATCCGTATATCAGAAAAAATTAAAAATACTCGAAAAGATGGAAACTTTTGACTTCGTCTTATATATTTTCTGACTTTGTCAAATGAGTAATTTATGAAATAATAGGAGCAATAACTAACATTTTTGTATTATTAATATGTTGGCATAACTTTTAACTAAGCAATTAAGAGTGTATTTGATACGAAGGAAAATATTTTTTAGAAAATGTTTTTTAATTTTCTCATGGTTGGCATAAAAGTTATGGAAAATGTTTTTTCAATTCAAATCATTTTTGTCAAAATTAAGGAAAATGACTTTTCTTCAAAAATTAAGGAAAACATTTTTCAAAACTTTCTTCCAATTTCAAATTACATTTTTTTTGGAAAAAAACATTGATTTTAAAAAAAATATTTTCAATTTCAAAATTTTATTTTTTCATCCGATCATTGACTTCCCCCACCCCCACCCCAACCCCTCCCCAAAAAATTAACCTAGTACCCCCACCCACCCCCAAAAAATAATAATTTTGATTTTAAAAAATATTTTCAATTTCATAAATTATTTTTTACTCTAGTAAAAATAAAAGATGTTCTTAAAAATATTTTTATTTATAAATCAAACACTAAAAATCATTTCCAAAAAATATTTTCTACTCACCAACCAAATATAAAAAAATAAGTTCAAAATCTACTTATTTTCCAGAAAAATATTTTCTAGAAAAACATTTTCTATGAAAAATATTTTTCTTCGTACCAAACACACCCTAAACGACTACTTGTCTCTTTAGAATGCAGTACTATTTAAGTTTGTCATTGATCATAAGAAATTAAGAACTACTTAGACTTGTATGGGTGACCTCAAAACTGAGAATCATTATGGTGATTGTTCTCTTCATTTACTAAGTGCCCTCTCAATAATACCTATTGTTTGCAATAAATTTTAAATATATGGAAAATAAATAAATCATACAAATAAAATATGAATAAACATGATTTTACTAATTAATATTGTGACTATAAATCTGTTCTTCCCTTGATTTTCCTCTCCTAAATTTATCCATGATTTGAGGACGTGGCATATTTCTCAAACTCCTCTCCTAAAATTTATTCATCATTTGGGGGTCGTTAGTGACGTATTTCTCAAACTAGGATGATTTTTAGAGAGTGTTTGAAATCGATCTCTTTATGGAATTTTCGAGATGCCTTTTAAGAGAAACCCTTTATATAGGCATAGACATAAAGTAGGGTTTAGGATTTAGTAGCCTCCAAGAATTCTAATTTGAGTTGAATTGAACGCATCTTGTCGAGTCTCACTAAATTTCAATGTCTACAAATGTCTCTGCTTCAAAGGCTTGTCGGAGTGTAGACTTGATGAACTCAAAGACGAGTATTGAAGTACTCATTCTTCCACCTTTGCCGCTTCAGATTTTCATATTTGATTTAAGAGAAAAAAGATGAAGGAGAGATTTGATCTGGGTGTGCCAATTTGTTTGCAACAAATTTAAACATAAATTTATTGATAAAAATTGTGGGTACAATTTGTAGAGTTACAACAAAAACTGAACACTAGAGTCCTACAAAATTTTGAATGTCTACGTTCTCTTAATTAACGTTAAGCTCGCCGCACAAATGCCAAAAGGCAACAAACAATCTAAAATATGTTTCACTTTCGTAAAATTTGTAGTTTACCGCCTATTTCAAGGACCAGCTTGTACAAATAACGTTTCTCTTTTAATCTTTATTTTTGATAAATCGTCGATTCAAACTTTAATTAGTTGTTTAACCTTGCAAACAAAGTTTCTCAAATATTATGTAATTCATGTCCATATTATTGAAGTTTTTCACTGCCAAGTGCTAACCACCCTTATAGATATGCATATTATCAATTTGAATTAGTTTGGTTCCTTCTTTGAGATAGTAATTTATTTCAAAGTTGTTATGTAATACGTAATATGACCAGAAAAAAAATCTTCTTGAAAACTATAGAATACTTGAATAATGTCTATATATAGTTGAAAAAAACAAGAATAGATCATTTTCTCCTTTAAACATCTGACGTTTTTTGCTACGTTTCAACTACAATAATATAAGTTTATCACAGTTGTTGGACCCACTAAAGTTGAAATAGATTTGCAAATATTACTTCATTATTCGCAAATAACATTTCAAACATGTAAATTCCAGGGGAGGCTCTATTCTTATATATAGAAAAACGTTTTTTTTTTCATATAAAAACAAAGATTCAACTTTGCATTGACGTCAAATAATCTTTTGAGAAATATATTATCAACTTTGCATCTTAAAACAATTTATAAGAGTATACTTTTTTAAAAATAAAAAACTATTAATTATTATTCAAAAATTTAACGCCTCAAATTTTACTTTTAAATTTTGACCTCTAAAATGTTTGATCCATCCAAGTTCAAAAACATCATGTGCACTCAAGATGTGCTGTTATGTCATATAAATTTGTTAGTATATGTTTTTAATTACTAAATTTATATTAAAGAAATGAACCTAACCAACCCACCATTAAGGTGCTTAATTAAGTCAAAACATAGGATGTTTAAAAAAATGAACACACACAAAATTTTGCACTTGACTATGTCTATAAAAAGTTAAAATTCCAATTTAAATTCCTTAATGTACACTATATATAGTCTTCTTTAGAAATTCAAATTTGTGTTAAAAATTCTATCTCAATTCCCCTAGTATACTTTTGTTCTCTATTTTGAAACCAAACACAATAGACATGAATATGAATATGTTCATCTCCTTACAATGGCTAGAAAATTGTACAAATTTGTCTTATGTTTTAGCCCTTTCACTACTCATTTCCTTTCTTGTTATGAGTCTCCTCATGTCTAAATCTAAAACCAAAAAAAATCTCCCTCCTTCCCCTCCAAAACTACCATTTATTGGTCATATGCACAAACTAGGTGTGTATCCTCACCGCTCTTTACACAAATTAGCTCAACAATATGGACCTTTGATGTTCCTTAAACTCGGGAGCGTAAATACTCTTGTTGTTTCCTCAGCTGAGGCAGCTTCTGAGATCATGAAAACACATGACCTTGTTTTTTGCGATAGGCCTAAATCCAATGTCAACAAGAAACTTTTGTACGACTTTAAGGATGTGTCTGTCGCGCCATATGGTGAGTACTGGAGACAAATGCGAAGTATATGTGTACTACAATTGCTTAGTAACAAAAGGGTTCAAGGTTTTCGCGTTGTGAGGGAAGAAGAGAGTGCCTTGTTAGTCAAGAAAATTAAGGAGAGGTCACCGGAGGCAGTGAATTTGAGTGAATTGTTTATGACACTAACAAATGATGTTGTGAGTAGAGCAGCTTTTGGTAGAAAATATAGTGGAGGGGAGAGTGGAGAGAAGTTTAGGAAGTTGATGAAGGAATTTGTGGGAATATTAGGTGGATTTGATTTTGGGACATTTTTACCCTCACTTGCATGGATTGATAGAGTGAGTGGTTTACAAGCAAAAGTGGATAGAGTTGCTAAGGAGATGGATGAGTTTCTTGAAGGAGTAGTGGAAGAACATTTAGATAGTCATAAAAGAGTGAAGGAATTGTTGGGGGACAAAGTGGAAAATGAAAATAGAGAGGATTTTGTTGATGTTTTGCTTGGGATTTATAAACAAGACATGGTGGATGGCTTTTCTATTGACAGAGATGGCATCAAAGCTCTCATTGTGGTAGGTTTTCTCTCTCTTTGCGTGCGTGCGTTCTATCAGGTCTGCTATTATTAACTCTGTTTGAATTGTATAATCAACACATCTTAAAACTAATCAAACGGTTAGATATGCACTTTTCTCAACTTAAATTATATCATCAACATGTTCCACATCCTTAATTAGGTTACATGGAAATTGATTTGGATGGTATCATTTAACATACTAGACTAAATGAAATTAAAGATGGATTAATGCTTTTACAAAGATAAAGCCTGCTAGTTAAATTACGTACGAATATAATAGCTAAAATAGAGTGCAAATTAGTAGGAACTACATAAAGAAGTTGCACATGAGATATTTCATCGTTTCATCAGCATAGTTAGCATTTTGCTTTACTTCTTTTCTCATACAAATAACATTAGATCCATACCCTACTCGTGAGATTGCACAGGTCTGTTGTATGAATAACATTTAGTTGTAACTCCTCCAACATACTAAGGAGCGATTAGGGGTAGGAAGATTAATAATTACAAATATAGTATTGTTTTTATAGCAAATATAATATATTGTTGATGCTTTAGATGACACTCATACTCCATTATTCTTTTTCTATATTATTAATCCAGGTAACTGCTAGCTGTAGATGTATATATATATATATTAGTAATAGAGATACGATGACAGCAAAAATCACCATTTTATAATAGAACAAGGGAAAGGACTTCTTTAATTCGGACCCTCTCTAGCTATTATAAATATTTTTGACGAAACACATGGTAGCATATTCTTCGGTGAATATTCCTATGGCATCCACACGATTTTTTCAACAAATCAATATAGTATAATAATATATGCTTCCATAAGATCTGCGAAAACTTCTCATGATCATGATAGAAATGATGTCATTTATCACCAATAATACACTAATGTTGCGAAAGCCGAATATATAGAGAGTGAAGGAATCACAACTGCTATATCTAAATGTAGCTAATAAATAGTAAATGAGACAACAATAGAAAGAACGCCAGAAATTAACGAGGTTCGGCAAACTTTTGTTTTCTTTTGCCTAGTCCTCGGACACAACCAACCAATATTTATTTCACTCCAAAAGAGTACAAGTGAAATACTACAAGAGAGAAAGAAGAACAAATGTCTTAGGAGATGAGAAAGCAAGTGAGAGGTGTGTTATAAATGAATTAGGAGCTACCTGTTTATAGGAGTGAATTCTTCTTATTGATGTCATCCATGACATCACAATATGTCAAAATGTCAACATTTACCTTATGAAATCAATTTATGGTTCACCTAAATTTCACCTACAAAAGGTGTGCTATCTTGACTTTTCTATCAATGAAGAATGATCCTCCTAACTACCGTATTTTTTCATTAATCCATTTTTGAATCTTGTCAAATTTAACAACTAATCATAATATTTTTGGTGATAAATCACATCACACTTATAACTCGATTCGATACTTTAGGTAAATTTCAGGACTTAGATAAACTACATCATAATCTATATCTGGTGTTTATTGTAGGACATATTTGCGGGTGGAACAGATACAACTTACACTGTGTTAGAATGGGCCATGACAGAGCTTCTAAGGCATCCTGGAGCAATGAAAAAACTCCAAAACGAAGCGAGGGGAATAGCTAAATCGAAAAACGAAATGGTATGTGAGGATGATTTGGACAAAATGCATTATTTAAAAGCAGTCATTAAGGAAACATTGCGATTACATCCTCCAATTCCTCTGTTAGTTCCGCGACAAGCTAGAGAAGATGTTAAGGTAATGGGGTACGATGTTGGTGCTGGTACAATGGTTATAACGAATGGATGGGCGATCGGAAGGGATCCTGAAATTTGGGATGATGCAGAGGAATTTAAGCCGGAGAGATTCTTGAATTCTTCGATTGATTTTAAAGGACATGATTTTGGATTGATACCTTTTGGTTCAGGAAGAAGAGGATGTCCTGGAATTTCATTTGCAATGGCTACTAATGAGCTTGTACTAGCAAATGTTGTGAGGGAATTTGATTGGGAATTGCCAAATGGAGCAAAGGGGGATCATTTAGATATGACTGAATGCACTGGATTAACTATTCACAGAAAAGTTCCTCTGTTTGCTGTTGCAACTTCAAACACCTCCTAGTTTTTCACTCAACCTTGTTTGGATCGATGGTTGTATGGTACCTATGGTACGAACGGTACTGTACTGTGTTGTTAGTTTAAATAGGACGTTTGTTTTGATTTACTTATATTATATTGTATCATATGGTTAAATCCATTCTAAGGTAATGACGAAAAGTCGTGTTTTGTCTCATGACATATTTGGTGTGATTGCGTCGTTACCTTATTTTTTTCATTATTTTGTGTTTACTTATCATTTACCGTACATTTTTATTATAGTTATACATTATACTCTACTTTTCATATAGGTTTATCCTTCAAACTGTTGGTGTATGACATATGTAACGACGAAAAATAACACAATCTATCTTAAAAGTCTTATATTCATCAAAAAAAATATAGTAATATAATATATATTACGATATAATATGTGCATAACGTAGTGTATCTTGAATACTAAATATACATATCTGTACACAACATATACAATCACAATATATAAAGAGTATATAATTTGATCATATTGATAAACTAGATAATCCAAGGTACATTCTTGTAAGTTTTCCATTTATTAAAGTTTGAAAAAAAGAGAGAAGGTTTTAATTAGGAATAATTACCTAAATATATATCTTATTTTACCATAATTTCTAAAAATTTCCTACCATTTATTTATTTATTTTCAAAAATCCCTCTCGAATACACCACTCTCCTCTCGTTCATACATCCTTGTCCCCATTTCGCGTACATCCCTCATATATATATTCGAACGGTTGTTGATGTATTCGAAACTCCAGTGATGTATCTGAATGTCTTATCCCCTCTCTGATACATCCTTCACCTATGTATCCAGACGTCCAGTGAAGTATCCAAAGCTCATAAATTTTAAAGAATTTTTATAATTTGAAAAAATGAATTAGCATTATCTCTTAATACTATGGAATTTATATAAATTATAGTATTTTAATTAGCCTATTCCTTTCTTGGCATATTTCTGGGCCAGAAGCAAGTGAAGTAACTCTCTTTTTTTCAACTTTCCAAAAAAGAAAAAAAAGTAACTCTCTTTTATCTAAGTCCGTTTTAATATAAATTTGGGCTTTAAGAAAAGAGAGTTTTCTGGGCTTGGTCACATTGTGGATGGCACAAATATGAGAAAATTTCTAATTTATGCATGAAATTGGGCATTGAGTTTAACATTATAAACTTGCTATTAAAATAATAATGTTGCTTTGTTAGGCAATTATTCTAAAGTAGAGTTTTAAGAATTTAATATAAGGCTTATTAGATTTTCCCATCAAATATCTGCTTTTAAGAACACAGTTTTAAAACCTAAGTATTGAAGTTAAATAACTTTGTAATAAGTGAATGAAATTTGGACAAAAATTCCTAGCACAACTACGAACAGTGAACTTCTTCAGACTTGTGGATTTGAATTTAACCAAGCGCTACTTTCTCTTCAATAAATTTATATGTCTAAGCTACGGTTAGTATGATATAATTGAAATGTTTTTTGAAACACCTAATAGTTTTCTAGTTAACTTTAATATATGGAACCATACCTAACTAATTTGATATGAGAATGATAAATACTTATATATTATTTTTTACCTTCCACTCTCTTTTTGAATGAATTTCACCTCCTTAGAGTGTACTCCTATAAGATAGGTAAAAAGAGCTAGGGGGAAAATATGTTCAAATTCGATTAAAAATTTTATATAATATAATAGGTCATATTTAAGAACTTGTTATCACATTATAATTAACAACCAGCTGCAAATAAAAACTCAGGGATATTTATTATGTGCATAGACTTTATAAATACATTAAAAATTATAACTGTATTTCTTATGTATTTACAGAATTTGGAGAAGTAAAGGGGGGCCCATTTCTCGTAGGGATCGTTTGATATAGAATATAGGAGATATTAATCTTGAGATAAAATGTAGAATAATTTTTTTATATATTTAAATAGAAATATTAATTACTTTTAAAATTACAATATTACACGATTAAATTACTAGCTAATCTCATAAAGTAATTTCTTTTAACAGTAATAGGAACAAAAATTTCCGTGGATCAAAAGTTAGTGGTAATTATGGAGTACTAAAGTAAAGTAAGAAAAAGATACCAGTCGTTGATAGGACTAAGCAACTAAGCAAACTAAATTATTAAAAATTGAATAGACAAAGACAAATGGAGTTTATAAGTTTGGACTTTAATCTCAAATTAATATTATAATAAAATAATAATTAAATTTATTTATAATATTTCTAGATATTTAATAGCTTTGTTAATAAATAAAGTAGTGTTGAATAAAAGACGGAAGATTCCCTATCCTTTTTGTTTTGCCAAAAAGTTGTCACTAATTGGATTACTTTTTATCCTATCCGTTCATTTATAGAAAACTTACCTAAATGGAGTATATCGAAAAAGTATTATCATTTATAACAATAATATTTCTTTTTACTTAATCACTTTTAATATATTTATAATATAATTTTAATATATTACAATAAATAATTTATAATTACATATAATACAAGTTTTTTAGATAATATATTTATCATACATTTTAATAAATTTATAATACGATGTATCAATTTCTTATCAAACAAGTATAATATATAAACAATATATATATATATATATATATATATATCAAACAAGTATAATATATAAACAATATATATATATATATATATTTATATGTAACATACCTAATTTATTTTTAATATTTTTTTATGACAAGGGAAATCTGCAACCCGTACTAGCCAAGTCCGATGCGACGTTCTCGACCCAAAAGGCAAACCCCTTACTTTTGCTGATAAGTGGTTTTATTAAAGAAGGTGTTACTTAAATAATAGGGTATAATTGTAATTAGTAAACAAGTTAGTTAGGAGATTAGTTAATTTGTTATTCTATTCTCTTATATGTATATATATATAGATAGGAAGGGAGAGATAGAGTGAGTTCGGTTTTTCTTCTTAACTCAGCTGTAGCCTTCAATCCAAGAGGCTTCCAGATTACTGTTAATATACTTCTTCTTCTTCATACTCTCAATCTACATCAATTAACATGGTATCAGAGCTTGTGCTGTAGATTCAACCAAAGCTGGTTCAAATTAGATCTGAAAGATTGGGAAGATTGAAGAAGCAACAATGGCAGTCGTTGACAATGAACTCCCAGAAAAATTGAGTCATAATCATCCATTGTTCTTGAATAACATTGATAACTCAGGTGTTATGTTGATTTCGATCCAGCTATCTGGATCAGAAAACTTCTCAGTATGGAGCAGAGCTATGAAAATAGCCATTCTAGGAAGGAACAAGTTAGGATTCATCGATGGATCTTGCAAGAAAGAAGCGTATGGAGAAAACTTAAAGAATCTGTGGGAACGGTGCAATGCCATTGTTCTATCATGGATTATGAATTGTGTATCAAAAGAGTTGCTTAGTGGAATTGTTTACTCAACTAATGCAGCAGAGGTATGGAAGGAACTGTGTGAAAGATATGATAAAGTGGATGGGAGTCGAATCTATCAATTACATAAGGAAATTGCTACAATCAGTCAAGGTATGGGCACTATATCTGTATATTTCTCTAGATTGAGGGAGCTGTGGGTAGAATATGATATCTTGGTTCCCATGTCTAGTTGTGAGTGTCCTGGTTCTAGAAATTTCATTACGTTTATGCACAATCAAAAGTTGTTGCAATTTCTTATGGGCCTAAATGAGTCTTATGATCAAGCTAGAGGCCAGATCTTGGTGATGATACCCCTTCCTTCACTAAATAAGGCTTACTCAATGTTGATTGAAAGAGAAAGCCAACGTAGAATCACTCAAACCACTAGTAGTGAGCAGGTGGAATTGCATGCAATGTTTACTGCCAGAAACTCATCTCTACCCAAACAAAGATCTTCTAATGTTCCTAGCTATGATCCAAATGTGTATTGTGATTATTGTAATAGAACAGGACATACTCGAGCTGTTTGTTTTCAACTTCATGGATATCCTCCTGGTCTTGAAAGAAGAAAGAAAGGATCAATGTATGGAAGAGGAAGAAATCAAAATGACAAAAGGCAGTTTCATACAGCTCATAATGCTGTTAGTAATGATCAAGAACAAAAATACACTGAAGAGTATTGTTCTAATAGAGAGGAAAGATCAAGCAACAACTCTTATAGTCAAGGTCACAATGGAAAGGTAGCCAGTAGTGATTATAGTAGAGGAATGAGTGTTATCCAAGATCAGTACAGTCAGATACTTCAAATGCTTGGACATACAAATTCTAAAGGAGGAGCAGAAGGATCAAGTTCACAGTCTAACAATGCTGGAAATGCTAATCTAGTTCAGGATTATTCATCCTCAACAGGTAATGACATTGCACTTACAGTAGGGAATAAACAACAGGGGTGGATTATTGACTCAGGAGCTACTAATCATATGACATCCTTACCTACTATACTTGATTATCAACAGCAAGTGTTATCAGATAGACCTAGAAGAGTGTATTTGCCAAATGGAGACAATGTCAAAGTTACTCACACAGGATCTTGCCATTTGACTTCACAAGACACTATAGAAAATGTGCTATTAATTCCTGATTTCAAGTTTAATCTGCTGTCAATCTCAAAGCTTACCAAGGATCTAAATTGTGTTGTTTCCTTCTTTCCTGACTTTGTCATATTTCAGGACCTTTACAGTGGGCAGGTGAGGG
This sequence comes from Solanum lycopersicum, assembly GCF_036512215.1. Taxonomy (NCBI): domain Eukaryota; kingdom Viridiplantae; phylum Streptophyta; class Magnoliopsida; order Solanales; family Solanaceae; genus Solanum; species Solanum lycopersicum. Next base: position 59,271,278 of record NC_090802.1, on the reverse strand, counting down.
GGATTGGTAGAGAAAATGCAGGTCTCTATCATCTACCTATTCACAAAGTAAGTAGAGGCAAAGCAGAAAGTCAGTCTTTTACAGCAGAAGAGGATAAAGAAACTCAAACTTCCTCATCCATATCAGATTCAAAAGTTCTACTATGGCACCAAAGATTAGGCCACACTTCACCTAGTGTCTTAACACAAGCTCTCAAATTCTCAGTTACTCAATGTTCCAAGGAAATAAATACTTGCACAATCTGTCCACTAGCTAAACAACATAGATTACCTTTTGTTCATAGTAGTTCTGTGTCTACTCAAGTTTTTCAACTACTACATATTGATGTATGGGGGCCATTCAATACTGCTACATATGATGGTAATAGGTTCTTTGTAACAATTGTTGATGATTGTACAAGAATGCTGTGGTTATTCCTAATCAAGTTGAAAAGTGATGTTTGTGTTGTGCTACAAAATTTCTTTTGTTTAGTGCAAACTCAGTTTCATTCCAAAGTTCAGGTCATCAGAACTGATAATGGTTCAGAGTTTGTGAATGCAGAATGCAACAAGTTGTTTACCAGTCTAGGGATTGTACATCAAAGAACTTGTATTCATACACCTCAACAGAATGGCATAGCTGAGAGAAAACACAAACACATCTTGGAGGTAGCTAGAGCAATAAAGTACCAAGGTCATATTCCAATAAAATTTTGGGGACACTGTGTCTTAAGTGCTGCTTACATTATAAATAGACTACCTACACAAGTGTTACATGGTAAATCACCTTATGAAAAGTTTCATAAGCAACAACCCTCACTTCAACATCTGAGAGTATTAGGTTGCTTATGTTTTGCCAAGAATATGTATATTCAGGATAAGTTCCAACCAAGAAGTGTAGTTGCTGTTCATATGGGTTATAGTGAAAATACTAAAGGGTATATACTATATGACCTGAAGAACAAGTATTTTTTCCTTAGCAGAGATGTATTGTTCAGAGAATCTACATTTCCTTTTGCAATCTCATCTTCTACAGCATGGCAATTGTTTCCTACCACATTCTCAGCAGATGTGGTTACAGATTCTACAAAGTCAACTACAATTGAGGATGGATCTAATATGCCTACAGTAGATGTGTCCATTACAGAACAAAGAAGGTCTACAAGGAATAGTAAAGCTCCTCTATGGATGAAAGACTATGTAGCTACTGCAAAACTTAAGTCTGGAGACAAGCCAGCTTACTCTATTGATAAATATGTTGCTTATGATCACTTACCTACATCATACCAAACATTTCTGTCTAAGTTTGGAAATAATGTTGAGCCATCAACATTTGAAGAAGCATGTTCTGATCAGAGGTGGGTAGAAGCTATGACTTCTGAAATTTCAGCCTTGGATGCTCAGCCTTGGATGCTAACAACACCTGGACTATTGTTTCATTGCCCCCAGGAAAGAAGGCTATTGGATGCAAATGGGTGTTCAAAATCAAGTATTTAGCTTCAGGTGAAGTGGATAAGTTTAAAGCTCGATTAGTTGCCAAAGGATTCAATCAAAGAGAAGGTATTGATTATCAAGAAACCTTCTCTCCAGTAGTAAAAATGGTCACTATCAGAAGTGTATTAGCACTTGCAGCTACTGAGAAATGGCATGTTCACCAAATGGATGTTTCAAATGCATTTCTTCAGGGTGATCTGCTAGAAGAAATGTATATGACACTACCTCAAGGTTTTCAAACTCCTAAAGAATTTAATGTGCAGGGGGAGAAACCAGTGTGTAAGCTCATTAAATCTTTGTATGGCTTGAAACAAGCACCTAGACAGTGGAATGTAAAACTCACAGAAGCACTGTCTAATCTTGGTTTTGTTCAAAGTCATCTAGATTACTCATTGTTTACAAAAAGGACTGGTGTATCTTTGGTAGTAATTCTGGTATATGTAGATGACATGATGATTACTGGAAATGATCTGAGTTTGATAAAGGATACAAAGAGAATACTACTGAATACTTTCAAGATGAAGGATTTGGGAGATCTAAGATACTTTCTTGGAATTGAGTTTGCCAGGTCACAAGAAGGCATTGTAATGCATCAAAGGAAGTATACTTTAGAAATCATTTCTGAAGTAGGATTTGGTGCTGCTAAACCAGTTAGTACACCTTTAGATCCATATGTTAAACTAACTACTAAAGAGTATGATGATGTGAATGGAGAGAATAAAGAAGACAAGTTACTAGAAGATGCAACAATGTACAGAAGATTAGTTGGCAAGTTATTGTATCTGAATATTACAAGACCAGATATTGCTTTTGCTACACAAACACTTAGTCAATTTCTTCATCAGCCAAAACAATCCCATTTAAATGCTGCTCTCAAGGTTGTAAGATACATTAAAAACCAAGCAGGACAAGGAGTATTACTGTCCAGTAAGAGCTCCAAACAGTTAAAAGTTTACTGTGATGCAGACTGGGGAGCTTGTTTACACACTAGAAGATCAGTCTCTGGATTTATGGTGAAGATGGGAGAATCTTTGATCTCTTGGAAATCAAAGAAACAGGCCACAGTCTCTAGAAGCTCAGCTGAAGCTGAGTATAGAAGTATGGCCAGTGCTATAGCAGAGATTACATGGATAGTAAAATTGTTCAAAGAATTGGGAGCTGAGATTCAAACTCCAGTCAGTATTTACAGTGATAGCAAATCAGCAATACAAATTGCTGCTAATCCAGTGTTACATGAAAGAACAAAACACATTGAGTTAGATTGTCATTTCATACGTGAGAAGATTCAACAAGGTTTAGTCGAAACAAAGTATCTACATACAAAGGATCAAGAAGCTGATATGCTAACTAAAGGATTAGGAAAATCTCAACATGAATACCTGTTATCCAAGTTTGGAGTAATGAACTTGTTCATGCCTTCAAACTTGAGGGGGAGTATTAAAGAAGGTGTTACTTAAATAATAGGGTATAATTGTAATTAGTAAACAAGTTAGTTAGGAGATTAGTTAATTTGTTATTCTATTCTCTTATATGTATATATATATAGATAGGAAGGGAGAGATAGAGTGAGTTCGGTTTTTCTTCTTAACTCAGCTGTAGCCTTCAATCCAAGAGGCTTCCAGATTACTGTTAATATACTTCTTCTTCTTCATACTCTCAATCTACATCAATTAACAGGTTTCAAACTTAAAATCTCTAACATGAAAGTCTTAAGCTCAAACCATTAGGTCACCCCTAAAAATCACTTTTAATACATATTGCATATTTAACATAGCGTTGCTATAAATAATAATAAATAAAAAGTATTAATAAAATTAGTAATTTATTAAAATATACCCATTCAAGTAATTTTTTCTTATTTATATTTATCCATTATACCAAAAATAAATATTTGTATTTATTTATTCATATTAAGAAATCAAGAGATGATTTATTATTTAGTTTTTAATTTGCCATATTAATTATAGTCATTTTCTAACATTTTCCAACGAATTGAATTTATCATAATCATAGGATAATATAATAAAATTATTATTTTATTTATTTCTTCTTAATAGACGTATCGAGTCAAATACTAAACAAAAAGAGAGTACATTTTACAAATAATTCTTTCGTAGATCATCAAAATGCATCAGTATACTTCTTATCCTCAAATATAGTCAGACATATAATTTTACACGATATATGAGTAATTAGTTAATTTAACAATCAATAATTTGTTAAAATCTTAAAACTTACAAGCAAAATACTTCAAAATGCATATTTTAATAAACTGAAATTTGGTATTTGGGAGTTTGATATTAATCAAAATCGCATTTCTCAAAATGTTTTCAAGGTCATCACTGATGAATATCAAAGGTGACAAGTGCATATTCTGATATGGTTCAATAATTGTCAATTAAAAGAAAAAGTCAATAATTGACTTATTTAAAAACTTTAAGAAAATGACACTTTTAAAATGTTAATTTATACTCCGATATAAATTGCCAGCTAAAAAAAAAAAGAAAGGAAAAAGACACCTAAACTCTAGTATAATTGGGAATTTTTTGGCTTATTGAAACATAATTCATATTCTTATACAATAAGTTCAAAGTCATTATCACGTACTATAATATTTTTGTGAATTTAATTTCTTTGTGTTTATATGATTGATTTTGTGAATTTAATTTCTTTGTGTTTATATGATTGATTTGATTGATCATACAATTTGTCCCTTTTAATTATATGGAAAGTAGGAAAAGTATAAACAGACCAAATCAACAATTTTAGTTGACTAGTACGACTGTAAACTTCTTAGAAATAGGCTTATCACAAGTAAATTAAATAACATGAAAACAACGTTTTGGTTTACTTATTTTAAAAACTTTTATTCAATATTAATTATTTGCATCAAATATATATAATGGGCTTGAAATATTAGTTAAATTCTTGATTTTATATTTTGTCGCCTTTGAGAATTGAGCTACGATGAGGTCTGATTAATCTGAATTGAAAAAAGCTCAATCTTAATAAAATATTAAAATTTCTTTACTTTGCTTAGCATAGGCGCTTGCACTTGTGCATATATACCCATGAACCATGTTCAAGGACGAAGTTATGTATGATCAAGAGGATAAATTAGAGTTACCTTCAATCAAAAATTACACTATTTATATATGTTTAAAATTGTTTATATAATGTTGAACCTTTTTTTTTTCTTGTGTTTACTTTTTCATTTTTAAATTTTTTAATAAAATTTTTAATCTACCACGACACATGATATCACATAGTATAGGGGGCAAAATGTAAAAGATATGAAGGAAAATGAAGTTAGTTGTGACTTGTTAGTGCAAAAAGAAAAGTCAAACGACAAATGATTTTTGGGATTTTAATAATTACATAGGAACTTTCAAAGATATAAATGTATAATATCTTATTCACGTATCAATAACTTGTACAAAATTTTAAATTAACTCTTTAAATTCACATACATACATGCATAATTATCTAGTAAAATTGAAGATGGATTATCGATTTCATAATAACACATAGTAAGTTATTCACTAATATCATATGAAGAGAAAATTTCACTCAAATAATTTGCATCTTTGACTTGAGTTATTCAACAATACTCCTATGAATAATAGGTACGATGACAATATTATTTTTTTTAAAATTTTATTTGATAACTCAAAATATTTTTTTTGATTATGATAAAATCAAAGCATGAAATTTAGAACATAAAATGTCTTTCTTTATTAATTATTACATCCTAATTTTTCATTATACCTCTATATCGATCAAGAAGATTAGATCTTACACTACGTGATTCCTATAATTTATATATAAGTTATTGCACCAATTCATAATTTAGAAAACGAGGAGCCAAACAATACTTCTATAAAAGAGGTCATTATTGCACAACTTTTTTTTATCTTAAACTTTTTAAGGATTACTAATCAGTAATTTTTAAAGCTGTCCTATTGTTACAAAAGATAGCAAAATTAAGCAGACTTCTTCCGAGGTATTCATGTTTCTTTTGATTAATATTATATACATTTATTTTTATGTTATATCGTAATTTTTTGTTAGCCTTGTCAAGACGAAATATGTTTTAAACTCAAATTATATTGTTCTTAGTCCAATGTTACGTTGTTTTAATTTTATTGTAAAATTGACATTATGCATTAAGTTTAAGAATTCTTCCAAAGGAAATAAATTAACTCTTCATTAATCTTACTTTTTCTAGATTTGTTTAACTTAAACTTTTAACAAATGAGCTCCTCCTTCTTTCAACATTAGGATCTTCTTATTGTATTGCTTTGAATAACTATTCTATTAGGATAATAATTCTTATGGTTATCGTCATGGAATGACGTTTAGTTATTGGACTTTTTTTTTTTAAAAAAAATAGTAGTTACTCCTTCCGTTTTAAAAAAATTGATTCTATTTCCTTGTTTGGTAACATTTTAATTTCAGCTTGTCACATGACATGTTTAAAGCCACAAGATTGAAAGACAATTTAGTATATTTGATATAACTTTAATTTAAACCACAAGATTCAAAAGTCTTCTTTATTTTCTAAAACTTTGTGCTAGATCAAATCATATTAATCTTTTTGAAACAGATGAAGTATAACTTATCATTCTTTTCAAAATCGAAGAGATTCAAAGAAATTTTGATAAATTAAAAGGTTAAAATATTGAGACGGAGATCGTGTTTTGATATCAATATTTTAGAAAGAATTGATAAATGAAAAGGTCAAATAACTATTGAGGTAGAATTGGTAACTAATGTTGGTAGAATATGATTGATTTCACGCGAAATTAATAGAAGTATCAACAAATTTCCTCAAAATTTGACAATTGAAGAAGTCAAATAGTTGGTGTTGTAGTGTTTATTGCATAAAGTTTATGAATTCTTCCAAAAGAAATAAATGGCCATGTTTACACTTTGCAATATGGAATTGAGATATTTGTAGAGTTATTTCCTTTATGTAATTGAGTAGCATTACACACTATACTACAATTAGTCAGTTATGGAGAATAAAATGTACACATAAACTTTACCTTTGTAAAAAATATCACATAATCAATTTAACATTACTAAGCTTCCGATCAAATAAATAGTCAATTTTAATTGGAATATAAATAGAGCAAACTCCCGTGATGTGTTGGAATTTGGCCACAATAAGAGAACTTTCACAGAAATAAACAATCAAGAAACGTACGCTACAGAACAAGAGAAAAACAATCGGTTGGTCCACTTCCTAAAGCATAAACAAGAAAAAAGCTTCATTGTCACAACCTACTTTGTTTTTTTTTTCTGCTCTATCCTTTCTCCACTACCCCACTCCTGAATCGGGCACACAGAAACTGAGAGAATCTCAAGTAATGCAGCAAAACCTGGGCGGCGCTTGAAAAGGTGCTGGGAACTTTCTTTTAATTTCATTTCTTGATGAAATTGGGACGACCCCTTTATATGATTTGTATTTAGATTTGAGTATTTTCAAGTTTTAAGTGTACATTTGGGTCTTTAATTGTGGGGGTGGGGGGGATGAGTTTATGCAAATTGTAGAATCTTGTCTATGAATAGTTTGTTATTGAGTTTGTGTAGTTGTTCTGATTGTACGCTGTTTTTGACTTTCTGGGTGTTGGCAAAGAGGTGTTTTTGATTACGTTGGATTCGAATTGAAGTGTTTGACAGATAATCGTGACTTGAAATTTAAGTGTTTCTTGGCTTAATTTTGATTATCTTGGATTCATATTGAATGCTTTGGCAATTTTGATTTTTTTGTATTGTTGGAACTTTTTTTGATCTTATAATCTGCAATTAGCAAGTCTTCCCTTACCTTTTACAATTTTTCTTGGGTTCTCTCTTCTGTTTTTTTCATTCTTTTATGACGGGTAGAGTGGTGTGGGGTGGGTAATATATGAAGAAACTCGGTAGAATTAACCAACATTTGATTGTTCATGACCAAAAGAAACTTGATGTTAAAACGGACTTACTGATAAACTTTTGGAAGATATACACATAAGTATGTTTTATTAAACTTATATATTCACACATGGCTAGTCCTAAGATAGTAACTGCAAAGTCAGATTTACGAGATTGATTGATTGGTGACCATGCCTGGCTTGGCCAAGCTTGTAACGTATACTGATGCAATCACACAATAGTGAGTCAGGCAGGCTTGGCAGACGAGCTTTGATGCGTACAACAGTTTAGTTTTGCACTATTTAATCTAAATATAATCCTTTGCTACTTTATTGGATATCAGCTGATCCTCTTCCTACTTCTCCCCTTGCAAACATCACCACATTCTTTTGTTGGCCATTTTAGTAGATGTTACCTCTCATCATCGAGGTTGAACTCAGATTAGGATCTGTTTGTCTTTTTTACTTACTAGTGTTGGCTAAGATTTTACCAATCTGATCAAAAAAATTTCATGGTTTATGTGAACTACAACATGTTGGGATTGTGTTTGCATACAAGCACCTGGGTGTTGGTGTGTAACTGTGTCTGTTTTAACATATAAGTTGGCATCTTTCGTGTTTAATTTCTTGGTGACGAAAAATGTTATGAATGTTTGTTGTTAGAATTGATTTGTTCTGTAGATTTCATGGGTGGCAAGAGTTCAAAGAGGTCAACAATTGGCCGATATGCATCATATGGCTCCAGTTCAAATTCAGGTTATCCAGGCTATGCACAATCACCGTATACTCAACCAACCTATCCACCACCACCTTCTTATCAAACATACGGTGGTCCACCTCCTGAATCAAGGAAAAGGCTTGAGAGGAAATTTTCAAAGATAGATGATGACTACAACAGCTTAGAACAGGTAAAGACATGAAGTGAAACACTTCCAATGTGTGAGTGGGTAGAAGGATAAAACTTCAGCAAGTTTATGATACTAGGAAATATTGACCATAATTGTCCTTCATGATTTCGGTCATGCTGAAAGGAAACATTTCCTCTTCATGTTATCAACATATTCATGTTGTCACATTTTCAAGTTACAAAAACAAGAATGAGTATGGCATCAGTAATATCTTAATTCATGCTGAAATATGCAATTGTTTGAAATACTATACTTAAATGTTTTTCTGTCACTTGCCACATTAAATTGTGTTGAACCTGCTTTGTAAGATTAGAAAAGAGAAGAAGATAACCCGACACAATATTTTTGTACAACATCTTTCCATAGGCTTTTTCTTGATAGAAGATGAATAGTCATTCCCTCACAGTTTCTTGGGATCAACATCTATGATATGTTTTGCGTCTTGTTTTGTGCATTGTTCATTCAGGGTTTAGGTTTGAGGAATGTCAGATTTGACTCGTTGAATCGAGTGATTTTCGATGTCAATATGTTCGTGGTTATTGCCAAAAGAGTCTTAAGACCTCATTTGTTTTCACTAAGATTAAGATGTTTGAGTTTGAGTGTACAATGATTAAGATATTGTCTCATGATTTGAACTGCGAATACAAATAAAAAAGTAATTAAATATTATATTTTAAAAAATAAACTAAAATTATTATTTGATAAAAAAAATTTAAAACATTTGTGTTCCCTCGTGATGGTGGAGATGGTTTGTAGTGGTGGTGGTGGTAATGGTTAGTGCTATTAGCTAGTATATGGAGGTGATTGGTGTGGTATGTAGTGATTGATAGTAGTGGTTGACAATGGTGGCGGTTGATGGTTGTGATGAAAGAAGTGGTAGGTGGTGGTGTCTGGCAACAGAAGTGGTAGTGGTTGTGCAAATTATCCATGCATAAACACTTTTAATGATATTAAGACTTTGTTCAAGATCTTAATAATTTTGACATATTTAGATCAAATTAATGCTTAAATCATAATATAAGCAATTCACTTGATGATCTAAAATCTGAAGTTCTGAACCATACAGATTCAAACCTCCACAGAGTGCAAACAAATGAGGACTAAATGTCCCCCTGCATCCTACTTTTCTATATTTGGTGAAGCAACTGGTTCCGACTATTTTTTCTTATATATTCATTTAAGTTTTCACCTAAAGGTATCTTTTTAAACATGCCAATTGTCTGTTGTGAGCTATAAGCTGCTCGTAAAGCACCAAATTTTCTGAGAGGGTTGGTGAAGAGTTTGTCAATCCAACATGTGATGTGTAGCCACATTTAAGTTTATTGGCAAGTAAATATGAAATTGCTCCCTCAAGGCTGGATGTTTCGTGTCTATTTAATTGGTACACTCTGTCCCCTGTAAATTTCCCTGATAATTTTTTGGAAGCTCCCTGATCTTAGCATAGATTGTCATGAATTGGAGCTAACATACTCTACTTTGTTATTACCTTTTGTACTCATTGCATCTGCTTGATGCCATCAATGGAACTGTGTCAAAAGAAACAAGGGAAAATTACTGTCACTAAACCTGAGCATACTAGTATGCTTTTAAACCAAATCTTTAAGTCCTGATGTATTGAATGCTGGAGCCAGGGAGTGTAAATTTTTTTGTTTTAAAGAAAATCTCTTTATCAGAATCTTTGAGATATTTTTCTTTTTATTAATAATGTAACTTACTTTCTTATCTAGGTTACTGATGCCCTTGCACGTGCTGGTTTAGAGTCATCTAACTTAATTGTTGGCATTGATTTTACCAAGAGCAATGAGTGGACTGGTAAATACATGAATTCGTGGTGGAATTCCTATATTTGAGTTACAACACACTGTCCACCTAATCCACTCTTGAACTAGGTGCAAGGTCATTCCACCGCAAAAGTTTGCATCACATTGGAGATGGGCAAAATCCATATGAACAAGCAATATCGATCATTGGAAGAACACTGTCGAAATTTGATGAGGACAACCTAATTCCTTGTTATGGATTTGGAGATGGTACTTCTCTTAACACCTAACTTCTAATTGGATTTGTTTTAATCACAGAGGTCTTATTTAATTGTGTATTTGCAGCCTCAACACATGATCAAGAAGTCTTCAGCTTCTATCCCGATGAGAAGTTTTGTAATGGATTCGAGGAAGTACTTGGTAGATATAGAGAATTAGTTCCCCAGTTACGGCTTGCAGGTCCAACTTGAGTCTTCTCTCTCGTACTTGCCTATTTCTGATGGTCTACAGTGGGTATAGTTCTGCATTTCTTATTCAGTTCACGATACTTATTATCTTTACAGGCCCAACATCATTTGCTCCTGTTATTGAAATGGCAATCACTATTGTTGAGCAGAGTGGTGGTCAGTACCATGTTTTATTGATAATAGCAGATGGACAGGTAGATATGTTGTTGCTATAAGAACAATATATATATAATGTTCTATTTTGTCACCAAATGCATTTGATGTTCTCTTTCAGATACTTCCTAGTGCTAAGATACTGATTATTAAAATGAGATACTATTGCAGGTTACAAGAAGTGTAGATACTGTGAATGGCCAATTAAGCCCTCAAGAGAAGAGAACAGTTGAAGCAATTGTTAAAGCTAGGTAACTTTTATTCTGTAAAAAAAAGAATTCTTTGATGGTGTTATTTCCAAATAATTCTTGAAATCTCTTGATCTTCTTTTGCAGTCAATACCCCTTGTCAATTGTTTTAGTTGGGGTTGGAGATGGGCCATGGGACATGATGAGGGAATTTGATGACAACATCCCTGCTCGGGCCTTTGACAATTTCCAGGCAAGTAACTACTGCTGTTTCTTTTCCTATTCTTGATGGTATTGATTTGGTATCTCTTATTGCCTTAAGATCTGATTTCCAAGCGTTACTTGTTTTTTCTTTAGTTTGTTAATTTTACAGATATCATGGCAAAGAATATGGCTCTTTCCAGGAAAGAAGCAGAGTTTGCCTTGTCAGCATTGATGGAGATACCATCTCAGTACAAAGCAACTCTGGAGCTGAACATTCTGGGGTACAAAAACGCTCATCGTTTATCTTTTACTAGTAGATACTGAAATTTATCTTCAGTTTATTTTCTACTTCACTCTTCAGTCGGTGCTCATTTTGTTTTCTCAACTGGTTTGTACTTTTTGAGCAGTGCTCGTAGAGGGAATGAAATTGATAGGATTGCTCTCCATCCTCCTCAATATGGTGCAGCTTCTTTCGGCACATCAAAACCTTCACAAAACAGTAGTTACCGTCCAAGTGCACCTTCTTCTAGTGGACACAATTCAGCTGTTGGAAGTGGACAAAATTCTGCTGTTGGGTCAAGTCATCCAGCAAGTTCTGCAGATAATCAGGTAAGCATTAATTTTTCTGTATGATTAAGGTTAGCTGGTTAGATACTTGTTTCTTTTTGTATTTATTTCAACTTGTGATAACTGCTCATAAACCGTAGCTCATTCTGAATCGATTTTGTCACATCATTTCGATTCTGTTCTTACTAATTCATCTCCATTTCCTTTTCCCTTTTCTGATATTTGGTTCCATATCTTGATGGTATCTTCAGAATCTTTATTTTAACTAATTAGTTTTACATTTCATGCTTTGACAGCTTTGCCCCATCTGCATAACCAATCCAAAGGACATGGCATTTGGTTGCGGACATCAGGTATAGTTGTGCAGGTTTTCAATTATTTTCTCAGTAGCAGTAGCAAAACTATATATATTGACAGGATCCATTTATTTGCAGACATGTTGTGAATGTGGTCAAGATCTGCTGTTGTGCCCCATCTGTCGGGACAGTATTCAAACTAGGATAAAACTTTACTGAGTGACTTCTCTTGGCGGATGAATAATTTGCTGCTAGTTAAGAAAGCCTCTGATTCTCATATTACTAAGGAGGGGTTACATTCTGATGGCGCTAACAATGTCAGCCATATCAAACATCTATTAATTTAGAGATGCTACATTTCAGTAATTTGCTCTGTACATAGATTTTTTTCAAGGTAACTCATTGTTCGTTGAATCTGGTGCTCTTTGTGCAAGTAAATTTCTGCTTTCCAGCTGTGTTCATCAACAAACCCTTAATATGTATAGTATCACAAAAATGGAGAAGAGACGGGACGATGTCCAAGAAGATTTATTCTCTTATCGAAATGCTTCTAAATTTAGAAGAATTAGAGTGATGCCTTGTAGATGCTTCAACAAATACAGTTGTCTACATTCATCAAGTTTCTGAGGTCATCTTGGAGGTCACAATTTTTAATTGAGTTGCAACCTTTCGGGCTGAATGGCTGAGTCTTTTAGTGTGTAAAAAGAATGTTTGGTGCTCTCTTAATAATGAATCATTGTCACACAAAAGGTTCATGTGGAAAGAACTCTACCTAACCATTTATTAGTTAGACCAAAAAATGACCAAAGATTAATTGAAAAATTGATTGCTCATTTGCATGACTTCCTCTATAAGTCCCTTATATATCCTTTCAAACCAGAAGATTATTCGATGAAAAAATCTCCTGCACTTCTTTTTCTGTTCTCATGGAGAAGCTCTGGCAGACAAGAATCAACTGCATCATCATCAGTGCAGCTCTTTTACTGCACTGTCTTATTTCATGCAAAGCAAAAACTGTGTTGCACCATTCTGCAGAAAGAAAAGGGACATGGAAGCTACTGCTGAACAACACTGGAGTTGTGGGTGTGCAGATGGTTTTAACCCATTGGAACACTGTGATACTGCTTGATCGGAGCGGGTCTGGTCGATCAGGATACCAACTACGTCATCGTTTAAATGGAACAAGATGCAAGGGCAGTCGTGACGATTTGTCAGACCCAACTTGCTATGTTCATTCTGTTGAGTATAGCATTTCTAACAACACTATTAGGCGCTTGAACATCATGTCTGACACTTTTTCGTCTTCTGGTTCCATCTTGAGTGATGGAAGGATCATTGAATCAGGTGGCTTTGGAGATGCTTCGACAAGGATTCACTACATTGGGCCTTGTAGAAGTGGTGATAACTGTGACTGGAGCCTGGGGAAGAAACACTTATCTGTAAAACGTTGGTATGCTTCTAGCCAAATCCTCCCAGATGACAGGATCATCGTTGTTGGAGGACGAGGGTCCTTCACGTATGAGTTTATACCGAAAATGTCAACCAATGGAAATGTTTTCCATCTTAGTTTCTTGCAGCAAACTAGCGATGGAAACAATCTTTATCCTATTGTTCACCTTTCTGTTGATGGCAAATTGTTCATTTTTGCCAACAGGGATTCCATTCTTTTCAACTACAAGCAAAACAGGGTTGTAAAGAAATTCCCAAGAATCCCCGGAATAGGGTCAAGGAGTTATCCAAGCACAGGATCATCTGTTATTCTTCCACTGGATCAAAAAGATGGCTTCCGTAAAGTGGAGGTCATGATATGTGGAGGGGCAGCTTCAGGGGCGAATGCAGCTGCTAAACAGGGCACATTCTTGACAGGTCTAAACAGTTGCGGCAGAATGGTGATCACTGGAAATAACCATAAATGGAAGATGGAAAACATGCCAGGGCCACGCCTTATGAACGATATGGTGCTTCTTCCAACAGGACACGTGCTAATCATAAATGGCGCGAAGAGGGGTTGTGCTGGATGGAGAAATGCTGCTGGCCCTGCTCTTGAACCTTACCTATACAACCCCAAGAAAACTCTTGGCAGAAGGTTCACTATTCTTAAATCCACTAAAATCGCGAGAATGTTTCATTCATCAGCAATTCTTGTACCTGATGGAAGTGTACTAGTAGCAGGAAGCAATCCAAACAACCAATACACTTACAGAAATGTAAGTCACCCTACTGAACTCCGGCTACAGGCATTCATCCCGGACTATATGGGCAAGGAATACAATCATCAAAGGCCTCATAACGTGTCGATTGACATCAATGGCACGGAAGGAGTTGCATATGGTAACGAATTTTTGGTTCGTTTTTTGCTAGAGAGTAAACCTAGTAAATATCTGGCTTTTAGTGCATATGCTCCGCCGTTTACGACACATTCCCTGTCGATGAATCAAAGGTTGTTGAGACTCAGGAGCACACGGATAATAAGTGATGCAAAAGGTTGGTGGAATGCTACTGTTGAAGCTCCGCCATCAGCTAATGTAGCACCAAGTGGATTTTATTTGCTTAGTGTTGTTAATGAGGGAATTCCCAGCATTTCTGAGTGGATTAAGTTCATTCAACCTGCTTCAACTTGAATTAATTATCTTGTATAACTTTGCTAATGGTCCACGTATTATTTGTTTTTGTTATGAATGACTTTTCATGCTAATTTATTAGATTGTCTTCTCATTATTTATCGCGATTTTATGATTTATCAATGAAATACATTACTCTATAATCTATGTATGTGCAAGTATTACTTTCCTTGTAATGATAAGAGATCTCCCACAGCTCCGAATACACTTATTTTTAAAAATATTTAAATGAATCGACACTTGTTTGAGATGGTGAAATTGAAATGATTATTTCATTAGTTAACAACTTAAGATGTAAATTTTTTTACCAAGGACAAGTATTGAACTTTGACATTTTATTGGCTCTACTTGAACCACTATGTTTCAATCAAATTTGAGAATTATAACAAACTTGTTTGGATCATGATTCAACTACTTTAGTCCAAACATTGAGAAAAAAAGAGAGGTTATGATTCAACTACCATAGCCCAAACTAGAAAGAAAAAAAAAAAGACAAAGAATACACCCAATTGGGTGTCTTAGATAGTACACAATGTCAAAATTTCTTTAATGTCATACAATAAAGTATTTGTAGGATCATTTTTTCCTCAAATCATAAGGAGTTCTAAAATTTTAGTCAATTGAGTATTTGAACTTTTACTTTATCGTAATAAATTTTATTTATATTTAAAAATTATTTTATAATATTATAAGTTTTAATTATTTTTTTAATTCTTAAATATTTATCAAATTAAATAATATTAGGTAATATACTGCATAACAAAATAGTGTCACATAAAATATAACCATAGAAAATAATAAAAAAGCTTGAGTGATACCATTGACGTGATGCGTCGCGGGGGGTTGGCGGCTACGGCTAAATCCCCAAAAGATCTAAATCTAATTTTGCAGAGATATTCTATAGTTCTTCGGTGGTTCAACATAGCCCCTTAAGAACAGCCATTTACTTCCCCATTTTTTCTTTTTCTAATTGAATAATGGATTCTGTAATGCCGTTGAGAAACACCACCGCCGCCACGGCAACGGCGGCCTCTGCAGCGGCGACGGTAAGACCCCGGTTCTCATTTCAACTCCTTGCCAATCCCAGACCTAGTAAACCGGCATTCTCCTTGTCAGTTCCAACGACTATTTTCACGACACACCGAGCTCGAATTTTGCCCCAATTTACACCAGTTCGAGCTCAAGAGGTAGCCGAAATTGTTGATTTAATTTTGCTTTATTAGGTTTTGATTGTGACTTGAAGATGGAATGATCTGTGTCATTTTTTTCCAGCATTTGAAAGGAAGGTTTTCTTTTTTGCTATATGTTGCGTGATTAATTTAGTTCTTTCTCACTGCTTATGCATTCTAAGAAGCCGCGAGATTGTTTACTTCCTTTGCTGCAAAAAGGTGGATGCTTGATTAATGAATTATCTTTGTTGTGTTAGTTTTGTTTTTAATCTGTCAAGGATAACCATTTTTTAAGGTTTTCGTAATTTGTCTTCCATGCTCTGTAAAAAAATCCAACTGGTGGGTATTATTTCATTTCAGTAGTTGATGTTCATATGGTTTGCATATCGAATTTTGGGCTTCTTAAATTTGTAAAAAAATATATCCTATTTCCGTTACGGAATAATGTATATAGTGTAGATTTAGCTCAAATTCTCGGGTATAGACATGCCTTCTTTATTTGCATTTTTTGATAGCATCACAAGATAGATGAGAAAAGCCTTTCTTATAGGAGATCCTTTCTCTAAGATAAATCATAATTGATTTGACTTGAAGGATAATTCAGCTTTGGTTTCTGAATCCACCATTCCTGAAGGAGAGGCTCTCAAAATCAAGGAGTGGGAAGTAGAAAGATTCCAAGATGAAATTGCTGCAAGTCAAGGTATAAAAATTAGAAGGAGGCCGACAACAGGACCTCCTTTGCACTATGTTGGCCCTTTTGAATTTCGCATGCAGAATGAAGGCAATACTCCTATTAACATTCTCGAAGAAATTATCTGGTACAAGGACAAGGAAGTCTCGCAGGTATCTCTTGGACTAGAGTCTCAAATGCTGCCTGAGAGTATGCTATCATGTTCCTATTTCATTACATTCGGGACGAACTGAAAGGCAATTTTGTTTGCCAGATGAAAGAGAAGAAACCGCTTCTTCTACTGAAAAAACTGCTTAGCAGTGTTCCACCTACCAGGGATTTTCTAGGAGCTCTGAGAGAATCATATTCAAGAACTGGATTGCCTGCTCTTATTGCTGAAGTGAAGAAGGCTTCTCCAAGTAGAGGTGTTCTGCGTGAAAATTTTAATCCAGTACGTTTGTCATTTCCCTTCCATGTCAACTGAATGCTTAAGATCTTGTACTATTTTATTTTGACATTACTTAGTTTCGAATTCCTTCTACATTGAGCGGAGGAATATCTCTCAGGTAAAGGTCTGATTTTAAGTTAACTATGTTGAGACATGTCTAGATTTGTTATCGTTTCTTCTTTTCTCTGAAGTAGTTTTTGACTGGTTTTATTTCTATTGAATTATATTAGGAATCTTATGTTTTATAATCTAATCATATTCAACAGAACTATATATAGTTCCTAAAAAATGTGTTTACGTTCTTGAATCACTTGAAGTGAGATAAGATTATAAACTAAATGAAGAGGAAAGACAATATTCAATATTCTTGTCAAATAAAAGTACTAGTCCTATATAGGGAAAATTTTGATGCTTCTTGTCTGTCTACAAGCATCCAAGCAAATGATAAGAAGGTGGCGTTGTCAGGCATGTATTCTTGAGCTACATTTAATTGGTATTTCTTTTTATGTATGAAAATCTAGAAAAAGAAATGGAAGTTAAAAAGAAGTTATAATCAGATCGTTATCATTTTAACATCATTGTGTTGTTTGCCTTTGCACCGAGTTATTTAATACCACAATAATTATTATTAGACTTAGTCATGCACTTTCTAAGGTACCAAATAAAAACATCCATTAAATCAAACCCGTTAAAGAGAGTTCAAATGTTTCAGTTGCAACTTACCCTTGTTGAAATTATTGAAATGGAAGGACTAACCTTTCAATGTTTTTGCATCACAGGTTGAGATCGCCAAAGCTTATGAAAGAGGTGGAGCAGCATGCCTTAGTGTTTTGACAGATCAGAAATATTTTCAGGTAAAAGTTTGGATTCTTCAAATTGCTGATAAGGATTGTAGTTCTTTAAGTAATTAATGGCTTTAGGGGACAAGAGAGGGAGTACTTCCATTTCTAAGGTTGTGAGTTCGAGTCACCCAGGGAGCAAAAAAGGTGGGAGCTCCTGGGTGGATGGGGCGGGGGGGGGGGGGGGGATTTCACAAACACTAAGTACCCCCATTACACGAAAATTCAGAAGCAGACTTTTAGTTTAAAAAAGAAGAAGTAATTAACGGCTTTAGGGATAGCAACATGACTATCTAGGTACCACTATCAGAGACGGTTACTATCAGTGACTAAATTTCATAATGTAGATGCAATTTGCATGGTCATTCTTGAGGTGAACACATTGATGTCAGTTTCTCCCCTTCACTTTTCTAGAAGGAATCTTAAGTTGTAATTATAGTGTTCGACAAAGTTGCAAGCATTATTTTTCCTTTTGGTGCAAAGGGAATCTAATCAGAAATGCTCAAAGATTTTTATTTTTTTCCACCAATCAATCAATAATAGTAATAATGATTTGTATCCTTTTCCTAGTAGGACCTTAAATTGTAATTGAAGTGTTGAAAAACTGTAACCAGGATATGTTACCTTTTTGATAAGAAAATAATAAACCATCCATTTAAGTGCATGACTAAATCTGCCTGTATATTCTTATTAGTCACCCAGGAATTGGGATGTATTATGGAGTTGTTAGGAAGTGACATCAACTGTGAGAAATAGTGCATAAACTAAACTGATTCTTTGTTATCATGAAAGTGTTTAGATGCAGATTGTCAAATAATTTTCCAAAATAATATCATGATTCTCTTTATTTTTTTCAATTAGGGAAGCTTTGAAAATCTAGAGGCCATAAGGAATGCTGGAGTAGAGGTATGCAGATTCACCCGAAGTTTGTTGTGTACCACCTACAATACCATAATTGAGTCCTTTACAGTTTTTCATTGAGCTCCAACTTTTGCAGTGCCCTTTGTTATGTAAAGAATTTGTTATTGAGGCTTGGCAAATCTACTATGCTCGGGTCAAAGGTGCTGATGCGATTCTGTTAATTGCTGCTGTCCTACCAAACCTTGACATCCAGTATATGATTAAGATCTGCAAATTACTTGGATTGACAGCACTAGTTGAGGTAAATTGTTACTTTCTCCACACTACTTTTTGACCATTGCAAGAACTGAAAGGGAATTATTTTTTTTCAAAATCTATATCATATAATAGAAAAACCGTCTTTATTTTCATTGGCAAAAGTGAAAATGTCAATGTCCGTTTGTTCAAGGTAGTTAATATGTTTCATAGACAATGAAGTATATTAGTGTAAGCTCTTCTCTCTATGAAAGATTGTTGGGTTATTTCAACATCCTACTATGTCTAGGCCTGGGTGATGGACCATGTATGACCCTGTTTAGAGTCATGGTCGAATATGGTGCTTGCTTGATAGGATTAGTTAAGTAATAAAGTTGCACCTGTATTGTATTATCAACTATGACTTTTGGCATGATGGTGAACACTTCATTCTAACTAGTGGTGTTAGAGTCAATGTCATGGGTTTGATTCCCTGGATCATGTTGTGTGGTAGGTGTTTGCCTAGGGGGAGGGAATTGTTGAGTAAAGCCAATATCCTACCCATGGCAAGCCCAAGTGATGAGTCGCTAATTACCGGGGCTGAGTCATGGTCAAACATGTGTTTGCTAAATGTGTTGGGTTAAGAAATAAAAATTGAGCATAATGCTATCAGCTATAACTTTTGTATGATGGTCCTAGCTAAGATTCTTTTCAATCTGCATATATTGATATGGATTTCTATTGTATTCCCATTATAAATTAATAATTCCCTTATTGATGATATTTTTGTCATTGCAAGGATTCTCACTTTTCCAAGAGAAACAAGTTCCTTTGACTGTTTAACTGTTCTGTTTCTTTTCCTTCTATATCCATTTTAACTTCTTGTTTCTAGGTGCATGATGAGATGGAAATGGACCGTGTCCTCGGAATTGACGGGGTTGAGCTGATTGGCATCAATAATAGAGACCTTGGTAATATGCATAATTAATTCTAAACCGCCAATCTACTCATTTCTTGATAGACTACATGTTGCCAACTGCTATAAGGAGACAAATTTGAACAACAAAGGTGTACGTGACCCACTTGGGTTTGGGTGG
Organism: Solanum lycopersicum; assembly: GCF_036512215.1. Taxonomy (NCBI): domain Eukaryota; kingdom Viridiplantae; phylum Streptophyta; class Magnoliopsida; order Solanales; family Solanaceae; genus Solanum; species Solanum lycopersicum. The sequence goes on along the minus strand of NC_090802.1, from coordinate 59,251,409 downwards.
TGCAAGGGAGAGGGGGATGTAAGATGATAACCTAGCATATAAGGAAATTAAACAAAATGAATGCCAAAGCGTGGGTAAATTAATCAAGATTCCTTCTAGACAGAATTTAAAACACTGTTCACTTCCATAGAAAGTCATGATTTCTGGCTACTTACAGAATAATGAAGTTATGAGCAACATGCTTAATCAACTGAACTTCTATTGTTTTTAAGATTTGTCAACTAAATCAACTTTTGTGTTACCAGGAACTTTCAAGGTGGACATCAGCAATACCAAGAAACTTCTGGAAGGAGAGCGTGGGGAAAGAATTCGGGAGAAGGGCATTATTGTATGGACTTCTATACATCATGGAAGCTTTTGTTTTAGTAGTTTTGCTCTCTCAATAAGTTGTGACTTCACTGCCACTTAAATTCTTCAGGTTGTTGGGGAATCTGGACTATTTACTCCAGCTGATATTGGTTATGTACAAGAAGCTGGTGTCAAAGCGGTAAGCTTCTTTTCTGATTTTGAAATTTCACAATGACTGCGTATAATATTTCCAAAACAGATGCTAGAGTACGATAGTTGCTAGTGGCTATTTTCGAAGTATGGTGTTTTGCCTAGATCTCTGGTCTTCATTTGACAATTATCTTATGACCATCTACCATCTGCCATGATACAGTCATTCTGATCAATAGTGTAGTTTGATTTATACCCTTGTCCATATCATAATTTATATAGGATGATAATGTTGTTGCATCTCCGTAGGTGCTAGTTGGTGAGTCGCTTGTCAAACAGGAGGATCCTGCTAAAGGAATAAGTGGACTTTTTGGTAAAGACATCTCCTGCTAAGATGTAGTCAGCTGACTCCTACTTGTTCCTATCCAGAGTGGTGATGTTGAGATTCTTCCCCACAATTTTGTCATCTCTCACCATTTGTATTGTTCGTCGCCTGCGTGCAATAGTGTAAGATGTAACGTATGGATAATATGCCCTATGAATAGAAATGATAATTTGATACTTAATTGGGCGTATTTGAACAGCTGCGTCGGTTCAAACTATCAATTGTGGTGCTTTTTAGGTGTTTTATAGAACTTTACTCGCACGTACCTAATGATATATGACATATGACTTCACATAACACTCTTATAACTAACCTTCTGTCCCTATTTACTTTTCCATATTACCTCTTTTAACTGTTTCTATTTACTTATCCATTTTGGCAAATAAATAAATTTTTTTTCTAGTATATTCTCATTTAAACTTCCCACAACATTGATTAGTTATCTTGAGTAAATTTTGGAATCATAATTAACAAGGATAAAATTGTAACTTCACTATGTTAATCATTGTTGTTTTATGTATTATTTCTAAAGTGTACAACTAAATAGAAACAGAGGAATTATTAGTTAATTAATACATATTTTACTTCAACTTATCGCAAATATAATAAATTAGTACGGTTTAATATGCACATCGACATGCCTTTTTATATATGCAATGATAAATTTATCTTTAAGCTAACCATTTAACTCTTAATGGCATGATTTTTACCTACATAAGTGGCATTTACTATTTTTAAATTACAAGTTCAAAAAAATCTTTTTATCTTTTCTCAAAACTTATTGCTCAACAATCAAAGCATTAAACATAAACGCTTATAACTGAAACACCCAGACAGCATTCAGGTATAGCGTCCAAAACATCCAAACACAAATCAAGTGGCATCTATAAGCAAGTCTCACTGCACTAGTACTCTGTCGACGATTGTTTTCCTGAGATGACATCTGTATAATACAAGCACAGTATAAAAAATACAATAATTTAAGAATATTAATAATGTTGTTACTTACTTCTTCAACTTAATTATTATATGAATAAAGAACATAAAAAACTGACATATTAATTTTTCCCTAGTTTGCTTTAAGTTGATCATTAATTTTTTTTCGCTGCTAGTTTCATTTTCATCAAGTAATTATTTCTCCCTTGATTATGTTCATCCATTGAATATCCATTCTTGACTGGCATGGGTGTATCTTCCTCAAAATCTTGTTGATTTGAGGTACGAGTAAAGACTGACGGATAAGTTCTTCATAGAATTAGTTGGTCTCTAATGCGGGTACAGACATCAGTTGAGAACCCAACTATTGCTTTTAACTAGTCTGGTACTTTTCTTACAGACAAATCAATATCCACTACATGAACATTTTGTCAATTGCAATGAAACATATTTACGTCACTTTTTTCCGTGGGGATACCAAAAGCATACAACTATTCAACCTAAGAGATTAACCTTAATTCCTTTACTCAAACCATCAATTGATTGTTCTCAACCCCTTTAAGTTAATCGAACTTAAAGTAAGAACTTAAAACTAAGCTCTTCTCACCTTCAAAATAACTACATTTTGAAATAATGTTTACTTTAGATTACAATCTTAAAATGTACTTGTCAAAAGTGGATAAAGATTACTACTCGATAATCTAGTACATGAACAACAGCCAAACTCAAAACTTGATATATATGACTAGAGGTGTCGGTCCAACGAATTTGAAGGGCTAGGGTGGGCCAACCTTCAATTGGTACGGCCTTAAAATGCTCAACCCAACCCAATCCAATCCAACCCTAAAAGGTGCGAAGACTGGGGCGGGCTAGCTTCTTTTTTTTTTTTTTTTTTCATATTTATAATCTTTAACATCAAGAAAATGAGAAGATTTTCAAATCAAATATAACAACACATGGTGTTGCACTAATAAAAAATCTAGTGTAATTAGCATGTATCTTGTATATCAGATACGCGAGCTAGATAAGAGATTGACAAGCAAGATGGGAGGGAGGCGAGGGTGCGAGATTTGTCTATGTATCCTAGTTACATTCGAATCTACTTGGACAGAGTCTATCCAAAGCAAATTAACCAAATTTTGAGTTTATACATTCCAAGATAAATTAAAAAAAAAAATAGGAAAAAATTAAATTACCGTTTTACCCCTACATTTAATTAAAATGTTATAAAATTATTAATAAATTGAATATTAAATAATAACTATATCATATTGTTTCATCAGTTTTTTGGCTTTTGATTATGATTTATGAGAGAAATGCATGACTATTAAATAAATCTTTCATTTCACTCTAAATACATTAGTAAATCAACAATCACTTTCATTATATTTTTTTATTTTTTTTACCGGAGAAAAATGTATGTGTACATTCTAAAACTTCATATGGAGCTTGCAATGTGATGGAAATGGATGTTGAATATCTTTGCGGAGGTTAAAATTCATCTTTTCACAAAGTTGACCTTCTAACAAACATAGTAAGTAACTAATACATATTCATGTTTTGATAAATTCTCTTTTGATATTTAATTTTTAGGCAATTATTGAAGGAATTCAACGCGTTTTCACTGATTTACATATTTTGGGTAAGTGAGATGAAAAATCTCTTCTTCATTTCTTTGTCATTTCACTTAATTATGTTAATATGTAAATTGATCATCGACAAGGTGCTACATTTATCTTTCTGTCATTAAATTTATTTCGTTTACTTTATAAGAGCTCAGTTTTTCCTGTTTCATATCATAATTCATACCTAACTAGCTACAATCTTTGGAAGAAAATCATTTTAGATAATAATGATGGTCATATATAAATATTATGTGGCTTACCTATTTTTTTGTTGCATTCACCTAAGTACCAGCTCAAAGTGTATCAAAAAAAGAACATACAAGTTAGTGATGTTTACGTGCACTTTTTAGATTTGGAGCAAGAGTTCCTTGATATGCCACATATCATTGTTGGGAATAAATCCGTAACAGAAATAATATTTGCAGTAATAAATGCAACAAATGCGGATCACAACAATGCGGTTAAACAACGAGAATAAAAGAGAAATAATGACACCAAGATTTTACGTGGAAACCCTTCTAAATAAGGGAAAAATCACGACCCGAGAGGAGCAACGAATATCACTATAGTAAGGATTTTACACTTGTATGTCTGAGTAAAACTCCAAAGACCACTACACATTCAAAAGAAATAACACTCTTTTGATTTTTTCACCTCACTACAATATAGCTCACACTCTCTATTTTTCCTCACAGATTATTTTCCTCTGTGATGTCTCACTCTTATTTTCTCTCCTTTGTAATTCTTTTTGGTGTACTTAGAATGAAGAATTCTCCTCCCTTTTATAGAGAACAAATACACTGCCCTCCAAATGTGCTATAGAAGAAAAACATTTTTTTTCTTCTTCATAGCTTACCTACTCTACCTAACTTTGAAATTGGCACAAAACAAGTTTTTCTTCTTTATAGATTACCAACTCTACCAAACTTTGAAATTGGCACAAAGTTATTCAAAGTTTGGTACATGGGGATGGACCTCACAATCATCAGATGCTATATTATCTCAATTAATTTTACATAATTCCACATATCTTATTTTCCAAACAAATAACTGAAAGTTAAATGAAAAGAATTAGTTGTCACCCTTGTATTTGTATAGAAAAGCATATATTTAGATATTTTAGTCTAGAAGATTATATTTGAAATCCTTCTTTTCAATTACTTTTGGATGCAAAAGTAAGTTTTATAAACATATTAAATACAATCTTTAGCGTATTTATAAAAATATATTGTGATAAATTTTTATATAGACATGAGATCAGACTTATATAAATTTTAGATTGTAATAGAAGAGAAACGTGCAGCGCACGTTTCCAGAACTAGTATCTATAAATGTACCAAAATCCAGTAAGATTCATAATATTACAACATAGTGTGTATTTTAAGTGATTAGAGTATATACTAGTGAGATTATTGTAAGTTATCCTTAAATAAAAAGCTTAGGCTCATGGGCCGACCCCAACTCGGCCCCAATCAAGTCTCAAGGGGTGTATGGGCTAAGCGCATTTTGACGGCTCTATATATGACTATGAAAACAAACTTCTTACTAACTGTTCAGACAATAAATTTTTTTTGAAACATATATATATAAACATATATATATATATATATATATATATATATAAATGTATCGATATTATATAAATAGCATATAATATATAATATCAAGATGTATATACATTTATATATGTTGTTTATACATTTTTTTCAGTCCCGGCCAACTCAAATCTCTTCTATACAATTCTAAATTTTAGATATGAGTTCCCCTCGATTATTCAAGTCTTTTCATATATTATTCTTTCAAAATGATTCATGTTTGTGGCACATCAAACTTTAAATGAGCTTTGAAGAAACTTTAATAGCTAATGGAGCTTTTAATCTTTATCAACTCAAAAATTTCTTTTAACAATTCTAATTTTAGATATAAGCTCCTATATTTTAAGTCTTTTAATATATTATTCACTTGAAATGATTCACGTTTGCGACATATAAATTTTAAAATTGAGCTTTGACATAGCTTTAATGGTTAAACATAAAAGAAGGAGGAATGAAGAAAGAAAACAACGAAGAAGAAAGAAGGAACAAAAATGAAGGAAGGAGTGGTTGGTGATATGATATTACACCTTGCAATGGAGTGAGAGGGATGAAATGGAAGCTCGTATCTGGTGTCTCGTGTAATAAGAATGTGTCATTTAAACTTAAATGTAAGTTCTATAAAGTTGTTCCTCAATTAACTATTTAAATTGTATGATGCAAAGGTAAATGAGATGATGACGTTAAGATGGATGTGTAGGCATACAAGCAGAGATAAAGTTAGAAACAAAGATATTCGTGACAAGGGGATGTGACCTTCATTATCAATAAAATGAAGGAAATAAGGCTAAGATGGTTTGAGCTTGTAAAAAGACAATGTATACGCCTTAATATCGATGTGGGAGAGTTGGCTATGATGGGGATAAGGAGAGGAAAATGTAGGCCAATAAAGTGATTAGACATATCATGACACCTCTTTCTTTTACTCGGATAGGAAAGTCGAGGATTAGGATATAAAATTAGTGAAGAGTTAAACACGTTTAAATTTTCAGTTATTATTATTATTATTAGTCTCCAATTATAAAAAAAAAAACTCTTTTAATTTGCTAAAATTGACAAATAACATGAAATATCTATTTTTTATATTGCAACATCTTTCGAGTGCCCTAATCTTGTTTTGATTTCAACTTTTACCTAATTAAACACATTTCACATTGTAATAACGTTTACTTATCACTTTCGATCGATCTTACAAAAACAAATATATTTTGAAATTTTCAAATATTACAAGAAAAAAAAAAGACTCATTGACATGGTGGAATTTTAAATTACAAAACAATGGCTATCTTGAATTTTTATTTTTTTTTTAAAAAAAAAATTGTGAAATTTAAAATCCTAAGATAATATAGACTACTTCATGTATTGAAGCAAGGAGTGTTGCCTACATATATTTTGGGGTTGGAGAGGGAGAAAATCTCAAAGTAACTAGGACCATCCGCCGGCTTCAAAACCTCTGCTCTCTCCTTATCTTCTTTTCTTCCTTCACTCTCTCTACCCTAGAGATATGTCTTCTCTTACCAAACCCTTAATCAAGAATTTATCAATGGCGACCAATTCTTGCCTTATCTCTCTTCCACCCTTCTTCACTACAACCAAATCCATGTCTTTTATTTCAACCCCATTAAAACCCATCTCCCTTTCTTCCTCTTTATCTCTTAAAAAGACCACTACCCAATTCCCATCTATTGTTTCTGTAGTGGCTGCTCTGCAAGATGATGACAGCAGTGTTGGCCTTGAAGATAAAGAGCAAGGTGGGGAAGCGCTTAGCTTTGATTTTGCAAGTGTTGGTGATGCAGGGGAGAGTGATGAGGCTGAGGCTGAGGTAGAGGCAGAGGAGTATCAAGAACCTCCGGAAGATGCGAAATTGTTTGTTGGGAATTTACCCTATGATATAGACAGTGAGGGGTTGGCACAGTTGTTCCAACAGGCTGGTGTTGTTGAGATTGCTGAGGTAACAATGGCCTAATTTTTCATTGAAAAGTTTGAAACTTTTTTTCAGAATATTGAAAAATTAGAAGCTTCTGGTATTACGGTGTACTGAATTTTGGTTTTGCAGGTCATTTACAATAGGGAGACTGATAGGAGTCGTGGATTCGGGTTTGTGACAATGAGCACCGTGGAAGAAGCTGAGAAAGCTGTAGTACTGTACAACCGTTATGTGAGTTACAATGGTTCTGTTTCTTTGAAGATGCTTTCTATTAGATATAAGACGTTTATTATTTTTGTTGGTGCAAATAAGAACCCCTCCCCATTTTTGGCTACTAACAAACAATGTAGGTTAACTCTATATTTGTAGATTCAATAGAGGCTCAAGAGTCCTTTTGCCTCTACGTTGTTTCGATTTTCTAATATCATGTACAATGCGAGGAAATTCTCTTTTACTTTATCAACTTGCTCATAAAATTAAAATGGAACTTTAATTCCAGGGTAAGGTTCATGTTACAAGTATTTGTAGTTGAAGGTGAGTTTTTTGAAAGGAAGGATGATTTTGATATCCATTCATTAAGGTTGTAAAAAATTGTTGTGTGTGACCTAAGTAAAATTTTTTTTTATGATAGTTACCTTATACATGACAGAAGTAAAAGCATTCTGAGCTCACTACTGAAGGAAGGAAGCTAAGCTTGTTGGCTGAAATGTTTCCTTCCACTTTCTTGGTTTGCTTCTTATGTTGATAGCATGTGTAGAGAATATTCACTCTTGATTAGCAATCAATTCCTAATAATGATTATAGAAGATTCATACAGTTCCAAAAAAAAAAAAGATTCATATTGTCACACCAACTAATTTGGATAGGCATAGTTGATTTATTAATAACTTGTCCCAATCAAGAGGCTGTTCCCTCTGGAAACTAGGGAGAAGGTAAAGGGCTTCCATAGTAGCCCTGAAGCAAGAGAGTAGGAGTGTCTTCTGCACTATTATGACCCCCTCCATGGATGAGCATGAGCAAGAGAGGAAGTAGACAGGGCTGGTTTGTCCTTTTACCAACTTACTATTTAGTATGTGTATTTGACTGAATGTGCTGGTCACTTCAGAGTGAATGTGAATAATAGAATCTGATGTTTTCCATGTGCTGCCCTTGAGCTATCCCTTTTAAAAAAGGCCTGGCACACAATTCAGATATTTCTTAGTTATGATGTGTGACATGTGGATACGTCGACATGTTACCGAACTCTTACTAATTTTCTATTTTATTTGGCTAGGATCTCAATGGAAGGCTCTTGACAGTCAACAAAGCTGCTCGAAGAGGATCACAGCCAGAACGTCCACCTCGAACATTTCAGCCTACTTACAGAATCTATGTTGGCAACATCCCATGGGACATTGATGATGCACGCCTTGAGCAAGTCTTCAGTGAACATGGCAAAGTAGTAAGTGCTCGGGTGGTTTATGACAGAGAGTCTGGAAGGTCACGAGGCTTTGGTTTTGTGACAATGTCAAGTGAAGCTGAGATGAGTGAAGCAATAGCCAACCTTGATGGACAGGTGATGTGCACACTCATTATGACACTCACACACATGCATGATAGGAATTGATCATAGCATGAGTCCTTTAGTCCATCCATGAGTTTGATTCTAAATGCTTTGACACCTTCTAACCATTAATATGAAAAAAAGAAAAAAGTTAGATCGCTTCTCTAGATTTTTAATGATAGATCAACTTTTTTCTTAAGAATTTTGATTAGTTTTCTATGATAAATTGCAAAGTGACTGCAATCTAGATGTTTAACTAACATCATGTTGGTTACTCTCTAATTTACTAGATATCTATCCTGATTCTGATACCCTATATACTGAATCTTATAAGAGAGCAAGAGAATTTTTTTTTAAATAAAATAATTGAATGATATTAGAAAGCATCAAGAAGATGCGAAGTTACAAAAGCAGAAGATGCGAAGTTACAAAAGCACCGTGTGCAAGAAAGCTGCTCCAAACAGAAAATATGGAGCTAGCTTGGCAAAAACTTGTGAAACAGTAAATAGGGAACCCTACTACTCTAGAGTCTAGAGAGCAAGAGAATTACCAACGTGTGCTTCCATACTGGTGATGGAACCAAATTTACGCTTTATAGATTTCTAACCCTTTAATTTGTAACGGCATGTAGTCTTTCTGCATTTATTTTATATAATTGGCATTCTACAGGAATAGACAAGCTATACGTGCAAACTTTTCCAATATGGAAATATGGTTTATAAAGGCCGTGTTTGTAAATTGGTATCTTACAGATATCGTATTCTGTGGCTAGAGGTCACGTTTAAATTGGTAGCCGGTGTCATCTTGATGTACCAACAACGCCTAGATTCACTATTATCCCACCCCAGCAAAAAGCAAACAAAAAAGAAGAAGAGAATTAAGATGTTTAAGAGTCTTAACAAATGAGATTAGTACACTCCGGTATCATTTGTTTACTGCATCCCTTGAAATAAACTGTAGTACTGTACCCATTTTGCATTAGTGTCAAGTGTTTGGTTGTCATTTTTGGTATCCGTTACACAAATCCCACATTATTTAGTTTGTACTTCCCCCACTATTTATGTGAAATGCGTATTCCTCCACCTTACCAAACCCCATTTATGAGATCACACTAGTTGTTTATTTGTTAGTGGAACATATGTAAGAGCACAAAATGACTAAAATGGTTGTTATAGTATTACTTGCTTAGTTAAGCTATTTCTTGTCATCTCATATTAGCTTTTCATAATTCTTGCAATACACTGGTATTACTTTTAAAATTAGAAGAAAGCAATTCTCGACTCTGGGTGAACTTCAACTACAGCTAACCTGGTGGTTTTGCTACAAGATAAAGCCGAACTTTACTTTGGGTTGGCATTCTTCTTTGGAAAGAGAAGTTGCTTGCCTTACCACACCAATCACCTTAGCGATGCAAATCTTAGCAATGAAAGCTAGATAAAGTAATATTATATATCAGTTACATATTCATTAGATAAGAGATTGTGGATCTGTTTCATAGTGACGACAACTGGGTTGGTATGGTCAAATTTTGATATGATTAACTATAATCCGACAAGAAATGCAAATATATGATGATCATTATCAAGTTCACTACAATTCAAGTATTATGATTCCTGATGTGACTTGTTCACGGAAGAAATAACCTCTGTATTGTCTACTTAATACAGATGTTGAACAGTTAGTTACTTGGTTGATGGTTATCCTCATTGACAGATTCATGTTAGGCATATAATTTCTCTCGAGATATTTGATCTTGAAGCTAATAGTTTCTCTTCTTTATTGTATTTCAGACTTTGGATGGGAGGACGATCAGGGTAAATGCTGCTGAAGAAAGACCTAGGCGCAACACATTTTGATTTTGATCATATGTTTTATTTTTTCGATTGACATAGCAGTGGCAGTTCTGCAGCTATGAGCAGTTAGATTTTCATCAGACGTCTTTAATTTTGCTCTCTACTTGTAAGTTTTTATTTGTTGATTACTTATATAGGGCACAGCGACTTTTTTTGTGTTCTTTCTTCTTTCTTTCTGCCGCTCTTACCCTTTGGGGGGACTCTGAAGTAGAGGATTGAATGCTGTAAGATTTTCAATTCTATTTGTGGTAGTTCTCATTTGCCGTTAGCTTTACACCTTGATGTTGATAAAACTGATTCAGACATTTGGAAGCAAAATGGATTGGAAGCCTTACTATGATCAAGAGATTTTGTGTCCTAATTAAGCTAGTCGTCCAATGTTGTATATATTGGTATGACATCATATGCAAAATAGAAAAGCATTGTAAATTGTTTTACTGGTGTTCTGGTCCAGGATTTCACACCTTCTCATTAATCCAGTGATGCATACCATGTGTATGAATATACATAACACATTCACATCATCATCAATCACTTTAACTAGTTTAAGGGGCGTCAGTTTAGTGTTAAACACCCAGTGCAGGTAAAAACATAGGCTATATATAAGAGTGTACGATTAAGCAGTAAGCGAACACGAAGAGCTCTCTCTTTCTCTCTATGCACGCGTTTGTTTAGTATTTACCCATCTAATGCATCAATATCAGTATTATCTCCAGTAACGCATGTAACCAACCAATTCCTTTTGCTAGACAAGAAATATATTATCATGCTAAAAGAACACAAGAGAGAAGCAATAGCTTGTAGAGCAGGTTCTACAGGAGAGAAATTGCACGGAAATAAATACAGAACCATTTAGATCGTTCGTTCTTTACAGGCTAAGGTGTGAAACTGTACAAAACATCAAACTGGAGTGCCACGCAAGAGGGGAACCAAGATCACCATCGCCAGAAACAACCAGCTTTATGTGCCCTTTATCTGTGCTCTCTCAACTAGTCAGTGCCCTTTATCTGCGCTTCTCGACTAGTCAGTGGAACATAACGGACAGAAGTCTCACTTCGAACACTTATTGAACCATCCAATTTTTTGTCTATAACCCTGAGGTCTTGAAAAAAAGTACCCACTGGAATTACCATCCTTCCCCCGGGCTTTAACTGGTCAATGAGGTCCTGTGGAACATCAGCTGCAGCTGCTCCAACGTGAATAGCGTCATAAGGTGCGTGCTCTGCCCAACCCTTCCTCCCGTCTGCAATGATGCACAAATTACCAAAAAACACTCATTTGTTAACACACTCCAGGAAAATCCCATTGTGGGGGCATATTGACACTACTTTGCTACGCCGTCTGTTTCCTGAACAAACTACATGAAAATGCTATAAAACCATACCACCAACATGCAATGAGAGGGACCCTTCTTTTAATAAAGGAGCTGCTGCACTCTTTTCAACATTCTTGATTGACCACGCAACCAACTCTGGTATATGTTCCACACCAACAACTCGACCTTGTGGTCCAACCATCAGAGCAAAACATGCTGTGAGATACCCCGTTCCTACATGAAATAAAAACCTATTAAGAAACTGACTCCTGCAACATAATTAGCTTTGACAAGAAAAGGTCATCCTTCATTCATTCAAACAATCAACTTCAAATTGATAGGACTTAATTACTTACAACACAACAAGCAAATATTCTAAAAGCTTATCAGTATCTCCTAAAATTTTCCATGTGAGAGAATAAATATCCATCAAGTGACAACGGCATGAAATGCCAAAACATGCAAACTGCACATCAGTTCTCTCTCCAAAACTCCAACTAAGAATTACAATTATGGAGGACATTTATACTAGTGAGAAAGCTCACTTGACCACAAAGCTCCTCCTTACATGAAAATAACTTCTCAAAAGCTCATGACGAATGAAACTTCCACTTATAGCTAATACAGGAAATCTTATACAAAAAAAAAAAGTACAGAAAGACCAATCTTCATTCAAGACCAAAACAGAAACAAGCAAAGATAGTTCAACATTATCCTCTTCCTCTAACCAGACCCTAGACTTCTATCTAAATTTGACCCATCAGTTATCCAACGATTATTAAGATTTATACACCAAACTAACACAAACTATTAATTGTTCACCTGGAAAGCCAATCACGTGGAACATTTTGGTGAAGAATAATCATGTGAAACATTTAACATCCTTCTGGAAATATTATTTCCGCACTGGATTAGAAGTTATTTTTAACAATAAGATTCACGGATCTCATAGCACAAGTGTGGAGTTGATAATACATATCAACACCAAACTGTTATGCTTGCTGCTAAAATATTGAGAACCAATAAGCTGCTATTTAATCACTCACTGAGTGCATACATATTTCTCATTTCTGATTATCTACTGACATGAAAAACCAGGCAAGTTATGAGAATGACCCAGTAAGAGAGCTGTAGAAATAGCATCTCACTTATCCCTGTGAAAGCACAATTCAATCAAAACTTGGACAGCGTTTTCTGAGTAGAACCAAAATCTATCCTAAGATGCCGAATTGGACAAATGGAATTTGAACTAATAAATATGTGATTCTGAATTAGTTCACAGAAACGAGTGAGCTCAATATATAATTACCTGAACCAACATCAAGAGCATGCATGCCAGGCTGCAACCTATCCTCCAATAATTCAAGACACATAGCATGCATATGAGGTGCTGAGATAGTGGCATTGTAACCTATACTCATGGGGCTATCAACGTAAGCAGGAGTACCCTCAGGTACAAACAAACCCCTATCTACAGTTTCCATTATTTCTATTACTTTCTGTGATTTTATGACTCCACATCTTCGCAACTGCTCAGTCATTCCCTTGTTTCTGTTAACGGCACTTCCACTCCAAAATTGCTGTTGATAAACATAAAACAAGATTGAAATAAGAGATAACAAATATGCCCATCTGGTGACCTGCTCAAGATTGACCGGAAAGCAGAAAGAGATGCACAGCTATTAAACCATTTGAGTTATGTGACAAACAAATATAGATGATGTAAGATTTTATTCATAGAGGTAGATATATAAAATGATGAATCAGCCTATCAGGAGGATTTACTTGCTAGGATGTCCAAGAGTATGACAAATAACTAGTTATTCAGGCACCCCAATCTACTCTTTCTACTTCCTTTCTCACTGATGTTTGAAGAATAACTCAATTAAAAAAATTCATAGGTATCTCTCCCAGGACATTCTTACTCTCATTTAGGAACACTTTCACAATCCAGTACAATATAATAGTCAAATAGATGTGAGCTTTAATGTATGGATGCCAAGCTGAGCAGAGGGTGCTTTGAATGAAGGTTTGAAGGCCAACAACATGCTCAAACACTTAAAAGAACTCACTTGTGACGTGAGATACGGAGCTCAAATGCGACCACAATTAATGTAATGGGGCCACATGTAAGTCGCATCTAGCTTGAACTTTGAGGGCTCACTATTTTTAGGTTTGCGGAGTACTTGTGTTCGCAAGTCAAAGGATGCGGCATAGCATGGTATGTCCATCACAAACTCCAGAAGCAGTCTGTATGGGGCTGTTTTTTTGCAAATTAATTTGAGTGCCACTTTTGGGCATTTATGTAATAGCTAGCCTAGACTATATAAATAAGTGAGTAGCTCATATAACTCCGTCAAAATTCTGATATGATATGACTTTGAAGAGTGAAACTCTTGAGAGAGTGTAGGCTATGGTCTTTGTTGCTAGACATTGCTGATGTGATTGCTTGCTTGAGAAAGCATTCCTCTTGAGGTTTGTTTATCTTAATGATAGATTGTTTGTTATCTTTAGATTTGGTGCTTGTCTTAAAATTCTTAATAAAATTTTGGTTTTAATATAGTCATTAGTATGTATCAGTTCCATGCTTGTATGTTTCTTCTATCTTTCATTTCTTGCTCTTAGATTTAGGGTTTCCTTACATCAGACTTGTCTAACTAATGATTCCGTGAAGCTTGACTATTCCACTCCACCATGTTTACTGCTACTAATTTTTCATTCAATTCACTGTTGACAAATTCACAATCACAACAGAATAGCAGGAAAATGAATCATTTGAAAGCAATAAACTAAAACACATAACAATTAGAAATAATAAAATACTGATACTCTAGGTGTCGAAAAACAACAAACAGATGGAAAAAGTACCTCCATTCGAGAGAATCGAGAGTTCCCCGTGAAGGAATATGGATTTAGGACACGGCAAAAGGATGAAGAGAAGAGAGGAGATTTTTGGCGAAGAAAACTATGGAGATGGTGGGCGTATAATAAACAAGTGTGCTTTAAAGGCGCACGGTAGCGGAAACCATACGCTATAGCTGACACAGAATGTAAGGATATAGAAGACGGCATTATTCACTCTCGCTGCTTCTCGATCCTTTAATTTGGCATTCTCCTCTTTCTTTACCCGCACCTTCTCTTGCCACGTGTCCTTTTTCTTTTTTCAAATTGGGCCTTCAAATTTCATTAACTTTGTAGGCTTTATCTGGCCCAACTTCTGTCTACTCAAAGCCCATTAAAAGCTCCATGGATCAATGTTCTTGAATTAATTGGACTTTTGCCTTTTACATGTGCTGCCCTTTTATTTTAATTTCTGAAATACTCATTCTCTCGTAAATAATTACAATTCATACTTTCCATTTATTAAGACTGATAATTTTTTGCTTACTTATACTAAATCAATATCATATATCGCATTTGTATCATTTAGACTAATAATTTTCGCTTAAGTGATACTAAATCGGTATCATATATTGTATTGATATCATTAAAGCTCAGAATTTTGCTTAGTCGATACTAAATCATTATACATATACTGCATTGGTATCATAATGGTTTATTATTCAGAAATTACTCATTAGTCAATGATACTCTTATAGTTAGGGGCGGAGCCACCTTGAATCCAAACCCCCTTCGGCGAAAAATTATATTATTTTCATATGGTTAAAATAATTTTATACGTATATATAGTAGATATCGAACCTCCTTCGGTTACTTATTCCTACAAATTTTGAACCCCTTATTGAAAGTTTTAGTTTCGCCTCTGCTTATAGTATATATGTACTCTTATAGTATCATTGATTAATGAGTAATTTCTGAATGAAAAACCTTATACTCTTATAGTATCATTGACTAAAGCTTTAAGGATCAAACGCAAAGTCGTTTTATCATTTTCTCGAGTCTTCTACATGAAACATGCTCTTTCTTCTCATCTCTTAATGTACCTTTAGATAACCATTTGAAGTAAACGAGGGGTTGCGAAGATTCATATATACTCTCACTGCACATATTTTGATCATATTCTAAAATGGATTAGGCAACTTATAATTTTATGGCTATATATGTTATAATTTCAATATTTAATATAGTTATGCATAGTTAAGTTCTCATTTTGTTACACGAAATTCATTTTTTATAATTTAAAAAAAAAATACTCATACTTACTTAAATATCATGAAAGTGGTTAAACTAGCTAAAAGCTACTTAATTTTACACAATACAGAAATTCACTAGGAGAAAAACAAATGAGACATTTTCTATGATGTTTAAACAAAATTAAATTACTCTTTAGTTACAAAAGATAATTTTTGTGATATACTTATATAAAATGGATGAGTTATTCACTATAAAAAGGTAGTCAGTGAATAGTACAATCAAATAAAACTTAAGTGATCATTTGAAATTTTAAACTATGCACCATACGGTGAACATATTAGAGTTAAGTTACATTTTCCAATCTCTGTTGAATGCTAATTATGTTTTCGGTTTGAAATGATAACATGACTGAAATCTTTTTAGAGTTTAATTTTAAAAAAAAGTTGTGTTGAAAAAATATTTTTAAGTACTTTATCTAAATGTGACGTACCAATTCTATCCTCTTTACTCGTCATATTTATTACGTATAAACTCTATAGAAAGAGAAAAAAAAAATTAAAATATAGTATTCTGTTATAAGACTCACTAAAAAGCAAATGAATGAATAGATAACTCCGTTGAATTTTGGTGACACTTCACTATTTGCTTTCTTTTCTTCAAACGTGGAAAATATAGACCTATGTATTCCCTACAAATTAAAAGCAAGATGTTAAAGACAAAAATAACAATAAGAAATTCAATATAATTTTATAAGTAGGATTTAAAAATAGTGAATTATATATAATTTTATATTGTTTGATGATTCTGTTATTTTATATATACGATTTTATTTAACTAGTCACAAATTTTCAAAGAGTAATTGATATTTTTTAAAATTTATAATTATTTTAGATTTATAAATGATTATAAGGATAAAACGGGAAATAGAAAAATTAAATTATTTTTAAAATATAGAAAAGTGTTATTATATAAATTGTAATAGTGGTATATTTATTCGTTTCTTTATTTTGTTAGGTTTGTTGAATAATCAAACTCGTATTCCAAAATTACTTTGGAACGTAACCACAAGTCCCAAACACATGAAACATGCTCTCTTCTATATTAATAATTCTTCACTAATTTTTTACTCTACTTTAAACCACCCAACAAATTAATTAAAACAAAGAAAAAGGAAAAGGAAAAAGAAGAATTCCCTCGTTGGAAATATTATGGTTTATCTGATCATTTTTGTTATTATGTTTTATTTTTATGCACTCTGATTAAATTATTCATATTTAATTATCGATTTCACTTTTTAATCATATTAGTTTCTTTTTATATTTCTTAGAGAAAAATTAAAAATATTAATAAATTATAACTTGATTTAAAAATACTAAATATCTATATTAAATTAATTGTCTTAAGTAAACATGACAAATAAATATTTCAAGGAACAATAAAGTACCTTCTCATTTACTTTTACTTGTCATATTTGAATTACGGATATCTATTAAAATATTAAAAAGATTATTATTTTTTCTTGATTTTTTTAAAGTGATAAATATATATTTTTTAAAAACGATAGAGTGTTTTACCACACCGCTACTCAAAAAGTCTCATACTCTTCTGATAAACAAGAAATAACATTTTGAGACAAGAAATAGCTCCAAATTTCTAGATGACGATTGTAAAGAATATATTTTTCATAAAAATACTTTAGAAAATAAGTGAATTCTTACATATTTTTTGTTAGTAGTAACGCAAAAAAATATTATCTCAAAAATATTCATATAATATCTAACAAAATGATGTATTTATAATAATCTTAGATCTTACACCGTAAAATCATCACAAACTTGAATTTTTTCCACCTCAAGATGAACCCAAACCCTCTCTTAAGGCCATAATTACAAAATATAATTAGAAGTCATGAAATTAAAATAGCAAAGTAGGGGGGATCGAATTGCTTGTCTTTTCAATAGTATCAAACCACCTCAAAAATTCAAATAATCTTCAATTTTTATAATACACGTTTCTTTTCAGAAAAAAATAGTATCCTATCAATTAGGTAGAAGTGGTTCAAACATCACATCCCATTTGAAATAATTGTTATGCAAAACACAATGTGTAATAATAGGCCATTAGCCTATATCAAACAGAGTAGTTTAGTAGAGTATATTAGGATTATAGTGAATATATTAGCCTCGTATATTATTAGTATCAATACTTTTTTTAAATTTATATATAAAAAATATTCGTATTAGTCATACACTTTATGGTTTTAATGCATGTATTAGTATGATTAAAGATTCAATTGTCCTTCAAAACCTCTTTTTATATTTTTCTCACCATAAAAGCGGAGAATATCTTTGTAAACAAATTCTTTATGCTACACATACTATTTTTAATATATCAAACCAAATAATACTCTATGCTTAATCAATACAAATATAACTAATATATATATTATTAATACAATCATTACTAATATACTCTATTTAGCATTATTCTCGTTCATTCTACCATACTAGCCATAAGAGTATATCATCTAATTATTACTCAAATTAAAGTTTCTAAGTGTTTTCTCTTTTTATCTTTTAGTTATTGTGATGTGCCCTAAAGGGGCAAGTGATAGTCTAATTAAGAATACTCGGATCACTTTGTAAGTGGGACAGCACGAACAAATATACTATATAATAATTTTTTTTTTAAAAACGAGTAAAGCTCATCCTCACATATATTCCTATCTTCTTTTCAGATAAGGATCCGTTCAAATATAAATAAGTCAACTAATTTTTAATGACTTTATAAATTCATGTCATGTATATTATATAACTATTTATGATAAGATTCATTTAAATTATATACTCATTTTAATACTAAAAACAATAAAGTTGTTGACTAGTTTTATTTCTTTTTAAAATATTGAATAAAAGAATTAAGTGTATACCCAAGCTAATATTTTCTTTAAAAAAAATTAAGATTGAAAAAGAAAATTTAATATACCTTATTGAAAGTATTTGTATTATCAAATTGAGTCTTATCTTCAACTCTCAATCCGCATATCTGCCAATCTTTATTTTTTTTTCTTGAAAATATTAATTTGAATACACTTAATTGCTTTATTAGATAGTTTTAAAAAAGAAAAATAGTTGACAACTTTGTTGTTTGTATTATTAAGATTAGTATATAATTTAAATTTATTATTAAAATGAGTATATAATTTAAATCAATGTTAACCATAAATAATACATGACATGAATCTATAACGTCATTGAACATTACTTAACCTAATTATATTTGACCGATTTTTTTATCCTTCTTTTCATCATATAAAAAAATATATTTTATTTTAAAAAAAAATAGAAATAATATTTAGAAATTTGAGTTATGTCTGATTATGAATATAAATTAAAGTTGGTTTTAAATTCTTATGAATAATTTGAAGTGAATATTTTTTTTGATGTATGGCGAAACATAATTTTTAAATTTCAATTCGAAGGGAAGAAAAAATATCTATAGTCAAACCTCTGCTAAATACTCCCGATTAATGTTAACGAGTTTGGAGAGAACCAATTAAATTAATCAGAACACATTTTCATCCAAATAGCTTAAGCTTAGTATGCTCTTTTTCCTTTTCAATTCCATATGCTCAGAAAATTTACTAAGGTTTTCATATAATTTTTTCTTACAACTAATGATGTTAACTAATTAGTACTACGACAAATTAGATTATTAATTGAGATAACTTATGTCCACTGATCGTAGACAAAAAGAATTACACCATCAGTTCATTTTTAGAAATATTTATTTCTTTTAATTTAATTATCATATTTTCATATTTAAAGATTAATGATTCTTTTAGCTTCTCTTTTTTTTTTAAAGACGCTTTATAAATTTAAAATTGTTTTGAAATAACGTTCAAATATTTTTTATACTATCGACTTTGAGTAATGCTTAAATAAATTGAAATATATATGAATGTATATGGATCAAAGTATATTTTCAATTAATTTTGGTATTGTCGATAAAATGAACTAAGAAGAGAAAAGTTGAAGTAAGGAAAGCAACTATCCAAAAACTTTTTCATGTTGGAAAAAAGACTTAATAAGTTATGAATAATTTTTTTTTATAAAATCAATTAGTCTAGATTATTTTTTTTTAAAAAAGTAAAAAGTTACCATTAATGATTGCCTCAAATTGCTTCAATTGTTGATGAGGAATGAGGTAAAAATAATAAGTACAAGAAAACAGTGCAAAAAATCTCATTATCTTTGGTAACCAAGAAAAATTGTAAACAAATTCATACAATTAATTTAGAGTTCCAGTTATCATATAATACTTTTATTATTATTATTTAAATATTAATAATAAGTAATATATTTTATAAAATAAATATTTCTAAAAATGAGCAAGATAAATTTAAGATCAAGAAAATTATTTATTTGTCTGCTTCAATTGAAAAAGTATTAGCCTTTCCCCGGTGATTTTAAATATTAATACAATAGTGGAGTTTAATTGCTGATCCAAATCAATCACAATTATGGATAGTTATATCACAAAGTCACTCAATTTTTTTTTGTTTTGTAAACCAAAATCAATCAATTAAGGATAATTTTCTAAGAAAAACACTCAACTTCTTTTTTATAACATGAAAATCGCTATTTCATCTAAAAAATTACTTAATCGATTTAATTAATATTTTTTGAAAAAAATTGCCCATTTTAACCATTTTATTATTGGTGGAGCAACACATATTGTTTCTTCTTTGCTAAAATATTACACCACGTAAATGAGTAAGTAATTTTCTTATTATATGTATATAGAAATTATACTATTTATAATTGAGTTATTTGAATATTTTTTTTAAAGATAACAATTTAGATTTGAGTTATGAATGACCATCTAAGATATTATCAATTTAAAAAATTACGCAGTATAGATAATGTTCTATTGTGCTAAACTCTATCACTTTGTACTAACAAACATTACATTTTTTTCTCATCCAACAACCAAATCTAGGAGTTGTAGACTTGCACCAATCAAAATTAAAAATAAAACTATTCTATACTTTTAATTCTGTGAAGAGATTTGTAAGGGTCCACAATGCAGCTAGGCTAATAATCACTTATTCAATTTAAATATGTGCTTTTAGCATATTACACCCTCCTACGAGCAAGGTACTTTATTAAATTTTTCTCACTATATATACCTTGCATGCATGCTTAACTAAACATCATCACAACCAAAGCTTAGTAAATTAAACCAATCTCTTCTTTTTCTTCAATAAAAATCCCAAATTAGCAACAAACAAAAAATGGCAAGTAATGCTTTGGTGTCTGCAGCAACAACTCGCGGTGTGAAGCCTACTCAACATGCAATGGTTAAGAGAGAACGCCCGATTTTCTCGTTGTCTGATGATCATGCTATGTTTAAGAAAATCCTGGATACTCACGATCCTGATGGTCGTGAAGTTGATGTTGATGTCATTCTCCACATTGTTAAGGACGTGTTTCAACATTCCTATCCTGCTGCCATGGATGGCGTGCTTAATGTAAACATTTTTCGTATACGATTTAGTTTCTTGTCAATACAACAAATTAAAGTTATGTTGGCTCTGTTTAGGTATATATGTAGCAGCAAATAACTAACTTTTTATGTTTCCAGGGCACGGGAACTGATCATCTTGAAGCTAATGTTGGAGCATTGAAGTTAGAAGAGAAGACCTCACTTGCCTTTGATGGCATACTCGAAGGATTGGCTTATATCATACACAAAGTCTCTTGCGAGGTACTACTTCATACTATATACTGGTTACAGATCACAGGTTTCAAAAGTCTTTATTAAATTCCATAAAACGTTGATTGAATCTACAACTGTGATTGCAGTTAACATGCAACTGCTCAAGTGGAGGTCATGATACACATTCAACAACAATGTCAGTCTTAGAGATGCTCTCTAACTACCATTGGGACGCGAAACTAGTCGTATGTTTAGCAGCATTTGCCGTTACCTATGGTGAATTCTGGCTGGTGGCTCAGCTGTTTGGCACTCATCCCTTGGCCAAATCTGTGGCCATCTTAAAACAACTGCCAGATATCATGGAACATCATGGTAGCCTCAAGTCTCGATTCGATGCCATTAATGAACTCATCAAGGCCATTTTGGATGTAACCAAAAGCATAATGGAATTCAAGAAGCTTCCGTCTCAGTACATCACTGAAGATCAACCACCTTTGTCTGTCGCGATTACTCACGTTCCTACTGCTGTTTATTGGACAATTAAAAGTATTGTTGCTTGTGCTTTCCAACTTACTACTCTTTCTGGAATGAGCTATGAGTAAGCCTCCTCTGTTTTAGAACAAATTCATTTTTTTTCGTCTAATAATTTGGTCCAAATTGAAGTAATTAACAATTGATTAATTGATGCTGCAGCATGATAGTAGCTACCACAGCAGACACATGGGAAATGTCAAGCTCCACACACAAGCTGAAAAATATAAGCGAACACCTCAGAGCTGAATTAAACCGTTGCTATCAGCATATTCGTAAGCAACAAAATCATGATTTATTAAGTACTAAAATTGGAATTTTGTGTTTACATCAATGTTCTGTGCAGAGGAAAAGATGCACATCGAGTACTTCCAAATGCTGGTGCACCTCTTTGAGGCAACGCAATTCGACAACATGAAGATAATGAGGGCGATGATTTATATCAAGGATGATTTACTTCCACTTGAAGTCGGGACCACTCAAACAAGGGTATGTTCATAACTTCAAATTTATGATCAATTTTCGCTTTTTTCTTACTTTTTCATGACTTGTATTATTCAATTTCAGGCTATTGTTGAAGTGCTAAGAAGAAAGACTGTTCTACTACTGCTGTCAGATCTTGAGGCTAGCCATGAGGAGATATTAGTACTGTCTCAAATTTACCTTGAGTCAAGGTCAAGGCCAGAATTTCAATACGAAATAGTGTGGCTTCCAATTGTGGATCGATCAAAGGGATGGAATGACGCGCAGGAACAAAAATTTAAGGAGTTGCAAGCACTTATGCCATGGTACACATTGCACCATCCATCCTTGTTAGAGCCAGCAATCGCCAAGTTCGTCAAAGAGAAGTGGCATTTCTCAAAGAAAATGATGCTTGTAACCTTGGATCCACAACAGGGCAAAGTTGCCTGTCCCAATGCTATTCACATGACTTGGATTTGGGGAAATTTGGCCTATCCCTTCACTCTTTCAAAAGAGGAATCTCTCTGGAATATGGAATCTTGGAGACTTGAGCTCGTGGTCGATGCCATTGATCCCAACTTAATCGATTGGGTAAAATCTCATCATATACTAACATCCCCAAGTATAATTAATTTTCTTTCTTGTCAAATACTAATTCTTTAGAATTTTAATCAGATGGCAAGTGGTAAATTTATCTGTTTATATGGAGGAGAAGACATGGATTGGATCCGTAGTTTCACAAAATCAGCACAAAGCGTGGCAAAGAGAGCTGGGATCGAACTACAAATGTTATATGTAGGAAAGAGCAACAACAAGGAGAGAGTTAGAAAGATCAACAGCACGATAACGGATGAAAATCTGAGTAACTGTTTGACGGACTTAACATCAGTTTGGTACTTCTGGACAAGAATTGAGAGCATGTTCTACTCAAAAATGCAGCTTGGGAAGACCATCCAAGAGGATAAAATTATGCAAGAAGTGTTGACAATGCTGAGCTTCGATGGAAGTGATCAAGGGTGGGCGCTCATAAGCAGGGGATCATTCGAGATGGCTCGAGCTAAAAGTCAGATAATTACCAAGACATTGGAAGATTACACAACTTGGGAAGAAAGCGCAAAAACTAAAGGATTTGTGCCAGCACTTATTGAATACTTCTTGCAATTGCACACTCCTGAGCATTGCAATCGCTTAATTCTTCCAGGACTTGATGGCGATATTCCTGATGTGATTGTTTGTGCTGAATGTGGAAGGCCAATGGAGAGGTTCTTCATGTACCGTTGCTGCACTGATTGAGCCAACTCCTTTGCTTCTATTGCTTGCTTTTGTTTTCTATGTTTTTGTTGTTATCTAAAATAATTGGTTGGTCTTTTTTACCGCTTCTGTATATTTAAGTTTCACTAAGAGAAGTCATTTTTCTCATTCGTCTAAACCTACCAATTTCTTGATTGTATTAATGAATTATGGTAAATAAATAAGAACAAATATGTTTATAACAATCTAAGGTCTTACGTGGTTAAATCATCATAAACCTTAAGATGAATCCAAACCCTCTCTTGGGGCCATAATTACAACAGTTAAGGCCAAGAAATTAAAATAGCAAGGTAGGGGGGATCGGATTGCTTGCCTTTTCAATAGTATCAAACCACTTCAAAAATTCAAATGATCTTCAATTTTCATAATACAAGTTTCTTTTGAGACAAAAAAAAAAAAACAGTATCCTATCACTTACTAGAAGTAGTTGAAACATTACATCCCCTTTCAAATAATTGTTATGCAAAATACAACGCGTAATAATAGCCCGTTAGCCAATACTAGACAATGTAGTTTAGTAGAGTGTGCATTACTTTTCTAATTTATCTATAGTTAATATTCCTATTAGTCATACACTCTATTGTGTGTTAATTAAGGTGTGTATTGTTAATACTACAATTTTGTAGGTATTATCAATGAAATGGTAAAAATGAATGCATTAGTATGATTAAAGACCCAATTTTCCTTCCGAACCTCTTTTTATATTTTTTTTTCCCACCATAATCGTGGAGGGTATCTTTGTAAATAATTTTTTATGCAATGCATGTTATTTTTAATGCATCAAATCAAACAATCCATAAATATAATTTATGTGTAATTAATGCAATGTCACGACTCGATTTCTTGAGTCATGATGACACCTACTGTAACCCACTAGTAGGTAAGTCAACTCGTAACCCGGAACATCAAGTAACGGGTTTGAGGGTGAAAACTAAATAAGAGTATGCAAAATTTAAGATAACAATATAATCAGGCGGAAGCAAACCAAAACATATATACAAATAAAGATTCCTACCAAAACCTAAAATTCACAAGTACAGAGCTACCAACAAAACAAGTACAAGTCTCAAAAGTGGGCCACAGAAACTAAATTGTCTTGAAAGGTAAAGGACAAGTCTATATATATACAAATGGAGACTGAAATAGTACAAAACGATGTGTGCTCACCCCAGTCTCTGGATCAGATTGCTCCAAACTCGATCAGTGCTGGCTACTAATGCTCGAACCTACATCATGAAAATAGATGCAGAGCGTAGCATGAGTACCAAACAACATGTACCTAGTAGGCATCATAGGTCGACTCTTGAAAAGTAAAAGCAGTATGAAAAGAAGGAATAACACAACGAGAGGTCAAGAATGGAAGTCTAATTAACATTGGAATGCAGATGAGTGTAGGATGAACTAACTAAAGTAATATATAAGCTATCAACACCAAACTGGACCCCCATAAGCACATAAGGTACACTAGTGCGCAAATTTAAATAAAAATCTGAACGAACCCCCATAAGCCTGACGAGTGCACAAAATAACTATAACTAAAGAGAATTGTATCTGAGAACTCAAGACCGAAGAACATTGAACCAGAACCTCAACCCCAAATAGTAGAATCTGGAGGCCGAACCTCGAACCGGATGCTCACCAAAGGTACCCAAGTATCCAATCACAAGTATCATGTAACTGAGGCCGGACCTCTAACCAGATACTCTGTATAAGTATATGGGTGATTGAGGTTTGATCATGTAACTGAGGCCGGACCTCTAACCAGATACTCTGTATAAGTATATGGGTGATTGAGGTCAAACCTTGAACCGGATGATCTTCGAGAATATCAATAAGGTCAATGTCGAACCTTGAATTCGGACACTCTTCAAGAATATCAATGAGGTCGAGGTCGGACCTTTGAATCCGGATGCCCGACAAAGGTGCCAATGTAGCGGCTAAAAGAGTCTCTATCGATCCATAATCATAAGTGCTTGTGGAACGCCATCAACACTCATCCAATCAATGTAAGTCCTTGAAATCAAATCGAAAATCAACTTCAAATTGCGGAGCGAAACTCAGTGTCACCGACGTAACTCGTGAAGCCGTAACATCGAAGAAGTAAGTTTAACTGTCGCCAGGGCAAGTGTATCGACTAGATAAGGCCCAAACTATAAGACTAAGTCTTATCGTTCCGAATCATGCATTTCTAAGGCAAGCCCTAGTCAAACCTAAACTAAGTCCCAACATGCTTCAAAAAGTAGTACACATTATAATGTGGGTCAACTAATAGCACAAAACATGCTCATAATTACCCGATAATTCCCTAAATAGGCCAAAAATATGATTTCTAAGTACGTATGCATGATTCAATAACTACCCAACTCAAATCCCAACTAATCAACATGCATTCACATGCTCGAGCTCAATCTAAGAGAGGAAAGTCGTAGCCTACCTGTAGGCCAATCATGCGTGCTCCAAAAACAATTCTCTGATATTTTCCCTTTTCAAACGGCCTCATACTCTATCAAAATTAGAGGTCACAATGTTATTGCGGTCGTTTAGACACTAAAATCGCAAGAAATAGAGTCAGACCAATTTCGGGGTCAAAATCGGGAAAATGAGACCCACACAGGAAATTCCAAAATTGACACCAGATAAAGTTCTAAACATATCCTCAAACATGTGTTCCAACTTGGAACATAATTTGGGGCTCGGAAAAGTATCAATATGAACATGCAACTAAAAACCCAAAATCACACTAAAAATGAACAACATAGCAACAACTATTTACAAGAAAATGTCAAAAATGAGGGTCCAAAATGCTGAATACAAATTGAGCTTAAAAATGAGCTATCACAGCAGCCAAAACACAATTTTTACCTCTGACGAAACTTCAAATACAAATTTCAACCACATCAAAGCATTCTCCTAAAAAAACACTCAAGATAGCTACTGAAATCATCGAATTCGAACTTAGAATAAGGGAGAAATCAAGTCCTAAAATATCCACAAATTGGATTTATAAAGTAGCCAAGACAACAGGTGAAAACAAGAATTACATCAAACGAAGGTCCAAAGCAGCTTCCAAGCTCACCAATGCATTTTTCTTGAAAAATCTCACAACCTAGCCTTTTGAATCGCTCAAATTTGAGCTCTATAACTCAAGATATCGGCACTTTTAAAAAGAGGGTTGAAGTTGAATTGAGGGTTTTATAAAAGCGAAACTGGTCGCTAAAACCCCCCCAAAATCTAGTCGTTAAAATCCCAAACTCTGGTCGCTAGAAGAGTGGCACCAGATTTAAACTTTTACTATCTTTTAAAAGTCTCTGACGAGGTGCTCGAAATTCGTTCAGAATCCATGTTTGCATACGAACTATGCTACCCCACTAAATTTGACGTTATGTACTCAATAGCGCAGTCAGAGTTTTCATCAGAGTTCATCTCGATAAAAAGTGGATCCCACTTCCAAAGGTCATTTTTAACCGAAATCCACTGAGGGGCTCGAAATGAGTCTGGGGACTTCGGGAGTCGAATGGAAGGTCGTTCTAGACCAAACTCGACATTTCGAGGCTAACCGCGCTCGCTTACATAATTTTCATCCGAGCGCTTTTTTCAAGAATGTTGACCAAACTCAATCTTAGGCCAGATTTCAAAAGCTAAAACGCTTAATGGTCCAACTCGCCTCGAAGGCTTCGATACTAGTGTCGACGTTGCTACAACCCTAATTCGGTCATTGCGGAGCTGATGCAACTCTGAAAATTCCATTTTGAGGCACAATACCAAAAATATATGAAACAGAAAGATCAATATCAAATTGAAAACGAAACTTTTCAAGCTTCAAGGCGTCTAAAACACGGGAAATTGTACTAAATCCAAACGAACAACCAGGCGATCGAACTGTCAGTACCAGTAAGTCATAAATGACTTGATGTTGATATAGAAATGCTCTAAACGACAGAAAGGAGGCTTTAAGAAAAAAAATGACCTGAAGGGTCATTATATGCAAGGATAACTAATACATGTATTACTAATGCAATCATTACTAATTAACTTTATTTAACAATATTTTCATACACTCTATCAAACGAGCCCTAAGTGTATATCATCTAATTATGACTCAAATTAAAGTTTCCTAAGTGTTTTGTCTTTTTATTTTTTATTTATTGTGATGCCCTAAAGGGGCAAATGGTAGTCTAATTAAGAATACTCGTATCACTTTGTAAGTGGGACAACACGAACAAATATACTATATAATAAATTTTTAAATAAAGGGAGTAAAGCTCATCTTCACATATATTCCTATCTTCTTCTCATCATATAAAGACGTAGATTTTATTTTTAAAAAAATAGAAAAGATATTCAAAAAATTGAGTTATGTTTGATTATGAATATAATTTAATAGTTTTTATGAATAATTTGGTTTTGAATATTTATGAATAATTTAAAGTGGAAATAATTTTTTAATGTATGGCAATACATAATTTTTGAATTTCAATTCGAAAAAAAAAGATAAAAAGAATATTCATGATCAAATATCTATTAAATAATCTCGATTAATATTAACGAGTTCGGAGAGAACCAATTAAATTAATAAGAACACATTTTCATCCAAATAGCTAACCTAATCATTACTATATGACAAGATAAATTTATGATCAAGGAAATTATTTATTTGTCTGCTTCAATTAAAAAAGTATTAGGTACTCTTTCCCTGGTGATTTTAAATAGTACACAATAGTAGAAATTACCTGGTGATCCAAATCAATTACAAAATAATGCATAGTTATATCACAAAGTCATTTAATTATGTTTTGTTTTTGCAAATCAAAAATTAATCAACTAAGGATGGTTTTCCGAGAAAAACACTCGACTTTATTTTATAACCTGAAAATCATTCAATTTTATTATATAACCTAAAAGTCATTCAGCTATTCTTATATTTCATCTAGAAAATCACTCCATTAATGTAAACAATATTTAAAAAAAAGTGCTCAGTTTAACCATTTTATTATTGGTGGAGTCACACGTTTTGTTTCTTCTTTGCTACGATATTACACTATGTAAATGTATAAGTAATTTTCTTATTATGTACATATAAATTACATCGTTTATAATTGAGTTATTAAAAATTATAAAATAAAATTGAATATTTTTTCGAAAAAATAATCCATACTTGAGTCATGAATGATCATTTAAGATACTATCTATTTAAAAAATTACACTATATATATTATTGTTACGCCTACTGACTCTATTATGCTAAAGTCTAAGCTCTCATCACTTAGTACTAACAAACATTACATTTTTTTCTCATTCTAACAATCAAATCTAGGAGTTGTAGACTTGTACCAATCAAAATTAAAAATAAAATTATTCTATACTTTAACTCTGTAAAGAGATTTGTAAGGGTCCACAATGCAGCAAGGCTAATGATTACTTATCCATTTTAATAGGTGCTTTTAGGATATTACACCATCTTACAAGCAAGGTACTTGATTCAATTTGTCCCCACATTTCTTTATTCAATTTTTTCCCACTATATATACCTTGCCTGCATGCTTCACTGAACATCATCATAAACAAAGCTTAGTAAATTAAACCAATCTTTTTTTTTTCTTCAATTAAAATCCCAAATTAGCAACAAAAAATGGCAAGTCATGCTTTGGTGCCTGCAGCAGCAACAACTCGTGGTCTGAAGCCTACTCAACAGGCAATGACTAAGCGAGAACGCCCCGTTTTCTCCTTGTCTGATGATCATGCTATGTCTAAGAAAATCCTGGATACTCACAATCCTGATGGTCGTGAAGTTGATGTTAATGTCATTCTCCACATTGTTGAGGACGTGTTTCAACATTCCTATCCTGCTGCCATGGATGGCGTGCTTAATGTAACATTTTTCGTATACGTTTAGTTTCTTGTCAATACAACAAATTAAGTTTTGTTGGCTCTGTTTAGGTATATAACTAACTTTTATGTTTCCAGGGCGCGGGAGCTCATCATCTTGAAGGTAATATTGAAGCATTGAAGTTGGAAGAAAAGGCCTCACTTGCTTTCGATGGCATACTCGAAGGATTGGCTTATATCATACACAAAGTCTCTTGCGAGGTACTACTTCATACTATATACTGGTTACATACACATCACAAGTATCAAAAGTCTTTATTAAATTCCATAAACATTGATTGAATCTACAATTGCGATTGCAGTTAACATGCAAGTGCTCAAGTGGAGGTCATGATGCACATTCAACAACAATGTCAGTCTTAGGGATGCTCTCTGGCTACCAATGGGACGCGAAACTAGTCATATCTTTAGCAGCATTTGCCGTTACTTATGGTGAATTCTGGCTGGTGGCTCAGATGTTTGCCACTCATCCCTTGGCCAAATCTGTGGCCATCTTAAAACAACTACCAGACATCATGGAACATAGTGCTAGCCTCAGGTCTCGATTCGATGCCATCAATGAACTCATCAAGGCCATTTTGGAAGTAACCAAAATCATAATGGAATTCAAGAAGCTTCCTTCTCAGTACATTACTGAAGATCAACCACCTTTGTCTGTCGCGATCAGTCACATTCCTACTGCTGTTTATTGGACTATTAAAAGTATTGTTGCTTGTGCTTCCCAACTAACTACCCTTCTTGGAATGAGCTATGAGTAAGCCTCCTCTGTTTTAAACAAAACTAATTTTTTCTTCGTCTAATATTTAGGTCCAAAATCGAAGTAACTAACAATTGATTAATTGATGCTGCAGCATGATAGTAGCTACCACAGCAGACACATGGGAAATGTCAAGCTCCACACACAAGCTGAAAAATATAAGCGAACACCTCAGAGTTGAACTAAACCGTTGCTATGCTCATATTCGTAAGTAACAAAATCATGATTTATTAAGTACTAAAATGTAGGCCAGTGATAGGAATTTTGTGATGGGCTTGTATTTACTGTTTACATCAATGTTCTGTGCAGAGGAAAAGATGCACGTCGAGTACTTCCAAATGCTGGTGCACCTCTTTGAGGCAACACAATTCGACAACATGAAGATAATGAGGGCGATGATTTATATCAAGGATGACTTACTTCCACTTGAAGTCGGAACCACTCACACAAGGGTACGTTCATAACTTGAAATTATAATCAATTATCGCGTTTTTCTTACTTTTTCATGACTTTTGTATAATTCAATTTCAGGCTAGTGTTGAAGTGCTAAGAAGAAAGACTGTTCTACTGCTGCTGTCAGATCTTGATGCTAGCCATGAGGAGATATTAGTACTGTCTCAAATTTACCTTGAGTCAAGGTCAAGGCCAGAATTTCAATACGAAATAGTGTGGCTTCCAATTGTGGATCGATCAAAGGGATGGAATGACGCGCAGGAACAAAAATTTAAGGAGTTGCAAGCACTTATGCCATGGTACACATTGCACCATCCATCCTTGTTAGAGCCAGCAATCGTCAAATTCGTCAAAGAGAAGTGGCATTTCACAAAGAAAATGATGCTTGTAACCTTGGATCCACAACAGGGCAAAGTTGCCTGTCCCAATGCTATTCACATGGCTTGGATTTGGGGAAATTTGGCCTATCCCTTCACTCTTTCAAAAGAGGAATCTCTCTGGAATATGGAATCTTGGAGACTTGAGCTCGTTGTTGATGGCATTGATCCCAACTTAATCGATTGGGTAAAATCTTATCTTATACTAACATCCCCAAGTATAATTAATTTTTCTTTCTTGTCAAAAATACTTATTCTTTAGAATTTTAATCAGATGGCAAGTGGTAAATTTATCTGTTTATATGGAGGAGAAGACATGGATTGGATCCGTAATTTCACAAAATCCGCACGAAGCGTGGCACAGAAAGCTGGGATCGACCTACAAATGTTATATGTAGGAAAGAGCAACAACAAGGAGAGAGTTAGAAGGATCAACAGCATGATAACCGCAGAAAATCTGAGTTACTGTTTGATGGACTTGACATCAGTTTGGTACTTCTGGACAAGAATTGAGAGCATGTTCTACTCAAAAATGCAGCTAGGGAAAACCATCCAAGAGGATAAAGTTATGCAAGAAGTGTTGACAATGCTGAGCTTCGATGGAAGTGATCAAGGGTGGGCGCTCATAAGCAGGGGATCATTCGAGATGGCTCGAGCTAAAAGCCAGATAATTACCAAGACATTGGACGATTACACAGTTTGGGAAGAAGACGCTAGAGTTAAAGGATTTGTGCCAGCACTTATTGAATACTTCTTGCAATTGCATACTCCTGAGCATTGCAATCGCTTAATTCTCCCAGGACTTGATGGCGATATTCCTGAAATGATTGTTTGTGCTGAATGTGGAAGGCCAATGGAGAGGTTCTTCATGTACCGTTGCTGCACTGATTGATTCAACTCCTTTTCTTCTATTGATTGCTTTGGTTTTCTATATTTTTGTTGTCATCTAAAATAATTGCTTGGTCTTTTTTACCACTTACGTTTTTACTATTATGTTGTAATGTCTGGTTATCAAAGAATTCCATGTCTTTGATCTGCTCTAGACTACTTTTTCAGTGTGTAATAATTTATAGGTAATGAAATTGAAGACACCTTCTTTTTTAAACCTAAACTTCCATTCAAGAGTACTCTTCATCAATAGTTAAATGTTCAATATCAACAACAACAACTATGTCTCAGTTACAACAAGATATTAAAGATAAAAGGACTTAGTCGTGTCAAAATTAAGGTGCATCTAGATTCACTGTTTTCCTAAGCCTAGCATAACATGAAATTTGTGGCTTAATATAAACACAGAAACTTTAACATTCGAATCGATTATGTAGGTAATTAGTAATTCTTCTAATTAGATCTTTTCATTGAAGTTCAAGTTGAACATATTACACCATCTACTAGTAAGAGCGAGTTTTAGAATAGCATAAATATTACTTACAATTTGGGAGTCACCCCTTTGATTGTTATCGTTTGTCATCCTAAATGGCCGAGAGGTGTCATCACTTGGCTAAGTGAATAACTTCCTAATGGACGAGTGTTAGTTTGTATATTACTTCTTGGCCATAAATAGCAATTACTTTCATTCACAAAGAGATGATAAAAATAAAGTTTGGAATATATTATGCTATTTCTTATTCTTCTTTTAAATTTAGTTTATTAATATAAATTTGTTAAGCTAGTTATTTCATAACAATTAGTATTATATTTAGTCAATTGATGCATGATCATGAGTTCATACAAATTTAGCTCTTAACTATAAGGTCCCTCAAACCAATCAAAGGAGAGTTATTTCTTTTGCCATATTTCCCTTATCTCTTTCCTTTTCCGTCCATATCATTCACTAAAAAAATATTGTTCTTTTCTTAATTCATCCCACTTTATCCTTGGTTAAGGCTTACTAGCCAATTAAGATTTAAATTTTATAAATTTAATTTTTAAATTTTTTAATATCAAATATATCATTAATTTTTAATCTTATGTGTTTATATTCGATATTTT
The DNA here is from genome assembly GCF_036512215.1 of Solanum lycopersicum. Taxonomy (NCBI): domain Eukaryota; kingdom Viridiplantae; phylum Streptophyta; class Magnoliopsida; order Solanales; family Solanaceae; genus Solanum; species Solanum lycopersicum. Next base: position 59,218,210 of record NC_090802.1, on the reverse strand, counting down.
TTTAAAAAAAAAATATTAAAATTTTATATATAAACATATTGCTCATCGAAAATATTGAATTTACTATGGATTTGCCCCTGGGTCAAGCCCGTGGCGTGTGTCACGGGGCATGGCTGGAAAAAAGAACAATAGAGTCCCACTTTTCAGTCAAATAAACAAAAATGAAGTAATAAGCATGGTCACCAAGTTTGAACATACTTTAATGAACAAATAATAGGGAGTATAATTTTAATGCACGTGTTTCACGGAAAATTTGTATATTATTTTATGCGATAAATAATTAATTAGGTAGGATTTTATTATTTATGTGTCAGTTATTCCCTTTTTTTAATATAAATTCTATATGAGTTTTTAAATTGCAAATTAAATATTATAGCACGTTAGCAAACATAAAGCAATATTACTTATACAGAATATAATACATCAATATAAATGTTTTAATTCCTATAATAATCAATTGTATATATCAAATGACAATTACCCCTTGCTTCTTTATTTTGCTTTTCATCTTTTGTTAAAGTTGATATTAAATTACATTATTACATAGACCGACCGTATGAAGTTTCTAATCACTTATCCTCTTCTAGCGATAAAAAAGATATTTGTGTAGTTAGTTAAAAGGCAGGAACGAAATTATAATTTAAAGCTTATGAATTTTTAATTATAATATATTATATTTGTTATTAGTTAGTTAAAGATAGAGACGGAACCATAATTTGAAATTTATAGATTCTTAACTATAATAAATTTCAAGTTACTATATTCTAAATTAACAGGTTCTACCGCACCAGCACCGTAAGGACTGGTATGTGTTACATGAACGAAAATTGTCCTCTTTTCGTTATCAAGAAGTTTCTCAGTTCTTACAGGGAAAGCCACCCAATGAAAACACATAGTTATATCACCATCGAACATTTTCTAATTTAAAGCGTTCATATTGTGCTGCTTCATTTCAACATAATAAAAGAAAACACATGCAATTCGATCACGTAATCTATACCAATCATTACGTTCTTTCACTATTGATTTCAGATATTAATTGTAGATTTCATTCCAAAAAGTAATTAATCTCGACCTGATCAGGGGAAAAGAACCAACCTATATAGCCACCCATTCAACTACTTAAAACTAAAAATAGTACTAGGTAATTGTATAACATATATGTATAACCATTTATATACTAGTTAGAATGAGTAAATGGTGAATCTGACCAGCTATTTGCATAGAGAAATCCAGGAATAAATCTGTTTGAGAAATAGGGTTTCCTGACAAATTCAGGGACCATATAGCAACTAATGAAGCAGACATGATTTTCCCAAAAGGTGATGGAACTCCCCACCAATTGGGCAACAAAAATGACCTCAACAAGTCAAGCCCATTATTTACTTCACCTTGTCACACTCTGCCATTGTACATTCTCTTTTGAATCCAATGAATTCTCCAATTCTCTTCATATGACACAGATGGATGCTATTCAGCCAAAGTACTAAATGAGTCAATTGAAGCATATAAAATGCCTGCATGAATGTATACATAAGGTTTAAGATTTTCAAAAACGAACATGTTTAGCCTTGTAATAGCCAACATTCACAAAAGAAATTAGGAAATGAACTAAGCACTCTTGTCCCGAAATAATTGGGTAATGCAAATGGCAAATGAGGAATTTCACAGGTCAACTCATGAGGAGAAGAAATTCCCATTGAGACCCTGGACTACTCAACTTTTCCACATACGTCCCAACTTGACTTATGAAGTCATTTTCCACTTCGTATTACCTTAAATATCAGCCTTCAGAACCACCAAGCAACTAAAAGAGACATCCTACTCCTCAAGCACCACCAGTGTGGTACCTCATCCACCTCCCTATTCCACCACAACACTGTCGGAAAACACCAATCCGATGACCTTCACAGCCTCACATATACACCTTTCTTTTTTGTCTTTTTTCACTGTCATCCTTCTTGTTCAAGCAAAACTAAACCTTTACTCACCTGATCACAGTGCTCTTTTGCTTGTCCAAAAAGGCTTAGGCATCCCTGCTCAGCGCAATGTTCTTGAGAACCCATGCAACTCTGTTGGAATATCATGCGAAAAACGACTCACAAACAATTCATACGTGCTAAGAGTCACAAGGGTTGTCTTCAAATCCTACGGGTTGAAGGGTACTCTGTCTCCTGCCATTGGGAGGCTTTCTGAGCTCAAAGAGCTGTCCCTCCAAAACAACAAACTCTTTGACAGAATACCAAATGAAATAGTTGACTCCAGGAAATTGGAAATCTTGAACCTTCAAAACAACCAATTTTCTGGCAAAGTCCCACCTGAATTATCATCTCTAGTCCGACTTCGTATCCTTGACCTTGGCTCTAATGAGTTATCTGGGAACCTGAACTTCTTGAAATACTTTCCTAACCTTGAAAAACTCTCCCTTGCTGATAACATGTTTACTGGCAGAATACCTCAATCCTTGAAATCTTTCAGAAATCTCCGGCTCCTCAACATTTCAGACAATAGTTTCCTTGAAGGTACGGTGCCTGTCGTGAGTCAAGTTGAGCACTTATCAGCAGACTTAAATCGAAAAGATTATGTTCCTAAGCGTTACATTCTTGCTGAGAATGCAACAAGGCCAAGGCACAGCCCTGCAATGGCACCGGAGTCCAAATCAAGATATGCCCAAGCTCCAGGACCTAGTACAGTTGTAGTACCAGTAAAAAAAGACAAACATAACAAGATCAGAAGGAAGGTAGGCGCCTGGATTCTTGGATTCTTTGCTGGAGTTTTCGCTGGGGGCTTATCAGCGTTGATCTTCTCCGTCCTCTTCAAGGTGCTTATGTTTTTGATCAGAGGGATCAGAAATGATCCAGGCTTAACAATTTTCAGTCCATTGATTAAGAAAGCCGAGCACTTGGCCTTTCTGGAGAACGAAGATGGATTGGAATCACTCGAACTCATTGGGCAAGGTGGATGTGGAAAAGTTTATAAAGCTGCGTTACCTGGAAGTGACGGAAAGATTATAGCCGTAAAGAAGATCATACAACCACCAAAGGATGCTGCAGAACTCACTGAGGAAGATAGCAAGGCTATGAATAAGAAAATGCGCCAGATTAAATCAGAAATCAAAACTGTAGGTCAAATCAGACACCGGAATTTGCTTCCCCTACTGGCGCATATGCCAAGACCAGACTGCCACTACTTGGTCTATGAGTACATGAAAAATGGGAGCTTACAGGATACCCTCCAGCAAGTGAGAGAGGGGAAACGGGAACTAGATTGGTCGGCACGTCACCGAATTGCAATGGGAATAGCTGCTGGACTCGAGTATCTCCATATAAATCATACTCAGCGTATAATTCACAGAGATCTAAAGCCAGGCAATGTCCTCCTTGATGATGACATGGAAGCTCGAATTGCGGATTTTGGCCTTGCAAAGGCTGTCCCAGATGCTCATACACATATTACAACTTCAAATGTGGCAGGAACTATAGGATACATCGCTCCAGAATATCATCAGACACTGAAGTTCACTGATAAGTGTGATATATACAGCTTCGGGGTGCTGCTAGGCGTGTTAGTTATGGGAAAGCTTCCATCTGATGAGTTCTTCCAAAATACTTCTGAGATGAGTTTAGTGAAATGGATGAGAAATGTCATGACTTCTGAGGATCCAAACAGAGCAATTGATCCAAAGCTGATGGGTAATGGAAATGAGGACCAAATGCTTTTGGTTCTCAAGATTGCCTGCTTTTGTACCATGGAGAATCCCAAGGAGAGGCCTAATAGTAAGGATGTCAGGTGCATGTTGATGCAGATCAAGCATTAAGTATGTAGTGGATAACTTATAGTATTTAAAGGTTTGTCATGAAACTAAGAAAGTATTCTCATGTAAGACTGTCCTTGTGTATTCTGTTACATCTCCAATATGAGAGACTGTCCTTGCGTATTTTGTTTCCTCTCCAATATGAGAAGCTTATATTTAGCTGTATGAAAGTTCTTTGCAGAAGTTCTCTCTGCTATATTATGATACCTTAAAGTATGGTATGAAATGTGAATCGAATTCTTTCCACTAGATGCAGAAACTACTAATTCTCCGGACGCTATTGTCTGTACTCTGTAGTTCGAGATGTGAATGGCATTCTTTCCACTCAGTCCAGAAACTGCTAATTCTCCGATATACTAATATGATCAATATAGAAACACTTGTATCACAAGCAAGAGAGTAGCTAGTGAATTGGTCTATAAAAATCTAAGTAACCCTAGATCATGGAAGATTTTAAACGTGAAACAGAAAGCATATCCTTATTCTATTCATTAGTATAATACAGCAAGCTTTCAGGATAATTCAAAGAGGAAACAGTGTTCTAACAACTAATAGAGCAACAACCAACAAACTTATTTAGGATATCTTGCGAAAACCTGAGTATCATGTACGCAGAAGACACCAATAACATGATTGCTTGTCCAGGTAATAGCTTTCTAACAACTAAAGGTGTAGAACCAGGATCCTCCATGCTGTGAGCAATAGCCAAATGCCAGAAGTATCAATCATGAAATTCAACTGTCATATTATTTTTACTTCATGCAATAGTCTTAGCAAATTGAAATAAGAAAGGCATCCTAGAACCTGAAATTGCAAAAACAAGTGCTTCCATTTTCATCTGAATGTTCTGTATATCCTACAGCGTTGTGTCCTAATTTATCAATAACATTGAATGGATTCAGACCTCATTTGATTTTATTCCTTTCGGCTTTACTTAAGCACTAAACTAAAAAATGGTGTATCTTCTCATTCCTCTGAAATAAAAATCTGCAATTGTTAATCTTAGAGCAGATTATGCATGCAATTGCAAATATGAAACACTGCCAGACAGGATAATATACCACTAAGTTTCGCCTTCAAAACATTGATAAAATACATGGAATAAGATTTACCTTACTTGCTTTTGATCTAGCAATTTCGCAAATTTGCAGTCATCCTGGCCAAATTGCACTTTGTGAAGGAAAGTTAAGTAATTCAAACACAATGTATGACAATAATTTTTAGCACTAAAAACGTCTTCAATGAATAAGATTGAATAGAAAACTAATATAAAAAATTGTGATTATCTTAGAAAACAAAAGTTTCTTCAGGAACATATGGAGTATCGTAAATTCTAAAAGCACGCGTTTAATCAATATTTTCAAGTTAGTCCAACAGCTATAAAAGAAATCATCCAACATCTTGCATGTTTAGAGAGAAAGAGGCATTCCTATTTTTAAAAAGATAAACCCCATTTTTGCACTCTACTGACATAACTTAATAATTTCATATCTCGTTCAAGTATCTTAAAAATCTAAAAGTAACTGAGGAAGTATCCTCTCTAGATGAGTTGCTTCGATTTTGACACTGCCCTCAGCTTCAGCAATAGTAGCAGCACGTTGTATAGCTTCTACATCAAGGAAACAGATCTCAAAATAAAAAGTACGCACGAAAAACTTTAGCCAATTAAATAATACAATTTTTCTTCATTGATGATCAAACCTGCTATAAAGACTCGGAGGAGTTCAGAGCTCAGCTTCAGTGCATTTGCATTGGCTTTTATCATCAATACAGAAACACACACATGAGAAGGATAACTAACTCATTGTCCAAGGAACGTATCCACTTTCAGCTAATATATAACAAACCAGAGGTCCAACACTTATAAGAAAATGTAAATACCAGTATAAGAAGCAGTTACTAAAGGTGGGCTAAATGTAGTTCTTGTTAAAGGTTAGATATGTCATTGTCATCAAGAAGGTAATACTCAGAAAAGCTTGCTTGCCACAACCCACATTTCTAATACATCTAAAGCCATAACAAGAAATGAGAAATGGTAAAACAAAACATAAATTAAACCTTCTTCGTTGTCTTCCCTTTTCTTGCAAGTTAAGCTACCTTGTCATGAAGAAACTAACATTGGTAAAATAAAATAGAAAAAAAGGGAGAAGTATATTAGTTTACTTTTCTGATTGATAAAAGCACAAAGAAATATCTTGCTCAGAAATCCTTGCAACTTGCCATGAGTGATATTTAAAATGAATTTTCCTCTAGTAAAAATTTGGGGAATATCCCAACTGGATCCTAGAACAAATGTACTAATTCTTTTCACTAATGTTTAAGTTCGTCTACACTAGCTTACAAGTAAGAGAAATCAAACTTTAGACAGAGAATGTCTCTGTGATACATAAAATAAAGCAAACACGCCCTTCACAGAAAGCTATAACGCAAGCTTTCTGGCTTTCTCTTTTCCCTTTTGTTAGGGTAAAAGAAATAAGAGAGTATATTTGGTCTGCAAACTATCTTCAAGCGATGACCTGGTTTGTAGAATTGGAATTTATCTTGTAATAACTCCATTCATGTGCTCTCTATATACCATTGCACATCCATTAAGCACCTGCCCTATCTTTATCATGTCTTACCCCTTTCTTAAGATATGCAATTGGCTTGTGTAATTCCATTATGGCTACCTTGAAGGGGATGTTCCTAAATAAGCTAATAGAATTGTTTTACTTTCTAATTTGTTTATTTCCAAAATATTTAGATAGATTATGCCTTAATCCACATTTTAAAAATCCAAAAATAAACCTAAAGACAATCTGACTTAAAAAGTCTAAAACCTCCAGAGTGTATTTAACCAATTGAATCAGTATCCAAGTTCGAAACCATGATTTTAAAGTCATCAGTAAGACATGCTAATGTTCAACACAGCAGCATACTTGAGCTGAAAACAATGCATTAGCCAAGTTCTTACCAAAAGTAGGTCGAATTCTCTTTGATGAGCTAGCCCCAACCTACAAACACATTTAACAAAATGCTTTCAAGCTCAACAACACACACTTGAACCACACACAATAATTCCAACAAAATTCGCAAACCCTAAGCAAAATAATTCAAAAAGTATCAAAAACAACAAAGAGATAGTGTTAAACCGAAAGGATAGACGAATTCTGCTTACCTCATTGTCTATATTCTCAGATAATTCATTTTTCCCTCGTTCTGCGACGATTATCAAATACGTAACGATAAAATAAAACAAATAAATTTCAATTACTGAAGAAAAACTGAAATTTAACCTGCAGCTTTTCTTTTCCAAACAAGCTTGAAAATTTCGTGAACCAAATCCTGTTTAAAGCCAAACAAAGCAGTTCTATATTTTCAGATCAAAATACTATCGTCGGGGAACAAACTTATGGAGATTGAAAAGAAAGAAGAAGGAATAATTACAGGATCAAAGGTGTTCTCCTTCTCCATTGAATTGCACGCTCATTCAAATGAACAATGAATCGCAACAGCACTCAAAATATAAAGAAAGGGGCAAAAACAAAAATATTAGAAAATACTTTTTAAGCAGCTGCACAACACGAAGAAGCCCTTATAGCTCAGTGGTAGAGCGTCAGTCTTGTAAACTGAAGGTCCGTAGTTCGATCCTGCGTGAGGGCAAATACTTTTTGTTTTTGTGAAAAATATTACTTTTATTTATTCAAATTAGACAAAATATTTTGTATTTATTCAAATTAGACCCCTGGGCTGGGGCAAAGTGCACGCAAAGCGAATTTAGGGATATCATTTAAGTAATAGACAAATATATGGGCACAATTTATAAATTTAGCCAGTTCAGAATCAAACCTAAATACTAGTAACAAGTAACATAAAGACATACACAAGTTTGAGCTACCGATCTACATTATTTTTTTGGAAAAACTTATTTTATTAGATATACATCCCTACCATATATTCTAATTCTATAATTTTAAATAATTATGTATTAATTAAGAGTTTTCAATCATATATTATGGAAGATACACCTAGATATTTATATCAAATACACATAATAGTGAGAGAGATGAGCAAGATGGGAAGGAAAGCGAACGAGATAGACATATATCTCATATACATGCGAATCACATCAAATACATACAGATGTGTGAGCAAGATGGGGAGGGAGGTCAACGAGATAGTCGTGTATCCCAGATACATGTATATCACACTGGATACACATTAGATACATATATCCGAGATAATAGACACATAAGAGAGTGACGAGCGAGATGCGTGAGAGCGAGCAAGATTTGTCTATATATTCCAAATACTCGTAAATTCTTTTGGATGTACACTGCATGTATCTAGAATAAGTTACATCTAATTCTGACTTCATGTATCCTAAAATACATGTATTTGGACGTATCTAGACGCATTAAAATCTAGTAAGATTCATAATATATATTACAACCTAAAATGTACAAATCTAATTAATTAGCTCCTAAACTAGTGAAATTTTACATGTTCTCCTTAATTTTAAGGTTTTAATTTGTTGCCTCCTTTGTGCGAATACCAACAATGACACTAAGCTAATTTGCTCAATGAATTATAAAGTCTAGCAATAAGCTAATCCACTAGACTAACATCAACGTACAAAAGCAATAATTAAAGATGGTGTATTCTTCAGAAAACAACCCTAAATTTAATATACCCTAATCTTTTAACGCTATAAACAAAAATCAGCATTTTGTTGTTGTTGTGATGACTAGACAAAATTTTTATTATAAAAATAGGCAACAAAATGTTGGAATTAATGGGGATCGATTTAGTAGTCCTTTTCAGATCATTTTCTTTTAGCTATGGCTATTGGCATTTGACTTCGAAAATCAAGAGAAATATTCATTTTATTTTGAATTATTCAAAGTTGAAATTAGAATTGGAGTTGGAAATTTGTTTAGCCGTACGTTTTAGAAAGAATATTTAAAATTTGGATGTAGTATATTCTTTTGGATATGATTTATACCTCACAATTTATAAAAACTAACAAAAATCACTCAAGTTAACTGATTTAACTCAAACATATAATTAAATTTGTTCTAAAAGAGTAATTATCTCAAAATAGATAGTCAGATATTGTCATAGATTAGATTCATTTCTATACCGAGCTACTATGTACACATCATGACAAACTTTTTTTCAATTTATAATGTTAAATTTTTAAAGCTGTATTTGATTATTATTTTTGTTAATAATAATTGATTGTTGAATATACTTTTCATAAAAATATATAGCATAATTTAATGTTGTTAAAGAATAAAATATTTAGGATAAATTTCAAAAAGAAAAACATAATAAAAGTGAAAACAAAATTTTGAGTATATTCCACATTCCCAATGCAACTTCTACTTATATTTGACAGAGAAATTTTTCATGGTAACACATGGAATGAAATTGAGATCTTAAAAAAGCCATTTTTTTTTCATATTATAATTTATTATAGGAGAGATTATTTCACCAAAGTAATGAAACTTGCTCTTATCAAACTTTAGAATGCACAATAAGATGTATTAATGTTATTCGTTTTATTTTATATTATATATATATATATGTGTCAGTTCACCAAACAAGTAATTTGGACAAATTATATATACTCCAATCTTGGTCCTTATATTTCTGACATATATATTTACTAAGAGATAGATGCAAACGATTTGGTTATATTATGCTAAAATTAATGCTAGCTGTATCAACTATCAAGCAGTGGATAAGTTATTATATTACCGTAAAAATGTCATCAATTAATCCAAATGGAATTTTTCGGTAACAGATATATAAATAATTAGAAAATGTGATGATCCAACATTTCTAGTGTGCTTAAATCTTCTCACATTCAAAACGACAACAAATAGTTAAGTACGAAAGAAAAGATACAAAAAAATAATAATACTATATATTAACATTAGAGCCACTTAAACCTAAAAAGATCTCATAGGATCCTTCCGTTGATGGTTGGTTAGGAAGTGAATTAATGAGGATAATAATTGATAATATTTTAGTTATTATAACGCGTGAAATTTAAAAATATTCACCATCAAGTATATATGATAAATACGAATTTGCAATTCTCACATAACTAACATGCAAAAATTATATATGAAAGAATCTATATATTATTTCTATAAGCGATAGAAAATTAAATAAATTATAATTATATAAATAACTAAATTTTGCATCATTACTATGGTTCTAACGAATAATTAATTAAATGGCCTTTTAATTCCAAATGTGAGACGACCATACGTAAGCAATTACGCAAATATGATTATTATACAAATATGGACACAAAAAAAGCTTGATGATTAACCCAAACTAAACAACTTTTTAATGGAATTAATTAAGTTAAGGTCTTGGTGTTATTCCTTGTTATACTGGATTATTAAATATGTATAAAAATATGTAGTTAATTAATAAAATTTCACAATTTCTCCCACTTAATTGGAAAATGTGTAATTAAAAAATTGGGTGGCTGACATGTGCTCACCTTTCCAAACAGCTCTTTTTCCATTTTTTTTTATACTCTAAATAATTAATTAGAGTAATAATTAAGAGTGGAAATAAGTAGGAAACTCCAACAATACCTTCACGGGTAGTTCTAGGGTTTGTCGATTAATTATAAGGTCCTCTAAATAATTATCATGGTTAATTAGCTAGAGATCTAGATTTATAATTATAATTAATCTTGATAAATAGATCAACATCAATCTTTTTCTTTTATCCTCTCTCAATGCCCAGCATGTGATTTTAATTCCTCAATAATGATAATAAACAACTAGATGTACAGATGTTGATCTATAGATAATTTATCTTAATTATCAAATCTCATGAGCTAGCTAGGCATGAAGATTTAACACACTAGCATATGCAAATTTGATCATTAAGAGCCAAATAGCTCCATCTTTATTTTGTTTTATTTTAAAGTATGTTTTGGTTTAATTGGGATGCACTAAGGTTTAAAAATACAAATAACTAAGATTTTTCAATCTGGTAATGTTAAATCAAAAATATATATCGTACTCTACTAAAGTATTCTTTGTGTTTTTTATTTTAAATATGTCATGACATTCACATGAGAGTTATATCACCACTGATAAATAAAAAAATAAAATTCATAAGAGTATGATAAAAATATTAGTGTTAAATACTCCTATAAGAAGATCAATGTATTCTCTTTTAATTATTATTATTAAAGATACTAAAATGAAAAGATATTTATATACATCGAAATCTATACGGAGGAAGTACTATTTTTAAAATCTTTTTTTAGCTGGCTAGATACAGAATTTTATTTGGCATTTTTAAAATGTACAAAACAGAAAAAGAATAAATAAACTGTCTATATCGTGATAGGATTTCTTTTATAATTAAAATAAAAGAAAGAAGTTATAACAGAAAAATTAAATAGCAGACATTCGTTGCTTGTGTTTGAGATTCCACATAGAAGAGTATATATATATATATACTTACACTTTCTGCGGCAAACATGTTATTTTAATCATGTTTAAGTGTGAAAAATTAACCTTATTTTAGCCATTGGTCAATAAGTGTTAACTTTCATGTCTCCCCTCATTACTATTTAAATTTTCTTGTTGTTTTGGAGTAACGATAGAATTATTTATTTATATTTTGTAGATCATAAATTTAAAACATGAAAATAGTTATTAATATGTTTGTTAGGGTAGAGATATGATTTCTATTCACTCTTTGCATTTCTAATAGAAATATAATTATTGGGGAAAATAACCATTTTTGCATGTTTCACGCTGCATTTATGTATCAAGCAATTCTTCGCTTTTCCTTTTAATGCATTTTAAAAAGTACTAATATAGGTCACTAATTTTCCATTAACAATAAAATATAATTTCTTTAATAATCATTAGTTAGAACTTTTTTTCTTTTTTATTGACGTACTTCAAGAAGAATGTATTAATATAACACTAATTGAAAGGACATAATTAGTTTGAAAACAATTATATACTATCATAATCATATGTTCAAAATCATAGGCCCAGACTACATCGTATGAACACTTTTTGGTGGGGGAATAGTGCACGCCTTTTCGAAGATATTATAATACTCCCTCTGTTTTAAAAAAAAAAAAAATCATATTTTCTTTTTAATTTGTTTAAAAAAAATTATTTTTTTGCAATACTTTAATTTTAATTTTTGACGTGACATGTTTAAGACCGCAATATTAAAGAACATTTTGGTACATTTAATTTAACTTTAATTTAGAATCACAAGATTAAAAGTCTTTTTTTTAAAAAAAAAAACTCAGTTTAAAGTCAAAGTAGGTCATTTTTTTGTTAAGCGGAGGGAATAGTTTCTTTTGCTTTTCTTGCTACCAAATCAAAGTATAGTTCCAAAAGACATAAAGAGTGTTTAAGAAATTAAAAAGGAGCTAGCCATCTCCAATTTAAATGTTCAAATGTTTAACTTATAATCAGAAAACTATATATGCTTTTCAAAAAATAAACATACGTAAGCTTTCAAAGTTATGTGAATTTATTTGACTGAACAAAAGAAATTCAATAAAATACAAAACTTATAATCTTAAAACATATTAAAGTTAAAAGATATATTGTACTATTATTTTCAAAATTTAAAAAAACCCACAATGATAATATTTCGTCTGAAAAAGACATATTTTAAAAGTATATACAAATGAAGGCAGTTAAATAAAATTTAGCAGGACAATAGTAGCAAATAGAAATGCTAGTATATATATATATATATAATTAATTGTTCATAATTCATAAACAACAATAATGTAGCGATGAGAACGCTTATACAAAATCATATATCCACGATTCAGTGAACATGTAAAAGTTGCTTTCAAATAATATTCTAATTAGCTGAATATAATTAATATAAATACTATAATTAACGTGACGTTGAAACAATATTAACCTTCCAAACTCTAATTTCCCCATCTAAACTTCCACTAAACACAGACATAATCCCATTATTATTATTATTATCTCCATTTTCATCTTCATCCCATGCTGCTGTAATCGACTTCACTGGTTTACAATGTCCTTCAAGAACTATAGAACAAAAATATCCACATTCATTATTATTAATACTATTCTTTTCCCAAATCCTTACGCTTCTATCCGACGATCCACTTATTAAAACGTCACTCAAATAAATCAAACACAAAATCGCACCGTTGTGCCCTTTTAATAACCACTTAGCCAACATATAATCTACGCAATGTTCCTTCTTTTCCCATACTACAATTTTTTCATCGCATCCTCCTGAAAATAAAATTGTTCCATCGTTATTCAAAGACATCGCGTTCACTGATGACTTATGTTTTCTCAACGTTGTAACCAAAATATGTTTATTTTTTTCTCTGCGCCAAACTTTTATTTCCCCATCCGCTGAAGCGGTATAAACGATGCCGTTTTGAGAAACGACAACAGCGTTAATAGCATCAACGTGACCTAAAACTGATTCTAAGCAAGAAAAATCAGACATTTTCCAAATTTTGAGGGTTTTATCCCATGAAACTGAATACATTAATCCATCATTAACAGCTAATCCTGAAACAGTATCTGCATGTTGGATCCATAATTTTTGCTTGTGACGTCTAATTTGGACGTAATTTTTTGGCAAAACGCCACGTAGGATACGATCTTTTAAAGTCGGAAGCGTTGAGAATAGATGATGATGTTGATTTTTTGAGGAGGGTTTGAATTGCCAAATCCTAATTTTGCAATCTTGATGAGCTGTGACGATTTTTGATTTGGCAAAGGCAATTGATTTCACTAAACCAAAAGATGAACTAGTGAACGTGTCGATAAAATCGTAAGTTTTTAAATCGATCGCTACGATTTTGTTGAGAGATGCAGCGTATAAAATGTTGTTGTGAATGGCTAGATTTGAAATTTGTGGGGTTAAGGTTTTGAAAGTGGCTAGGATGCAATTATAAGAATTGGGAGAAATATTTACAAAGGTGTCATCAATACTGGAATTAGAGCTAGTGTTTTCTTCATATGTTGTTGAAGCAGTGCTTTGTTTTTCTGAATTTGAATCTTCATAGTAATGGCTATTATTGCAAAACCATGTTGACATGACCTCCATATTTTTTTTTCTTTCTCTCAATTAAATGAATGGAGAAGTGTTTGGTTTAATGGGGGGTATTTGAAGGATGAAGAAAATAGTACTTGGGAATAAAAAAATGCATGCAAAAAGACAAAGGGAATTAAAATTGACGTTTGGCTTTTAATTTGGTGTTTAATATAATATGTTATGTCAGAAATCAAATCGTGACTTTATAGTGGAGCAATATGAGTCATGTTAAAGTGTGTTGGTTGGTCCAAGTGTTGTTAAATGAAAATTTTCGCATTCTTTTAGTTTATATATAGAATAACCTATAGTCTAATATAATGATAACGTACTTCTTTTCATATATTGATTATTTCATATTTGGTTTCCTATAGGCTATATAGTTAGGGTCGCCGCTCTATTGTGTCAATTTGAATATTGGTTTGAATATGTTTAAATTATTAACTTTGTGTATTAACCGTATAGTATAGTAAAATTTAAGATCAAGGTGACATGTAACAACATATATATACTACTCCTGATAATTATGTAGAGTAAGTCCAGAGTAAATGATATATAGCTACAACTCATATAAGCAGTGGCGTAGCCACATAGTGTCAAGGGTATCCAATTGAACACCCTTTGTTGGAGAAAAAATAGCATATATACAAGTAAATTGATATACGAAATGATTAAATAATCTATTTTGAACACCCTTAACATAACAAGTTGCTATTTTTGGACACCCTTTAAGAAATTTCTGGTTTTGTCACTGCTTTTAATAAGTCAAATCCATGATTTTTAAAATTCTCGCTCCATATTTGAAAAACAAGTTATATTGTCACACAAAAGTTATTTACATATCACAGTTAGTTGATTACTTAAATTTTCATATTATAAATATCGAAGGTTTAAATTTTTATCTTATAATATTTTCACAGTTGATTGATTACTTCAGTTTATATATATATATATGGGCCATTTAATTTGTTTGTTTCTCCTCAACCACGAATAACAAAAAAGTAATAGCAAAATTATTATTTTTTAAAAAAGAGTGAAAGAGCTAGGAAGGGAGCCTTGAGTGATGGTCAAGGTAGGGATACTTCATAAACACTTTAAAGAGAGAAAGAAAAAATTAAATAATGAAATGCCTGTTATTAAATAACCTAAGTATATAAATATTAATTAATTAATTAATGTATGAATAAAAAGAACAAAGATCGTCTTAAAGAGGCATCCGGTAGTGATATGCTACAGAATTAAAAATAATTAAGGAAAAAAGCGTTGTTTATACCGCACGTGCTGTGTTTAGTGGAAACAATGGAATTTGTCTCATAACGTTCACCAACTAATGAACGCTAATATTTATCGTAAATAACTTTTCTATTATCTTCAGAAATAAAGATAAAATTTATATTTTAATTAAAAAAAATTAATATTAAGAATTTGATAAGATTTGTTCAAAAAGATACTGCAGGTATTTTATGATCTGTTGACACTAAACTGTAAATTAAAGTTTAAAACAGCGATTAATTTTTCTTTGGTAAGGTGACTCCATGTCAATTAATTTATTAATTAATTAATTAATATCTAACACACTTTGAACTTTGAAGCTAATAAAAGGAGGACATGGCCTTACATCATTTGACAAACAAAAAAAAAGAACATTAATAACTTTCGGTTCTATATACAAACATAATCATTTGTTAAGAATGTAAACTAGTACAATTTTGACTTGAACAATGTGCTTTTAGTTGAAAAATATTCTTATTAAATGAATCTTTTTTCTTGTGTTTGCAAGACACCTGAAAATAGTGTTTTAATCTCATCTTGGTCTCAAATTTTCGTCTCAAAAAATGATTAGAGATCAAATAATAACAATGGAGAAATATTTTATTAAAAAAAATTGCATTTAAGAAGGTCCGCTAACCACAACTTGTGTTGTGATCAATAGGTCATAACTACGCCCTCCTTTTCATATTACTTGACTCATGTTGATCTGACTCATCCTCTAAAAAAAAAATTTAATTAGAGATATATTTTTACTATGTTAACCTTATTAATGATATTTTCAAACTCTTATTGCTATTTTTATATGGTACTAATGGTAGTATGAGAGAGAAGTAATAAAATTCTCTTGATTAGACAAAATAGGCGAGTAAAATGAAACACAACTACTTTTAGTATAAAAGCCAAATAAAATGAAGTAGAGAGAAGTATCTAAATAAACATTGGTAATCATTCGATATCATTTTATGAGTCTTATTTTTTACTAGATATAGAGTATAAGAAAATTAAATAGGGTTTAATGATTTTATGATCTTAAATGAAACTATGTATATTGTGATCTTAAAATATCCGGTAAGATATTAGAATTATGAAACTACTAAATATAAGAATTACTCATTCTTTTTACAACAGGCTAGTAAAAGTAACACACCTAAATTGAAAAGGAAGAAATATAAAATTTGAGGAGTTGTGCATGTACTTGTCAAAAAATAAAACATCGATTATACAGAAAAAATGAAAAATGCATGTCACTTTTTAGTGTAATTGGGCCTTCTATATGTTTTGGGCTAAACTCATCGAGAGTTATAAACTAGTCCAATGGAACCCGGCCCATGAGTGTCTTAGCCCACAAGTTGGGATTTGTGTCATTTTGTTCATCAACAAAAATGAGGAAATGGGTAAATTGTTGTACAAATGAATTATATGAGGTATTAGGACTATAGTTAAGATTAATTTAAGTGGTTGTTTGGTTGATGTTAGTGATTGTCAATCTAGCATATATAATGGATTAGTAGTGATATATGGTGGTAATTGGCGACGACAATTGATAATTAAATTTGGTAAATGATAGTGATAGCTAATGATGGTAATGATGGCTGGTGACTGATTGTTATGATTGAATTGTCGATAATAACTGATGAATGTGTGATAATAATTATTGATTGTGATGGATGATAATCGTAATTAGTGAGTAATCGGTGAAAGTAGAATGGAGAAATGATAAAATTTTGTTTTTGTTGGATTTTTTGAAATTTTGTCATCTCTTTAACAAATTAGTCCCGTCCCTCTCACACCTTATTCCTCTACATGCCTAATTTATTTAAACAATTTCATATTGCTTTATTTTGAACTTCACAACTAACCTTTTGTCTCATAATACCTACTCCATAATTTATTTTGACATATACATATAAAGATATGTTTTATTCAATTATTACATGTTAATTCATTATTAATCGTACAAAGCATTATCACAAGAGGCTAATTCCATAGTTAATATAATTATATTGATTAGACCAAATATATGAAAAATATTAGAAAATTCTTTATTCAATTCTACTATATCATATTGGTGACTTTCAACTACTTGTGATGAGCTTGTTATGAACTATTTCTGAGGCATGAATAGACACAGACATCGAGTCCGGAGCCTGAGTGTATAAAATATTAACAAAAAATTTAAAACGGTATATAAAATTTTATATTAATCAAAACGGAAAAATCGTTAGAACAACAACGATTTACTCCACCGGAAAAAAGTAAAATCGCTGCTACTGCAGCGATTTTGCAAAATGTGATTTTTTAAAAAAAATAAAATTCAAATCGCTACCTACGCAGCGATTTTCAATTTTGTTTTTTTAAATAAAAAAAAATTGATAATCGCTGCCTAGGCAGTGATTTTCATTTTTAATTTTTTTTTTTAACGAGGCAGCGATTTTCAATTTTTTTATTTTAAAAAAAATCACTGCAATTTTCAATTTTTTTAAATTTTGTTTGGCAGCGATTTCAAACAATTTTTTTTTTAAAACAAAAAAAAATGCAGCGATTTTTTTTTTAAAAAAATAAAAATCGTTGTCATTGTAGCGATTTGAATTTTTTTTTTAAAAAAAATCCCATTTTGCATATTGCTGCAGTAGCAGCGATTTTGCTTTTTCCGGTGGAGTAAATCGCTGTTGTTCCAGCGATTTTGCCATTTTGGTTATTATAAAATTTTATATACCATTTTAAAATTTTTGTTAATATTTTATACTTTTAGGCTCCAAACTCCACAAACATCTTAACATTATATTATTTAAGTATTTGCATATTATATGTAATATTATCATAGATTATATGAAAATTAACTTTGTGGTGTACGTAGAATATCTAGTTCTTTACTAATTCTTTTTCTTCAATATTATTAGTTAGTAGAGATTCGTTACCTCAATTGAATAAATAAAGTATAAAATAGCTCTCCTTGTTTTGTTACTTATCCCGATTGAGAATTTTTCATTTTTATTATTAATACAAGACCTTTAGATATTTTGTCTAGTGGCATAAATTTGCCAAAAAAAAAAAAGTAGACTTCTCATCTTGAGACGTAGAATATAATCTCGAACGAGTCATTTCACTTAATTTAAATACTTTAACCAGTTTGAGTTTTTTTTGTTCACCCTGCTTACTTCCCTCCTATTGGCTTTCAATCTCCTTATGTTGATAGAATATATGTACTCAATATTCGACACTTAAAGTGTGAACTAACAATTAAAAAATAAAAATAGTACTCGTGAAAACAAGCTTATTATTATTATTATTATTATTATATGTATGAGTTTAAACCATTGTAACAAATAAATGAGCCAAAAAAATTATAG
Source organism: Solanum lycopersicum (assembly GCF_036512215.1). NCBI lineage: Eukaryota > Viridiplantae > Streptophyta > Magnoliopsida > Solanales > Solanaceae > Solanum > Solanum lycopersicum. The sequence goes on along the minus strand of NC_090802.1, from coordinate 59,199,682 downwards.
CTATTGGAGCAATTCAAAAACTAAAAAGCTATACGAGAAATTCCTTGTATCATTCATTCGACTCCATATATGACAAACATAGAACACGCGAAAATTGAAAAAGACAATTCTCAATATACATATGGGTAGACATGTGTGGACTAGATGGAGTAATAGTTCATCAACATCGAAGAAAGTGTCCAAAAATTGGCCTAACATTCTTATAACACATCAACAACATGATCGTAATAAGATGATTGAAATTTTCCTATCCTTAATTAGAAATTTCGAATTTAAATTCTGAATATAAAATGAAAAAAAAGTTGTTAAACCTTGGAAGCACCTCCCTCAAAAAATGAACCATAAATACATGAATTTTGAACTAGTCATAACCCTAATACAGATATCAGATACCGAATAACGAAGAAACAAAATAAACAAAAACATTCTTATAAGATGGTATATATGGTCCTCATGTGGGTAGGGTACTTGAGATTTGTGTCCTAATTTGATTTTTAGGGTTGTTTGAAGGGAGGGCAATGTGGGGGACCTAGGGAAGTGTAAATGTGATTTGATTTTGTACCATAGGAGAGAGAGAGAGAGAGTCTTATTAGAAATTTAGGATGTGTAACATGTTAATTACATGGCAAAGTTCACAATGAACAAATGCATAGAATGGGGGTGACCTTCTAGGCCCCCAACTTTTTATGTCAATCCCCACTTCCTAGCTGGATACCTGGAAATACCACCTAACCCTTTGATTTATCCAACCATTTTTTTTAATTTCTCTTCTCGATTTCGATAGTATAATCAAGATTTTATATCGCGTAAATATTTTATTTTTAGAATAAAGTCGAGTTTATTCATAGAGTTTGAACGTATAGGGGTGTCAAATAGATGACAAGTCGAGCTGAATTAGGATGGATCGTTCAAATGTTGTATAAGTTGAGACGAACTTGGATAAATTGGATAATTAGTAGATTAACCTAGCCCGTTTAATTTCTTATCAAGTTTAATTATTTCATCTCCTCTAATTAAATTATGAAATAAAAATATTTCTTTTTTTATTAAATATATAAAACAAAATAGAAACTAACCATATTTTGTTCAAATCAGTCAAGCTTTTAGACAGAACAAATTAGATTGAACATCCAAATTTAATCAAGTTTAACAAATCATATTTTTATGAGCTGATTTTATAACTAGTAAGTAGTAAGACAGAGAAATAGATATTATTATATCATAATCTTTTTAACGGTGATTGTCCCAATAATTGACCATTAGCTTCTCGCCGATATTCTTGTTGCGTAGATCTCTAGGATTAACCTTTGAAAACTCCCATATTAGCTTAAAACTACTATTATTTTTTGGTTTTATATATATATATATATATATATATATATACATGAGAGTATTGAATATAGTTAAGTTCAATCACTATTATGTTTATGATTGCATTTTATATATCAAAGAGCTTTAAAATTCTGTGTACGTACACAAATATTTTAATTAACTAAATTATATTGGATATTACATCCATGCATCCTCAAAATCTTGCAGAATCAAAGGGAACTCTTGTCATATTGCAAATGGACTTTGAATTTTATGAAATAAGCAAATAATAATTCTTCTTTTAAAAGAAGAAAAAAGAAATATTTTTGTATTTGTATATAAGAGATGAGATGGAAATGATATGATTAAAATTTGACAATCCCATTCTGCTCGTGAAACAACCTAATGATTTATAATTATTTTTCATTTATATATTATTTCCTTTTGGAAAGAGAAGAATTGCATTAAGCATCTATATATGTTGTTTGATTCGTGAAATAAATTATTTTTAGGAATTATAATTTTTAGATTGATTTAATCTAAAAAAAAAAGATGCCTAAGTAGAATAAAATAATATCAAATCGAATAAGATAAAATCTCAAAATTAGATTTGAAATAACATTTATGTTCATTATCCTTGAAAATTGACCAATTAAACAAATTGATCAATATGCTTGAAAAATGATCAATTAAACAAGTTCCATAAGTCATATACCCAATATTTTATTTATCAAATACTTAAAAATAAATAAATTATTCATTAAAAAAAATATGAAAAAAAGGTAACGAATTTGTTGGTCCAACAAGAAGTAACGTAGGTGTGCAAATTGCAGTTCTTAAAGCGAAGCGATTGGATAATATGCCGACACGTGTACAGCAAAAACCCCAACGTCCGTTGTTCCGTCTTCATCAATCTATTTTTGGCAAATTTTGCACTTTTAATCCTTTTAATATATTCACAAATTCAAATACCTTATTGTCATAATTAAATTTATCACCTTTGATCCATCGCTCATAAAAAATAATTTCATAATTTTTTTTTATATAGTATAAATTTTTAACGATTAACCAATATAAGTAATTAAAGTCAAAAAAAAAAGGAAGGTTGAAAGTGAAGACATGTGTTTAAGCATCATTACTAAACCATTCTAAGAATCCAATGAATGTAATTATTATAAAGTTTATTTTAAATATTCACTCCTTTTTTTAGTCTTCCACTTTTCAATACCATTGAAAAATAGACTACTATATCAACTTTTATTCATATTATTATTCTAAACTATTCAATCAGAAATTTCCTTTTATTATATAAAAAATATAGTTACATTGCAATATCTTCTTTTATTAGTTTAAAAAAAAAAAAAAAGAGAACCTTAATTTTTGAACAAGAAAAAGTGAGTTTCCTTATTACTTTTTTTTGCTTTAATATTTTCTTTTTGGTGGCGCTTTGAAAAGTCCATTGGAAACTTTGGAGCCAAAATTGAGAACACAAAGCCGCAATTCATTCTGCAAGAATTCAAAAAAGCGGAGCAAGTGTGAGTGAGTGTTGTATTTTATTTCCTTCGGTTTATATTTATTTTAAAGTTTGATTAATTTAAATTTATTTTTAAAAATTTATTATAAAAAAGAATTTTTTTATATATTTATTTTAAAGTTTAATTAATTTAAATTTATATTAAAAAAATTTACTATAAAAAAAGAAAAAATTTATATGAAAGATAATTTCATATTTAAAAGTTAATTTTGAAATTTCTAATTAAAAAATATGCGAAATGAATTAAAAGTGCATTTTTTAAGAACTATCGAATTAATCAAGAATATTTCTAGGTAAAAGCTTTTATGAAAGTGGATTCATAGTCTTAAAAGTAAGATAACTTACATCCTACGACGTATAAAAACAATTGGGTGGTGTAAATATTTGTATATGATATACAACTTATTGTCACGTTTATTAGACCGTTATGTTAAAAATAAATATTTAATTTTATTTATTCAATTTGAAAATAAAAAAATATTTTATTATTTTATATTTATTTCACCTTTGTTATTAAGTATACTAGATAAATAATTAAGTATTTTCAATTCATTTTTCAATGAGTTAGATGATTTATAATAATTAAGAGTAATATAATAACATTATTTGATCCGTTCATTTAACTTATTTACTAATAAAAAGTAGATATTTAAATTTTACTTAATACAATTTAAAATATGAAGAGATAATTCATTATTTTTATATTTATTTATCATTATTAAGTACTACAATAATTATTTCCAATTCATTTCTCCTTATAACAATTATGAGTAATATACTGAAATTACTTATTTATGTATTGTTTATGATATGGTATTTTAAGACAAATCTAAATAAATAAACATAGCGTATATTTTTATATATTACTTTTTTAAAATTGAGTGTCAAATCAAACTAAACGCAAGAAATAGTAAGTATACAATCCATTTCAATAACGGAGGACACACTCCAACATGATTTCTCTACATTAAGTTAGCGTTTGATTATAAATTTTTAAATATTCTTGACAAATATTATTTTGATGAAAATTTGGTGAAATTTCACCTTATTTTTGACCACAATATTTGGGAAACATATTTCATTTTTAAAAAATGATTTATACCATAAGTTTTAAAAACTATAACAACTAACCATAAGTTTGTATTACAAGTCATTGGATCTTTGTTGCAACAAATAACAAGTAGTATCCATGACACTGGAGAAATGTGATAGTTTGGAGTGAGTGAAACAAGCATCGTTCCATAATCACTTTCATATTCACCGAATATTTCATCAATATTTTAGTGTTCACGTAAAAAAAATCTGTAATGCAACGCAAACAATTAATGTAGGGGGTGTTTTTGTAAATGATAAAAATTTGTTCTAAAATTTCAATTTTTTAAAAAATCTCAAATAATGAGATTTGACCATAATACTAAAAAAACCTAGTATTTGAAAATTGAGATATTTACCAAAAATATTTATCAAATCATGACAAATTATATGAACAAACGTTATTTGCCAAATATTTCTTCAAATACTACTTGAAAAATCTAATGGCCAAATGGGCGTGTAAGAGTAAAGAAATTACAATCACCCTACTGTAACTCAGATGGATAATAGTTAATTAGTTGTTATATTTTCTAAGTAATCCCCCAATAGCCAAAAGAGGAGTATTCTAAATAAACATGACTCTTAACTTGATTTTAATAGATAATTATGGTTTTCAATTTTGAATGTACACAAGTGAACACTTAAAATTTGGAAACTAGGAAGGATATAAAATTATAATGTAGCATGTAATGTAGGATAAATATATTTATATTTAATTTTATATAAATTTAAATATCTTTTATATATATTCAATAATTAAAAATTTAATTAATACCAAATTAACGATCATGACTCGATAAAAAAAAAAAAAAGTTTGAGCCATTTTTTTTGCAGTGATAATGAGGCATTATTATTATAATGAAAGAATAGTAAGCAGAAAACCATATTAATAAGCTCACTAAAAAGTAAGCATGCACATGAGGCCATTGTGTAATGAATAGTTTACATCACAGCTGGGTCACTCCTTTCACTTTTCTGAGTAATTATTTTATCTCTTCTTCCTCTTCCCTGCAAACAAAGGCCCCTGCAAACACCTAATGTCCTCTTCCATTTCAATTAACTAACTTCTTCTTCTACTCCTAAATATGGGTGGGGTAACCTCCTCCATGGCGGCCAAGTTGGCTTTCTTCCCACCTAATCCGCCTTCATACAGGGTGGTTACTGATCAACTTACTGGTTTGTTGCTGCTTGATACTTTTCCTCACCGGGAAAATGTTGACGTTTTGAAGCTTCCTACTCGAAGGGGAAACGAGATCCTCGCAATTTATATTCGGTACCCTATGGCTACTACCACTTTACTTTACTCACACGGAAACGCTGCTGATATTGGACAGATGTATGAGCTTTTTATTCAGCTTAGCATCCATCTGAAAGTCAATCTCATGGGGTAGGGTTTTTATTCTCTTTCTATTTGCAGTTTCAGTTGCCAAATTTGTTTGCAGAAAATTACAATGCTACAGTAAAACAAACAATTCCTTGGGTCTACTATCTCTGATAATTACGAGGCAATATCAAGATTGAGCCTTTTCTCTCAGGCTGCTATCGCTAATTGTTAATGCTAATGGATGTTTTTAGATTTGATTAAAACAGTGTTTATCCAGTTGTCTTTTCAGTAATGTGAATTTTTGGCTTTTGGGAGTTGTCAAATTTCGAAGACTTGGTCTTTAATTGAATCTTTGCCTATGTGATCTCATGCTTTAATTTCATGATGCATATTAAATTTAACCCTATATGGTTCTTTTGAGTTTTTGTCCTTATTTATTTAACCATCATTTAGGAAAGGCCTCTACTTTCCCCCTTTCCCACTCATCTATGTATAATTCAAATATATTAGAAGTGATTTATTTGTTTCTTCTGGATTTTATGCTAGTGATAGTGTTAGATCTAAGGACTTACGGGTCCAAGACAGTCTCCAAGGTGGTGTTTGTGAAGATGACTTTTAACGACTTCGAAAAAGCAAAGTGTTGGATCTAAACTGCTAACTGATAACCTAGTGAAACACAATTAGAGGTAGAAATCGACACCAATTCCCTCATTTGAAGGATTTGAAAAGGGAAAGATGCGAGAAATACCTACTTCCATAACTGTAAAGGTGTAAAGAACAACGAGGCTGACGTCTCATGTAATGGATTTAAGGTAATTCCAATATACCAGTACAGTGTATGCGAATAAGCAGCTAGATGTGGTGAAATCACTACCTTTGGTACTACGAAGTTATATGACCTTCAACTACAGTTTGATTAAAGGTTGATGTATATATGTGGAGTTCCATTCCATTCTCTGAACAATTCTGGCTTTGGATATGGGGGCAGTGTACTTTGCAAAACAATGAAATTTAAAATGCGGAGATACAGCCAAAATTTCCTTGTCGAGGGATAAACATATAACGCTTAGTGGTAAAGAATGTCTTCTTATGAATTTGATGTGTAGTTTCCAGGGATCCCTTTTTGCCAGTACCTTAGTTTTGACTTTTGAGATATCTACGCTGAATCTTCATGAACTTGAAAGATTAATAACTTAAAAGGAGCCCTATGTACTACTTTGGGAAGATAAATGTCCTTTTCTTCCTATGCATACTATGAGAAAAAAGAAAAAAAAGAAGGAAATATGTGGAATATCCACTTTAATCTTAAATAGAGTTCTCTTTGACAACAACACCCTGACTAGGATATTTGATGGAAATGTTGGTATTGATTAATTTTAGAAGAAGAAACATAAATTCGGAATAATGGGTTTCCTTGGTGGTTTTTATTTTCTAATTATGTGTTCTGTAGAAGTCCAGAACCTCTCGAGATTGCTATAATCATTTTTATTTTTCATCGCTTAGGAAAGGGGTTTATGATGCAACATGCCCTTAAATAGGCATATATGACTGAGAGAGAAGCAAGGACTGATTATGTTTGATGATAAGCTTTTCCTTTCAGCATTGGTCTTGCTTTAGTAAATAATGGTTCCTGTGTGGCTTGGTTTGACTACTTCAATTGAGAGATACTGAGAGGGTTTTGTGTAGATTGATCGCTCCCCCTTGGAACTTACCCCTATTAAAGGTCATCTAGAATGTTTGGTCACAAATGTATGAAAGCAAGCTTCTATTGGAGCAATCAACTTCCCTCTTTTCTGTTCTGCTGATAATACCTTTACAGAACTCGTGAAAAATCAATTCTGTTCTAGGATATTTCATTTGACAGAATGGGGTATGTTGACCTACATGTCTTTAAAGATAGGCCCTCTCACTAACACCACAAGATTTTTGGTGAATCTCGGTATGTGCCCCTTACAAGCATGTCCCATTGGGTATAATTTCCCATCATTTTCACATTATTTGGGGTTCTGTAAATTTACTTTCTTAATCTCGTGTCATCTTTCTAAAAAAGAAAAAATATTTATTAGTAATGAGTATGCTGATGTTAGTTCAAGTTTCTACCAACAGATGACAATTTCAGTAAGTAAATCTTAGAGGTATCCGAGATGCTTGATCCATTTGCTAGTTGATGATTTTGAACTCAAACAAGTTTCATCTTTTCTGTTCAAACATTTCCCAGTTCAGGGATCTGGCATGTATCTTGTCTGAGTTCCTCATAGGATCTAGCACAATTAAATAAGATTAATTGTTCTCTTCATTGAGCTAATGAATTAGTCGGAAGATAGCTTAGGTATACATCCCCTTATGAATTCTTTGTTTTGTGTTTTTAATGATGTAGGTATGACTACTCTGGCTATGGACAGTCATCTGGCAAGGTAATTGGCAATAGAATTTTCCTGGAATACTTAAGGTAGTCTCTGCATTAAGTGCTAAAGTGCATGAATTGAATTTTGATCTCCAAATGTTTTATGCAGCCAAGTGAGCAGAACACTTACGCAGATATTGAAGCTGCATACAAGTGTCTTGAAGAGAGTTATGGTGCAAAGCAGGAAGATATAATCCTTTATGGACAATCTGTTGGAAGCGGTCCCACCGCGGACCTTGCTGCTCGTTTGCCTCGACTTAGAGCAGTTATTTTGCATAGTCCAATCCTGTCAGGCTTAAGGGTCATGTATCCTGTCAAACGCACATATTGGTTTGACATTTATAAGGTAAAATAGCTTTCAATTGATCTAGTCAACTCTTTCATATTATAGCTGTAAGATTCACCTTCCTGTGCCTGGTAGTTATTTTGTGTTTGTTATAAAATAGTACTTACTAAAAATTCCGTTGCTGAACTTGAATTATTTTTGCGTTATGCAGAACATTGACAAGATCCCATTGGTTAAATGCCCTGTCCTGATCATTCATGTAAGTATAAACTTCGTCATGTACCCACCAGTTTTCTATAGTAAATTGTGTGGTGGTAGCAATAAATGAGCTTCTTAAAATAATTAACTGGCAAAATATTGATAGATAATGCAAAACATGCATGGTGAGGCTCTGTGTAATGGGACATTATGGTGGTTTACTAGGAAGAAACTGAGCCTGAAGGACCGTGTTTAACCATTCAAGAGGGAAACAAGAGGTTTTAACAGGAAATAATAAATGACAGTCAGGCCAGTACATTACTGGAGTTTCATGAAATGGTTTTATACTTCCACCCTGTCTCCACTGGGATGGGAAAAAAGATAGAAGTGAAACATGTTTATTGTTGAGCAGTTCAATCGATTAATTAACTAGGTGTCAGTCCCCAACTATTTGGGATAAGCCGTATGAATCCTCTATATCCATTCTACTCTATTCAAGCTTTATATCATCGGATTTGCCTACTCCCATTTATTTATTTTTTTCCCTTCTCTGCATGTGTGTTACTCAATAGCTTTATTTGTATTCTCATCTAAAGTAATTAACTTCTGCAGTCTTTACATGAGTCTCTTCATGTCGTGCAGGGCACTTCTGATGAAGTTGTTGACTGCTCCCATGGGAAACAGCTATGGGAGTTATGCCAGGAAAAATATGAACCATTATGGCTCAAAGGGGGAACACATTGCGACTTAGAACTATACCCCGAATACATTAGACATCTGAAGAAGTTTGTATCTACAGTTGAAAAACCACCTTCTCAGAGAAACTTATCAAGAAAAAGCGTTGACAGGCCTGAACAATCACGGAAGAGTACAGACTGTTATGAAATTCCAAGAAAAAGCACTGATCGTAGGGAGAAACCAAGAAAAAGCACTGATAAGCCGGAAAAGTTGAAAAACTATGACTACAAGTATGCTAATGATGATAAAATTTCGAAGTTAAGGATGTCTTTTGACCAAGTAGAGAGGTCTAGGAGGAGCGTGGAATTCTTTGAGAAGCCTCGAAGAAGCATCGACCAGCAAATGGAAAAAGCGCGAAAAAGTGTGGACTGGCTAGATAGAATAAGAGCTGGTTGATATATTTGTAAATTTCATGTTCAAGTCAATTGTGGGGGAGTATAATAGTGCAACAACTTAACAATTAATTTATGGTTATCGGGTGTGATTTAGTTAATGTTCAACGGAGCCTATCTGTTTCTTTTCTTCTTTGTGCTTCTTCTTTCTGTTATGAAAAGAACAAATGAGAAATATAGTTTGGCGTCTCATTACAGTTTTGAGTTTGATCAAGCCGCATTGTGAATTTATTAGCAGTATATCTTCATGTTTAGGGGTTTTTAAGTTTTTGTCCCTAAATAGTAGTAGTAACAAGAAATTCTCAATTGTGTAGGCCTTTGCTTACTTTTGTGGTTTTAACCTGCAACTAGTTAGTTGGGTAACTCATGGTACTAATTACTTTGTGTTGATGGACGGACATTTACTCAAAGGAAAAACATAATTATCGTCGGGTAAAGTAATTTCTTCTCATCTGTTTAAGCTTTGGTAAGACGAGTTACCCAGTGTTTGTGTTATTGGAAAGAATCTGGTACCTTGATGAAGTAGTCGAGAGAAATTGGGAGTGAAAGGTGTGTGTGATTTGGAGAGGATGGTATTGCAGCCTTGCATGCATCCCTTTACTGTCTTTTGGAATATTGCACTACTCATATCTGCAGAAACAAGTACCATACTTTGCACATGAATGTCTCAAATGATCTGTTAACCTTTTGGAAGTACACCAAACATGTGAAACTGCCCAGAATTTCTACGGTACGTGTTTCGCTAGAAAAGGAGCAAGAACATCAATAATCATTGGATAAAGATGAATCTCTGTACCTTCTATCCTTTTGTACTATCAGCTCTTCCTCAGTAAGTGTATGTTAAGAGTACTATAAATGAAGAAAACATTCACCAAACAGTTGAGTGTTTGAAACTTCATTTGCTTGTTGTTCTCATCTTATAAAGGTGGTTCATCTCAAGGTAATTTTCTTTTCTTTTCAATATGATATAAGAGCATATTGTTGTCGTCATAGCTAATACGAGAAGTAAGTGAATATATTAAGCTTGTTTTGTTCTCACAATCTTCTTTCGAGTATTTCTATTTGATTATCTGATGAAACATGATTATACTTCTACATGGTCTAATTCGTCATATAGTTTGTTCATTTCTTTTATGCTTTCATAAGATGATATAGCTGTATTCTGTACAATTTAGGAAGCAGTCAATGGTGTCTAAGGAGTTATTCCCATATTTGCCACCACCTCCGAAAGAAATTCCCTCAGGTGTGGTTCCTATAAAAGCTGAACCAGGGAAAGGTTGCGGATCAGTTAGTGAGAGATTGATGCCAAACTTTAATCAGATGAACAGACCTCGTCCGGGGGTCAAGGGAAAGAAGATACATCTGCTGACAAATTATTTTAGAGTATACTTTCAAGGTGGCATAAGCCAACTATATTCATACAATGTAAGTTCATTTTTTCTTGGTTTGATTACTACGTGGAAGTTAAATTTGCGGAGCTAATTATGACTCTTTCAACTCGTGAAAGGTTAATGTCCTATATGAAAATGGGGACCCTGTAACTGGAAGCAACTTAATTAGAAAAGTGATTCATAAACTCTGGGAGATATACAGCTCTGAGTTAGGAGAGCAAGTATTTGCTTCTGATGGGCAACAGAGCTTGTTCACAACTAGTCTTTTACCACAGAAGAAGCTAGATTTCACAGTTGTACTTGATGCTGCAACATCAAAAAGGTATATGAAGTCTTTAAGCATTTCATTTGATCGTAGAGCGGGTAATATTTCATCTAGCATCATTTCTTCCTCTAATATTCTCTCTCCTTTTGCTTTTTGGGATGATTGGCTTCGACTTTAGGTGCAAGACGGATGGCAACCTTAGTGGCGATGGAGAATTAAGTGAGGGTGATCAAAAGAGGCAGAAGATTATATCCCGATTCAAAACTTTCAGAATACAGATAAACTTTGTTTCCATCATCTCCTTTAAGACAATGGCTGATGGAAAGCATGGAGTAAAATCAAGAAACAATGAAGTTCTGATAGCATTAGACACCATTTTGCAACACTCTAATGCAAAAAGGTGCATACTGCATACTGATCCACAAAAGCTATTTCCAGCCATCAAACCACTCTTGACTTTCTTTCCCTCTTTTGGTCCTCGACAGGAACAGCCTTCTGCTCCGCCAATCGTACTTCCCCAACGAGATGAAGAACTTCATGGACTTGACTGGTGGTATCCTTGGATGCCGAGGTTTTCATTCGAGTTTCCAATCTGTTCAAGGTGGATTGTATTTCAACCTTGGTAAGTTAATGCACTTCCCTTTGGGTCCTTGTATTCCTTTCGAAACATTTGGAACAGTTTCAGTGATGCTTTGTACCAAACTTGGACAGATACATCTACTACAACACTTATACAGCCAGGTCCACTAGTTAACTTTTTGATGGCCAACCAAAATGTGGAAACTCCCTTCAAAATCGACTGGACTAAGGTCGCCTCAGCTTTAAACACTCTCTTGGATTTGTTGAAACTGTGTGTAATTTTCTAGTTTCTACCGCTGCAGGCAAAAATCTTGAAAAATCTCAGAATTAAGCTATTACACTCCAATAGAGAACACAAAATCACTGGACTTAGCAACAGGACATGTAAAGAGGAGAAGTAAGCTCTCAGCTTCTAAATTTATTAGATTTATTTGTTCTTAGTCTGTAATATCCTATTAATTTATTTCTCTTACCATTATGCTGTTTATTGAACAGGTTTCTTCTGCGGTCGAGGGGATCCAATAATCAAAATGACAATGGCCAGACTGTTGAGATAACTGTTTATGAATATTTTGTTAGGAGATGTGGAATAGAACTCGGTTATTCATCAAACTTGCCATGCATCAATGTGGGGAGCCAGCACAAACCCCAGTTCATTCCTGTTGAGGTGTGATAGCTTTTATTTGCTTCTGTTTTTCTCGTTATCCTACTTTTTTGAAAGATACTTGTTCTTGGAAAAATCATGTATATTCTTGAATATTTCACTAGCTCTGTTCGTTGGTTCCCTTACAACGATTCAAAAAGGAATTATCCTTACATCAAAGATCCTTATTAGTGAACAACTCGAGCCAAAAGCCGATAGAGCTCATGAAGCATTTAAATGAGGTAGCTTCACATACTTTTTCTGATTGACCATATTTTCAGGATTTTGGTTACACAATCTAAAACACTTTTCTTGCCTTGATAGGAACTTAAAGCCAACGACTATAACACAGACCCTATGCTGCGCGCTTGTGGAATCTCAATTAATAAATCTTATACTGAAGTAGAGGGAAGAGTTCTATTTCCTCCACAGGTAGTATATAGTGTTACATCTTACCTCCTTTTCAAAATTATTACTATTATATTTATATTGACATCATATAGTTCATAATGGCCTCACTTTTTAGTTGAGAGTGGGAAACAAGGAATATCTTGCTTCAAGATTTTCGCGCTGGAGCTTTAACGGCAAGGTGATGCACCACATTTTATCTAATATGTTCATTTTCTGATTGAGGAGGATATTCATTAACCTCTCCTGCAGAAGTTTGCAGATCCAAAAAGCATTGAATTTTGGGCTGTGGTGAACTTCTCTACTGGTCATGACATACGTGCTTTCTGCATTGAAATGGCGAAATTGGGTGCAATGAGAGGAATGGTGATATGATTGACTTCTTACAGATATTTGACATACATGCAAACCTTTCTACTTATTCACTGAATAGCGTATATATTCGTCTTTGTTGCAGCACATTCATCCACCATCATTTGTTTTCGAAGAGAATGCTAAGCATAAAAAGAAACCGGGATCTGTTCGAGTGAACAAGATGTTTGAACAAATAATTCCAAAATTTCGCAAGGATCCTCCTCGATTCCTTCTTTGCTTTCTTCCTGCAAAGTTTTCTAATTTATATGGTATATCAGTCAGATATACTATTTTCACATTATTAGTATTTGTATGACTCAAATATGGTTTTGACTGTCTTAGGTCCATGGAAGAAAAAGTGTCTTATGACCTTCGGAATTCGTAACCAGTGCATTGCAAAGAACAAAGTTGATGAAACTTATCTTGATAATGTTATGTTAAAAATTAATGCAAAAGTATGGGACACTAATCGCTTCTTTACATATATGTTGATCACTCGTAAAAATTCTAAAAGTTTAGTTGTGCTGCAGCTTGGTGGTCTGAATTCTATGTTATCAGCAGAAGTTTCACAGACTATCCCCTTAGTTTCTAAAGTTCCCACAATGATCTTAGCAATGGGTCTTACGCATGCCCCTTCTTCACGGTCAGATTTACCCTCCATTGCTGCAGTAAGTCCTATTATTGTAACAGTCTGGTTTGGCAAGGCTATTTTGCACAGTCAAGTTTTCTGTAATTTTATATTAATCTCTCCATATTTGTGCATTAGGTGGTCGGTTCTAGACAGTGGCCGATGATTTCTTACTATAGAGCATCTACTTGTATCCAACCACCAAAGACCGAAACTATACATTCTCTCTTTAGACCAGTTTCAGATAGGGAGGACACAGGCATGATCAGGTAGGGATTCTCCCCTGCACCTTAAAAATCCTTCATTTTCTGTTTGGTTTGCTTGGACTAATAAAGGATGAAGAAGTTGGGATTCATATCAGAAGTTTTATTTAGGTCGTATAACGCTTCTTAGGCTACATTTTTTGTTTGTGCTAGGGAGCTCCTAATGGATTTTCATGCAAGTTCAGGGAATAGGAAGCCTGAACAGATTATTATATTCAGGTGCAGAATCTTCTAATATCATTGTTTGTTTATTGTCGTTATATTACTTCTTGTTTACATAGCTATACCTCAAAATCCTTGAGGAAACCTCAGGGAAGCTAATTAGATTTGGCTCATAACATATTTGAACCTTAAAGACTTGTAAAAGGTTTTGCTAATGTAAAGTTTTTCAGACAAGGTTTAGGTGAATCTCAATTCAAGCATGTCTTTAGCGAAATGGAGGAAATTATTAAGGTCTGTTCTGTAAACTCATTTGATCAAGGTGTATATAGATTCTGCCTTGTTTCTCGAGGTTCGTAATCCACTTTACGGACCATTATAGGCCTGTAAGTTCCTGGATGAGACTTGGTCTCCTAAGTTCACTCTTATTGTTGCACAAAGAAGACATCACACAAAGTTGTTCCAAGCTAATTCCAGTGACAATATTCCTCCTGGTGAGCTTTCACATGCCTACAACTATACTAGTACTAGTAAAACCACCAGCACAGCATCAAATAAATACAATTCACAACTCCACTTTTCTAATGACAGGAACAGTCGTTGATACTAAAATTTGTCATGCGCTGTATAATAACAACTTCTACATATGTGCACATGCGGCAAGAGTTGTAAGTATTTCACTAAAAAAACAGTTTTTGGATGAAAAACATGAAGCAACAGTTTGTCGTATGCATAGTCCTATCAGGCATAGCTTCTTCCTTTATTCACTATATAATGTAGAAAACATAATGCAGGGGACTAGCAGGCCAATTCACTACTTTGTTCTGTTGGATGAAATAGGTTTCTCATCTGATACTGTGCAGGAACTAGTCCATTGTTTATGTTACGTGTAAGTTCCCCGTGGTCATGCTTGGATTTTACTCAATTCTTTGAACTTCACTGATTGTTCGAATTTGGAAAACATTTTAGGTCTCAGAGATGCACCAGTGCTATATCTGAAGGTAAGAACTATAGTCAGTGGCCTGAGTAAAAGAGTAGGCTGCTTCTCTTGCATTTCTTTTCCCCCCTTTGATTCTGAATGACTAAGATGTTTTGCAGTGGCTCCAATTCGTTATGCTCGTTTGGTTTCAGCTCAGATGTTAGAAATTATGAAGACTGAGGGGCCTGAACTGCCAATGTTGCACAAAAATGTGCGCGATACAATGTTTTTCTGCTGATCATCTGCTAAAAAGTTCAGTTTTCTTTGTGTTAAAAATGTACTGTTAACCATTAGGCAAGTCTAAAAGGCATTGGTTACATACAAGACTTTCAGATTTTGTGTACAAATTAAACCTCAGGATGTTACATCAGTATACAAGGAGGATCACTATCTATTTACTGCAAGTCTTCTTTGAAGAAAACTTTATGTTGTTACGTAAGTATAGTTAATATTCTTAAATTTCGTGCTCAATCGGAGAAACAAATAAGAAAAAAAAAGAAAACTAACTATGATAAATTGATGCAAATATATATGAATAACATATATAGTGTAATCATTAATTTGACGTAAAGATCGAACATAAATAATTTATCTTATGTCCAGAACTCTTCAACGTGTTTGAATATTAATTATCATGTTAAATATGAATTGTCTCTTATAAGATCTTTTTTATGATAAGATAGTAGAGCCTCAAAAACTCAAATTGTTACTAGAATGATTATCCTAATTTTTAGATATTAATTAACATGTCTTATTTTTATAGAAAATTTTAATACATTTTAAATAGTTCATAGTAGTTTTATACTTCACAAAATAAAAATGATGTCATCACCATCATCCAAAAGGTTTGTTAGAAAAAGAAAGTAAAAAGAAGGCAAACCTATGAGGAAGAAACATTTTTTAATTTTTGGATTGGCTTATAAGCCAAAAGCCATCGGTTAAAATTTCTAACTTATACTTTTGACTTATTTTTGTTATTATGATTTAAAAATAAATATTTTTTAATTTTACTCAAACACTTTAAAACTATTTAAAAGATATTTTAATTTAAAATTATCTAAAATAAGTCAATTCAAAACAACTTAACAAATAAAGTTAAAAAAACAGAAACTAAAAAGTTGTGGTAAAATTCGGGTAAAACATTGAAAAATATGCCACACTAATATATTCAACGAATGATAGATGACATCTTTTGCCTTTTTATTAAGGTGGAATGACCTGAAAGACCCTTGTACTTGGCTACGTTTGTCACCTAGACTCTTCTACTCACGACTTTGCCAACCGAACACTTAAAGTTATCAAGACATGTGATTTTGAACCCCTCTGAGCATGAGTATCTCTAACTCGCGCTGATGTGGCTGACACATCATTATCCACGTCAGATTAAAATTGTCACATACACAAAAATTGTCATATCATTTTTGTCATTACAAATATTTTATTTTTTTAAAAAAGAAAATCTCATATTATCTTCAGAATCAGTCTTTTAAAATTGTTTCGCCGAAAAAAATATCTCTCCGCCCACTACTTTCCGGCCACTTCATTCATAGATAGCCACCGCTGAGGCAGTCATTGTCAAGAAATCAACGCCGCCGAGTTGTTTGGCCGAAAGATCATTCAAAATTAAAAGTGGATTTCAATCAAGAGTTTCATTTTTTTCTCTCTTCTAAACCTTCTCATCTATTTGTCATTTCAATCTTGTTTTCTCTTATTTGTTTCTTCTCCCTTTTTTTCTTCTATCTCAAAGAGGAAAAAACACGTATCATAGAAAAAGGATGAAGATTTGAGAAAGATAAATGAAGTGGGGGAGAGCGGAGGGAGGCAGTGATAACTTATGAGGAAGAAGAAGAAGAGTAACAGTACAGGAATGGTCTTGGTAATCCTTTGGCTTCCTCAGATAAGAGTGGAATCATATGTATTTGGTCATGATATCAGTTCAAAGATTGCTCAGTAATTCAGATTTCAGTGAGGATCATGAGTGTCATTGTTGATTTTAGTTTGCTTAAAGCACAATGTTGGTCATCATAGTGATTGTGAAGCCATAAATGAGCATCATCCATATATAGACATCATGCCAAAAGGGGCTGACATTATAACATTAAGCTTATTTTTTTTAGATATCTTCAATTGATATTGATTGGATTGTGGATATGCATTATATGAACAGTTCATTATTTGTGGAAAAATAAAGTGCTGATAATTTTCATGTGTATGTATAGTCGTGTTCACAAGTTTGGGTTTATTATTTTCAAAAAAATTTATTCGCAAATTAAGTGTCGCATTAAGAAATCAAGACTATAAAGGATTGTTCGGCAGGGAAGGAGTTATTCTAGGATTAATTATCTTGGAATAAGTTATCTCACTAGATATATGGAACAATTTATCTATCGATATGATATAAATGGTGAGATATTTCTGAGTTGTACTCACTCTTTCATGTTTACTTGTTCACTATATTAAAAATAATTATTTAAAAAATTAAGAAATAATTTATCATTTTATCTTTATTCTACCCTTAATATTAAATATTATTCAATTATTTTCAGTGTATCAAATTTAGTATATTTAATGGGTAATATAATAATAAATTTTCTTAAGATGTCTACCAAGTGAAAAGAAAGAATAAAAAGTTTTAAATACCTCAAAAATGAAAAGGTCAAATATGATCTCACTGGGAACCAGATTGGTTAGATCGTTATAAAACGGGGCACTCGACCCGGCCCGACCAAAAAACCAAGGTCAGCTGCTACAGAAAAATTGAATTCATAATTAGCTCCTTGCGAATCTGAATTTCGCAAATTGTGTTTGTGATTTGGCAAATTGATCAAATATGTAAGTTTTAAGCATATTAATCTTGAGTTTTTTTCAATACCCAAAGCTGATTTTGTTCAATTTCATTTCAATTTTGAAGATTTTTTTTTTGTTTTTGAGTTAGGGCATACGAAGAAGTTGCTATAGAAGCCATCAAGCATGCTTTAAAGGCCCTAAGAAAGCGTCATTTAGTAGAAGAAGGGGCCCATGCCCCTGCTTTGGCTGCACTCAATAGGCCTTTCGTTTTGCAGGTGACCTTCTATTATCCAAAGCTTTTTTTTTTTTTTGTTCTTTTTCGAGTTTGTAATTTGGTTGATTTAGTTTTTTCTATTATGTTTATGACTTTATTGAGTAATGATTAATTTGAAAAAAAATAATTATTGAGTTGTGCGGAAAGGATCTGCAAGACGTTACCCAACACTAATGAACGTTTTGTATCCAATTTGGCGTTTTCATCTGTGTTTTGTTTGTTTGACATGAAAATTACAAGTGCATGTCATGTATAGAGGTGGTTCAGTGATTTAAGTTTAAAAAGCGTTCAAAATTTAAGATTCTGAGGATTGAACCTTATTATATTTTTGAAGTTATAGGTTTTTGTATCTATTATTTGTTGCAATTTTCATGGAAATTCATATATAAATTTATTCAATGCGTTGAAAGGACCATATGCTACATACATCCGCCTCTGACCATGTCGGTAGAATTTCATTAAGTTTTTTCTATCACAGTCCTTCATAGTTAGGCTTGCACATTAGTTGATTTCCTTTGTTTTATGTCTGAGCGGGATCATGGTAGACTTCCAAAATTTCAACTTTGATGTATCTTTCATCTGTTGTTTTATGTGATCTTGTATCGATCTTACTGATTGAACGAACATGAGTTCATTTACCCGAAACTTCCCAAGTTTGAGCTTTAAACTATTATGTATTCTGCTTACACTGGCGCTGGAAAACAACTTGCTTTTGGTAGTGTTTAAAGACCAAGTTACATGTGGATGGACCTTGTTCCCTAATCAGTTATATGCACCAGCTCCTTGTTGGCAATTAAAAAAAGAAGAAGTTAAAAAAATGGAAACTGAACATATAGTGACCATTAATGTTTATGTAAAGAGAGAAAAGAAGATAGAGAAACTCTTGTGAGTTGATATCCTCAAAAAAAAAAACTCTTGTGAGTTGCGTGATTAATGACATACATGAGAGCTCTTTTTGTATATGAGTTTGAGCTAATAATTAATACAACTTCCCTAGTTCTTCTGATTCTTATTTATCGTAAGATAACAAAAGATCTCTATGTGATGTTCTTATGATTTTCTTAACTATTTTCCCTCAAAGAAACTAATCCAGTCATGAGACAAACTGATTTTTCACTGCATGAGACTGACTTGGCGATGACACAATTTGTGCATACATCAGAATTTACTGGATTTGAGGTGATGCATGCTACCAGCTTGACGACAAAGACTATCATGCTGTCAGCGTAACAGATCATTGTTCAATTCATACTGTGATAATATGATGTTGAATGGGAAATGTGAGCCATTAATTTTTTTTTTTTTTGAGAAAAGGTAACTTAAATGTGAACCATTAATTTGACTGCATAAACTGCTAACTTTGGAACCTCAACTCCATCAGCGGAGGACTTCAGGGCCATGGTTTCACATTTTCAATCATTTTAACGAGATTAATCTCTGGAAGACGGAATTTGATACCAAGTGAAACAAGAAAGAGAAAAATCTTTTTAAATAGAGTGTTAACAACATAAAATAGGATTCTATATAGAGGAGCTTTAAGCTAATCAAATAAGGGAAGTTTTCTAATTCTTTGTGTTCCTTTTGTTAGGACATGATAGTGGAAAATGTTTTACGGAGTATTGTTGTCAACTCTCTTAACTTTCAAGATCACTTGGTATGCATGATGTAGAATTTACTTATTGCCCTTAAATCGTGCTTAAGGAATGAGATGCAAGTTGAACTGACCAACTGCTGCTTTCTACATAGAAATTTTAACTACAATCTGTCCATGTGGATGTTTTTGCACTCAGTCACTTCTCTTGTGGCTGTTCGTTGCTGATTAAGCTGTCTGCGTGCTTATGTTATTCCTATGGTTTTAGGGTTCAGAGTGGAAAGAGAAAGCTGAAAATCTTGAAGTGGAACTTCAACAATGCTACAAAGCTCAAGCACGACTGTCAGAGCAGCTTGTGGTGGAAGTAGCTGAATCCAGAGCATCAAAATCTTTACTTCAGGAGAAGGAAACTCTCATTACTGACCTTCAAAATGAGCTAAATCAAGCAAGGTGTTATTCTCATGCTTCTAAAACATTTGATGTCTTAAATTACACTCTTCCCTTTGCGACCAAAAAGAAGCACGTGAAAAGTAATAAAAGGACTAAAGGAATACACAAGGGATTGCTTAAAATTAGTTGGACAAAAACTTCAGTAATATGATCCTTACCAAGGTTTCAAGCTTCTGAATGAACTTTCATGGTTAAGATTATTAAATAGTATATTAATTTCCCCATTTAATAAATTAAGTTTTATTTTGGATGTCCTAAGATGAGCTCAACTGTTTTACTTTGGTTGCCAGGATGGAGTTTAACTGCTCAATTACTTTCATTGATGAGTGTGCTGCAGGGATGAATGTTCACATTTAACTGAACTTCTTGCGGAAAAGACTAAAGGTTTGGAATTGCTTATGGCTGAGCACCAGGACCTTAAAGCACAACTTGAAGCAATGACTCTGAGAGCAAACAATGCTGAGGCAGAAAATAAAACGTTGGTTGACCGATGGATGCTGCAGAAGATGCAGGATGCTGAGCGCCTCAACGAGGTATTGAGTAATTCTCACTGTTTATCCTTTGTGTGCTTTGCTATTTGTGGTTCTTTAATATTTTGAACCTCTGATTGTTCATAAAAATTGAGTGTTCATCGCGCCTCGATACTTTTAGAGAGCTAAGATGCATTTTCTGTTGCAGTAATAAATTGTACTTTAATTACTAATGTATCCCAAAATTCAAGAAGCCTGCATTTTTTTAGGTTTGTTGTCATGGAGATTTCTCTACACTTAATATAATCCTCAACCTGTTAAGTTGTTCTTATATCCTTCAACTACTGTCCCTGTTACCCATCCATGTGGCACATTCTCTCTTTTATGATGGTAGTTTTTGTGCCAGCTTTTGCATACCTCGACTACTCCACTAGTATTTGGTACCTCCAACCAGCAAAGGTACCGAATAACTCTATCCATCAAGACTTAAGTAGATGGGAGAAATAATCATAGTGGTTTTATCACTACTGGGATTTGAAACTTGTCATGTGGTTTTCACTCACTTCATTGACCACTAGGCCACGCTATTGGATGCTCTCCATGTGGCACACTATTTTTTTTAAAGACTTCCATGATAAAGAACTACTGCTGAATAAGGGGAAAAAATGATAAAGAACTACGCTAACTTTAGAAGCTTATATTTTAGTGTAATCTACTGCCTTTGGGATGTGGACAGATGAATGATATAAAGCCACCCTAAGGTAAAGGAGTATCATATTTTATGATTACTCAAATATTAACTTGTGGTTCTTTAAATATATGGGAAAGAAAGCGCCCATACTGTAACTACATATGCTCAATATTTTACTTTCCCTCATGCTGGAGTGGCTGGTGGTGATCGGTGTAGGATTTCATTACTTGGGTATCTCCAGTATCATGCAAAATTTCTGAGATCTGGAAATGAACTGTTATTGGTTTGTGAACATGTATCTTTTGCCTTTTAATTACCATAAGTTTGTGACATTTTGGCAGTAGTCCTCCATGCTAAAACTTTTAATCATGTTGTTCTGCCATCCGCAATAAGTGGCGAGCTCCATCTCTTAGCAAGTTATTCTACAACAAAATTCAAATCTTTGACAGGTTTGGCTAATCCATTGGAACTGCCAATGATCATATCTGCCATTCTCCTAATAGAATAGTAGGGTTAGGGGAACTATATTTTCTAGCATTTTTTATATGTTTACAATGATTTACCCATGATAGGTTCTCTTGCATTTTCTTATTTGTTATTTGTTGTGTTGCTAGGCTAATGCTCTCTATGGAGACATGCTTGATAAGGTCAAGGCCGCCAGTATAGAAAAACTTGCTCGTCAACAAGTGGACGGCGTGGTCCGCCAAAGTGAAGATGGTGCAGAATTTTACGTAGAATCTTCCATCCCTAGTACATGCAAGCAAAGGATCCCCGCCCATGATGGTGGTTGTGCCTCGATTGTTTTTGAGTATAACTCAAGTAAATTGATAAGCGGAGGTCAGGATCGAGCAATTAAAATGTGGGATACCACAAGCGGATCATTAACCAACAGTCTTTATGGTTGTCTGGGTTCTGTTCTTGATCTTTCCGTTACACATGATAACAAATTCATCATAGCAGCAAGTAGTTCAAATAATTTGTATGTGTGGGATGCAAATTCAGGCAGGATACGGCACACTCTTACTGGGCACATGGACAAGGTTTGTGCAGTTGATGTGAGCAAATTTTCAAGTCGCCATGTGGTGAGTGCTGCATATGATCGCACAATAAAAGTTTGGGATCTGCAGAAGGGTTACTGTAACAACACTATCATATTTCACAGTAACTGTAACAGTCTTGCGTTTAGCATGGATGCCCTGACTATCTGTTCTGGTCATGTTGATGGTAATCTTAGATTATGGGATGTTCAAACAGGCAAGCTTCTGAGTGAAGTTGCTGCACATTCACAGGCTGTTACATCAGTTTCACTCTCTCGGAATGGAAACATGATATTAACCAGTGGGAGAGACAACTTGCACAATCTATTCGATATACGCACCCTTGAAATTTGTGGCACTTTCAGATCAAATGCAAATCGAGTTGCATCTAATTGGAGCCGATCCTGTATTAGTGCCGATGACGGTTATGTTACTGCAGGTTCTGTTGATGGATCTGTTCATATTTGGTCAGTATCAAACGGTAAAATGGTAAGCACATTGAAAGAACACACATCCTCTGTGCTTTGTTGTTCATGGAGTGGTCTTGGTAATCCTTTGGCCACCTCAGATAAGAGTGGAACCATATGTATTTGGTCATGATATCAGTTCAACGATTGCTCAGTAATTCAGATTTCAGTGAGGATCATGAGTGTCATTGTTGATTTTAGTTTGCTTAAAGCATAAAGTTGGTCATCATATTGATTGTGAAGCCACATTGGAGGCTGACATTGTAAATACCACATCAAGTTTTAAAGTTGAAAAAAATTTAGATATCTTTAGTTGGTATTAATTGCATTCTAGATATACATCATGCACTGTTCATTATTTGTGGAATAATAAAGTGGTATTTCCTTGTGTTATTTTTCATGTGTATGTATAGTCGTGCTCACAAGTTTGGGTCTTGAATCATCAAACATTTCTCTCCATCTCAAAATAAGTGTCGTTTTGGTATTAAAATATAATGCTAAAATAAGTGTCCCGTTAGGAATTTAAGACAACAGTGGTTATTGTTTAGACTATACCCTTACATCAAAAAAGTACTAAATAGAGTTCAATTATTAAGAAATATCTAATTATAAGTACAGAATAATTTAGTAAATATATCTTACATTTTTTTTCTAATAATTATAGCTACAGAATAATTTAGCAAATATATCTTACATTTTTTTTCTGATAAGTACGAAATTAGTTAAAATGATACTTATTTTGAAACAGAGGACATTGGAAATAATTAATTTCGGAGAATCTTCCAACTAATTAGGAAGAAAGATAAGAGTTTTTATCACTTAAGAGTTACGCTAATACTTGTCTATGATTTGCTGTCATACTGCGATTGCATAGGGGTAAGACCAATTACATTTGAAAACTTAGAACAGAGGCAATTGTTTTGGAGTTTAAGTTTTATACTCTAACGATATAAACTATACTTATATAATCAAATCAATTATGACTAAAAAAGGTAATTACACACGATTTTTTATGATACGTATCAGTTAATAACTTGAAAAACTGGTTATTAACCTACAATAATAAGTTATTAATCGTTTAAGAAATGCTTACCGTAACTTTGTATATAAATCAAATTTATTGCATAGCTGACAACTTAATAATCATGAAATACTTTACTTAGAGGCAGATCTATAATATTACAAGTTCTTTCATATATTTATTAAGAAATTGACTAAATATTTTACTCTAAAACTTTAATTATTATATACTCCCTCTATTTTAATTTATGTGACACTTTTTCGTTTTTCAAGAGTCAAACAGTTTAAGTTTGACAGGGACTTGCGCATGAAATCTTTAATCTTTTTGAAATGAAACTAATGTTTTTGTATACTGCGTAAAAAGAACTATAAGTCATAAGAATTGATTATTCAAAATGTTTAAAATTCTATGAAAATAATTTACTGTCAAAGCTAGACTTGTTTGAATCTCGAAATCTAAAAAATATCACATAAAATGAGAAAGAGGGAGTATTAATTTGAAATTATTATTAAAACTCAAAAACTTCAAATTCTAAATCCGCGCCTAAATCGAGCAAACTCACAGCATGCATAAAATACTATAGATGACATGTATAACATGTTTACATACGTTACTTCATAATTTTGTTTAAATTGTCAATGAAGCCAAGGCATTATGTTTATTAAGCAAACTAAAACTAAAACAAGTACAAGCCGCGTTTATAAAAGCAACAGTGTTGTAATCTTTTCCTCTTATTTTTCCATTTTCAAATGTGAAAAGTTAATGGAATAGAAACGGTTCAAACCCTCTATCTACACATTAACAGAAAACATAACTTGCATGTTCTAGTTAATCACTTTTAAAATAACCGCATAATACATATACGTGCACGTTTAACTTGATCTACATTCAAGTTCTTCAATTTTGAGTGTGTATAGATAAATACATGTTTTCTACATAACATAATATATGTAGGGTGTGAATAGCCACACAGGACAGATAAAATATATGCATACATAAACCAGTGGCAGAGCCACATATAGTTAACACCCCTTCGTCGGAAAATTACATTGTGTAGCTAGGATAAAAATTATTTTATATGTATATATATTACATATTGACATTCCTTAGCTTCTATACGATTTTATTTCTAAATATTTTGACACCCCTTAAATAAAATTCTAACTCCGCCGCTGACATAAACATGGCTATTTAACTTGACTATACTCTCCAATTTTGAGTGTATACAAGTAGATGCACGTCTTCTACATATCATAATTAACTTGACTTAGGCATGGCAACGGGGTGGGACGGATGCGGGGTTGGGGCAGGTTTAAGGGTATGTGGGACGGCGTGGATTTTAAGGTTGTGTAGGATGGGGGGGAGGGGGGAGGGGGTTGCGGGTGGGTATATGTGATTTTATGTGGGTTCAAATTTTTTTTTAATTTTTTTTTATATGTTATAAGGGCGATAGATCATAATTTATTAAGATTATTTCTTTTAAGCTACTAAAATATTCAAGATAGTAAATGAAAATGGTTCAATAAAAGATAATTCAATTTCTTACTTTGTTTCCTAATTGAGCTCTAAAAAATGAGTCACTATCCTATTATATTAATACAATTTAATGAAAAAATAAATTTACTTTTAGTATCAAACTTAACTAGAAAAAAAATATTAAAATAAGTAAGAGAGGGAGGGGTGGGTGGGGGGGCATGGGGCATGGGGCATGTTGAAAATGAAAAAGAAAATGTTATGTGGGGCGAAATTTTCCATGTTAAGCTCAACCCACCCCGCTCCATTATCATTCCTAACTTAACTTCAAGCTGACATTTAAATCTTCTAATTTTGAGTGTGTACAAATCAACACACATATCTTAGCATAATACAAGTTTTAATATTTATTATATATGCTTAATGTCAATTAAAACAAGTTAAAAGAATACGTTTATCTATTATGCCTGAAATATACTTCAATCTGAAATTATGGTAAATGCAAAGAACTAGACTAACAAATAAGAGCGCAAAACATAAAAGATCTACCAGAAAATTTTGAAATTGAAAGAAAAAATTGATATGGTCTTGATTTCATTTGGTTTTAATTTTTAAATTTAAAAGGCGACCAACAACAAATATTGATTTGATTTTAGTTTTAAACAGAAAATATTCGAGAAAATTAAACCAAATCGATTATATATATATATATATATATATATATATATATATATATATATATATTCTTATTTTCAGTGAAAACCCTTGAGCAGGACCTTTTTCTTGGTAATTAATGGCTTTTATTACCTACTATAAGAGATCTGTGTAACTTTTTTCTTTTTCTTTTTTCTTTTTTCAGCTCAAGTTAACAAAACAAAACAAAAACATATATATGTTTTTTTTGGTAATAAAAACAGAAAAACGACCTGATTTAGTATTTAATTAAATTGAATTTTAGTCTTTATAATAAGTAATTTTTTCTTCCTTTAATTTATATTAGAACCACATTAATATTTTAAACATTGTGTTTTAGTTAAATGTTGTTAAATTAATCAAAGAGGAAAATAGTAGTAGTTGAATGGGGTAATTAAAAACATTTCTTCCCGCAACAAACTACGCTGACCCTTCAACAAGAATTCATTAGTTTTTTTTCCAAAAAAAGATATCTGAAATTCAGTTATAGCAAAAAACGGTCATACATCAAAGGTCGTGATGGAATGGTTTGGATTTCTTCATCCTTAGTGACAAGTTTTCAGTTCGAGCTCCTCAGACGAAGAAAGAAAAAATCATGTTGGAAGCGCCATCCCTGGATGATTCAGATTTCTCCATCCTTAATTAACATGTTTGGGTTTGAAGTCCTAAATCTTGTACTCTGATTACCAAGTTTATCACGACCCAAGGTAGCCCCTAGGCGGAACATGGCGTATAAGACTCCATACAAGCCACTTAGCATTCATCATACAATATAATAGAATAATATAAGAGATTTAAAGGACAGTTTTAACGTATAAAAATTTTATAGAGAAAAGTGAAAGTCTAAACATAGTCTGAAAACCATTTGGTACATATGTGGAAGCGTTATCCTGAAAAATAAGCGTTGCAATACACGAATCCAAATTTAATGAGAACCCAATACATAAACTTTCTACATACAACTCATGACATATTATTACAAAGTTTCTTAACAATATAACTAACGTTCGTCATTCTCTTTTAATACCAACAAATTAACGTGTTCAACTTGCAAACTCTTTTTCACCTTTTATTGCATATAATATTGCATAAAACCATTTCTTCTAACTGCTCATCGCCTTACTAAAAAAGTTACCTTTATTTCCTTCTTTATCTGTTAAAAGGTTTTCTTCTGATCAATTTGTAAAAACCAAAAAACCCCACACTTATAAATTGCATTTGCTTGTGTAAGCAAAATGTATAGAAGACCCATTGCTTCATAACATCATAATTTTATTTCAATATTTTCACCACTTCTTTTATTATTGTTGAGTGTTATTTCTTCCATAAGCAATCAATCACTTGTTTCATTTATCTATAAAAGGCCCTCTTCATAGTCATCTAAAATAATCACATCTTGAGTCTCTCTTATCTTTCAAAATGAAGAAGTTGTTTCTAGTTCTTTTCACCTTAGCTTTGGTACTTAGGCTCGGGGAGAGTTTCGATTTCCACGAGAAAGAATTAGAGACTGAGGAAAAATTCTGGGAGTTGTATGAGAGATGGAGAAGCCATCACACTGTATCGAGGAGCCTTGACGAGAAACACAAGAGGTTTAATGTGTTTAAGGCTAATGTTCATTATGTTCACAACTTCAACAAGAAGGATAAGCCTTATAAGTTGAAACTGAATAAGTTTGCAGACATGACTAACCATGAATTCAGACAGCATTATGCTGGTTCTAAGATTAAGCATCATCGTACTTTGCTTGGAGCTTCACGAGCAAATGGAACTTTCATGTACGCCAACGAGGATAATGTCCCTCCTTCTATTGACTGGAGGAAGAAAGGTGCTGTCACTCCTGTCAAAGATCAAGGACAGTGTGGTAAGAAATTAGTAACAAGTCATTGATCATTTTCTTGTATAATTTTAGTGTACGTTCAGGTCAGTTTGTATGCATCTCGACTATTCCACTTAGTATCTCCTATCTCCCACCACGCAAAATCCCTTACATCATCTAGTATAATGACATATAAAAGGGTAAAAAATATAATACTTATGACTTTCTGTAATATGATAGCTAACTGATGGAATATCTTTTTGTGTGTTATAGGAAGTTGCTGGGCATTTTCAACTGTGGTCGCGGTAGAGGGGATAAACCAAATCAAAACAAAGAAATTAGTATCTTTGTCGGAGCAAGAACTTGTTGACTGTGACACTACAGAAAACCAAGGATGCAATGGAGGATTGATGGACCCGGCATTTGACTTCATCAAGAAGAGGGGCGGCATCACAACAGAGGAGAGGTATCCTTATAAGGCTGAAGATGACAAGTGTGACATTCAAAAGGTAAGACTCTATTGCATCAGTAGGATGTCTTAATTAGACCAGTCTTGTTTCTAATACATGGGCATGAATTTTATCGAATCAACAGAGGAATACTCCGGTGGTTTCAATTGACGGACACGAGGATGTTCCTCCTAATGATGAGGATGCACTGCTTAAAGCAGTAGCCAACCAGCCTATTTCTGTAGCTATAGACGCTTCAGGTTCTCAGTTCCAGTTCTACTCTGAGGTAAAATGATACACCATTGTCTCTCAAGTTCAAAAGTGTTTACTAGCTATAAACATTTCTGAAACTGTAAATATGGCAGGGCGTATTCACCGGAGAATGTGGTACTGAGTTGGACCATGGTGTGGCTATTGTGGGGTATGGCACAACCGTCGATGGAACCAAATACTGGATTGTGAAGAACTCATGGGGAGCTGAATGGGGAGAAAAAGGATACATTAGAATGCAGCGCAAGGTTGACGCTGAAGAGGGGTTGTGTGGTATAGCAATGCAACCATCCTACCCCATCAAGACTTCAAGCAACCCGACAGGATCTCCTGCAGCCACACCTAAGGATGAACTCTAAGTTAAATGCACACAGCCTCATCTGTGCTTATTTTAGTCTTTACAAAAGTATTAGGCATCTACTAGGAAAGATGTCAATTTACATAAGATACACTTAACTTCATGTTGTCAATTTGTAGACTGCATTTTGGAATTTGATTTGATTAAGTTCATCTACTAAATCATTGGTATTACTATGCTTGATATTGCTTTCAAACACAAACCACCTCATTTAAGACTTAAAAACAAATTAAGATATAGAATTCACGTCCATTATTCTGTAACAAAAGCAACAAATTGCAGGTACCATATAAAGAGAGATAATAATGAGCTAGAGGAGAATACTTTACGACAACTAGTTATTCCATCCAAGAGAGCAAGTAGTTATAAGAATCATTAACATGTTTATTCCAATTTAAAGAAGCAAGACAGCAAAGGTCTAACAAGTTCTTTTGTAGTTGCTATGACATACAAAGATCTGCTGTCAGCCGTAGCACCTTATTGGGTCTTTGCAGCCGACTGCTTACAACCTCTGCCCCCACCCTTCTCTAGATATTGCTGGTGATACTCTTCAGCTCTATAAAATCTCTTAGCAGGAAGAATTTCAGTGACAATTTTCTTATCCATAAATTCCTTCTGCTTAGCTTCTAACGACTCCCTTGCCAGTTGAGCCTGAGCATCATTATAGTAATATATTCCTGAGCGGTATTGCTTTCCCACATCATTACCCTAGCAACAACCATCATCATGACATTTATATAAATTTTCTTCTTTTTGAATATTAATCACATCAAATGAAACGGAGAGAATAACCAAAAAAACACTAAAGGAATTTGATACCTGGCGATTTAGAGTGGTCGGGTCATGGCGACTCCAAAATAGAGAAAGGAGATTGGAATAGGGGCAGACATTCGGGTCAAACTGGATCCGAATGGCCTCGGCATGTTCGGTTGTTCCGGAGCAAATAAGCTTGTAATTCGGGTCATGGACATTCCCCTGAGAGTACCCAACCTCCGTCTTCACTACTCCTCCAACCCTCTGGAAAGCCAATTCGACTCCCCAAAAGCAGCCGGCAGCAAATTGGGCAAACTCCAGACCCGACTGATCCGGGTTGTCCAGATCCGGATCCAATGCTGGATTGGTGGTTGACTTGCTACTGCTGCAGTTACCCTCCATTGCTCAATCTCTAATAATATCAAGTTCGTGTGTGTGTTTTATATAGAAATGGATTGCATGGGTGAAGATGTATATTAATCTGAATCTGGTCATATAATTAGCTAAGATGCATTATACATTTGCCATTTGAATTTCTTGTTGGTAGTAAAAACAAAAACATGTTGGTGTCACGGTTTTATTTGCCCTAAATTTCTTACAAGTTTTCTTTTTAGAAAAAGTTTTGGATTAATTAATTTTTTTTCTTGTACGAAGAAAAAGATTTAAGACTCTATAAATATAATTTTGTTAGCATTTACAATGTAGTCTTAAGGGTCTTGAGAGTTTTGGTTAGAGGGAGAATTTGTAGGTCACAAGCTTGATACGTTATCACTTCTGTGAATTTCTCATGTATTCCGAGTAAATTAGTTGAGATCGTTTCTTTTTGTATTTTGGTACTTTCATATTTATAGTAAATTGTTCATTTCCTTTGTGAATGTAGGTCGATTAACCGAACCACGTTAAATCTTTGAGTCTTTTGATATTCTTGTTTGTCTTCTTACTTGTGATCTTTCGAGATTTGTTTTGCTAGCTTTCGCATTAGACCTGCTTATCTTCGATCCTACCACTCGCTATATCTTATATGTGTTGACGAAGACCATATATTTAAATTATTAAGGAATTAGGAGTCATAGATTACCAATAGGCAGTATGTTATGAGTCTCAACTAACATTTTGTAAAAAAAATATTTTTTTTGTCAATCTAATACTCATATTATGATCCGACTAAATTTGAATATATGTCGTAAAAGTCTCACATTGGGATAAAGAGCTTCCTAACAAAAGTAATTTTATACGTAGAAACTTCTAATTAAAAATGAATGAATATTTATCATTCCACTACGATATTGATTAATATTTGTACTTTATCTATATGACTTCACTTTCAAGTTTCAAATAATGAAGTCACTATTTACAAGTGGGAAAATTACACAAAAAGACAAATCTATGATATGTATTTATGATAAATCGTTATAGTTTAGAACATTACAATTTGTAATTGTATGTAGGATTTTATATCAAATTTTTCTCTCCTCTCTTCTACGACCCTCTTTCTCGCTCCCCCCCCCCCCCCCCTGCCTCTCTCTACAGCCCAAAAAATATTTCACACAAATATGATAATTGTAGGGGTGTCAAATGGGGGGTTAGGTTGAAATTAGAAATATTAAAATGGGTTGAATAGAAATCAGGTTGAGTCTTGACCAGCCCAAGTTTACTTTGCGATTATATGGGCTAAAAACGGATTGGGTTTTGACCCGCCAATTTGACCCGATTAATCTCAATAATTTAACATATTAATATTTAACTTTAATAATCACAATTTGAATTTTTGCTCAAGAATTTTTTGTTTAAAAAGTAACAAATTAAATCCTAAAAGTTGTTAAATAGATAATAATTCATACCTTCAATATAGAAACATATCTTAATAAAAAGTTTTAAAACGGTTGAAATTGAAGATTGAATTGGGCTCATTTGAGAATTCTCTTCAAATGAGTTAAGCTTGAATGAGTTGAGATTGAACCCAACCCTTAAAATTCTTGGCGGATTGGACGGTTTACCTATGTTTGGGTTCATTTTTGACACCCCTAGATAATGTATTATGTATCGATCAAATGTATTTGTATTTCATGTCAATCATATTTTGTATTATGTATCAACTGCATATGTATTTTATATCAACTATAGTATGACAAATTTCATTCTGCCAATTGTGTTTAATTTGTCGACACAAATAATCAGTTAATACAATTGATACAATTATAATCGATACATGATATAAATCAATTGTATTTAGATAATTATAGTTGTATTTGTATTATGTATCAACTATATTTGTGATACAACTAATACAACATGTATTGATCTTCTTTCCTCCCTCTCTCAATCTCACTTGACTCTCTCTTCCAAAATACAAATCAGTTGTATAAATTGTATTTGTGATACAACGGATACAACATGTAGTCAACCTCTCTCCTATCTCTCCTCTCTTTCGTATCTCACTCGCCTCTCTCATCCTTCTCCTAGTCTCACTCACCTCTCTCTTTTCCCTAACATGTAGCTATAAGTTGTAATTAAGCAAACTATAACTAAACTCTAATTAAGCTTAAAATAGAGCCAATTTTTAAACTTTCCCTTCACGAGTTAAGTTCATTTGCTTTCTCGTTGGGCTTTTATAAGTTCCAACTCTCGGGCTCAGCTTAAAAATGGTTCTCTCTTTAGGATTAGTTAGCCCCTTCCTACCTGGGATAGCTAATCTAACAATTTAAACACAAAATATATTTCGAGACACATAAAACATTCATAGCTAAATATTGAATGAAATAATCTTATATTTTATATCAATTGTTGTCCTTTGTCCCAATGATCAACCAACTCTAAATATTTTGAATACTCAAAGTAATAATTAAGGGGAAAAGGAGAATTCTAACATATATATATAGCAATCTAGAAGCTCATTCGTTTTTCGGCTTGTATTGTGTTTCTTACGTCCGGAATTATTTGTCATGATTTTTATTTTTAGAGTTAAACTATAAAATTTTGACTAACATTTTAAGATGTAATTTTTTCATCATATTAATATGCAAAACATTACAATTTATAGTACTTTTCATATAGTTTTAGAACATTAAAATTTTTGTCTAAAATATCGAATTAATATGATCCAACTTAACTTTAAAAATTAGTCAAATTGACTTTCAAAAAACTCAATATGAAAAGCAAAAATATATTTAGAAGTAAAAGGTTTCAACTTTCAGGGAAGAAAAAATGAGAAGTCCTTAATTAAAAATAAATTTATAGTATAATATCAACTACTTTTTCACCTTTTAACTATAATAATAATAATAATAACCAAGTAATGATAGTTTTAGGATGGTTGAGGAACAAAAGAGACCTTTCAACCACACCAAACGTACGAAAATGACCTATACATAAAGCATCACAAAATTATTTAGTGACCCTTTTGGTATGCAAATTAATAGAAACAGTGTGTACTGATCACTTTTTAATCCTCTTATTTTTTTTTTATATAACAATTGTCACATAAAAATGTTACTTATGAAATTTAAAACTTTATTATAATTACTATGTATTTTTTTTTTCTATTGTAAGAGTCTAAAAGTGTTTATTTTTGTGAATTTTATCAAGCCTGCAAGTGGACAATATTATTTAAAAGAAGAATCATTTTTGTCTCCACAAAACCTCAAGAATAATGATGTTGAGTCCCTCTGTGTTCCAACTTGGCATAGTCTTTGGGAACAATAGCAATATTAATGAGCACTTAGACAAAAAATCATACATCAATCTAATGTGGGGAGGGTCATATCATTAATCAAGATCCCTTGTTTTGAGGAAAAGAAACAAAATAGTTCTTTTCTTTTAGGCCTTTCTGTGAATTGTCTCCTTGCTTTAACATGGTATCCACCTCTCAATTGCAATAAGGATTGGCAAATTAAAATATCTCTTGATAAAACTTTTCCAAAATATTGTGAGAGTAGTTTAGTATCATATTTTTTTAAAAAAAATTCCAACTTGGTATTTGATACTAGGACTTGACTAGCTCTCTAATAAAGAAGATTGTTATCTCAACGAGACTAGAACAACTGTATGTATAATTAATCAGATGGAGATATTTGTGGATAAGAATGAGATTTAAATAACTACAAGGTTGCAAAACCAAATAGCAACTAGGAGTATATTGAGAGAGAGAGAGATTATACGTATGACCTTTTCAACCAAATATTTTGTTAGAGCAATTTCAATTTGGAATTTAGTATTGAGTTTGTTAACGCCAACCACAAAATAATTGAACGAGAAAAGTGTCATTCTTTTATTGTTACTACTTGTATTAAACTATAATAGATATAACCTCTCATGCAAATCGATAGCTAGACCATACAGTCTCACTTCTTTAATCATCAAAATAACACTTTCGTAATTTCAACGGCGTCAGAAATAGAATCCAAGACGCTTCAAAGAATTATAAGTTTATTTCGCTAATTTTCGCATGACAAAAGAAATAAAACTTCAACAGATTGAAGCCAATAACAATAAATTACCTCACAAGTTTACTAGATCATTGAGCAAATTGGAGGAACATAATAATTGACAACCATCCACTACATGTACAAAATTCATTCCTAACAATGATCTACTGCTGAAATACCCCAAATTTATGAGGATTTCTCCAACTCAAGACTGGCACACATACTATAATTCTATGTTCAATTCCTTCTCAAATTATATAGTAATAGAACTAAACTTTTAGTGACTGAGTTGTCAAGAAGCTTCTCACTTGATGATGTTGTAAGTTCATTTTTGGTTCCTCTTCTCTCTTTCTTTTGGGCAGAGATAAAGAGGACAAAGCTCTGGCCGACACCACCTTCTCAACAAGTGATTTCCATACCCCATCATCTCCCTTTCGTTGCACTTTCTCTTTGAATTGTCTGTAATGTAAAATTGGACATAATTAGAGACTCGGTCCTACTGATGAACAGGGAAAACTACATTATTTAAAGCTGATATTTATGTAACACAGTTCGAACTTATCCATATTACAACGTACTGTATGGTTACTCAAACATTTTGCAGAAGATATTTACACATACAGACGATCCTTTTGTAGGCTTGAAATCAGATAGAGACATTTCAACTATGAAGAAACTCAAAAGGAATTGGCTGGCCCTGTTTGTAAGAGTTAAATACCGCCTGTGTCAGGACTTACTACAGCCTCTTTACAACTGTTCCATAAAGGTCGTTACCAATGGCTGCTATTAGCCAATTGGAAATAGTAAATTGATCAAAATTAAAGAGGAAACAGATAAGTACATGCCAGCTTGTTCTTTAATTTTTTTATAAAGACAAATCACTTAGTTAACATCTTAGTCCTGTGAATTCATTTCAAAACGACACAAGGATAGGTAGTTGGAACAGACTACTTTTTCTTCTAAGCAAATTGATAGGTTATGCAAAATTATGAAAATCAAATTAGCCACTCAATATGGTTTATACCTGCACAGTGGAACTCGACATTCATCAGGTTGATCACAGATAGACGAATGTAATCTAAGTAGCTGCCACATCCTTTTGCATCGCAGACAACCTCCATTCACCCTTCGTTTACATGTAGCAAAGTGTCGAATAAGTAGCTGGACGCCTTGACATGTTTTGAATTTGCTACATGGAAGCTTCTTTGTGCAGGGCTCCTCACCACATGGCCCTACACTGGTGCATCCTTCAGTGCATATGTGCTCTATACAATCCATAGCTTCGCTTAGCTGTAAATACAAGTTCTGCTCCCTTCTATGTCTTCTTGTCCTCTTCTTCCTCTATAATAACAAAATTCCAAAAATTTAATTGAGTAAACATTCACTGAATGATTAAGGATCATACAACTACTTCTTTCAATCCTATCAACGTACCGAATCAGCCTCATCCATGAACTGAAGAATTTCGAGTTCGAGTTTAGGATCATGATCTAGGATGAACTTCCAACCCTCAGTCTTCTCAGTTTTCTTGAAATTAGTTGATATCAATTTCAAGCACTTCAGATATAGATCAGGTGCATCACAGAGCCTAGCCAATTGAAGCATATCCACAGCATTTTCAATAGTCAATTGATCAGCTAACCCCTTTGTGCATCTCTGCTTTAGCTGTGGTACCAAGTACACATGAGAAAGTGCTAGAAGATGAATTCCATGTTTCTTCATCTGCTCTTCGGTACATCTGATCACAAAGGATAATTTGGTCATTACATTTTTCTAAGGAAAAAAAAAAAAGAAGAAGATATTCTCTCCTCCAATAATAGTGGAAAACTTAGAACCGCCAACGCTTGAGTCTTTGACAAGATATTAAGAATGAGAGGCAGGGATTGGTTTAGGGGCCAACTACCAAACTTTTAATCAAATTAAAAGTTATCAATGGCTAATGATCACTTTCAACTACAGTAAATTTAGATCTATCATAATTCAAGCCACTCAGATTGAATGAGACTCATCAAATAACGCGCAAACACAAAAAACACGAGTGAAATGGATTTGGTAGGAACAAATCTACTACTAATGGTCACTTTCAGCTCCAGTAAAAATTCAGATCTGAACTAATTCAAATCAATCAGGATTCAAAAGTTGAACGAGACATCTACTCATGAGAATAACATGAAAATATGAAACAGAATCAGAAAACTCACTGGAAAGAAGAGAGAAACTGAACAAACACGGAAACAGCATCGCATGGAACACCGAGAATCCGGATTGTTTTCTCCGAGCTCCGCTTCTTCTGCGGCCGAACTAGAATGCTCTCCAGAACTAATGAAGCCGAAGCCTACAATAATTTATCGCAAACAAAAACTGATCAGTAATTTAACAATTCAAATAGAATTTCCAATAATAGGATCAAAATTTTAGTTTCTAATCACATTTTCGAACTGAAAATTCAGAATTCTCCCGTTCGAAAAAGGTAAAATTGAATTTCCTTAAATTTCGTACCAGAACAGTAGAATGTGCCGGAATGCGGTGGCCACCGGATGTGATAATTTGAATGTCGAATTCCGGCATTTCACCGGCGTCAAAGTTATTCGGCGACATAACTATAAAAAAATTTATAAGAGTAATACTAATTTATTCAATGAACTTTTCTATCTTTTCTCCACAGGGTTTAACAATTCAGATTTTACAGTGTAGATTCAAGGTTCGCATGTCTCCGTATATATAGCCAACTGACTCATCAACAGAAAAGCAAAAGGCGGGGACAGCGTGGACAATTCCAATTCATAAAAACATCACACGCGTTTCTCAATACGTGAATACCAACCTCCATGACAAAAACCGAAAAGAAGAGTAAAACGTGAAAGTTAAATGCTTTAAAAGAGCGTGGGCATTGAGTTTTGAATGAAAAATTCCATTTTTATCCTTTGAAGTTTTATGGAGGTTTTAGAAAAGATATGGATAAACCGCCTCGTCAATGACAGGCAAGGTCGAGAATTGGTAATAAAAACGGCCTTTAGAAAGTTTCAAAAGCCAAAAATTTAAATAAATGGCCACTTTCTATTCACTCAGTGAATGACGTGTCATCCTAATCCTCTATTTACTATTCCATCTGGACAGTTTGAATCAATTATTAAAATTCAAAAGTAGTAGCCATGTTGGCCTTTTTTTGCCACGTCATAACCAGTGTAGCTGTTGTTATTTGTTGTTAAATGACTATATTTAATGCCGCCTAGTAAGTAGTTAGAAATTTATTTTTTAACATCTGGTCTTTTCGTTCATTTTAACTTATCGTATTTCAATTTGGTAAAGGAAAGAAAATGATTGACATAGTTAATTTTGTTATATTATTTTTATTAATTGATGTTTTAGTATTAGTTTTTAATAATAGTTTTAGATATATAAGGACAAAACATTAAAAAAAAAATCTTTTGCATATTAAAGTGACAAGTAAAAGTAGATAAGAGGGCTGATTTTTTTAATTTTCACTCACCAAAACCAATAATTGAGTGAAATATGTTCTCCTTTCGTCCAGAAATGTTTGTCATGCTGCGTTTATCGAAAATCAATTCGGCTGATTTTTAAAGGTAAATTAGATCACATTTAATTCGATATTTTAAACAAAAGAATAGATATCTAAAACTATATGAAAAGTACTATAAATTACAAGTTTTTGCATATTATCACGATGAAAAAATGCATCTTTAAATGTTAGTTAAAATTTTTATAGTTTGACTCTAAAAATAGAAATCATAACAAACAATACCGAATGAAGAGAGCACTAAAATACGAAACTTTTCAAAGTTTTTATTTTAAAATCTATGATATAATCCGACAGAAAGTTACATATGACGCTCAAAAATCTTATTTTTTTCTAAGAAAAAACTTTGAGGGCAATCAAACAATATTACTTAAATTAGGATGGATAGAGTATACAATGCACTTCGCTTTCCAAAACTTAATTTCATGAGGTTTGCCTGTTGAAGGACAACAAAGCAATGTGTTTTGGTGAAATTTTTTGTTAATATATGCATATGACAAAAATTTCAAAATCTAGAGACGTTAGCATTGATGGGGAACAGTACATTAAAACCATAAAAAATTTCGTTGCACTACTGATTTGGATAACTCTTGATATTGTTGAAACAATGAACATGATGAGTATTATAAAAGTCAATAAAAAAAGATGTTTGTGAATAAAGAGGCAAAAAGAGCAGATATGACAATGATAGGCTAAAAGTGAAGAATATTAAGTTGCTATAGTTTATATTTATAGTTAAGAAATCAAAGTTGCAGTATTCAAATGTTGTTTATGTTTGGATTTTGGCCAAAGGATTTAATGAGAGGGCATGTTAGCTGCTAACAAATTAAAGACAAACATAGAGAGGACTTTGGTTGAATAATTTCATGCAACTACCAGAGTATTTTAAAAATTAAGTAATATGTCATTCTTAAATCTTAATCAGAAGTCTTGGATTTGAGTCTTTGGATATCGAATCATCTTTGGTAGGAAATGTTTTATCTCCCAATATGTGAATTCTAGCACGAATTCAAATTTTGTAAAGCTCCAATGTAAATACCAGAAAATGAAAAAACAAAAACTAATAATATTCCACAAGTTTTATAATTTGGATTAAATGTGTCTTCTTGAACCGTATTGTGACACTTTTCATTTTTCTTACGTAGCAAAATTTTTTTAAAAAAAATGTACTTGTGATTTCTTAAAGCAAAAGAAACTCCTCAAGACCAACTATGGTGAAGCATTGAAGAACTATTCACAATAACTAACGCATTTGATGATTACTTCACTGATAGTAATGATCTTGTTTAAAAAAATGAAAACTTAAATATTTTTGTTAATGATTTGTAAGAACACAAATTTAATTTATGCTAGAAAAGAAAATAATATTACTCAAAAATAAATTTGATTAGAGTATAACTAGGAATCTAATGGTGTAACGAATTTGCCACACTTTAAAATTAAACAATTTTTTTATTATAAGAATAATTTTTAAAAAATAAATAAATGCAAGACAAATTATAAAACAGCACTAAGATGCATTCATGGCATGTGGCACTAGATAATTGATATGTGCATCCCATAATTTGGAAAATTCCTCATACTACAAATTAAAAATGCACCATTACATTATGATTCACGTGGTTCCAAAATTTTGACAAAATAAAAGTCATAGTCAAGTTGCCATTATATTCTGGTCCAATAAATTCAACATTTTCTCTATGTGCAATGTTTCTAATTTCATAAATTAATTCTCACCCTTAATTAACTTCTAGATAGAGTACCTTCTCGATCAATAAGAGGAAATTCAACACGAACAAAGATAAATGAACAAAAAAAAAACTGTAATAATATTACAAATTTTAATCGGTGATATTTTCTCATACGATTATACTGGACATATTATTATTATGCTATCAATTATGTTTTAAAAAAATCATATGAAGTTGGATTAATTAATTTGTTATATCTTTCGTAAAGATTTTGATAATTAGAGACGTAAGAATTTTTTTTTAAGAATATTATGAAATTTGTCAAAGGTTGAAAATGGAAATCCACACGTTTTAAATGTGGGACCCACCTAAATTAGAATTTCTGGTCTTCCGCAAGGATATTACGATATTAATCATTAGTAATACCGATCACGAGGTAATATTATAAATATTTATTGACGGTTAACAAGGATCATTTTACATTTTTGTTATTTTTTTAATCTCAATTTATATAAGTTATTTTAATTTAAGATTTTTGAAAATTATGATATCTGTATGATTATAAATTATTTTATTAAGAATAAAATAAATATTTTAAATTTAAAAGTTATTAAATATAGAATTACTTTATTTTAAAATTACTAAAAAAAATAAAAAAATCGTATAAATTAAGGTAAACTATTTCTTTAAAGCCACAAGCATGAGATGCTTTGCGTCGCCAAATTCTGTTAATGATAATTTAGAGGAGTTGTTAATGGTAGAAAAACAAACGGATTCGAAGTATAACAAAAGCTAAATAGAGAATGTCGAAGAAAGTATACACTCCCTCTGTTTTATTTATTTTTTTAATTTTAACTTGACATATTTATTTAGAAAAATAATACTAGTTTGATATGGTAATTTTTATTTTACTTCTATTAATTGATAGAGTTTCAAAATCAATTTACAAATTAAAAATTATTTAATTAATTGAGAGTGTAATAGATTGAAAAAATATTTTTTTAATTAATTTGTAAAAAGTGACGATTAAAAAAATCAAAATTGATCAAGTAAAAAGGAAGAAAAAGAATACTTCAAAAGCAAAATCTTATACTAATTTGATTAAAATTCAATGATATATTTTTATCAGTTTATGGTCAAAATATCTTGAAATTATCCGAAATAGATCATATTTATCCTTAAACTATATTTCAACTCAAAACTATCCTTCACGTCAAACTATTGAGTCAAAAGAGTCCTTATTAACGAAAGTTATCAAATGTCATGTGAATGTCACATTGCACGCCAATAGAGTTCTATTTTACGAGTAACTTGCCGGATAGTACGTAATTATAAAAAGTGCCTCATCATTATAAATGTGCAAATTTAGCTAAAGCACTTTACCAGGCAAAGCACGCAAGTGGAACAATCATATTAAACAAATTAAAAGGCCCTTTCGAATATATATTCAAAGGAAAAATAACTTGTTTTAACTTTTAAGGGAAGGTTCTTTGTTTCAGCATTATATTGCGGGTATATATTGTTTCTTTCATTGAAATGAAGTAAGTGACTTCCATTTTCTGGACATGTGGTCAAGTAATATAAATTGAAAGAGAACAAGTCAAAAGGTGAATAGGTAATAAAGAACTTTTTTAAGATAATATAAAACTAAATAAAATATTTTTTAGGATTTGTTCACTTCTAAATTGACATATTTAAAAAGAATGATTGATATAGTAAGCTCATCATTTTATTCTTATTAATTATAAAGTGAATGAATTAAAATTTAAGATTTTCAAAAAATTCTATATATTTCAAAATAATTAATTGAGAATATAATAACTTAAAAAAATTATAATGTCTTTATTTGTAAAAACAGATAAGTAAAAAAAAATTAGACAAATACTTAGGAACAGAGGTATTAATTATCATAATTCACATCCATGCAACATAGAAAAAACTGAATTGACATATATTTACTTTTGATATTAATAACTTTGACTTAAAAATTAGCTTAAAAAAGGTGAAATAATAATATGCAGATGTGACACGGAGTCCCACATCTACCCTATCGTCCACTTTAACACCTATATGGGTACTAACATTTAATATTGGCAAAGGAAATTTGATAATTAAATATTTTGCTATGTCTTCTGAACGTTTATTATGTCATTATTATTTGTCAATTTAAATTGCATTGAAGTTTTCGTTCTAACTTCATATATGAAAATTCTAAATAAAAATTTGAGACTTTGAAATAAACCAAGCGGAGGTTCTGCTTTTAAGTTATATTTTACAAATATTTAAAAGAGAAAATATATGTTGCAATGAGAAACGAGTTCATAACTATAATCTGAACAACAGGAGAGATTTATGGATAAGAATTAGACTTAAATAAGTAGTTAATTATTATATGACTTAATATATTAATCCAACTGATGTCGTGTTAATTTAATCACTCTAAGAAATGCAAATAGTATTGACCCATTCAACAAATTGTTAAATTAATTCAACAAAAAACATATTTTTGTTGGTTTCCAATATGAACGGAAGGTTGGAATTGAGACCTATCTTATCATTGCTTTGAAGTCACACAATCTCAATCTTTATCATATACTTTTTAATTCTTTTAATATGTTAATGTTTTAGAAAAATAAACGGACTAAAAATATCTAAAAAAGAACAATATAGAATATTGTAAAGGGTGTTTTGACATTATTTCTCTTGAGCTATTATTAGGTATATACCTAATTTATTCTACGTACAATTTTATTTTATTTTTTGTATTTAACTACGTACATTGTTGAATGAATGGGAAGAAGAGGAGGAACAAAATATATATATCAATATTATTTTATATATACACACATCAAAGTCAAAATAACTTTTTTTACAAGGGAAGGTTCTTTTTTTGAGCATTTTATTGCGGGTATATATTGTCTCTTTCATCAAAAAGAAATAAGTAACTTCCATTTTCTGGACCTATAGACAAATAATATATAATGAAGAGAATAATTCATAAGGTGAATAACATTTTTCTAAGACCACATAAATACATATTAAATTATTACATCCACTATCGATATATATAGCGAAACATCGAATAAACTGAATTGAAATGAATTTGATTTTGATAATTATAATGATAAAAATATAAATATTAAATTTAGCAGTATTTCAAAAAATTAGCTCATGAGATAATAAAAACCATTCAAAAACAGATATTAAGAGGATAAATGAGTCCATAGGTATAATCATAGTTAGTCTAATAACTGATGTCGTGTTAATTTAATCCATCTAAACAAATACCCATGACCCATTCAACACACTGTTTAATTCCTTAAAACAATTTCAAATTGCAAATAGGGAAAATTATATGAAATGGCAAACATTCATAACTAATTATATATTAGGGGTATAGTTTAATTTATTTACATTATATAATTATAGTTTATTTTATTTTGCTATAATTAATGGAGGCCCACAACCTATTATGTAACCAATTGTATAAAAATCTTATTTTCTAATTTTGTATATAATTATACACAATCTAATTTTCTCTCTCCTATTCACAATTAATTTTCTCTCTCCTTTCCTCATTCTAACGTCTTCACCTACATTTAATACTCCAATATCAGATTTGAATTTCAAATTTTTGTCCAAAATTTCAGTAATCCCTCCTGAAGTTGAAGTCTCCTCCCTAAGTTGAAGTCAATTTCGTAAGTTATCCTTAATTTTAGTTGTTTACCTTTTTTTCTAACTTATCTAAAAATTGTATATGTGTTCTGTTTTTTTTTTCCATATATTTTGATGAAATAATCGTTTTTTTGTTCTTGATAGATCTAAAATTCGTCAAACAATGAACGAATCGTCTACATCTTTGAGGATTACCAGAGGTAGTCCTTTGCATGTCAATGTTGTTGACATTTTACCATCCTTTTCAATGGGGCTAACTCAAGAATTTGGGGTTAATGTAGGGTCTTTGGAAAAATCAAAACAACTTATACAAGAACAAACCATGGAAGAGCTGAGATCAAAGAAAAAAAACGACCCTATGGCAGTTCAACAAGTTATTAAAAATGTCAAAGCTAGAGGCATTAAAATTGTACAAGGTACAAGAAAGAGGAAAGTTGTACTATTTGAATCAGAGGAAAATGATTGTGAAGTCGGATCTGAAGAACTTCATAATCATGAGGTAGTGTCTTAAACACAAACTTAGATACAATTTTTTTGTTAATTAGTTGTCAATATACAAAAACCATTAAATTAAGTATTGTATATAGTATATTCCATGTGAGTAATTGTATATAGTATATTGCATGTTTATGTTATTTGGTTTTTGTATATATATACAAAATAGTTATTGGACTTAGTTATACAGATAGAAAATTTGAATATATGATTAGAATTTGTATATTCTATTAGTTATATACAAATTTTTGAAGTTAGTATATATTAAGTTTACATACATATACAAAAATTGATATGTACATGTCTGTTTTAATAGCTGGTAGTAGGGATTGTATATAGATGGGAAAATATCATATGTGATTATAATTTTGTATATTGTAGTAGTTATATATAAATTATCGAATATAATGTATTGAATATGCATATACAATTAATAAAAACATTGAATAAGTGTTAGTATATACTATGTACAATTAAAAACCTGAATAACATATATCTCTTGTTATACAAATTCGTAAAATGCATTTTTGTACATGTATATATTTATTCAATAAGATTGTATATGTATATTTATTGCAATCTAATTGGATGTGCATATACAATAAAAGGCATTGAATACGTGCTGGTATATACTATATACAAAAAAGGTAAGTTCATATATATAAACAGAAAATAATCTGTGAATGACTTTATTTTTTATTTTTTTTGTATATATAGGTAGGTATGTATATACAGAAATTAATTTGTACATGACTTATTATAAACAGATTTTTTTTTTTTGAATTTGAACGTATGGCTTGAAAATAGGGACGTTTCCCTAAAATTGTGGCATTATCTTGATTTATTGTTACCATATTTAATGCTTCAGTTACAAACAACTTTTTAAAATAGAATTGTATAAATAATAAAAAAAAAATTATATA
Organism: Solanum lycopersicum; assembly: GCF_036512215.1. NCBI lineage: Eukaryota > Viridiplantae > Streptophyta > Magnoliopsida > Solanales > Solanaceae > Solanum > Solanum lycopersicum. The sequence goes on along the minus strand of NC_090802.1, from coordinate 59,155,388 downwards.
CAAAATTAAAGACACCTTTAATAACTTAACTATACCCATATTATGTAATTAGGTAAACTATACCCATATAATGTTATTTAATCTAATAAGTTTGTCATATATGAAATTTTCCCCAAATAGGGAATATATAGGGTTGATCACTTCAGCCACAACTTGCATGGAAAATTTTAAACTACAACGTATTGTCCTCATGTTATTATTTAAATATATGAGCTTCGTTAGCAAATCGTGTCTAATACAAAATAATAGATTTTCGTGAAGCTAAGATCTCATAATTCACATGAAAAGTTAGACCATAAATAAAGTCAATAGAAATATATAAATCCTTAATATAATTCTAGATGCAAAGACGAATTACACATTTTTTAGACAAATTTAATAAAGGGTGAAATAATTTATTATTGAGATGTCACATATAAAAATAAGTTGTTATTATAATATTATTGTGATCGAAAATATTAAAATTGTCAAGAGATTTTAATAGAAAATGTATAAGAGGCAATGAATGTTCCACGTGGAGATGAGGCAGATATTTGCCACTTTCGTACCATATAATGAAGGCGAAGGCAACAGTTTAACCTGAGAAAATACACTCTTCTTATTAATAGTCAGAAAATTTAATAAAAATTTGATCAGAAAATTAATAATTTTTTGTTTTAAATGAATTGATTTTCTTTATTTTTTAATTTAAAAATATTAAAACTAAATGAATAAAAATATTCAAAAAATAAAATAACATAAATCAAAATATTATTTTAATAAAATTTTTTAATCAAAATGATTTTTTATTTCAAAGGTTGAATGAGACTGCTTGTCATAAAAATAACGTGAATAAACGGACTTCGGCGTATATCAGTAACCTCAATTAATAATTAATATAGGAAAAATATAATTAATATTTTTATGTTTATTGATCGAGATAATTATCTCTTAGTATAATAATCAATTAATATGAAATCGAAATAGTATGGTTCTAAAATAGGCCATGTTGACAAAAGTTGGCCACGTTACAAAAGCCCCTATACACACTTGTTTCTATTCAATTTAGCTTAGGTTGTTTGCAAGTTTTTTAAAAAATAAAAAATAAAAAAAATTGTAGTATGTAGCAAGTGGAGAGGTTGAAAGGAATGGAGGGTTTCACGTGAATTTAATGCTAATTTTTATCTACATTAATCATATGTTATAAGAAAATTACTAATGATATATACGTCGCCTTAGATCCTTTTCACTAAAAAAAATTTCAATAAAAGATATTCAGTAATTATTTTACGAATATTATGATTTATTTTGTGAGAAAAGAAAAACTAGTACTAATGTACTGATGTGAAAAAATTGGAAAAGTTCTTCACTCTAAATTTTCTAGTGAAATGGTTTGATAAAAATAATGGAAAATTCATATTTCGTAACATAGAATTTTCATTGATTTGTGATGGGAAATTGAACGTAGTTAGAGATTCATAATTAGGTGAGTTTATGCATGTAATGAAGAAACATTTAACCTGCATTATTAAGATTCGATGTCGGCATCAAATCATTAATCATGAGTTAATTGTCATTTTTATGGTCATTATCATCTGTGCAATAAATTCTAAAACTGACATGTGAAAATGTTTCTCAATTTTTTTTCTTCTTGCTAGACATTTCTATTACTTTTCTTATAGATTTAAATCTACATAATATTGTTAAATAAAAATAGTTTGGTAGCTAAAAAAGTCACCAAAACAATTGTGCTATTATTATTATTATTATTATTATTATTATAAGTACTCTTTGACGTAGCCCAGTGGTTTGAGCTTGGGATTTTCATATCGAAGGTTTCAAGTTCGAAACTCCTTGCAAGCTAAAGCAAGGAGTTTGCCTTCTCGATTGAGTTCGTCACACCAGGCTTGCTTAGTGCAGGTAACATCTCCTATGTAGTTTGCGAGCTATTGCATAGGAGAGGAGTTTTACCCTGTGCGCACTCAAAAAGATAACGACCGTAGATTTTCCTTGTCGTCAAAAGAAAAATATTAGTTTTTACTCTTACTTAACTTGTACTATTACTATTTACTCTTGTTACAAGTTATAAAATCATTTTTGTTAGAGAACATTTTACATCAAATATGAATATTTGCAAGGCAATTACCCAAAGAAAAACAAAAATAATAATAAAACATCATTCGTGTGACTATGATATTATTAAGTCTGCATTATATTTCCTACAAATGACTCTACTAACATTTAACGTGTTTATATTATTTTGATTATGTCAAATGATATGAAATCAGTTTTAAATATATATATATATATATATATATATATATATATATATATATATATATATATATATATATATATATATATATCCGATTGCGATCGCAAATTTGCGATACACTTTTTTTATTTTTAATTCACTATGTATACCTAATTTATTGCACCATCTGTGAGGAGAAAGTGTTCTTGTCATATCTCCATAGGCCATATTTCAAACTTTTAAACATTAATAATAAAACAACAAGTAGACAATGCCTCTTGTCCAACTTTAGTTCTCAAATTAATCATAATTTTTTCAATTACGCAAATTAATTAATATGAGTATCATAGTATATTAGGTCTTATCTATCTACAAATACAACTTTTAAAAGGGTCATAGGTGTTTTCCGGTGAAGAAGGACCCATGTTCAGGCCTACCTGTTAACGCAAACGAGTCACTGCCTTCTCAATTTTCAGATATTATTTTTTTCACTTTAATTTTTTCAAATTTCACAATAATAAAACGTGAGGATCAAACATCAACAGTAATAATTATGTTTATTAAAAACATAAACCTTTTATTTATTTTTATCTTTTATAAATTAAAAAAATCAAAAAAATTCATTGGCCCAATCTATAAAAAATGGAAAAAAAATTTAGCAAATACTCCATAAAAACAAAATAATTAGTAATTACAAACATATATTCCTTTACATTCATACCCCACTAAATAATTACATTATTACCCTATTTATTAATTTCACTTAACTGATACTAAATAAGTATCATATATACTATATTGGGAGAATATGACATGATGACCAGAGAATATTGATGGAACCGATTTATGGGGAAGAAGAAAAGTTTAGAAGAAGCATCGGATAAGTCCCAAAAAAGTGTCTTTGTAATATATATATATATATATATATATATATATATATATATATATATATATATATATATATATATATATATATATATATATACTGATTTAGTATCAGTTAAGCAAAAATTATCACCCTTAATAAATGGGGATATGGACTCTAACTATTTTTGAAAGAATAAATACTTTAAGAATTACGTTGAATTTGAGTATGAACTTGTAATTGTTTTAAATTTTATGGCCCGTTACCATATATGAACTTGTAATTGTTTTAGATTTTATGGCCCGTTACCATAATTCCCCACTCCCCCCACCCCACCCCACCCCAAAAAAAGGAGATTCATAAGCACAAATACCCATTATATTAGAAGTTTGTTGTATAGGTTTTACCCACACCAAACACAATAGTTTAGTGTATATACACCTTTTTAAGAATTGTATAACACCATATACAATCAGATATACAAAAACGTTCAAGATACACTTATATACTAATTAATGATACATTGAGGCTACATGTTGAAGGGTGTGACCATCTCATCTAAAAGCTTAAATTGACGTTTAGGCCTAATTTTTTTTGGGAAGAATTACATGAATTAATTCATTTTAAAAAATAATTACTGATTTTAGCGATACTTTTTTATTACCGTTTATAGCAATACTGTGATAAATCTGTAATATATATTAAAAGTGAATTATTTATGCAATATATTTGAATTATAATTATTTTTGAAATATATTGTGTTTGTTTGGAAAAAAAAATGGTCGCATTGTATTATAAGTATATTAAATGTATTATCCGTCATTTAAACTTATATTATATGTGAATAATAAATTATTTTTTGTAACATGTATTAAACTTGTATTATAAATTAATTAAAAGTGATCAAGTGAAAAAAAAATGTCATTGCTATAAATGGTAAATATTTTTTTATCGTAACACATTTATGTAAGTTTCCCTTTTTTTTCATGGTCAAGCATGTGAAATTTTTTTTTTAATTTGGGTAACGGTGAGATTCAATCTCAGGACCTCTGCGAGATTTAATCTCAGGACCTCTGCGAGATTTAATCTCAGGACCTCTGCTTGTTTTGAATAATGTGGTGTTCATCAACCATCCATTTTGTTGAATCGGTTCAAAACATGTCTTGTTCATTAACTATACAACTTGTCAAAGCTGTTCAAAACATGCCTTGTTCATCAACTATACAATTTCTGAAATGGTGATTTTCCCTAATTTTCTCTGCTCAACTATATGCACCAGTTGATCGAGTCTGAAATGTGTCTCTACTGTTTTGTTTATGAAATAAAAATCTCTTATTATTTACATACATATACTCTTGATCATCGCCTAAATAGCCTTATATTTTAGGTGTTTGATACTTTTTAAGTTCACAAAAATATAATTGAAGATAAAAAAAACATACATACATGACTCCCTCCTCTTATTGTCCATGTACAGGTATTGAGATATCCAGTGGTTCTCCAGGAGTAGGTTCAACTACCTTTGCATCTGGTAGTTCCTTTGACAAAAGTTGCTGTCACAAAGAAACAAATTGCAAAGACAAAGGCATTCAACAACAAATTATGCATCCATGCATTTTCCACTATTACTCTTCATCATTAGTAAACTGAAACTAACAGACATGTAATAAAATTTCTTAATCTTGACGAGTTATCTTTGATCCTCTGGTTGGTTAATGGACGGGAAGGAATATATATACATTGTTTCAGCCTAAGTAATTTCTAGTTAGATGATTTTTGTGCATAATTCTGTATCAATCAATTTCCGAAACAGAAAGAGTTGTTGCTTATCTATTAGTACAAATACAAAAAAGCAGCAGTGAAGTTTCTTAATGGATAACGCAGTTATATGATGAAATAAAGTACCTTGAATGATTCCATTGTTCCTTCAGATTTTACAATACTAGCGAGAAGCCCTTTGCTGTCGAGGTCGCCATTCTTCATCGGCACAACAAACCTATAAAAAATAATTACTTATTGGATTAATTAATTATCATTGTTTCTGGAGAAACTAATAAAGTCTGATAAAGAATGACAAAAGCACCACATCGGTGGTTAATGAGATAGGTGGGGACTCCTTATAAGGTTTGAACACTCCTCCTCCCTTTGAGCTAGCTTTTGGGGTGTGAGTTAGGCCTAAGACCTAATTACACATGGTATCAGAACCCACCCCAAAAGCTAGATCAAAGGGAGGAGGATTGTCCAAACCTTATAAGGAGTCCGTCCACCTATCTCATTAACCACCGATGTGAGACTTTAGTCATTCTTTAACACTCTACCTCACGTTCAGTGCTTAGCATCTGGTGGGTGGCCTAAGACCTAATTTCACAAAGTCAAAGGGCACATGAGAATTTTTTCAACATTACATACTTGGCAGAAAGGCATTTTGCAAGTTGAACTGCATCTTCTTGTCCCGAAACCAATGTAAAATTTGGTAGAAGTTGCTTTATGACAGGAGTGATAACAATATCTGCCCTGTGTTTCTCTAAGTTGGTCTTGTTATAGACACAGTGAGGTTCATAGTAGAGAGTAAGAGCACCTTTTGGAGAAGTGACAAGATATCTGAGAAAACAAATATTAATTACAACCATGGATGGGGAACGAACGATAATGTGTAATTATTAATTCTATCTACCCATTCTCAGGTCGCTGCCATGGAGGTCCAAGAACTGGCCCTGCAGTAGCCTTAATTTTAACCTGGAACCCATTACTCACTTCAATCGCGGAATCCTGTCCAGGTTCCAAGTAGATGACCTGAATATTTTCATTTTTATGCATGATGATTTGACACTCATATGTAAATCATTTTGAACCATATATACATATATATATATATATAAAAAAGCTAACTAACTCACATTGGTGAACAGAGGATCGAGCAGTGTCTTAGCATTTGGAGTAGCTATAACAGTGAGGTTTGGGAACTTGCGGGAGAGAGGCTTTAATGTGTTGAGATGACAATGATCATCAAGGCTTTGCGTAATGAGTAAGCAGTGTATCAGTGGAAGGTCATCAAGCTGCACATACATAATAAGACAAAATTAAATCCATAGTAATAATTTTTTTCATATGGATGATACTAATAAGTATATATACCTGGAAATTCTTGATAAATTTTTTGGCAGCATCATATAACCAAGGAATTCCAAAATCCAAGTTACCCACCAAGATTGGATCAACAAGAATTTTGATACCTCCAACTTCCCACAACCAGCTATTCCCCTAAATAAATAAATAAATAAATAAATAAATAAAATAAATAATAATTCGAATGAAGATTATATAGAAAAATTCACCTCTAAGTAAGTTAATGTGAAGGTATCCTCATAATAATTCGACTCCACCACATTTTTGTTATAGGCAGAGATGACTGTTGGCCGCAACGGAAGTGAAGATGAATATGAAGATATTAAAAAAGGAAAGCAGCAGGCAGGTGAGAGCTTGAATTTGGTAACTTTTTCAGTTGCAGGGAGTGGGAACACTGTCTGTTTAGTGGTCAAGTATGGAACAAATTTGCAATCAATAGCCATCACTTCCTCTTCACTTCACAATTAAACTTCAATTTTATCATTATATCCAAAACATATACATGGTTTAGGTTTTGCCATGTTGCATCCCCTACTTTAAATCCTTATCTATAACACCAAATACATTGAAGGATAAATTTTACCAATCAAAATTACAATTTATAAACTATTACAAGTAAGAAACATAATATGTAGCTCGAACATATTAAAGAGTATTTCGAATACATTATAACATAAATTAGATACATAATATGTAGCTCGAATATATTAAAAACTAGCTCAGATTACATTATAAAATAAATCGGATGCATAATAGATAGCTTGAATATGTTAAATATTGTCTCGGATACATTTTTAAAAATAAATTTTTTTAGAGGTTTTTAGAAATAAAAAGGGATATTAGAAATAAGGGAAACATAAAATGTCTATTTCAATAATTTTTCCAATAATTTCTAGTTTGGACCTATATATAACGAGCAACTTTCACATATAGTAAATACAAAAATCATATTTGAATAATATAGTTATATAGTTTGCATAATTCCGCTCCATAGCAAACATGTTATGGCTATTTCGCTATACATATATATATAAGAAGCAATTGTATAATTTGCTGGCTCCTCTTCAGATTTGTATAATTTTGTTAGCAGGCCATTTGTATAAATTGTTGTTAGCCTCTATTTGTATAGATCGCTGGCAGTCTCTCAATTCAATTTTATGTATTTATATATCTTAATATAATTTGAATTTGTATGTCAAATATCGCCCCTCTCTCTCGCTTTATACAAATGTAAATTATACATTGTATTTTGTATAATCTTGCAATTGTATAAAGAGAGAAAGACAAAAGAGAACTGGACAGAAAAATATTTGTATTGTATAATTTTAAGTGTATAAGAAGAAAATATATGTATTTTGCATGTATAATTTTCTCTCGCTTTATACAAACAGAAACACAATTTATACATTTCCGTTTGTATAAAAGCGAGAGAGGAGAGGGAGAGACTGACGACGGAGAGAGGGAGAGTGGCAAACGAAAATTTCAAAAAGAGAGGCGACTGACAACAATTTGCTATAGAACACAATTATTATAACTTTTAATTAATAATTTGTTATTATATAGTATTTTTCCAATAACTTATTCTATATATTAGTTATCCGTCCTTTGGGAGAGGTGGAATACTAACTTCACTTTTCATATTCGTGTATATTCCCATTATCTTAATATAATGTCTTACAACATTCACGACCTTCACTACTGAAATTACATCAAAACAAAATTTACTTCATGTATATCCAAATTTTATACACTCACATATAACCTTTATACAGTTTTTATATCAAATTACACTTATACCGTTCAGCCACCATTAAAACCTCAACTCACTCTCAAATAAGAACAAAAAAAAATCCCATTTTTTTCTTTTTATGTAAATATTAATAACCGGATAATTATCAAAAGATCGGTTAAATTTTGCTTTTATGGAAAAATTCTGCAGATGTTATACCCATGTTAACCCCCAAATATATTTTGGGCCATTCAAAAATTAACCATTTAACACACAGAGCCCATAGGGCTTGAGAAGAACCACCAACCTAATAGTACTCCTTTTGTTTTAAACTGTTTGTTCCATTTGATTTAATTCGAAGTTTAAGAAAGTAAGAAAAACTTTTGAATCTTATGATTTTATTAATGATATATAATATATACCGCAGTGTCCTTGTGGTCTTTAACATATTATGTGGGAAGTCGAAATTAAAGAATTTTAAAAATAGGGGGAAAAACATTCCTTCTGGCACAATTTAAAAATAAAAGTAGGACAAATAAATTAAAACTGAGAGAAAATCTTGGAAGACATGTAAAATTACTAAAGAGCTAGTTTCTCTTGAAACTTTGCATTTTGATGAATATGGGCTTCCATTCTAATTTAAGTGAAGTCTTGTCAGCCCAAATGGTAAGCTTTTGATCCATCATTATTCAAACGATGTTTCCCTCAAGTTAAAGAGGGGAGATAGTATGATTATCGAAATCATAGCTATAGGCGAATTAAGGATTTAAAGATTTCGGGTACATAGTTAACTTAATTTATGTCAGTTTCTCAAGATAGATATAGCATCTCTAAAACATATCGTGTTTGTACATATTCTTAGAAGGTTTTATGTTGTATCTCATAACATAGTTAAATTCTCAATTTCTTTGTTATCTGAATTTTCTTGAGAAATACTATTCCCAACTTGGATTGTAAACAATGCTGAAATTTTCTTTAAACATATTGTGAACAAAATAAATTAATATATGACAAGTTTTTGGGTGAAAACAAAAAAAGTAGCCTATAAAAACATGACTTGTCCAATGATTGGACTCCAATCTATTTAAGTTTTGATGGGTCACTGGGAATTCCTGATATGTAGCCAAACTGACCTCATAGATGCCTTGTCAAAAGAGTTCCATTTAATTTTTAAAAAAAATTGATATGTAATTTATAGTCATAGTATAATAACATGTTCAGTGAAATTTCACTATTTGAGGTTCGGAAAAAATAAAATGTAAGCAGGTCTTACCTCTAGTATTTAGATTATGACCTTAGTTCAAGTAATTTTTTGGCAGATAAAAAAAAATGTCAATTATTAATTCAATCTATTTTAACTTTCACAAATACGATTCATCTCGTCCATTTAACAACCCTAAATTTGATAGTATCAATTTGTTGATGCTGAACAATCGATAATGAAGCTTGAAGAAGAAGAAGAAGAAGAAAAAGAAGAAGAAGAAGAAGAAGAAGAAGAAGAAGAAGAAGAAGAAGAAGAGGAAGAAGAAGAAGAAGAATATTATTGAGAGAGATACACCTTCATGCCTTTTACAATTTGTATTTCTACTCTACAATGTACAAACTACTTATGTATATATACAATGAATTAGCTAACTAACAAAGTTAATGTTCCAATCATAAAATGACAGCTGGCTAACAAACAATTAACAACTAACAACTAACTAGTTAACTAACTAATTGAAGTTAACTAATTAATTGAACTTTAACTAACTAACTAATTCAACTCCTTATCATATTCCTCAATACCCCCTTCAAGCTAGGAGATATGAAGATGTTCTTCATTCCGAGCTTGGAAACCAAATACTCATGTTGCAATCGACCAAGCCCATTAGTGAATACATCAGCAGGTTGTTCAGCAGTAGCCAAGTGTTGAATGGATATGTAACCTCTTTGAACCTTTTCTCTAATAAAGTGACAATCAATGTCAATATGCTTAGTCCTCTCATGGAAAACAGGATTGGAGGCAATCTGAATAGCAGCAGTGCTGTCACTATGTATAACAATAGGCAAGACAATAGGCATGTCTAATTCACGAAAGAGACCAATTAACCATGTAACTTCAGCAACAGTAGAAGCCATGCTTCTATATTCTGCTTCAGCAGAACTCCTGGATACTGTAGATTGCTTCTTAGACTTCCAAGAAAGTAAGGATTCCCCAAAGGTAACCATGTATCCAGTAATGGATCTCCTAGTATCAGGGCATGATCCCCAATCAGCATCACAAAAGGCCTGTAAAGAACCAGAATGTTGAGCAGATAACATAACACCTAGGCCAGGTTGTTGTTTAACATATCTGACAACTCTAATAGCAGCATTCATATGAGATTGCTTAGGAGCATTCATGAATTGGCTTAGGTTTTGAACAGCATAGGACAAGTCAGGTCTAGTAATGGTTAAGTAGATCAATCTCCCAACCAATCTTTGATACTCACCAATATCTGATAATACAGGATCAGATGTAACTCCTACATGCTTGTCAAAAACTGCAGTAGTGAGCTTTCCATTCATCTCAACAGGCGTGGCAATAGGTTTAGATCCACCTAATCCCAAGTCTGAAATAATCTCCAATGCATACTTAATTTGATGCATGAGAATTCCTTCACTGTTTCTGGCAAACTCTATCCCTAGGAAATATCTCAATGATCCTAGATCTTTGATCTTGAAGTTATCTTTTAAAACTTGTTTGGTCTCATTGATTAATGTGATGTTGCTGCCAGTGACTAACAAATCATCAACATAAACCAAAACAATCACAATATCTTCATTAGACTTCTTGATCAATAAAGAGTAATCCAAATGGCTTTGCTGAAATCCAGCAACTAATAATGCCTGAGTCAACTTCACATTCCACTGTCGTGAAGCTTGCTAAAGTCCATACAATGACTTAAGCAACTTACATACAGGTTGATCTCCAGCATGCATATGAGAGAATCCTTGAGGTATCTACATATAGACTTCTTCTACCAAATCACCTTGCAAGAATGCATTATAAACATCAATCTGTTGGACATCCCATCCCTTAGATGCAGCTAGAGTGAGCACTGTTCTAACTGTGACCATCTTAACAACTGGAGAAAATGTCCTGGTAATCTAAACCTTCTTGCTGGCTGTATCCTTTGGCTACAAGTCGGGCTTTGAATCTTTCAACTTCACCATTTGCCTTGTACTTAATCTTGTACACCCATTTGCAACCTATAGCCTTTTTGCCAACAGGTAAAGTTACTACCTCCCAGGTCTTACTCTCTTCCAATGCCTGTATCTCTTCTTTCATAGCTGCTACCCACCTCTTATCTTTGGCAGCTTAATGATAGAACTTAGGCTCAGTGTCAACTGAAAGATTAGCAATGCAACATTGATAAGAAGGAGACAAATTTCTGTAATCAATGTTATTTTCCAGAGAATACAAACAATTGGACCTTGATTTAGACTTGAATGTGGTAACAAAATCCTTTTGCCAAAGGGGAGGCCTAGAAGTTCTAGTTGATTGTCGTCTGTTGGAGCTCAAGAATGAATCATCCATAGTTGGTTGATCCTGCTGATGATGATCCTCAAGATTGGCAGATGCATTATCAACATTATCAATGGGATCATTTATAGTTGGTTGATCCTGTTGATGATGATCCTCAAGATCATCAAATCCAACTGGCAAATTTGAAGATTCAATGGATGGTACATTGTCTTGTATGTCATCAAAACACTGAGTTTGAAAAGGAAAGATAGATTCATTAAAAACCACATCTCTACTGACAAAGAAGACTTTATTTTGTAGATCATAGAGTTTGTATCCCTTCTGTGTAGTATCATAACCCATAAGTACTGATTTGATGGCTCTAGGACCAAATTTATCAGATCTCAACAATGTAGTTGCATAACACAGACATCCAATAATCTTCATGTAAGACAAATCTGGAGCTTTTCCAAACATCATTTCAAAAGGTGACTTATTAAGTAACACAGTAGATGGAATTCTATTGATGATATGAACAGCAGCTAAAGCACACTCTCCCCAAAACTTGATTGGAATATTGCCTTGAAATCTAATAGCTCTTACTGTCTCCATTATATGTCTATGTTTTCTTTCCACTACACCATTTTGTTGAGGTGTATATGGACAAGAACTCTGATGTATCATACCTTGAGATTTAAACAGTTCATTCACTTGAGCATTAAAAAACTCTCCACCATTATCTGATCTAAAGATTTTAACTTGAACATTGAATTGAGTCTTAACCATAGCAAGGAACTGTTTCAATATGGTAGAAACATCAGACTTGAGATGCATGAGATATATCCATGTCCATCTAGAGTGATCTTCAACCAAAGTAAGAAAGAACTTCATTTTATTATGAGTTGTAATCTTGTAAGGTCCCCATACATCCATGTGAACTAAATCAAAACATTGTATACTTCTAGTACTGCTATTAGGAAATGGTAGTCTGACTTGTCTAGATAATGGACAAATATTGCAACATTTCAACTGAAAATCCCTCTAATGAGCAAATATGTCTATCTTCCTGAGAACACTCATAGGAATGTGACCTAGCCTCTTATGCCAAACTTCACCTTCAGTAGAATTCTTCACTGCAACAAAAATCCTATGCTGTCCAGTGTTCATCATTTGTGATGACTTTAAGATGTATAGACCACCATTTTCTTCACCAATCTCCTTCACTTTCCCAGTGAAGAGATCCTGAAGGAGAAAGAAATCAGGATAGAAAATTGCACAACAATTCAATTGCCTAGTAAGTTTAGCCACTGAAAGAAGATTGAAGTTAAGTTCTGGCACATATAAAACATTCTTAACTACTTCACCTCCTTGTAGTTGAGAGCAGCCTGAATGTGTGACTTTAGTTGAATCACCATTTGGAAGCTGAACATTTCCTGAACTCTTTACTGTTGATCCATGAGTTAGCAATTCTTTAGTTCTCACCATATGATCAGTTGCCCCACTATCAACAATCCAATCAAAACTAGAAGTTGAAGGAGTAAACTGAGAATTTCCTGCAAATATACCTGTTGCATTGGCACTACTATTGGTAGCTACTGTGTTTCCCTCATGAATCAATGACTTGTTCATCATCTTTAAAACTTCTTGGTATTGATTAGGTGTAAAATGTTGAGATAAAGCAGCTCCTGAACCACTTGAACTTCCATATTGTTGTGACATCTGAAATGTGAACCACCACTCTTGAACTGTTGCATCTGATCTACATTATTACCATCAGTCGAACTACTTGGATTGTTAAAATTGAGGATTGTAGTCAGTTGTCATAATATTTGCTTGTCTCTTCCCTTTATAATTGGTAGGATAACCTATTAGCTGATAGCAAAATTCCTTTAGATGTCCATGTTTGTGACAATGAATACAATACTTCAGCTTGTTACAATCAGCTCTATTGTGGCCTTTCATATCACAATGATCACAATACAAATATCCACTTCTCTGTTTGTTAGGCTTCACATTGCCACTTCGATTATTCTGACCATTAAAATTGTTCCCTCCAGATCTACTAGTGAACAAGGCTGTAGGATCCATTTGCCCTCCTAAATTATAGTGATCTCCACTTAACTCCCTTTGACTTTCATCTTGAATTATCATAGCATAACATTGATTAACAGTTGGAGGTGTATTCATCATAAGAATTTGACTTCGAGCATGACTATAACTGTCATTCAAGCCCATCAAAAACTGCAGAAGCTTCTGTCTAAGCATGCTATCAACATATTCTTTAGATCTTTCACAATTACAAGATGGAGGAGGAACAATTGAATCAAATTCATCCCATAGATCTTTCAACTTGGAATAGTATACTGAGACTGGAGAAGTACCTTGAGTATGTGTAACAATCGACTTGTGTAAGTGAAATTATCCTAGACATATTCACTTTGTCAAATCGTTCCTTCAGATCACTCCAAACCAGTGATGCATTAGAACGAAATAGGATTCCACTCATCAGTTCCTTGCTCACGTTGTTCATAAGCCATGAAAGCACCATTGCATTACATCGATCCCACTGTTTCTTCTCAGAATCGACTGTGTAATCTTCACGTTTGATGCTGCCATCAACAAATCCCAATTTATTCTTTGTTAGCAATGTTAACTCCATTGCCCTGCTCCACAAAGTATAATTCTCCATTCCTACAAGTTGAATGCCAATTTGAACTGCACCTGTGACATCAGAAGAAGACAGATACAGAGGGTGTGTATGATCGATTTTAGTTGCCATTATTACCTCTCTCGATCTACAAATCCAGAGGTCCAAATGAGCTAAAAATTTTCAGAGATTGTACTCCCGCTCTGATACCATATCAATTTGTTGATGCTGAACAATCGATAATGAAGCTTGAAGAAGAAGAAGAAGAAGAAGAAGAATATTATTGAGAGAGATACACCTTCATGCCTTTTACAATTTGTATTTCTACTCTACAATGTACAAACTACTTATGTATATATACAATGAATTAGCTAACTAACAAAGTTAATGTTCCAATCATAAAATGACAGCTGGCTAACAAACAATTAACAACTAACAACTAACTAGTTAACTAACTAATTGAAGTTAACTAATTAATTGAACTTTAACTAACTAACTAATGCAACTCCTTATCATATTCCTCAATAGATTGATCTCAAGGCAAAATAGAGAGACTTCACAATGAGAAAACATGTTTTGGTTGAAGTTGGCTTTAATCCAAAAATATATATATATTTTTCGTCTCAATTTATGTAATGTTTGATTTCACATGACAATTAAGAAATTTTTAAAAATAAATAAATTATATTAACCAAATTATATATATTTGTATAGCTATAAATAAATCTCATTAAGGATAAACTAAAAATTTTAAAGTTAAATTATTATAATTAAATATAAAAACGTTTCATTCTTTGTTTTATAATTGACCAAAGGGTATTATATTATGACAAGTCCAATGTTTTACTTTTATGCTTTTTAAATTCTGTTCAATTGTCGTATTTGGCATATTCTAATATTCTCTGATTAAATAACTTTGGTTTTAACAGATCTAATCAATGTAATTTCTTTTGATTTAGGGAGAAAAAAATTTCTTTAAAATGTAAAAGGAGGAGGAGTTTTTCAAATCAATAGATACTTTAATTTTTAAAATTTCTCTTTATGGTTGGTGAGGAGTAGGTTGCTATTTTAGTCTAACTTAGACCACACAACTTAACTAACGTTTGGAAAAATTTATCATTTTGTTTCTAATCGAACTACCAAATTAGCATTCTAGAATTAATTGACACGTTAAAGAATATAAAATATACAAGAGTATATTAATCTTCTTATTATATACATAGAATAATATTTTCTTAAAAGAACATGTATTGTAACAAGTAGGGTTTTTTATGGTTATGGTTAATAATCAAATTAAATCGCAATTTGAATCATTTCTATTTGAAAAAATCAAATTTGGTTTGATTTTTAAATTTTGAAAATCGATACTATTTGGTTTGGTTTTGATTTTACTGAAAAACAACTGCAAAAATAACCAAATCGAACTGATAAATTAGATAGATAAATTTTATAATTATTTATATATTATTCATAAATAAATTAAAAATATTTTGTAAATTTTAATTAACTTAAGTCTTAAACTTTTACCTTTTTTTCTCAAGCCCAGCACTTTAACCCAAGTATAACAATCTCAAATTCTAGTCCATCAAAATCCATTTTAGTCTTTACGTACTCACTATTGTACTTCACATAAAATAGTCACACTTTCTCTTAAATGAATCACTTTGTACGTAGATTGTTTGACTGAACCGACATTAGCTTTTTTGTAGATTGAACATGTGTTTGGTGTTTGTGTCTATCGAGATAGTACGGCCTCAAAAAAAATATTACTTTCAAATCGAATAAATCAGAAAAACTGAAACAAATCAATGGTTATTTTTTTTCGTTTGGTTTAGTTCGGTTTTAGAAATTTAAAAAACCGACTAAATTAATTTTGTATTAATTTTAATCAATAACCGATCAAAACCAAACCAGGAACACCCTAGTAACAAGTAAATGGCATAGCAATAAATTAAAAAAAATTATGGTAATTATTTTAGTGATAATAATATAAGTGTTGCTATATTCTATATAGTGTCAATTTTAATTATAAATATTTATAACCAATATTAAATGTGTAAAAATTCTAGATGCAATGTAACTAATTTAATTACCACTAAAAAAACTGACGATAAACCTGTTGTTTTATTAAATGTATCTTTTGCTATAGCGTAGAGGGTCAATTTTCTAAATTGTATTCTAATCAATTACTTCTTCTATTTCTCATAATTGTACTTGTGTAATCTATAAGTTGTTTAAGTACAAAGCTACACTAGATTCACATAACAAGTAAATTTGGCCATCATTCGAAATTAGAATATGGTTATATAAAATACTATATCAGTCTTTAATGAATTATTGATAAACATTACCAGTATAACGTAACAAATTTCAAACACCTACTAAGTAGCTACACTAGTTATTAATGTGTCCCATCCTACGTATTATTAACCATAAAAACTTATTTACATGTATTGCGATATGTATAAGATATTGTATATATATACATATTTTCAAACTAATCATATTTATATAATATGTATTTTCGATTTACTTTATTGATTCTTAACGTTAATTGTTTAATTAGACGATGTACATAATACCTTCTACGAGTTACCTAAGAATTTACCAAAATTATTATGTCTCATAAAGCGTTGTTAGCAGGCAATATAATGGCTATATAATCATCAATATGTCATGTTATTATTCTTGATTAGTTGTTTTCCAGTTGGTTGATTTTTTTTATTTTATTTTTTGCTTTATTGTCTTCCACATGATTGAATCATACTCTATAAGATGACTTTTTAAAGGCAATTGAACCAAATTAACGGCTTATTAATGTTGACATTTATTAGTTGTTGCTTTAATTAAGGAAGGTAGATGAAAAATAACAACAACCAAAAAAAAATTAAGTGGAAAAGAGATAGTAGACTTTAATTTAGTACTGCTTTAAAAAAAAAAAAGTGGTTCAAACTTACTTTCTCGACTTTTTTTTTATTAACATATTGACGTAGTCAAATCTAGTAATAACGATTAATCATTCAAATATTTTTTATCCAAAAAATTGTAGTATCATGTAGTGATACGAATTAAATAGATCAAAAATTATTTTTTCTTTTTGGATGCATATATATAAAATTTTAAATATTTTTAATTAATTTTTTTAATGTTGTTACCATCTCGATACCTTGGTGGTTGAAATAAAGTTTATTCAAGTAGGTGATGGGAAAATTGAACAACCTCATTTTTACTTTTCTTTTCCTTTACATTTTACCTTTTTCTTTTCTACTTCCTTTTTTTATCCGAATTGTGATTAGAATGCATAAATTATAAGTTCATTCAAATTCAAATTGAATTGAATTAAATAGACAATTCGATATATTAAGTTTTTATTATGCGTAAAGTTTTAGAAAAATTGAGGTCTAATAACTACGTTTCTATAAAAAAAAATTGTTTTCATTGTTCAAATACCAATTTAATATACGGGCTACAAGAGTGTACGATATATTGCTAAAAAATTCAAAATTTGAAATAATAATAATAATATATCTCTTTGTCAGTTTTCTCGTTATTACACAAAACTGAATTTCTTGAGACAATCAACCTTTTGGCCATGTCTATTTGAAAGATCATTTTGTTTTGCTAAGGTGTCACTAGGAGAAGAACCACAATTCTATATACGGTATTCGTTTCAAATTATTTATTGTGATTTTTAATAATAATTTTATTAAATAAGTTATCATCATTAAAAATAATGATAAATAATTTGAGATCGATGAAATATTAAACTATAAAATTAGTAGTAAAGACGAGGCGTGCCAAAACATGTGACAATGAACTTTTTTTTGTGTGTTGGGAAGAGTAACCTATTAACCATAACGTAACATGATTGTCGTATTTGATAAAGAGCCTACATAATATATGCTTCAAAAAATTTCTGTTTCTCTTGTATCCATAAAATTTGAACTTCCTTTTTGGTCAAACCTAATTTTCCAATTTTTATTCATTCTTCCTTTGCTTTTCTTGTTCGTCCGATCTTTATTCTTCTTTGGGGTTTTTTACGGAAAAAGGGATAAATATATCTCTTAATTTTTGTAAATGATATTTAGATACTATCTGTTATATTTTTGGGATATTGATATTTTTGCCGTCTAAAAATTAGAGTATATATGTTATTTAGTCTAACGGAAGACTAAATAAAGACGTGATACAATCTTATCCGTCAATTTGATATTTAATAAATGTTGGATCGATGGATAAGATTATGAGACATATGTTAATTAGTAGAAAGAATACATATGATGTAGTTTTTAGACGGTAAGAGCATCAATATCAAAAATATGACTAATGATATCTGCATATCGTTGTGTCTTGGAAATAGGAAGTTGTTATGACCTTAAAAGTAAAAAGATTCCAAATTCTATTTGGACATTTGCTATATAAGCTTAAATATTTTCACACCTCTCCAAAAATTTTTGAAAGAATTTCAAACGTTGTCTCGAGCTAGGATTCAAAACTAATGTTATGCATCATATACCTAAGTTATTTCAAACATTTTCCCTTTTACATTTTCCTTTGATGTATGATTGTATATATTAAATTAATATATACGACAATTAAAATTCAACCACTTGTGTTTCCGGGTTTAAAATTCAACCACTCAATGCTAAAGAATTAAACTTAAGCAACTACAAAAGTAAATTCGATGCACGGCAGTTTTTCACATGCCTTAAATAGAATTTAATCAAGAGTAGGAATTCAATTGTTTCGCACCTTCGTTCCGTTAACTAATAATTATCATTTCAGAAAGATTCTTTTTCTTTAATATCTGGTTAGCAGAAAAATATTACGCCATTGAAAATAATACATTTTTCACACAATATTTTTACCAACGAACAAATGTAGAAAAAACATTTTGTACAACTTTTTTTTACATAAGAAAAATAACTTTCGTAATACCTAACACATCCAAGGATTTATTCTTTTGGTTGGCCATGTCAACATTAAAAAGCAATAAGTACTTTAATTTGATGTTGCATGCATGGTGGTCCATTAATTTTTATAATAATAACTAGCCATACTGACAAGTCTGTTTGATACACTGCTTGGCATAATTCAAAGGGCTCCTTTTTGTATGGAGTTTAAATGAAATAATGCACATAAATACTTTATAATGGCCTCTTTTTATGTAGTTCAATTTTTGTAGTTAGAACTTGTCCCAACATTTCCTTACAACAATTTATTATAGAAATCGTCTATAGTTTTTTAAAATTTCTCTAGTACACTATCAACATATAAAAATCGATTGATTATTTTTTATTTAAAGAAAAAATTGGGATTTGTGTGATTAGTTTATCGATCTAGTTTGCTTAATATAACAATTAATCTTGTGCGAGATATACAAACAGAGACACAAAATTCAAAAATAAATACATATATATTGATGTATATATCAACACTTCTTAGCTTGCCTCTCTCTAAAACCAACAAGAACTAAAAGTCCCAATGGCTGAGAATAACAAGCCGAGGTTGTATTTGACAATCAAGTCAAAAAAACTTGAAAGTAAAAATAAAAATAAAGGGAGTGAAAAAATGATATTAAAAGCACAACCCTAAACTTCTTGTCCCTTACTTTTTCACCCTCACTACATGGTTTTTTTCTTCAAATTACATCCTTTTTCTTTTTTCAAAACCAAGTTAAATAATTAATCCCTTTTGCTTTTGTTCTTGTGTCTTTTTTAGGAAATAATAATAATAATTAGCAACGAGAACCCTTTTTGCAGTTGAGTGCACCAGAACTAGACACAAGGTTAGCTACTAATGAAGACGGCCTTGCACTCAAACTCGAAGCTTTAGCATAACTTGATGAACCAGTTCTAACTCCTGATCGCGTAAAAAATGCACCATTCAACATTAGGTCCCCATCGGTCCTCCAATTCCAATTCTTCCATTCACTCTCCGGTGCATCCTCGTGCTTTGTAACCTGCATAAATATAATAAAATTACCCGTTAACTCATTAACAGACTAAATAGAAAAATATAGCACGCGTAAAATGAAATAACTAACTAACCTCTTTGCTAAACCTGATATCAGGGGCAAGAAATCTGTTCCCTTGACTATTGATAGTGGGATCAGCACTTCCACCAATAGCATACATTTCCCAATGTGTGTAGTCATTGTTCACCACATGGAAGTAACCATGTCTACATCTGCATTTATTCCAAATAATAATTCATAAAATTCACATTATCGAAATTGTCAGTATATAAAAGTTAAATAACTGAGGGTCGTACCTTGGCATTCTTTGGACAAGACCTTCACCAAAGTGATTAAAAGCTATAGTTACTTGCATGTTTTTATCTTGAGTATATGAATCACTATGTCCCAAGAGCATAACTTTATCATGATGTGTCATGTAATTATTTGAGATGGTTATTGCTGTAGACCCCATAATTGCATCAATCAGACCGTCCTTACAGTTAGACAGAGAACAATGATCCACCCAAACATGGCTCCCACCGAATATGGACACTCCATCACCGTCCGAAACAGTTCTCCACCCGTAATGCGATGGACTGCTCCGCACCATAGCATTTCCACCTTGTTTACAGTCATGTATATGAATTCCGTGTATAATAATATTCGTTACGTACTGTATTGTTATACACGGACCACCCGCTATGTGTACGCTAGCGCCCCTTCCGTCTATCGTTTTAAACGAATTCATAATTAATTCCTCTTTCAACTGTATAACCATATCCCTCGCGAAAATAATCCACAGTGGCTCAGTCTGAATCACTGCGTGCCGGAGAGTCCCCGGCTTCGGAGTGACGGCATTGTCGTCACCCGAATCGGTCACCACGTAGATTTTACCGTCTCTACCACCAATAGCGTTTTTCCCAAATCCAATTGCACAGTCAGCTAACCGCTGACGGTTTTTCTCCCAATTCGGATCACAACGCCAACAATCGTCGATCGGATTTCCGGTACCACACGATAAATAGCCTAAATTCCTCCTTGAACCATTTATACTCCTGCATTATTACAATAATAATGTACACATGAGTATTACCATATGCAATTTTTAATACGAACGAACTCCTTGTTCCTACCTGACTCTGTCCCTGTTCAAATATGCAATATGGAATCAAAACAAAATTAAAATGCACGTACCTATGTACTTCATCGACAACTTGTTGAGGATTAGAGGAGGCAAGGAGGGAGGGGAGAAGGAGAAGAAAAGAAAGAAGGAATAGTAGAGAAACAGAGGAAGTGCCCATTGTTTGTTATATTAATTAGCTTTAAAAACAGAGGATTTTGGGTTATGAAGAAAAGAGAGGGAAATGGAGGAGTTTATAAAGAAGGAAAAAGTAGAGAAATTAGCGTAATTAAACAAAAGGGATGGGTCCCTTGTTCCTTCGTGATTACATGTTTTACGGAGATTCCTCTTACCTAGATGATAGAGAGAAGAAGACTACCGTAGTTTCTGTCTGTTCAAGTAACAGTATCTATCTCTTGTTAGCATATGATTACTACTCTAGTATACGTCCAATTAAACGCGTTTAAGTTATATATATGTATATACATCGTTCAATATCATTACGTAAAATTACTATCTGGTATTGATGTATGATTGGTATATGTCAATTAAACGTGTATAAGTTATATACATGATCAATCAAATGTATTTAGGTTATATACGTTGTTGATTTAAAAAGCTTTTTACTATTAGGTCATCCAAGAAATATTTACTAACATGAGACTTTGTAAAATATAACTCATATTTGTTAAAGATAATTTATTTGCTATAATATATATTAATGACATGAAATTTTATAGCATTTAATATAGCATAGCTTAAAAATCTCAAAGAAAAGTATTTTCTCCTAACAAAGTCCAATTTGAGTGTCATGTCAAAATACGCTTAATTTTTTTAAAATATTGACGTTCATTTCTTAATATTTTCAAATTATATATACAAAATTAATCCAACGAAATTTTTTAAAATATATAAATATTTTTTCGGTATATAGCGCTGAACTAAAAAATTATTGATATCGGCTATTGCAATGATGTGATTTTCTTAGAACAAAATACAATTTTTAAGAATAATGATAATAATAATAAATTAGTTGATCACCATAGCCATATTATATAGCTCCTTTCCCGCATGCAAGTTACTATATACATAAAAAATAAAAATCCAAAATCATTTGTAATTTCTATGTCATAGAATAATGTGTAGAAATAATTAAGGGTTGCATGCATGATCTATACATAATTGTCTATTTTAATAGGCCTAAGTCATCTCTAGCCACTCAAAGTTGTCCGTATAATTCATTTAGACACCTTAACTAATCCTTGTGCCAATTGAACACTTTATTTGTTCAAAAGTCATTCCTATTAGACACAAAATGCTGACATGACAAAAAACGTGTAATTCACTTTCCTTGAGCGCATTAATTTATTAAAAATAATATTTTTATTTTTTTTCTTAATTTATACCCCTAAGTTAAATTTTTTTTAAAAAATTAACAAAAAAGAAGAACAGTTGTCTTCTTCTTCCCTATTTCTATCAACCCCAACCCACCCCACCCCAACCCCCATACCTATACACCAGTAGTTATCTTCTTCCCCCACCATTCTAATGATTTCAAAATTCTTAGTATCAGTGATTATTTTCTTCCCCCACCATTCTAATGGTTTCAAAATTCTTAGCATTTTGTTTCATTTATAAATTTTTTGGAGTGATTTTTTTCCCCATCTTTCTCTACCTAAAAAACGAGATGAAGTAAAAAGTTATAATTAATAAACAAACTGATGAAAAAAAAATTGTCGAGTTAAAGATGGAACTGTACAGGGAGGGGAGGATCGCCATTAATGGAGTTAGAGGAAATGCATGTTTTGTTCCAGTTGAAGGCAGTGGGTGTTTAAGTTTTACTTTTTTTTCTTCATTTTTTTTTACTTTAAAATAATTTTTTTATTTTTTTTACTTTATAATATAATGTTTAAATAATTTTTTGGATTAAAAAATAACACATGTCATTATTTAATTGGTCAAATTGACATGTCAGCGCGAGTGTATTTTACACATCCTCTATTTTTTGTTTATTCTCGAAAAAATGTTCAAATGGTTCAAATTCAGAATGGTTGAAGTATTCAATAGGTAGTACGTCTAGTTGAGGTGTTTAAATGAATAATCGGGACAAGTTTAAGTGGCCGTATATGACTTTGGCCATTTTAATAATATTCCAACAACTGCATTTTATATGATAACTATATGTCGATACATGCGTACTCAACTTTTGTTAATGATACATTGGATCGTATTCCTCAAGGTAAGAATTAAGAAAAATAAAATATAACCATTAAAAGTGCACCTTTTTTATTTGGATAGATGGAGAACAAATTCAATTTTACCAAAAATAAAAGACAAACTTATATTCCTTTTTATTTTTCATGATAAATTGTTTAAATTTTTAATTAAGAAAAAATTTGATTAATACTATGGACCAATAAAAATGTATTGCAATTTGCACATTCTTTTGGCTTTTCTTTTTTTACTTTTTGGAAAAAATGGACCAGCACAGGATAGCAAAATGTCACCGACCCTAATAATGTCACTTTGTGATTAGTTGCATAAATTGCGTTTTCCATTTAATTTTCGATGGGAATCCCTTTCTTCGGGGCGAATTTAAAAGAGGCTTAGATATCATTTGAATTTTTCATTAAAAAAATTATACTATATATATAATATATGTTTTTCTTTTGTATATATAATTTTTAAACGTCTTACATATAAAGTCAAAGATTGACTCCGTAATTTAATAGTTCAAATTTCATCTTGACCTTCCAAGTTTATGTTCTAAAAACTATATTTTCAATCTTTCAACTCAAAATTTTGCATCTGTCATTATCTGCTTTATTAATTTACTTTTGTTATGATCTATTTAATTCATTCAAAGTTCAAAGTTTGAATTTCATTTTTTTTCAAAAAAATAAATAAATGTTATTGTCCGTTATTAAAACATTAAGATAGGTGGTTGAATCCTTTAATACTGGAAAAAAAAAAGAGAAGAGAAATTATTAGTGAATGGCATGTTATGCGTCCACGCACATATGAAAAATATTAAAATGATTATTTTACCAAAGCTAATTAAACAAGGCCAACTTAGTCTAGCAATATTATATAGTTATAAAAATGATTTGGCATCACGCATATAAAGTTACTAGATTTGCATGGGACCCTATTCATTTGTCTTCATTTACCCTTTATTTACAAGCAATCTAATGCATTATTTTGCCTTTTTCACTTTTCTGTCTCCTCTTTTTTCTTACTTTTTTTTACTCCTATTTTTGTAGTGGAGTAACTGTAATTAAACTTCCAAATAAAAGACCAACTGTCAAGAATGTTTTTTAATATATTTAGTTTCTTTTGTATTATTTAGGAGATACTAGCTCTCCCTCCGTCCCTTTTTATATGTATTTCTTTACTATAAATAATAGGTTTTTTCTGTTTAAAAAAAATAAATTCTTTTCTTTTTAGTATGTTTAAAAAAAATGATTTCTTTCTTTTTATTAATTAATTATTTACGTGGCATGATTAAGACCACAAGATTAAAGAACAATTTTATACATTTGACATAACTTTAATTTAAGACTATATGATCAAAAAACTTTTTTATTTTCTTAAACTCCGAATCAAGTTAAACTAGACTATTCTTTGTGAACGGAGAGAGTAATACTTATCATTTCATAAAAGCAATGTATAAATTTTCATTTTTTTTTTCTCGTGAGTGATTAGCCTTGAAAATATACATTTGACCAACATAAAAAAGCTAAGTAAATGGTTCATGTTGATCTGTAACTAACTTGTATTTTTACTAGTTTTGAGGCTTGGACTGACTACTTTTTACGTGTAAATATTGATTGTCCATGGTAATCTTTTCGCAACTTATCCAAAAGAAAAAATTAGTAGTATATGATTCACAACGGTTAATTTTAATTTCTTTTCTTTGACGCTAAGTTTTTTCAAACTTGTGGATATTAGAAATTCCATTGGCGAATTTGAATTTTGAAAATCCACAACATATTATATTCATTTCCATTTATCATTTAGTTTAGTTCAAACTTTTATGAAATAAATGCCCACCTCATTTAAAAGAGACTTTTTATGTCTCATCACCACAAAGTGCGAGCTAGCTTAGTTATAGTTACACAAATTATAATTAAACTCACTTAAAAGTCTTATCCATTCTCACTATTCATTAAATTTATATATATAGAAAAAGACATGTTATAAGATCATACATATAACAAACACTATAGCACATGCTTTTGGTCTATAAATCAAAGTTGAATGGTCCCAACAATATATATATATAGTAAGCTACACAACAAATGAAATTTTCTTCCTCAATTACCTCAAATATTTCTTGGCCGCAAACTTCGCCGTGACTTCACAAACCAATAATATTATGATAACACACTTATTCAAAAGGGGGAAAAAATGAGAAAAATCCACTAACGTTGACACAGCAAATCGAAAGCCGCCACTCGTCCACATGACAAACACGACACATGGCCATGGACCTCCAAATGAAAATGAAACAAAGTGATAGTATCATCTTATTTTTAGAATGACATAATATTTATCGATCGAACGTGAGATGTTTGAGTAAATTTTTTGTTAAAAAAATAATTTTGAGTAATAGTTGTAGACGAGTAATAAGAAAAAGTTTAATGTAATGGATAAAATGAAATAACCTTGAGTATAACTTTTTAGTACCCTTTTATCTCTTGGTTGGGGCAACTTGATTCATGATTAATAATTAGTATGGGTTAAAGCTATTTCTATTTTAAAATGAGAAAAATATCCATTCAAAAAAAATTATAATACTTTTCACATGTTTTACACTTACGAAAGGTATTTTTGTAAGAAAATAATTCTTCTTAGAAATTATGCAATTGATATTATTTTTAGTACAATAAATCAAACGGCTTATATAAGTGTTATCCCCAATGTACAATGAGAATATTGACCTAACATAAATAAATTATTGTTCTATGATCAACAAAATTATTTTTTTTTTTAAAAAAAAAAGAAGATAAAATTAACCAGTCAAACACAAATTGTTTTTCTGATAAAAAAACTTTTTCGAAAATTGCTTTTAAAAATAAACAATTTTTTTGGAATATGACCAAATAGGCTAACAAACATATTTATATACATATATAATATTAAGCAAAATGAAGATATTGGGTATAAAAAATAACTTTATTTGTTATTATTAACTCATTTACTTTTTAAAATATTGACATTATTCATGAAAAAAAAATCTACATAGAACACTAATCCTCACAAGTGGGCTGTCATTCTTTTGATTCCTCAAAAAGCACCAGATTCTGATTCTTCTTTGGGCGGATTGGGACGAATGTCAGCCTTAGATTTAAGGATGTAAAAGGGATACAATACTATCATCAAATGGATTGTGAGTACGTCAAAGGATATGATGCAGTGGATGAGATTGTTCTTTCCTTAATTAAAAGTCTTGAGTTCGAGTCATGAGTATAAAAACATTTCTTGGTAGAGAGCGCTAACCTCCAAATGGGGTCTTACTGGACACGAGTTCAGATTAATCAAATTTCAATACAAATACTACTGAACATCGAAGCAAAAAATGTGGATTCTACTTTAGGGGAATCCTTTGGGACAAAACTAACGTGAAGGTCATTTTTATTCTGTTTGGTAGGGTTTCAAATGAATGGCATAGCCATGTTAGTTTTTTAGGTCTATAAGTTGCATTGTTGGGTTGGGTGTGATAGATAGGGTAGTGACATTTGTTGATTGTTACTTCATAACTTCATCTTTTGCTCCTTTAAATTCTTTGATGTAACAATTATCTTCGTTAGATGCCACAAATTTGCACATGCGAGTGGGCACGCTATTCCTATTATAAACTGATCGAAAGTCTAACTCAATATCAAAAATTTTAATTCGTTACAATAGTATGAGACATTTGATCAACACCATCGTGCCCACATCAAGACCTTAACAATTAAAGCATATTAAATAACATAATATAAAGTTCAATATTGTTTAACATAATAATAGGGATAGATTTGACTTATGTTTAGATGAGTAATTCCATCACTCGTTTATAAACTTAGAGCCAGTTTGAATCGGCTTTAAAAAAAGTAGTTTTTAAGTCAAAATTTAAAAAATAGGTGGAAATCTACGTTTGATTTTTGATTTATTTTAAGTCATTTTTGACGTTATCCAACACTTGTTAACTTATTTTCAAGTTATTTTTATATTTAACAAACATTTTCAAAAGTCAAAAACTTACATAAAAATAGGTTTGACCAACTTTTAAGCAAAGCTAAGCACTCTCTTAGTGTATTTTGACTCTGACTTGTTTATTCAGTTCATCAGAAAATTGGATGATATATAATTTAAATTTATACATGAGAAATTCTTGTCAAAGAATTTTTGAACATTTTTTATTTGATATATTCTATATAACAATAATAGAAAAGTATCAAATAATTAAATTAATTGCAAACAAATGGAAACTCGAAGAGTTGGACCGATTGGATTATGACTCATTGATTAAACAAAATAGAGTACTGTTTTTTATTCTTTTTCTTATTTGTTGTATGTACTTTCAATACTTTTTTCGCTGAATTATTTTGCGATGATGGTGTTGTAGTAATCTATCACAAATTTATTAATTTAAGTCATTTTAATATGTCGAAATTTAGTTCAATTCGTCATTTACCGGTCTTGATCTGGCCTAACTGGTATACTAATTTTTCAATATTCATTTTTGTCTAATTGTGATAGTAATTCAACAAAAAATCACAGCCCCCTGATTTCCTCCACTTTTACAGGAGAAAAAAATAGTCAGAATCTTTCACCTCAAGTCATTAAATGTAATTATTTCCACAAAATTATGCACATAAAAATCCATTAGAGAAAATAATTATATAGATGTTGCATGTCACGGACAAATTATGGCAAATTTTATACGCATTTGATCAAGGACAAATTAAGAAACCAAATGAAAAATGAACAAGTGGTTAATTATACATTGCCTATTCTTTTCTTCTTCTTTTTTGTCTTTTTTTGCTAATTTTAACTATGAAGGTAATATAAAATAGATGCCTAAAAATTAAAATATAAAGATAGATGTTGTCTATATATACTTATAATGGGAATGAGGATGTGGTAGAAGTCACACATCATGGAAATTTGTCTTCTTTGTATTTTATTTGGTAATTTTTATTTAAGATTTATTTTCTTTATTACGATAGATGAAAATTTGTCTTCTTGTTTTTTATTTGGCAGTTCTCGTATAAGATTTATTTTCTTTATCATGATATCAAGGTTAAGTCTGAGATGGAAATTTATTTTTTTGTATTTTATTTGACAATTATAATTCAAGATTTATTTTCTTTATTATGATATTAAAGTTAAGTTTATATAAGTTTTTGTTTCACTGATATTATCTTATCTAGTTTCTAACTTTAGAATCAAATTTAGGCCTAGAGTATATTTTATAAATCTTGATATCAAAGTTAAGTTCTATAAATTGTGTAGCTCGAGTAATCATGCAAGGGCTCTTTGGGGTGTTAATAGTCACACAATGATGGGAGAAATGACAAGTCGTATCCTTATATGATTTTGAATAGTTTTCATCTTTAATTTTGAAATAATTTTAAAGGTTGAAATAATGTCTATTTTGTTTATCATTGTATAAGGTTTAATAAGACTATTTGATTCTTATTCACTCGATGTTTGTCCATTTTATCACGTCTAGCTAATTTTCTTGAGTTAGGTTAAGTTAGAAACTTTTTTTTCCTACTGTGGTACCAGAATTTGGCTTAACCAATTCTTGTTTCACTTATACTTTACTACGAGTCCTCTGTCCCACGCATCTAACCAGCTCGCATGATTCACCGATTCCACCGAAAACTCTCTTTTTTTTAAGTGGAGCATAGTGAGCTTGTGTTTATCTAGTTTTAGTTATCAAGTCTAGGTGTGTCGAGAGCGCTAGTATAATCATACATCGGAGGATGAGATGCAATTATCTTTTTTCGAGTTAGTTTTTAAAATTGAGTTAAGTCTAAATTCAACTTTGTTTTTATCAAATGAGGGCCAATTGGTTGTAATCCTAGTGTTTCATGAAGGTACCCTAAATTTTCCAAATCTTATTTCCAAGAAGTAATGATTCATTGGCTGGAAATATATTTGGTGGAATCATGGGATGCTTTTCAAATATCTTAATGGAATGTATTTAATTCCTCTAAGCCCATGTGCTTGACACAGTTAGCTTTAAATTAATTAATTAAATGGGCAAGTGGAGAAACTTGATCTAGAGATTATAGCTCCATTATTTGATATAGCCTTTTCTTGTTATTATATAGTATTTTCATAACCAAAAGACAAAGTCCTACAAATAG
Source organism: Solanum lycopersicum (assembly GCF_036512215.1). Classification (NCBI taxonomy): domain Eukaryota; kingdom Viridiplantae; phylum Streptophyta; class Magnoliopsida; order Solanales; family Solanaceae; genus Solanum; species Solanum lycopersicum. Next base: position 59,125,853 of record NC_090802.1, on the reverse strand, counting down.
ATTATTAATTCATTTGCCTTTTTCCTATATATCTTGTTACTGTTTATGGACCCAATGATATATAGTAATATAAATTAAACAAAGAAAATGAAAAGATTGTTTCTATCATATTGTGATAGCTACATGTTTTAAAAATTAATCTGACGGCCGATTCACAAAATTTAGTTAAAATTTGTTAATTTTTGTTTAGATATATAATATTATTTTGTTAGTTATATATAGTGAAATGGTTGGATGAAACGTATTCTTTTTTCTTACAAGACATTTTGCTTTGATTTTTTTCATTTCTCGTGCCGCAGGAAAGTAGAGCTGCTACGACATTTATTTGGTGACATTTGAAATAAATATCATTAAAAGATAAAAATTTTGAAGAGTTTCTCAATTTGTATTTGATTGGTTTTTACGAGATAAAAGACATACGACCCCATTCAAACAAGTGATATGAAACAATGGCTGACGTTCTTCTTTTTAACCGTGGCGTATATGAGTAAGAGAAATTTAAATTATTATTTGTGACAGATTGGTAAGTATTTTTCCATATACTATTTAATTTAAGTCTCTTTGAATATGAAATTATTACTCATTTTACTCCAATATTGATCTTTTTGATATAAAAATAGATTATATCAAATTTTAATGTGGATAACCAAAAAAAAAGAATTTAGAGGGCCAAATAGCCCTAATTGGATGCATGACTGATTGTACTTTGAGTTACTTTTTTAGAGTAATTAAGGGGTAGACGACAGACATGATTTCAAAATCTTTTTTCCACTAGGAGCAAATAAAAAGAAACAAAGCATACATAATATAATCATTATTTGTCATATGGTTTAGTTCTAATGTGAATCATTTCATTTAACAGCTGTCTCCTAAACCTCAATTATAATGTGATAAATCAGTGCTGTTAAGGAAGCTTAAAAGTCAAATTTGTAGTGCTGTAAAAGAGCTCAAGTGTTAAAAATGGCCTAAGCACCATTAACCATGATTCTTTCAACTTTCACTACTTAGATAGATAAGGGTTTTCTCTATCGCAAATCAATACAATATCTATGATTTAAAATTTGATTTTCACTTGTTTTTCTATATGGTAAATAATTTCTTTGTGAAACAATAGTAGTAATTATTTTAGTAGTGTTCTGTAATATTTTTGCATTTTGATGTTAAATGATGAGCCTACGCCAGACCTATCTTTTTCCTTAGGACAACTTTCACATATAGCAAACAAAAAATTCATATTTGTATGCTATAGCAAAGTTTGCATAATTGCGCTCCATAGCAAACATAAAACTGTATAATACGCTATACATATACAATTGTTTAATTCGCTGGCCTAAAATGTATAATTCGCTGGCCTATTTCGCTGCAATTGTATAATTTACTTTGCATATAGTTGAATCGAATTAAAATGTATGTATATTGCATAATTATAAGTGTATAGCAAGAAGATATATGTTTTTCTCTCGCTTTATACAAAAACAGAAACACAATATATACACTTCTGTTGTATAAAGCTAGAGAAAATTGTATTTCACTGCAATTGTATAATTCGCAATTGTATAATTCGTTGGTCTTTTTCTCTGCAATATTTGAAGTAAAATGTTTGTAAATTGTATAATTAAGTGTATAACACGAAGATATATATTTTTGCATGTGTACATACAATTTTCTCTCGCTTTATACAAAACAGAAACAAAATTATACATTTCTGTGTATAAAGCGAGAGAGGCGAGCGAGAATGGAGAGTGGCGAGCGAGATTTTTGGGAGAGAGACGCTGGCAAATTTTAGCTAACGTTTGCTATGGAGCACAATTAAATCAAATCCTAGCTATTCCATTTATTTTAGGTTATTAGTTTGCTATTATATACAATTTTCCCTTTTACTTATTCTACTATTTTCCAAATTATACTTCCATTTTAAATCAATGTGTTAAAAATTGGGTTTGATGCACTGGAACAGTTGAGTTTGAAGGTCTTTCAGTAACAATATTTGTACCTTCGCGAGATAGTGATAAATTATGTGTACGCTCTATTCTTTTCAGACCCCATTTAACGAAATTTCATTCGATATATTGTTGTTAGGGTAATACTACTTGCTTTTCTTAGGTAGGCTAAAAGTAGAATACCAGTCCTCTAGGTGGATACTAATGTGACAAGACTGTGATTGGGCTCCCATACTCTTTGCATTAAGCCTCATCGAGAACTGGCCCATTTAAACTTGGGCTTTGAGCTGCACTTCATACTGAGCCTGTAAAAAAGGAAGGCCCATACCAGCAGTCTTATTGGGCTTGAACTTTAGGCTAATCCTTTTGAAATCAACCGTTATGTGATCAATAAAAAGTGGAACGAAACGGATCTAGAATTTCTAGTTTATAGATTTTGAAAAGATCAAGTATAATTGTATTTTCTTAATGAGTCATGAATAAATTGCTTTATATATTAATTTTGAAAAAAAAGTATAAATACATTGTTCAAATCTAAACTAATGAATTTTTACCTAGTTCACAAACTCTAACTACAATTGGACGACTAATTGGTCGTCGATAGACAATACATTAGATAAAGCAAAGAAGAGGCGAAATGAAATCAAAACATCATCGATTTATAATTTGAAGATAAAATTAAAACGCAAAACTTTTCCTTTTATGTTCAACGGTTATGTCATTGTCTTTTTTCTCTTTTGTATTCCTATATAGTCGATACTCGATATTATAGTTAAAATTTATAATAAGCCTTTTCTTGTAGTTAATAAAAATAAAAAATAATAATTTGTTTACACTTAACGCTTTCTTCATTATTGGTATTCATTCACCACCAACCATCGTACCCACCATAATAAAGAGCACAACACCATAATTTTACAAATATTCACTGGTCCGATCTATAATTGTAATACTAATTAACTTTTCTTTGGTAAAATCCATTCACGTGGTATACAAATAATTTGATCATAAATTTATCGGTCAAATTTTATATTTGTAAATATTTGAATTTCTACATTTTATGATTTTTTTGATTTAAAATTATAATTCGAAATATAAGTTTAAATTTTGTGCAAACTCATAAACAAAACCAATTTGAAAGCATACGCTCAAATCCATCCTAAGGAATGTAACTCAATAACAACAGTTATATGAAATCACACAAGTGAGGTATAAGATAGCAGAATATACAGAAATATTATGGATACACAGTGAAAATATAGTTACTTTTTAATTGAATACAACTTACATTTATATAATTTCAAAATGAATATTAAGTAACGATACTAAAAGACATCAAAAGCGAGATAGATAAATACAGCGCAATGAAAACACCTTCGTCATTAAAATCTCATCAACCGCTGAGTTAGTGTAATTCGAATTGTCCCAGTCTCACTCCATAGGCCGCCCAAATTTAATTTCATTTACATTAAATATTATTAGCATATGGTATACTCCATGAGTCTATTCATGTTGTAATGTCTTTTTCTTTCTATATTTCAGTTGGCATTTACAGTACTGTAAATATATTGAGTCACGTTATGTAAATCAATTAATTCATTTTGCATTAAATGTTATACTTATTATTTTCTATTTATAATTATTTTCTCCGTTTAATAATTAATTATTTACTATACTATTTTGATATAATCAAAAAAATACTTGTCATTTCATTAATTAGTTCTTAATTTACTCTTCTCTATCATTTATTGTTTCAATTTATAGTTTTTTTTAAAAAATGTGTAAAATTAATAATGAATAACTATTACTGTATAGAAGAAAGTAATATTTCTAATATCGTATACTGCTTATAATTAGTTCAAACCGATAGATTATATTCAATCAATTAATTTTAGTCACAAATTAATTAAACTAATAATTTCTAAAATACCCTATTAGATTAGGTATATCACATCTTTTGTAACTTGTAAGTGATTTTCAAACAAGAAAATTTTCAGATATAATATCAACGGTTAATTTTCTAACCTAATAATTAATTAATTAATAATTTTTATAAATTTTAAATAATATAACATATTTAAATTTTAATAATAAATGTGATTAAATTAAGTCGATATAAACCTAACAAATAAAATTTTAAACGAATCGATTCTAACTATTTCTTACTTAGACATCTTTAAATATGTTAAATTGTTAAAAATAATTATGGAAAAAGCAGGACGATTCCCAAGGCTACTCTAGGAGGGGTTAGACTTTAAATCAGAAGTCAGAAATACTTTAGAAAAAATAACATCGACAGAGAAACCAACAAAAAGGCATTAAATAAATATAGTCAAAAAATATCTATATACTTAGATTTGACTATATTTTTAGACACCTACACTTGTCCAAACAAATTATTTGCCATCGATTTTGAAAGCCTTTTGCATATTTATATCAAAATTAAATAATTTAATGTTATGCTTAAAGTATAGTATGAAAATATACAATACTAGTATTATTTAGCTTTATTAATCCATCATCACAGTCTCATGAAAAGATCATATATAACTTTTTATTTTGTCATTTATAATCAATTTCGAGGTGATATATATATATTTTTATTGTTACATAAATAAATAATATATATCTTTTTTAATAAAAATAAGATATATATATATAGAAACGTTATATTTTACTTGTCGCAAGATTATATTAAAAATAAATTTTATATTTTTATTACATTTGGTATACACATCATTGAGGTATCTTTCTCAACGAATAAATAATAATTTGGATATGAAACTTATTTTGGTTATATTGTATAAATCATATAGCAAAAATTTGTCCTGATTGGATAATGTTTGTTTTTTTTCATAAAGGGGACAATGGCAATTACTGTTAATGATGGTTGGTCCAACAATTAGTACTAATTAAATATATTGTTGATGATGATAATTGAGGTTGATAAGATTTGTTCGTCAAATTGTGATTTTATGTTTTTCTAATTTCTATCATTGCACATGGTCTTCATAAAGTTCAGGGAATAATAGACTAAATATGTCTATTGCACTTCTGTTTTTCTGTTCCTTTAATTAGAGGGATTCAAAACATAGCTTTCATTTGTTCATTGTGATATAAAATTATCATTTCAATCGTGTAAACACTTATTTATTAAGAAAAATAGTGCAACAACTTCAAAAAATTGAAATTTGGAACTCTAATTTCATACTATAATTTTGAAATTAAGATTTTATATTGTATATCTAAACATTCTATTAACTTCATCTACTTTGTGTATCAACTTATTTTTGTAAAATGATTTATCGTCATATTACTATAATCTTTTACAATTCGTGTGGTCATAGATTGTCCAAGTAAAATTTGAGAAATCTGTTAGTATATAGTGTTTATTCATGTAATTTGTCATTATTTGACAAATAATTTAAATTTTTTAAGTACTAGAAAGAACTAGTATGTAGGCAAAATTTCATTAATTTGGAGCTTCTAAAAATTTAGATTGTACATCAAATTTTTATCTTTTACAAACATCCTCTATAATTTATGTTTGCGTTATATTACATAATTTTTTATGTGAATATCAAAATAATACTGAAATATAATTATGAACGATCGGCTAAGGGTAACAAAGTCGTGTGCTTCGTCTACTTCACAATATATAAAACAATGTTTGTTGCACCTACTCCAAACTATCACATTGCTTCAGTGTAATCGACACTACTAGTTATTTGTTATAACAAATATTAATAGACTTGTTGTGGAATTAATAATAGTTTTTAAACTTATGGTATAAATCACATTTTTTTAAAAAAAAAAAATTATGTTTCCCATATAGTATCACCAAATACATGTGAAATTTTATTCAAATTTTCACTCAAATAATATTTGCTAAAAATATTTAAAAAATTATGACCAAACACTAATTTAGTAACATTATATTCTCTCTATACTAATATGTGAATCATTAATGATGATACATTTTTTAAAGAGGATTCTTTTGGTTCCTTTCAAAAAAAAAATATAGACATTATTTGATATTAAAAGTAGTTGAAAACCTTATCATAAAAAAATTAGTTTAATGTTAAAAAAAGAGTTTGGGAATCTAAATAAGCTAAAAAATAATAATAAACGTAATCAAAATAAGTCATTATTTTAGAAAGTAACTAAAATAAGTTTGGTGGAAGAAAAAATGTCACTTTATCTAATATTCAAACGTTCTCCATTACTCCTAACAGGTATATTTTAATATATAACGGTACAATTTCTTACACTTTATAAAATGTAAGTTTTTCTTCACCCTTTGTAAAGTAAAACTTTTTCTTACACTCTTTAAAGTGCAATAAAAACTTACATTTTAGAAAGAGGAATATTTTCAAGTTTTGCTCTATAGTGTTTGTCACAACAATTATATTGATTTGACATATCATAAAAATAAAAAAATTATTACACTTATGTATTTTTATTTTTTTAATTCTGAAAGCCCATCCACTACAATAAAAAAGATCATTAGCGGCATTTAATTATTATTATATTGCCGCTAAATATATATTTTTAGCCGCAATATTCACTCTTTGTATATGTCCCTAAAGCCTTTGATGACATTGATTCTAATGACACTTAACTAATGTCAGTAAAGACTTTAGCACTCTTTATTAGTGTCAATATTTAATGCCCCTATAAGTTGTTTTTGTTGTAGTGATCCAAACTCTATTTAAGGACATTCAAACATAACACATTCAACTTTTTAGTCTTCTATTATTCTTCATTCAATCACAAAATAATGTCTTCCTAACCAAAAGTTAGAGTTGCAATGTATTGGGATGACAAAATTATACATGATGGAAATACTGTTTACTGTCGTCCTCCCAAATACAATGCTAAATATTAAATTATTATCCGATATCATATATTTCTTTCACCAATTTATAAAAGAATGAGTATAAATAGTATTATTAAGATTATAGTATAAAATTGTCTATTATATTTTTATCACAAAGACAAGTAAATTTTGAAGAGTGGATTATCTATAATGACGAATCGTGACCAACTTTCTAAGACTTTCAAATGATTACATAGATCAAATCAAGTTAACAATACTTGAAATCTATGCTAGAAAGGAGCTTAAGACTACCTAACAACGTTCTCCTTTATCCGTCAATGTTCATCCACAATTAAAAAATCATAATAGCGTTGATAGATTTTCGATAACTAAATCTATTGATTTTTCTAACATGAGTCATTATCAAAATATTCTTACCGTTCGATATGATTTTGATTTGAACGAAACTATCAAAGATATTGACTGGTAATGCTCAATAATTATATTTTGATTTTTATTTCTTCATTTTGTCAATTATTTATTAATTATATGATTTATTATTATTCTTATTATTATAACTATATATTTCGTAGCGGTTTAATTTAGCAAAATAGAAATATTGCTTCAAGTTATGGACTAGATAATTATTTTGATCATTTCTCACAGTTTGAAATGACGAAAAATGTCGGAACATTCTTAAATTTTCATGTGTCGCCTATTTTTTATGCAAATAATTATCAATATGTCCAACACATGATTTTTTATTTAATTAAGTTAATTGCATGTGATAAATATTTATATTTTTTTTTGCATATATGGAAAAAATATCTCAATTGTGTCACAAACACGACAAAAAACTTCATAAAGAGAGTAAAACAAAATATTTCTTTTCGTAAAGTGTAAGTTCTTTTTTCGCTTTATAAAGTGAAGAAAAATTTTCACTATACAAAGTGTAAGAAAAACTTTCACTCTATAAAATGTAACAAATAGTTCCATTATATATTAAAATATAAACGTTATGGGACTAACGAAAAATATTTAAAATATCGAATAAAATAATTTTTTTTTCACTGAGCTTATTTTAATTAGTTTCTAAAATAATAACTTATTTTAATCACTTTTATTTTTGTGACTTATTTAGAATCCCAAACACTTAAAAAAAACCCATCATTGTTAATAAAAAAAATTGGAAACAACATAGAAAAACATCAATTCATAATATGATATCCTGCAACTAAATATTTACTAGAAAAAGTGAATCTTATCTAGCTAGCCCTATATATAAAACCAAACATTTCAAAAATTATTTTGTTTTATGTTGTGTAAGCTTTTGGCAGTGAAGCTAGTCTACAGTAATATAAAATCATTATAGTAAGGTTATAGGTTCAATTTTATTTTAATCTAAAATCAAAATCCAACTAATTGTATCTATTTGTGAAATCAAGAAATCAAAGTGCACTTTAAAATTAGTCAAATATTTTAAAAAATCTGATTTTTTTCAATTTTTTAATAAAAATATAGAAAAATTAAAAGGGTAAAAATATATATATTTTTTTAAAAAGGAGTAAAATAGCATAAGTACAATATCGTTCTCCCCAAATACCGACCAAATTTTCATTGATTTTAAAAAGAATAAAATCTTTTTAATTTTAATAACATTATTTTTACTTTATTTTACCCTTCGTAAATCATAAATTTTAAAAAGAATCATTTAATTTTGGGCTCTATATTCAATTAGTACTTCCTCTGTTTTTTTTTTCGTAGGTGATTTTTTTTTTCCTAAATGGTTGAATCATATTACTTATTATTTTATAAAAATAATGTATAAATTATCATATTCTTCTTATTATATCTTTGATAAAATGTTAATTAGTCTTTAAAATAATATACTTTGATCAACTCACTAAAATTAATAATCAAATAATATTTATTAGAGTACTTCAAACATTAATTAACTACTCTCTCCATTCACTATTATATAAAATCTAATTTCAAAAATAAACTCATAAATTTAAATAGACATCTAAATATGTTTTAATTTTTAAAATCTAAAATATTTATTATTTATTAAAAAATTAACTTAAAAGTATAGTCAATAAAAATAAAACCTTAAAATTACTTAGTTTCTATTAAAACTGCAATCTAAAAAGATTACATATCAAATGGAACATAGGAGTATGTGATGAAACAGGAAGAAGGGATTAACCAATAACACACCTAACAAAGTGCACCTTAATTTGGATATAAATTAAACCATTATTGACGTTTTGAATATGGAGTACTTCTAGTTCGATAGCGTTAAAAGGAAATAAATAATCTCAAATTATTTATCGTATTTATGTTATACATAACCCTAACTCATTTGCTAGGAATTTTTTTTAAAATTATCTTCACTCATATATTTGTATTAAGATTTATTCCCCTCGTTATTGACGTTTTGAATATGAAGTACTTCTAGTTTCAAAGCGTTAAAAGGACGCTAATAATCTCAAATTATTTATCATAATTATCGTATTTATGTTATACATAACCCTAACTCATTTGTTAGAATTTTTTTTTTTTTAAATTATCTTCACTCATATATTTGTATTAAGATTTATTCCCTTCATTATTGTTTACTTTGTCACAAATTGGGAAAAAGCCGGAAAAATATTTCAACTTAAGTTGAAATTGGTATTACGATATTAATTTTTATGGTGGATCTTTTACTCGAATACTATTTAATAATGTATTCTAAAAGATATAAATGTGTCCACGTGGACACATTACTATTTATAATAATGTAATATTTATATTTATAATTTCCACGTGGACTTATATATAATTTTAAAATACATTATCAAATAGTACATGAATAATAAATCCTTCCAAAATCAATATTGTTAAAATAATCTCGATCAAAATTCAAATGTCTTTCAGACATATTTTTTTTTTCAAAAATCAAATAATGTAGACTTAGCCAAATATTTTAAAAAATGTGTTTATTTATCATATTAATATTTAAAAATTTATTCTACTTTTTTACATATTTCTTGAAAATTTAATTTTTAATATTAAATAGCAAATTATAATATAATACTCCATCCGTCCCTAATTACTTGTCCACTTTTGAATTTACACACCTATTAAGAAAATAATTAATAACATATTGCGTTTATCTCTTTACCCTTATTAATTATAAAGTGATTAAAGTAACTAATGATTTAATTGAGGATAAAATAGATAAAAAAATTAATCCTTTCCTAATTATCAAAATGAAGAAGTAATTAAAGAAAACTATAAAAAAAAATAGACAACAAATTAGGAACAATAAAATTAGTTTTTAAGTCCGTCAAACCAACTCTCGAAAGCATAATATGACAACTAAATGTATCCCCAAGGAGTCATTATCTTCATTAAATTTTTCATTAATTAAGTTGTTTGTAATCTTTAAGTACAATAAATGACTATTGATAATGATGAAAATAATTAAATTTCCTTCAATTATTACTTAATTCATAAATAAAATTTCAATAGTACAATCACTCTTTTTAAATAAAATTTATAATTATTTTATTTTAATATTAAAAATAGACAAATAAAAATAAACGGAGTCGGAAACAATGAGTAAAACCAAAAAAAAATTTGCCCCACGCAGCAATCTACAGTAATACTAGCAACAGCTTTGAGCCACCAAGACCCAAACTAACTGAAACCGTCAGAAAATTAAAATTCCCAAAGTACCCTTTCAGCACCTTCTTTCTCTGCAAAAACTCAAAAAAACACAAACACCGCACTGCAAGTTAACAGTAGAATTTCTGAAAAAAATTATTTGACATGCCACTGTACACTCTTTCTTCAATGTGATGGCGTGTTTTTATCATTTTCACCCCTATACATTAACTGCATTTACTGCTCTGCCACTCACCTCCTTATCCCTACAACAACTAGTTCTAAGTAAGTTGTTTTACTTGGGCTTCAATGAGGTCAAATCTCGTGAACTTCGATGTGCATTTTGTTTATTTTAATTTTTTTTTGCTTCTTCTTCAATTCACAGGTTTTCTGTGTTTTCATGTGTCTGTTTTCTTTCAATTTTTGTCGTTTTTTGGGTTTTTTTTTTAATTTGTAATGTGATAAAGTATTTGTTTACTAATTTAATTTGAACTGAAAGATTCGTCAGTATTAAAAAGTAGTAGTATTGTTTTGGGCTGAGTGATAGAGGGTTATACTTTTCAAAGGGTATATGAGTATTTCGATGTATATGTATGGGAATGTGCTCATGTTGACTGTTGCTTCTTTTTTTCTGTATATACAAAGGTATGTTTTCTCCTTTTGCTATATTTTTTTTTGGTTGTTCAAGTGTTTTTAGGTGAAAATGGGAAATGGGGTTTTGAGTTTTTTTGTTTGAGCAGTTGAAGGGTACTACATTTTGTGAATGTTGTTGCTGGGGTTGAGATCATACGAAAAATAATTTTTTTTTTGGGTATTGGAAAGCATCTTTTCCCTTTTTTTTTTTTTTTTTTTTAGTTCTGTGTAGATGCGGTTTCTATCAATTTTTTAATACACTTTATACTATTGCTTATGAGAAAGTTTGATTCTTTAGTTCATTTGTGAAGCAATTAGAAAAGACTGAAATTTTTACTTTTTTTGTTCTTGTTGAATTCTAGGTAAAAGCTACAGCATTGTTTTCTGGGGTATTTGAAAAACTTCAGTTGTATTGATAACTTTTGAGTAATGGATGGTAGACGGCATTCAGTGGATGTTCCCATATCGAAAACGCTGGTTGCACTAAGAAGAGTGAAGTCACTTAGGGATCCAACTACGAATTCGATTAGCAAGTTCTCTGCAATGGTTGATAAGTTGAATTGGGAAACACATTCAAGTAATGCTATTACTTTAGGATTTGAGAATAGGCAAGAAGTAGGCTACAATGAGGATACTACTGCCCTGGGGGGAAATGGCTCTGTGTTGAATGGCAACCGGGAGGAATATGCAGGGGATCAGGAACTTAACAGCAATAAGGGGAATGGCAAATCGCAGTTGGGTTCGTCTCCAATGGATGCTTGGAATGGGAATGTCGAAATGTCTAACATACACCAACCAAATGAGGTAGAAAGAGGAAATAAATTATCAAGTAAAAGATTAGGTCATTCTTACAGGGATCAAGGAATGGCAATGGCTCGTATTACATCTTCCAACGCCTGGGAGGAGGGCAATGGTTCCAGTAAAGAATCAAATGAAGGTGCAGTGCCGGCAAAAGATGTTTATTATGCAACAAAAAAGAATTGCAAACATAAAAAACATTATAGATCATCTAGAACTGCAGCTAGTAATATCTTCAGTCGTGTAGGTAGTCCGTACTTTTCTGTAAGCGACGCTCCAAACGAAAGCTCAAACCATGTCATTTCACTGTATGGTAATGAAGATGTTGACAATGTGGAATCTGATAACGGTGGATGTGGAATTAGCTCCTGCTGGTTAGGCACCCCCAAGTTTAGGGGATCAAGTCCTCTTACACATATGGAAGAGCGACCACTTTTGTCTGCAGGGATAGGTGAAACACTCTTAGCCATACAGAGACGAAGTTCGACACGAGATAAAAATGGATTTGCTTCACCTTCAGAAAGTCCTAGAAATCTCAGTCGAAAGTGCAGGCCAAAATCATTCAGAGAAATGGTTGGACAGAATGTGGTATCAAGGTCTCTGTTGAATGCTATCTCTAGTGGGCGGATAAATCCATTCTACCTGTTTCATGGTCCTCGTGGTACGGGGAAAACATGTGCATCAAGAATATTTGCAGCGGCATTAAATTGTCTTTCTCCTGATGCTGAGAAACCATGTGGCCTCTGCAGGGATTGTGTTCTCTATTTTTCAGGAAGAAGCAGGGATGTTAAAGAAGTAGATTCCTTGAAAATCAATAAAATGGAGAGAGTTAGATTACTTGTCAAGAATGCAGTGACACCTCCAATTTCATCCAAATTTAAGATTTTTATAGTTGATGAATGCCACTTATTGCGAGAGGAAACATGGACAAGCATTTTAAATCACTTGGAAGAATTGTCTCGGCATGTGATCTTCATAATGATCACCCCTGACCTTGATAAACTGCCTCGTAGTGCAGTGTCACGGTCCCAGAAATATCATTTTTCCAAAATAAAAGAAGTCGATATTTCGAACAGATTACATGAAATTTGTGAGGATGAAGGAATTGATTTTAATCAAGATGCTTTGGATTTCATTGCTTGTAAATCAAATGGTTCAATTCGAGATGGAGAGATAATGCTTGAGCAGTTAAGTTTGCTTGGCAAAAGAATAACAATGCCATTAGTCTATGAGCTAGTAAGTGTTCATTTGTGACTTCCATGTGTTTCCTTTTATATATCCTCATTTTATAGAAGTAACAAGAAGTAATGTTGTGTATTCATCTTCCCTGCAGATTGGTGCCGTCTCTGATGATGAATTGCTGGAGTTGCTGCATCTGGCATTGTCATCTGACACCTCAAATACTGTTAAAAGAGCCAGAGAACTGATGAGGTCGAGAATAGACCCCATGCAATTGGTGTCACAGTTGGCAAATCTGATTATGGACATTCTCGCTGGAAAGTGTCAGAGAAGTGCTTGTGAAGTCAAAGACAGGCTATTCAGCGGACACATTTGTAAGTATAAGGTTCTATTGTTATTTGTCCTTTTATATGTTGCTAAGCATATTCTGCACGTCTCAAATCAAGTTCCTTTTTTGGATAATGACTGATTACTCCAGTGGTATCAGCTGGGATCAGGGGCCACTGATGGGGTGTACTAGCTCCAAATCATCTCTAAGGTTGCTTGTGGCTTGATTAGTTAGGTTGAGATTAGGTTTTAGTTTCTACTTCAGTTTACAAATTCTGGATGAAAATGGACATTTATCTTGCAAGTGCCATATTCATTCAGTGTTAAATTGGTGTTTTCGTCTAAAATCATCTGGCAAAAAATGTGGTCATATTAACTGTTGGTGAGGAATATTTTCTAGCATTCACGCATACATTCTATCCCATTCTGCAAATTATAATAGTGACCAGAGTATGTACTTCTGGACTCAAATCCTTTTTGGTGTACCGCGTGCCACCTTAATACTACTTTAGGGAAGTTTATCAGATAAAGGTATTCAATAAGTGAGAGCATAAAAAGTATCTGCTTAATTCTATCCTTTTTCATTATAATTCAGAATTATAATCTTTGTTTTGCTGCATGACTCATCTTTATTATTCCCTATTATCTGATAATTCTTTGCTCTTACTCATCTACACATTATGTGATGAAGTTCTTTAACGAGAAGTCTAGAACTAATTATGACTGATAGGTATGAAACAAAAAAATAAACTATTCAACTCGACTTTTTTGTTCCGAAAATTATTTTAAGATTGTGTTTTAAATCTCTATGGTGGTGCCCCACTTTTTCGTTGTCTTGGAAGACTGTTATATCTTAAGGATTGCATTTTATTACTGTATATATAGCTGAAGCTGAGAAACAGCAACTTAGTCATGCACTTAAAGTACTCTCTGAGACTGAAAAACAATTGAGGATGTCAAAAAATCAAACAACATGGCTGACTGCTGCGCTTCTACAATTAAGCTCAGTGAGTTCTTCAGTCGATGCCAAAGATGGAAGTTCATGCTTGAGAACGGTATATGAACAAGGTGGGGATGATATGCGTGACACTCTCCTATACTTCTTGTTATTTGGGACAAGGCTAATTTTTATGTTCATCAAGTTCATTGCAGTGGAATTTTGTTTCTGTTGTGTCAGATCCTGATGGTCATCTTTGTAGTACATCATCAACAAGTGAGAGTTTGAAGCACCGTACAAGTTGCGCTTGTGAAAGTATGGAGTCTTGCAAAAGGGGAATGCAGGATGATAAAGAAACTCTGGCTTCTATATGGTGTAAAGCTACTGAAATGTGCGGATCTAATTCCCTTGCGAACTTTTTGAGAAGAGGGAGGTTGTCGTCAATTTGTCTGAAGCAAGGTAGCAGTTCCCTTGCTTTACATCTTATTGCATCATATATATCTTCAGCTTTGCCATCTCTGTGAATACCGTTACCTGATTACATTCTTTTCTTCAATCCAGTGTATAACGTTAGCCACACATGTGTCCCATTTTTTGTAAATGTTGATGCTTCAAATTCTGAGCTTTGTAAACCTCCTTTAATCCAAAGAAGTTGAAATAAGGAGATTTCCTGTAATGAAATGAAGCTAGAATTTTATATCTTTAATGGGTCGTTTGGTGTGAGGGATAAGAATAAAAAGTCTTGGATAAAAAAAAGGGAAAATTTCATATATGGCAAACTTAATTGATTAAATAGCATTATATGGGTATAGTTTACCTAATTACATTCTATGGGTATAGTTTAGTTATTTAGGTATCTTTAATTTTGTATATAACGTTTCTTTTGTTTTTTATTTATACAATTTTATTTTAGAAAAAGTGGTTTGTTACTGAAGCGTTAAATATGCTAACAATAAATTTAGATAATGCCATAATTTAAGGTAAATGTTCAAATTCAATTTTTTTTCAAAAAAAAATAAGTCCTTCTATCTGTTCATAATTCCTTACCTTATTTTTTCCTTTAATCACTCAAAACAAACTGATTTTAAAATTTAGAATTTTCATCCATTCTTTTTCAAGTCGTACTACGAGATTTCTAGGGTTACGATTATGCGATTTTACTTTCTTCCTGCCTTTTCATAAATAATCTGTATATTATGGTTTGTATGAACTTTTAAAGTTTGATATATACAAAAAATTATTTATTTAAGTAAATTTTGTATTCACGTAATTGTATATAGTATATTGCATGTTTAGTATACAAATAGATATTGCCTCATAAGACTTTGTATATATTATCTTAATATACAACCCACTATATACTTAACTTTAGTAATTGATATACAACTAATAAAATATACAATTAAGAACTGTTTCATAATACTTTGTATATATTACCTTAATATACAACCCACTATATACATAACTTTGTAATTTGTCTAAACGACTTTGTATATACTACATTAATATACAAACTTAATATATACTTAACTCCAGTATTTTGTATATAACTACTAAAACATAAAATTATAATATACAATTATATATTAGGCATATTCCTATAACTAAATACAATTGATTTTTGTATATATATACAAAAACAAATATAATAGGAAGCCTTTAATATACAATTCACTACTACCCCCTATTAACTTAGTATACTAGTCATTATATACATAAATTAAATAATTTGTATAAACCAATCGAATAACAGATTCACTCTCCTCTAGCTATGACATTGTTAACAACTTTTTGAACTGTCATTGGGTCAGTTTTTTTCTTGGATCTCAATTCTTCCTTTGATTGTTTATCTTGAACTTGTTTGAATTTTGTCATAGACGCTACATCAACCCCAAAATCTTGAGTTAAATCCATTAAAAACGAGGGTAAATTGTCAACAAAATTGACATGCAATGAAATACCTCTGGTAATACTCATAGGTGAAGATAATTTATCCATTCCGATTTTGAAGAATTTATAATCTAATAAGAATGATTGATTATTTCAACAAAAAAATATGAAAAAAGTAAGAAACAAAATACATATATAATTGTTGAATAAGGAAAAAATAAAAATAATTGATACACGCCTAGATTTTAGGGGTTACCTGAGAAAGTTGAATTCAATTTCGGAGGGAGAAAGTGATTTTTTTTGCCAATTTGAAATTCAAAATCGGATAAAAGTATTAATTATAGGAGAAAACGGTGGAATATGAATAGGAGAGATAATATTGATTTGTATAAAATTATATACAAAATTAAAAAAAAAGTTTTAATACGATTGGTTTAGGAATGAGTGGTGGACCCCATTAATAATAGCAAAAAAAAAACTATAATTATAAAAAGTAAATAAATTAAACTATACCCTTATTATATAATTACTTAGGGATGTTTGCCATCCCTAGTAATTTTCCCTAAAAAAATAGCTTGTTTGGTTGCCATGTTTGGGATAACTTGTGCCACCATTTGTACAATGGTGATGTGATAAACCTTGTTCATGGTGGGATAAGTTATCCCAGGATAACTAGGATAACTTGTTCCCAACCAAGCGAGCTCTAAGAGATAGATCAAGTTTATCCTTTCCTCCTCATTACTCCCACTTGGATACACTCTTAAGGCACCAAATGTGGTTTCTATGGGCAATGATCCCTATTGTTTTTCTGTTCTCTGCTGTCCTTTTAAGAACATTATCAAGCTCTTGACACCTTTAAACCTCCTACTCACTAAATCTATATTTTTATGTAAATCCCTTTGATAAAAAATGAGTCCAAAGAAAGGACAATAGAAATGTATTGGGATTAAACATACTTTGAGTTGAAACGTTTTGTTCCTCTTTGACTGTTTCTCCAACTTCATGATGACAAAATACTTGTTACAAACAAACAGTATGCCTTCTTAATCTATTGAATGTTGCCTTACATAGTTCAACTTTTCTCCCTGTCATGAATATGTTCCAATCCATGGTCCAGGTTGGCAATTGCTGAGCTGGAGTTCTACTGCCCCAAAGACATATCAAAGGCTGAGAAATTGTGGAAACCCATTGCAAATGCACTTCAGCGAACACTATGTTGCAATGTGGAGATCAGAATCAATCTTGTACCCGGCTGGTTCCCCAAAAAGTATTCTAGAATGAAAAGGCTTTCTTATAGACTTTTTAATTGTTCGCTTGGTAAAGCGCATTCCACGATGGAACGTATAAGTAATGCATCGGAAATCTCCGATTCTGCTTCTAAAAGAGTCATAATGGTGGATAAAGTTGTTGAAACATGTTCCTCTGAGTGTTTATCACAAAACTCTCAGATATGTTGTCATGGTAGAGAAATTGTGACCATAAGAAACAGTGATGGAAATGCACTAAGCATTGGATCAGATACACCCCAGATATTATTGACAGATGGTTCCCTGCAAACACATCAGTTAGAATCTGATAGTTTGAAAGAGAGAAGTACTTGCAGATGCCGGGATTTATTTACCATAGAGTCAGAGAAAAAAACAAGCTGTTTTCCTAGAACAGTAGGACTTCTAAAGAGATCAAGGTCATCAAATGCTTCCCATATGACTTTTTCGATTACTCAACCACAAAGCAATTTGGTTCTATCTATTCCCAGCAAGACACCTTGTCAAAGCCACATTCCTTGCAGCAGTTTAAATAATCACTCTTCTGGGGATCTAGATATGTAAGTATTTTACATGTCCGAATAATTTTTCCCATATTTCTTCTTAATACAAGTTCTGTGCTATAATCCTATTTGTGATCTTCCTTAAAAATATATCCATTTGTGATCTCAATTTTTGGTTAGCTTTTACATCTGTGAAACCCACAACTTATATTACCAAGTTCTTATTGGCATTATAACCTAAATCTCAATATGCAATTGGTAATGGACCGGTAAAATAATGGACACCAGAAGATATGGCTGGATCTTGAACTGCTAGATGCCTTGTTTGGCAATTTGTTTTCCGAAATCCTGGAGTGAAACATCTGATTTAGTTCATGGTTTCAGAGTTCCTGTTCAATGAAAGAGTTGTCTGTAGCAATGCCTGATTTACAAACCATTTCTGACTGCCTAATCATTACATGAATCTTTCTATATATTGAACTGCTTTTTTATCAAGATAGCCATTTATCACCAGTATTGTGTTCTTGTTTCCCAATATTAAATATAAAGATAGAATGTTCTCTTCTTTTTGTCAACAGTTCTAAGGAGTCAAAGTCGCGTTATTGGAGAACTGCTCTTTTACCCTTCAGGAAGGTAACCATGGTACCTTTAATTTAACATTTTTATAGACACATGCTTGTACCCAATCAATACCTGTCTTCGAAGTCCCAAGTTCTCTTATGGCTTAACATTGTTGATATCTTTACTATTTATGTTAAGCCAAAAGAGAACGCGGGACTAGTTGCTGATCGAAATCATCATTTAGAAAATCTGTAAAATCAACATCTCCATACATCCAAAAGTTCATACTACTAACCAGTAATGTTCGATAACGCAGGCTTTGCAGCTGAGACATCAGCATGAAAATCCACCCCAAGAATGGATTCTACCTTATTCTGCTGCAAACTAGCCATTGGAAATATAACATAAACAGTGAAAACAACTGATGGTGCAACATAACTTTCATCCATTTTCATGATTTAAGTAAGCATTTTTTGTTACAGTTAGCACTAACAGAAGTCCTAATCCAGAATAACTGTTTAATTAACTTTGTGTATATACAGCCTGAGGATATCTTGGTCTCCTCCACTATATATGTATCAAATTTAAGCTGTGGTTTCTGTGGCCTATAAACTAATGTTAATTTGTTTTTTGGCTCATTTCAAGTCTTTTCTTCTATGTGGGCCAAAAAATTATGGATTGAAATCCATTAGAAATATCAAATGAGTGGTCCATTTATTTTTGTTATAAATCTTTAGTTACAAATTACAAGTACAACTAATTCACGTGAAGACAGTATGATACCCACTTTTTATTTGTACCATTCTTTTTGGTAAAATTGTTTCACCTTTATGATAGGCCTTGAGTTCGATTTTCGATATAGAAAAAATCTTGATAGAAATGTCATCTCTGAATGAGTGTGTGTGATCTAGATTTAGTTAGAGTTCTTAAATAGAATTAAAAGAGAAAATATTTTACGTTAATTTTAACGAGTCTCCAAATTACTAAGGCCGGCAAGTTATTCTTTTTTTATTTAATGAAATAAAAAGCTTGAAGTATAATATAAAAGTTGATATAGTGATTACATATATAAGGACCAGGTTTACACCTTGTTAGACACGGTACAACATCACCCATTTTGTATAAAGTTATGCTCTATTATTTGTCAACGTTGCTAAAAAGTATTCGGACAAGTAATATAAGATGGAGGGAGTAAAATTCTATCGATACAAATTTAAAATAAAAAAAAACTTTTTTCTTACATGTAAAGTATGATTACGTTAAATACAATAAATATTAATATTTTTTATTGAATGCTTCCCTTGAGATTCTCTTACTATTTTTATTATATATTCTTCTTCTAATAAGGAAAAAACATTCCTGCCAAATGGCTTTAATGTTTAATACTATGTTTTTTTTTTATAATATTATATGAACTAGAGGCTAATCACATTAGACTGATAAGGTATATTATAGTTTAAAAAATATTGTTTTAGAATATAGTTTGATTATTTTAATAATATTTTTTTTTAAAAAAAAAATTCACCTTGAAGGAATCTAGTGGCTTTTTTAATGACACCTTGGTCCACATTCCACACTCACACTTTCCTTTCCCTTTAAACAGTCATGCATTCACATAAAGACACTGACTGTTTTTTCTCTCTCTAAAATTTCATCTTCTTCCATGGCTTCTCGCCGGAAAATCAAGAATTCCTTCCGGGAACCACATTATTGATTCACATTCTTTTTTAAAAGAGGGTTGGAAGAAGAAAACAAAGGGTGTTTATAAATGGCGGTGTTTTTAAGGTTTGTTTTTTGTGTTTTATTCTTTGCTTTACTCGGATTGAGTCGTTACAGGGTTTTTTCAGAGCCTACACAGGATAAGCAAGCTCTCCTTGCTTTTCTGTCTCAGATCCGACATGCCAATCGGGTCCAATGGAATTCTTCTGCTTCTGCTTGCACTTGGTTTGGGGTTGAATGTGACCCGAACAACACTTTTGTTTATTCACTGAGACTTCCGGCTGTTGGTCTCGTCGGGAAAATTCCTTCGAACAGCTTAGGCCGGCTGAGTCAACTTCGAGTTCTTAGTCTTCACGCCAATCGTCTATCTGGTTCAATCCCTTCGGATTTTTCTAACCTTAAGCTTCTTCGTAGTCTCTATCTTCAAAAAAATGAGTTTTCCGGCGAGTTTCCCGAGAGTATTCCCGGGTTGACCCGGTTAAACAGGCTGGATCTTTCGTCCAATAACTTCACTGGTACTATCCCTTTCTCTATCAATAATCTGACCCATTTGACTGGACTTTTATTGCAGAACAATAGCTTTACTGGTACTCTTCCTAGCATTAATCCGCCTGGTTTAGTAGATTTCAGTGTTTCGAATAATCAGCTAAATGGGTCAATTCCTACTGCACTTTCCAAATTCCCAGCTTCCTCTTTTGCTGGTAACATTGATTTATGTGGCGGCCCATTGCCCCCATGTACCCCATTTTTTCCTTCTCCTTCACCTTCCCCTGAAACAGAACCAAAAACCCCTCCCTCAATTAAGAAATCCAAAAAGCTATCAACAGCTGCCATAGTTGGAATAGCTATAGGTTCAGCAATTGGGGTTCTACTACTCTTGTTACTCCTTTTCTTCTGTTTAAAACGAAGAAAGAAAGACCCATCAAAGACACAAAAACCTCCGGTAGCATCAAGACCTGCCGGGGCAGTAACAGGGGCAGCGGCTGAGGCTGGTACATCGTCGTCTAAAGACGATATAACCGGTGGTTCAGGTGAAGGGGAAAGGAATAAACTTGTGTTCTTTGAAGGGGGTGGGTATAGTTTTGATCTTGAAGATTTGTTAAGAGCTTCTGCTGAGGTTCTTGGAAAAGGGAGTGTTGGAACAAGTTACAAAGCTGTTCTTGAAGAAGGCACTACAGTTGTTGTTAAAAGGCTTAAAGATGTCGTTGTGCCTCGAAAGGATTTTGAGCAACAATTGGAAGTAATGGGGAAGATGAAACATGAAAATGTGCTACCTTTGCGAGCATTTTACTATTCAAAAGATGAAAAATTGTTGGTATCTGATTACATGCCTGCTGGAAG
Organism: Solanum lycopersicum; assembly: GCF_036512215.1. NCBI lineage: Eukaryota > Viridiplantae > Streptophyta > Magnoliopsida > Solanales > Solanaceae > Solanum > Solanum lycopersicum. The sequence goes on along the minus strand of NC_090802.1, from coordinate 59,104,290 downwards.
TTTATCAGCTCTTCTCCATGGTTAGTTAAAAGTAACTCAAAACTTGTTCGTTTTAGTATATTATATCTTACTGCAATTCTCTATCTTGTTTTACTATATTATACCTTACTGCAATTCTCTATCTGTTATATCTAAAATTTGCTCTCAAACACTTTTGAGTTCCATTTTTTCACCAAAGTTTTAAAACTTAAATGGCAATAAAGATAGCCGCATTCAATCCTTTGCTAGATTTTAGGGACTTTGTTCTGATTCTTGAAGAGTTATAAGGGGGTTAGGTGGGTTTATAGGTATGAAAAAGATTGAATTTTTATTTTGTTTCTTTTTTTGGAAGAATAAATGGGGCTTCAATCTATACACGTGCAGATCATGTACACATTGTAACCATAGTTTTACAGCCCTTCTGAACTGGCATTGCATTATTGTTTCACTCAATTATTGAAGTTTGGTACCACTTAATATACTTCTTTAGTACATTTATTGTCAATTCAACCGCAAATTGCGCTTTTTGTTTCTATAATTCCTTAAGCTACAGAACATTCTTTTTTGAGAGAAATGGAACAATGACCTCTTTTGTTAAGCTTTACTTAAATCGAGAGCATATCAGAAATAATCTCTTTATCTTAACAGACACACTTGTTAGATTACACTTTTACTTTCTTTTATATGAAACGAACGTTACAAAGCAACAGACCACCATGATGGTCAACATACCTTCTTTTTATAAATGAGTTTAAAAAGTGGAAAAAGAAGGCTTCTTTCTTGTTCAAAGATTTACCTTTTATTTTGCTACATTGCTTGTATCTATCTATGCCTTAAAGTCTCTGCTCCATGTTTATCAATTTTTTGCCTCAATCAACAAACTACCTCTATTATTTTAGTTATATATATATATATATATTTTATTATACATGGGGGGAAATGGGGGAGGGAATAACAAAGTGTTGTGGAGTTTGGTGATATCAAATATATTAGTTAAATATTAATCTTTGGTTTTCTAACCCCACAATTTTCAAATCATGATTTTAGTAGTAATTGTTGTAAGCTTAAACAATACTTATATACTTAAAAAGCTTATATTACTTTGGCTTTAAGCTATTTGGTGGTTATAACTGTCTGATCATTATTCATCTAATCTTGATTCTTTTGCTTTACTTTATTCATCATTGCTTCTTGCTGTCCCCCATTTTTCTTCTTTTGTTGAAATAACGTGCTGCTTTACTCTATTGTCCATTGATTCTTGCTGTCACCCATTTTCTCCTTTTTTTGGGTGAAGTAAAGTGCAAAAGAAAACCTAATAATACACTGTGTACTCTTGAGTCTTGAGTAGTTCAACTGCTTTGAATTAGAATCCAACTTATTAATTTGCATTGACATTAGTTTCTTAACAACTTAATAAGTGTAATCGTACGAGTGAGGTCTGACTTTTGAGTAGGTAGGATGTACGCTGAACTTATCCTTACCTTTGATCGTCGTTGGTTTGTTGTCTAATAAGAATGTTTACTTGTGGTTAATTCTTATAGGTAGTAGAGGATCAGGGCGTACGCCACTTGACTGGGATAGTCGAATGAGGATAGTGTTAGGTGCAGCAAGAGGCATTGCATACCTCCATATTTCAGGAAAAGTTGTACATGGAAACATCAAGGCTTCGAATGTTCTCCTTAAACAAGATAACCAAGATGCATGTGTATCCGACTACGGATTGAACCCTCTATTCTCCACCTCTGCACCAGTTAACCACCGTGTTGCAGGATATCGTGCACCTGAGGTTCTTGAAACTAGAAAAGTCACCTATAAATCGGATGTGTATAGCTTTGGAGTGTTAATGTTGGAGCTCTTAACGGGTAAAGCTCCAAACCAAGCTTCACTAGGTGAAGAAGGCATTGATTTGCCTAGATGGGTCCAAAGTGTTGTAAGAGAAGAATGGACCGCGGAGGTGTTTGATGTTGAACTAATGCGATACCATAATGTGGAAGAAGAGATGGTACAACTACTTCAGATAGGTATGGCATGTGTTGCTACCATGCCAGACCAAAGACCTGCCATGACCGAGGTGGTTAGGATGATCGAAGAAATGAATCGTGGTGATACAGATGATGGTCTTAGACAATCCTCCGACGATCCCTCTAAAGGTTCTGAAGGCCAAACACCTCAGGAGTCTAGAGGTTCACCTCATGGTGTTACACCATAAAAAGAAAATTAATCATAAAAATGGATGGCTTGATTTGTCAAAAATTCTCAGAAAAGCCTAAAGTAAATTGTATTAGATTCTTAGGTGGGGAGCCTTTTTATGTGTTTTTATTTTATTTCATTTTTTTTCTTCTTCTTGAAATTATTATTTTGAGAAAATTTGTGGAATGATTTTTACAGATGGTTAGTTGAGAAATTTGAATATTTCAGTTGGAAGTGATTGGGAAATTGACCTTGTGAGTTTAAAAAAAATCATGTGATTCTTTTGGTATAAAAAGCTGTTGATTTACACATCCCATTATTAGTTTAATATTTGTCAACTAGCAATTCAAAAGGTTACATCTTGGAATTCTAAGAATTTGTGAGAGGTGGTAGTACTAATAATATTTTAATATAAGATTAGGTGGATTTGGTCTGACTGCAAGGTGTTAAATCACATGCACTTCATGGACTCTATGATTTTTTTTTAATTTTCTTAATTTTCGTTCGATATTTGATATCTATTTAAAATTCTAATTAATTTAAATTTATATTGTATATGATTCGTTGGAAGAAATACTCCTAACTAAAGGTTTATATTAAAAATGAAATAGATGATTGTTGATGGTTGTGTGTGGGTCGGTAATTTTATATTTGTTAAGGCATCTTCAATCTTACTCTATTTTATTGTCCAAATATAGAGTTATTTATTTTTTCAGATAATTAATTTTAATTCAATACTTTATTTTACTCTGTGGATTTTTTTTCTCTCTCCTCAATTTATATTATTATTTTTATTTCATCTTATTTCATAATATAAATTCCTTATTTCTTCTTCAATAATTACGTTATAATTTTCATCTGATATAATATTTTATTTTTTTAAATTTTTTATTCAAATCAGAGATTTTCATTTAATCACCATTTTCGTCGTTGGAGTTGGAACCTCTACGACATCGTGAATTGGTGCATTAAGATCATGTTCACCCTTAATTATCACGTTGTGCAGTATAATGGATGTAGTTATTATTCATGTAACACTTCATTTCCTCAAAAAACGTGACAGTCCTATAATAATTGTAAAACATAATTGTAAAACTCCGAATGCATGCTCAACATCTTTTCGGCATGATTCTTGTTTCATTTCAAATTAATTATTATGTTATGTATTGTATTTCATCTTGTATTTAAATTAGTGTTATGTATTATATTATTATGTTGTATTTAAATTATCATATTGCGTATTTTATTTTTAAATTAAAATTTTCATCTCATCGTATTTATTATGTTCATTCTTTATAATGAAAATTAATAATAAATTCAAATCATATCATTAATGAAAATTAGAAAAAAATAAAATACTATTAATTCTGGATGAAAGTACTATATATTAAATGATATATTTTTTAAAAATATTATATTACAATTAAAAATAAGTATGAATATTATATATTTAATTAATATCATTATATGTAAAATAATATGCTAATTAAAAAGTAATAGAAATAATAATAAAATAGTGAAAAAGTAAAATAGAGTGTGAAAAGTTTGGAGAACTAACATTCACATATCTATATTTAAAGAATTATTAGTGATATAGAGATGGATTGGAGTGTCCATTCTCTATTTTACTCTATATATAAAGACGGATTGAAGATGGTCTTAATGCACACATTTTTATAGAGAAAATTGTAGAAATAACAAAAACTAATAAACGTACTTTATAGTTATAGTTCCATTTGCTATTGAAATGACGATTTGTATATCCTTGTCATATTTCGCTTGCAAAAAGACAAATAAAGTAAATACATACAAATTTTGTATTTATATATTTAGAGATTTTACAGAACTCCATTTATATTTCGTTTGCTAATATACAAAAATATTAATTTATTAGAAATATTTCATAAATCATATATAAATAATTAGGATAAGCATACTGAATTTATACAATAAAAAATGAAACTATACAAATTTAAAATCTATAGCTACGAATTAAAAAAAATTATACTGTATAGTACCTACCTAATATATGGGCTAAATATTTGTTATTCCCCGTAATTTTTTCTTTTTGCTAAAATTTGGTTAATTTTGATACAAAATTTTAAAAAAATAAAATAAAAATTAATAAAGTTAAAAAAAAAAAAAAAGGTACCAAAATATATAAGAAAACTGATCTTTTTTAATCTCTTGAAAAAAAAAGAAGCTGACTGACTGGCAGATATAAGGATGACATAAGCATTAGCAATTAATGTCATCATTAAGTATAGAATTTTAGACAAAATCAAAGACAATTTTTTAAATATCTATTCCTTTGATTCAATGTGATAAGTATTATAAAATGAAATATAAAAAGGAGAAAAATGCATATTTTTTCAAAAAAAATTGCAAATAAAAAGAAATACTCCTTAGATTTTATTTTTAATTTTTAACACATCAAGAAAAACTATATTTTTTTCTCTATTCTTAATATTAGTTCGTTCTTCTTAAATAATTTCTTAAGATCTAAAAATTATACATTATTTTTTAAAAAACTTAAAATTACTAAAAACTGTAAAATATAAAGTGCACAAAATAAAAGTGAACTGAGGCATGAGGGATTATATGGTAATTTTCACTTAGATATGTGAACAAAAGTGTTTTGTTATCGACACGAGACAACTCACGTATTTTCATCTGGATATGTGTGTATAATAGATATTCTATTTCTCTGTATTAATTTATTTGTATAGTTTTAATTTCATATGAAATTTACGAAAATAACTATGACTTTTGAATTATATAATCATACGCCAAAAATTACTGCAGAATCCTATCTCTAAAAGCATTGTCAAAAGAGATAAAAGTAGTACTTCATTTGAAGTTGAGACAAACAAAATCTACTTCTTAAAGAGTTTGAATACTAAAGAAGCAAACATAAAATAAAACATTTCACTTTGTTTTGCTTTTTTATGTCTTACACTTTCTCCTATTATAGCATCTACAAGTAGAAATTGCACTCAAAACTAAAAAGATAAATTCAATTTTCCCACTTAACACTTTCTTTCACTTGAATTCAAAGAAACAACACCTATTAGTCAGTACTCGTGTTGGGTCCCCACTAAAATTCTAGAGCTCTCAAAATGGGTTTTGCCGCTAGGCCAGGCAATTCAATTTTTGAATTAATTGAGGTTGGACATAATACTTTCAGCCCATTTAGAGATGAGTTTTTTTTTAGTGCAGCCTCATTTGGCCCATCCCGCAAGCCTCAGAGGTTAGGTCGCAGGCTGTGGATTTTAAAAATATTTATTATATATATTTTAAGTAGTGTATTACTTGTTAAGATTTCATCAATAAGTATTTTTGATATATCAATGTAAAATCAAGACTATATTTTTTACATACCTTTTACATTTTAGAGTCATTAGCCCACTAAATTTTCTTATTAACCCAAATCTATTACTCCATTATAAACTTTGACCTCTTTTACTTCCGTTGTTATGCCCAATTTTTCACTTCTCCTTTACAGTCATGTTTATGAAAATAGTGATCACCTAATGTTTTTTGCTCGGATGAAACTTATGAATGTTGTATCCTGACCATTTTGTATTTGTTTTGTAAATATATACTAAAGTATGTGTAATTCATCAACGTTCGTATTCTCTCAAAGAGGAAAATGTTATCCGTTTTTTGGTTGAAGAGTTAACCCGTCCCAATTTGTGGCCCGCTTACGGCTGAGTTGAGCTGCTATTTTATACGCCCTTTACTCAAAAGAATAAGCCCAACACAATCCATTATACTCTAATCCCTTAGGATTGAGTTGAGCTGGGTCAACCCATTTTGACAGCTCTACCAGTATCAATTATCAATTATGGAGAGGAACGATGTCTTTCACGACTAACATAGTCGTATGAGACTTCTTTATATGACAAAAAGCAAACTCATATCTTACCTTTTTGGTTCGCATTTAAAAAGCTTCACATCTTTATCTAAATTGACTGTTTGTCCGAACAATATAGTCCCGTCAATTCATTCTGAAGTGGTGCTTTGAAATTGCATGCAGCACTCTCATTCAAACTTGAACGGTGCACCAATTTCGACATTAGCTCACAGTCCTGCATTTAGTGAACCTAGTCAAATGTTTACTTGGATCCCACCACAAATCCACAACAGGACAAAATTTGTGCTTTAAATTATATCAACGAAGGTTTTCAAATGGCTAAGCGATCTGTCGAAGCTGTGGGATGTCAAAATACATTGGTGCGGAGTATTTTAATTCCTTGTCCACTCTTTCTAGTGCTTTCTGAAAAACATAAAGCTCAAAATTCGAACCTCTCATTTAAGGACAACAAAATAAAGACAGGTTGATAAATTAAGTCCAGCCAATCCCCAACACACTTGAACAGAGAGATTGGCTCTGTTTGTTGTCTATCTGAACTTGGACTTTTTGTATGTTAAGATTAACTAGACCATATTAGGCCGTTGAGGGAGCAGAAGGTTATAAAACTTATCATGCAAGAAGAAGTGTTTTCCCTTGCTATCAACAGCTTTCTTCCACCCACACCATCCACCATTCACTATTTTCTTGATATCATCACTGCCGGTATAATGAGGATCCAGTATAAGGAAAGCACAATCTCCACTTGCATCGTTATAATCCACACCCAGGAGAGTGTAGGCAAGAACACCACCACCTGAAGGCATGCTAAAATGCTAAGTTTTCTGATTTAAGACTGAAGTAGGTCTGACAATAACCACTTCATGTACAAGTCAAAAGCATAATATAGTAACTGTATGACCTACCAATCATGATAGGAGTTCCTTGATTCTCAAAATGCAATGCCAACTCTCGGCACTTTTCAGGAAGCTCAGCTCCAGATCTGACATTTATGATTTTGCAACTAGCCTATCCACAACAGTAATTTAAAGGGTTAATACATAGTTAACTCCCTGACCTTGTAGCTAAATCACTTTAATACACCCCAGTATCATGGGGGACCCTTTTACACACCAAACATTTCACCAAGTGTGTGTATAGACCCGTGAAATTGAGGTGTATAAAAGGTTGAACCAGTTTTGTAAAGCAATGAAATTGAGAAGTTTAAAGGGGAGTACAATTAACAGCTAAAGAACGAAAAAAGATAGTCAAAAGCATAAAATTTATCTAAAGCAAAACTCAATAGGTATTTTATTAACACTTCAAGATAGGCTCAAACTTACTCCAATTAGTTTATCCAACACAAAACTCAGTTCAATGGCTCCAATCCATTCACGTGACCCTATAAATGAAGGATCTTTGTCACCAATCTCTACAAGTGCCTGTTGTATTTCCCTGAAAGAATGTGCAATTCACTTTCAGAACAATAAATTTTTACTGAAGATATGATGTTCATTTAAGATTACATAAGCACATACTGCAGTGTGATTACTATAGATTAGTTGACGCTTTTAGTAGAAATTTGGAGCTCTATTTATTTCACTGCAAAGTAATCAGTATGTCTTTGCTAAGTTGTGAAGGTGGACCAGTGATGTCAAAGGGGCACTTAAGCCCTGAATTGAGGATCAAAACGTGTTGAGCGCTTCGCCTCGCCTCACTTCGCTTTATGTACGCTCAAGTGTCGTCATCAAAGTTCTTAGGCATACTTTTCCTTGCCAATGAGCCTCTTCTAAAGAGGTTACACTAAACAATTGGTTTATCACTTTATCATAAAAATATTCAATTTCTTGGTCAATATATTTGCAATTCATGTTTATAATTATTACTCTTGGGCTAAACATATGTATTTCTCCCTTGGCGCCTTTTTGCATTAAAAGCCCACGCTTTATTTGCAGTTTGAACTTAAAGCCCCAGCATATTTTAGAGCTTTTTTACGCTAATCGCCTTTGAGAACACTGAGGTGGACCTGCATGCTTAATATGTATACTCTCCTTTTCATTATCTATCTTGGTTTGACTAGGCATGGAGTTTAAGAAAGAAGAGAAGATTTTTAAATTTTGTTCTCAAACTAAGGATATATATAATGTACAGAAGTGCTCTTTGAACTTGTGGTTTTAAACAGTCATGTGGGATGAAATTAAAGACTTATCTTTTTTATTTGTCCCAAAAAGAATGACATCTTTCTATATTTAGCAACAATTTAACTTTAAGCTACTCATTTACCCTTAATAAGATGATTTATAGCCATAATTTTTTTGTGGATTGATTTAGACCACAATTTCCAAAAGTCTTTTTTTTCTCTTAAAACTCAATGCTTAGCCAAACACCTTCATATGAATTGGGACAGATGGGGCAGTAATAGAAGGTGACATTCTTTATAAACAGACTAAGAAAGGATAAAACAAACACAGAGATTGAAACAGAGTCACTATTATTTATGAAGATAGAAATCGGCTTCCTTTGTCGGAACAGCGATGCTATCTGCAAGATAGTAAGTCACATTGTACTCGCTTTTACAGTGGAAACTGGAAAGAGGCTATAACCTATAAAATGGATTTGTTGTAATCCTCCTTTAACTCTCTTTTAAATCACCCTAATAACAATTTTCATCAAACCAACTAGCCCGTATTCCAGTGCTCTATTTTGAAGCGAATGCAAATGGAGTGTTTTAACATCTATATCTAGCAGTTTCTTGTTATGAAAACAGAGCTGTGAGCTAAGGAAAAAAACACTGAGCAAGCATGTATAATTAGTACTGACCTAAGGCATCAAACGAAAATACGTTCAGGCAAACTAATCACCTACAAAAAGACACTTTAATCACTGTAGCTAAAGGATCTACATGATACCTGTGTGACGGGACATCAATTGAAGTGTAATTTTGCAACTTGAACCATGAAATGATTGTTTGCAGAGAGCGGTAAGCACAGCCCCAACCCTGTGAGGTATATAATGGTGACTATTAAATAAGCTACCTAGCTAAGTATTACTGTAATCTAACAGTAGCAATGTAGCATTTCTCAATCCATCAACCAATAACATACTATTAGATTTTTTTTTAAAAAAAAAGAAAGTGGAAGTGGAAGTGAAAGTGAAAGAAAAGCTTCAGAACCAAGGAAAACAAAATACAAATTAAAACTAAGTACATACATATGAAAGTTTGCATACAATGAACAGAAAGGAGATTTCTTGAACCAAAAAGTACAGCAAGCAAATTGTATAACAATGTTCAACATATGACGGTGCCCAGTAAAATTTCACCTATGGAGTCTTCAAAAAAGAAATTATTACCGAGTCATCAAGTCCCTCATGGAGGTAATGGTAGTACTGATAAGAACCTTGAACCAGAGAAGCCACACCTCCAGAAACTGCAGAGGGTATGACAGTGTTAGCACAAATAAAAATTACGATTCCGTAGTGGGTAGGCAAAAGAGGAAACAAAAAACTACTCACCACCACTACTTGGTATCGTCAAATGTACATCCTTGAGAAAAGAAGAACCTGATAAGGCCATAACATGATGGAGAGCGTTCTAAGCATGAGTAAACAGACATGTTAAACATATGTATATATAATTCTGACACCTCACCTTTCTGGACTAAGCTGCTACTATGTTTCTTTCCTACTACATCAATGGCATTTGAAATTCTTAGAAGAGGGCGATCAAAAGGTAAACCAAGTCTCAAATGAAGGGATCTTCTTGTTTCAACTGCCATAAAACAAGCCTTGTCAGACCACATTTTTAGCTAAATGATAATTAAACATTCACAGTTATTCCAAGCTTCAAGAGGTTTCACCTTGCTTCAGTTCTGTTTCACCATAACTAAGTTCATATAAGACTGTAATCGGATGTAAAATTCCTGGAGGAAGGAAGTGATATGGATGCAACTGCAAGAAAATTAAGAGCAGCACCAGTTAACTTCTGGGAAATTCAAGAGTGTTGCTAGTTTAACAACGTACAGGAAAAGTTGTTTGAAGGTAAGTAAATTCATAAGTTCAAATGAATAACAAACTATTTTTCAATAAGAAGAGTTATTACTTGAAGTCACAAGAAACATTAAGTGAAGGACTCCGAAGACCCAAGAAAGATGCATAATATTGTACCAAGAATAAAACTAGATGAAGTAAAATGAAAAGTAAGTGCTGCTGTCCATTTCCCCTATTTGTTATTTATGTTCTCTCTTAGACCAGTTTATGTTGAAATTAATGGAATTAGCGCCCAGTAAACTGTATATGTTCCTCTATACTGGACACTATCCTCATATTTTTCTAACCTACTCTATTGAACTACTCTTTTCCTATTTCAGAAATTTCAAATTACATATACACAACTAACTTTCCAGAGTGCCACCAGAAAAACTTTATCTAAAATCCAACTCAACATGAAATTTCTAAAATACTGTAACTTCTTACTGAACAAATGTTTGAACGATGGAAGAATGATTAGACAACAGAAATTTCTCTGAAGAAAACCAGACAGTATAGCTTTTCATTTATTTACCAACTCTAAAGAAAGTCCAACTTTACAAGATATCTCCGTTGGTTGCATACTTTGTAGCTACACACAACCTGCCCTAGTTAAATACTAGTATGTTACTACTAACACTGAACATAATATGTGATGAATCAAGCCTGCCCACATCCCAAGCAACCTCAACACCAAATTAATAAAAAGAAGATACTTCAAAACTGAAGCACCCAACAAAGTGGAGAAATGACATAATGTGCTCACCTCTGGATGCCCTTTTAAAAGGTCGGGAATATTAACTTTCCTCATGGAGTGTAACTGGTCAACTAGTGCAGGGATGACCAACTTTGAAATGCCATAAGACAGTGACAGATCTTTCGACGCATAACAAAGCACTTCTAGTTTATGACCTATGACCAGAAGTTGAGTTTCTTGGGTGGCTGAAAGAAAACAATTCACCAACTGATTAGGGGACCACAAACTAGACCAAGTTATTCTCATCTATATATCCCCACAAAAGCAGGATAAATAAAAGAAAGGCCAAATTATCTGTTAAAATATCATTACCTGGATAATATTCAGCAATAGGTGCAGAAGGTTTCACAGAATTCATTGATTTGTTAAGCAGAAAGCTAACTTGGATTTTATCTGCACTCTAAACAGCAAATATTTTAAAACAGTTGTATACATGCCCACAACGAATTGAAGGAAATTAAATACAACTTCCAGTTTTAAAAAACTCAATTTCGGTAGGTTGTTGCTTGGATTGAAGAAATCACATTTGCACTTTGACTATAATAGTATTTGAATCTTGAGGTGAAATATACCTCCTCTATTGAAGAAAATGAGGTAATAACTTTGCTCCTTGAAGAGAAGTGTGAACATAACAAAGCTTTTGTATCAGAATCTTTAAGTTCAGAGAAAGAACTTGAACTATCTGTGCTCAGTTCTGAACCACGAAGAACAATAGCACCAGAAGTTTCATTTAAAGCTTCTATTAGGCAAGTAACTTGTGGATCTCTGAATTTACTAGCAACAGCATCAGCTGCACGCATATATATCTCATGTATATCTGTTAAATAAAACAAGCTAAAGTCAGCAACTAGGAATTGCAAGGCTGTGGAAGCACATCTTACACACTACTACCTCTGATATGTAGGAAAGCAAAGCCTAAAAAGATCACTTTGTTTTGATGCATAAAAATCTATTTTAGGTACCTAGAAGAGTTGTAATCACTAATTCAATACAAAGAAACACATAAAGATAATAGAGATCTCTTCATTTAGATAATGCTTATTCATAAATTCTTCGGTTGTGAAATTGAAGCAATGGAACTAAAAAGTTGCAAAAATGATGATAGAGAAATGGCATGTCTTGGTTGCCGAATCTTTCTAGATATTTCTCAGCTAGAAACAAAAAATCTTTTTTTCCTCCCTAGGAGTTATCCACCTTGCTCAATTTGTGACTTGAATCAACACTCACAAATGGCATTCTAGTACTTGATCAAAAGGAAAGAAAAACTCAAGGATGGTATTCCTGGACAAATTCTTTCTTGATTTGATAACTACAATTGGTCTCAACAGGCTTATCGTTCACCCTCATTAAAGGTACCACTGAAGGATCAAACTTGAATTGTTAACAGATTAAGACTTAAAAGAGAATCTTGCAATTTTCCGTTTTTCTAAAATCTACTAGCTAGTATCCATCTCTATATATACATCTACTGTTAATTTAACAGAATCAACTTTCATGACCATAAACAGCCAATTCAGGAGACATTCAACACTGGTATACTACCAATACTCACTCCGGACATCTGAATTTGAGAAAAGGAAAAGCACATAGAAAACATACTATAATTATCCAGGAAGAGGCTAGAATAAAAAGTTGAACTTAATGGTGTCTCGTAAAACATGGATGAGTTAACAAATAGAGATATGAACGGACTATGAATTTATGCAGGGGGAATTAAGGAAGCACTCACCGTTAGGTTTGCTTGGCTGATAATATAAAGGCAATTTTACTTGCAAAGCACAATGGAGCAAACAACCTCTTTCCCAAACAAACTTTTCAGGATTGTCTTCATACACAATTGAACTAACACTCTCAAGACTATCCATTTTTCCATTCCTGGACACGAAAAAACGAACATCCTTAGCGTTATTCAAATCCACCACAGCCCCGATCAGCTCCAGATTCCCCAAATTTGCATCACTGGACAAACTTTTCCACAAATTACAAGCTGCATTAATCGCCTCCTTCGCGATTTTGTCAAAATTACAGTCTTTTTCGACAATTAAAGCTCCAATAACTTCAAAACCCTTGGGGAGCAATGTTCTTATATCATCTTTCAATAAAAAACAAAATAATACATAGTTAAAATCATACAGAGATAAAAGCCGAAGGAAAGCAACTAGCTAAAATTAGACTGTGTTTACCTGATTCTTTAGCGAAATCCGGCGATAGAGAATTGGAGGAGGTAGTGTGGATACATCGGAAAGTAGAGATAACGGTGTAGCGAGGGAAGAATGGAGAGCCGATGAGCCATTGAATACCCGATTCGTTCCTGATAATCTGGAACCTCCGGCAGAGGATCCGAATAGCCGGGTCCTGGTTTTCGCTAGCCATTGACTGAAATTCGGAGTTTGTTTACCGGCGTTCAACTGAGCAGCAAGCCGAAACTTGCGAGTTCCAGGTGACTTAATAATTTTCTATTTATTAATGATGGTTTTTGAAAAGGAAAAATTATATTTGTAATTAGCAAAAATCCTAAAATAATATATTATTCTGAGAGAAAATAAAACCTTGTTAAATTGGGTCAACCTAGTAGTTTTGAGCATTTATGATCTTTACCTAACAAATTGTATGTTCAAATTATGTAATATTTTTTCTTAAAAGAATATTGTATCCTCAAATTTATCAGTTAAAAATTAACACCCTCTGAGATCAATTGCGATTGTTCAGTTGTTTATCAACATTCTTTCTCTTAGTTGCTTGCTTTACAGTGACATATGTGGTACTCCAATATATTTCTTTCATTAACTTTTACTTGTTCAATTTGAATTTTACACATTTCAATTTTATTGTTGATTGTGAGAAATAATTTGAGAAATAAATAATTAATATTCAGACTAACCAACTGATGGTGTAGGCTCACTTGTGTAGAAAAGCAAATAGTAATGACTCTTATTATATTAAGGGAGTTTTGATCATCACTGATACTGTTTTAATGTAATGATTCTTCTTGTCATTTTTGTGTTTTATTTTCTGTGCATTGTTTAGGGCGTTTCTATAGCGATCCCAAGTCATTTATGATTTGCTGGGACTGACAGTTCGGTCATCTGGTCGTTCATTTGGTTATTTTGTGAGCTTTAGTGTTTTTGGAGCTTATGAACCTTAAACGATCATTTTCGATCAAAAGTTTAAGAAAATGATATCGGAATCCAATTTTGACGATTCCATCAGTTTCGAAACGGTCATTTTAGGCTAGTAGCATGGTCGACATGACTCCCGAAGTTTTCAATGTGAGTTGGTGTGTTTAGGCGTTTTAACTTTAAGTTTAAGGCTAAGTTTGACTTTAGTCAACATTCTGAGTAAACGCGCTCAGATGAGAAATCCGTGAGCGTGGCTAGCTACGAAATGTCGAGTTTGGTCTAGTTTGACCTTTCTTTTGTGTCCTGAGGTTTTCGATATTTTTCCGAGCTCTTTTGTAGTTTTTGATTTAAAATGGCCGATGGAAGTGGGACACACATTTTATCAAGATGGCCTCTAATGGAAATTTCGACTGCGCCATTGAGTCCGGAATGTCGACTTTGGTAGGGTAGCATATCTGTTTTATTTTTATCAGGTTCCGAACGGATTCCTGAGACTTTGAAGAAATTAGACAAAGCTGAAATCTGGTGCACCTTCGTCCTTTATAAAAGCCCCGAACTAGATTTTTGGGTTTATTAGCGACCACCTTCGTCCTTTATAAAAGCCCAAATTTCAGTTTTTATGTCTTACTTTAAACTTGCGATATATTGAGCTTTAGAACTTCAAATTGGGCGATTCAAAAGACTAAGTTGTGAGATTTTTCGAGGGTCATGCATTGTGAGCTTGGAATCTGATTTGGGGTCCCGATTTAAGTTAAATTTTGTGTTTTAACTGCTGTCATAGCTCATTTTCGAGCTCAACTTTTGAGAAAATTTTAGAAGGCGATTTCTTGGCCATTTTAGGTTCGAATCTGGTAATTCAAGAGCCTATATTGTGAATTTTTTGGGAGGATCGTCGTGGTATGATTGGTTTTAGTAGTTGAACCTTTATTTTTGGTAAATTCTTGTAAATAGTTGTTGTTATTGTTGTTGAATTTTAGCGTAGAATTTGGATTTTTGGTTACATGTTCGTGTTCGGACTGTTTCGAGTCCCGAATTGAAGTTCCGAGAGCTGTTTAGGACCTTTATTTAGGGTAATTTCTGAATTTCTCAATGCGGATCCCACTTATTTTGTTTTGACCGTGAAATTGATTAGTCTCCATTTCTTGCAATTTTAGTGTTTAAATGACCGTAATAACGTTGTGACTCTATTTTTGATAGTGTATCAACGTTTCGAGGTCATTTAAAAAGGAAAAGCTCCGGAGAAGTGATTTTTGGAGCGCGCGTGATCCACGTAAGGTAGGCTAAGTTTTCCTTTCTTAGATTTAACTCGAACATGTGAATGCATGTTGGTTAGTTGGGATTTGGGTTGGGTAGTTATTGGATCATGCATAGGTGTTAAAAATCATATTTTTGGCCTTTTTTTCGAGAATTATCGGGTAACTGTGAGCATGTTTTATATTATTAATTGACCTTCATTACTATTTGGAGTACTTGTATGTTTGAATACTGGTTATCGGAAGTATGTTGGGCCCTAGTTTAGGTTTGACTAGGGCTTGTTTTAGAAATGCATGATTCGAAGTTGGTAGGACTTAGTTTAGCCCCGACGTCGCTTGGCCGGCTTAAATCCTTGTAGACTGGTGTAGCAGACTTGAGTCTGATAGTTTGGTCCTTAGCTAGATGATGAGCTCGTTCAGGCGATATTTATCCTTATTTCTTCGATGTTACGGCTTCACGAGTTACGTCGGTGGACAATGACTTTCGCTCCGCAATTCAAAGTTTATTTTCATTTCGGCTTCAAGGACTTACATTGATTAGCTAAGTGTGGATGGTGTTCCACGGGTATTTATGATTATAGATAAATAGAGACTCTTTCAGCAGCTAAATTGACATCTTTGTTGGGTATCCGAATTTAAGGTCTGGCCTCGACCATCCACATACTTACGTAGATCATCCGGTTAGAGGTCCGACCTCAAGTATGTAAAGTATCCGGTTAGAGGTCCGGCCTCAATTACTTATAATTGTGATTGGCTACTTGTGTAATTCAGGAGAGCGTCCGGTTCGAGGCCCGACCTCCGTACTGTCAAATTCTATTATTTGGTTTGGAGCATCTGGTTCGATGTTCTTTGGCCTTGAGTTCTATCCTCCTTAGTTATAGTTATTCTTTGTACTCGTTGGACTTATAGGGGTCTGTTCGAATTTTTATTTAAACTTGCACGCGAGTGTACCTCTGGACTTATGCAGGTCCAGTTAGGTATAGTTAGCTTATATATTAATTTAGTTAGTTCTTTCTACTTTCGTGTGCATTCCTTTGTTACTTAGTCTTCAGTTATTGACCTCTAATTTTGTAAATCCGTCTTTTCATATAGCTTTACTTTTCAAGTTCAGTTGGCCTATGATGCCTACTGGGTACCTGTTGTTTGGTACTCATGCTACGCTCTGCATCTATTTTCGTGATGCAGGTCCGAGCACCAGTAGCCAGCGTTGATAGAGTTTGGAGTAGTCTGGTCTGGAGACGGGGGTGAGCACACGGCATTTTGTACGATTTCAGTCTCCAGCTGTATATATAAAGACTTGTCTTTTACTTTTCAAGACAGTCTAGTTTCGGTGGTCCACTGTTGGAACTTGTACTCGTTTTGTTGGTAGCTTTGTACTAGTGGCTTCCAGGTTCTGGGAGAGATCCTTATTTGTATATATGTTTTGGTTTGCTTATGTTGTTATAGTAATTTTGCTTACTCTTGTTTAGTTTCTACCCTCACATCTATTACGTGTTGTTTTGGGTTATGGGTTGGCCTACCTACTGATAGGTTATAGTAGGTGCCTTCATGACTCGAGAAATCAGGTCGTGACATTTAAGTAACACAATCATAGTCATTAGTCTAACTTCCATGTCTAAACTCTTCATTTCAGCAGGCCATGTTATCCTCAACCAAATGAGCAAAGAAGTATAGGCAGTAAAGTAGAAGTATACAGTCCTTCAGCATATAACAACACTGACAATGATTTACTTATGCTCTTCATGGGCTCAACACTAAGCACTAGCAGAATGCCACCAAATAAATGGTAAAAACTAAGATATTTTATATCAATGTATCAAATCAGTACAAAGAAGAGACTACTGAAACACAACTACTAGAACCAGACATCAGGGAAACAAAGCTGGCACAAGAAATTGATTAAATCTACTAGAGTAAGGAATCAATCGAAAAGCATCTGATTAGGATTCTCTCTGACTGCATATGAGAATCATTACCTTCGCGCACAACAGACTTTATAAGTAATTCAACTCTCTAGCTGATGTAGAGTTCCACAAGTCTTAAAGCAATTCACTCAAAATGATCGACTAGCTGATGTAGAGTTTCATGTCTTAAAGCAGTTAAGTCAATGTCTCCTCTTTTATGCTAAAAGGTAGAATACAACTTTACAAATGAGCATCTCAATCAGGCTGGATTGAAGATAACCACCAAAAGAAATAGGAAAATTCTAAGCTAACTCACTGAAAGTTGATTAGGTAATGACAAGACAAAAAATATAGCTACTACTGTCCTCCTTGAAATCTCGATCCTTTTTTTCTATTTTTCCAGAATTCATCCTTCTTTCCCTTTTTCTTTTCTTTCAATAAGCCCATACTGCTTCTAACTATTCCCATTAAAGCACTTTTATCCTTCCTGTTCTTTATGGCAGCTTTTACATCCAGAATTGCCCGTAGCTTCTCATATGATTCAGCATCAGGCACTTGCCGGTTTTTTACCATCTGCTTGTGAAAATAAAATGCCCTCTTATAATCCCGCACACGGATGAAGGCATATATCATTGTGGAATATGTAATAGAATCAGGTTTTAGATTAAGTGCTGCCATCTCCTTCAAAAGCTGTGGCAACCTTAATTCTTGACCTCCCCTCGCATATGCATTGATCAACATGTTGTATGTCATTACTGTTGGTTGTAACCCAAGCTTCCCAAACTCACAAATTACATCTCTTGCTTCGACATAGCAACCTTGTTTAGCAAATCCATCCAGTAGAATGTTAAACGTCACCCTTGTCCCTTCAATTTTCTCTCTCATCATCATTTTCCAAATTTTCATGAGTGTTTGGGTATCACCAGCACGTCTAAATGCATCAAGAAGAGCAGTATAAGTTTCTATGGAGGGTTTTATTCCCTCCCTTTGCATATTCTCAAAAGCTGTGTAAGCCTTATCATGCCATCCACTGACTGAATAGGCATGTATAAGAGCTGTATAAGAGTAAGAATTTGGTTTAATACCAACCTTTGTCATCCTCAAGAATGCATTTGCAGCCAAGTCACTCATGTTCTTCAATCTTCCATAGGCACTGATCAGGCATGTATATGATTTCACATTTGGCTCCAAACCAGCATCATCCATTTCCAGTAGCAGCTTCTCAACAACGTCGGGCTGGAGTCTCCTACTGTACGCATCCATCAAAGTATTATAAGTAGCTGAGGTAGGTGCAATTCTTTTCTTCTTCATCTCAGCAAATAAACCTTCAGCTTCTTCAATTTGGTTAGATTTACAGTAAGCATGCATCAGAGTATTATAGACAATGGCATTAGATGATATTCCCCTTTTCTCCATTTCCAACTGGATGATTAAAGCTTCCTTCTTTAGGCCTTCATCACAAAAGGATTTAATTAGAGCACCTGCTACTTCCAAGCTCCACTTCACACCTTCTTTATTCATCTTTTCGAATAACTCCCAAGCTTCTTTCGCACTATTGCCCCGTTTCCTCATTATTGTAATCATAATGGAACTCGTCACATGGTCTGGTTGGACAGAATTTGCCGCCATGGACTGATAAATTTCCCAAGCATCATCATACCTTTAACAAATTAAGCCGGTAAAAGGAGCATAAGTTATAACGAAAAGTTTACACAAAAATGAACTACTCTCAGGATATAAACACACCAAATAAACACCAAATTGCAAGACTTTCTTATATATCAAGTATTTTAAATGAAATGTGTGAAAAGACAACATATACAAGGAGGCAGGAGCATTTTCTGTTGCCATCTCCTTTGCACAACCAATATGAAACTCAAATGAGGTACACCAAAAATGACCTCCAAATAATTGTCAGTTACCACCACACATACACTAAAACATGGCACTACACATATCAAACCATCTGATCTGAGTAATACAAACATCAAAACCAACGAGCTTTGCTATCAAACAAGTGTAAAATACTTTCAGTCATACCTTCTACAGCATAAAAGTCCGGAAATAGCTGCATTGTAAACATGGACATCCCTGAACCCCTTTCGATTAGGCAAGTTCTTAAACAAAAGTAGTAACTCCTTGCTCATACCAGCCCTCCCAAGGATCAGGAACAGAACCTTATATGCACGAGGTGTCACCAATGAAGGCTCATTAAGCCCCATCCATTCGAAAAAATACAAGCAATCAATAGCCAAACCTTCATTTCCCAGCAAACCCAACACTTCCTCACAGTCTTCCTGTCCAACCCTCCGTTCAAATTCACCTAATACTTCACCTAAGGTCACATTTTCCGGTAAGTTCTTCGCCTTCTCCACTATTTGACTGACAATCCCCTCAATTCTAGGACTTGGAGGGAGTGTCTCGAGTAGCGATTTTGGAATGTTTTCAACATCTTCGTCTTCAGTTGAAGCGTTGATAGGAGCAAGTTGCCAAGATGTTTTACGGTTCTCCTGAAGAGATAACTTGCCTAGATTACCTGGGTCTGGGTCAGATTCTTGGTCTGCTGTCCGGGTCTGGAAGAACCGGCGAATTGGGTCATTATTTGGTTGATTTAAATCCTGGGTTTCTGAAAGAATAAGTCTT
Source organism: Solanum lycopersicum (assembly GCF_036512215.1). Classification (NCBI taxonomy): domain Eukaryota; kingdom Viridiplantae; phylum Streptophyta; class Magnoliopsida; order Solanales; family Solanaceae; genus Solanum; species Solanum lycopersicum. The sequence goes on along the minus strand of NC_090802.1, from coordinate 59,084,566 downwards.
TCTTCTTCCTCGTCTTCTTCAAGAAAAGAAAGGAAAAGGGAGGAGGGTGTAGACCGAGTAATGGAAGAGTTAGAGAAAACAGGGGAGGATGATTGAGAGAAGGGTCTTAAGAATATGGGATTTCTTCCAATTCTCAAAGGGTTAAGGGCATAGGAGTAGTGATTCGTCTGCAATGTACAGGAAGTAGAAGACGAGATAAAGTAGTGTTTGAGCGCCATTAAAAATGGCTTCTGAGCTTCACTGAAACCTGGATTGAATTTTTAAGAAGAAGATTCAAGAGCTTCATCCCATAACCTCAAATCTTAATCATTCAAATTTAGTCCTCAAATAAATTATTGTTAATATCTATTTTTTCAAATAATTATTATACTACTAATATCAATTGCCATAATTAGTCATCTTTATTATTAATTAAATTATACTTAACTTATATTATAGTTATTATAATTACTAAAACACGTCAATCACTATCATCAATCGTTTCTATATATTTTGATTGCTCTTTTCATTCACTAGCATTATTGATTATCATCTGTTACAATTATTAAATATCATTATCAACTACCATGATTTCTAGTCAATCGTTTCTATATATTTCGATTGCTCTTGTCATTCACTAACACTATCGATTATCATCTGTTACAATTATTAAATATCATTATCAACTACCATAATTTCTAATCGAGGTTAATCACTATTTATAATATCATTACTACTAGTGGCTACTTGTAACTACAATCATCAACCTACATAATCTTAATGACATATAACCACCATCAATTGCTATATAATATTCTAAATTATATCTATTAATGTAATTAATTGCCATATTTTACTGTGATTTTTTATGTTTTTTAAACTTTTACATAAAGTTAAATTTTATATATTCAAATATCTTTTAAAAAATTGGTATTCTTTAGATAACTTATTGAATATGATTTCGAAATACTTTTGTGACATTTATGGAATGATTACGGCTAGAAATTGAACATATGTACATAAAGCGCGTAGAAAATTGATTAAAATTGTCATAATGTAGTTTGTTCATGTAAAAAAAAAATTATAACTTCTCGTTTTCTCCTTTTAGTACAATATTTTTATTTCGTAATTTTAATTGTTATTCGAATTGAAATTTGAAAATAATTATTCTTTGTAGATTTAGCAGTTGTCTCGAAGAGGTAAGCACCAACAAAAATGTTCAATTTTTTTTTAAAAAATATTTAACCAAAATCTTATGCAACATGCATTAAAGTACGTCGCGAAATAATATTATGATTCACCCAATAAAATTTAAATAATTTTTTCATAGACAATTAAAGAGTGGAGGATAGGTTTCCGTTTTTATTTTGTCTCAAAAGCGAAATGGATCAATTACGATAATATCGTTTTGATTTTTTATTTAATGCGTGTGTACAAACAAAATAATAATATCTGATTTGTTATTTTCTCACCCGATAAATACCAAGTTAGGAATAATGTACTTCAGGTAAAATAAAAAAAATACCATTATTTTTCTTCTACGTGACTAAACCATACTCGTGGTTGGTGGGGCATAGTTTTAATTAATATGCGTTTTGGATATGTGCATTTAGTTTCTTACCCTAATCGCTCGATAATATCAAAAGAATGCTTTAAAATGTATCTAAGATTAATAAATTTTTTGTAAAATATAAATATGTCACAATAAGTTCAATTTATTTTAACTATTTTTTCTAATTAAATGGTGTGATTTAATTATAAATAGTCATGGAAAACGGGGGAGCGTTCTTAATTATTTAGTCTCTTCATCTTAGTACAATATACTTATATGAAAAAATTATTTAGATATACAACTTAGAAACTGTTTGGCTTAGCTTAAAAGTTGGTCAAACTGACTTAAAAGCTGGTTTTTGACTTATTTAGCTGTTTGGCAATACTCAAAACAGCTTATTTTAAGTTTAAAAAAACTTATTTTAAGCCAAAAGTTAAAAGCTGGGGTAAGGGTGCTTTTTTTTTTCCAGCTTATAAGCTGTTTTAAGTTGACCACATTTTTACCTTTTTGCCCTTAATATTTTTATACAATCTCCAAATTACCCACATAACCCTAACATCTCTTTCTTCAATTTTTCCCTTTTCACGTGTGGATGATAGACAATTACTATTACTAATGAATGAAAATAAAATAAATCTTAAATCTTTCAAGTGATCTATTCAAATTATATATTATTAAAATGTAAAATAAGTTGCACATATAACTTAAACAAAAATTTATATTCCTCTTATAAATAAGTTGTGATAATAAAGAAATATGTGAATGATAGACAATTATTATTACCTATGGATGAAACTAAAATAAAATTTTAAATCGTTCTTTAATCTATTCAAATTATATATCTTTAAAATCTATAATAAGTTTATATTCCTCTTATAAATAATTTGTGATGAGAAAGAAATATGTGAATGATAGCAAAATATAATTATTTATGGCTGTAAAATATAAATTAATTAACTTTTATTATGTGAACAGTTTTTAAGGGTATTTCAGACATTTTGATAAAAAAAGCTGTTTATCAACACTTATTTGCCAAACACATCAACAACTTTTTTTTTAACTTCACCACTTTTATCCAAACGCATAACTGCTTATTTTAAAAATAAGTTTCAGCACTTTCAAAAGTACTTTTTTAAAGCTGCTTTTATTAAGCCCATCCAAACGGGCCCTTAATTTATCATATATTCTCTAAAAATTTCGTACCATTCAAAAATAATTACAAAAATAATTATTTTCCTCACTCTCTCTCTTCTAAATAATCTCCGATGCATTTCTCCAACTCTCCACTCATATCATTCGATTTTTTCAAAATTATGCGTAACTTCATAATTTCAAATTTTAAAAATAGTTAAGGAACATGTATTTAAATGTATCAATATTTTTCAAAACACTTCTTTAGCGGTGGAGATGGACAAAAACTCAGTGACGATTTTACCTTCATGGATAACCAGGTATTCAAACCAATATTCAATGTAGGTATGATGCCATTTTTTTCACATTCAATGCCAAAAACAACTCTGAGTTTGATAATTTTACTGAACCCACATAGAAAATATAGTTCTTGAGATGGACTAATTTTACCAATTGCTGGGAGGAAGTAAAGATAATAAATAAAGACATATGTGAACAATATGACACTTGTGGGTCTTATGAGTTTGTAACGAAGTGATCTTCCATGCAGGTGTTATGCTAGTTTCATCGTTGCGTCTCAGATGACATTGACAAAAAAAATTCGGAAGGACGTAAGAAAAGTACCTCACTTAACTATGCAAATGTTATTTTTATAAATAACTGATAACCTCAATTATTTCAAAATCTAAATTAGTATGAATCATGTTTTTAATTGTGTTATACTATGTCAATTTTCATTATATTTTAGTACTTGATACATACAATATCTTCTAGTATGCATCAGATACATAACTAAACACACCTAATACAAAACTTAGAGTGTGTTTGGTATGAAGGAAAACATTTTCTGGAAAATGTTTTCCAATTTTCTCATGTTTGGTTGGGGCAAAAGTTTTGGAAAATGTTTTTCAAATCAACTCATTTTCCTCAAAATTAAGGAAAATGACTTCCTTCCAAAACTTAAGGAAAACATTTTTCAAAGCTCTCCTCCAATTTCAAATTACATTTTTTTGGGGAAAACATCAATTTTAAAAAAAATATTTTCAATTTCAAAATTTTATTTTTTCACCCGATCTATGATCACCCTCCCCCCCTGGCCAGCCCCCTTACCCACCCCTACCAGCCCCCTCACCCCCACTCCCCCAAAAAATTAATTTTATTTTCTAAAAATACTATCAACTTCAATTTTTTATTTTATCACTCCTACCCCCTCCCTCTGCCCCCCCTACTACCCCCCCCCCCCCCATCACCACTACCAAAAAAAAATTATTTTTAAAAAATATTTTCAATTTCATAAATTATTTTGTATTCTAATAAAAATAAAAGATATTCCTCATAAATATTTTTCATTCATAAATCAAACACAAAATCATTTTCGGAAAATATTTTCTACTCACCAACCAAACATGAGAAAACAAGTTCAAAATCTACTTGTTTTCCAAGAAAACATTTTCTAGGAAAACATTTTCCTTCATACCAAACACACCCTTATACAATACACATGGTTATGTATCGAAGTTCATTTATTGGGTTTATATTGATTGTGTTTAGTCATGTATCAAAAATTATCTTCTTGATGTATTCAATGTCTATTTTTTCTCAATTCATCGATTTTTTTCTGATTCATACAATAGTCACTTTTATGTATCAAATACATAAATAAACATACCTAATACAAAGTTGACACAATATGTATGGCTTTGTATTAAAATTCATATATGAGGTGCGTTTAATCATGTATCAAAATTATCTTTATTTATATATATTGATCACTTCTGTATTGTTCATACCTTGTTTCAAATTCTTAGATTCCTGAATGTCTTAGCAAAATTAAGATATTCATAATGTATCTTCTCTAAATTTGTAAAAAAAATTGAATTAAACTTTAAAGTTGGACAATCTTTTTGAATTTTGAATTTTTGATTTTTTTAAGCTCTCACGCTTTGAGTGGGATTGTTTAGCCGTGAGAAAGTCGTGATTGCATGTTTTATGATAATTTATTTTGATTTCCCTTTTTTCCCTTTTTAACGTAATATAAGAAAAGGTAATGTATAGGTTGTAATGTATCGGGCCATTGAGTAATGTATTAGAAATTCTTGACTTTAAGAAGTTTTGTAATTTAAAAAATAGTAGAAATAGAATGTAATTAGCTCTTAATAACACAGAGGAACAACAATGTGAACTAATCAAAAGGTTTGAGCCAACAGAAGTGAAGAAGGCTATATTTCAGATAGATAGTAACAAAAGCCCTAGACCATATAGATTTGGAAGTGGAACTTATAAATCAGCTTGGACTATTGTGGGAGAAGATGTTACTAATGCAGTGCTAGATTTTTTTCAAGAAAAACAAGATTCTGAGACAAATTAATGCAACTAGTATCGCACTTATTCCCGAAATTAATAAGCCTGAATTTGCTAGTCAATTCAGACCTATCTCGTATTGTATGTCATTTAGAAGTGCATATCTAAGTTAATTTGTAGTAGGCTGAAATTAGTTATTAGTCTTTTAGTTGCAGAGAACCAGTCAGCCTTTGTCCAAGAAAGATCAATGATGCATAATGTACTCATTTGCCATGATATCTTGAGACATTAGAACCAGAATAATGCATCTCCTAAATGTCTTTTGAAGATAGATTTGAAAAAAGCCTATGATATGGTCAGCTGGGAATTCTTGGAGGGAGTGCTAATTCATTTTGGGTTTCCTGGACAATTTGTGAAGTGGATTATGTTGAAAGTAACAACCACTATGTTCTCAGTCAAAGTGAATGAGGGTAGTCATGGTTTTTTTTGCAGGCAGAAGAGGTTTGAGGCAAGGAGATCCAATACCACCTGTTGTTTGTACTTGTGATGGAATACTTGTCTAGAACACTTCATACAATGAGTCAATTACCAGACTTCAAATACCACCCAATGTGTGAGAATTGAAACTCATACATCTTATATTTACTGATGATCTTTTACAAAGGAAATGTGGACCCAGTGAATAGAGTAATGGAGGCATTAGCACACTTCAGTGATGCTACTGGTTTGGAGGCTAACTTGGAGAAATCTAATGTGTACCTAACTGGAGTTGATAGAGAATATAAAAATTCAAATCCTAAACAGGACTGAATTTTCAGAAGGTGTGTTTCCAATTAAATACTTGGGGCTCCCCTTGTCATCTAAGAAATGAAAAAAGATTGAGTGTTGGTCCTTGATAGACAAGATTTTACTCACAAAATAAAAGTAACATACTCAAAACAATTTTCATATGCAGGAAGATTACAAGTGATTAATGCAGTACTTTTTTCAATTCATAGCTTCTGGGAGCAATTTTCATCCTTCCCCCAAAGTATTCTGAAGAAAGTGAATCAGATATGCAAAGATTTCCCATGGGGAAGCAGTGCTGATAAGAAAAAGGTACCTTTGGTTGCATGGGATAAAGTGTGCTTTCCAAAAAGGCAAAGTGATTTGAATATTAAAGGTTGTAGCAATTGGAACAATGCATCTGTGGGTCAATTATTATGGCAAATTGTTGTTAACAAAGAATCACTGTGGGTTAAATGGGTTCACGATATATATATATATATGAAGACGGACACTTCAATATGGACTCATAAAACTCCTATCGACAGTAGCTGGTATTGGAGGAAAATTAATACACTCAAAGAGCACATGCAGGGCTGGTACAATCAAAGAGGATATATGTTAACTAAATCTGGTAAGTATTCTATTACTAAGAGCTATCAAACACTTATGGGGCCCAAGCCTAGATGGAATATTGCAGAATTAATCTAGACGTTAATGGCTATACTAAAACATAGATTCATGACATGGCTAGCAATCCAAGGGAGATTACTCAGCCAGGAAAGAAAGTTGAGACTGCAGATTCAAGTGGAGGATACTACATGCTGTTTATGTGAGGAAAAAGTAATGGAAACTAATGTCCATCTCTTTGAAGATTGCAAATGGGCATCATATGTGTGGCAAACTATGCAATAGTGGACAAAAGTTTCAATGCTGAATATTGGTATTGTACAGATCCTGGAAAATATAAAAAGAAATCGTTGGAAGCAATTCAAAAAAGAGATCATGGCAGCCATATGCGGAGTAATTATATATCACACTTGGCGTGCTAGAAATTGAAGGAGATTTAGAGACATATGTGTACATGCGGAAGATGCAGTAACACAGATAAAGAAGAAAATTAGTGAAAGATTACACTTACTTAGTGGTTCAAAGAAAGCAAGTAAATGTAGACATTTTATTCACCATTTGTTATGTAATTAGTTGTTTTGTTTTGTTAGAGGCCTATTCTCTGTTTCAGGAATAGGTGCTCTTTTATTTGTATTTGTTCTTTGGAGGTTATGATAATATTTTACAGTTGTTACAAAAAAAAAACACTATGGGACTTGTGTAAAATAATCCATTTATTGTTTTAATTAATACAAAAAGGATTTAAGTCGTCTTTTTAAATTTCTTTTTTCAAATAACTCATTCAAGCTTGTGTATCAATGGAGGTGGTGCGAGAGTGTCTAAAATAACGTTTACATTCAAATTTTATAACCAATTCAATATATTTTAAAAATATTTTGTTGGCATTTATAAAGTGGCTAGGATAAGAAATTGAATACATGTGTACAAAGCGCGCAAGACTAATTAGAACTGTTTTAACAATACATTTTGGTCACATAAGAGAAAAATAATTGCAACTTTTCATTATTTTTCGGGAAAATGCACAAGTACCCTCTTAACCTATGCTCGAAATTCTAGAGACGCACTTATACTATACTAAGGTCCTATTACCCTCCTAAACTAATTTTATATGTAATTTTCTACCTCTTTTCGGCTTACGTGGCACTAGTTTGAAAAAAAAGGTCAACCAACATTGGGCCCACAAAATAGTGTTATGTAGGCCGAAAAAAGGCAGAAAATTATTAATAAAATAAGTTCAGGGGTAATAGGACCTTAGTATAGTATTAATGTGTCTCTGAGATTTCTGGAGGTTGAGAGGGTACTAATGCATTATCCCTTATTTTTCTTTAAAGTATATCATCTCTAATTTGTAGATTCATTTCCTTTTCGAGATTGAAGCTCAAAAAAATATTACTTTCTTCTCTAGGTTTAGAAGTTATTTTGAAGAGGTAAGCTCCAATGAAGTTATCAGCTATTTTAAAAAATTAAACCAAAATTTTACGAAACTCGTTCAAAAACTTGTTTACGAAAGAATATGATGATTCACGAGTTTGAATTTGAAAAGATTCAACTGATTTTTTCATGAAAAATTTGAAGAATGAATGGTAGGGTTTTAATTTTTAGTTCGCTTCAAGAGTGTGACAGATAGGGTTTTAATTTTTAGGTTGTTTCAGAAGCGTGAAGGATAGTGTTTTAAGTTTTAGTTCGTTTCAAGAGCGAAATGGATCGATAACGACAATATTTTTTTTTTTACTTTTCATTCAGTGTATGTGTGCAAACAAATTGACAGGATCTGATTTATTATTTTCTATTTTGATAAATACCAGATAAGGAATGTTGTCGGACAAAATGAAAAATACCATTACTTTTCAACCACGTGGATACATCATATTGGTCAATCGAATTTTAATTAATGTTATAAGCGCGTTGTGTACGTGCGTAAACAAAATAACAGAATCTGATTTGTTATTTTTTTCATCCGATAAATATCAGGTCAGAAATGATATTTCAGACAAAATGAAAACTTACCATTACTTTTCTCCCACGTGGACAAATCATATCGATGAATTAAATTTTAATTAGTGTTATACGCGCGTTGTGTTCGTGCATTTAGTTTTTTACCCTAATCACCATATAAATATCATAATAGTGTTTTAAAATATATACAAAATTAATAAAATATCCGTAAAATATAAATTTGTTACTATAAATTTTATCTATTTAAATTAAATATTGTAATTTAAACAAAAAATAATCATAATAGGATAGAGATGAAACTATACTACAAGCAAAATCGTCATGTAACTAAGTTTTTTATCCCCGAAATTAATATGTATATTTTATCAAACAATATTAAAGTGGTTAAATCGATCCAAAATATCATTCATATTCTTTATTACTTATTAGTCCAAAAATACCCTCGATAATCAAAAAGAAATTTTGGTTTTTTTTCACTTTTGACAATAGTAGTATGCAAGTGAGGGGGTATTATTGTAACTTCGAAAATAAGAAAAACCCTAATCCGGGCACTCTGAATGGAGCTCCACGACTAGAGTCGAAGCTTAAACGTGAAGGACACGTGGATAGACACATGTTGTTCGCTGACGTGTAAATGTAACCGTAGCCTCCCTATTTATGCTCTTCGTTCTCATCCATTTCTACTCACTCTCTTCACGCTTTTTTCAAGCAAATCTCAATCTATAAATCCATAAAAACCTATACATACAAATTCATATATATATATACACTCATCGTCTTCCATTGATCTAGGGTTTCACTGGAGTTTGTATCGATTGCAATTATTTAAGGATCCGACTCTCGATTTTTCATCCTCTCTTGGCTCGAGATCCGAGCCAAGGACGGAGGAATTCATTTGCTAGGCGGAGATTTTCAAGCGTTTCGAACTGCTATCTCTCTCTTCACTGTTGCCACTCGGTGCGGAGAGGTAATCACAGCTTGGTTTATTTTGTGATTTTTTTTTGGCAACCGTTTCGTGTTGTTACCGATTGTTTTGATATGTGTAGGTTCTGTGGAATGGCGTCGAATGAGGGATTTTTGACTGAAGGACAGAGGGAGATGCTGAAATTCGCACCGCCGAGTGTGGATGTTTTGTCATCTTCTCCGAAGTCACCGACTCTGAAGTCTCCAGGTGCTGCTGCTAAGTCTGCGTCTGTGCTCTTGACGGAACATCTCGTCAAGGCACCAGGCGGTGGAAAGGCATCCACGGCTGGGATTGCTATGAGACATGTACGAAGGACGCACTCAGGGAAGCATATCCGTGTTAAGAAGGGTGAGTGTTCTATGCTGAATCGTGATGACATTGTAGTTCTTCTTAAGCTTCAATTTTGTGTTTGAGGTTCTGAATTATGACCTGCTTTTATTGTAATTATGTTCTAGAAGTGATTCTAATCTAGTGTGAGTAGTTGAATTGCTAATGACATAGTAAATCCCTGTATGAAGGGCGGTAGTGGGCTAATAATTACTTACTTAATACTTTGAATGTGAATGTGGATTGATGTACTTTCTAGATGAACTTTGTTTGTTCGTAGTTTCAAAACAATCGTGTCAGGGATAGGGTTAATAGTGATCCCAAAAAGTAAAAAAGAAAAGAAAAGAAATGTAGCGGGGGGGGGGGGGGGCAGATTTACCTTAGACCTAGCTGTGTCACGAGACACTGCTTCATCAGAATACTTTACAGATTATGTCTATATAAATAAAGACAGAACAGAAAAATAGGGTACGTTATGTAAAATGACACTACTCGACACAAGGAGCCACACAAGTCACATGGTTAGGTGCCTTAGTTTTAAATGTAGATGTCGCGTGTTCTAATCGCGGTGGCCACATTTATTATTGTTTTGAAGTTTTTGCCCTTCAATCTACAAAATTATGCACCATCCAGGTTCGAACTGCCGACCTCTTGGTAGTTGATGCTTAACAAAATGTTGAACCAATTACTCCAAAATCATATCAGTACTTTGGCGACAAAGGGATAGGCTTTAATAGTGACCATAAAAGGAGAAGAAAAGAAATGTTGTAGCCAGGGCGGCTTTACCTTAAGTCAAGTGGTGTTATGTTGCACTGTTTCGAAGGATTTTTCTACTGAATAGGTAGAGGGTATATTGACGTTGGTGGATCCAGAAATATATTATCACGGGTGCTCAACTATTTTTAATTTGGAAATTGCTACTAGAGTGGGTGCGCAGTTGATATATTTGGATGAACTACTAGATTTTGTACATAAATAATAGTTTTAGTAGCAAGATCAATGGGTGCTTAAGCACCCATACAGATAGCATAGGTCCTTCACTTTATATAGAGTAAAATGACACTCCCCGACACAAGGAGCCATACAGATCATATGGTCTGCTGCTGTAGCTTCCAATATATATGTCGCGAGTTCTAATTGTGGTGGTCACATTTATTATTGTTTTGTAGTTTTCACGCTTCAATCTACCCAATGATACACCATTTAGGTTCGAACTTTCTGGCCTCTTGGTAGTTAATGCTTAACAAAATGTTGAACCAATTACTCCAAAACCTGTATCAGTAGTTTTGGCAACAACAGTTGCCAAAAAAGAGAAAAAGAAATGTTGTAGCCAGGGGCAGCTTTACCATAAGGCAAGCAGTGTCACATTGCACTGCTTCGATGGAATATTTTTCTGAATATGTATTTATAACCAGAGATAATAAATAGAGGGTATATTGAGTAAAAATGACACTTGACACAAGGAGCTACACAGCTCATATGGTCTGGCGTCGTAGTTTTCAATATAGATGTCGCGAGTTCTAATCGTGGTGGCCACATTTATTATTTATTGTTCTAAAGTTTTTGCGATTCAATCTACAAAATGATGCACTATCCAAGGTTTGAACCACCAACCTCTTGATGGTCAACACTTGAACACAATGTTGAACCAATTACTCCATAATCATATCAGTAAAATTTAGCGACGAAATCTATTTGGATGTATTGGGAAGGATGTGGCTTTTCCCTAATTAGTTGTTGTGCTATGTTTGTTTTTCTATCCTATCGTCTTCTTACCCGCCAATGAAATTGATCACGAACGATTTGCAGAATCAAATGTATAATGACCTATTTAGTAATCGTTTGGTAGCCTTTATAAAAAGAGTGCTTCCTATCATTTTCAATGAGGTTATTTAATTTGAATTCATTTTACAGTTATCAAGAAGAGTTAGTGTGATATACATGATTTGTGTTTTATTTGCATTTTGTTCTTCATCATATGATATTAGACAATTTATTTGATTATTTTCATTTTATATGTGACACTGCATATGAAAATCCTGCCTATGCTACTGGTAGCACAGAGGACTATGTATAAAACGATGCTTCTTCCTCATTTTAATTTGATGCTCTCGGTAAGCGCGTGTGTATATATATATATATATATATATATATATATATATATATATATATATATATATAGTAGGCAATTCTTTTTTTTTTTGTATTTTGTTAGAGGAGGAGAAATAATAATTAAACATTAATCCCTATTTGCGCATATATTTCCTGATTTAAGGAAGTTAATATATTATTGCTTTCGTTTATTTATCAGTACTTCTCTTCAAGTCGGTGTTTTGTCATAAAACTGGATGATCGGTGACAAATATGTCTAGAGTAACTCTTCTAACGCCAGTTCTAGTCATATTTACTGCAGGGTTCTCCATTTACAATATTCTTTAAAAAAAATTCAATGTATCCTTCACTGCTGCATAGTTGTTACCTTTATCATTTTCAATTAGGAATGTCTTTGATATCCTTGAGAATATGGTGGCTCTATACTTAAATGTCAATTCACTGCTTTTGGGCTACATACAATTTTTGTGACGCTGTCTATTCAAACACATTAAGAAGATATAGCTGTTGTAGCTTTAATAGGTGTGTCTTGAACACAGTGTGTTTTCAGGAAGAAGTATCCGGTAGATCTCTTTTTATTTTTATAAGTTGAGAAGATTAGTTTGACAAGTATACACATATGCGCTGTGGAAAATCCAATGGCCGTTGGTAGATAAAAGCCAACAGGTAAATATCCAACTTTGTTTTGACTAATTAGATGTCGGAAGTGTCAAAGCTGATTGTGAGGCATCAAATGATAATCTAAACCAGTTCTAATATACAGGGAATGCAAACTCAAGTATTATTTGTCAGGTGCAACTGTAGTGTTAATTTGGTTTTACCTTTCAGGATCTTGAGTATGATTTGTTTTTATTTCCCCTTTCTATTAAAGCCTGAAGTTACATTTATTAGAGCTAGTTGCATCTACATCATGTTTTTGTTTTTTAATTGTAGTTCAAGTTGCCTCCTTAGTATGATTTTGCTTTCTTCCTTCCTTCTGATATTGCCTTCAGTGTTCTCAATTGCAAGTATCATGCAGCTTGTAAATGTTTCCTCCTTTTTATTTCTTTCTCTGCACTTATACTGAAAGATTTCCTGCATTTGGTGGTCTAAAACAGATGGAGCCGGCGGTAAAGGCACCTGGGGAAGATGGCTAGATACTGATGGTGAATCTCATATCGATAAGAATGATCCCAACTATGATAGTGGTGAGGTGAGTCCTAAAGAAACTAGACTGGACTTGATGGTAAAATAACTTTAGATTTGGTTATATATTTATATTGCATGTTACATTGTTCTTTATTGTAGTACTATCGTCCATCATACACATCTCTTTCGGAATAGTTGATCAAATAAATTCATTTTTTGGCAATGCAACATTTTACGATATACCAAAATGCTCCCATAATGCCTGCAGTACACAATTGTGGGTTACAAAGTGGAGAAAAAGGCAATTTAAAGAATGATTAAGGGAGTCATTGGTGAGAAAGAAACAATGCGAAGGAGGATTTAAGTTCAATCTAAATATCATGATTGTTATGTGAAGGTTCACAACAATCGTATATTTCTGCTGTCTGCAGAAAACAATGCGAAGCTATTTTCCCTAGTTGTTGAATATCTAGTTTTACACCATGGTCAGTTTATTTGCTTTCTTTTCTTGTCAGCTTACATCTGCCTCCTAAGCGAATAGTTTGTTGCCCCCCCCCCCCCCCCCCCCCCCCCCCCGCGTCTCTTTTTATAGTAATTTAACAGAGAAGTAATACTAAGACTCTTAACACATGAACCTTTCCACCAAGGAACCTACTGGAGTGCGCCCACAATTGTTTCTTTGTCGTAGTCCACATTTATCTTCATATTATATTTATAAAATTTAATGGTTAAGTAGTGGTTGTTAACAAAATTGATGTTTTGAGTAGTATTTTATCAAATTTAATGGTTAAGCAGTGCTTGTTAACAAAATTGATGTTTTGAGTAGTATTATGACTTTAAATCTTAGGTATTATATGGATACACGGAGGAAGGAATGTCACAGAATACATACCCTTGGTTTTTCATATGCTTTTCCATATGCTAACTCCATTTTTCTTGAACTAACTGACTCATCTTATGGCTGTTTGATTTATCGTGGAAAATGCCTCAGTAATTCTCATGAAAGTTGTTATATTATTGTTGTCTTACTCCTCCTTGACTGAACAGGAGCCATATGAGCTTGTTGGAACTGCTGTCTCTGATCCATTAGACGACTACAAGAAATCTGTAGCATCAATTATTGAGGAATACTTCAGCACTGGTGACGTTGAAGTGGCTACTTCTGATCTCAAGGAATTGGGTTCAGCCGAGTATCACCCATATTTTATTAAGAGGCTTGTTTCTATGTCAATGGATAGGCATGATAAGGAGAAGGAAATGGCTTCTGTTCTTCTTTCTGCTCTTTATGCTGATGTTATCAACCCTACCCAGATTAGTCGGGGATTTTTCATGCTTGTGGAGTCTGCTGATGACTTGGCAGTGGACATACCAGATACTGTTGATATCCTTGCTTTGTTCATCGCACGGGCTGTTGTCGATGACATTCTTCCACCTGCTTTTATTGCAAGAGCCAGAAAAATGCTCCCAGAATCTTCCAAGGGGATACAGGTGCTGCAAACTGCTGAGAAGAGCTATCTATCAGCTCCTCACCATGCAGAACTCGTTGAGAGGCGCTGGGGTGGCAGCACCCATTTCACTGTTGAGGAAGTCAAGAAAAGAATTGCTGATCTATTGAGGGAGTATGTTGAGAGTGGAGACACTGCTGAGGCCTGCAGATGCATAAGAAAATTGGAAGTTTCTTTTTTCTATCATGAAGTTGTCAAGAGAGCTTTAGTTTTGGCCATGGAGATGCAGTCTGCTGAACCGCTTATTCTGAAACTTTTGAAGGAGGCTGCAGAAGAGGGTCTTATAAGTTCCAGTCAAATGGTGAAGGGCTTTTCTAGGATGGCTGAGAGTATCGATGATCTTTCTCTGGATATTCCCTCTGCAAAGATGTCATTCCAGTCAATTGTTCCTCGGGCAATCTCTGAGGGATGGCTTGATGCAACTTCCCTGAAAGCCTCGGGTGAAGATGGGCCAGCAAATGGTCCAGATGATGAAAAAGTGAAGCAGTACAAAAAACAGATTGTTAATATAATCCATGAATATTTCCTGTCTGATGACATTCCGGAGCTAATCCGGAGTTTGGAAGACTTGGTGGCCCCAGAGTATAATCCCATTTTCCTGAAGAAGCTAATCACCCTTGCTATGGACAGGAAAAACAAGGAAAAGGAAATGGCATCTGTTTTGCTTTCTGCACTTCATATTGAGATTTTTTCTACTGAAGACATAGTGAATGGATTTGTGATGCTACTGGAATCTGCAGAAGACACAGCACTTGACATTTTGGATGCTTCCAATGAACTAGCTCTTTTTGTTGCTAGGGCTGTAATAGATGATGTCCTTGCTCCGCTGAATTTGGAGGAGATAACGAGCAGGTTGCCACCAAATTGCAGCAGTGGTGCTGAGACTGTCTGCATGGCTCAATCACTTCTATCTGCACGCCATGCTGGAGAGAGGATTCTTAGGTGTTGGGGTGGTGGGACTGGCTGGGCTGTTGAGGATGCAAAGGATAAAATTCAAAAGCTTCTCGAGGAATTTGAAAGTGGTGGTGTTATGAGTGAAGCTTGCCAATGCATACGAGATATGGGGATGCCATTCTTCAATCATGAGGTAGTGAAGAAAGCTTTGGTTATGGCAATGGAGAAGAAGAATGACAGGATGCTGGATTTGCTGCAAGAGTGCTTCAGTGAGGGGCTTATCACCATTAACCAGATGACTAAAGGCTTTGGGAGGATCAAGGATGGGCTTGACGATCTTGCTCTTGACATTCCGAATGCAAAGGATAAGTTTATGTTCTATGTGGAGCACGCCAAAGGAAATGGCTGGGTGTTACCTTCCTTTGGGTCATCAGATGCATCTTGAGGTGGGGGAGTAGATTCATATACATTAAGACTGTTTCTTCTCTGTATGTTGTTCGTTGTTGTCTCCTGTTAGTGTAGCCCGTACCCTTTTCCCTGGGAGTAGATGGACCCAATCCTTTCAGAGTTCTCTTTCCTTAGTAGTTTTAAAACGATGGATGTTGATGTAAAGTTGGTGCTCTCGGAACACAAACCGCATTATCATAATCTTTACTGTTTTCTAGAATGATGTTTGTACATATATCATTTACATAATTATGTGCTTTCTGAAGCTTTTTTTTTTTTTTTGGCGTAATTATCATTTGCGTCTGGCGAAAAACGAAGAGAAGGTCTGGAGATTGTCTAGGAATGACAACAGTTTAATCGATTTATTTTGTTAAACAAAAATGCTTAGTATTGATGATATCTGTGATAATGTGTGTTGTGTTTGCATCAGGAGCGAGCTAATATGAGTTCGTGTTCATGTGCTGTACTGTTGAATAAAGAAACAAAAAGTCTATTGCTTTAGTTAACCGAAGAAAGAAATATTCAGCATTCTGATTTAATATCATGGACAACAACGAGCAGTCAAACCACGAAGAAGATAATTGTCCTAGGAAGAAAGCTGTTTTAAGATACCATTAAGCAAATGTAAATCTTACTCTCCCTCCCATTTAACTCATTCAATTGTTATTACAATTAAAAGTGAACGGAGGAAATAGTTAATTATAAAGATATATTAGGAACTAAGTAATAAATTATTAAATTGGATAAATAGTAATGAATATCTATTTTTAGTATAGTAAATAAGTAAAAAAATGAAAACAAAAAAAAGTATTTCCAAAATTTTTTATTTGTATTTCATTCAAGCTCCCTTCTCAAATAACAGGAATCATAGGTCTCCACAAAGTCGTAAAATCACGTATGAGAAATTGATACTTGTCAAGTGTCCGAAGTTCAAGAAAATTGGTGACTTTATAGTAAAAAATGAGTGATTGAAGTTTCAATGAACGGATGAATGACATGTCTAAAATCCAAATATTTACTAAATCCTTTACAAAATTTTATTGTCTAGCCGTTGATATCACAGAGAATCAATTTCATTAGATCTTTGTCGAAAATAACGGAACAATCGTTGTGCCATTTATATAGGTTTTGTTTATGCAACAAAAAAAAATTCACACCCTTAGGACAATGGTTATAACATTCTCCTTTCCAATCTTCCAACACCGGACATATGTCAATTTCTATAAATCGTATTAACACTACTAAACAAAGTCTATGTTTTTAATAAATAATTGTTATTCCTCTAATATATATCGCTTTTCTAATCAAAAGATCGGAGAGCAACTAAGAAAGTATTTTTTAAAAAATACCTCTCCTAAAAGTGGTTATAGTGCAAATCAAATCCAAAAATCAATTAGCTAGTTAAACACGTAAACTATTGTCCGCAAATAATTAGGGCAATCAATGTAACTTTCTAATAACCAAACCCGAACCCGAACCACGCTGAAATGGAGCTCCACAAATAGAGACGACACAGGACTAATGCCACGTGGATAGCGACATTTGTTGCTGACGTGTACCTTTAGTCTTACACTGTTTATATATACACTACTCTTTATTTACATTCTCATCCATTTCAACTCACTTTTTCAATCTACAAATCCACAAAATCTATTCACATATATATAAATTTATACACATTTTTGATTGTTCTGCTTCACTGATCTAGGGTTTCAGCAGTATACTTGAAGCTTGTTTTGACCATCTGATTCTCGATTTTGTGTCGTCCTCTCTTGGCTCACCGATCAGGAGCCAAGAACAGAGGAATTGAGAGGTGAAAAAAAAACAGAAATCGAGATAGTTGTGTTGATTTTGTTGAGCTGAGAGTTGATGGTGTTGATGTGTGCAGGTTTTGGTGAAATGGAGTCAAGTGAGGGATTTTTGACTGAACAACAGAGGGAGATGCTGGATATAGCACCGGTGAATGTGGAGGTTTTGTCATCTTCTCCAAAGTCTCCGACTTTGAAATCTCCAGGTGCTAAATCCTCTTCTATTCTCTTGTCGGATCTTCATGTGAAGGCATCAGGCAGTGGGGCTGGGATTGCTGTGCGACATGTACGGCGTACGCACTCAGGGAAACATATACGGGTTAAGAAGGGTGAGTAGTATTGTTTTTTTGGATGAATCAATCGTAACGATGTTTTAGTGTGTCTTTAATTTTTGTATTGAATCCCTGGCTATGAATTTTTAATACCTACATCCTTGTGCTTCTTATTGACCTTATGATGAAAGAAGTTCATGTGTCTAAAGTTAAAATTTACACTTAGTGATCGAAATAGAAATGCCTTTCTGAAGGAACGCATAAGGCAAATTTGAACTTTTTTCACATTATTTCTTGGATAATGTACTTTGTAAATGGACTTAATTTGCTCTGAGGTGTGAACTAATCACACTTGGGGTGGTTATTATAGTTTGAAAAGAGGCCACAGTGCAGTGAATTGCACATAATGCACTACTTCTTTTTCCATGTCACTTGAATACTCCCAAGAGTTCCCTGTAAGAGGTTGATTAAGGATTTAAATTTGATGAGTTCAATATGTAAGGCTTTACCACGTAGCCCGTTGAATCTAATAGTTAACGAAATGTTGGTACTATTCAGTTTTCACTTGGTGTTCATTTTCATTGCATGTCAGAAATGCTGTGTTTAGTTGAACTCGTGCTCCATTCTGCCCTTTCCTGTAAGTTCTATTGTATGACTTCAGTTGAAATCATGCTCCATTCTGCCTTTGTTCTCGGTGAACACCTATATTGTACTTCAGAGTCCACACAATACCAATAATTCAGGAGAGTACTCATTGGCTGAAGACTGTGGTCCAGGGATCAATGAAGTGGAAATTTACTTGGAGATCAAGGTTCAAACTCAAGCCGAGCTTTAAAAATACCGAGTAATTTTTTCTTATTTACTAATTTCAAAACATCTCTAATCTATTTTGACACCATTTCCCTAGCAATGCTCATATACGATTTTTCAGGAGTTTCAAGGATTTTAATTCATTTGACAAGTCATTTTTAGAACTTGAGGTGATGTTTTCCTTATCTTGTCAAGTTTTCAGTCAGTCCTTCAATGACAACAACAATATATCCAGTGTAATCCCACAAAGTGGAGTCTGACCTTACCCCTACCTTGGGGGTAGAGAGGTTTCTGATAACCCGCGGCTGAGTTAGTCGTTCAAAGTTCACTTCTTTTATTACTAATATAATACACATCAAGTTAATTACTTGTAAGTTGGTGGAATACCCAGAACATGAGGGAGGGAGAAGGGAAGTAGAGGTCTATCACCTTTGCTGAGTCAAATGGTGTTGAAATGAAGTAGCGCAGACGGTGTAGTGTATATACTTTTGGGTGAAGGGATGGGAGACACCACTTATGAATTTTCATGGATTTGTGAGCAGTGTGCTCTGTTGATGCCAAAAAATTGTTTAGGTTCATCACAAAGATCTAACTAACAAGAGCTGAAGTTTGTTAGTACATCCTTGCCCAAGGGCACATGAAAACTGACATTAGGTTCTTCAGGTGCATGAGTTTTTCTTTGTGGTTCCCAATCTCTCTCCCTCTCACTCTCATGTTTGTTGAGAGGTGTGCAGCTCTCGCTTAGAGACTTGTGAGGTACTAGCCTAGGCTTTGGTAATCCCTCTTGTCTTGCCTCATCCTCCGGAATCCTTAATAATTATACAATGATGTAAGCCTGGAAACTGACTAATGTCTTCAATTCTCTTTATACTTAATCAGTGTTCTTGAATGCGGAAGCATGCAGCTTGTATACTTTTTTCTTTTTTTTTTCTTCGTCCATATTCTGAAGGCTTCTCCTTATTTGATGGTGCGAAACAGATGGTGCTGGTGGTAAAGGCACTTGGGGAAAATTGCTCGATACTGATGTTGAATCTCATCTTGATAGAAATGATCCCAACTATGATAGTGGTGAGGTGAGTTTTGCCACTTATTCAAATATACTTCTTAAGTAATGAAAGCTACTTGGGTTAAATTGCATGTGACAACCTTCATTATTGGAGTACTAAAATAATATTTTGGTAACATTACATTGTACAATAGATCACAACCATCCCTGAAGTTCTAAAACCTTTCAGAATATGTACACTATGCACTTGTGGATTAGAATTTTAAAAGGAATTCAAAAGGAGGAAAGGGCATTGGCAATGAGAAAGATAAGGCAAAGGAGAAACAATTTTAGTCATAATATAATGATCATAATGTATACTCAATGCACCATTATTAATTAGTTTTTGTTTTCTTTCCTGTTTATTTACATCCGTCTCCGCAACTACTGATTTTTGTGGCTCTTAAATGTGCTTTTTACTGATAAGTAAAATGCCAAAATATTGTGAATCCTAAAGACACTAAAACACATTCCACTAAGGAACCTACTTGACCACTAAGCCAAGGCTCCAATATTTCCCTTGAAGTATGTAATCAACATTTTTCCTTATGTCAGTTTAAATTAAATTTTAATGGTAGTGAGCAGTGGGCAAACAATGTATCAAATGTAATTCGACAAGTAGAGTCTGAAAAGGGTTGTGTGTATGCAAACTTTACCCCTACCTTATGAAAGTAGTCAGGTTGTTTTCGATAAATTCCCAGCTCAAGTGAAGCATTTCAAAGCAGATATGAGAAAGGGAATACAATAGTGAATAAACCATGATGCAAATAATGGAGAAAAAATAGTAGCAACAACACATAATGTGATAGCCAAATCAAAGGAAACATGTAATAATTAATATCAAAGAATAAGACAAGGAGAGTAATGTAATAATACTTGCAAGGAAACTAGAAAATGCTCAAGTACCTAGTTATCACCTCTCAGAATATTTACTCGGCCTACTTCTACCTCTCCTTAGACCCACCATGGTCAACCTCTCACACCTCTTCACCAGGCATCTGTGAATCTCCTCTTCACATCTACGAATCATCTAAACCTTGCTTTCCTTTTCTTGTCCACCATAGAGGCCACTCCCACCTTGTGTTGAATATCTTCGTTCTTAAGTTAATATTAGTACCTACCCATCGATATGCCACGTCAGTTCATCCATCATCGAGACAAGTAAAATGGGCTAAGAATATTACTGGTAATGAACTGTATTTTGATTTTAAATCCTTGGAGTTATAATGCCATGTGAAGGGAAGAGGATACAAAATACATGTCCTTTTCAAAGAAATTTTTACTTTTGTATCTGGCAATTCCATTTTTCCTGAACCTATATTGATTCCTGATCTAGTCTGTTTTACTTGTAATTGCTAGATTAATCAGTGTAGTAGGATACTGGCTCAGTAATTTTTTATCAGGGTTTTATGTTAATGCTGTCTCCACGTTACTCTAAATGAACAGGAGCCGTATGAGCTTGTAGGAACTTCTGTCTCTGATCCATTAGATGATTACAAGAAATCTGTAGTATCAATTATAGAGGAATACTTCAGCACTGCTGATGTAGAACTGGCTGCGTCTGATCTCAAGGAATTAGGTTCGACCGACTATCATCCATATATTATTAAGAGGCTTGTTTCTATGGCCATGGATAGGCATGACAAGGAGAAGGAAATGACTTCAGTTCTTCTTTCTTCTCTTTATGCCGATGTCATCAACCCTACCCAGATCAGGCAGGGATTTTACATGCTTGTGGAGTCTGCTGATGACTTGGCAGTGGACATACCAGATACTGTTGATATCCTTGCTTTATTCATCGCACGTGCTGTGGTTGATGACATTCTTCCACCAGCTTTTATCGCTAGAGTTGGAAAAATGGTACCAGAATCCTCTAAGGGGTTTCAGGTGTTGCAAACTGCTGAGAAGCGCTATCTCTCGGCTCCACACCATGCAGAACTTGTCGAGAGGCGCTGGGGGGCAAGCACCCAATTCACTGTTGAGGAGGTCAAGAAAAGGATTGCTGATCTATTGAGGGAATATGTTGAGAGTGGAGATATTGTTGAGGCATGCAGATGCATAAGGCAGTTGGAACTTCCTTTTTTCTATCATGAGGTTGTCAAGAGAGCTTTAGTTTTAGCCATGGAGATACAGTCTGCTGAACCACTTATTCTGAAACTTTTGAAGGAGGCTGCAGAAGAGGGTCTTATAAGTTCCAGTCAAATGGTGAAGGGCTTTTCTAGGATGGCTGAGAGTATTGATGATCTTTCTCTGGATATTCCCTCTGCAAAAATGTCATTCCAGTCAATTGTTCCTCGGGCAATCTCTGAGGGATGGCTTGATGCATCTTCTCTGAAAGCCACAGGGGAAAATGGACAAGCAAATGGTCCAGATGATGAAAAATTGAAGCAATACAAGAAACAAATTGTAAGCATAATCCACGAATATTTTCTCTCGGATGACATTCCAGAACTAATCCAAAGTTTGGAAGATTTGGGGCAACCTGAGTTTAACCCCGTTTTTTTGAAGAAGCTAATCACCCTTGCCATGGACAGGAAAAACAAGGAAAAGGAAATGGCATCGGTTTTGCTTTCTGCACTTCATATTGAGATTTTTTCAACTGAAGACATAGTGAATGGATTTGTGATGCTACTAGAATCTTCAGAAGATACAGCACTTGACATTTTAGATGCTTCCAATGAACTTGCTCTTTTCCTTGCTAGGTCTGTAATAGACGATGTCCTGGCTCCTCTGAATTTGGAGGAGATATTGAACAAGTTGCCACGAAATTGCAGCAGTGGTGCTGAGACTGTCTGCATGGCTCAATCACTTCGATCTGCACGGCATGCTGGTGAAAGGATCCTGAGGTGTTGGGGTGGTGGGACTGGCTGGGCTGTGGAGGATGCAAAGGATAAGATACAAAAGCTCCTGGAGGAATTTGAAAGTAGTGGTGTTCTCAGTGAAGCTTGCCATTGCATACGAGAGCTCGGAATGCCATTCTTCAATCATGAGGTGGTGAAGAAAGCTTTGGTTATGGCAATGGAGAAGAAGAATGACAGGATGCTGGATTTGCTACAAGCATGCTTCAGCGAGGGGCTTATCACCATAAACCAGATGACTAAAGGCTTTGGGAGGATCAATGATGGGCTAGAAGATCTGGCTCTTGACATTCCGAATGCAAAGGATAAATTCACGTTTTATTTGGAGCATGCCAAAGAAAGAGGCTGGATGTTACCATCCTTTGGGTTACCTGATGCATCTTAATGAGAAGAATCAGATGCATTAGCTTGTTGCATCTCTGCATGTTGTTCGTTGTTGCCTTCTCCTAGTCCGTTTTATTTTGGGAGTGGTAGATGGACACGGACTACCCAGTCATTCCTAGTTCTTCTTTCTTTTTGAGTTTCTTGTATGATGATATTTCTTGATGTAAAAATTAGAAGTCTCGTGTTAGTGGTATATGCATAACGCATTACCATTGCTACCTTCCATATGGATGTTAGTACAGATAATTATCAATCATTTTGGTCAATACAACATTGTTAACTTGCTTTGTGCCATTTGCTTGTTGAGTCCTTTTTGCGAGATGGAAGTCGATTATATCATCTTTTACAGGCAGGTTCTCCCCTCTAATAGAAAAGGAAGCAGTGCCAATTGAGGAACGATCAGCTGCCCAAAAGGTGTGTTGGATTTAGAGTTACATCAGGGTTAATGATTTTGATGTCCCGAGTTGAATAGTTTGCAGAGTTGTTTGAATATACCAGCAGCAGCAGGGGGAGAGAGGTAAAGCTTATTAACTTGTCTTCATCTTTATTTTGCTTTTGTAATTAGATATGCAATTTTGTTTCTTGTTTAGTGGATGGACTTGCTGTCCTTGATCAAACTGGGGGCATAATACTTCATTACCAGACGATTGAGTAAGAGTGAACTGTGAAGTGCAATATTGGCACAATTTAAGGTATGATCAGTATCAGAAATAAAATATTACTCTTCTTTTAATGTTTCTTATTTTGTTTTGAGTAGGATGTGATATTTCTTTTGAATTACTAGTAACTTCAAAAATCTTAGTGCAATTTTGGAATTAGAGTCGTTTCTAATTGAACACAACACTTAAATAAGCATAGATTAAAAAAAAGGGGGGGAAAAGGCTGATATATTTCTTTGGTATACTCTTGTGATAAAAGTGAATATATATATATATATATATATATATATATATATATATCATTATTATTATCATTATACAAATATATTCTTATAGTTTGCACAGATAATTTAGATGTATCATTTTTATGTAATGTAAGTGAGTTAAATTTTTTTATTTTAAAAAATCTATATTATCTTAGATCCTTGTAGCAAAATTTGGTGGGTATATGTGAGTTTTTTTTTTTTACTTTTTTATTCAACGACTTCTTTGTGTTTCGAATATAGATTAATTTGAGTTTCTTATTCTTGTTTCATTTTTTTATGTGAAAATATGAGAAATAAAAAGAAAGAAGTGTGACCGGAAAAAAAAAAGAAACTTAATTCTATTTTTTGGGCTATATTGTAATTGATCTTCGGTATTTCTAAGGGAAAAAAAATAGGACTTATGATACTAACAAGATATTTAAATTTATTTCCTAAAAGCATCAATTTGTTTAGATAATTGTAAAGGCCTAAATTCTAAATATACATCTAAATAAGCTTATAATCTTCTAGTAATATATATATTCCAACGTAACTTGATCATTTTTCCCTGGTGCAAACAGTATTGAGATTGATAATATTTCCAAATATGTATGATTTTATTTTTAAAAAAGCATTAGTTAACTATAGTACTACTAATTATTTTGTGATAGTAATATTTTTACATCATCAAAACAATTTCTTCGCGCTAAATATGAGTTACTTTTACAAAATATGAATTTTCGAGCCAAGTTTTATATTTCAAAAACTTGAAAATCACAAGTTGGAGTTCCAAATTATAATTATTCTTTTATTCAAAATGAAAAATAATAATGAGAAGCAAATAGATAACTTGAATTACCTTATATACAACCCAACAACTAAAAGGACTAACACTATGTTATGTAAGTTGTACTGTTTATATTTTATCCACATCTATCTTTATTTTATTTTATCAATATTTAGAAATTGATTCTTATAGTGCTAGGAGAATCACATTATAAAAAAAGAATTTAACTATTGTTTTTATTTTCCCTAATTATTTTTATATGTGTGTCAATCGTCACATGTCTAATATTAATATTGATATCAATGACGTAGATTTAATTAATTGAGGGTCATAAGTTATAACAATAATCTATATAGAGTGGAAAAATAGATAATTAATTGAGGGCTACAACATAATCAATGGTGGCTATTTTTCAAAAAAAAAAAAATTAATTGCTATTCAAAATTAGTCTTAAAAGAGCAAAAATAATAATCGCAAAATCAGTTAATCAATGCGTGTTACAGAGATAAGCATATGAATTATGCTTCTTCAACCTAAATTTAAGTCATTCAAATCCATTCAATGGCTATAACAATCAACTTTTTCACCATATATATACATACACATTTGAGGCTAAATGGGTTTATATGACGTAATTTAAAAGAGAAAAATTGTATATAATAGCAAACTAATAACCTAAAATAAATTGAATAGCTAGGGTTTGATTTAATTGTGCTCCATAGCAAACGTTAGCTAAAATTTGCCAGCGTCTCTCTCTCAGAAATCTCGCTCGCCACTCTCCATTCTTGCTCACCTCTCTCTCTTTATACACAAAAGTGTATAATTCTGTTTCTGTTTTGTATAAAACGAGAGAAAATTGTATATACACATGCAAAAATATATATCTTTGTGTTATACACTTAATTATACAATTTACAAACATTTTACATCAAATATTGCAGAGAAAAAGATCAACGAATTATACAATTGCGAATTATACAATTGCAGTGAAATATAATTTTCTCTAGCTTTATACAACAGAAGTGTATATATTGTGTTTCTGTTTTTGTATAAAGCGGGAGAAAAACATGTATCTTCTTGCTATACACTTAATATTGCAGCGAAATAGGCAGTGGATTATACAATTGTGCATTATACAATTGCAGTGAAATAGGATATCGAATTATACAATTGCAGCGAAATAGGCCAGCGAATTATACAATTTAGGCCAGCGAATTATACACTTGTATATGTATAGCGAATTATACAGTTTTATGTTTGCCATGAAATGCAATTATACAAAGTTTACTATAACATACAAATATAAATATTTTGTTTGGTACATGTGAAAGTTGCTCATTTAAAAGTGCGTTAATTTGTTCGGTTAAAATTTATCATGATTCATATTTCTCTGTTATGCCTTTCTCTTCGTGTGGATGATTTTCTAACAATAACACAAAATGGACCAAATACAAATAAAAAAAGCAAATTGAAAAATTTAGAGTGGGGTTTATCTGTTCCGTCAGAGTCACTTTCTTTTTATAGGTTTAGATAAAATCTTTATTTTTGAATTCTATTTTATTTATTTTTTCAACAGTATAAATGTACTGAAGAAATACCGATATTCATGTGGGAAAAAAATCTACTTTAGAAAATGATAACTAAATTATTGTTCAAAGATGCAAAATCAAGAGAATTCATTTAGGATTTATCAATAAATATTCTTATCACTGTTAGTAGTGTAATTTTCAACTAAAGATCGCTTGAAATCAAAATTTTAATTTAGTGACAGTGATTGTTTGTTTTTTTTTGGAGGGGGGGGGGGGTTATTTCTCAAAATTACAATTGTTGATAATTCTTTCCGATGTAGTGATTTTTTTATTAAGTCAATGTGTTACGTCAATTGTTAAAACATTCAAGTGTAATTTTTTTTGGTAAGTGTCAAACGAACCTAACTATGCAATAACTACATCTTTTAATGACACTAATTCATTATGAACTGAATACTAATACAATCTATATAATAACAAAAAATTTAAGGTAAAAGATATAATTTTCCATCCACTTCTTCTTAATAACAAATATCGAATATTTAAACAGATTACAAATTAAATTATTGTTACACTTAAACCAGATGCACGGGCATCACTTTCGACTTCATATATATATATAAAAAAATATATATATAGAGTGCAACAAAAATTCTACTTAAAGCATCACAATTGTG
The DNA here is from genome assembly GCF_036512215.1 of Solanum lycopersicum. Taxonomy (NCBI): domain Eukaryota; kingdom Viridiplantae; phylum Streptophyta; class Magnoliopsida; order Solanales; family Solanaceae; genus Solanum; species Solanum lycopersicum. The sequence continues at coordinate 59,057,801 of NC_090802.1, read as the reverse complement.
TGCTTTCTTCTTCTTCTTCCCTCTCAACCATTCCCAAAAAACAGAGAAAAAAAAAACTCCATTAACAAACCTTGTACGTGTATATATAAATGATTCATGCAGGCATGAAGATCGATCTCCAGAAACTACCCTTCGCTCTCAAGCCTTTTCTCCTTTCCCTTCTTCTTTCTCTTTCCTTATTAGCATTCCTTTCCTTTCAAACTACACCTCACTCTCTATCACTTCCACCGGACCTCCGAATTCGACCCGGATATTCATCCTACGATGCATACATCAATCGTCAGCTCAACAAAACGCTAAACCCGAAACTCCGAAAAATCTGGACGACCCGAGATTGGGACCGAAAGGTTCGGGTTTTCTCCGAATTCTTCGACGATTTGAAACTTCGAGGTTTCTTATCTAACGATTCAAAAGCGCTTTGCGTCGGGGCACGGGTCGGGCAGGAAGTAGCGGCGTTGAAACGGGTTGGAGTGAACGATTCAATCGGTATTGATCTAGTGCCGTATCCTCCGTTAGTAATCAGAGGTGATTTTCATCGTCAGTCGTTTAACGATCGGAGTTTTGACTTAGAATTCTCTAATGTATTTGATCATGCACTTTATCCATGGAAGTTCGTCGGAGAAATTGAACGGACGTTGAAGCCCGGCGGAATTTGTGTGTTACACGTGTCGTTATCTAGACGGGCTGATAAATATTCAGCTAATGATTTGTACAGTGTGGACCCACTTAAGGAATTGTTCAAAGTGTCTGAGCTGGTTGAGGTGAGAGGCATTGATGGGTTTGGGTTGGATACGGAAGCGGTTTTTAGGAAGAAGACGAAATAGGTTAGTTATTGTGATCCTTATTTTCATTAGGTTTTAACGTGTTAAATAATTCTTTATTTATTTCGACATTTCAAAATAAGTGTTATCTTAGTGAAAATTACAATCATTAAGAAATCAATAAATACAATGCTTAGTATTGAACCTATTAAGAAAATGAAATATAAAGGCATATTTGAAAAAACATAATACTTATTCGTTTCTAAAGTAACACCTAATTTCAGGATATATTGGCGAAAGTCTATTAAAAGGGATAAACTAGTTAGTCAATTAAGTAAAAGCCCTTCATTGGATAGAAGTGACAAGTAATATATATTATGTCAAAAGTTTTCACAATAATCTCAAACTTTTAACTTTTATGCTTTAGTCCAACAATTGTTGTAGTTGTTGGGATAACTTCTTTAGTCGTCCCATAATGTCGTAAGCGTCGAGACAACTTCTTCAGTCGTTCGACAACTTCTGTAGTTGTTTGGAAGTTGTCCAGACAATTCCAGTAGTTGTTCAGACAACTACGAAAGATGTTATTAATTTAGTCCTTTTATTAATATTAAAAATGAAAAAGTAAAAGAAAAATAAAGGGGATTCACTTGTTCTATTTTCGTAATTGAAAACTTATAAGACACTTTTACCTCGTTTTTCCTGACAACGTAGAGTATATATTTACCATTAAGTGAGTTCAAAATGAAAGTTGAAAAAGTACATTCTTGAATGAAAGCAATAGTTGTAAAGAAGAGGGGAAGGTGCAATTTGGTTGTCTTTTTAATAGGGCGAAGAGACCTAACTAATTAAGGAACTCCTCTTTTTTATTTTGTTAAATTATGTTAGGTCACGGATAGAGAATGAATAAAGTACAAATAGACCACCTACACATATATGTGAAACTCAATTTGGATTCCATAAGGATAAATCCCTTTTTCCAACTTAAAAGTTATAGTGAAACCAGTCATGTGGATTGCATCCCACTTTCAAACTATTAATGTTTTATCGTAAAAATTTATGGTGAGTGAATCAAAACAGGATCGAGAATGAATCGATGAACTTCAAAAGCTTTGTTTCTATCTTCTCCTCTTGTTATTAAACTTATTAATGATTTGACAGTGTGAGAAATTTAATAGGAGTGTGCGATTAAAATATGGATTCATAAAAAAACAAACGAGTTAATTATTTGGATTCATCAACTTCCTTTATAAAAGTTGAATGCACCAAAAATGTCAATGTGTATCCAATTAATGGGGTGGCTAGATAGCTCTATGCAACTTGCAATTGCCAGCTTCTAATATTTGCTTTAGAAGGAGGACCACGTAAATCACAACAGCACCTAAATTGGGTAACTACTACGAGTCTACGATTCGATGCTTTTTGGCTTTTAATTCTTCACCGCAATTATTATTATTATTATTTTTCTTTAAATGGGGTGGTAGAAGGGGAAGTAGGTGAGGAAATTACAAGGCGGGAGATTAAATCGTCATCAATGAAATAAAAGTTCAAATAGTAATAATCGAGTTACTGAGATTTTCCTCTATCACAATTTTGCTCTTGCTTCTTTTTTTTTGAAAAAATTGCTTGATTGATCCTTTGCTTCTTGCAAAGAAACAAGAAGCAGAAACTACACCATTTGGTGAAACATTTATAGGAAGAACATTATGTAAACGTTCATGAATATGTATATATACTAGTCTTCTGAAAAATATCAAAAAGTAGTAAAAAACATCACAAAAAATTACCTTATACCTCTAACTATAAAACTAATAAAGATTCGAAATAAATTCTCAGAGCACATATCAAACGATTTGAATATGAGTAACTTTTACATATATCAAACATAAAAATTATATTTGTATGCTATCGTTATAGTTTGCATAATTGACGCTCCATAACAAACATAAATATATATATTTCACTATACATATACAAAAGAAAACAGTTGTAGAATCTCGCTATACATATACAAAACAAAGCAATTATATAATATGCTTTAGTATACATATATAAAAGATCAATTATATAACATGTGTTTTGTATAAAGCAAGAAAGAGAGAAGGACAAAACCGTGTTTGTATAATCATAAGTGTATAAGACGAAAAAATATGCATTTGTATTTGTATATATAATTTTCTCTCTTTTTATACAAACACAATGTTGTATAAAGTGAGAGAGGCGAGTGAGCGAGCAAGATCTAGAGAAAGGAGAGAGGGAAAGAAAATTATGTATATATATATAATTTTCTCTCGCTTTATACAAACACAAACACATTTTATACATTTGCATTTTTGCATAAAGTGAGAAAGGCGAGTGAACGGACGAGATCTGGGAGAGGGGAGAGAGGGGAACGAAAATATATGTGTATATACAATTTTTTCCCACTTTATACAAACACAAAAATATTTTATACATTTGTTTTTGTGTAAAAGAGAGACGAAATTAATTAGGAGAGAGGCGAAATGACAACAGTTTGCTTTGGGGAACAATTAAATCAAACTATAGTTATTACATTTAATTTGAATTAATAGCTTGCTGTTATATACAATTTTCCCTTTAAATAATCCGAGTATTATTATCAAACTAGTATACTCCATTTCAGATTGAAATAGTTGGGCCTTAAAAGACCACCTATTGCATGCTTAGCCCAATTAAACATTAAATCTAGATTCAAATTCTTAAATGAGTTGCTTACAAGATTGGTCCCATGGTCTAGTGGTTAGGACATTGGACTCTGAATCCAGTAACCCGAGTTCAAGTCTCGGTGGGACCTAAAAATGTTGACACTTTTTATTAGGGTTGAACATGAAAATCGAAAAATTAAATAGAATTTATTAGGTTTTTTGGTTCGAATTTGGTGTTTTTTCGAAATTTTAGTTTTTCGGTTTGATATTCAATATAAGGGTCAAAAAATAATGGGTGCACCAAAATTTTGAAATTTTATTAACTTAATTTAAAGAAAGTCTTTAATTTTATTAATTATATATTTGGTAACTTGTGTTTGTGAGTTGTGATTCTTATTGTTTTTTATTTGAGGTGAAATATTAAGGCATTTGAGACTTTGTATTGTTTTAAGTTTCAAGTGTTGGCTGCTATTATAAAGAGCGCTTGTTGGAAACAAAAAATCGAAAAGAGAAAAAAACTTTTATAGTTCATTATTGGAAAATTTAATTATTAAATATGTTTAATGATTATTTCGAGTTTTCAACTTTTATGTTTAGTTAAATGTTTTAATGATTTTATTCTTATTTTATTTTTTATTTATTTGTATCGAAAAACTGTCTTAATAACATCGTATTAAATCGAAATAAAATTAAAAAAATTAAATCGAATCAAAATATCTTAATTTAATATTTGATGCACATTTTTTCAAATCAAATAACGAATTAAAAATTTAATAAAACCAAACAGAACCCACAATACTATGAATTTTTTCTTTCACTTTCTTAAAAGTTAGTGGTTCTTATAATTTACAAAATAATATTCTACATCTTCTTAACTAAAAAGGAATGTCATAAAAATTACTTCTATTATCCCAAAAATATGTATACTTTCTAAATTTAAAATAAATGTTATTAAAAAAATAAAATTGATCTTGATCATATTCCATAATATTTTTAAAAAATTTAGTCAATTAATACAACTAAAAGAATCTTATTATACTTGCAACACATATCACTCTTTTCAGAAAATTTTAATAATTCAATTGATTGATTATTACATTAATAATGTGCTTATTCTTTTCTCCGAAACTTTTGAATTGTAAAAGCATTCAAAAAACGGGCTCAATATTTATTTCATGGACAGAAACGATCGATTTCATTCGGACATTCAGGAATCCAAAAATTTGACTTGAGAATTAAGAATAGATAGACAAGAAATTAATACTACTCATTTGTCCCATTTTATATGTCATATTTTTGTTTTGCTTCTTGCATTAAAAAAAGGGAAAATTTCATATATGGCAAACTTATTAGATTAAATAACATTATATGGGTATAGTTTACCTAATTACTTTATATGGGTATAGTTTAGTTATTTTAGGTATCTTTAATTTTGTATATAATGTTTTTTTTTATTTATACAATTATATTTTAAAAAATAGTTTTTAACTGAAGCGTTAAATATGCTAACAATAAATTTAGATAATGCCACAATTTTAGGGAAACGTCCCTTTTTTTAAGCTAAACGTTCAAATTCAAAAAAAAAATCTGTATATATATATGAACTTACCTTTTTTGTATATTTATATATGTACATGAATATATTAGTTAAACGTGACATTATATACAAGTTTCTAAATGACTTTTTATATACTCCAATAATATATAAAGTTAATATATACTAACTTCAATAATTTGTATATAACTACTACAATATACAAATTATAATCGCATATGATATTTTCCCATCTATATGACTAAATCCAATTACTTTGTGTACATATGTATATAAAAAAAATAATGAGCCTTTCATATACAATTCCCTACTACCAGCTATTAAAACAGACATGTACATATCAATTTTTGTATATGTATATAAACTTAATATATACTAACTTCAATAATTTGTATATAACTAATAGAATATACAAACTCTAATCATATATATAAAAAAAATCATCTGTATAACTAAGTCCAATTACTTTTTTGTATATATATACAAAAAACAAAAATAACATAAATATGCAATATACTATATACAATTACTAAACATGCAATTATACTATATACAATACTTAAGTAATATTTTTTGTATATTGACATCTAATTAACCAAAAAATTGTATCTAACTTTGTGTTTTAATACAGTACCTCATGAATATTATGTTCTTCAGATCCGACAACTTCAGAAGCATTTTCCTCTGATTCAATGTTTACAACTTTCCTCTTTCTTCTTCCTTGTACTATTTTAATGCCTCTATCTTTGACATTGTTAATAGCTTGTTGAACTGCCGTAGGGTCGTTTTTTTCCTTTGATCTAAGCTCTTCCATTGTTTGTTCTTGTATAACTTGATTTGATTTTCCCAATGACCCTACATCAAACCCAAAATCTTGAGTTAACCCCATTGAAAACGATGGTAAAATGTCAACAACATTGACATGCAAAGGAATACCTCTGGTAATCCTCAAAGATGAAGATGATTCATTCATTGTGTGACCAATTTTAGATCTATCAGGAACAAAAAATCGATTATTTCATCAAAATATATGGAAAAAAAATAAACAGAATACATATACAAATTTTGAATAAGTAAAAAAAAGAAGAAGAGGTAAACAACTAAAATTAAGGAGTACTTACGAAATTGACTTCAACTTCGGGAGGGAACTTCAACTTCGGGAGGGAATAATCTAATTTTGGACAACAATTTGAATTTCAAACTGGATAGCTGGAGTATTAAATGTAGGAGAAAAATTTGGAATGTGAAAAGGAGAGAGAAAATTGTTTTGTGTATAATTATATACAAAATTTGAAAATAATGTTTTTATACCATTGGTTATATAATAGGTTGTGGACCCCATTAAATATAACAAACAAAAATAAACTATAATTATATAAGATAAATAAATTAAACTATGCCCCTATAATATAATTAACTATGAATGTTTGTCATCCCATGTAATTTTCCCTTAAAGGAAAAAAGATGTAACTTTGTCCTTCTGACTTTATTTATTGTTTTCTTAAGTCAATTTTATAATAAATGATAAATCAATTCTCAAAATTAATCAACTACTCTATCAAGAATATAATAAATAAAATATGGTAATTTATACATAAATTTTATAAAATGACAAATAATGTGATCAACTATTTATAGAAAGAAATAGCATATAAAATACTTCCTCCGTCCGGTATTGTTTGCATGATTTCTATTTTTAGAGTCAAACTATAAAAATTTTGACTAACATTTTAAGATATATTTTTTCATCATATTAATATGTAAAAAATTATAATGTATAGTACTTTTCATATAGTTTTAGAATATTTAATTTTTTTTGTTTAAATTTAATGTGATATAATTTGCTTTTGAAAATTAGTCAAATTAACTTTCGATAAGCGCTACGTGACAAACAGTTTCAGACGGAGGAAATAGAATGAAAAGAGTATTTTTTAAATCTAAATTAATCCGTTATTAAACTTAAAAAGAAAAATCAAACCAAATCAAACCGGCTCGGAGATGTGGGGTCATTGGGCGGATAACGCATGGTTGGAAAACCGTTATTTTCCAACCAAATGAAAGGTGAAACAATTTGAGTGGTACCTAACGATTTCAATGGCGTTGAGAGTTGTCTCTTCTTCTCCGGCCATTTTTTCATCACAAAGAAGAGCTGCTTCAGTTCTACCATCAACACTCACATTACCCAATACCAACAGCTCCCTGTTATCGTCATCATCACCCATTTCTTCAATTGACAGAACAAAATCAGTTGTTACTCTCCGTAGCAAGACGAGTAGGCGTAGTGGAGTAGTGACATGTTCTGCTTCGGTCCTCCCAAAGGCACTGCTATTCGACTGCGATGGCGTACTTGTCGATACTGAAAAAGATGGTCATCGTATTTCTTTCAATGATACCTTTTCTGAGGTACACTTTTTTCAGTGTGTTGTATTGTTTGCCGAAACGAAAACAGATTTGAAGTTTATAGGTTCGGAATTGAAATCTAAAGTTCTAAAATAATAATTAGTACCTATTTCATAAATTTTATAGGAGAAATACAGAGTTTGGATCAAGGTTATGTACTTATGTTCATATATTTGATTGATTTTCATAGAATCCATTATTTTCAATGGTATACAGAAGGAATTGGGTGTAACTTGGGATGTTGATTTGTATGGAGAATTACTCAAAATTGGAGGTGGAAAAGAAAGGTAAAGTTATTTCTTCTTAGGAGCAACAACAATTCATATAGTTTAGACTTGAATTGAATTGATTTGTTTTTGTGGTTGAATTGGGTATCTAGGATGACAGCCTACTTTAACAAAGTAGGTTGGCCAGAAAATGCACCAAAAACTGAAGAAGAAAGAAAGGAGTTTATTGCAGGACTTCACAAGCGAAAGACCGAATTATTCATGGTTCTCATTGAGAAGAAATTGCTACCACTTCGGCCAGGTGTTGAAAAGTAAGCTCTTCTTTTTCATATTTTATTTTTTCACTTCTATATGTATATAAGGTTCTTATAGTTCAGTTGCACATAAAATTATTCCACCAGAGGCATTGATGTTGTTGTTAGGTGTGGACATTATTAACCGCAGAAGAAACCAATGAGGAAATTGGTCTGCTCTAACGAAGCATTCTGGAGCTTCAGTATCCATAATTAATCATCAAGAGTTTCATTTACCTCTGAGATGTAGACATTTTTTTATTCTTTGAACAAATGCTGTCATGACTCCTGACTATGGACTGCATGCCTTTTTTATGTTTTATTGAACATAATGCAACTATTCAAGGGTAAAGTTCTTTCTATGCACCAAAGTTTTCAGGGTTTAAGACTCTTCTATCTGTTGTATTTGATTTTGATATTGTTATAGACTAATTATCAAATTCAGTCATGACCTTCAATAGAATCTCAATATGAAAAACTCACTGTCATTTGACCTATGGGACAGCGTATATATTGACAAAATTGCAAGAGTCAGGATAAATTTTCCTTTAGATTATTCTTCTCCATATTGTAAGAGTTCCAAACTAAATGTTACAGGTTGATTGATCAGGCTCTGGGTAATGGAGTTAAAGTTGCAGTATGCAGCACTTCCAATGAAAAGGCGGTATGAGTAATCAGGTTCTCAAGTGTTAGTATTATGTGCCAATGTTGAGTCTTTTGACAATAATCTGCTATTAAAGGTTACAGCTATGCTCGGAAATTCTTTTAGCCTGTATTGAGCTTACTAGTTATCCTAATAATACTCATGACAAAATCATCAAGCTTATATTTGACGAATTTACCTTTCCATGTCTATTTAGCCTTAGTATGCCTCTTTGATTGACAATGTAGTTTCTACTTTCTTGGACCTAGAAAATGATATGGGAAGCCATCCACACTAAAAAGTTCGAAAAGATGAACTCTTAGAAAAACTCATCTGATATTATAATTTGGAATTGTTCGATTTTTCTTTTGCTACTATTGAATTGGTTACTGCTCAAGATGATAACCTCTGGTTTTCTAACTGGAGTTGCTCATTTGCTGGGAGAAATAAGAAAAATAACTGGCATGATTATTCGTTGTCACCACAGTAAGATAATGTTTTGTGATCATAAGATGAATCAAATCTGCTGATACTAGGTCTCAGCCATAGTCTCGTGCTTGTTGGGACCAGAGCGAGCAGAACAGATCCAGATATTTGCAGGTGATGTGGTTCCTCGAAAGAAGCCTGATCCGGTAAATATCTTATCTTTCAAATGTCTGTTCAATGCATTTGTAGTGACAAATTCATTTTCTTAGAAATTAAAAAGCAAAAATAAACTTCATTAGGAGATAAGCCTCGTATCTGCATGATCTGAAATTTGGGATCTGTTCCAATAGCCTTCTCTATACTTCTTTAACTCTCTGATATCCATAAATGTACAAGGATAATCTGTGAACTTCGGTTGTAAGCTATTTTAAACATATGAACTGTGCTTTCTTCATTTAACAAGTTGCAGTAAAACTTCAATTTGAGGAGACGTGTCTCTAGTACAATGATAGCTGTAAGATAAGTCTTAAATGTTTAATACCATATACTTTCTTCCTGGCAGGCCATTTATCTGTTAGCAGCCGGAACCCTTGCGGTTGATCCTTCAAGGTACTGTACACAGATAACTTGCACTGGGATTGAGAAATTACGTGATGACACCTTAGAGAAGTTATATGATTTTAAGCTGAAGAAGATAGTAAACAATTTTGTTATAATTTTACATTGTCATTCCGACTGCTAAAATCTGCTCTTTATGGTCTGCAGTTGTGTTGTCGTAGAAGATAGTGGCATAGGTCTTGCAGCTGCCAAAGCAGCTGGAATGACGTGCATTGTGACCAAGAGTGGGTAAGTTGCTTTTTATTTGAACCAACGGCCAGCATCTTTCTCCCTGGTGCATTTTTCGATTCTCTATTGTTAACAGAACTTCTTTTACTTGGTTTCTGAAATTCTAACTTGGTGTAACATCTTGTTAAAGCATAACCTGAGAAACTTCATAATCAAACTGAGACCTTTTCAGAAAAACTTCTGGCGTCCTTGAAGTTCAAAATAAAATAAAAGTACAAGATGTATGATCAGGAAGGCAATGGCTTCCAATGCTTAACGTCGCAAATCTGACTCATTTCCCCTAGGATATTTCTTCCAATGAAAATGAAACTATTGATTAGGGGCCTCTAAGCACTCAGGTGAACATGGTGGAGGTGGCAAGTTTCTAAACTTTCTGTAAGGCCTGAAAAAGGGTTTACATACAACATATCTGCATGTCTAATTATATCTAAAGGCTTATTTTTAGCTCTAGCGGTGAGGCTCCATCTTAGATACTTGCTAGTTGTTAGATGCACGAGAGTGTTTGCTGTAGTTGCTTTCTGTTTATGCTAGATCAGTTAAATAGTCTAATCTAGTACAATGGAGGAGATAGAAGGAAGGACATGCATGATCAATACAGGGAAAATAACAAGGATGATCTAACTCAGTAGTTTCTTTTCATTAAGAAAAATTTCAGTCTCTGAGCTAAGCATCTCATTAAATTATAAGCAAGCACGATTGTTTTATCATAGCAGATACTGTTTATTGATTGTTTTCGAAGGACCTCCCATAGTGTATTAGAAGACAGATGCATGCTTTTACAGCCTTTTTGGTTTCCTTCTGAACAAGTAGCTGATTGCCTCTTTTGTCTGTGCAACTTGCTTGATCTCTTGATCTTTTCCCAATTATTGCAAACGAACTTCTATACTGCCTCAGGTACACAGCAGAAGAGAATTTCTCAAATGCAGATGCAGTTTTTGATTGCATTGGAGATCCTCCTGAGGAACGGTTTGACTTGGCATTTTGCGGAAGCCTTCTTGAGAAACAATATGTGAGTTAGTGCATAAGGGCGCTTGTTTATTTATTGGCATGTTTTGCTCACCACATATCAGTTCATGTACTGTATCTCCCCAATGACTGTTCAATAAAAAGTCTAATGTCATTTCATCTCTTGATGCCTTCTCTGTTAGTCTCCAAACACAATATATGAACTTCCAGTTTTCCTTTTCTTTTGTAGAGTGTGGAGAGGAGGTGATAGAAATGATAAAATTACTATTTGCATAGCATAAAGACACAACTTACAAATTACAATAAACATAATTTGAGGACATTAGTACCATGTTGGATTTTTCCCCTATATTGTCGGGAGATTTGATTTTGTAGTCCTATACTTTTTGTTAAACTTTCTAGTACGCGCGAATGCGAAGTTAAAGAAAGAATGAGATTGTATGTGGCCTCTCTATTTTTTATTATTGCATCAAAACTTACCTTGCATAAAAGTTAAATAATAGTAGCAAATTTGGAGTGATATATCGAGAAAATAAAAAAAATATAAAAAATTATAGAGAATAAGTACGAGGAAAAGTAAATCATTAGAGAGAAAATGGTGTAAATGTGATGCAAAGGAACGGATGAATACAGTCATACACTATGGTGTAAATTTGAAAATGAGATTGAAATTGCATCGCAATTAAATAAGACAAGCTTCTTCAAAATAAGTGCTATATTGCAGTTTGCAATTAAATAGTAAATAGAAGAAACTCTTCAAAATAAGTGATCTTTTTTCAAAGATAAGTCCTAGTATTTTCTTTTAAAAAAAATGGGCCAAATCTGTTACTTTTTTTTAGAGTTCAGAATCAAAGGGGTACAATTTTTTTTAAAAAAAAATTTCAAAAGGGCAACTCAATGTACTTTGTTACCAAAAGAGTAATATTTTGTTACTCTTTTTCGGTGTTAAATGTAGGATTTTAAAAGTAAAGCTCCAAAATTCATGAGCCCTTACAAGGCTCAAAAATTCACAAGCCTTGTAAGGCTCATGTCTTTTTGAGCCTTGTAAGGCGCAAATTCAGCTGATTTTTTTTTACAAAAATGTGTTTTTTTTCTTACATAATGTTTTTTTTGTGTTGTACTTTTGTTGTTTTTTACATATGTAGTTTTGTTATTTCTTAATATGACAAAAATTATACTTCATATCAAGGTAAAAAAAACACAATATTTAAATATGTTCAATATTTAAATATTTATAGTAAACATGAACCATGCATATAACATGAACCATGCATATATGTTGGAGTTCGAAAACTTCAATTATATATATATATGTATATATATATATATATAGTTTGTAAAAAATTGATAGAGCATATAAGGAACGTGATAGAAATTATTAAAGATAACACTTCTAAAGATTATCGTCTGTCTTGATGCGATTTATGTTGTTATTGTTTATGTCTACCGGTTCCACATATGGTAGATACGTGTGACTTTATTGTTCTTCAAGGTTTGTTGATGTCCTGCAAAATTATATTTATTACTGAATTTTAGTAATTTTTTTTAAAATGACAAGATTGAAAATTATCAATTATAAGAAGATACATATTGTTGTGAGGGTCCAACTTCATCATCATTTTGATTTTGTGACACATCATCCTGTAGTAAGATGTAAATCATTAACATATAATGTAATAAAATTAATACATTTCATAAATTATTTAAAGAATGTATTTTTTACTATTGGAAAACTCAATCTCCCAGCATGAAATGGTGAGTTTTGAAATTGACGCTGTCGTACAAAACCACAATTTCCTTCGATGAATCCTTCAAAATCCACATTTACAACATAGTGTGATTTTTTTTAAGTATTATGTAAGGAAAAAAAAAAGACGCAAAAGTTTTACATAAGGAAAAGATACAACAAAAAGAAAATATTATTTAAGAAAAAAAAAAAAACGTAATTTTTTTAAAAATTAGGTGGATTTGAGCTTTACTTTTAAAACCATATATTTAACACCATCAAAAAAAAGTAACCAAATGTTGCCATTTTAATATCAAAATATATTGAGTTGTCCTTTTAGAAATTTCAAAAAAATTTACTGTCCTTTTAATTCCGAATTCTTATTTTTCAATATAAATATCTCCTGATTTATCTGACATATTTTTAATTTAATAGATTAACTATTATATATATATTTTTTAATCATATCAATGTCTAAGAGTTATTTTGGATCAAAATTTCATTTTCTATTTGAAATATTACGGCTAATCAAACATTGTGAAAAAATGGAGACAAAAATAACAATGTATTTGAAAAACTACCCTTCAATTTTCAGTAAATGGTAATAAAATAAGTCTAGTAAATGGCACAATGATAATTAAATGTATAACTACGGTGATCGAAGCAATTTGAAAGCTAATTACATCATATTTTAAAAGTTTCTCTAATTATAATCAGTGGCGGATCCAGAATTTAAAGGTTGTGGGTGCTCACTTTCATGTGTACAATTCGCTGGAAAAGATTTTAAAAAAGAAATGCGGGATTCAAACCCTCGCCAGTGGCTTCACGCGCCTCTTATTGCAGAGGTTTAAACTAGCTCACCCACAGCTGCTTTTGTTCTACAAGTACTCATTTAAATTATAATAACATATGTATCATATTTTCTATATATATATACAAAAAAATTCGAAAATCAATGGGTGCTCGAGCACCTGCGTCTGGCTTATTGGGTCCGCCCCTAATTATAATAATTTTTAAATTTTCAAAACTCACGAACATATTATTCCTTCGCCCGATATATAAGTTATGTATCAATATATAACTTACATATTTGATGCGTAATTATAAACCAAATTTATATTTAGATTTGAAATAATTAAAAATATATATCAATAATAATATTTATATCAAATACGTTTTACAATAACAAAGTTATAATGTAATTTTGTTAATCAAAAGACCCATTAGGTCACTTTATTAACCGAAATAGAGTGTTTACAATTGACATGTTAGCATAATCCCCTATTGTAATGTATCTCATAGAAGCGTAGTAAAGAAAAAAGAGAAGTTTTGTAATTAATTTAAATAATATGTGATTATGTTATCTTAATTATCAAAAAAGCGTTTTTAGCCCCAAGGGTAGTATGGTCATTGTTCAGTGCGAACTCTCCTTTTATAAGCACTCGTTCCTCTGCACAAGAATCAGAGTTCACTGCTGAAGAAGAAGAAGGAGAACACAAAGATGAAAAGATTTTTCCAACCAATTGAAAAAGATGGATCTTTTAAGAAACCCACTATTTCTTCTGTATCGGAGAAAGATGGAGAACAAACAACAACAGAAACGATATCTGAAAGTGGTGGTGACAACAAGAAAGAGCCAAAAAAGTTTTTGACATGGAATGCTAATAGCCTTCTTCTTAGAATCAAGAACAACTGGACAGAGTTCACCAAGTTCATTGAGAATCTTGACCCTGATGTCATTGCCATACAGGTTCTTCAATTATGCTTTTTTTTTTTTTTCTTCTAGTAGCTTTGCTATTGTGATTCTGAATGTTGCCCTTGTTGATAAAACTTGAATTTAGAGAAAAAAATGTTTTATTTTGGGAAACTTTGATTGTTGATACTTCAGGAAATTTAGGATTTTCAAGAAGAAGTTAAAAGGGTTTCAATATATATTGTGTATACATAAAAAAAAAAAGAAAAAAAAAAAGAGAACTTCCAATAATGTTTAAACGTTGTAATTTTCTGTGGAAGGGGTATGGCTCTACTTGGCTCCACCCATGTTGCCCATGTTTAAAAGGGGTGCTGATTCTCTTTCTTCATACATTGTTGTATCATCATAGTCTACAGTCTCTAGGCTTGCTTTGTCTAAAAAGATCAGTTTCTTCTCGATCCTTATGTCACTCTTGTTAATTTCTGCAACACAGTGAATGTGAGAAGAGAGAAGTTGAATTTAAGTTGAAGTGTTTCTGAGTTTTGATTGCATGAAATAAAAAGAAGCCTTGGAAGCAAAGTGATAACACCAAAGGAGTAAGTATCACAGGTCACTGGTTTTAACAATTTGGTCGATGTCAATTGTTGAAGTTGCTTCCTCGTAAATTCTATATCGATTGAAAGGATATAACACATACAAAACCGTAGTCTCACTGACTTTATGAGTATGAGGAGGGGAAGGGCACGGAAGATTGATCAGGTCCGAAAAGCTGAGATTCTCTCACCTTCTTCTTCTTCCAGGGATATTTATATAACAACAATGTAATACAGTAGTATGTAGTGGATAAAATCTATTATAGCTTAAAAATTGTAAGATTGAGTATAAGATGAAAGGAAAAATCTGTTTTATAATGATTTTTTACAATGCCAGAATGCTATTTTGTATTGAGTATTTTCGATGCTAAAATGCTGTACTGTATTGAGTTTTTTTCAATGCCTAAATTGCAATAAAATGGAGTAATCCCTTTATGAAAAAGCAAGTCGAACAGTGAACAAAGGATATGATGATCTTTGAATAAGTGTTACCAACTGGAAACAAGAACTTGATGACTACAAAGTTTGAAAACACAGAATATATAGAAGGACTATGCAAGAAGAAACAAAAGCTATAGTAAATAAATTGAGCATAGATATTTGAAGAAGATCAGTAAAAGATGGGCTGCAAATTCATCTCCCAAGAGTATCAATTGCATATTATCTTACTACTGCCTACACTCTACATTGCATATAAGTGGCCCATTGTTTGCTCTTGCTCATATACAGTCAATTTCTTCATATTTTTCATTGCCTTGTAAATAAGTAAAAAATATTTGCCACGGCATGGTGCTGATCTATTCCAGATGTTGTAACCGCTGCATCAGCTAGATTTTGATGCTTTACTTAGATGTATTCCTCTTCCCGGAAGAGCTTTGGTTCTCGACTTTTACTTTCATTTTCACTGATAACCTTACAGTCTAGTTTTGATGTCTTTTCTTCTCAACCCTTGTTGAAAGGGGTAATGAAGAAAATAAATGAAGCATTGTGGACTAGCCAACCTAACTATGGTTACACATCGATGAGCATTCCTATTTTCTTATTCATAATGATAATGCTAGTATTTCAGTTTGATGTAAAATTTTGAAATCAATTCAGTTATTTCTTGTACCTACTTTTTTTCAGCTCCATTTTAGTGCATCTCTCATGTGCCCTGCCCAAGACACCTTTTCATCAACATTCATACGACCTTCATACTAACTGCTGCTTGATTTTGCTCTAGCAAGTGGAAATATGACTGCTATAATTGCTGAATTAGTCCTTTCTTAACTAATTTGTGATTGAGCCATAGTTTTTATAGATGTTTTTGTATTCGTTTATATCTGAATCCGGGGAAACGTCACGCTGGTCCTAGTCTTTTGGGGATATGATCTTGTAACTTGTGTATTCATGATTGTACCCTATCTTATTGTTTAGTGGTGATATGGCTTGAAGAATAACTTATATGATCTCAAACTGTGGGTATCTTTTTACAGATTAAATAAAGTGGAATGAGTAGATTATGTCACACTGGAAATTGATTGATTGATTGTACACACTACACACTAAGAAACAAATTTGTGAAGTTTCTGGTTGTCCTCTTATTGTGATTATATTGCATCCTTACTTCATGTTATAATACATATTTGTGGTTTAAGTTAGCAGGTGACTTCTTCTTTTTTGCACTCACTTCGTTTATTGTTTCCATCTTTTATTTATTGAGATATACTTTTGAACCGTTGTTCTGAAATTCATTTGATTCTTGGAGGCAGTTATTTTGTATCATTTATAATTGTTATAAATTCCAATCTAACTGTACGGTGGTGGTAGGAAGTAAGAATGCCAGCTGCTGGTTCCAAAGGCGCACCTAAGAACCCAAGAGAGTTAAAAGATGATACCAGCGCTTCACGTGAAGAAAAACTGGTAATACATCTGGTCATGTTACTAAAGTAAATTGGAGGCAGCATCATATATATTTTGCACTTTTGGAGATAATTCTAAAATCAACGCTTAATTGTTGGTTACCTTAGAAAATTCCTTTTGACTTGTTTGCAGCAATTTTAAGTGCCAGACAGGATTTCATTAGTTGATATTGAGAAAATATTTTTCCACTTGTTCTGTAAGGTAGTGATACTTTTTAATTGGGTTTACTTTTTCCATCATGCAGGTGGTGACACGAGCTTTATCAAGTCCACCTTTCAAAAATTATAATGTTTGGTGGTCTCTTTCTGACTCAAAATATGCTGGAACTGCATTATTCATCAAGAAGTGTTTTCAACCAAAGAAGGTTTCCTTTTCACTTGATGCAAAAGGTGCCATAAGTAGATAATTTTATTTTTAAGTGATTCATTTCCAAAGGGAAAATCAAGATGAAGATGCGCAGCATTTATGTTTAGTATATTAAATACAAATATACAATGCGACCAGCTCTTGGTGCCCTAGGAGACTCACACAATGATGAAGCTTTCTTCCTTAAGGAGAAGCAACCAATGTACTCCCGCCCCACTGACAGCGGTAAAGGAGAAAAAACAATTTATATCATGCTACTTCAATTTGATCGGTGAATTTTCGGTTAATGGGATATTCTATCATATTCTGTGGATGGCCAATCATGATGTTCGGTCTGGTTTAGATGAGGAAGCAAAAGAAACTTGGAAGCAGTTACTGTTTGTTTCTCTAGTTGCAGAAGACTCTCACTATTTGTTTGTTTTTTTGAAAAAAAAAACTGAAAATTATAGAGATTGACAGGTCTTTGGTCGTCTTCTGCTAAAGTTTGACACCATATTATGCATCTTCTTGATAAGATTTTTTCCATTTAGCTAATAAAAAGATGTATATTTGTTCGGTTAAGGTCTCATTGAAGTTTGCTTTAGAAGTATGTTCCTAGTCGCCGACTCGCCATACACATTGTGAATTTGGCATTTTAATAGACCTTCAAAGAAATGTAGGCATTAATATTATGTACTTCAAGGATGTCTTGGTCAACTTGATGTAATACTCTTTTTGTGATGATAACTCACCTTCTCCTAACTCTTTATCAGAAAAGGAAAAAAACACTCTCCTTCACCTTACCAACATAATTTTTTTTGCAATATAGGATCATTATCGTGTTTGTGTTTGGAGCTACTGAAAGCAAAGTAGACTTATATTGGTGTTTCTGTTCTAACAAGCTCTAGTCTTGAAAATGTGTCACCAACAGGAGTCATGCTGCTATATGCTAAATATTTCAGTTATTTTCAAACAGACACTGACACTGTCAACAATCTGACTTGTAGTGTTTCTTTCTCCGTCTCTTTTTCCCCTATTTGTCTTAATAAAATGTTTGATTCAACTGGCTGAAGTCGATAATAAACTTGAGAAGTGCTTGTATTCTTAGGTTCTAAGCATGAACCAGATGGTCGAGTTATTTTGGCTGAATTTGAGACATTTCGAATATTAAACACATACGTGCCAAACAATGGGTGGAAAGAAGAGGAATCTTCATTTCCGAGGAGAAGAAAATGGGATAAAAGAATGCTAGAGTTTGTTCTCGCAACTTCAGATAAACCTCTTATTTGGTGTGGTGATCTTAATGTAAGGTACAGTTCTGTTTAATTTTTATATTTTTCTTGACTATGTAATTCTTTTTCTGTTACGTTTTTTCCTTTTCTCATTCTTTTTTGTCTCCCTTTATGTTATCTTTGAAAAAGTGAGTATCGTTGGATTGCTAACAAATTATCATGAATACTTTTACAGTCTTGTTCAAAAGGATGAGTTATTTTTTGATGTTATAAATCCAAACAGCTGTAAAGTCATAATGTCTCTGATCTCTTGCAATTTCATTACTTCTGAATTTTGACAGTAAAAAATGACTCTACATCATACATTTGAAACTTGTTCAGGAAATTTCTATGATACTCATCCTTTTTCTTAAATGTCCTCCCTGCAGTCATGAGGATATTGATGTAAGTCATCCAGAATTTTTCAGTGCAGCCAAGCTCAATGGATACACTCCACCAAACAAAGAGGTAATATGCTATCATGACAATAGTATGTCTCTATTGTCAATCAACATGTATATACTAAACACTACAAAAACTTCATCATTGTGGTGCGTCTATATTCCCTTCCCTCGTGAAGACTGCCTGGTGTCATTAACCATGTGAGTGGGATTCTTTTTCTTTTCCCCCATTGGGCTGTAAATCCTTGCTCTGAATTGCTAAGCTATTTGCTTAACCTAGTGTTTATCGATGGGGACCCATGTCTGTTTGCATGGTTGAAGGAATAGAAGTGAATATCGTTAAACTGACGATATTCACTTCAATTCCTTCAATCATGTCATACAGAAATGGTTATCTTTATTAAAAAAAGTGAATATCGTTAAAGCTCAATTGTGATTATGCCCACTACCTTGGCAGTATATATGTGTTTGCTAATGTTTTTGGAGGCAGAATAAGTGTTTTTGGGGATTGGAGGGCCACAGTAATTTAATCGGGAGTGAGAGAGCAGAGCGTACAGCCCTAACATGTCAAGAGTTTGCATATAGTCGTGTCTCTTGTCACAGTGAATAAGGTTGAGGCTTCCAGGAAATAACATTCAATTGCAAAGGCAATGTTCCAGGTGAACTGACCAGTGGAAAATAAGTTTTGTATACTAGGGCACTTCAGAAAATCACATAGAAGGAACTCGGAAAAATGACCCTGTAACCTGGAGAGAGGGGATTCTCTCACTAATAACCCGATAACTCCAATAATCACTATTGTTGAATCAAGAAGGGCCTGTAGTATCTCTGGAAGAACAAAAAGGTTCTTGTAAAACATTTTCACTCAAGAAAAATGCTCATGAAGAACCGTCGCACTTATAACCGTTGATCTTATAATAAAGCTTTTTGTTTTCTTTCTGAAAATGTAATCACCACAAGTACCACTTAAAGATAATCTCGTGTATCTAATATTTGTTACTTTTCAGTTTCTTGTATAAACAATATTCCCACGAGGTGCTTGTGAAAAAAAACAATACAACCACTAGTAATTTCAGCTGTGACCTTCCCCCATGATTATTATTTTTTTGATGCTTAAATAATATCATATATACACAGGATGACTAGACAAGTTGTATAATTAATAGGAAGACCTAAAAAGCATTCTCAATGTAATTTACAACATCAAAGATAGACTCTGCTTCTTCTATGTATTCTTGTTCACACCAAAAATATCAAAGGAGAGGCATCTTTAACTTCTGTATAGAGTTCCCTTCATCTTTAAAGCATCTGTGATTGCTTCTATGAAATCCACCATATACATGCTGGGACAATCCTTCATCTCGCTTTCTGACTGGATAGTCCTCCTTATCTGTTCCAATTTATAAGAACATCAATTATGCTCCACCTGATGCCTCTCAGATTATTGAAAATTCTCCATAGCTGATCTGCACAATTACAGTGTAAAAAGAGATGGTTGATTGTCTCTATTTGCTCTCCACGTAAATACATCTGGAGCATAGTTGAGATCCTCTCCTTACTAGGTTATCCTGTGTTAGGACAGACCCTTTTTCCATTATCCATAATCCATACAAAGCAGTTTATTTTGGAGCGGATCTTTACTTTCAATATCAACTTCCATGGCAAGCATTCCACCTGTTTGTTTGATCTGTTAAAATCTCTATAAGCTGATTTTACTGAGAATCTTCCTTGGCTGTCCCCTTTCCACACCATGCAGTCTTCACTCTTCACCATCAGTCAATCCCTGAAATCGACCTCTAAGGTATTTAGGAATTCTGTCATTCAACCGATCTCCGAATCATTTAGGAACCTTCTAAAGCTGAAATTCTACCCATTGTGTGACCACATTTCTTCCACAGTAGCTTCTTGATTCTGGCATAGATTGTAAATATCAGGATAACTTAGCTTCATTGGGCGTTGGTCTATCCAACTGTTCTCCCAGAAGGATTCTTTTCTTCCAGTTCCTACCTTGAAACTGGATCTGTTGAGAATAATCGGCCATAAATTCCTGATGGTTTTCCATACACAAAACCCATATGGATTATTCACTAGTTTCGTAATCCACTTGTTTTCCTCTCCCAAATTTGTTTTTGATTACATCCTCCCATAGAGAGATCTCTTCTAAGGCAAGTCTCCAATTCCACTTGCTTAGTTCTGATTTTGGGCTTTGAGTTGCATATACCCGGGTGTCCTACCTTCTTACTGTCAATTAAAATTCCCACTTCACCAGGTGTGTCTTCTTCTCAGAGTTTCCCTTCCAGAGGAAATTTCTTCTCATGGCATTGATCCTCTCGGCTACACTTACAGGCATAGGAATAAGGACATCATGTATGTATGTAGCCCATGATTTTCGATGGATAGAATGTTTACGAGACAGAAGTCTTACTGAAAAATCAGCATACCTGGCAGTCTGAAAGGGTTTTATTATAAGAAGAGAAGCAAACTTAAAAATTACTCCTATTGTTCTTTCGTTGTGCTGTGCTAATATTCTGGATTATAGAAAATGTACGGTTTCAACTTTTCATGGCAACATTTGCTTATGTTTCATGAATTTGCTTTCGCACTTGGCTGTTCCTCCTGCTATGTTGGATAAAAGTTTATAGGGTATGTTCCAATAGTCCTGGATGAAATCGAAGCAGGACTAGAACAAGTTAAATTGCAATCATCTTGTGGTTATGTCTTAACATCCTGACTTTAAGTTATCATGCAGGATTGTGGTCAACCTGGGTTTACCCTGGCTGAAAGGACGAGGTTTGGTGCCATATTAAAAGAGTATGTAAATCTATTCATACTTCTGAATTGCTTAAATATGTCATACGTGATTATGCGACATGAAGCTAATAGCTTCTAATCATATATAATTGTGAAACGACTAATAGCTTCTATCAATCCACTTTTTCTTTAATGGAAAGTGGTTATCACTTCTTAGGGATTGTATATTCACTTTTCTGTTGGTATATTTGTAACATTGTGACAATAAATCTGCAATTTTTTTCTCCTTCCGTTCTTTGCTCATGCTAGACATAACTAGTGCTTCTTTTAGTACTACCAGTGTATCAAACCTTTCAAGAAATGTTTTGAAAATTTCATCTCAACTGAAACTAGAGTCGAGGGCATTAGAGAAGACACAAGAAAACTGAGTACCTTTTCTTTGGCAGGGAACTAGATCTGGCTCTCTGATCTATGTTCTATGTTCAGTTTTCATTTGTAAGAAACAAATCAATAAGGGAGTTTGCTCTACCTCTCTGATCACCCTTTCACTTCCCTTTCTTCTTTAAAAAAAATTGTTTCTTGTTTGGGGCTCCCCAACATCTATCACCTTCTTCTGTCCATTGCAGTTGCATATGTTTAACTTTTAGCTGTGGTGTATACGAGTTCTTAATCTAACCACCGATCTAAATTAAATGTAAATGATGGTTAATTAGAAGCTAAGTTGCTCCGACTCTTCACTTTTGGTGTCGCACCCATGTTGACGCGACATGGGTGTGGATGTGGGATCTGTACCGGGTTTGGTCAAACCAATTTGGGTTTTTTGCAAAATAGAGAATCAAACCAAAAGCTAGGGTGCAATTGATGAAACGGAATTGCTTGTATGTAGAAATTTCTATGTCAGTCCTTTTCTTTTTAACTCCTTTTGGAGTTTTCCTCTTGATTAGTAATGTCTCATAATTTAGACATATAACTCTATTTTTAGACGAATCCCCCCACCCATATCCATACATGTATCTGTACCCTCAAATCTAAAAATTTAGATCATGAAGGATCCGGCCTCTAGATTCACACCCTTATTAGACACCTGAGCAACTGAGCTTAGAATCATGTATGAAGCTCACATGTTTGTGTATTGTTGTTCAAAATCTTGTGTGGTTATGTGGTTTAAGCTGATGGAAGATTAATTTGAGAAGAATGAAATTTTCCATTGGATACAACCTGTGTAATCTCATTCCATTGTCTGGTTAAGTACCGTTATGTGATATTCCTATTTCTCAGAGGAAAGCTAGTGGATGCATATCGATTTCTTCACAAGGACACGGACATGGAATGTGGCTTCTCGTGGTCGGGAAATCCTGTTGGGAAGTAAGTGATGCTTCCATGGAAACATGTTTTAGTTAATGTAGTACTTTGTTTTACCACCACCATCTTATTTGTTCTTATTTTTTGGTCCTCTATAGGAACTGATAGATCCGATGATAACGTTACTTGCAGGTATCGCGGGAAAAGGATGAGAATAGATTACTTTGTTGTATCTGATAAAATGAAAGACAGGATTGTTTCATGCGAGATGCATGGACGAGGGATCGAATTGGATGGTAAGTTAATCTCAAAAATGAAACAATACATGAACCTATTGGCTGCCTAGAAATTGTCAGAAAGAAGTAACTTTCTGACCTCAAAACGTTTACTAATATTCTACCATCGTCATAATTTTTACCCTAACAGATTTCACTTCATTTTTCACTTTTAGGATCTCATCTTTCCTCCGATAAACCAGTAGCATATGTTTGTGTGTGATTATGAAGTCTCACTAACATTAGCATCTTTCACGTATGCAGCTGGTTTTATTGTCGTTAACTGTGTGTTTTTTCTTCTTCATGCCTGTTATATTGCCGCGTATCTAAAAGCTTAATATGTTGTATGAATTGGTAGGTTTCTATGGGAGTGACCATTGTCCAGTATCCCTTGAACTCTCTGTGAAGGATGATGCAGATACCAAACAAGGTTGAAATGATTGTGTTCAGACCCCTGTGTTCAGTACTATATATTTCATGCTAAAACACTACTTTGTTGATTTTTATTTTTTTGGAATCCCTGGATAACTCGCAACCACTACAATCTCTGTCACAGCCTCTGCCTTTCGGGTGAGCACTTTGTGCGCCACTGGGTAAACCCTCCTGTAACTTGCTGATCTTATTATTAGGGGTAATTTTCTAGCCCCAACTGCTAACCCCCTCCTAGATTAAGCCTAATTATTTCAGTTCTTGGTTTCGTGCAAGTATGGACACATTCCTATTAATTTAATGACAAGATTTGTAACACACTGATAATGATGCTTTTGTCTTTTTTAGTGTGAAAATTCCTTGTTTTTCTTCTTTCCAAATTTACATATTAGAAGCGTTACAAAAAAATACTCAAGTTACAATTTTTATAATTAAAAAAAAACATTTTTTTTTTCATAGGCAAAAGCCAAAGCCAAATAAGTTTTGTCACGGTATGCCAGCTTAGAAACTTTTCTATTCTTAGTGTTTTGTTTTTTTTTGTTAATTTGTTTTTATTTTTATTCTAAGTGGAGGTCCAGGTTATGATTAATTAATCAAGGTTAGGACATTACTGATGATTAGAAACAATATATTAAACCTGATATGGATGATTAGACAAAGCGCAAAATTGCTATTTTAAAACTCGTACAATAAACTCTTGTCGTTCAATTTTGCTTTTGGTAATGTAAATAACAAGTTTATAGCGTTTTTAGTCGCAAAAGAAAAAGAAATAAACTTTTTTGATTTTTTGACAAGTCTAACTTGAATAATCAAAAGAAATCAAGAAAAAAAAAATAGAAATGGAAACTTAATAGATATTTGCCACAATTTCAGGTGATTTACTGTTTTTGACATTCATGATTAATATTTTAGACATTAATTTGACTTCAAATCTGTATAATTATAATTAATTAGAGAAACCTAAACGTATTTGGTTATAATTTCTTCTTAAGGGGAATATATTCATTGATTTAAAGAACCAATTAGTTAGCTCTTTTGGCCACCAAAATAAGCATATTAGCTTGATACCCACTTCCCTAATAAATTGATTAATACCAAATCAATGAATTATAAGATATGTGTCATTTATATACGTATTTACCACTTAATTATGAGTAAGTAATGTGTATTCTTATTATTAAAGTTGAATTTTCGTAATTGGATATAAACACTAAATATGAATATTTACAAAAATAAACAAATGGTTTTGAATGTATACGTAACACAAATTTTATGTTATTGTGCAATTTGCACTCACTATTCATTAGCTATGTCAACAGTTTTTGTTTTTTGGTTAAATTAAGATTAAAAAAATAAATTAAGGTTAAAATTAATATTTATTATTCGAAGTAAAAAATTTAAGGGTCGTATTCAATTTTTATAATTGCGTGTGTAATCTTTCTTAAGTTCCATAAAAGAAAAATTAGTTATGCAATTTGTCTATCAAAAACGAATTTTTAAATAATCATGTTATTTGCTTTAGTATTATTTTAAAAAGACATAAAATATTATATAACAATAAAAGATCGAATCCATGTTAATGAAATATTATTATAAACAATATTTTTTATTAAAAAAGGTTTGATTACATAATAATATTATAGAGATAATATATAATTCAACTAAATATCATGTTCTTAAATAATATTTTTTAATTCGAGTGAAAAATATTCTATTAAACCAGTTGTCTTTTTCCTCAAAAAGTATGTATAGTAAACCAGCGGCTAGTAAAAAGCAGTATGCCAGTATGACATAATAAATATATTATACTTTAAATTTGAATTCAAATTTTAATTTTTATCTCTAATTTTTATAAACATAAATAAATATTTTAACTATTAAACTTTTAAATAAATAAACACATGAGTTCTACAAGACAAAATATACGTAGGATACTATGTTGGACAAAAAAGACATGTAGGATGACATGCAGGACATGTGTGTCTATTTGTTCAACTTTATATAATTTTAAGTGTTTACTTGTGCACACACAGAATTAAAAGACATAAATATAATTTAAAATCAAATTAAAAAGTATATTTATATATTGTCACACTCAAAGTGATGATTTATGTTATAAAAATAATATAAATATATTTACTTAATAATTACTAGAACATCTTTAAACTCAATGAGGCAACAAGCCAGTAATTATTGGTCTCCTTAAATTGTGAAGATGGTCAAATTTATTTACTTATTTTTAATTAGTGGTACAGGAAAAGAAAAATGAAA
Source organism: Solanum lycopersicum (assembly GCF_036512215.1). NCBI lineage: Eukaryota > Viridiplantae > Streptophyta > Magnoliopsida > Solanales > Solanaceae > Solanum > Solanum lycopersicum. The sequence continues at coordinate 59,032,062 of NC_090802.1, read as the reverse complement.
GATGAGAGGTGAATGAGAAAGTTTAGATATTTAATCAAATAAATTATTAAAAATTTTGAAAACGATTAAATTTTGATCTTAAAAATTGAGTATTTATGTTGTTTGTTATATATATTAGGTCTAATTTTAACTCACAACTGAGAAAATATATTTCACTTTTTTAATTTTTAAAGAGCTAAAATTAAAAGTATAATAGTAAGTTATTTTTAGTAAAGATGTATTATAACACGTGAAATTTATTTATTTTATGGGAGAGCTTAATTTATTAAAAAGACAATTAAATCTGTTAATTAGTCTCGAAAGAGAGGTCTTTTTTATGGTTCTGAAGTCCATTTAATTAAATAGCAGGTTGATAATTTCAAAAGTCAACAGGCAGATGTGAACTCGATGAAAAAACTAACATTTTAGTGACAATAAATTTTTAACAGTTAGGAACTTATACATTTTACGCGGAAGCTCAATTAATAAAAAGGTCTAATAAATTTACAACTCAATCCCAAAAATAGATTTTTCTTATGCTTCTGAAATCTCTTTGATTAAAAGGCAAGCCTATTATTTCACAAGTCAAACAGGCGTGCGCGTGAGGTGAGAGTATATGTGAGCTTGATGAAAAGTCTAACAATTTCAATGAAAAGTAATTTTTAACGATATTCGAAAAGTAGGAACTTATTCATTTTATTCGAAATCTTAATTAATAAAAAGGGCTAATAATTTTACTATTCAGTCCCGAAAAATAGATCTCTCTTTGATTAAAAGGCAAACCTATCATTTCACTAGTCAAACAAGCGTACGCGTGTGTGAGTAGATGTGAGCTTGATGAAAAGTCTAACGATTTCAATGAAAAGTAATTTTTAACGGTAACTAAATATTTTGAAATGTAGAAACTTATAAATTTAACTCGAAATCTCAATTAATAAAAAGGCTAATAAATTTACTAGACAGTCTCGAGAAATAAGTCTTTTTTATGATTCTGAAATCTCTTTAATTAAAAAGCAAGTCTATCATTTAACAAGTCAAACAGGTGTGTGAGCTGAGAGTAGATGTGAACTCAACGGAAAGTCTAATGATTTTAATGAAAAAAAAGTTTCCAACGGTAACCAAATTTTTGACATGTGAAAACTTATTCATTTTACATAGAAGCTCAAGTAATGAAAAGAACAAACCGACAAATCTAGAAACGAACCCTAACTAAAAGATACAATTAAAAAAAGTAATTTCGAACCGTCAACTTATAATTTTTAGGCAAATTATATTTTAATTTGATCGATCTAATTATATTTATTGACTATTATTTTGATGAAAGTCTGATAGTTATAGGAGCCGAGTGTTGTTAGATTGGCAAAAGAGTGAATATAGTGAAACCACAGTGTCATTTTACTCGAAATCTTAATTATAATAAGGGCTAATAAATTTACTATTCAGTCCCGAAAAATAGATCTTTCTTATTATTTTGAAATCTCTTTGATTAAAAGGCAAATTTATCACTTCACAAGTCAAACACGCGTGCGCGTGAGGTGTGAGTAGATGTGAGCTTGATGAAAAGTCTAACAATTTCAATGACAAGTAATTTTTAACGGTAACTGAATATTTTGAAATGTTGAAACTTATTCATTTTACTCGGAAATCTCAATTAATAAAAATGGTTAATAAATTTACTATTCAGTGCCGAAAAATAGGTCATTCGTATGATTTTGAAATCTTTTTGATTAAAAGGCAAGCCTATCATTTCACAAATGTGAGTAAATGTGAGCTTGATGAAAAGTCTAACCATTTCAATGAAAAGTAATTTTTAACGGCAACTAAATATTTTGAAATGTAGAAACTTATTCATTCTACTCAATATCTCAATTAATAAAAGGGACTAATAAATTTACTAATCAGTCTCGAAAAATAAACCTTTGTTATGATTCTGAAATCTCTTTAATTAAAAGACAAGTCTATCATTTAACAAGTCAAATAGGAGCGTGAGGCGAGAGTAGATTTGAACTCAATGGAAAGTCTAATGATTTTAATGGAAAAAGCTTTCCAACGGTAACTAAATATTTGACATGTGAAAACTTATTCATCTTACATTGAAGCTCAAGTAATGAAAAAAACGAACCGACAAATCCAAAAATGAATTCGAACTTAAAGATGAAATTAGAAAAAAACAATTTCAAATAGTCAACTTATAATTTTAGGCAAATTATATATTTATTTTGATCGATCTAATTATATTTGTTTGATTATTATTTTGATTTTCGATGAAAGTTATTAGATTGGCAAAAGAGTGAATATAGTGCAACCACAGTGTCATTTTCAAGAGTTATTTAGCTGTAGAAACACAAATAAAAAAACTCACAATTTATTTGTTTTACTTCTCTCCCCTGCTCTGCCCCTTTTTTTTCTATCCTCTGTTTTTTTTTTCTTTTTTGGCACAAAGAACAGAGGAGAAATAGCTCTAACTGCTAGTATAAAAATTACTTCTTTCTGCTATAAATATCAAAGAGAAAAATGGGAGAATAGAGAATCTCTACACCTATTTCTCTCTCTTCTTTCTCTCTCTCTCTCTGTGTTTCTTTATCCTTCTTCCACAATGTTTTTTCTCTTGTAGATCTTACTGATATATGTGTTTTTGGGTGTACTAAAAAAAATAAAATAGTACTAATTATTTGATTAATGGCAGAGGCAAGTGGTAACATTGAGGTATTTTCATGGTTGAAAACCCTACCAGTGGCACCAGAGTATCATCCAACCCTAGAAGAATTTCAAGATCCCATTGCTTACATTTTCAAGATCGAAAAGGAAGCTTCTAAGTATGGAATTTGCAAAATTGTACCTCCAGTACCTGCACCACCGAAGAAAACTGCTCTTGCTAACCTAAACCGGTCACTGTCAGCTCGGGCCGGTTCTAATGGCCCAACATTTACTACTAGGCAGCAGCAGATCGGGTTTTGTCCGAGGAAGCACCGACCCGTTAAGAAACCCGTTTGGCAAAGCGGAGAAACCTATACGGTTCAGCAATTTCAGGCTAAAGCTAAAGCCTTTGAGAAGAATTACTTGAGAAAGAATTCAAAGAGAGCATTGACACCACTTGAAGTTGAAACCCTTTATTGGAAAGCCACTGTGGATAAACCCTTTTCGGTGGAGTATGCAAATGATATGCCAGGTTCTGCATTTGCGCCAAAGAAGGCTTCTTTGGCAGCAGGGGGTATTGGGGAAGTGAGTACTCTGGCAGATACAGAGTGGAATATGAGAGGAGTGTCAAGGTCAAAAGGGTCTTTACTGAAGTTCATGAAAGAGGAGATCCCAGGGGTAACTTCCCCTATGGTGTATCTTGCAATGATGTTTAGTTGGTTTGCTTGGCATGTTGAGGATCATGACTTGCATAGCTTGAATTACTTGCATATGGGTTCTGGGAAGACTTGGTATGGTGTGCCCAGGGATGCAGCGGTGGCATTTGAAGAGGTGATCAGGGTCCAAGGTTATGCAGGAGAAACTAATCCTCTTGGTGAGTCTAATTGGCACTCCTAGTATGCGAAAGTATTGATATTTGCTCAAGTGTTTGTCCTGTTTTCTGTCATCTGTACCTTTAATTATGAGAAGCAATATAAGTCATTACCTTCTTTTGTTTAGTTGTTTGCCAGCAGTGGATTATGCAAATTTGAACTGAATATGAGGGGCTTCTTCTACTCTTGGCCAGTCTATGAACAAACAGATTCCCCATCTTTGTCTCTTTTTGCAGTTCACTGCAAAAGAATACAAAGCTCTGTTTACCAATGTCCAGGGATATAATTCTCTGTTAAGTTGTACATGGTTATTCTTAAACAAGTACTTTGTTCTGCAACAAGTTTGATCACTTTGTTGCTATTTGATGATTGACCTCAGTTACTGTTTAGATTAATTCTAGTTATGTATTCGTCACATTACATCTTTAACTAGTATACACAGTGAGCTTGAACTCTATACCTTTGTATTTTCTTTCAGTTACCTTTGCTACACTTGGGGAGAAGACCACAGTCATGTCACCTGAAGTACTGCTTAGTGCTGGTATTCCATGCTGCAGGTGAAATACTGGTGTTGCATTTCCTTTTTTGTGTTATTGTTGGTCTACAAATTAATATTGTTGGCATTGTGATGGCCTCTGGGTTTTATGCTTCTTGTTTTGTGTACATAGAGGATATTTTCTGTAAGCTTTTAAGCTGAATGGGTATAGGTTTCATGACAGAGAACTCAAGTGGAATAAGAGCAAGCCAGATAATGTATTTTCTGCTGGAGAAGACACTTATATGAGAACCATTCGTTGCTGGTTTTGGGGGAAACCTGTCAATAGTATTTCAACTTTAGAGTGGCTAATAGCTGTGTCATTTCCGACATGTTAAGGATTGCTTTTTTAAGCCTTCTAATTGTTTTCCCTGTAAACACTATTAGATGAACGTAGATACATCATCTTTGTGATGCATGATATATTATTATATTAATCTGGCGACAGGACACCATTTTAATTCCTGACTATCCTTTTTGAATTCAGGCTGGTGCAAAATGCTGGAGAGTTTGTTGTTACCTTTCCACGAGCCTATCACTCAGGGTTTAGTCATGGTAAGACAGTTTCTTTGTTAAATATAATTATGTATTGGATGTATTTGTTCCTCTGTAGTTGTAGTGAAGGAAGATGATGAAAATTTTTGGGCTTTGTACAATTTTAAAATTTAGGATTTAATTGCGGGGAGGCTTCTAATATTGCTACTCCTGAGTGGCTGAGAGTCGCAAAAGATGCTGCAATCCGTAGAGCATCAATTAATTGTCCTCCAATGGTGTCACATTTCCAGTTGCTTTATGATCTTGCACTTTCACTGTGTTCAAGGTTTGTTTTCTTGCCATAGGTAAATTTGATTATGCTATTTTCCTGAATTATTGGAACCTTACGGTAAATAATAATAGACTTCCTATAGACCTTTCCGTAGGTTTCGCTTCGTAACACTAATTTCTCTTTTGGTTTTTGATATTATGCTTACCTTCCTTGTTTTGCTTTATTGCTTTGTTTGTGACAATTCTTTAACCCATTTATTATTGATGTAAAAGATTAACAATTTGACTAATTAATATATTCCTTCATTTAATGAATTCGATTAACATCTTTTTATAAAGAAATCATTTAAAATAAAATTGGTGGTTTGAATTGCTGGAATTATTTTAATAAACAGGTTTTAACAACTTCAGAATTACACAAAAAAAGGAGGTAAACAAGGAAAGAAAGAAATAATAGGATATACCTAAAATGAAGAAGGTTTCCTATGGAATAAGAAAAGAAACATACCACAGAATACCCCATTTCCATTTCAAACATAAAATAATAGGTTTTGGAAAGAGGCTTGATGAGGAGGGAAGAAGAACGAAGAATTAGCGTTCGAACTTCCGAATTCCTATGACCAGAACTTGTATTTTAATAAATGAAGTATATAAAAATAACAGATGTTGGAAATTGAAGAAGAGAATCGTACATAACAAGAAGTACAACGACGGCCTTGCTCTTGAGCCAAATGAGGGTTTGGTTTAATCATCATGGGAACAAATACACTTTTCCTCTCCTATGTTTCAAGAGATAGACATAGAGAGCAAATGGATGGGTGATTATGACAGTCATTTTCCTTGTACTTTTTTTCAACGGTAAAAACAACACCGTTACTTGTCTCGGGTAGTTGCGTTGTTTTGACTAAAACAAAGATGGTGGTTTGAAGTTGCTGAATAAAAAAAAGATGTTTATAAAATTAATTAAACAGAAGAGTATATTAGTAAGGGCAAATTAGGCAAACAATAGAATTTTCACATTAATGGTAAACATATTAAAACAAAAACTACTACGCTTCAGTCCAAAAAATTGTTGCAAAGAAATAAAAACAAGAAAGATACATGTAGTATTGTAAACCACAAGAAAATTTAGTGTTACGAAGCGAAATACGAGGGACATGTAGTATAAATACATTCTATTTGTCAAGCCTTTTCGAAGGAGATATAAGGAAAATGACTGACATAGCTTGTATTGAGAAATTTCTATGTCAGTCTTTTTTTTTTTTCCAGTTTAAAAAAAAAAAAACTGACATAGAAATTTGTTTATACAAGCTATTTCCATTTTCTTCAATTTCACCTTATTTTTTTTAATTACATAAATTATAGGTATCTGTATTGAATTTCTCTGTTGATTTGTACCCAAAATTAATTGACCGAATCAGGTACAGATCCCACACCCACGCAGTGGTGACAGGGGTGCGGCAGCGAAATTGAAGAGTTCGAGCAACTTAGATATTTGATGTAGTTACCTTATGCCCATCTCCGACAATTTTCTAAAAAATGTTTGACCTTCTAATGTTTATTAGTTGACCTTACTCCTTAAAAGATTAGGAATTTATTGCAGTAATTTTTCTTTTTTAACGTTTTATTTATTTAGTTTTAACACTGATGTATCGCGATGGTTATTTTATGAGACCACATGTTTAATGTTCCTACCAATCTATGCAAGGAAATTAGACCCTTTTAGGGAAGCTGATCAATGCAGTTCTGTTCACATGTCAATCCTTTTTTTCTGCTTTAGCATATTATAAAGGGGTTTGGGAGTGTGGATGGACAATGTTTCATGATAGTTTCAGGTATTGTGCAGATTGACTGTGTCTTACTCTTAGTTTTTTTCTGAGGTTATCGGATTCAAGGATGTTCTCCCACTCTTTCTGCATTACATTTTTTCTTGCCATTGCTGCTGTTTCTTTCTGTAGCTTAATCTTATATAGTATAAGGAAACCATCAAAAGACCGGATCCTTCCTGATGATTTCATCTTTGTACATACAGTTGCAAGGAATGTTAAATTGAACTTGATAAATAGTAAGTTCTGCATTCCTGCATCTAGAGGGTCACACGGACTGATTATATATGTTTGATTAAATCACTGCTTCACTCGATTTATGGTGATTTAAACCCATTGAATACGGCAATACGTTTTACAATCTCTTCAGAACATCATGTATGTTAGGTAAGGATCTCTGTGTTGGTTTCTTTAGCATCTTTAATCTTCTACTGCAGAGTACCAAAGAACATTAGAATAGAACCAAGGAGTTCTCGCCTGAAGGACAAGAAAAAGAGTGAAGGAGATATGTTGGTCAAAGAACTATTTGTTGAAGATTTAAACTCTAACAATTATCTTCTTCACATTCTTGGAGAAGGATCACCTGTTGTACTTCTCCCTCAAAACTCTCCAGGGATTTCTATTTGCTCTAATTTAGTAGCTGGATCCCAGTCAAAGGTAAATTCCAGGTTGTTCCCCAGTTCATCCAATTCAGATCACGAGGTGAAGAGTAAAAAAGATTCCGCATATGATGATCTCAAACTAGGCAGGAAACAGGGGATGAAACAATATGCAGGCATCTCTTTAGAGAAGGGAAAGTACTCTTCTTGGCACACTGGTAACAGACTGCCAGACTCTGGCAGAAAGGATGATGCCCAATCCTCTCCAGAAACCCAAAAAGTGAACCTGGACACCGCAAGAGGAATGACTTACAAATGCGATACACTGTCGGAGCAAGGACTTTTTTCTTGTGCAACTTGTGGGATCCTATGTTATACGTGTGTGGCCATAATTCGACCAACAGAAGCAGCTGCTCGTCATTTGATGTCATCTGATTATAGTGATTTCAATGGCTGGACAGGAAGTGTAAGTGGCGTAACTGCTACTGGTAGGGACCCAAATGCTGCAGAATCAGATTCCAGTTCTGGTATCTTCTTCATGAAATGATCTGTTGCAAATTATGCAATTTCTAATGTTTTAAATCCTGTCTCTTTTTTTTACTCACATATCTGGTTGGCAGGACAAGTTATGGTTAAGCTTTATGTGTTGATTGCAGGACGGTTTGTTAAAAGGGCTCCTGCCTTGATTGATGACCCAGTAGAGTCATCTGATCGAATTCAGAAATTGAATAATGGAAGTGTAGAAGAGCTTTCAAGGACCAACGCACGTAAAGAAACTTCTTCCCTTGGCCTGTTGGCTTTAGCTTATGCCAATTCGTCAGATTCTGATGAAGATGAGATTGAAGTAGATATTCCTGTTGAAGCTTGTGAAAGCAGACATACAGAGTCTGAGGATGAGGTTTTTCTCCGAGTTATTGATCCTTACGGAAACCACAGACAAAAAAGAGCTGTATCTCAAGGTAGAAACTGTCAAAAATTTGACAATTCCGTTCAGTTGGAGAATGAAAGTTACCCATCAGGGGAATCAAATACTTTATTTGGTAGGTCAAGCCATCAACCAAGGTCCCATCAAGTCCCTGCAAAGTGTATTTCCAATATAAGGGAAATAGCACAAAACAATGCTGTTGCTCTATTTGATAATGCACGTATGCAATTCACTTCAACATCTGATGAAGACTCTTTCAGAATACATGTATTCTGTCTCCAGCATGCTGTACAAGTAGAAGAACAGCTCCGTCGAATTGGTGGAGCACATATTTCTCTTCTTTGTCATCCAGGTGAGCTCTAATTTGGTTTCTGACTAAATAGCTTACTCTTGCTGCAACAAGCTTTTCGTAAGGCAAGGGTATCCAATGTTCATCTAGGGAGAAAAACAGAGTTTTGGTCCCAGTTGCACCTGAGTATGTGTTAATAATCATCTGTTAAATGAGATAACTGATTTATTTTCATATTTTCAATCATGATTTTAAAGATGATGTGTAACTGCTACTATTCTCTAGGAAAAAAAAGGTTACTGATAGACTTCATTAGGTAGTTTTGAGAATATACAAGACTATCTGACTGAAAACATCAAGTGGTTACCATAAAAGGTAAGATTGGGAGAAAAACTGCTTCTTCTTTTATGTACTCATGTAGCTATAGTGTTGGTCTTATCACCCAATTATTCTGATCTTGTGGTTCAGTCACTTGGTATGATTCTTTTGCATATCCTTGACACATCTTGAGATATTGGCAGACTATCCCAAGCTAGAAGCTCAAGCTAAACAAGTGGCTGAAGAGTTGGGGAGTGATCATTTCTGGAGAGAGATTTCATTCCGTGAGGCCAGTAAAGAAGATGAGGAAATGATACAATCAGCTTTGGAAAGTGAAGAAGCTATACATGGCAATGGGGACTGGACTGTGAAATTAGACATCAACCTCTTCTACAGTGCCAATCTAAGCCGTTCTCCTCTCTATAGTAAACAGATGCCTTATAACTTCATTATATACAATGCATTTGGTCGTGATTCTCCAGATAATACCCCAGAAAAATCAGAGTTTACTGGGAGAGGGTTAGGGAAGCAGAGGAGAGCAATTGTTGCTGGAAAATGGTGTGGTAAAGTCTGGATGTCTAGTCAGGTTCATCCTCTGCTTACTGAGAGGACTATTGATGAAGAACAAGAACAGAACAAAAGCATCTCAGCCCTGATTAAGATTGAGGTGAAGTCTGAGAGACCACGTGAAAGGACTCCGACTGGTAAAACTGTCGCTACAACTTGCAAGACTGGAAAAAAGAGGAGTAGTACAGCAGCAAGTAGGAATGCTTCGAATGCTCAATTAATAATAGCAGATGATCATGATGATTCTTTACTTAGTAGTATACTTCAGCAGCACCGGAGGAAAACTAATCTTAGGAGTAAGAGAATTAAATATGAGACTCCTGAACCTCAAAAGGATGTTGATAAGAAGAAGATATTTGGCTCACTCATTGATGATGATCCAGATGGTGGGCCTAGCACCCGTCTGAGGAAAAGAATTCCAAAACCGAGCAACGAGTCGCCCGCCAAGTCGGTGAAGGCCAAGCCAGCTCCAACTAAGCAGCACGAAAGCAAGAAAGGTCCCAAGGTCAAACTTCCTTTTGCAAATAGCATTGCAAAGAAAGAACCAGTAACGAAGGGTCCTAGAAGTAATATAGGTAAAAGGATGAGGGAGGAAGGAGAATATCATTGTGACTTGGAAGGGTGCAGTATGAGTTTTAGCTCAAAGCAGGAGCTTACATTGCATAAAAAGAATGTTTGTCCTGTCGAAGGGTGCAAGAAGAAGTTCTTCTCACACAAGTATTTGGTACAGCATCGACGGGTTCATATGGATGACCGTCCTCTGAAATGCCCCTGGAAGGGCTGCAAGATGACTTTTAAGTGGGCATGGGCTCGAACTGAACACATAAGAGTTCATACAGGTGCACGTCCTTATGCTTGTTCTGAGATCGGGTGTGGCCAGACATTTCGTTTTGTGTCAGATTTCAGTCGTCACAAGAGGAAGACAGGTCATATTTCGAAGAAGGGAAGAAGTTGACTACGAAAGCAAATTGTAATTTGACATGACTGATGGAACTGTTCAGTTAACAGACATAGGGGTAGGTGTAGGATCAAGTTTCGTTTTGTAAGTCTCTCTTGGTACCAGATAACTCTCCTCAGTCAAGGTACCTCATTGGCCCCATTCATTGATTTGAAGTAGTTCAATTGCTTCAATCCTGTAAGAATTATTTCCAAAATCAAGGAATTTAACATTTGAAATGAAATGTGGAAGTGGATTCTTCTTCTTCTTCTTCTTCTTTTCCATTCTTCTCTTGTTCAGTTGCTGCAGGATTGGACTCTTGGTATGCTCTTTTATTTTATGTGTTTACTACATCATCATACAATATTTACCTGAGGAAAAGATCTAAACATGCTCATCTTCATCTAAAGTTTTAGACTAGATCAAAGAATTCAGTCATTTGTTTTCTACATTTATATCTTCTTCTTTTTCTCCAGAATGCTCTGTCTAGCTTTTTTACTATTTTCGCTACGATTTCTTCGCTTCCGTTATTATTATTTTGATTGTCTTTTCTTGAATCAAGTGCATTTATTTATCGCCCTTTTATCATTTTTCTTATATATTTGGGTGTCAGACTCAATAGGACCATAATTTACTGTTGATATATTGTACTATTGTATTTCATAATACAACTATATTGATACAACTTAACGAATATTGATCAAAGTAAATTAAAATTAAATATTGGTAAAGTAAATTAAAAATATTAAATCATATCGTGAAGTATAAAATAACAAAACAATTGAGATTATATTTTTATAATTATTAAGGATACAATGTACTCAAAGACTAATTTAAAAAAAAAAAGAAAAAGAAGTGTGTATATATATGTATTGTTGATTCTGAAGCAAGTTTATGAGCTTTTCGATATTCTAGTAATTTGTAACCAAAGAAGTATCATAAATAAATATAATCAAATGAAAATTAAAGGCTCCGTTGAATTTTTAAGCAATTTCATATGTATCAGCAAAATATATTTTATATAACTATTGAAGTGCTTAAAAATTATTTTGACTTAAAAAAATTTATATGAGTATTCCGAACAAGTACTTCTTCCATGTTATATTACTTATCCATATTACTAAACTATTTACCTCACATTATTATTAATTTACCAAAGATAGAATTAATTAATAAGTTTCCTATCTTGTAGTCAAAATTAATTCTTTTTGAACATATAAATAGAACTGATCACCTGCATAAATATTAGTTATAAAGTTTCCAAAAAAACATCATTGTTAATCTTGATATTGATGGATAAGACACATAAATAAATTATATTAAAATGAGTTAAAATGTAAGTAAAGTTAATCTTCTTATTTATAAAATTGACAAATTAAATAAATCAGAGGGAATATTACATCAAATGTTATATTGAATTTCACAAAACATAAAACATTCTCGTATTTTTACCTAACAAAAACGTGTAATAAGTCTACTAGATATCTCTTACAAACATTTTGTACAAAATTCATGCGAGTCCAATGAATACTCAGTTTGCTTTCACAACTTTTGTATGCAATAAATGTTACTTTTTGACGTACGGGATTGATAAAGTTCGCACTAAAAATATCTTCATAGTTTATTTTTATTTATTTATAATTTGATTTGATTTTTTTTAAAAAATAAATTGTATATATATATATATATATATATATAAATCTTAAGCTCGTCTATGTGGCACCGTCACAGATTAACATTTTTTAAAATTTTATTTATTTATAAAACTAGTCTTTTCTTTTCATGAAAAGTTGTGACTTTTATAAAATGTTGTGACTTTTCCGAAGGGTTGTGACTTTTCTAAAGAGTTGTGACATTTCTTATCCACAATTAATATTTGTTCACACTATCCTTTATTGTCTATAAATAGAGGGAGTTTCCTTTTATTTTGAAGCAACGAAAATTCTAAAGTAGCACAATTAAATATTCAAGTACTTTACTCCTATTGAGTGGCATACTGACGCCATATATTGTTTTTGTGTCTATACGTTGGTCAATAAAATCATAATTCCATGCCAAGAGGATTTAATTCTTTGAACCTCAAGCCAGTGACGAAGCCAATAATTTCAATAAGGGGGTTCAAAATCTGAAGAAATAGACACACGAAGTAGTCGAGGGGATTCAACATCTACTATATATACCTACAAAATTATTTTAACCATGTATAGTACTAATTTTCTGGCGAAACAAGGTGGCTCCACCATTACTTCAAGCATTAGAGGGGAATAATTTTCTTAAAAGGACACTGTGCATTCAATGAACTTGATTTTTTCCTTTCTATTTCTTTCTATTTTTACATATTCTGAAAATTTTTCTACAGTCATTAATTTATGTTTTATGATGTTAATTGTTATTTTTGAATACATATTTTAAACTTTATTGTTTATGTTTCTGCAAAATTATTGTCTCCGATTATATTGAATATATAGACATATAATAAGTATATTTATTCAGCTATAAATAATTATTGTACTCGGTTCTAGAAATTCATGTTTTGATATTCTATATAATGTTCTATACCTTGAAAGTACAATATATAAGGTTGCATTATCTATTTATTTCAATGTAGATATGAAGTTTCACTTATCAATTGAATAAATTCATTATGCAAGTTTAAAAGTTATAATTACTTTCATGTTTAAGTGTAATTTCTTTTTTGAATTCCCCCCCGAGACATATATCACAATTATATAATCTATGCAACTTAATTGTTTTTTTTTCTTACAAAATGCCATTGTGTATGTATTTTTATTTTCTTCTTTATTTTCCTTTTAATATTGATTAAAGAGTTCACGACTTATTATATCCTAAATAATTCATTCATTAGAGGTTCTTGAGTTATGTTATAATGACAAATGATCAAATTCATTTTGAAAAATCGCTAATATTTTTTAAGAACCTATTCTTTCCATTATTTTTAATGTATAGATATTAGTAAAGAATTATTTTCAGTTTTAATGCAATTATAATTTTCGACCACGCAAAACGCGAAGAAATTACCTAATAATAAATAATTTTTTTTGTTATATTATTTTTAAATATAATGAATTTAATATTTGATGAAATACATTAAAAAATAAAAAAATATCTTATTTTTTAAAATGAACAAATAAAAATAAATAACTATTTTAAAATTAAATATAGCAAACAAGTAAAATGGAAATATTATTATTATTTTTCCTTGGAGCACCATTTAAAAAGAAAATGTTTAAATTAATTAGAAGGATAAAAGAGGAAATCATAAAAAATTAAAGGGAAAAGGGTCAAATATGCCCCTAAACTATTTGAAAAGGTTTAGATATACCCTCCGTTTAAAGTTTGGTCCATTTATACCCTCGCCGTCCAACTTTTGGTCTACATATGTCCTTTTGGGCGTTAGTTGAACAACTCGGAATATCTTACTCATTTTACTTTTATTTAAATGCCAAATGGATTTTTCACGTCATTTTTATGTATTATCACTTGACATTTATATTCAAGGGAAAAGGGTCAAATATGCCCCTAAACTATTCGAAAGGTCTAGATATACTCCGTTTAAAGTTTGGTCAATTTATACCCCGCGTCCAACTTTTGGTCTACATATGCTCATATGGGTGTTAGTTGGTCAATTCGAAATATCCAACTCATTTTACTTTTCTTCAAATGCCAAATGGATTTCACATCATTTAAATATATTAACACTTGACATTTATATTAAAAGAGAAAAGGATCACTTATGCCCTAACTATCCGATCCAATTTTAAAACACATATACGATCGTCTTTTAAATGGTTCAATTATGTCCCTAATCCGACTCATATATGTGTGAATTATTTTGTTATTTACATCATCATCGCCTGCTGCAGCTTGCAGTTGTGTTTGTAACGTTGTTGCGGTGAATTCCTCTGCACTATCCCTTGCTTGCCAGGTTTGCGCCTCCAGCTCTGCGTTACGCCAAAACGCTTTTCAAACCTCGACTTCCTTTTCCTTTAGTTGTCGTGCCATTGATTCCTCGGCGGTTCCAATCAGAGCACGATAGTGTTCGCCATTTAAATGGTTCAATTATGCCCTAATCCGACCCATATAGGGTATTTTAAAAAAAGGGTCGGGTTGTATAGATAATTTAAAAGACGGGTCGTATATGTGTTTTAAAATTAGGTCGGATAGTTAGGGGCATAAAAGACTCCTTTCTCTTTTAATATAAATGTCAAGTAATAATATATAAAAATGATGTGAAAAATCCATTTGGCATTTAAAGAAGTAAAATGAGTTGGATATTTCGAATTGACCAACTAACACCCATAAGGGTTATGTAGACCAAAAGTTTGGACGCGAGGGTATAAATTGACCAAACTTTAAACCGGGGTATATCTAGACCTTTCGAATAGTTTAGGGGCATATTTGACCCTTTTCCTTTGAATATAAATATCAAGTGATAATACATAAAAATGACGTGGAAAATTCATTTGACATTTAAATAAAAATAAAATGAGTTGGATATTCCGAGTTGGTCAACTAACGTCCAAAAGGGCATAGGTAGACCAAAAGTTGGACGGCGAGGATAGAAATGGACCAAATTTTAAACGAAGGATATATCTAAACCTTTTCAAATAATTTAGGGGCATATTTGACGCTTCTCCCAAAATTAAATAAAGCAAAGACAGAGAAAAAACAAGTACAATTAGGTGGAGTACTACTCGTATTAATTTTGACTCATTAGCCACTGTCTCATTCAAACTCACTCACTTTACTGAATTCCTCAATTAGGGTTTTTACTGATTGAAATGCAGAGCAACAACAATGGAAGCAATTGAACAACACCAAAATCACAATCAATTACCAGATCAAACTGAAGAATTTGGGATTCAATCCCAGAATTCTGAAACATTGTTGTTATCGTCCGATCTCAATTTCCAAAACCCTGACCAAAATCAGCCAAAAGCTGATGAGAATGACGATGATGATGAGATGGCGATGCAAGCCATTTGCGAAGAGCTTAAAAATCTGGTCTTGAGCCAGGTTCTGGATGAGGATGGACGAAGCAAAGATCTTCACCGCCTTGATCGTGAAGAAAGTGGAAAACTCAAGGAAAAATTGGAAGACGAGCTTGGAAATGTTGAAGGGAATGATGATGGATGGGGATATGTAGGTGAATATGGTTATGATCAGTATGGTGAGGATGGTGATGAAAACAGGAGTGGAAGTAGGAATGACGATGAGATTGATGGGGAAAACGAAAATGGTTATGAAGGGGATTCTAAGGAAGCAGGGTTTAATGCTAATAGGATTAATAAGAGGAAGATTAATTATCCTTTAAGACCTGATGCTCAGGATTGTCCTTATTATATGAAAACAGGGATGTGTAAATTTGGATCGAATTGCAAGTTTAATCACCCTTCCAGAAGAAGAATCCAGGTACGATTTGCAGCCGGAATTGATGCTACTTTGTAAGCAAAGTTCATTTTTTGGTCGATCTAGTAAAATTGACTGCTAGGGGTATGGTCTAGATGAATCTTATTTTCAGAGGATAATGGTGTGATTTACTTTCTTTTTTATCTGCTGCAATGCTCATTGAAGTAATGCTTTTGGTTGACGTTTTTTCCTAATCAATGAGTAGGATTGCAATTTATTGGTTTTAGAGGGAGGTCATTTAATCTTTGATGTGGTATTCATTACATTTGTTGTCTTAATATTGGTTCTATTTTGAAGCTTAACTGATGTTAGCTTCTTCTGTCAATTATTCAGCAGGGGACAAAGGAGAAGGGGAAGCAAAGGGAAGACAGCCAGGAGAGGCCAGGGCAGATTGAATGCAAGGTTGGTGGAATTTAACATTTGCTTATTAGGGCAGAAAATGCAAATCTTTGGATATACTGTTCTTGTTCTTTTATGAGTAATTACTTTGATCGAGGATAAAGATATCATAACATGGTGCTGTTAGATCTAATCTGAAATTAGAAACTTAGATTCATTGGCAAATTTGATCTCTGGTGTTCAGATCTAATGCTAAGTGCTAACACATTACTTTTGCTGATAGCTGGTCCAGAATTATAGATCCTACTTTTAACAGTAAATAAAATGGATTGTCAAATGCTGTCTCTCTCCTCTCTCTATTTCTCTCTCGCTGATTCATTTGGGTAGTCATCATTGAGATTGTGAAGGTTATGATCAGGGACAGGGTGTTCTATAAATGATTGATGTGTAGGAAGTGGTTTTGCTTCATTTATCCCATTTTATGTGGGGATTCTTCCTTGCACCTGTGGTTCAAGAAAATATAAGAGGTTTTTGACACCTATGGTAAATATCAACAATTAAATTAGAGGCAGTGCGAGTTCTACACGATCTTTCAAATTTCTCCCTCGTGGAAGGTGAACTTTTTTCTAAAGGTAAACTGGGGATGATAAGTCTAAGCAGTTATGTGACATTTTCTTGAGACAAACTATAAGAGAAAGTATGCGACATAAACTGGTACAAAGAGAGTGTTTCAGATCATGTTGCAGCCCTAGTATATGGGAGGGAAACCAAGAGAAAGCTAATGTCTAGATTAATTTGGTAAACATTGATGTTTTGAACATGAAAGCCAAAAGGTAAACCATCAGTATTTTTTTGATGGAATGGATAGTTTAATGGTTGGGGCGTAGGAGCAATACATTGGTGTCTGATCCTTGAATTCAGCAACAACACACAGTGTGAATCATTTCGTTCCAGTTTTGGAGGGTAAGTTTACAGTCTATCGATGCTTGTGAGTTTTACCAGGTTGCCCCTATATTAGTCGAGGTCCACTTAGCATCCTACTTAAAAACAAACAAGGGGAAAAATATCGTTAATCACAAGGGTTGAACACTTGCCATTTGGCTTTTATTCAATTAATAAGAGCAAAAGAATCTAGGTGCGAATGTTCACTCTGTGAAGATTAAGGTTGAGACTCAACACATTTCTTATGTGAATTGCTCGGAAGCTGTTGCTACCCAAGTTCCAGTTCCTTTCCTCTGTATTCTATATTGATAGTCCCAGCATAATAATGAGTTTAAAAACATATAGTCACAAGCGACTTTGGGGAGATAGTTAGAATTGGAGAAACCAAAATTCCATGTCCAAGGGATTCCTTTCTGTTTTAAAGCTATTTGAGAACAGTTTAAGAATCAGGTTTAGGAAGGCGTTTGAAAGAGTTAGAAATAAATTTGAGGGAGTTGATGAATGTAATTTTAGAGTTCAGTAGAAAAGGAAGGGTTTGTAGGATGAGAAAAGAGAAAAACGAGGGAAAAGAAGAACCAGCTAACATGATAAACACTAAGTAAGGGGGGTGGAGATAAGGAATTTAGATATGCAGAACCAGTGCTATATGATGAAGTGGCTGTGGAAATTTGCTTCCAGTGAGCAAGCTCTTTGGAGAGCCATCAGAAACCAGTGGCCAAAGCTCAGAGGAAACTGCAATATTAAATTGGGTAATGGTAGGAGAACCTCTTTCTGGGAAGATAAATGGCTAGAACAAGGATCTTTAAAAACTTTGTTCCTGGATATTTTCAGGCTAAACCAGCAGATAAGGGCGACTGTGGCAGAGATATGGTCAAGCCAAGGGTGGAATCTGAGTTTTAGAAGATACAAATGACTGGAGACCAATAGGGTTGATGGATCAGGGGGTAAAGGGTTAAAGGAGAGGAATGAGGGGTTATTAAGGGATTCTTTACATGATTGCATACAGATGATGTAGGTTGGGCAGCAAGATTGGAACCTAGGGGAGTTATGTGGTTGATATTGGATGTTTTGGAGGAGGGCATAAGGAGGCAGACAGGCAGTCATAAGTAGTGTGGGGAGATGAAGCTCCGAGTTAGGATGGATCCACAACAACATTCTTTTATTTATGTTGAACAAAATGGAGGAGAGCATTGTCAATGGGCTAAGCTAAATTATATTCACTCTACGAATTCAGGAGGAGTCTCACTTAATCCATTGTTGTGATTAGTCGAAGAAGAATGCAGGCTGAATGTTAAGTAAATTTAGGCCTACAAGTCCAACAGAAGACTTAAATTTTTTCCGAAGTACCTTCTTTAAACCTAAGGAAGTGCTAGAGGTCACAAAACCTCATCTAAAACTGCTTGTTGAAGGAAGATAGACATTTGACATGACTCTGATGGCTAGCGAGTGAATCATTACATGATAAAAGTGGAGGTTGAACTACTCTGTGAGCTGTAGTAAAAAAGACGCTCTACAATGACAATCAATTCTTTCCGCACTGGGATGGAGAAACATTATTAGAGAAAAGATGAATAGAATGGTTTCAAATGAGATTGGAGAAATATCAATTGTATTCTTGATTTGGTCATTTTTTAGAATCTACAAACTTTGTCAGAAGACCAATAGGCATATGTCAAGGGGACCTTTTATACCTTATGGTGTGGTGTTTTTCATAATGGACATGAGATACATTTATTAGGATGGCATATACATTGGTGATGGGGACTATATTAGATGTTTTACATCTAGAACGGTGGGAAAGTTTGATATGTGAGTCGCTTTTTGCAGATAATCTATTGGTTTTTTGTTACAGAATACAGAAAGATGCGTTCTTTCACCTACCTAATAATGGAATACTATGGTTCCAGACAATATCAAGGTTGAGGATAAATATGTAAAAGTATGAGATCATTTAGGGTGTGAGGCACTCAACATTAAGAAGTTAGCGGATGCCTTCAACTGTAATATTACTCTCTTTGAAGTTGTATCTATGCCTAGCATTATGTGCGACGCATAAGTTGTATAGTGTCAAAACCAACAATCAGAAAAGCTGAGAAGAGGTACTGGTCTAAAAAGGGAAAGAAATCTTGCTCACGAGTACTTTGTTAAGCAGTCCAACTTATTATATTCCATACCTATCTATATCTATAACATTACCTCTTCTCAGCTCCTATGCCTGAATTTAAATGCATCAGAGAAGGAGTCATTGCTGATAAATATGAAGTTTATCCCCAGATGAGGATTAATTAGATCCTGTTGCCATATGGAGGACTTGATGAATAGTGGAAGTATAAAGTAGGTCATAAAATTGTAACATGTTCTTGGAATTAAAAATGGTGTTGATATTTAGAAGTAACTTCACAGTTTCGAATGTTCAACATCTCTAGCCTGGTGGACATGACCCTTGATAGGAGGGTATGGAGGTTGAGGATTCGGGTCGAAGGCTATAAGTAAATAGTTTCGTGTCTCTCTGATTAGAGTATAAGTATTATTTTCTGTATTTTCATTATTGTACTATTTCTATATATTTTTCACACTCAGTTTTCTACTACTACTTGTTCTCTTGTATGCCGTTATTTTCTTACTATCCCGCTATTATCATTGCTCCTATCTTCATAAATGTTGTGTTATTTGCTTTTTTGGAGCCGAGGGTCTATCAGAAACAAATCAGTCTCTATACCTGACAATGTAGGGATCAGTTATGTGCACATTGTACCCTCCCTAGACCCCACTTATGGGACTATGCCTGGTATGCTGTTGTTCTTGTTTGTGTGCATGTTTTGAGCACATATAATATCCCAACCAGTAGATGATTGGATGCTCTAGGTATAGAACAATATATTTTGTTGAAGATTTTGTATGCAATTTTTTTATACAAAGATTTCTTTTGATACATCAAAGTTATCTTCTATGGTGTAGAATTTTCTGATATAAAGTCTCGTGTGTAGATTTTACATGGTTACTAATTTTTCTGGATTGAAGAACGAAGGCGATACATTCATACCCTGCTGATTTCTATGACATAAATTTCGTAGTCCCTCTTAAGATTTCAAATGCATCTCTGTGAAACCAGTTTTTTAGAATTCGTCTCAAATTCAATAGATATTGGTTGATATACAAAGGAAAATAAGAGAGGCCCTAAAACAAGTAGGATCTAGGAACAAAAGGATGGAAAACTTATTTGGTAAGAAGCAGTAAGAATTTGCATTCCAGTAAGGTCCTGAACTATTTAAGATCTAATACTCGCTGTATCATAAATTTGAAAAGCAGCACGATAGATTCTACTTTTTTCCATCTGTATCTGGGCCTTTAAGTTGGAACACTTAGGAGAAGATTCCCACCTTTTCTACTAAGGTTGGAGAGGTTTGTTATCCCTTCTCTCTGTTAGGGGGGAGTTGTTGATATCCCTTGTACTAGAACCTTACCTATTTATCACTGCTAGTAGATTTATGGCCAGGGCAGTGAGTTGATTATGATGTTCCCTCTGCTTTTGCTCTGTTTTAGTAATTTTCTTATTGGAGTTTGTCAGAGTAGTGATTTTCGATTGCATAAGTAGGTAAATTTTAGAGATCTCCAATTAAAGGTTTTGTATGGTGAAGAAAATGCTTCTCTTGCAAGGAACTATGTAAATTTCCTTATCATACTATGTAAATTCCCACATCCGAATTGTAGTATTTTAGATGAGCCATAGTTTGATACACATAAAATTCAAAACAACACTGCTCAGTTATTCCTATGGTGCAATTTGTTTACATACAGAAAATCAATATTTCATTTATGCAGCGTTCTTAAATATCTTCTTGGATATATTTTGAGATGGGACTGAAACATGGCCGACTGTGCTTTTGGGATAAGGAAACATGATCGTATGTCATGTAGAAGCTATAAGTAAAACCTTGACTATCTTGATGTGTCTACTTAGGATCCTTTGCCTTATGCAATGATTGAAATTGATTTTTGTTAATGATGCGGACATGTGTTGTTTGCTTTAAATGATTCATGGGTTGACAATTACGAAAAAGCTTGATAAAAATAATGACGAGAACAGTAGCTATTAGAATATTTAATTGTTGGTACAACTGTTTTTCTTTGTTATTTTCTGAATTTTGTGTACTCTTTTTAAATTCTTTTGTGCTTTTTAATCCCTGGTCCTACTGCTTTTAGAATGTGTGTTCATTTCTTTTGTTGACGAAACTTAATATCTTTTTTATGCAGTAAGTAATTTGGATACAATACCCAAGAACTTTCTTGATTTTGGTAATTACTTGTGTCTTGATCTCCATTTTTTTGCTTTGCAGTATTACCTGACATCAGGGGGTTGCAAGTATGGAAAAGCTTGTAAATTTAATCATAGTAGGGAAAAGGGTGCCATTTCACCAATTGTGGAGTTCAACTTTCTTGGCCTGCCCATCCGATCGGTTTTACTTCTTTCTGCTGTTTCAGAAGTTTGTAACTCTGATCATTTTCTCTCAAGGGGTCATATTTGTTAATCTTCATTTCAGGGGGAAAGGGAGTGCCCTTACTATATGCGTACTGGCTCTTGCAAGTATGGGTCCAATTGTAGGTTTCATCATCCTGATCCTACCACTGTGGCTGGAGCTGATCTATCTTCTGGACATAACAACACTGGAGCTGTTCCTGTACAAGCTGCCTCACATTCATCTGCATCTTCTTGGTCTCCGCCAAGAGCATTGAATGACACAGCTCCTTATGTACCAAATATGTACCTACCAACCCAAGGCACTGATTCTCCAAATACTGAATGGAATGGGTATCAGGTAGTCCATAACTTGGCTTATTATTTGTTGCATGTTATTTATGATGTGTTCTCTGTATTGAATGTTGTACCTTCTGGTATGCTGGAATGGTATCAGCCTATCAGGTAGTCCATAACATAGCTTATTATCTGTTGTATGTTGTTTATGATGTGTGCTCTGTATTGTAATGTTTTCTACCTTCTGCTTGTATGCTGGTGCTTGTTTCCCATCTTTAATATTATTTTATCACCTTATCAAAAAAGATGTGTTTTCTGAAGATAGCATTATCATATCTCTAGTACTTAACTTGGTCCTTCTGACCTCTTTCCGGAATTATCTGAAGCAGGTACTTCCATCCAGGCAAGTGATATTATATGGTTTTAACGTCTATTTCTGTAGATGGAGATGGTAACTTTACTGGTATATTATAGATTTACCTTAAGGACTATGCTTGGTCCCATTAAATGTCAAGGCACTCATTCTTGGGCCAGAAAGGAACTTACTAGTTATTGGGCAATATGATAAATGCTAAACAAAATAGATTAGTTTAATATTATTCTTAATCAAAAAGTTTATGTTACATTCTCATTTGCTGTGAAATTTCTTGAGGAGGTTCTTGTTTTACTTTGCCTATTTTCTTAAAAGCAGTCTTTATTATTCTGAACAGTTGCTAGACACCTTTGCTTCCTGAGCTTACTTGTTTCTTCGTTTTTGCTGTTTGAGGCCCCGGCCTATCCAACATCAGAGAAAAGACTACCTACTCCTCCAGCATATGCGATGAACAACCCGGCAAAGACCAATTTCTATCCACGGTCTCAACAGTCACAGCAGGTTGAAGAATATCCTGAACGTCCTGGTCAACCTGAATGCAGTTACTTCATTAAATTTGGAGACTGTAAATACAGATCTAGCTGCAAATTTCATCATCCAAAGTCTAGAATATCAAAAGCAAACTCAAGTACTCTTAATGACAAGGGCCTGCCGCTAAGACCTGTAAGTTTTTATTCTTTCTGGATCTTAAACTTGTTTGATTTTTCTTCCATGAATTTTTAATTTTTATGATATAGGTCAAATGTGTTATAGGTGATTAAACCAAGTTGAGCCAAAATACTTGCACCAACATAAATTACTTTTCTGGAAAGTATCTAAGTTATCTATTTGCAGTACTCATTTTTTCAAGTTGCTGACTTTTGTTCCACCGACGCGCCTTTTTTTTTTCTTTCATTTTTTTGTAAATGCAGGATCAAACCGTCTGCTCATTCTACAGCCGCTATGGAATATGCAAGTATGGCCCTGCTTGTAAGTTTGATCATCCAGAAAATTATGTTGGATCTGCATCAGCTGCCGAGTCTGGCTTTGATCAACGTGAGCAATCACAAATGTCTCTAGGATGGCAAGGACAGCACCTGGAAGTGGATCACTAGTACAGCAGTCTGTATGAGACCAGTTCCATCTAGAGTTTAGTTTAAAACCATAAGCCAATGGTTGATCTTCTGAGTCTTAAAACTCCACCGACGTGAGTATAAGTTCTCAGATCTATTTAGAGGATGGTACATTTATCTCTCTATGTTTCATGTTGTTAAAAGCGCAAGCAAAATAGGATACTGTAAATTGTTGATAGAGCATTTTGTTTTAGATTAAATGAAGATATTGGGATACTTGTGGGTTGATCTGGGCTATTTAGCATGTTTTCCCCTTTGAATACATTTTCAAATCTTTATCTATCTCATTCATGTCATGACTTTTTTCTGTTTTACTAAAACTATTTTCAGAAATCTTTTTCCTGTATTTTTCATAGCTTCCATGGGAAGTTATCGTTTTGGTGTTCACAGCTTTATACTCTTCCTGAGAAATATTTGAGCATCTTTCGGAGTATATTTGAGTGATATTTTGCTTTTCAATATTATTTGCCGTCAATTTACTAGAAAAACTGTCTGTCAGGTGAATTAATCAGTTATTACTTTACATGTCTTAATTATTTTTTTTTAATCTAAGAGGAGTTTGACTATTTTATTCTTATTTATTTTATATAATCTCTTTTTATGTGTGTAACTTTCATGAACAATTTCTATTAAAGTAAAAGTAATTTTATTTGAATTTTTGAAAGAATACATAATTAGAGATTGGAGGAGTAATGCTTTTGTGCATAATTAATTACTTCATCGGATTAACAAGTAAATGACTGTTGTTATTCCATGTGTTACCTCTTTTGCATTACCCTTGAAATAACTTTAGTTTAAAGGATAATTTTAATAGATTATTCTTCTTTATTTTTCTCAATTTCTATATTTGGTATTGTTAAAAATTTTAAGAACGAAATTGTTATCCTTAATAATTATTTTAACGAACATGATAAGTGAAATAATTATTTTAACGAACATGATAAGTGAAGCGAATTGTGAACCTTTATTTACGTACTGAACATTTGCGTCGATATTATTGCGTATTTTATTAGCTTTACGTAAAACTTTTCTGTAATAACTTGACTAGAAAGATTGAATGTGTAGCGATAACACCGCTGAAAATTTTGTTGGAAGCAAGACGCACTGCTATCCAAATTTAATAGGGCTCCAAACACCAGGTAGGAAATTCAAAAAAAAAAAAACAAACTAAGAATGGAGTTGATTCTCAAAAGTCACACTTACAATTTGAATAGAAAACATTTTTTTCCAAATCTTGTCAAAAATCAAAGATTTCTTTAAAAAAAAGCCATAAAGCTAAAGTACAATTAGTAAAGGATTACAAAATTAATTCACCTTTCCTTAATAGGCAGTGTGACAAAAATGCAATATTAAACCTCATGATCCTAAATACAACCAAAATAAATTTGGTCACCCCATCTTCACGTATACTGCATTATAGGGCTAAATTTGTCCATACGTCATATCAAACTTACAGATGGAACTTGAGATGCCAAAATGATGTCTAAAATAGTTAATGTACTTGCCATCTCAGAGTGCCCTCCTAAATATGAAATAATTAGACAAAAGGCATATGATACAATCTACCAATTTGCAAACTATACAAATTCTACATGGATATAGGCCTTCTTCTAAAATCTAAAATGTCGAGGGTTCAACATTTGCTTTGTTCCCAGCAAGAATGAGAGAGATCTCCAGACCACGACTGAATGCTTGGTTAAAGAGTATCCGCGACTGGAAGGTAGAGACAAATGGGAACCATGATAATATTGCCACTGGAGCAAAAATAATGATACCCATCCCAGCATCATACATTCTAGCAAATTCCTTCACAGATTCCCACAGACCCAAACTCCACACAACCCTCTTCCATGTGATTGCCAGCTGCAACGAAAATTACAATGTGTTTAAGAACAAATAGAAACTTAGATAAAACAGTCACATAAACATATCTATGCTAGGATATAAATGTTTTAGCAAATAGAAAGATCTCAACACTTAAATAAAACAGTCAGTGTGGGGGGATCCAGGTCGTGCAAAGACTGCAGTATGAACTCACAAGTGGTGCAACTGCCACAAACTGAAAATAAATACCTTACATATGCAAATATATACGCTGGGGAAACACTTAAAAAGAACATCACGAGAGACGTGGTTATACATTCCAACAGGATGATAGTTAAGAATTCACAATTGCAGAAATGAGTTCAACCATGCTAATAACAAATTTGGACGTAAACTTATTCCAACATGCCAACAGTTACTAAAGAAGATGATTTTTAATATCAGACAGAAGCAAATAAAGATAACAAGGAATCCCCTATGCAGTAAATTGTGCGAGCAGTTGTCAGAAAGTAGAAGCAACAAAAAGATGTTAGAAAGCAGCCCAGGAGCTAGCTAACTTACGCAAAGGACAGCCCAACCAGTTGCAATAAAGGCGAGGACACTAGCAAACAAATCAGCAACAGACAGTTTGGTAAAAGCCACAACAAGGCAAAGAGCTGTAACAAGTCCCAAAGCTGTAACTCCTTGAATAAATCGCAGCATGAGCTGGAAGTTGGTGGATTTTTTAGGGCTGAAAGTAAAGATCTGCAATTTGATAGTTTCCAAAGATTATTTAAGTTTGGGGCATTGCAGTTACATAAGCCTCAATAAAGTAAGCCAATAACATCACAGATAGATGAATACCTTGAAGATCATAACAACTCCCACCAGTACAATCCAAGAAAAGCCATATATCTAGTTGTACAAAGAGTTTCGGTTAGTGTTGTCTTCAGAAGAGAACATAATCAATACAACACAGAAATATACAGTAGCACTCAAATCAAAACATAAAGTAACACAACATAACATCACTAAATCTGAGAACATTATTAAAAATTAAAAAATTCGCAGAACCAGAGGGGATGCTGCAGTGTTCTGTATTAAAGTTTTCTCGCATCATATATCAATCAAAAGCAGTATCCCTGCTGGAAACATTTTTGCAGACATGGCTTTCACTGGACAGTTCTTACATCTTCTTTCACTGATATCAAACTCTCCTACTTATTTATTAAATCCGTTAAAGCAAAATCTGTTTAAATGATTCCTATCTATCTGCAAATTGAATAAAGAATTAGAAGTATATGTTCTAGTCTTAACTATCTTTCATGAAATGTACGTAATAGATGAAGAGAAAATTAAATTAAGAACAATTCCAACAAGAGTAGCTCCCATTATATACAAATCTAATAGTCATACAAGCCAATATTTTTTTTCTATGCCCCAAAGATGAAAAAAAGGAGAGGAAGCATCAGTATAACTACTCCAGGAAGCTATAAATGCATGCCCAAGAACACACAAGCTTTAGATCTGTCACACTGAGAAAATGTACAAGTTCATAGTAGCATAAGTTTTGCATTAGAAAATTGTATACTATGAATGTGCTTTTTATTGCAACGCTATCCACTCAATTTATTAACATGAAAAACAACCATGTAAGCACACAAAAAACAACCATTAACGCCCATTTGGTTCATTCCACAGAGAACTAAATGTTTGTCTTAGTATGCAACTAATGAAAAACATACCGCAAGGGAAGTGTCTGTTTCCGTCAACTGAAGTTTATAGACAATGCCATACTGGAAGAGAAAAAATCTGAGACTCAATATAGTCTCTAGTATCCGTCCTCTCAAAGTCTGGATATGAATCTGCAATATAAAAACTTGGTGTTAGAAAGAGCAATTTCCAGAACTTCCTTTTTTATTTTTCGTTTTAACTTTCAGTTTCTTTTGGAGGACAGAGGGAGTTTCTAGTAGCCTAAAACTTCCTCATATTTTATTTTAGGCAGAGGGAGTACAGAAAAAAGCGACGGAAAGGAATATCACAATTTAAAAATGTCTCAACTGTTTGCATCAAAAAGAGGAGACAAGTGGGTAATACAGTACAGGCCAGTATGCAATTGACAAGGACAAGAGAGCTCATGAAGGTATAATTTATGTAACAAAATTTACAACTAGAAGGACACATAAGTCGACCTGTTCTTCATCCCACCAGGACTCCCAGCTGTCGTCTCCCTTGACACCTACTCCACCCTTGTACATAAGCCAGTTGGTCCAATCATCAAAGTCCTCAACGGTCCTGTAAAATCATGACAAGTATTGAGAGAATCAAGGAACTATCAGCAGCTCTAACAGCATCACAAACCACAGTCGGAGGATGACACATGAACAAGGATAAGGAAAAAATGATGACAACTATGATTTAAAAGGATAATTGGTTACATATTGGTCACAACTGCCTCATCCCATTTTCTTTGATTACTTGCTACCATTGTCCATCCTAGAAATGAACTATTTCTCCTTAAGTGAGACTTATAACAATCCTTAAAAAATTATATTACAATACTACATGATGTAACTACTTTATCTTTTTTGGAATATATGATGTGACTAATCTTATTTGATTAACCATCTCTTTACCAAACTCAAATTTAATACATCATTTTTGAATTTCTTCACCAAAATGTGAAAAGAGTTAAATGGGTCAATCAAAAATGGTAGGAAGGGAGTATAACTATAATGGTACCAAATCTCATCAATGTTCTACAACTCTGCTTCTTTGGCAGAAAGCAGTTTGAAATACATGGTACAGTAAAACTGGTGCTTGTGTAAAATGCATGCAGTGGAGAGCAGCGCCAATCATACAAAAGAAATTTCCATAAAGAACGGTAAATACGAGAAATAACATACTTTTGCCACTCAAATCCAGAGGGATTGAAGATGTAGGGAGCAAATAGCCATGAAATGACAAGGAACCAACTGCTGAGAGTTAGTAAGATAAAGGAAGTAGTGCTTCCATTCGTGTAACCATAAGCCAAGTATACTATAAGAAGTAAAGCCACTTCCAACCTGGGGATTACAAAGTATCAATGACAGTTCTAGGATCAAAAGAAAATTCACAAATCAAATTAATGGGATCTAGGACTCACGCTTTAACAAAATGACTTCTGGAATAAAGCCTATAGTTCTCCGCAAACTTGATGTGACGAACAACAAAACCTCGTCCAGTCGCCCGGTACTGTTTATAAGTATCATGACAGGTTATTCTGGTGCCTATTATAAGTTCCTTGAGAGTGAAATTTAAGTTCCTTGAGAGTGAAATTTATTTGACCCACATACCTTTGCACCACCGTGAAGGATAGTGCGCCCAAAATAGTGAGTCCTGGTCCCAAGCGAAAAAGTAAAGAAGACAGAACAAAACTGAAGCTGCATCGTAATAAAGCTGAAGACGGCCTGCAAAATTAGTGCATGTGAATGCAAAGCAACATAACTAACCAATGTAAGCAAACACAAAATCACAAAATCCATTATTATCAATATGATAACATGAGATACAATGCATACCTTTAGCAAACCAAGTTCAAGAATGAAACCCATAATCATGGGAACTGCAGTGAAAATTCCTATCTGAACAAAAAATTGAGCATTCAAAGCGGCATTTAGTGCAGTGTTACCCAGAAATCTAGCTCTCCTCGATATTCCTTCATCTAGTCCAGAGAAAGCCTGCTTGAAATAAGAGAACTGGTGAGACTTATATAATGGCAGGCAGGACCCATCAAGAAATGTCAGCAACCGTCTAATAACTGTAGACAAATACCATCTCATCTCATTTGAAGGATCAAAACATGTTGTAGAATTGGATGAACTGTGAAACTTAACAATGCTGCAGTTATGGTTTAAATGCTTAACATGTGTATAAAGTTCCTCATCCTTTCATGGAATACAATTTAATACTGCAGTTTATCCATCCTTTTTTCTCAATGATTTCTTTGTAAGGTTTATGAGCTCCTAGAAATATATTTAACTGTGTCAGACAGTGACGCCAGGGAAAGATAAATGTTCTCAAACATCCCATACCAAACTATGTTTGTGAAGATTTTTATCGTTCAAAATAATAAAGAAAAGCCGAAGATCTCACCAATGTTGCACTTTTCTCACTTTTTTTGTGATAAGTTGTTAAGTTCATCTATTTTCTCTAAATGGGCCTTACCATTATTTATGTTAATAGACCCAACAAATTAAGTTAGAAGCATCAGTGGACAGTGCAAAAAGAGGCAAGATTAATCTAGTTTGATATCTCAAGAAAGTGCATGTACATCACTCCACACACATACAAAGTGACAAACAATAGAGACTATTACAATAATAGGAAAGAGACATGTTGGGAACATTTTACCAGATATGCTCTTCCATATAAGAAAATATACACAGTAAGGACTGTCATCTGCAATTTACAAAAAATATTATGAGACGAAGTCAGTCGACAAACAGGAAAAAGATACATAAATATAAAATTAGCCTGGAAGATAGGACTATATAGTTTAGACTGATCATTTATAGTTCAGAAGTGAAATGTGCCTAAAGCAATTGCTGGAATGTGTGAAGATGTTAGAGTGAAACAGAGCACTTTAGTAGTACTAATTTTGTTTCAAATATCATATTGTGACCTGACGTCGTGCCATCTTTTATAGGAAAAAACCGACTCACAATAGTTCATTAGACTGACATCTAAAATAATAATTAAGTTACTGATCGGAAAAGAAAGCTGTAATGTTTTTATAATGACCCTCCAAGTCACTTAATGAATTTTACTTGTTTTCCCCATTTTAACCCTCCCGTAGCATTTATATGTGATTATAGATTTGCAGCGATGGGTGACATGAATCCCAAGGTGATCAGCTGGGTTTCGGAGAAGATAATTCATTTTGGGAGTACAAGTGGGACTTGAATACTGAACTGTTTATATCTTGACACTTTAAAAAAGTTTTGGCCACATTCCAGAAGAATGTTATGTTATGTGGGGAGAATGTAGTAACCAATAATGTAAGGGTCATTTGATCATGACATAGAAGTTTAAAAAAAATAAGAGAAAAGGCAAATGCCCAATTTAATAATACAGAAAAAGAAATCAACGTGCTGGTCTGCTAAATAGAAGCAGAACGCAGCAAACAAAAATTAAAAAAGAAGAAACACTGATAAAGAAAAGGAAGGGAGCAAAAGAGAAGAAAAGGGGAGAGAAAAATTGGAAATTTGATCCAAAGTATCAAGGTAATGATCCTAAACTTTTCACTTGAGTTTATTACACGATTATAAGAGTTCTAAATCTTCCAATCGAGGATACTCTTTTGGTGTTTGTGGTTAGGGAACTCTGCTTTTCACTCAAACCTTTGTCCGCAAATGTAACTTTTGACTCAATTTTCGAACCGAAAATAAATATAGCAACATGAGTGTCATTGGATTCGTATTCTTATGGCAAATACATATTTGAACAGATTTTGACCGTTCGAAACCATTATGATGGGCCACAATAGCACCAGTCTTATATGCCTGTTTATTTACCCTAGTTTGTGATTTGACTTTGGGCTTCAATTTGAGGCAAATAGAGATTTCCTGATACTTTCAAGTGTTAGTTTTGATGTATTAAATTGATTCAAGGGTAATAAATAATACGGGGTCCCGCATAAATTAGATAATGAGCAGTTATGTGGGTACTTCTATGATATAGAAAAATTTATATCAAATAGAATATAGGTTAATAGTATTCCATGACTTGTGATTTGATTGAATTGTTGATACTTGTGAATTACGTAAACTTGACTATCCTTGGTTATAGGTTCAATTGATGAACTCATGTTATTTATATTTGTTCATACATATTCGTAAGATTCTTATTGTTGCATGATAATTATTGAATGATACTGCCCATTGTATTAATTGTGAAATTCATATTGTTGTCATGCCGACGGATAATGGTTCCAACGAGTATATGGACCTAATGAGTCTCCCACGGGTCCCGATTATTTGACGGAAAAAGCAGGTGTACACAAATTTTTGGTCAATGCATTGCATTGCATTTCATATTGATTTGGTGTTGAGATGACGGTTATATGGATTTAATTGCTTTTATGTTGACCTAGATTCTACATACTTTTTGTGTACTAATTTATTTTATGGTAATTTATATTTGTGGAAAAAGGAATTGTTAAGATTGTATCTCGTTATCGCTTCTAGGAAGGCTTAGCAATAAAAACTTATTGAATACACGTCTTTCATGTACTCACTCAACACTTGCTAGTTGCTACACCTTTTTGTATGCTCAGACTAATCCATGTACTCGCAAGCAACAGTTGAGTGTACTTGTGGTTCAAGGTTGTTGTTATAGCTGAAGGTGAACTGCTTACTCTTTAGCAGCATTAGATTCTAGATAGAGACTCTTTATGTTTTCTTGTCTTATTTCCTTTTAGACAGTTGTTTATGACTTTTCAGGCTTGAGTAGTATTCATAGACGCTCTTGTATCAGTACCAAGTCTTGGGGGTTGATTTAGGTTTTGGCTCTTTTGTTCCGCACTTATAAAGTTAATTGTTATATGGTTAATAAAGGAACGAGGTTCATCTACGGGGATGGTTTGAGCAGCCTCTCTACCTACCAAGGTAGGAGGTAAGGCAGGTGCACATACTAACCTCCTCAGACCCCACTTATGGGATTACACCAAGGCTAAGTATGTTGTTGATAGAGAAAACAAAAAAATTAGTTTAGACTAGCATGAACAGAAGTGAATCACCTAGTTTATTTTTATGCATTTAGATGTCATGGTGCAGGGGAGGAGGGGTGGGGATATTTATTAATCTGAAAATTGTCACTTCTGGGAACAGGACAGAATCTGAGATATCAAAAGGACAGATCAAGTAATTCCGGAAACAGGGAATAATAGAAGGAAGAAGAAATGATACCATTGTACAAACATAATAACCAACTGTGGTGAAGAAGAACGAGAGCATCCTAAAGAAATCAAAAAGTTGGCCAATTCTGTACACATCCCTGCTCAGAACCTGCTCTCCGTTTCCACCAGCTACCTTGCCTTCAAATAAAGCTATTTGATTTAAACCAACATCTCTTCCCTTTCCAACCTACATTCATCAACACAGCCTTCAGGATAGTAAAAAGAAATCTAATCAAATGCACGCAACTGCAACTAAACCAACCTGAATATACTCATGGTGGGTAATATTACCCTGCCTTAAAGTGGAATTAAAACCTGCAAAGAACGGTGGAAACCACAGATATAAAGCTAGAAAATCATATACTTCAGGAAAAAAAAAACACCATAACAGTTGAAGGCATAGAAGTAGAACTGTTAGCTTAAAGAAAAAACTGCCTTTCGAAGAGACTATTGGCTGAACATCACGGAAAGTCATCCTCTATCCAAATAACAATAGGAACTATCATGTGAAGTAGCTCTATTTGTTTTCATGATCTGAAGAATATCAGTCAATCACTATGCCTAGTCCACATTATAGATACACCAAACAATGGGAACTAGCCAGGAAGCAATTAGGAAAGGTGGAAAATAGGAGCTACTATGAGTACACCAAGTCTCTCAAACTTACCGGCATAGATGTCTTCACTTATGTTGATAACACGTGATGCTTTACTAATGCCACCCCGTGTGATATGAAAGATCCGATCGAAGATATCGGGATGTCCATAGTGCATGCGAACCCTGCAAGCCACTTTTAAAATGAAAAACGTTTCCGACCAATTCTTTCACCTAAGCAACTATTTTAAGAGAAAGTAACTCATAGAGAGCAGAGTGATTGACTTTTAGCAATAAGTTTATACTCTATACAAAAACATACCCAGTGTAGTCCCACAAGTTGGGTTTCGGGGTGTGGAATGTAAGATGTACACAGACCTTACCCCTACCTTTGTGACGTAGAGAGATTGTTCCCAATAGACAATAAATTTATATTTTGATAATTATTTACTCAAAATAGTTTATTACTAGTAAGAGACTGGCGTACACAGGAATGGGAACAGACCATAGATTCTTGCCACATGCTTCTTAATGTATTTAGGCAGTTCAAATAATTGTAAAACCAGTGCATGAGTTTCATCTTGCAACAGCTGCACGACTGGTACGTGAGTTCTGGTCTTTTTCCAAATTTAGTTCAGAATACATAATGTTTTTGAAAATTGAGAATGAAGAGAGAAAGAAAAGATGCCCAAACACTTCTTCGTATTTGAAGAGAGAGGATAGCTAATGGTAAATTGTGCCAATCCTACAGCCACCAAACTCCCCCCAAAAAAATAAAAAATCACAGAGGCCACACTGATATATACATATTATGTGTTTGTGAGTGTTTATCAAGAAAATGTGCATACAAGGAGGGGATAAAAGAATGACTTCACAGAAACAAGGTTTAGTCCATGAATTCCCATTTGCCAACCCCATCCATGCACATATGATTGAGATAGGTAACAAATGAACTGTCACTATTTCGTTGCAGATTTTGATAAAGAAAGAGTGAAAACCAAAGAGTCCGAAAAGAGCGTGGGGAAGACTGGTTTCCTGCTGCCAACATTGAATCAAGGATAAAAATAGTTCGAACATCTAATGTGCCGGGTTCCCTGAAGGGAATGCCCAGATTTCTAAAAACAAAATAGGAAATGCTTTATGGTTTAAAATACGATGGAGTTTCTCTAGTGCCAGTGGGCCACATACCCCAACAGACAAGAGACTACTAGCCTTGATGGGGAAAAAAGAAATAAAAGTTCGGGCAGGGGAGGCAGCCAAGATGCAAAACTACTTCTACAAAAATAGAACTTTATGATCCTAAAATTAGCCACGTCAGCTTACTACATTGGTAACTGGTACAAAAAAACAGTTTCAAGGAATCTGTTAGGACCCAAAACATACTAACATCATAGGAACATATACTATACTTGATCTTAGCCCAAAGGCTGAGAAATGTGAGAGTTCTCTTAATAAGATAGATACATGTAAAATCTGAAAGAAAAACATAAAAGTAGAGAACTAATGGGTGCCACTATTTCCAAAAGCTTTCTATTTATATTAGTAAATTAGTACAATCTGAATCAATATTAGATGATGAAATGCGAGGATAAGATGAAAAAACTAGAAATGACCAAAACCTATTCTGAATCAACCAACAATAAACATGTTTGATGCTAGTGAGAGAATTTCTATTAAAGTAATCTCATTTTAGACAACAAGATCAACCTATGTGAAAAGATACTAACTTGAGAGGCTTTGCTAAAACACGTTGGCCCAAGGTGACAAAACTGGTTTCCTGGTTGGACATAAACCAAGCGAGCGAAGACACACTGCACAGTTGAAATGAGTATAAACTAGATTAACAATATTATCGAAGGAAGGATAGTTCATCCCAGATTCAACAGGAACTCACCTTCCAGTAAAAACATGCTCCCTAACACCAAGAATAGTGGGTGGCCGGAGCCCATGTTTACCATGGAATTCCTCCAGAAGATTTCTGACTTTCATTGCTTCCTCAAGGTAGTTATCCTGCAATAGAGAGAGACAAATAAATTTATGCTGAGAAGAAAAGGAAATGAAAAAGAAACTCTACGTATTTTTACTGAAGCTCTATTTATTTATATTTACACTTCACAGTCAAATGTTACGACAACAAATCCCAGGAGATAAGGAAGCAAAATTTACATAATTAAGTAGACTTTGAATAAACCATGAAAGATATCATCCAAAATGAGTCTCTGCTGGCAAAACAAGACCACAATTACAAAAATATACAAATTTACCACAAAGAAAACCATAACTTGCATTATATTGATCACAAATCAAATGTGTCCACAGACACGCAAATCTTCGAGACAAAGATGTCGTGAAAGCAATAGTTCAAGAGAAATGCACCTTTATTGAAAAAACATGAAGAATTCTTGATAGCACGCTCAGGATGAGCAAGCTAATCATATACATCCTGGACAAAAAAACATTTACCTAATAAGACAAGCATTAAGATGTAAAATTACTTGCCTGATTCATATCAATGGTTTGAACTGCTTCCCCACGGGTAAATATTATAGAATGGTTCTGGTTTTCTGGTTTGCCTTCTCCAAGTTTTGGATCTCCAGGAAGCTTAACTGAATATATTTCCTGCATGTAGACAATCTTTTAGAAAAGAACAACAGAAAGCCAATTCCACTCAAGTGGTTCATCAAATACAATTATAGCCAAAATACATCCCTATATCCAGAATAAGTGTTTGCCCAGTCCCAATTCCCAAATCAGCACGGCTTACCAGGATTTAGAAAGAATCGCATTATCAGTCCAAAGAAGGAATGGGAATTTCAACCCATATAAGAGAAATGAATCTATTTAGCCCATATTAAATTAAATGGATCGCTCATATTTTCTTAAATGGGTAAATATGGACTTCAAAATAATCAAGTTCATACAAATATGGACAAAATGGGTAAACATGAGAATCCATATATACCAATATGTCACCCACTTATAATAAAAATACTAATTGCATTATTTGTTTTTGAAAATAAAAAATAAAAAATTGGGGTGGCCCGGGGGGGGGGGGGGATGACGTTGGGGTACGTTGGGTGGGGAGAGGTGCAAGGTTAATAATAATAACAATATAGGGTTGGGGTGGTAGGGGTTGAGGTATTAACAATTTAACTTTGATTTAATAATTTTTTTGGCTTTAGGAGATTAAAGTGGGTTACAACCATTTTATCCAATCATATTTGACCAAATGCATATTTACCCATATTTTATATGGATGAATTGTGATCCAATCCATTTTAACTCAATCCATGATCCATCAAATCCGATCCAATCCACCCATTTGCCACCCCTAAGGCCCAAGGCATGAACCTCCATAGTTTAGTTCACAGCTCATATGTATTAAAAAGAAATTCAGAGGTAAGATAAAACCTTGTAAAAAACTCATTGGTAAGATAATAAAGAATTGATTACCAAATAGGAGAGTTTTTATAGAGACATGCACTCAAATAAACAAAATTGGTACATCCCTGTTCTACTTCTCTATAACCTCTTCAATACTTGTCAAAATCACTAAAAGCGTTTGCAGGATGAATGAATAATACACCCTAACTGTGTAATACCCAAAAATTAATTATTTCAAACTCTCAGCACAAAATATGTCATTCCACTCCAATTCTAAGTTCCTAACAATTGATGAATGTTCAGCATAAAATACTTTCCAACTGGTTAGTCATCTGTGCTCTACATGAAGTACTTGTATCATAATTCCCTGCACATACAAGATGCCTCAACTGTTGTAGCTCTTCACAAATTATCTCTTCTGTTTCAAATTACTCTCCACATCACTTTGCCTGCTTCAACTTGTATCCTGCATATACTTATAGTTTTAGTTGAGAATGAGTTGTGTCATCATATGTTCTTGGGAT
This sequence comes from Solanum lycopersicum, assembly GCF_036512215.1. NCBI lineage: Eukaryota > Viridiplantae > Streptophyta > Magnoliopsida > Solanales > Solanaceae > Solanum > Solanum lycopersicum. The sequence continues at coordinate 58,995,622 of NC_090802.1, read as the reverse complement.
CTCTCATATCATGAGTTAAATTTTACAAAGAGTTAGATATAGTGTCCATTCTTCTTATCGTATAAACATATTAGAGTCTTCTTGAGCCAAGGGTCTATCGGAAACAACTTCTTGCCTCATCTGTGAGGTAGCAAGGTCCGCATACACGCTACCATGGCCAGACCTCACATTGTGGGTCAACACTGGATATGTTGTAGTATAAACAGATTAGAGCCAGATTCATCTCAATTCTTAGTTTACCTAACCAGACCTCAGATTGTGGGTCAACACTGGATATGTTGTAGTATAAACAGATTAGAGCCAGATTCTTCTCAATTCTTAGTTTACCTAATGCCCCAATAGAATATTGTCTGTACTTCAGATGTCCACTCGAGTGCATTGGAGGGTGTTGGAGTTTCTCATATCAGTTGAGGGTACGGATTGTTGAGTCCTAATATAGTCTTGGCAAATGCTCAATCATCAGTTAAGTTTTTATGGGTTGAGGTAGGTCTAAGATTCATTTTCCTGAAAGCATCAATTTGCATCATTGATATCCTCTACATCTCTTCAGTCAAATCAAATTTAGAACGAAATTTTTTTGTAATCTGTCTGAATAGGATCACTCAACTGTCGATACAAAATCAACTCTGTTTATAAACCCAGCTAATATAGAGGCATATATAGCACCAAGGCCCAAACAACAGCAGATATGCCAGCAGTGAAATGTAGGCGAGTAGTACTTGAAGCATTTGAGGATCCTGTTAAGGACCGAAGACACCATATCATACCATGATTCATTAACAAAGCTTGGCGTTACTTGTTGAGGAAACAATAAAATAATAAAAGTATGCTCCCTCTAACAACTTAAGCTTTCAGATGAGATGACCACATTACATACACTTCAACATGGTATTAGAGAAGGCAGATGGTCACACACTTTCAACATGGTATCAGAGAAGGCAAACGGTCACACACTTCAACATGGTATCAGAGAAGGCAAATGGCTACACACTTCAATAAAGTTATTCAACAATAGATCATACCTGATCTTTCCCATGTGCATCAGCTTTAACAAGCTTCGAATAGAATTCCTTTGAAACTTTCCCATCATCCCCTGTGATCTCCTCAATGTGTATGAAAGCAACACGAAGTGCTTCATTCCTTGCATACAACATAAGATACGTAAATTAAGGTATCCTCAAAATTATAAATGTGGACAAAAACAATCATGATTTGCAGCATCCAATGAACTAATATTTATAACATCCTCGCAACAAAGCACATAAGAGGCAAAGAGACATGGAAAAAGAATCATAACAGTTTTGCTCAACTACCACGCACATGATTAATGGTTAAGCGTATAAACATGCAAAATCAAGGAAAGAAAGACTTCTTGTATTTAGGAAAAGAAAACATGGGAAAATACCAGAAGACTCAAACTTGAAATCATAGCAAGGTATTAGGTATTCCCTTGCAATATGCCAAAAGAAAATAATCTAGAGTCTACAACAATTACTACGCCTCAATGTCAAGTTAGTTGACAATATTTTGCAATATTATATAAGAACAAAAAACTGTGACCGATAAAAATGTCATCAATGTAATGGTGCATAAAAAGAAACAAAAATATTGATTCAGACCTTCGCAATAAAAGACCAATATCCGTAGCCTCAGGAGCCTTTCGCTGTTTTTGCTGGCCATAGATTTGGCATGAAATTACATAAGTAAACTTCAAATCAGCTTGAGCCCGTGCTTCTCGTGATAATTCGAACCCTTGACTTGTGAGAGAGTTTGTGTGAGAATGACCATCCACTCCTTACAAAACACAAAAGGAAAAACTACATCAGTAACTTCAGGCTTTCCGTTTGATATAACAATAAATACTAAACATTACCAACCTCCTAGAGATCTCCTTTCCAAGTAACTTTGTAGCATTAATGCCCTTCTGTAATACATCATGCCACGCACTATTTACAAAACCACATTAAAATAAAACAAGCATTGTTAAATAAACAGAAGATACTAGACCACCAAATATAGAAACATAATTACCATGAGAACAATCGAACCTGTCCTAGCTAGAGTTTGGCCCCGGTAAGATGCCCAAAATCGAAGGTCCAAGGCATCACTGGAGCCTTCCTGAATGTCATTATCACCACTATCACCTCGACCAATCCGCTCCAAGAAATTCTCCCACTCATCTAATATGGGTCATACACAGTGACAAAGATTAAGACAATACAACGGTAAGGGAAGACAAATACATAGGGAGGCAATTGATCATAGAGGTATTATCTTATCCAATTAGGTGAGCAACAAAATAAAATTTTACAATACTCCCCTAAACGGTAAACAAACATTATAGCAAATATTTAAATAAGAACAGGATGTTATTATGAAAATATACGAAGTCTTTTTCCCTCTATTCAAAAGCTCTGCAATTCCACTTTCCAAGAAAAAGCCACATGACCGATGGTGTCTTCTACTAATGGTTTCTTCCACTTCTTCCTTTTTTCCTCTCAAACAAATGACTCTTTTCTTTTCCTCTAGTATTCAGACCTCATTCTTTTACTACATTCGAGTTGGTGCTTCTCTTTCACTTTACTCATCCCTTGCACTGTCTAAGTCAATTACTATGTAATCAAATAAGAAACTGAATGCCGCAATTTAACTCTTCTCTGTGGTTAATTGGATATGAAAATTAAAAATTGTGCTTCGTATTATCCTTCAATGACCTCGTTTTTTGTTATAAAGTAAATAGTTCGGTTGTCGACATGAGAAAACAAACACATGTGTACAAGTAGTATACAAGTAGTATACTAAAAACTAGAAAATCTACACCAAAATATGTTCTCTACAACAGTCACCCACGTCTATACAAGTAAGAACCTCATGGGTGCACTAAAAACATGAGAGTACACCTCAAGATTACATTGGCGTTCTTAACACCTTCAACTGCTCTCTACTCCTCCATTCCAAATATCAGATATAACGGTTAGAGAGCAACATCCCATGCCCTTGAGCTTCTCTTCCTTTTTCTAATAATCCAACTTCTAACACATTACCTTTAACTTACTTGGAAGCAACCCCTATACTTCGACCCAACTCAAAACCTCCACCACAAAGTCATCGCTCATGAAAATGCAATATGAGGTGATTTACATATTCTCCAGAACATCTCGCACATAAATACACTAACAAGTGTAATCCTCCTCCACCTCAGGTTATCGGCTCGGCTTCCTAGCTACTAGCCATACCAAAAAATACAGTTAATAGGCACCCTAAGAGTCTTTACTTAAAAAAAAAAAAGAAGCTTACTAAAGAACATCTTGTCTCTCCTTAAAGCCCTATCCACAGGAATTATGCAAAATGTGACATGCTCTGCTTATAAACCAGATCACTAACCTACCAACTGAGCAGACTGCATCAAGGATCCAGACATTTCCCATGAGGCCATGAATGCCAAACCAACTAAATCTCCCACCATAACCTCGTAGCTAAGTTGCAATGTAACAGAATATGATCCACATCCTCAATTGTCTTCTTTCAGAGAAAGCACCAACTAACGCAGACAACCTTTCGTTTCCTTGGTATCTCCGCCATCAAAATCAGCCGCACATCCTCTCACCTGCTTCCTTGCCAAGGAAGCACCAACTAACGCAAACAATCTTCCGTGTCCTCAGATTCTCCAACGCCAAAATCACCCGTTGAGCAGCTAACCAAGTGAAGAAACATTACTAACTTGGCTTAATAACTCAAACTCTTCACTTTCAGTGTCGCACCGTGTATACACAATATGGATGTGGGTATGTGATCCGTATCGAATTTAGTTAACCGATTTCAAATACTACGACCAAAATATACAGAAAATTCAGGACATTGATTTCTGTAATAAAAACAGAAGTCAAAAACAGGTGAAATTAAAGAAAATGTGATAGCTTGTATACAGAAATTTCTATATCAATCTTTTTCCTTTATTTTCTCCTCAAAATATCTTGTATAATGTTTCATAATTTAGACATATAACTCTGTAGTTAAATATTTGATTTTTTAAGTTAAATCCTCGCACCTGTATCTGAACCTAGATCTGTACCCCGAAATTTCAAATTTGGATCATGAATGATCCGACCTATAGATCCGCACACGAGTCCAAGTAGCATAGCTTTAAATATAAAATGAAAATACCATGAATGTCCAATATACATTAATAACGACCAGTAGCATCATTATTGTATACTGGATGTTGAATTAGTAATTTTGACTGAAATTTGATTTCACGAGTACTAAATCCATATATGTATGATAATTTTTTAATTTGGTAAACAGTGTGCTTCACTTCAAAATAGTATGTGCTTCACCTGTCACTAATTACTTGAGCCCCATAGACCTTCTAGCTTTTTAGTCTTTTCGCATTCAAAAATACTGGAGAATACTTTAAAAGTGATCCCAATTTGAAAAAATAGAGTATAACATCTTTTGTGATTCGGATACCTTTTGTATGATGGTTTAAGGGAGAAAATCCTGGGATAGATTTTTAGTACTCCATACTTCCTCGTTTGGTTAAAAAGTTTGGGATAACTTATTCCAAGATTAATAATTAGACCAGGGATAAGTTATCCCTACCTCTAGGTGGAATAATAATCATTGGATAACTTATCCCAGGATTTTAAGAAAAGGTTCAAATAACAAAAATAGCCCCACAAACCTTTTTATACATCACTTTACCCATCATCTACACTTATAGAGGGTATTTTTGTAAATAAAACTTATTTTAGAAATTACGCAGTGCAACTCCGCTGAAAACAAACTTATAACCAATACATTAGGCATTTAGCTCAATCTTACATTCTTCTCTTCTGTTTTACAGAAATAAGCAATCAAACATGAAAACCTGACCACTTGTATGGAGCCTGTATTACATGGACTCATAATGGTTGCATACTGGATACAGGTGTGTACAAGTACACAGATGAGGTACGTGTCAATTTCATTGACCTCTTAGTGTAATTTAATGAATATGCACAAAATAACCACACCCATCTGACACAAGCACATCAATGATATGAAGGATTCATGTGACATATCAAGCACCAACACAGTTCATCTAAATTGTTGATTCAAACAAGCATGGTCAATTAAAAGCTTAAACAAATTGAAGATAACTAGGAAAATCACTTTTCTGAACTTCTCTAATGTAAAAATAGGAACATAAAGAGGATGAAATTGAAAATTTTCCATTTTCCTTACTGATGGTTAAAGCCAAGATGTAACAGATCAACCAAGAAGAAACTTTGAACAGCTATGTACAAGAGATAAATAGTAACTGACCAAATGAAAAAGATACCTGGGAATATTTTCTGTAGATAGAACAGGGTAGATATGCCATCTTCATTTTCTTCTCGCAGATCAGAGGAACTATATAGAACTGTCTCACTATAGTATGGGGTGAATACACTGTTTCCAACATAACCATATTAGGAAACATCCGGATTTTGTTCTCATGTCAAAAATTTAACCAAAAAAAAGGTGAAAGCATCAAAATACCAGAAAGGCATCATCTCACTAACTGGCTTTGCAGGTGGCATGTCCATAAACAAAGAATTTGTAAAGAACTCCAGTCTTCTTCTTGCTTCGAGATTCTTAGGAATGTTAGCAGCCGAATCCTTCACAGTAAGAAGTAAATGCAGCCTTTTCACCTGTTCTTTCTGTAAGATGCACAAGAGATTAAACAGCTTAGTATATCAACAAAGAAGACTAGCAAAGAGGGGAAAAGGGGGTAAAAGAGATACTGTAAAATAGCATGATACATAAATGAAAAATTCAACCAAAAGTAGTCGACTCATACAATTTCAGGATCTCTAGGCCACTCCACCCTGGAAAAGAGTCGTCCCTCATTCCTTGCCCTTGCTAATATATTCCAAGTATCGAGCTGCTCCCTGCCCAAATAAAAAACATATTTAACACTCAAAACATCACAAACAGAAAACCAGTTGAAGTTTGAGCAAAATATCCATGCAAAGGATTCACCTTAAATCAGATGACAGCAGATCATGAGTAACAACATCATACAGATCATACATAGCTTTGGCAGCACCCTTTGAAAGTTCGGGAGTTTCATTGCGAATCTGCAATGGTACAAGAATTTGGAAATACAACAGCAGACATGAGTGACATAATATCGTTAAAGTACAACATGTACTTAAAATAGTAACCGAGACTTAAAATGTGAAATCCTAAGAGTGAGCAGCCTAACCCATACTTTATCAAATACAATCTAAGAGACGAACAACATAATGTGGAAAAGAATCAAACTTAGCAAGTAAAAGATAGCCAGATTTACAACACAAAGCAGGTGTTAAACATAGATTACCTGTGTGATGCAGTCAGTGAAACACCAAAAAAACTGTTAGGGAAGCCTATGACATGGAAAACTGCTAGATGTGCTGCCATAAGATTTAGTTGATTTCAACATTTTTAATTCATTTTGTCCTTCTCTCATTTATGATCCATACATGGGATTTCATTGAATGCCACATCGCCTAAAATATTCTCCCACTGACACAATTTGGTAGCCGACTTTTGGTTTGGCAAGATTACCAAGAGAGCGAGTACAAACATGAACTACTTATTATTCGCTTTTGACTAATGTAGTAGAAATGCCAGTGGAAATAATTATACGAACAAATATTGCTCCAGAATGATATATCGGAAAAGTCAACGAGTTTAATAGGTATGTCTCCTCCTCCTTGAAATAACTCCCTCTTCCCTCTTACCCACCTTGGTAGCCCCCTTTAAATTCAGTACGATTCGCAATAAAGCAAGTACATGAGCAGTTTATTATTCACTGTGATACATGTGAAACCACATTTTTGACAACTATTGTGGAATTGCCAGTGGTGAGAAAAATTATATGAACAAGCATTGCTTCAAAATGATATATTGGAAAAGTTAACGAGTGTAATAGGTATCTCAATTTTTAATAACTCCTTCTTGGCTCCTCTTTTTGATGAACTGGTGTAATTTTGATTGTTTGTTTTCCTCACCGTCCTTTATGAACCAGGAATGTCTTGGTTGCTTACCATTTATTGTTATAAAATTCTCATTACACATTTAAAAATCTATAAATTTTGTGTTATATCCTTTACTTGTGACTATTTATACATGGTCAAGTTTTTAGGAAATTGAGTATAAAGATCCACATTCAGTTTCAGCGACAATTGCCATTGTTTTTTGTTTGTTTTTTTGAAACTGGTAACATTGTATTCCACAGCATTAAGAGCTATGCTGGCCACCTCCAAAAGTGTTAGTTACATAGAAAAACAAACCCAAAAAAAGGACTACTTACAAAGCTCCTATGGAATCCACTAGTAGAATTTCTTCTTCTATGTTCATTTCTTTACACCAAAAACCTAAACTGGTAATTACTTTCCACTTAATCTTCTCTGTAGGGCATTCTTTCCCTACAAAAATTCTCTGATTTCTCTCCTTCCAAATGCTCCACCATATACAAGCAGGTATGGTTCTCCACCACCTCCTCTGGCTTATACTACCTCCCCTTCTGACCCAGCAACTTAGATGGTCTGTTGTATATTCTGGCATAATCCAATTTAGACTCATTATATTGGTAAATAGAGCCCATACTTGTGTTGTTACTTTCTAGTGGAGAAACAGATGATTGTTGGTTTCTAGAGCCTCTTTACAAAGATAACATCTTGAGGCAATAATGTTTCCTCTCTTCTGAAGTTTATCATGTGTCAGGCAAGCTCTCCTAGTTACCAACCAAGTGAAATACTTCACCTAAGTAGGGGCTACACTCTTCCATATAGCACTCCACGGCCCTGATTTCTTCCCCGCAATTGTGGCTAGATCCCTTTTATACATTCTGTTCACAAAGAATTGACCATCAGTATGATGCCTCCATAACAATTTATCTGTTTCCAGATTTGTGCCAGGAAAATCTCCAATCAAAGCTAGCATATCCATTACCCACTCCATTTCCTAATCATTAAGAAATCTCCTAAAGAGCAAATTCCATCCTTGTGGGGACCAAACCTCTTGTATTTTGCTGTCAGAATTCAGGCAAATGGATAACAACCCAAGGAAAAAAATTTCCAAGGACCCTTGACCAGTCCAGTCTTCCTTCCAGAACAGAGCCTTATTTGCTCGACCAATCTTTATCCTTACATTGTCTCAGAAAGCCAGCCATAGGTTTCTTATAGTCCTCCATACTCCCACACCATATGTTTTTGTCACTTCCTCTGGACACCATTGATCTTCCTGACCATACTTGTGTTGAATGAGTTCCTTCCATAGAGCTTGATCTTCCAAATTGTATCTCCACAATCATTCGGTGAGTAAGTCGTTGCTGTGTACCTTTAGGTTTCTTACTCCCAAACCCCCATATCCTTTTCTCTATTGAACCGCCATCCATTTAACTAAGTTGTAGCTCTTCTCAATCTTGTTACCTTGCCAAAGTAAGTTTCTCCTCAATGAGTCTATAGCTTTGACTACCTAGCTGGGAATTGGAAAAAGTGACATCACATATGTTGTAAAAAAAGTCTAAAATATAATTAATCAAAGTGACTCTTCCCCCAAGGATATATATTGGGATTTCCAAACTGCCAGTCTCCTCTCTGATTTTCCTAGTACATCATCCCAAATGCTAACTGCTTTATGTTTAGCACCCAATGGCATACCAAGATAAACGGTAGGCAAACTCTATATCTTGCACTTCAATATATTAGCCAAAGCTTGAATTTGTTGGACCTCTTTAATAGGAAAAATGCTACTTTTCCTCCAACACCTTAAATCCAGAGCATGCCTCAAAAATTACCAGAATAATTCTGATGTGACAGAGTTGTTCCTGCTCTGCTTCAAAAAAAATTATTTTGTCATCCGCATACAGTAAATGAGTCATATCCATCACCTCATTAACCCTGTTTTTTATTCTGAAACCCACAGTTGTTTAGAGAAGCTCTCCTCATCAAACTGTCCAACCCTTCCATAGCAATGATAAACAGGAAAGGGGACAAAGGGTCTCCTTCTCTAAGACATTTTTCAGCAGGAAAAAAACCTACAGGTTCTCCATTTAACCAAAATGGAGAACCTGGTGGTTTTAATAAAAAACTCAATCCACTTGAGCCATGTAGGGCCAAAATCCATTTGCCTAAGAGTGTTGAACAGGAAGTCCCAATTGAGATGGTCATAGGCTTTTTCAATATCCAGTTAGCACATTACCCCTGGCACATCTCCTCTAATCATAGTATCAATACCTACACTAGCAATTAAAGCAACATCCATTATTTGTCTCCCTTAAATGAAAGGCATTTGATTTTTGTTGACTAGCTTGTCTATCACCTTCTTCAACCTTTCTGTCAACACTTTGGCAATTATTTTATAAACCCCAGTAATGAGACTGATTGGTCTGAAGTCTTTTAGATCATTTGCCCCCACCTTCTTAGGATTTAGAGCCACAAAGGTAGCATTGTCAATTTTATGTGTGTTATAATAACCGACTTTGAGAAAAAGTTCAAGCCTCTTGCTTGTCACATTGACTTGAGTTGAGCTGAAGCTATGAAAGTATTTGTTTAATCTGGAAAAGCTTTAACTATGCCAAGTCTTAGCTCATTAGAACTCCCGAGCCAAGCCAAGCTACCCAAGTCTCAGCTCATTAGAACTCCCGAGCCAAGCCACAGGCACTAACATTTTTAGTTGCAACTTGCAACATATTTGGTATGACAAAACCACTATAAGGAAAACCTGCATGAAGTTACTTAAACCAGCATTGGCTAATTCCAAACACTGAACAAAAGTCTGCTATAACTTTATAAAGAAAAGAATGAACTAGAAAATATTAGGTGATCTATATCCCTACAACAAGAAGATCCAAATTGTCTATCCACTGAGATGAACACAAGATTCAATTATTGCACCATGTTTTTTACTTGGCTAGCTGCTAAAAGGTTGATCTTGACGGCGGAAAATCTTAGGAAGTGGAAGGTTGCTTGCATAAATGATCAAGTAATGATGACCGCAAGATACGATGATTGTAGCATGTTTTTAACTTGGCTAGCTGCTAAAAGGTTGATCTTGACGGCGGAACACCTTAGAAAGCGGAAGGTTGCTTGCATCAGCAGGTGTTGTATGTACAAGGAGGTAGACGAGGACATGGATCAAGTTCTTCTTCAATGTGGTCTTACTATGATTTAGTGGGATATGTTTAGGTTGTTTGGTACCTCATGGGCAATGCCAAGAACAATGAAAGAATTCCAATGGAGAAATGGGATATGTTTAGGTTGTTTGGTTCCACTCGCATTAATGTGGGCGGAGTGGAGAGGGAAATAGTAGAGATTTTGAGGGAGAAGAGTCGAGTTTTTCTCAATTAAGTTGTAGCCTCTGATCACTTATTTTCTTTTGGTGAACCCTTGGAGATCCAATTGTATAAAAGATTGGGAGGAGTTTGTAGAGAATCATCTCTTTTTTATTTTTTGCAGATTCTCTACCTTTTCCGGATACCCCTTGCATACGGCCAGACTTTTGACCATGTTTATGAATGAAAATACGTTTACTTGATCAAAAAGAAAAAGGTAAACAGATATGATATACACAGGTAAGTGAGGTCAGTTACCAAGTGGACTACTTAACAATCTCAATAGCAACCAATAGAATAAGGTAGAATGTTACCAAAAGTCCAGTCAAAGCTGTAAATCTTGATAACACTACTGGAAGTTTCTTCAGAGACAAGGTCATGACAAGTGAACCCTCCATTATGCTATTGTTGATTTCTCGATATATTCTTTCAACCCTACCATCAAGGAGAACATGAATAATCACCACTGTAGAGCAAGAACACATCAAACAAACTATATGCAACAAGAAAAACTAGGTAAATTCTTGTTTGCCAGGTATAAGAAGCCACACCAAAGTCTTCCCTCTCCATCATTCAGAGAGTATAAGATTTTCTCGATACTGTAATAGCACTCCTGAACAGCATAGGCCATGTACTCATCCTTGCATATTCTGGTCCACAAATCTCCTTGTGTATCTTTGCAATCCAAAGCCAAATCAATAGCCAGCAATATCTGTAAAATTTGTTCCATTTACAAACAGTGTGGATGCTCTCCGACATAAAAATTATAGGAATTTTTTTGCTGTGAGCACCTTACTGCAGAGAAGAAACAGAGGCCATTGTACAAGTCGTAGACTTCCTGTGTTGCTAGGCATTGAAAGCAAATCCATCTCCCTAGGGAAATGACATTGGAACCATAAAGAAAATATTTGTGAATGAAAAGCAAAAGAATTGAATAGAGGAAGGGACAACTGCTAAATTGGTTCACAAGTGTCAGAAAATTACCTGTTACTGACGTAATCCTCTTCACGCAAACTTTTAATAATCTCATTCCAAAATGGTGAAAAGAGAGCTGCATATGCTTTGTTGTTCTCTGGAGAAGTCTGCCAAATTGAAGAAACTTTTACTATAGACGTCATAATGGAAGAACATATTAACTATAGACATACATACAAAACACTACCTCAAGAGTGTTGGCCTAAGAAATAGTAATAATTCCTTAATCATATCACATCCATATCAAGGAAAAGCACCGAAAGGCAAGCCAAACACAATAGAACAAGTATATTGATAATACACACAGATCAGAATGCACATTCAAGCACATATTTTAGGTTTGAATGGACGTTGAAATGGGGTCTTGATAGAGAGACACTTAAGGTACATTTTTAAGCATCTTTCTATTTCTTTTAACAGGTAAATATTTCATTAATCACAAGGCCATACGATCGTATACAAGAAGTACACAAAAAAGTAAAGAACCTTTAAAAAGAAATGGTTCTACACAAAAGAGACCCAATCCACTATTACAACCCAAAACTACATAGATTCATCAAATATAAATAAAATATCGGACACTACTCCTCAACTGCCAAAAAACTCAACTCTACCACTACAAAATCCCTCTTGTTTCTCTCTCTCTCTCCAAACGATCAACATCAATGTCATAGGCACAACATTCCATAACATGTATTTTCTCCTGGTTCTTCCAGTTCTCCAGCAAAACAATAGGTTTTCCACATATCTCAGCATTGTCCAAGACATACCAAAACCAGCTAAACATAACCTATTGTTTTGCTTGTGGCCAAGCTGCAATGTAGAAGAAAATGATCTACCGCCTCCTTGCATAAGTAATAACAGCTGAGGCAAACAACTTTCGTTTTCCTAGGTTTTACATAGTCAAAATCGTCCCTCTAACAATCAACCATGTGAAAACGCAACCTTCCTTGGAATCTTAAAAATCCAAATCAACTTTCCAGGAAAAGTCTCTCCAGCCCTCACCGAAGTCCAAAAGCATCTCATAAACGGACTTGATAGAGAACACACAATTATTCCTGGAAACCCCTCCAAAACCTCAAATCCAAGAGCGTTCTTCCTCTTGTGTCCCCCTTAAGCAAGGTCGACTTCTGCAAAAGAGTTTGATTTATAAGTTTTATAAAAACAATTACGCGACTTCTCTTCCTAAAAAATTGCTGAGAGTCTGACTGCTGCAAGTATGGTGCCTTCTCTTCGGCTGCTGCGAAGGTAAGTTTTCTCTTCGCTTCTTCTGTTCCTCTTCTTCTCTTCTCTTCTCCTCTTCTATTTTTTTTGTTTCTCTTCATCTTCTCTTCTTCTTTTCGCTGTTGCTAAATGACTGCACTGTGTAGGCTGGGTTACTCTTTTTTGTCGTCTTCTTTTATATTTTCTTCAGTTCAACTTGCTGCATTTATTTCTATACTCTGCTCACTTTTTTTTTTCTGTTCTGCAATTTTTTTCTCTGTTCTCTAATTTCTTTCCCTGTTCATTTCAGTATGTTGACTCTCTCCTGCAATTTTTCTCTGTTCTGCTATATTTTTTCATCTATGTTGACTGTCCTTTTCATTGATCTGTACATTCTTTTGTGTGTGTGATTGTACTTTGTAGTAAATTCTGCTTCAATGACATCCAGCCATAAAGAGAACCAGTTTGGGCGTATGGAACTTCAACGGGAAGTAACTCAAATTCCAATGTATCTTTTGTCAAATGAGCCATGTAGCACCTATGGTTAATGGTGTTGATGAAGATGATCAAATGGATGAGATGGTGTTGAAGAAGCCAATGATATTTCAATTGAGTTTACTCAAAATCTCAAAGAAAATTTTCAACTAGTGGAGCTCCTTATATCAACCCCTTGAGATAACAAAAAATCAAAAACAAACTCCCATTCACTATTATAGAGAATCAAGCGGTAGAAATGCAACTGTTGATCCACGTTCTCCACTTGACCCCAAAACCCACCTTCAGCATAATGAAATCCAGAAAATGCCAATTTGCATGGTCCTAACCTTTCTCAAGATCTAGCTTACATGATATCACCGACTCGCCTTTCTTCTTTATAGAATCCACCACTTCATAAGCCTCAACAACTGCACCTAGAATCTGCCTTCCATCCGCTAACTTCCACTAACGCATTTTGACAAATTGTCACCGTCTTCAACAGCACCTTCATGAATCTTCTGTAGTCTATTGGAAAGCACCTTAGAAATTATCCTATAGATAAGTCACATCAAACTAATAGGCATAAAGTCCTTAATGTTTGTCACTCTTCCTACTTCAGTGTAACAACAGTAATAAATGATTCATAAATTTACTCTCAAACTCCGCGATTCTTGGGATTCCACAATGGTTTCCATCAACACTCCCTTCATTATCCTCCAACACTGCTGAAAAAAAATAAGTGAATTCATCGGGTCCCAAGGCCTTGTCTTATCTCATATTTGATATGAAACAGTACATACGGGATAAACATCCAGATTAATTTCTACTTTCCAATTTAACCTTAGTTAATTGCTCAATCTTACATATCCCCATCGATAATACCCAAAAGCCTGAAAAATCTCTTATATTAGAAGACCATTTAGTCATTTTTTACCCCATATAGAACTTACATCCTCATCCATAATAAGCTTGTGAGGTACTCTGGCTAACTTACCCAATCCAAGGACATACCAAACATGAACTATATAAAAATAACTCACCAACTCTCATCCTTACAATACATATAAAACAACCCTAAAAGTACAGGAGTAACAAAATGAAAACAAATTGATCAAGAAACTAGCTCACAAAAAGATAATTTTGATCACCCTTAGGACGCGATTTTCTTGTCTAGTGAAGCTACAATAACAAAAGGCGGCCAAGTTCAAAGACGCTCCCGAAGTAACAAAGAGGAGACATGGATGTTGAAATCCTATGTGTTTTAAAGTGGTATGGCCACTTTCTATCTTGCTTCTAACAAATATTTAAGGTCACTTTTTTGGATAGAAATGTTGAAGGTTATTTATTAATATCGGAAGATTGATGAGTCCACAATTTGGACTCATTTAGGGCTTTATTTTAATAGATTTAGTGTCCTCAAATGCATATTTTGTGTCAATAACTGATATAAATCCTTGATTTTCAGGAATTTGGATTGAGGAACACAATATGGACACCAATGAACAAAAAGGAACATGGCAGGTGAAAGAACGAAGTGAAGAAGGCCTGAGGATCACCTAAACCATTGGGGGAGTCGCCGAATGGCCATAATCTCGCCTAATGTTCCAGCATGGCAAGCCTTGAAGGAGAAAATCAAGTGGGCGATAGAAAGGAGCAGTCGGCTAGTTGTCGAACGATTCTGCAATGCAATGCCTTATTGCCCAAAGTTACATAACGTGAAGATGTTGAAGGCCAAAGTAAAAAGGCGATGGAATTGACCAAAGGGCGGATCGCCGAGCGGATCTGCGATCCCGACTAACTGCACCGAATGGTCCTTTGCCGCACAATTTTTGGCGACTATAAATACTGTTAAAACTTTTAGCTTAGTATAGGATCTTTCATCAGTTTTTTAATCGGATTTTAATTGGAACTCATCTAGAGTTGAATATTTTTCATTCAGTTTTGAGAAAAAAATTTCCTTAACTTTGAAGATTTGAAGATTTCCCTAAGAAATTCAAAGTGGTATTCAAGATTCTTAATCTTAGACCTTTGTAAAGACGTTATTAATCTTACCCAGTTGATGGTAACACAATTTAGTAACGATTTAACACAATTTAGTAACGATTTCTTGTTTTTAACTATGTCTAGCTGAAACCCCAATTCTTGGGGTGTGATTATGTGATTATGGGTTGATTTAACCGCTTGGTATTGTTAATTGATAGTGTAAATATTGTTTAAAAGTGAATTCATTTCGTAATTGTGACTTAATCTAAAGGATTGTAATTGCAAATCCAACTCTACCTTTGTGTTTTTGTCTTTCTCGTGAGAAGTTTTAAAACCATGATTATTGATTTGATGGTTTGTGGATATTGGGTTGTCATGGGCTTAGCCCGAGACAGTGAATCCTAGACCATTTTCCACACATTCTTCTTGAGTGTGTGAAAGGACTAAAGCGAAGGCTATTCTTAATTGTTGCTTATTGGTGTTCGAGGAAATCCAATTTGATTCGAGATAAACTACTTTCACTGATTTACATCTATTCACTACTAATTGCAATTACCCGGTTGCTTACCTTAGCTCATAATCCTATCACATCCAAGAAACCCATCTATATACTTGTTTACTCGTATTTTAGTTTTATTTGTTGTTTTAGTTGATAATTGAATACAAAACCCCATGTTATTTGACACTTGTGTCACCCCAAATTTAAATTATGTTTTTATTCGTAAATGTTTTCAGCTATGACTAACTTGAACTGATTCGCACTTGGCTACTAACTCTCGAAACCACTCTTTGTGGGAACGATCTCAATCCTTGGTTGGGTTATATTACTACTCACGATCGTTGACACTACTCACGATCGTTGACAATGAAACCAAAGATCCAGTCGTGTATCGTAATCCTAAAAGACATCCTAAGAAATGACGAGATATTGATTACTCTGCTAAACAGAAGCCTGAATGACGATATTGTGAAAAGGCTAATTGTATTAATTGGCATGTGAGGGAAGTCAGATTTCTTTAACTTGTATTAATTGGCATGTGAGGGAAATTCAAAGTGTCACAATTCACAAGAACAATTATCCAGCCATGTAATTTCAACATTTGGTATCAAAATACTCGAACAATGTGGTACACCTCAAAGAGAGAGAAAATGGTGAGTAGTGTTAAAATAGATATAAACTTTATTCACATGGCTAAAAGTAGTAAAAATGAGATTCTAAGGATTTTCTCATGAGGATTTCTTCGCAAAAGGGTCTTTTCGCAACAAAACTGAACCCAAGGTGTATCAATCTACATTTAATCACATTTTAGAATGAAATATTGATCATCTTGGGAATGAACAAAAAAAGTTCCCTGACATTATAATTTCAATTCCCGAAGAGGACGGAATCAAGATAAGACTCACCTCTGATAACTGTCTGTCAATAGGCATCCTGTAAAAGCATAAAAAGTAGACATGTCAAACAAATGTAGTATCAAAAGAAGATTTCAAGAGGACGCGGTTTACATTAATTGGTAAGAACGTAGCAGGGCTGACCAACCACCATGTAAAAGAAAAAAAAATCTGAGCAACTGTAAAACTTAAATATACTATAAGCAACATCATAAGTGATGAACAATTGACTATCCCGAGGCCATCACCTTTTTGTCTGAGGTGACACAAGGTTCTTCACAAAGGCTTCAGGAAAGCTCTCAAAACGTTTATGCACCATCTCAATTGAGCGTATCTGAGAAATTCAATATTTTAAAAGAAAACATTCTTCAGGACAAACTTGCCTATAAAAGATTAACAGCATGCAACTAAATTGGCAAGAAGACGCACAAGAAACTTCATTTTTCTCCATGAAAATTAGAGAATAGAAATTTGATATTATACCTCCCCTAAGCGAGCCCGCGCTCCCATTACACCACCAACAATTGCAGATAATAAAGTGTACCATATGTGAATATCCATGAGATAAATCTGGAAATCAAGGGTATTTAAGCGATGAACCAACATGAAACCAATATAATAAAAAGGAATACAAAGTCCAACAAGAATTTTAGTAAATGAGGATTACAGCCATAACCTAAAAGGCCCTACCAAAATCTATAAGGGAAATATTACCAGCTATCTCAAACAGGAACGGATCAGCATTACTAGCAACTTCTAGAAGCATTGGTGAAGTACAAAACTTTAATTTGAACAAGTGTGTCCCTAGCTGTAATAATCGGTGCATGTATAGTTTAATATTCGAAAATCTGATGTCTGTTTACTCCAGTTCCACTACATTTATTGCACTTTATCATAGAAATGACTACATAAACTTGGTATGACTCTTATTTCCACTACTTTTTTGCACTTTATCATAGCAATGACTGCATAAACTTAGTATGACTCTTATGGAGCTTGCTTATTGAATGTAACATTTTCTTAAATGGAGTTGAGAGCAGGTGATAGTCAATTAGTGTTATCAAAGGTTTGCTTGAAGGGCGCTTAAGCCCTAAGGTGAGGCTCAAAACGTGTTGAGCGCTTCACCTCGCTTTATGTGCGCTTTAGTGCCGTCATCAAGGTTCTAAGATGAATGTTTCCTTGCCAATGAGCCTCTAATGAAGAAGTAAAACTAAATAATTGATATTTCATTTTATCATTAAAAAAATCTCAATTTCTTTGATTATATATTTGTCATTCATGTTTATAATTATTAGTCTTGGACTAAACAAATATATTTGAATTCTTTTCTCCCTTTACGCCTTTTTCATTAAAGCTCACGCTTTATTTGCACTTTGAGCTTAAAGCCTCCACGAACCTTAGAGCTTTTTTGCGATTTTCGCCTTTGGTAACACTGGAGTCAACTTCTTTAACTAATAGATCTGAGTTTTTATATACTAAGGAGAGGAGCAAGATTCTGCAGAGGATCTTCCTCATACCACATAATTACATATACTTAACGAAATACAAAGTGCAATAAGAGAAAATAACTAAGCATGGCATAGTTAGAGGTTAAGGGGCAATCCACAAGATGAGAGGGGGAAGAGCACAGCAACTAGACCCAAAAGAGATTTCGGTTTCAGGACAACAAGAATGCCTGAAAATGTCAGTGGAGCATAGTGATCCCTTTCTACAAGAACAAGGGTGATATCAATAACTGCAACAACTATAAGGGTATTAAACTACTAAGCCAAATCATAAAAGTTTGGGAGAGGGTGAATGAGATGAGTATGAGGAGGAATGTGTCTATTTCCGAGAAACAATTTCGGTTCATGCCAGAACAATTGAAAACGGAAGTCATCAACCTTTAAGGGGATTGTTAGGTGCGGTATAGGGAGAGGAAAAGATACTTCATATATGGTAATCATCGACCTAGAAAAGGCATACCTCAAAATTTGAAAGGAGGTTTTTATAGAGATGCTTGGAGTCTAGTGGTGTACTTATTGCATACATTATAGTTACATGTATGATATACCCAAGATTTGAGTGAGGATAGTGAGAAGAGACTAGAAACACTTCACGGTAAAGATGGGGTTGCACCAGGGATCAACTTTCAGCCCAATTTTATTTGTCTTGGTGATGGATAAATTGACACAACATATTTAAGAGGACATATCATAGTGTATGTTATTCTTAGACTACATACTATTGATTGATAAGACACACACCGGAGTTAACAGGAGATATGAAGAGGAACCCTAGAATCTAAAAGCTTCGGGCACTAAATATAGTACGTAGAGTGCAAGTTCAATGTTGCATCACATGAGACAGATGGTGAAGTGAGAATTGATACACAAGTCGTCCCCAAAAGAGAAAGCTTTAAGTACCTTGAGTCTATAATCCAAAGAAATAGAAGATCAACAAGGATGTAGCACATCGTATTGGAATTGATTGAATAAAATAGAGGCTAGCATCCAATGTCCTATGTGACAAGAACATGTCACCAAGACTTAAAGATAAATCTATAGAGTGGTTGTTAGATCGACTATGTTGTATGAGATGGAGGGTTTATCAATCAAGAACTTGCATGCACAAAAGATAAAGGTACAAGAAATGATGATGCTTAAATAAATGTTCAGGAAGACTACAAGAGATAAGATTAGGAATGAAGATATATGAGAAAGGGTAGGAGTAGTCGTAGTAGTGACCAGATTCAGGAAGCAAGGTTGAGAGGGTTCAGGCATGTAAAAGAGGAGAACATATGCCCAATGAAAAGGTGTCAGGGGTTGCGGTGATAGGTTTGAGGAGAGGTAGAGATATACCGAGGAAACATTGGACAGAGGTGATTGCACAAGACATGATTCATCATCAGCTCACTGACGATATAACCCTAAATAGGTGGGCATGGAGGTCGAGGATTAGGGTAGACTGTTAGTAGGCAGTTATGTTTCCTCTTTTCACAATAGTAGAGTAGGTTTCTAGTCTGGAGCATCTATGTGCTCCCGTATCATACTAATACAACTTTTCTAGCATTATCTTATGCTTCAATCTTATAGCACTGGTGATTCCTTAATTTTTGTTATCTTCAATATTTATACTGTCAATACTTTTCTTTCTTCAATATTTTCATCATAGCATTTTACTCATGCGTTTATGTCAAACTTTCTTTTGGAAAAACAATTTTCACCCAAGGATCTTTTGGAAACAATCTCTTTACCCCATAAAAGTAGGGGTAAGGTCCATGTACACCCCACCCTCCCCAAACCTCACTTGTGGGAATATATTGGTATATTGTTAAAATAAGCTTAAAAATGTTCAGAAAGAAATATCCAAAATAGAGATAGTACGTTATAAAAATCAATAATAAACACTTACAGCTACAACAGGAGCCCACAGGCTAACAATTGTCAAAATATTATTGTTGTCTGCCAAAAAATAAACACAAACATACATCAGAGACCTATTTCCCATCTTGACAAAAAACATGTTGGCATTTTCTCTTAGATAAAGGAGAACACCAGATATTTAACAACTATCGTTAAAACCAACAAGTATGTAAAAATTTGAGCCAAAAATAAGGAGGTTAGACGGGCAGAATAAAAAAATTGGGCTTCCTCATTCAATGTCCAGATTAATGCACAAAACTTAAGCTATTAAAAGCATTCAGTGATTAATTACAGATCAGGACAGAGGAGGACGAATTCGTCCCAAGATAATGAACATTTTAGAGTAGCTGGAAAATCTCAAGTTTACTTCCACACAAGTTATTCATTCCCTCACTAAGCTGGAAGACAGTGTAATCATTGGTTCAAATGTTATTAATTTACTGTAAAACCAGAATATACCTTTAAAGTAATGTCACCAGAACTGAAGCAATCCTAAATGGAGTTAATATTGGATCACACGGACACAAAAAAAAAAAAGTCAACTTACTCTTTGATATAAAATCATGCCAGGAGTACTGCAGGGAAGGCATTTGGTATATGAGCTTAGAAGGTCCAACTAGCGGTTTGATCTGCAATTGTTAACATAGCCAACAAATCATCTACTAAAAAAAGTGAAACTAAGTTGCACCATAAGAACTTCAAAAACAAAAGATAAAGAAGTGATAATTTAAAAGCTAAAAACCATCATCACTTGCCTGAAGAAAGTAAGCAAAGGTGAACTTGCAAGCAAATATCACCAACCAATAGAGAGAATATCTGCAGCATTTAAATACATGAAGACCTCAAAAATATGAGAACAAGCCATAATTAGCACTCCAGGAGTGAATGAGTGACAATGCAAATAATTTACAATAAAAATCAAATGGACACGCATTCTTTTTTTACGAAGTAGGCATCAAGAAGATGAAGGGTTACAAAAGTAATAAAAACAGATTCCACTAGCTCCAATACATGAATATACATAAGCAACTAGCAATGGCTAAAAATAAAGACTATTCAATAATGAGAAAATGTTAGCGCCCTTTTAGTCTACCAATAGTTTTATGCATCGAAAATTTACTCAGAAAGTTGATTAATCAGCAACTATAATTTATTTTTTTTAGTTCTCTCTAGGTCCTCTGTTAAAGGTGTTTTCCTGTAGCATTGTTTTTCTCTGTAGTAGTTTGTAGTAGTTATTGCAGTAAGGAGATTATTCCTCCACTTTCTCATTTCAGTTATAGTAGGAAGTTATTTCCTTGTTATTAGGTGGTGGTTAATCCACCAATGTCGTACTTAAGTTATTTTAATTCAATGGAAAGACAAGCAGAAAAATAGACATGTTTTTGATAATTCAAACTCATGAGATCGCAGGTTCTTTCTTAATGAACCAACACCATAGGTAGAAAAACGAGAACTTCAGATTTTATCTTCCACCGTCGCATAACTAGATCCATAACCGGGGACCATAACAAAAACCATATAACACGTGGATGATGTTGTGACTATTGTAGACATTCTAGGATTCTTATAAAGATGAAGGAGAATCTAGGGGCAGTTTCTTTTTTCTTTTTTTTTTTGAAAATGGTAATGGTGTATTCTTCAGCATTAAGGAGATGCTGATAACCTGCAAACAGAGGGGAACAAAAGAAGAGGGAAAAAAATACTTATAAGGGTCCTAATAATTCTACAGTCTGTTTTGTTACCTCTAAACCTTCCTCTTTACACCAAAAATAAAAGGATGCAATACAATCCCATCTAACCTTCTGAATTGAATTGGACCTATCTTCAAATTTCAACTATTTCTTTCTTTCCATACTGTCCATGTGGAATCGTCCTCCACCATGCCTTTTGACTCTTGCTCCCCCCTCTTCTTATCTAACAACTCAACAAATCTGTTGTATGCTCGGGCATGGTCGAGTTTGTTTTTGTAAGACTAAGGAAGATGGCCCAAATTTGTGTTGTAAAGTTGAAATGCAAGAATAGATGTTGGTTGGTCTCTGCTGTGTTCCCGCATAATGAACACCAACATACTATAATCTTTCCTTTTCTCCTCAGCACTTCGTGTGTCAGGCAAGCACTTCTAGCAACCAACCATGTAAAGCATTTTATTAGTTGGTGCTAAGGTTCTCCATAACTTTCTCCACAAACTCTGCTTAGAGTTGCTTTGCTATGGACTTCCTATTTTGTATGCTCTGCTAACCGTGAAAGCCCCATTTTTACCATGTTTCCATCTCAAAGAATCAGGAGCATTGGTGATGCGTGGGAATTTTTCTAATGCTCTAGCAATTTGGCCACTCTCTCCACTTCCCAGCCATTCAAAAAGCTTCTTAAGATTAGATCCCACCCTTGTGCTGTCCAACATTCATTGATATTTGCATCAGGATTACTACATAGTAAGAACAGATCTGGAAAGGATTCTTTTAGAGGAATCTGTTTGTTCCACGCATCTGCCATCTCCCACTTCAATGTACGTATTAGATTCACGTTTTTGCCATAAGTTTCTGATAGTTCTCCAGACCCCACCCCATAGGCATCAACAGTAAAATTACTGCACCAAGGATTGTACTTACCATACTTGGATCTGATGACATCCTTCCATAAAGCTTGCCCCTCTTCATTTTACCTCCATAACCACTTCATCAAAAGACTATTGTTTTGTTTCCTTAGATCTCTAATACTCATAGTCCCATACCTCCTTTGTCTTTGCTTTTCAAGGTTATCTCCCATTTGACTAGGTTATAACCTTCATTTCTTTGCATCCATGCCAAAGGAAGTCCCTACTTAATTTGTCCAGCTTCTTCAGAGCTTTGGGGGGTAATGGAAATAGTGACATGACATAAGTAGGAACAGAGTCTAGCACTGAATTGATAAGAGTGTGTCTGCCTCCCATAAACAAATATTGAGCCTTCCATCTTACTAATCTCCTTTCTGTTTTCTCCACAATGTCATCCCAAATTTGTATGCTCTTGTGTTCATTTCCCAAAGGCATACCTAAGTAAACTGTTGGCATATTCTCCACTTTGCACCCCAATATATCTGCCAGATTCAAAATGTTTGTCACCTCCTTGATTGGAAATAAATTGCTTTCCCTCAATTCACTTTCAAACCCGAGGAAGCTTCAAAAAACAGTAAGATTTTTTTTACAATCTTATTTGGTCCTCTTTTTTAAAAAAAAAGAATCTTATTTGGTCCTCCCAAGGTTAAAAAAAAAACAATAGTGTCATCTGCATATAGCAAATGACTTTAACTAGGGGCAGTTTCTTTCTTCTTTCTTTTGATTCACGCATAATTTAAGCATTTTTTTAACTCTAAGATATTTGAAATATTTTTAGTCAAATCCCTAAACTCATAATCATACCTAGATCAGTACCGCTCGAATCTTAAAATTTAAATCATGAAGGATATGACCTATAGATAGTTCTTTCAAAGGCGCGTTTAAGCCTGAAGCGAGGCTAAAAACATTTTGAGCACTTCGACTCAATTCATGTGCACTTAATTGTCGTCATCAAGGCTAACATATTTTCATATTTTTCCTTCCCAATGAGCGTTTTCTAAAGAGGCTATTCTAACAATTGAAATTTCACCTAATCGTAAAAAAAATTCGATTTCAATGTCCATGCATTTGCTATTCGTTCAAAGTATGGGTAAGGTTTGCTTACATGATACCCTCTCCCTAAACCGCACTTGTGGGATTACACTGATATGTTATTGATGTTTTTTGAGAAGGACACTGATATGTTATTGTTGTTGTATCTTTCTGCTTAAAGTCCCAATAGCCTTTAGAACTTTTTTGCGCTTTTGCCTTTTCATAACACAAATTTGCACCTGTCTCGTACATCCACACCCGAGTCCCAAGTAACTTAAGATTGTTATTAAGTAGTTAATTGAACCTGAGACACAGATTACAGAAAGGATTGGGAATTGTAACTACAACAATAACCATAATCAGCGCAACAAATTCACATCTCCAGTGTGTTATTATACTTGTGGTTTCTTGCTGTGTACCAATGGCTAAAGAAGTAAATAAACCATGAATGAAATCACCCATTTAAAAAAATACTCCACTCGTATTAAACGAGAATCAAGACTAAGGTTACACAATCAAAAAACTGAAATGTTAAAAGAACAAAGAACATACCGTAAATAATCAGTTGTTTTCTCAACAAGACCACGGCCAACAAAGTATCTCTCCTGGAAATATAATCAAAATGTCAAACAAATTAAGAGAAGCTTAGTGGGAAAAAAGTCAGATAAAATATAGAAGAATACCTGATAGATCCACTTAAAAAATTGAAAAAAAGATTGATCAGACATTTCTGATAGTTTGTGACAGGCAGGTAGCTTTGTCAGGAGCGCAAAAACTACTCGTATGCCAGCATAAACACCCAGAACCAGGATATAAAGACGGAAATAAAAAGGGTCTTTGTTTGTATTCCTTTCTTGTAGAAGTTTCCTGTATTGTGATTACATCAGATAGCAATCTTTGATGAGAAAATACAAGAAGAAAAGTAACTCCTAGAAGAAAAATACTTACAGATAGACATATATTACAAATGCTGAGCTCACAGCGGTCCAGATAAACCTGATAACAATCCTTGATATAGCCATGCCTCTTGCAGTACTGTAGGCCCCAAACATGAGAATTACATCCAAGAAACCTAACGAAGAAGCGAGATGACACAGTAAACAAGAAAGAAAGCAAAAGAAAAGAAAAGACTAAAAATATATAAATAAGAGCAATAGCACAACTGCCAACTCACTCTCTATGAAATTCATAACAGCAAATGTAGGGCCAACACTAAGCAGTTTCTTAAAAGTGTCCAGATTGATTTTCGCATTGCTAAAGGCTATGATTGTTAATGCCTGAATAGCAGAGGAAAAAGACCATAAAAACCTTTTATGTTGTAGACCAAACTTAGTGGATAAGCCAAAAAAAAACAAAAGACTTGGTGGATAAGCAACATGAGAAAAACGAAGATAACCTGGAACATGACAACCAAAAAGATCCACAAACGATGAAAACTTCGGTACAGGTGAAGGAAAGTCCGATGCTCAACAAACGTGCTTTTTCCAGTCTGCCAGTTCAGAGGAAGGACAAAATTAAAACTAAGAAAAATGAGAACAGCATAGTACAGTTAATATTGAGGAAATGGGGATATATAATGTGGAATAAACTAAACAAACATAATGCAGGTCAAACTGATTCAAAGGCACAGTAAAAAACAAGCACAGGAACGGCACGAGAAACATTAGTTAATCTCTTGGAAAATGTGACGAACTAAAACCAGATTCCTCAAACCCAAATGTTCATGCCCCCAGAAAGACCTTTGAGGACTCATCCTAGACTTCATTAAATTCAGTGATGAGCCAAAAGCAGTCTTAACACAATTCATAATCAAGAAATAGGTAGGAAGATTTAAGGAAACAACTTTCCTCACCATGCCCAGAAAACTAAGTCGAAATCATTATATATGTAACAAATCTAGAGTATCAAATAGAATGTTTCAGTTTGTCATTTAAGAAAAAAAAACACCCAAAGAGACATTTTATGATGTGAGACAGTCCATCGTGTCTTTATTACCTGATTACACAGTAATGTTGTCACGCTTCATATTCTAGTCATTAGTGATACAAACAGCAGCCAATTCAAGACACAAAATGAAAAACTAGAAAAATACCCATAGAGACACAAACCAGAAGACTATGTAACACTTCATTGGAAGGAGGAAAAAGATATTTCTACTCTAGATATTGTATATATAGCATCTAATAACCAACTCATAAGTCAAGACAAATTTAGTACACAGCAAAACCAACCCTTTTGCCTTTCTTAGCAGGCTTCCGCAAGAATGAGGATTCCTTATTAAAAGGCCAACCCAACTCAAAGCAAGCAGGTGACCTGGATAAAGCATCAGTAACAAAGAATGAGATCCAATTCCATGGGGATAAACTCATTTTGCACATTAAGGAATGTACAGGCTAAATTCAAATTTGCACATTAAGAAGGCATATACCAGAAATATTCATTAAAATCATCATAATTCCGCCACTTTGAGTGTGCAGCTTTTCCATTATTGTTTCTTGCAGCTTCCTGCAGATTTAAAAAACAGCCAGAAAGAATAAACATTGGTAAATAGGTTAAAGAAAAGTGCACAACACTCCCAGAACAGGCATAAAATTTACCGAAATATTACAAGACATCAAGATAGCATTCTAAACATTTTACAAAGAGAAACACCATTGCAGAACAAACTAACACATTCCACTACCAATTTGCCAAAAGGATATCAAATGACACTTCAAATATTTTGAGAAGATGCAAATTCAATAAGCTGCACATACACGAAAACTACTAGTAAAACATCACGTACTGCCTAACAAGAATTCACCACACCCTTCTGAACAAGATTTACAGCCATAACAGGAATGTGGCTACAATTGCCACTATCCACAAACCAAAAGGTTTGACAACGGAAAAGATAGACCACTGAGGTTACAATACAGTAACATAGCATCAGATAATAATCCTTAATATGGTTGATATTGGATATGACGAGCAAGAGTCTCGTGGGGAGTTGAAGTTCGGTCTAAAATATATATATTATGTTATTATTTGCCACGGTTGCACCATAAAAGCAAAGACCAAAGGGTACCATACAAAAGTCAGAAATTAAAAGGCAAACATCATCCATTTGCATTAAGATCCTTGATGATATTGCAGAATACTTTTTTATATTTTTTAACGAGGGAAATGGAAACATAATATGGCAAGTAATTGAACACACAAGCATTCTCCTACCACAGGCTACATACTACCTTTCATGGCATAGCTAAGTTATTCAAACTTCACCAAATTCTTTCAGTTTAAAGCGCTCCAATTTTGATTGTGCAAGCAAGCCAAGATCATCGCATCTTCATGGCTCACAATAACAGTTCTTATCAAGTATAATTCATAACTCAAACAGTAGTTGTAAGTACAGAAGTGAACTAAAGAAAATGGAGTAACGGGATAAAATGTGATAAATGGTCTCACCGATACTATTGTATCATATATCGGACGAATAATTTTTTCCAAAAAAGACACAGACTGATCCTCGCCCAAACAACAGGGGGCTGGCCTGGCTTCTCCATGATCCAAAATTGCATCTAATTCTCTAGCCATCTGCATAATTCAAACTTAGAGGTTTTCTCAACCAAAAACAGAAAAAAGGAAAACATGTGAATCATCAAGACAAATATAAAATATTTCCTGTAGCCCCGATTTGCAGTTCACTTGTTATGTAGAAGGAGAGATAACTAGTGCTGAACGATTCTTCACGAAAAGAAAAGAACACTATAACATCCTTATTATAATCTTATCTTAAAATTTATCTTAAACGATTTCAAACTGACACCACAATGACAAAAGCAGTAAGGTCAATAATATTTTTGAGTCAGAATAAACTATCCTACGACAACTAAGCACCAATTATAATGCACTCAACAACATATTTCCACTTGTGTTCGCGAAGACCACCCATTAGTACACAAGAAAACTAGACTCATGACATTTTCCACAGTCAGCCAAGCCAGTTCACTAAGTGAGAGTACAAATGCTATGAACTTATGACAATTAGGTAACTAAAGTATGAGGGCAAGTACTATGAAGTGGAAGGAGCATATAAACACTTTGGTTATCTGAAGCGTGTTATCATGTAAATGGCACATAGAAAATGAAGATGTGTGTCTTGCATAATCAATAAGTGCAAACAACTTGAATAGGCTTGCAATAAATATGAGCAATATCTTAATGTATTTACCACTTGTTATCAAAAAATCTAAGGAATTCCTTTTCTTAGCATATTTTGATGAAGTGATAAATACAATCAAATAGAACACTGAGAGGCACAGATTTTGGTTCAAAAATGTGATAGAAGATCTTTGGCATTCAGAAGAACTACTATCCCAGTGCGAAGAGAGGCAGACCAACCAACTAAGAGAAGCAGACTCACTTATGAGAAGTACAAACAGAGCCAAGAGGTGTTGAAGGAATACACTTCAAGATAGGAGGATATCAGTTGACTTCCAAATAAACACAAGCTGCTTAAGTATTGGAGAAATGAGAAATCTATTTTCCGCAGGAAAGGAGAGAGAGAACCAAGAAAGAGGGTTTAGAAGTCTGGGAGGAAAAACCATTAGCCAGATATTATCAACAAGAACACAAGAAAACAGAGAAAGGAAGAGAAACCCCCAGTCAACTGCCTTAAGGATTATTGAATATATAGTAGGTGGTGATTTAGACACTTTACTACAAACAAAAAGAATTGCAACAGCACGACACAGTTGAAATGGATATCCAACAAGTGTCTCAAGAGCAGTGCAGAATAGAAGTGGGAAAATAAAGGACAGATCTCAGCAGCATCTTATTGACTGTCATGAATGCCAAAAGAAATTAAATCCTAGCTCAACCAAGGAACGCTGGAAAAAGTTTAGGACCTTAACAATGAATACTACATAACATTTAAGTTCCAAACAGGATAGATAGTATAGTCACTCCAGCTATCAAGTGTCATACCAGAGCCTATGTCTTACAATGACTGGCAGCATTCACATTATGGTATTATTTTGAAGAGACCATAAGCTTCTCATGCTTCAGGTTCACTGGAACAGTCTAAGTTACAAATCATAGGTTCAGCTAACTCAAATAGTTCATCAACTAAACATGATTTACATGATTTTCAAACCGCACCTTTCAGCTACTACACATAGTAATAGAATATCAGAAATTTACATCTTAACAAGTATTATGATATTTGAGTCAACCTATGTACAATGTAATACTTGAGTACTTTAATTTTGGAAAATATATATATTATCTTTGCTTTCACGAATTTATGCTCGGACTGAGTATGTCAATAAACTATTTAGTAAACCACCACTAGAAAAGACGGCCACGAATTCTCAAGCAGGGCAACTTTCTCACACAAAACAGCATATCAGACAGCAAATAGCTCCAGTTCAAACCCTAATCAAATAGCAAAAGAAATAGGCTAACTTACATGGTGGAATATATAGCAGATGCATTCAGGAAGGAAACGGACATTTGCAGCTTCACCCCATATGCAGAAGTAGAGTGAAACAAGAAAAAGCTTTCTGTCCCTGTTAATGGCTTCTAATCTGTTGAGGTGATAGAAATGAGAATAGATAGTGAATTACATAAGCACTGTATATAACAAAGTAGCAGTAACTAACTTATTCCACACAAGCCGAATGCGCAAGTATCTACACCACTTGATGTAATTATCCAAGACCTTCAGAAACACCTCTGTGATAACCTTCTCATCTATTTTCTGTCAGAGAAAAAGCACATAATTTGGAGTGTTAACCTTATCCCTGTAAATGAGGAACGCGTACAATTTGGTATATAAACTGTAATTCCACTTTCAACTACATTGACCATTTGAGAGTATCAGCTTAAGGTTCCTATTGAGTCTTCAAGGTTAAAAAAAAGGCTTGTATAGAAGATATTGCAGCCCACCATCAGAATGAACTTTGACTCGTAAGTAGACCTTTATCAGAACCTCTCCAAAACTCTTTCAACCAACACGCTCACAACAATTATTAAAAAAAAGGTAGGCAAGATGTGAACGTAATCCAGAAGGTTGACGCGTATAAAGCTGAAAAGAGAAACTAGTAGGGAGTTAATGACGACGGTCACTCGACGGTCACTCATCACAAGGCTGTGACACAGCAATTCTTCTAGATACATTTGAAACGGGAATATGCTCAAATGCATCCACTTGAAGTTCATATGACAATTCTACCATGTGACATCATCTCAGTCATCATAAAAACGATGTCCCATATGCTTGTTCAAACATAACTAGAAAAATAGTTTAAGGGTCCGTTTGGACATACATATGAAACCATAATTTGAAATCATGATACGAAATCAATTGATATGAAGTTGAGGTGTTGTTTGGACATGCAATTTGGATTTCTTAAGTTATATTTTTTTACAGAAACATGAAAAACCCACAAGTTGTGAAAACTATCACATATCGCCAATTCTTACATGATCTTACCAAATGGGCAAACCATGATTCATAAACAAGACATCGGAACATGATCCCAAGTCGCTATATAAAGTCATGATTTTAAATCACCATGTCCAAAAGCAAGCTAAGACAGCTTTAATTATTGTGGTTAGATGGTTGAAAATATAATAGATATCCAAGGCATTATCAATTTTAATAAGCAAGACATGATGAAAAAGGGAAAAAGTTAAAAAGTAATATATTGAAAATGACTGACTTCGCCTTCTTGCTTATCAATCAACTATGGGATATCTAGTCGAGAAATAAAGAATAATTCTGGTAGAGTGTATAAGAATAATGTTAAATAGAGTGTATTAGTAATACCTAGAAATCCATGGTATTAGTAATACTAATACACACCTTAATAAATAATAGAGTACAACTAATGCATTAGTTATACACAAAATGAAAAAATGCACCAAACAATGTATTACTAATACACAGAGTTAATGCATGCATTATTTTTGCTAATATATTCTACCAAAAGACCCCTAAGTCCACCCCACTAGAGAGCAAATCTCCTAAACATTTGCATGTAACTCTTACTTGTATATAAAATTGTAAGTTGTAACAGAGGGCTTTTACCCCTTCAATAAACTGAAGACTTATATTACTCAAAAGAAAAAATGAGAACTCAAGCACTATAAATAACTCACTGGATCTGCCTCAACAGGTATCCCAAGTCGTGACTGGGCATTTGCAACAATGAGGATGACATTCTCGCGCTGGTTCCTTACATTGTCTTTCTGCATATAAGAAAAACCCAGATCAGCAAGAATAGTGACACAATTCAACATAGTAACAGGTTAGAACTAATGCTATAGGACATGAAACCACTAGAGCTAAAAGTCAAATTTACATAATTGGCTTTGGCTATCCTATAGTTGGTCACTTCCATCTGCAACTTGCATAACGAGGTATACAAAATACAATCCTATGCAGTTCCAGTGAGACTGGTTTAGCAAGAATATTGTGCCAAAGGAGCAACAAGCCAACTCAAAACCACGAGGCCTCCATGGAATAGAAATCACCAACTTTTCCCATAAGAACACTTTTTTATAGCTAAAGAAGTTCTCGTGACAGTCAAAGCTCTGCTCAAGCATTCTACTAGTACAAATATCTTAGAATTGGACTACTTGCCAATATTATCTGATGAAAGAAATTTTGCAACGTTACAACAGGGAATTATGCAATATGACAGTATTTGGTTTAGTTAGAGAACGAAAGTAATGCCTCATATTTATAAATGCCCTACAATGTACTTTGGAAGGCAGAATACATGAGACATTTTTTTAATAGCCAATAACAGAAGATCACTAATCAAATAGCAAATACTAAATTTGGTAAAGTGAAGCTCACAATTTCATTTTGAGTTTCTTACATAGAAAATTAGAACTGAGGCATCTCAAAATGATATTAAACACCAACCTGAAAGCCAAAGGCATATTCTAAAAGATCAAACATATCCATATGCCGCTGTCCAGGAATATCAAAACCAGCGGGTAGCTGAGGGAACTGCTCAGTGTACTTAACTGCTGATATGGCACCCTGAACCTGCATATGTTTCCCAGTACAATTATTTCTCTCTGACACAGTACATGAATGTATATAATAGATCTGTAGAAATATTGAAGAATAGATTATTCTTCAAATGCAGCCAAGCATATGGACATATTGAAGAATAGATGAACCTCCAACTGCAGCAAAGAAATGTAGTCCCAAAATAATAGGAAACCTAACACTCAATCCTCAAGTTCAGAAACTAATTTAAATTAAGCAGAACGTCAAAGATACAGGTGACAAGATAACATGCAGTTTGTCCTTATCAGCTTCAGTAGTGTCAGGCACTCAAGCCAGCATTCTTCTAACATTAAATAGGTATTAAGAATGGAAAAAAGCACTGGTGTTCACAAACCTGTTGTAAGGAACCTTCAATGAAGAGAGACGGGAATAAAATCAGGTCATACAACCAAATAAAAAATAAGGCCACAATTCAGAAGTCAGAACAGAACTTAAGAGCTAAATATGAAGTGATAAAAGGGGAAATGGTTAGAAGATCGATAAATTTGACGAACAAATAGGCATAAATAAATAAATACCTAGTCTGCCTTAATATATTTGTATGCAAGTACCTACATAACACAACCCTTTTCTGGTATGAACAGCATAGAAACTAAGAAAGTTCCAAATGGGTATACGAGCTACCTAGATATATGCTACAAATTATAGTTGAAGCGAGCAAAAGTGGAGTAGATAGCACATCAAGGTAAAATATTTTGCATTTTGGCTATGATGGAGGATATTGTTGTGTAAGGTAAAGAATCAAACAAATTGGAACGCAAGGAGTAAGAAGATGTTTATATGGTACCAATGACAAAAGCAGAATGGGAAATCTTACTGCAGAGTGGTCATACAATAAAAGGTAAAAATCAAAATTCTTACCTCTGGAAAGAAACCAATAGCATTGGTCAATGATGCTGCCTCTAGAGGAACAATATTGTATGGTGCAAGTTCCCCTGATAAAGTAGCATCAGATTTCTTGATCCTTCTCAACTGACCAAACCATGAAAGAATTCATAAGTAGGGAACTAGTCCCGGACTATACACACACGGAAATACAAAGAAATGAAAGGAAATATTACCTCCTCCTTTATAAGCCTTCCCACACCATCAGGAGCTGCATCTTTGCTCAGATACTCCATCACTTCAACCACAGCCCTCAAGGTAGCGAATACCTTTCTCATTTCAAAAAATCTTAGTCCCAACCTAGAAAGAATAAAGGAAAAATAATGGGTGAAGCTTTTTTGTTTACAAAAACAGCAAGCAAGGATCAACAGAAAATCTAAGTTCCACCCTCAACTTCTGGGATAATAAAAAGACTATTCAACAATAAAAATTCAATACTGTCGCAATTTTGTTCATGATACAGATTATATGCTGAAAATGAATATGCTAGCCAACTGGAAGAAGCTTCAGTCACTTAATGAGAGACATCTGTCACAAAGCACTGCAGCAAATAGAAGATGGACAGAAAAGATGGCACAGCAGACCAAGCCACTTTTTACTATGATTCCTAAACATTAAGCAACCCACTGAAAGGACCAAGGCAAACAATGACAAGTGTCTCAGTTTGAATGCTGCAGAATGTCACATGAAACTACAGAATATCTTCAAGGCTATAACGACAATTTAAGCTGACAAGATCTAATGACATATTTACTATTTTCTCTTTGGATATTTAGTAGTGCATACTACAACGATTAAAAACAGATTCCTGATGACTGATAGAAAATCCCTCTTATGATGCGTAATGCTGCAATCAGATGTTTCAATATCAGACATTCAAGCCTTAAATTCACATCATTATCATGAAAAGTTTGACAAGATTCTTACAACTCGTTTTAATTTTAAAAAGAAGATCAATTCCAACACTCAGACAAGAACAATCTTGAGCAACTGAATCAGCAAACCAATCACTCCTTACTGCAAAATACACCAAAAACGAATACGAAGTATGCAAAGCAACACTCAGATACAAGAGTAACAGAAACATACTCTCCTATATTAGCACTAACTGCTCCAGATTCACGCCATTTTTGCTCCTCTCTTTGAATATCATCCACTTTGTGCCGCCTTTTGTATTGCTGATAAAATTCCCATAAGCGTTCGATGTCACGATTACGGTCTATCCGAGCCCCTTCCTTTTTGGCAAGTTTTTGCTGCACATATTGAATTCCAATCAAACTTCATGACACTCAAAGGATACAGGACATGCTGAAGGGTTAACTGCTTACTGCTAAACATATAAGAATAGGTAGGAACTTTTTGGCTTTTTGGTGTAATATGCGGAATGTAAAGGATGAAAATACCATGATAAATTGCATAGAATCTTTACAAGGGTAAGACTTCCACAGTAGGAAGCCTTCTTTTTGTTCCAAGGATTTCAAATATATACGACCTCTGCACCACCTTAGTGCTAAGTTTTCCTCTTTTGGATATATAACTTACTTACCTTTGCAGAAAAAAAATACTATGTGCGATTCATAATGGCATAGTGGAGGTGAGTTTAAGGTTGACACACTGCCAGTGTATCACTTTTACACTATTTTGCTATATCAGATAACATTAACCTGCTATAGCAGGTTATTAACTTTTTTCATATATATATATATATATATATATATATATATACACACACACACACACATATATATATGCTAGTTTTGATGCACGTGAATACAAATAATGTTATACACTATGTTTTAAAATAATGTCAATATTAATAAACCAATAATTTAAGTAAACAATTTTAAATGAAATGTTAAAAGTCTAAGTTTCTATGAATAATGGATATAAATTTTCTTATGATTACAACTATGTGCAGACTGAAAGTTGTGAAATCAATTTCCCAAAACATTTATATCTATTTTATAATATAAAACTTAGGTATAAATAAGGTGATAAGGCAGTTCTCTATGGCCTCAAATTACTAATTGCATTTATGTTTTTTCTCCTTTTAAAATCAATTGTGATAAAAATAAAAACGTCACTCTTAAAATCTCTTTATTTTTTTTATTTTTTTTTTCTTCTTTTTAAAAAGGTAATGGTGTATTCTTCAGCATTAAGGAGATGCTGGTGACCTGCAAACAGAGGGGAGCAAAAGAAGAGAGAAAAAAATGAAAAGATACTTACAAGGGTCCTAATAATTCTACAATCTGTTCTGTAACCTCTAAACCTTCCTCTATACACCAAAAATAAAAGGATGCAATACAATCCCATCTAACCTTCTGAATTGAATTGGACCTATCTTCAAAATTTCTACTATTTCTTTCTTTCCATACTGTCCACGTGGAATTATCCTCCACCATCCCTTTTGACTCTTGCTCCCCCCTTCCTCTTAATTAGACTTCTTAAATATACCTTCTCCTCCATCCCCTATAATTCGTTGCTTATTATTGTTGGAGTTCTTGCTTTTAATACAGTATAAATAAATAGAAATAGAAATATAAAATATAAAGGATATACCAAATTGAGTGTTTTAAGTGGCTCAAACCCACTTCATTGACCACTTGTCCACACACTTGGGTGTCTGAGGTTCTGAATATTACAACACCTAGGCTCTGGTCTTGGGTACCTAGGCACTGGCAGGTGACTCTGAGTAACCACTATTTTTTGATATGGTAGAACTCATTCCCATATCCCCTGCCCAGATCATCAGTGATTTTTCCAAGATCGCTTTTTTGGTGACCCAAAACCCAACCTCAAGGTGGCAGGTGGAGAATCCTTTCGACAAAACTGTCACTCTCTTGCCATCCCTACAACGAGCTTCTCACACCTTAGTGCCCAGTTGTTGTGAAAGTTCAGAATTGCCACTAGGACGGATCTTTAAATTAGAATCTAAGAACACTTGAGAGATGTTGTTTTTTTAAATAATTGTGGAGTCCTAACCTACTTTCATGCACTAGTTTCACTGGGTACTTGTAACATCCAACTAGCACAGGTACTGGATAACCTATCTGCCAAGGCTTGGAGAGATGAAAAAAATTACCTAGTGCTTTTTTTGCATCCACTGAAATTTGAACATGAGATGTCTCCGTCTTCTATACTAACGACTAGGCTACTTAAAGGATGTCTTTTTTAAGGAAAATGGGATGGACAAGCATATTTTAAAGGAAAAACGAGCTTGGAAAGCTCTTCATCAAAAATAGAACTTGGGAAACTATCAGTAGGAGACTTATCCTTTATCCTGCACTATTTTCTTCCTCTTTATCTTTTTTTCCTTCAACCTTTTCTTCTCACTTTTTTTCTCCAAGTTCAAAACCTTCTTATCATTTTCTTTGTTCCTTACAAGAAAAAATATTCTTTGATGTTGACGCACTTTTTTCAAGCTGGTCTGTAATTCCAAATTTAGATTCTGAACTACTTCTTCTTTCTAAGTATTAATGTATTGGAAGAAGACAGATGCCAAAGAATTAAAAGACTTCAGACCAATAAGCTTAACAGGAGAGACTATAAAGATCATCTCACAACTTTTAACTGAAAGGCTGAAGTCTGTCATGGGCAAACTGATGGACGAGCATCAGATGGCCTTCTTGAAAGTGTGATTTCTATACAAACAAGAACTACACGAGTGCATCAAAAGAAGATAAGGGATCGAAGATTACTACTTCACAGTTGAGCCAAGCTTATCTCCACCATTTCAAAAGCTCTCCAATTTCTCTCTTTCCAAATGACCCAAATTAGAGCAAGAGGAGTAACATTTCAATTTTCATACCTTATGCCTTCTTCTCCTAGCTCCACTATTTCAGTTGAGCATCAACTCCCTCACATATCTTGGCATTACCCAAGTGACCCCAAGTCATGAAAACATATCCTCCCATAACCTTGTGGCTAATTTACAATGTAAAAATATATGATCCACGTCCTCACTAGCCTCCTATACTTTTTAATATTCTGTATCATCAAAATCACCCCTCTAGTCACGTGAAGAAGCATGCCTCCTTCATTGACTGTTCGTGAATCTTACTTGACCGATCTACTAAAAGGAATGAATCTCAGTTGTGAAAATCAAGTTTTCAGAGGTGATACTAGAATCATTATTGGTGTCTAGCTAGTAATCAATCTGAGAATTTCCTCAATCTCGTTTTCTTGATCAAGTAAGATTTTATAAATAAGGGAACTCCCAAATATCAGAGGTATTTTAGTTAGTTATCAATCCAAGAGTTTCTTCGATCTCACTTTTTCAATCAGAATATTTTGCTGCAGAAGGTTCAGCTTTAATCGTCATGCTGTAGAAGGTTCATTGTTTATCTTTCTTTTCTATATTTACTACTGATATTTTAATCTATCCAAAAAATAAAGAAATTGAAAATTATACATGGTTGATCATTTCATAGATTTTGTGGAATTGTAGTGCAGAGTATAAACACAATCACTACCACGTGGCCCAAATGAATAACTTTCTTCAACTATGCGGCATTTTAGCTAAGTGCCTCAAATTAAAATGGTCCATAATTAGCATTTCCAACTTGAAAAATACCTTAATGACGGACATTAATCCAGTTTTAAATTGAAGAACACCTCGACCATCGCTGTTTGGATCCAAATTTTGTGCCATTGAATATGCCTGCTCACATACTTCAGCAAAAAACAATCTCAGAAAAAAGATCACAACTAGAACCAAAAGAAATTTTAAAATTAAGATAAGCATTAGAAGCCCAGATGAATTACCACAAAAATTTATGCTCACCCAACCAAAGAATAAATCCAGTGCATAAGTATGTAACAGCAACCAGGAATGCATCAAAAATTTGAAATTTTCTAAAGTTCATTCAGGAACAAAGTTAAGATCCAGAAATTGGGGGTAGCTCTCTAGATGATTATCATTTATTGAAAGCACATAAAACCTGTTACAACATCTTACAAAAAGGAGACACAAACAACTACTGATAATAAAGCTAAAATTGGATCCCGGGATTTTCAAACATTATCTTTGGTATCAACGAAGACTTAGGTAAAGATAGGGTACAATGAAAGAAAAAGATCGATATAATTGATATCTAATAGTTGAGGATAGGTCTTAGACTTATTAGAGAACTTCTAATACTAATATTGTTGTAGTTGTTGTTATTTATACACACATAAACGTTTATATATAATAGTATATGTGTGCGTGTTGCACGTGTGCATTGCGCCAATTACAAATTGAATACACTACAAAAAATTACTTATGTAAAATAGAAAATACCAGTAAATAGATGGTGACTCCATTTAATTAATCAAATTTATCTAGACAAAGGAGAAGAAAGCATGTCTTACAAAGATATATAATGTGTGCATTGATAGAATAAAATTCTAAAATAAAATACTGATAAGTAACATATACTCAAACAACAAATACATTTAACTCCAAAGAAGATCACTCAATAGCCTCTTCTTTCGTGTCTCATAAGACCGTTGCTAATTAATAAAATTTAAAGTAGATATCATAATGCAATATTGAATTATAAGTTCACTACAAGCTACAATTTAAATATTATTACAAATCATATAAGTAAAATATTGTTAGTTATGTCTCCTAATAATTATACCAAGCTTTTCAAGCACACCCTTTTATTAATTGTGATTAAAAACCAATTATCGTCATTCACGGAAGGACCCTAATTTTGATTTATATTTGAGATAAAGAAGTTTGAACAGTTTTTTGCAAATGGATTTTGCGCTTTTCCTATTGTATAACAACACTATAATTGATTTTGATTTTTTAAAATACAAGGAAAATAATTAAATTATAATTTCCTTCAATGTGAACTCTATTTTAAAAGGATAAAAAAACTCAACACATAATTCGCTAATAATTTCATGTTTTTTCCTAAGTTCTATTAAAAAATAAAAAAGACTTCTAAACCTAAAATGAGTTTAGAACGTGACTTTCTTAATGTATAACAAGACAATGCAATTATTTTTTTAAAAAAAAGCACAAATATCAATCTACTATTACATAATATTACCTCGGATCACAATAAAATTCACCTATGTGTTGATATTTATGATAAACAATGTAGAATTGTGGCTTCTTTTATAATAGTGCATCTCCTCTTTATTCTAAGCTTTCTTGATTTATATTCTAGATACCTAAAGCAAATTCTAAAACTAAACAATGAGAAAAGACAACATAAGTATTAGCGATAAATAAGGGAATCCTAAATTTTAATAAATAACCAACACATCAACTAAGAAAACAACTCGACAGTTAAACTCCTAAACAAAGAAAAACTAAAAGAACACTAAACCTAATTAATTAAATAAAAGTCAATTGTATATATGGCAATTTCTGTTTTCTCAACCAAAAAAAAAATATAGTAATCACTAGACATAGTAAATGACAACTTTGTCACTATAACAGTGTTCTACTAAAGGGGAAAAAGTCCAATCAACATTTCTAAGAACCTTCATGCTTTTAAAGTTAAAATATAGATGATTTGTTTTTTCACTTTATTTTATTTCAATATGATAAGGATATCAAAATCACTTAAATGAAGACATGGGGATTCAAGTGGCCAACCCCAACTTCTTTGGAACTGAGGCATTGCTAACTTGTTGTAATAGTACCCTAAGTTAAACACATAACACTCAATCCGATAAACATTTGCCCACCATATCATTCATATATCAAATAATTGACTATGCCTGAGGTCCCGAGTTGCCTACACAAATCATCTGTAACTATTTTTTTAAATTAAGGTCAAATTTCATTTTAAACTAATGTACCAATTCAACATGCATAGTATTTGCAAATATTATTTAGACATAAACATACCTTTTAACTTGACCTCAACTAGCATATATGCTCTCCAACTTTAAATATACACAAATAGGCACTTAAACTTGTACACAGTTGAAGAAGTAGACACATGCGTCTTATGTAGCAATTCGCGTGGAACACCACATGGGAACCACAAGGGATGTTTGTGCTATGTTGCTCGGACTCTTCCAAAATGTCGATGGATGCTTGTCGAATCCTCCAAAAATAGTGTATTTTTAAAGGATATGACATGGGTGTGGCTCATTTTTAGAGAGTCAGAGCAACTTAGTGTACGTCTACTTGTTCAACTTTATACAATTTTCAATGCCTACTTGTGCATATCCAAAATTGGAGGGCATAGATGTTAGTTGAGGTCAAGTTAAAAGGCATGCTTACCTGTTATGTCTATTATTTATTTGAAAAAACAATGTTTGAAGACTAGTGGCCAATGAAGTGATTGAGAACTCTGAGGTCTCAAATTCAAAACTAAGTGGAAAAAAAAAACTAGGTGATTCTTCTCATCTATCCTAGCCTTGGTAGATAGAAATAACTAGTACATGTTGGTAGGAGGTGGCAGGTATCTCGTGGATTAGTCAAGGTGCGCAAAAGTTGACCCAGACACCACGGTCATTAAAAAAAATGTTAAGACACCAATTTTGCTAGGTACTTCAACTTACACTCGAAATATTACTTTTTAATGTAGCACCCAAGTGTGTCTCCTAGTGTTCAATGAAGTAGGTTGAGAATCATTAGGTCCCAGTTAAGACAAAAACACTAAGTAACTTCTACCCATCTATCCTAGCCTTAGTAGGCGATAAATCATCTCTTTCTACATTGTAGAGAGACTATGAAGTTATGACAAATTTTCATCAATTTAAGATGCATAAGCTGGACATGCCAAGGAGCATCAAAAGAGGCTCTAACTAGCTGGAATAAAGATAGGAATCAGTCGGGACACAGGGAGAGACAGAAGATTGTCACAACCTGCATTTGGTGAACTATATGGATGGAAAAGAACCAGAGATGTTTCGAAAACAAGAGTTGCTCTCTGCAAAAACTGAAGATGAACTGTCTAGTCCTTTCTTCTTCTTTTTTTGGGTGTAACACCAATATCCTCAAGAAGAAGAGGATATTCCTAGTATTTTAGATTATTTATGAAGTTTAGTAGGCACACCTCTTTCACTATAATTTTGTTGTAAGTATAACTCGAATACTTTTTTGAGTATTCCTTTGGTTCATAATACAAGTTGCCTTTTTTCAAAAAAAAAAAGTTACTTAATACATATTGTTGGTGGAGGTGGGAGGAATCCCGTAAGGATGATAAACCATGTTGGATGGCCCTAACAACTTGGTTAACAAAAACATCATAAAATTTTGACAGTTTATGTTTTAAGGCTACATTTTAGTGAAATTTTGACCATTGGACCCTTTTTCTGGAGAAAAAAAAATTCTTTTAGTTTATAATTCACGATCAAACCCAACTTCACTAAAACTTTATTACCTAACCCACTCAAACTACACACTTCTTCCCCTTTAGAAAACCGAAAATCCCTTCTATTCTCTTTATATTTTTAAAGCTTTATGTGCTTGGGAAGTCCTTTTATAAGTTGTGACGGGTCATTTTTCAAAAAGAAGAAGAAGAAGAAATATCTTAAATTCTGATAAGATGTTGTTTGGTAGGAATGTGGTGAAGCAAGAAAAGTTTTGATAATTAATGTTCATTCCTATCAAATTGTGGCGTATAAGTTACATCCATGCATCAACTTCATACCATGTATGATTTGCAAAAATTGTAAAATAAACACAAAATTGAGTTTCAAAGAATAACTTCACTGGAATCATTACATCAAAACAATATTTGCAAGTTAAGTCCTAACGCCCACAAAATAATTTAACTCCTACCACAAATTTGGGATCTTCAAAACTAGAGGATATCTAAATTTCACAATTATCCTTACACGGCTAGGAAAATCTCTCACCAGAATAAGACTCTTTTAAATTAATGTAAGTGTAGTAACAACAACTAAGTCGTTATATCTATTGTGGTTTGTTTGATACGAAATCTAGTGATTGATAGTAGGTCTTTCGAGACAATCCCCCCTAATGTCACTCGATGTGTACGATTCACTTCCATCATTTTTCAATCATCATAATATTTACACCTAAGAACCAGTGTATATAGATGTCTGCGTAAGACATTGCTAAACCATCTCATGTGACTTCTCTTATTTTATCATTTGTTGGGCAAGTATCACCTTCTTGTTGGAAGTGATTATTCTTCATCATCTACAATCTTTAAAATGACACATTCATCTAAGCATTAGTATATCTCTGACATTTAAATTGTAAAAATATTGTGTTATAGAGGTCCAACATTCACTCAACAAGCAATGATAGGATGAAAGATGCACTTCATAACAGTAAAAAACAGTACTCAGTGAAGGAGAAGAACAGATATTTGCGGATGTTGCCCCACTAGCACACATGTGGGTCATATCACTTCCCTAGTTTCTTTTTTATGCACCAATGAAGTTCCAGGTGTATAGAAAATTGTGTTTCTGTTATTTAGTAGAAAACCAAACACTCTTAATGAACAATAGGAACTTCCACATTCACAATACAAATAAGTAACTACAACAAATCAATAGAAAAGACAAAAAAAATAAAAAGCTTAAGATAATCATAAAACAACGCTGAAATACACGTTTAACTTACAAATTCTGGCCACATTGGGATCTTCATCCTGTATCTCATCAGCCGCTTGAAGAATCGCATTAATGTTGGTAGTCCGCTGAAGCGAATCGGGAACAGAACCTGCTATACCACTAGGTGTCCTTCCGTGTCCGGGACCGGTCTGCCGGAGCTGCTCCCTCCGTAACGTAGCTCGTACAAGCCTATCCCAATTCTCGTAAACCCTCGCCATCTTCCCAAAAAAAAAAAAGAACAAAACCCTAGGGCTCTACGAACCAATCAACTTATCTTTTTTGATAGAACCCTAAAGTAAGTTCAAATTGAATTCAAACGCCTTCAGATCTAATAATAGGAAATGAAATGAATCGATGAAAATGCCATGTTTTGGTTTTTCATTTTCTTCTCACTTTCCTTTTCAGTATTTTTCTCACTTTTCTCTTAAACGCGTAGATTAAGGAAGTAAAGTATTGCCCTGTGTTTTTTGGTCCATTTTAATTCAAATATTTCACTCGTTTTGACTTGTTTAAAACAACATTTGTCAACAATTTGAACTTTAGTCATCTTATAAATGATTATTATTGGTTGATTTGTGAGGTAAGAAAATATGATTGTCTACAAAATAAGAATTTGGGCCCACCATCATTTGTGGGCTCGTTTGATGTTTGAACAAATTTTAGATCCAACTTTTTCCCTTTTGAATCAACCTTTTTTTTCATTGGTATCTGAGATTAGACTAGATTTAAATTGAAATGTTTAGGATAAATATAGTCAATTTTTATGGCAAAATTATGTAATCATACATACTTCATTGTCGGATATACTGATGTATTACTTTTAAAATATTATGTATTGTAGTTTGTACCACTAATTAAGAGTTTCATATCATATATTAAGCGACATATATTTTTAGCTATATTTATTTTTTATACCAGATACATTATAATAGGGATAGAGTCTAGCGAGATAGGAGGGATGCAAGCGATATTCGTTATGTATCCCACATATATGTATCATGTGACTCGCATGTATCTAAGGATACTAGATACATAGGAGAATAATGAACGAGATAGGAGAGAAGCGAGGGAGGCGAGCAATCAAATTGTTATGTATCTTAAATACATGTGAATTCACTTGGATATAATGTATCTTGAATAATTACACCTAATTTTACCTTCGTGTATACTGGGATACATATATGATATATATGGATGTATGTAAATGTATCTTAACGCATCAAAATCTAGTAATATATGCAATATTGCAAACTAAAGTATATCTAAGTAATTAACTCCTAAACTAATAGTATTTATATAATTTTTTCTATATTTATTCACATTAAAACAGTCAGAAGTCATAAAAAGTATATACCGATTATTCATTATATACTCAAAGGTTAAATATAACTTACTTACACATGGATATACACTGATTATACACTATGATACACTCAAAAAATTGAATATATCTTAACTATACGTGAAGTATACATTACCTATTTATCAAACTAATTTTTTATTCCGAACATTTATTAGGCTAATTAAGGAAAAAGGAAAAAAGATAAGAAAGAGTCAAAGGGTAGATTGATTATGAAAAATCATGTGATTTCGAAAACAAAAATGATTGTATTGCAAGTACTTTTACTTGTTTTTGTCTAATCCCAACCACTTTAAAATCTAATCTAACTAGTTTCTATTCTCAACTTTTAGGTGTAAAATTCTTTCGATATTTCAAATCTTTTGATGTATAATTCGTTAGAAATGATTCTAAGAGTTTAACCATTACAAATAATGTGTAACGAAACTTCTAACTCTGTGATGAGAAAATATATATTATGGATATGACCAAGTAACTAAAGTTTTAGAAAATATAGGGTAAAGAATTGTTATTGTATTATTATTTTTTCATTTCTCACCAATTGTTAATTGGGTCAAAAACTTTTACCTTGTAAAATAAAATGCTTACTCATAAAATCGATTTTGTATCTAAAAAAATTCAAACCTAAAATCTCCAATTGAGAATAAATAAGAATCTACTATTTACTCCCACCACAGTCCTTATAGTCATTAAATGACCATTGATTACGACAAAATTACACCAAACGTATGTGAAAGGATAATTATATCTTTACATTCAGCTTTTTAAGTATGTATATAATGGATACATCACAAATTTAATACTAGATCGATGTATTCATGCACAAATACAATGTCCTCTCAAAAGCAATGCACACTCATGCACGTATACACCGGATATATACTAAGCACAGATTCACTGAATATATTAATGTATTTTGTGTCGAATACGTGAAATTGATATTGAAATATACCAGAGGAAATTGATATACGATATGCACAAAACGTATCATTGAATACACCATTGCGTATTATTTTTGGATACATAGATACTATATACACAATTTTAAGAAAGTCATGCAGCACTCATAGGCGGTGTTTGTACGTTGATGGGCTACTGCCACGTGCTTGGTTACCCATAAATTTATGGTAACTTTCACATATAGCAAACAAAAAATTCACATTTGTATGTTATAGCAAAGATTGCATAATTATGCTCCATAGCAAACATAAAACTGTATAATTCGCTATACATATACAATTGTATAATTCGCTGGCCTAAATTATATAATTTGCTGGCCTATTTCGCTGCATTTGTATACTTCGCTATCCTATTTCACTGCAATTGTATAATGCACAATTGTATAATTCGCTGCCTATTTTGCTGCAATATTTGTATAAAATTTGCTTTGCATGCAATTGAATCGAAGTAAAATGTATGTATATTGCATAATTATAAGTGTATAGGAAGAAGATATATGTTTTTTTGTCGCTTTATACAAAAACAGAAACACAATTTATACACTTTTGTTGTATAAAGCAAGAGAAAAATCGTATTTCAC
Organism: Solanum lycopersicum; assembly: GCF_036512215.1. NCBI lineage: Eukaryota > Viridiplantae > Streptophyta > Magnoliopsida > Solanales > Solanaceae > Solanum > Solanum lycopersicum. Next base: position 58,950,816 of record NC_090802.1, on the reverse strand, counting down.
TGCAATAGTATAATTCGTTGGCCTTTTTCGCTACAATATTTATATAAAATTTGCATTTGTCTACAATTGAATTGAAGTAAAATGTTTGTAAATTGTATAATTAAGCGTATAGCACGAAGATATATGTTTTTGCATGTGTATATACAATTTTCTCTCGCTTTATACAAAACAGAAACACAATTTATACACTTCTGTGTATAAAGCGAGAGAGGCGAGCAGAGGGAGAATGGCGAGCGAGAATGGGAGAATGGCGAGCGAGAATGGGAGAGTGGCGAGCGAGATTTTTGGGAGAGATGGGACTGACAAACGTTGGCTAACGTTTGCTATGGAGCACAATTAAATCAAAACGTAGCTACTCCATTTATTTTATATTATTAGTTTGCTATTATATACAATTATCCCTAAATTAAATCACAATTTATAATAAAAGATCCAAAGTTACAAATTTTTAGAGAAATAAAATATTTTGGCACTGAAATAAAAAGTTTAGCGCAAGAAAACAAGGTAGTCATTAGTCAATACTGATAAGTACTTTACGTGCATCTCAATACATGGAGTAATTGCCTCATCAGTTTTTGCTACTAAGAATAAGCTTTAATTTGTCCAAATCTTTTGCTCCTTTCTAATTTGTACTACTAATTTTACCATCCAATAAAATCATCGGTTGGTGTTGAATTTATTGTTGCATTTAAAGGTTTATATGAAATCTCCACTATTTTATCCAACTACTAACTAACTTCGATACATATTTTCTCATAAATTCAGCGTTTTCTAATCCCCACCAACCTCTTATTTATGCAAAACTTAATTGTGTTCTCTACCACTTCCCATCCTCTTCTTCTAGAGTTGGTCTTGCCTTCATTAACTTGTTTTTGGAAAGTATGGGTCATATGATTAGAAAATACAAAATACTACAATATTCATAAACCATGTGTAATAAATACTACATGTCATACTTTTTGTTTTGTTTAGTAGATGAAATATGATACGTAAAGAGTTTTTTGCTGAATACTATTGTTAATATTATACTGTAATGATGAGACTGCTTCACTCTTAACTAGAGTTTTCGAGTTTGAGTCATGAATATGAAAAAAAATCTTATTGGGACCACCTCAAGAATGGATCAGTGTAAGATCAAAATTTAATCGAACTATAATACAAATTGAACCGAGTGAAAAAAAAAAGTATTTGATTGATTAAAAAAATAAGTAAATTCATCTCATTCTATTGTTACAACAATTTAGAATCGTGTATAGAAACATTTATGCATGCATCTGCCCGCTCCATCCTTCCACGTCTCTCTCTCTCCCTCTCATTTCCCTCTTTGTACACATAGTGATGTTTAACTACTACATTTATACTAGTTTATCTGATTAATGTAAAATTTAGTCCAAAAACAAATGATATAATTTTATATTTAAAAAATATTTTAACACTAAAAATTTCCATTTTTACGTTTAACGATATAAAATAATTTATAGTGACTAGTTTTATGAATTTTGTTCTTTTTTAAATTCGTGCTTAGTCGAATAAATACCACATCAAATTAGATAGAGAGAGTAACGTATAGATATAAGGGGACTTCATTTCTTCTCTTTATTTACATTCTTTCGTTTAGCATAATAATAAAGTATTATACAATCATTGTTTTCTCTTTAAGTAGCACAATAAAGAACTATAATATAATTTCTTTTTTTTTAATTAGAGATTTCTTATTCAAGTTTCATTTATCATTTTTTTTAGCTAATAGTAGTTTTCTCCAAATATTTAAATAAAATTTTACATTGTGTGAATTCAAATTAATCGAGCTTCAATATGAACATCTGCCATGAAAATAAAACAAGACATGTATATTTTTTTTGGCTAATAGTAGTTTTCTCCAAATATTTAAATAAAATTTTACATAATATAAATTTAAATTAATCGAGCTTCAATATGAATATCAAATATATCTGACGTGAAAATAAAATAAGACATGCATCCTATCTATATAAACCACTCAGACTTCCCCCAAAGTTCACAACTAATAAAGTAGTCTCTGAGGTGTGAGGCCATGGCTATTTTCTCTAGAGTAGTGATCCCTTTGAAAATCACCCTCATCATATTCACCATTACACTGATCTTTTCCCCTTCACTAATCTCCTCTGCTTTCACTCCCAAAAAATTCAAAAAAATCTATGCATTTGGGGATTCCTACACAGACACAGGCAACACACACTCAGCCACTGGCCCTAGCTCTTTCAATTACGTATCAAATCCACCTTACGGCAACACATTTTTTCACCATCCAACAAACAGATACTCAGACGGTCGATTAGTCATCGATTTCGTAGCGGAATCACTGTCGTTGCCGTTTTTACCGCCTTATCGAGATCTGAAAGCGGATAAAACTTATGGTGTTAATTTTGCTGTAGCTGGTTCTACTGCTATAAGGCACAGATTTTTTGTGAAGAACAATATCACTTTGAATGTGACTCCACAATCGCTTCAAACGCAGCTCACGTGGTTTAACAGGTTTTTAGAGAGCAAAGGTTGTGTGAATTCTACAACGACGCCGCAGCAGTGCGAGGCGTTGTTTAGTGATGCTCTGTTTTGGGTGGGTGAAATTGGGGCTAATGACTATGCGTATAGCTTTGCATCTACTGTTTCACCCAACACGATTCAACGGCTTGCTACCAGAAGTTTCACTGGTTTTTTACAGGTAATTAGTACTATCTTAAAAAATTTCTAATCGTATAAGCATCCAATTCAGTAGTGCAACAATGCATCCATCGATGAACTTTTCACACCTTAATGTTGCACCGACAAAAAGAAAATTCAAGTTTGTTTTAGTTTTTATTCATTCATTTTGTACCTCACTCATAGTTGGTTTATTCATTCATTTTGTATTATTACGTACTCTTAGCATGTCCACATCCCACCGCACAGTTGTGCAACTACACTTATTGTTATGCCTTTTAGTTTGGTGTAAACAGAGCTACATTTATATCCTTGTAAATAAATATACACTTAAAATTTGTATAAAGTTAGAGAAGTAGACACACTTATTCTATATGACATAATATCGATCCGGCATGAACAACTAGACAAATACAAATCAGTTCGAATATATCTCATATAAATTATCAGGTAGGATGTATGTGTTACTTATTCAATTTTATATAAGTTTAAGTGTCTATTTGTACACATTAAAAATTAAAGGGACATAAATATTAACGGAAATCAAAGTTAAAAGAGAACATTTTTATGCATTACGTCTATTGTTGTTGTCTTTAGCATGTCCATCTCTAAATTTTTTTTGAATGAATACAGTTTTTTTATGATCCAAAAATTAATGAATTTATCAAAGTTCAAGAATGTATTACTACCTTCATTTCATTTTATATATCACTTTTCGGATTTCAAGAGTCAAACAAGTTTATTTTTGATCGTAATTTTTTTTATAGATCTTATGAACTTTTTGAATTATCAATTATTGTGACTCATATTACTTTTTATGTAGTTTACAAATATATAAATTTCATTTTAAAAAAAATTAAAAATTTCATGTTCAAATTATCGATCAAACTTAAATTATTTGACTCTCAAAACAAACATAGTGTCACGTAAATTGGGACAGGTAGTAATTATTTCCCCTAGAGTTATACGGAGTTCTCAACTACTTTTAAAACACAAATAATGACTATCTCCGCTTTAAACAACAGTTTGAGAAGAATCAAAAAGATGATATTGACAAATGACACTTTAAATTAATGTCTTTCTTTTAAGTGGTGAGTCACACACCTCAACACGCCTCTGTACTTCTGAGTAAAATCTCATATTTGAATGGTTCATATACAGGCATTATTGAACAAGGGAGCAAAATATGTACTTGTTCAAGGTCTTCCACCAACAGGTTGCTTAACACTGTCCATGTATCTGGCACCTGACACAGACAGAGATGACATGGGATGTGTGGGAAGTGCAAACAAGCACAGCATCCTCCACAACAGCATCATCCAAGCCCAATTAGATTCATTCAGAAAACAGTTCCCACAAACTGTCATTGTTTATGCAGACTACTGGAATGCATACAGCACAGTTGTGAGAAATCCAAACAAGAATGGCTTTAAAGAGGTGTTCAAAAGTTGTTGTGGCGCTGGTGGCGGAAATTTAAACTTCGATATATTCAGTACTTGTGGTTCTCCTTCTGCAAGCTCTTGTCCGGATCCATCTCAGTATATTAACTGGGATGGTGTTCATCTTACTGAAGCCATGTATAAGACTATGGCTAGCATGTTTCTACACGGGAAATATTGTAAACCTCCATTTAGTTACTTGCTAGCCAAAAAACAGTAGTTCTGAACCGCGAGTCAGTACATGGTCTCAAAATTGCTTTAGACGACAAATTTCTATTTCTTTAAGTTCTTTAAATTTATGTCAAATCTAATGATATTGTCCCGTCAAATTAGGTTGGAGGAGAGTATTGAAAAAGTGCTTTGTAAGAGTCTGTTTGAAGGATTTTATACATAAAGTCGGGTCTCATTCATGAACTCTACACAGTAAGACTCTTTCATTTTCTCGAAGTACTTTGATATGATTTGGAATAATATACCCAACGAATGAAGATTGTTTCGAAATTGAAATCGAACATGGTTTTATGAACGATCCTTGATCTTGAAATGTCTACCTTGCCCATGCGACATGAGTTATAAATGCAAATTGATTTTTCCTATCAATCTGGAGTTAGGAACATTTCATTAAGTTAGAAATAATGAACTTGCTTAATCAATCTGAAATTCTTGGGCGGTTTAGATCTTAGAACGAGTTAAACTTCCTCAATGGTAAAAGCATACACTAGATATACATTTGAGGAACAAACGAACTTTAATTTCCATAAGTTGCGTATCTAAAAGATGTAATTTGAATAACACTTTTTCACATTGAATAACTTGTAAGTTTTCCGCTATAACTCAATAGTTACAAGCATCTTTCATTCAATAGATGTCCGCTTCCTCAAATTTACTTACGAAAATTCTGAACTACTCTAGAATATTTCCTACACCTGCAAAGTTAAGTTAGACGTTAATCAAATAGTAGGTGATCAAGACAAAAATATCAAATTGAATTTCAATATTACCGTAAAAGGTTAAAAAATAGTCTTCACCATTGCCTTAATCACATTATTCAACAAACTTTAATTGCACTGCATAGCAAACTTTGATTTGTATATTTTCGTATACAATATCGGTTTTGTATTTGCATATTTCGTTATATAAATAGGTCCTCCATTTCGGTCTATTTATATATTTTGATATACAAATGGAATTTCATGATAGAAAATATGAGATGTTTGCTACGAATTATAAACAAAAAAAACTATGACTATAACATTTAATTTGAATTAATAATTAGCTATTTCATACAATTTTCCTTAAATAATTTGGATTGAGTCCAATTTAGATAAATAGTTCTACGATTAGATCCATTTTGTATAGTTTGCCCCTAACAAAGAGGTACCCACATTCTATTTCTCAATTGCATATTTGCAACCGTAGCAGGTTCAACATTAGAAGGTAAAAAAAATATTTTATATGAAAGCATATATTTGAGGAAGAAATAAAGTACAAATTCTAATAGTTATTATTTAGTATTTTTTTAGTTAAAACCTTATCCCCCACTTTAAACATCCAACTACAAAATACATAATGCATAGTAAATTTGCAAGGCACAAAATGGTCAACTTTGTTATCCTGCAATGCTTTCTGATAATTGTATGAATCTTTATCAGATCCAATGATTCCCTTGGGACCAATTGTAGTCCCAATCGTCCCACCTTTGGCAACGAATTCTTCCATGGCTTCTCCTCTCATCTTCTTTCTCGAGTCTAAACTTCTCATCCTCATTCTTATTTCTATCTCTAGTTACTCGATATTACTTGATATTTCAGTACTTCTCCTTGTAAGTCAGGTTTTGTCGTTGTAATTTGATTTATCGTTTGGATATTTCTGTTGAAAAATTGGGTTTGTTTCAGCTGTCACGTTCAGTCTAGACCAATTATTCCTTGTAATTAGTTTGACATTGACAAAGTCAAATGACTTTTGGTAGGAAGGATGGAAAGGAAACTGTTATGGGAAAATTATTTTCATGAAAAATCAAACTTGTGGTATCTAGCAGATTCATCTTCTTCTCCTATCATTTTGATTACTTTGGACGTAATTCAACAGCAAGTTGTTTTAGTCAAGAATGGCGTTGGTTCTAGTTTCGTGTTCGTGCAGTAACCAAACATTAATTCTGATTTTGTTGCTCCATTCAGTACTGCTTGTGGGTGTCAAAGCACAGATGCAGCTGAATCCCTTATACTACGATTGTTCAATGCCCAATAATTATACAGAAGGAAGCAAATTCCAATCAAATCTTAACCGATTGCTGTACAATAATAGTAGCAATTCCATCTATACAAAAGCAAGTGAAGGAGAAGATCTTGATAAAGTTTATGGAGTATTCCTCTGTAGAGGAGACGTTGTAACTAAAGACTGCAAAAACTGCATAGATGTGGCAAGGGAGCGGATTCAACGTGAATGTCCGCTCAAGAAACAGGCAATTATATGGTTTGATGAATGTTTGGTCCGCTACTCTAATGTATCTTTCGCGTCAATATTAGACAGCTCGATTTCTAAGATCCTGTATGACACACAAAATGTTTCACAGCCAGAACGATTCATGGGGAATTTGAGTGCGATGTTTGATAATGTCATCACTCAAGCTATTACCATCAATCTCAATCTGAAATATGCTGACAATTCTGATGAAATTAACGATTTTCAAAGACTGTATGGCATGGTGCAGTGTCTACCTGATTTGTCAGCTGCAGACTGTGTCACTTGCCTGAACGCCGCTTTGTCTCAAATGAGTATCACACTCTTTGACACCAAAATACCAACAGGAGGCAGAGTTCTTCATGCAAGCTGCAATTTAAGGTACGAAATATATCAACTCATCGCCAGTTTACCGCCATTGACCAGCCAGGGCAACGAAGACCAAGGTGTGCAATCTTCTATAAGTTAATTGCATGCTTTAATTTTACCCTGAAGCCAAATTTCCCAGAAATCTATATGGAGGTACTGTATCTCACATGAAACTAATCACTTCAAATGTATATTATTTTAATCATAATCATATACTACATGGTCCACATCAAATGTTTGTCGTTTAAGTTTTTGGCGCACACTCTCAAAGAAAATCATCTTATGGCTGATTAGTGTGCATGTATCAAATATAATTTCTCCAACTTGTAGATAAGATAGTCACACATACTTTTAACACATCACGAAGTTATAGTTGAATTCAGCTTTTAATTGATCAACTGTTTCTTTTCAGGCAAAAATACTTCAAAGACAAAGCTTATTAGTATCATTACAAGTGTTACACTAGCAATTTTAGCTGTTGTACTGGCAGGAACTTGGTTTTATTTTCTAAAAAGACCAAGACGAATAGATAAAGGTAAATTTTCCTTTGACATTTTGGATTGAAAAGAAAATAGTTATAGTTTCAGCTAACCAATCAAAAGTTGAATCTTTACAGAGAGGAATGAAAAGAGTCAAGAACTTCAATTGCTTGACATAATAGGAGAAACACTTGATGAGAATGATGATTTTGGCTCAGAAAAGAAGGGGAGATCCAGAGAGTTTCCAGTTGTAAAACTAGACCTCATTCGAGCAGCTACGCAAAATTTTTCTGAAGAAAACAAGCTTGGAGAAGGTGGATTTGGTCCTGTGTACAAGGTAACAATTCCTATCATTCATCATGACCTAGGAAGTCCTTAAGTCTTAGTCTAGTTACTAGTGAATCTAGTCTGTAGAGGGGGTCAATTTTTCCATGATATTCTGGGTTATTTAGAGTGTTGTGTATATCATTCCAGGGTACACTACCATATGGCATAACAATAGCAATCAAAAGGCTGTCTAGAACGTCCGGTCAGGGACTGAAAGAGTTCAAGAATGAAGTTGTCTTAATTGCCAGATTACAACACAGAAATCTCGTGAGGCTCTTGGGTTGCTGTTTAGAGGGAATCGAAGCACTGCTTATCTATGAGTTCATGCCCAACAAAAGCCTGGACTTCTTCATTTTTGGTTTGGCCTTGACTAATTTGGCATATTAGTATACTACAAAGAAGCAACTAATTTACTAACTACATAATTTTTTTTTTCTCTATAGAATCAAGAGAAAACAAGATTCTGGATTGGAGACAACGTCTCCACATTATTAAAGGAATAGCAAAGGGCATTCTGTATCTACACGAGGATTCTCGACTAAGAATCATTCATAGGGACCTAAAAGCAAGCAATGTTTTACTGGACAAAGATATGAACGCCAAGATATCAGACTTTGGAATGGCAAAGATGTTTAGCTGAAATCAAAGAGAAGCCAATACAAATAGAGTTGTTGGAACCTAGTAAGATCATGAAAAAATGCAAAAAATCTATTGGTACAGTAAGATTGATGCTAAGAACCATTTTTTACTTTTGCCATTTTTGCAGTGGATACATGGCTCCTGAGTATGCTATGGAGGGACTTTTTTCTGCTAAATCAGATGTGTTCAGCTTTGGTGTTCTGTTGCTTGAGATAGTAAGTGGAAGGAAGAACAATAGCTATGTTTCCGAATATGGTCAGAGTCTCCTTAATTTTGTAAGCATATTTCTTCTCCATTTTTTTTAATTTCTGGTTATTATATCAATTTCAACATACATACAACATACTAAAACTATGTTGATAATTCAGGCGTGGAAGTTGTGGCGTGAAGAGCATGGATTAGAGCTAATGGACCCTTGCTTATCGCAGTCCTGTGTGACAACTGAGATAACAAAATGCATCCATATCGGACTACTCTGCGTTCAACAAGATCCAGCAGATAGACCTACCATGTCCTCTGTAGTTTTTATGCTGGAAAACAACACTAAAACACTTCCACAGCCATCACAACCTGCATTTTCTATTGGGAGACTTGCCATGAAATCAGCTGAGCCTCAATCTAATGATCAGTTGTGTTCCGTTAACGAGGTCACTTTATCTATACTATCACCCCGATGACCATTAATATTCGATTGGTGACACATGACATATGTTGAATTTAATGGTTACCATTTAATTGACCACAGTAAATCCCTAACCATTGTTGAGATATCAAGTACTCCATATCAATTTAGTTCCACAGATTGTTATAATCCCACATTCTTAATTCTTCCTGTCCATAAATATAGTAAAAAAATATACATCTTCCTACGCAAGATCTATATCCTTATTCTGCTACCTTGTCGATAACTGAACCGTTTACTATCAATAATCGATAACCAATTAACCATATTTAACAATTTTATAACAGTTTAGCATGTATATACCCTCAAAACCGAATGACAAACAACCATACTTGAAAGTCTTAATTATTTGGAACAAAATAGTATCAATGTCAAAAGTCTTCCTATAACTCAAAAAGTTCAAAATTTTATATGATTTTTAAAAATATTTTAAGTTATTAATTACTGTGAGTTATAATTTTATGCGATTTTGAAGTAATATATTATTTCGTTCTTCCAATTTATGCGACATATATATAATTTCAAAAATTAATTATTTTTATATCTTTTAAATATTTTAAATTGTTACTTATCGTAATTTGTAGTGCCTTTTACGTAATTTTTAAATAAGTTTTGTTATTTCTCATGTCCCAATTTATGTTGTATCGATATAATTTTAAGAGTCAATCAGTTTTGTTTGTCTTTTAAATTTCTAAGTTGTCAATTATTGTGATTTACAGTACCGTTTACGTCATTATCAAATGATATGTCATTTTCTTTAACTCATTTTATGTGCCGTCACTCGTAAAATTTTGAAAGTCAAATAGTCTTTTTTATATTACTTCTAAGTATTTTAATTTATTAAATTATTATAACTTAAAATATCTAATTTACAAATATATATAACAAGCTTAAAAAAAAAATGTAAGACAAAATTAACAGAAAAAAGTGAAGAATTTTGAAGAGGCAGCTATGTGTTGTATATATTATTTTAAAAAAATTTACGTTATTAATTATTGTGATTTATATTATTATTGTGCTTTTAGTATTATTTTTATAAAAAAACATATGTTTCTTCTTTTGTCCTAATTTATGTGACACAATAGAATTTAGAGAGTTAATCATTTTTTGATATGATTTTTAAATATTTGAATTCAATAATTATAAGAATTTACTTATATATATATTTTATATGATTTTTAAATATTTAAATTCAATAATTATAATAAATATTTCAATTAATCATTATATGTTATTTCTTCTATCTCAATTTTATGTGTCTTTAATAGAATTTTGAGTGTGAATAATTTTTTAATACTATTTTTAAATATCAGTAATGAACAATATAATATCATTTAAATGTAGCCTTAGTAATGAAATATGGAATATTAAATTTATTAGTTTATTTTATTCTACTTGATCTCAAACACAATAACAAAGAAAGCCTAAAATAACTAAAAAAAAATGAATAAGTACTAAATATGTCTTATCGTTATAAATCCATTGAATAGTGGATGATCATTTGGTTTATTCATGAACTACTAAATTCATGTATATGTATTTCGTAGATGATATGAATCCCCCCTTTTGGATACAATGTAGATAACTATGTATCTACTAGCTAAATAACATTTGAAAGTGATATCTCAACACTATAAATAGAGATATCACTCTCCATTTGATATACAGATGAGACTAATATACATTTGAAAAAGAAGAAAATTCCTCTTCTTCTGTCTACTTCTCTTGTCTTCTTCTGATTATATTCTTATAGCTTGATTTCATAACACTTAAAAAAAAAAAAGTATACCATAAATATTATTGATGGAATGTGTTGATTTGAGTAAGTGCTAACGTCAGCACTTTAATGCCTTTAAGACATAAAAAAAAAAGTTCCATTCAATATGTTTACCAATATGTATCGGTAAATTTATCGTAAAAAAATATTTCTTTTGTTTGGTATTGTTTGTCATGATTTTTATTTTTAGAGTTAAACTATAACAATTTTAACTAACGTTTTAAGATGCATTTTTTTATCATATTAATATGCAAAAAAATGTAATTTATAGTACTTTTAATATAGTTTTAGAGTATCTAATATTTTCTGTTTAAAATATCAAATTAATGTAATTTTTGAAAATTAGTCAAATTAACGTTCGATAAACGTAACATGACAAACATTTCTGGAAGAGGCAAATAGAACTTTGAAAAAGTAGTGCATTATCAACAAAAGGACACAACAGGAACTAGAGGGGGAAAAAAATGATAGATACACACAATATCAAAAACAAATAGTATAAGCATTGACAGCAAATATAAAGCATAATTAGATAGTAACTTACCAAATTTCCTGTTTCTACGAAGCAAGCATGTTGACGAACAGCTATACCAATTTTTCTTTTTGTAGGGAAGCAAGCATGTTGACGAATAACTATTTCCTAGAATCTTCTATATATTAGCAAATAAAAGTTTTTTTCCTTCTTATTGGTCCATATTTCAAACGAAAATAGACTCTTTAACAACCACACTTTCTTGTATTTTTTAAATTTAATTCTCTTTTTTTTTTTTGATATTTTCAAAAAAATATATATACTATTTTACTCTTTATTTATTAATATTGAGTCAATATTTTTGAAAAATATAATAAGTAAATATATTTAAGACTTTATTAATTAATAGAAATGAAATGATAAATTTATTATATTAATAATTATTTTTTTAATAGGTGTATTAAGTTAAAATTTGACAGATATATAAAAACGAAGAAAGTATCTCAAAAGTTCAAAAAAAAAATCTATTTATTTTCGGATCATTTTCATTTTGAACTTTTGACTATTTATGCTGAGACTGTCGGAAAATAAAAAGGCATTTCTCCTAATGTGGACCTTTAATAAAGAAAGAAGGTTATATTTGTATTCTGGCTATTAAAAGAAAGTTTAAAGTAGGTCAGAATTTAATTCATTGATGTTTACTATATTCTAATTTATTTGTTCTTTTATAATTTTGAAGTATCTAATAAAATATTTTTATTTATTTATTCTGGACTTTTGGCTAACATATCAAACAAAAAAGAAAATTTGATTCAAAATATCTTGATACAATTTCTATATATCAAATAGAGTGAACTATGTTTTTATGGGTTGATTTTGTCTTCCTTGCACGTAAATGACTTAGGATCGTATAATTTGTTGTCATAAAAGATTATTAATTTTTACTTGTCTATTATTTTTTAAAAAAAAGTGATTAGTTAAGATGGTGTCATGTAGGTCGAAAAGGATTATTAATAAAATAAGTTTAGGAGGGTAATAGACCTTTATTATATAGTATAAGTATGTCTCTAAAATTTCAAACGTAAATTGAGAAGGTATTTGTGCATTAGCCCTTTTTTCAATAATAAAGCGTTTTCCACCTTGAAAAATAATTCTAATTATGATTTTTTTAAACTAGACAAATCCTAACATTTGTCTTCTTTCTTTGCGATCCTGACTAATTTTCACAGATTAACTTTAATTTTATTTTTATCTTTAATGAAAGGAGATGAATATTTATTAGAAGTAAAATGGAAAAAGCAATTCAAAGGAGAATAAGTAGTAAGTTTGGTATTGATACTAAAAATTGCTTACTTTTAAAAACACATTCTTAAAATAGCTTTTTAGAAAAGTGTTTTCGTAAAAAAATAATTTATATTTGACTAATTTATTTGAGAAGTGTTTTTCATAAACAAATTATATTTGACTATATCTTTTTTTAAAAAATATTTTTAGAAATCAAATCACGAGAAAAAAAATATCAATGTACTTTTAATATTAAAATTATCTTACAGAGAGAAACTATTATAAATATCTATAATTGTTATTTTTATTGATTCAAAATGTATAAGTTCAAATTTTCAATCAATATCACACCTTTTTTTTTTTTCAAAAGGGCTGAAATCTCTAATTGTTAATATTTTTTCCCTTTTCCTAATCTTGCAAAAATATTGATGTTTAACTTTTTTTAATTCTGCAAAAAAATATGTAAAATGATATTTAAAATATTAATGTATAAACTTAAAATAAGAAAACAGCATATAAAAATATTTTTGGGACCAATAGAAAAAGTCATCGATCGAAGTGGGTGTATGATGTTTTCTTTTGCCGTCCAATTTCCGGTGTCAGATGACAATAAAGTATCGCTTGGTATAAAGATTCATAATTCATTAATTAATGATGTAGATATTAGCATAGTAGGTATAAATAGAGCAGAGATAAGTAATGCAAAATTTATTTTTATTAAATGTTTGATTTATTTTTTTCCACCTTATCTTGTGTTTGGATTAAAGCTCTATAGAAAATTATTTTTCAATTATATTCTTAAATTATTATGTAATTGGATCAAGGTACATAATTATCGGATAATATTATTTTTTATAACCTTCTAACTAGCTATCGAAAGTACAATTTAGTTTCTTGTTTGTAATTTTTTTCACTTGAATTATTTGAGTTGAGAATGAATAATTGTCATTTTAATGAATTGATCACTCACAAAAAGTCATTTTTCAATTAAAAAAAAATAAACTATCTATTTTTAAAATTGAAAAATGGTCAACAATGATAAAATTTAATAAACCATCTACATGTACAATTGCAAGTTTTAGTTTTAATATTTATGTAAATTTTTAAAATTGATTAAATACAAATAATTAGTAAACCAAGCAAATATATATATATATATACACAAACAAACACACACACATTCAATTTAGATCACAAACTTCATATACAAATATACAACTCACGTTTTTTCAAACTTTGTATTGAATTTATTAGTAACCAACAACTCTCTCTAAATAATTTGTAAGCTAATTTATTTAAATAAACTTACTAGTAGAAATATAAATCATAAAATCAACAAAATACACAAAATGAATTCGATTCAAATTTACTTGTTTGTTCTCTTAAGTATCCTTGTGTGCATCAAAGCTGAAAAGATGACTTACATGGCAAGCTATTGTCCAAATACAACTAGTGGTTATGCAGAAGGAAGCAAATTTCAGTTCAATCTTAACCGCTTGTTGTACAGATTATTGTACAATAATGCTAGCAATTACATCTACGCAAATCCTAGCGTAGATGAAGTTCATGGATTGTATCTCTGTAGAGGAGACGTTGCGCCCAAAGACTGCCAAAACTGTATCGACATGGCTACTGAGAGGATCCAACGCGAATGTCCGCACAAAAAACAGGCAGTTATATGGTATGATCAGTGTTTGGTTCGCTATTCTGATATACCTGACTTCGCATCCACGTTTAATGTCTCGTCTTATTATTGGATCGATTACAACTCGGAGAGCTTTTCATGGACGACGCAAGTGAAAGGGATTTCAGATGCAATGTTTGATAACCTTACTCCTAGAGTTACAAATGATTTGAAATATGCGGAGAGTTTAGATGAAATCACACCGTTGTTATTGTCTCAGAAGTTGTATGGAATGGTGCAGTGTATACCAGATTTGTCAGCTGAAGATTGTCGCGCTTGCCTCAAGGGTGCGCGGTCTGTAATACCTAAATCTGTACCTCGTGAGTGTAGAGTTGTACATGAGAGCTGCCATTTAAGCTATCAATTCAAAAATGCTGAGAAAGGGAGCGCGGGAGCACCACCACCGCCATCACCAACACCGTGGGACAAAGACCAAGGTAATAACAACATCTTCTCGTTTACTACTTCTGTTTTAATTTATTTGTCTTGATTACTTTTCTTTTTTAGTCCGTTTGGAAAAAGGTAGGACATTAGTTCTGAGTTAAGATCGAGATTAGTTAGCCGCTTAATGAAATGATTAGAGATAATCCACTGTTCAATTGAAAAAGGAAAAGATGTTTTCCCAATTCTCTACTGTTCCATTGGCGAAGCTTGAGCTTCAAGCCTTCGTGTGGAAAATTTAACATAAAATTAAAGGGCATTTTAGTATATTATACTTCACATATAATATATGTGGTGAAATCAGGTGCTAAAAATAAGTTAGGTAAATATAGAATTTTTTTTAAAACTAAGTCATTATATAAAACAATTTATCAAAGTAATATATTTTTCTAAAATTTTACAAAACTAGTATAAACGTATTTCATGGTAACGTTTTAAGGTGTATTTTATTTTTAAAAAACTAACAGCATTAGGTTGATATACGTCACTGTAAGTAACGTTTTACTTTTAAAACGTTATTTTCAGTAACGTTTTACTCCTAAAACGTTACTATGAGTAACGTATATCAATCTGACGCAATCAACTTTTAAAAAATAAAATATATCCTAAAACGTTACTATGAAATACGTTTATACTAGTTTTTGTAAAATTTTAGAAAAACATATTATTTTGGTGAATGACTTTATATAATGGCTTAGTTTGGTTAAAACCTCGGTAAATATGTGATCTCAGTTAATTAAATATTTTATGTAAATATTTTTAAAATTTGGTATAAATATTACCTAGGGTTCAGTTTTTTTTATTAGTGCAGTCACATGCTAGAGTTAATGGCACAAACAAATTGAAACAAAGGTTACTTGTTAAGTTGCCTGTAGTGATTTTACTTCTAGATATGGAGGCCTTAAATATTCCCGCGTCTTCCACAGTAAACTAATTACTTCAAAAAGATCAATTTTTAAAGAGAGAATTATTGAAATTATTTATGAACTTGGGGTAACTAAATACACCCCATATATTTCTGATCTGGCACATGATTTTGCAAGTGGTTTGAACCACTTGTAGAACATTTAATTCTTAATAAAAAGTAAAAAAAAAGGTGTTTGTCTAGTTTCCGGTGAGACCTTTGATTTTGCGAAGGCCTGAGGTCTCCGTCTTCTTTGCTTGAAGCTCAGGTATTCTTCCTTTACCCACTTATGTGGTGAAAATATTCCTCGTGAAAATTTAAAGATATTATTTTATTCATGTTGCAAGATTGGTGTATTAAATTTAGTTAGTCAAGTAAAATGATGTTTTTAAGGCTATAAATACTTCGAGAATGAAACTAATAATTTAAGCTAAATTAACACGATATATTTTTATCACTTCTCTCATTTTTTATAAAGAAAGAAAAACTTTAAAAATATTAATCTTTGACATGCTATTTTGTGTTTTCAGGGGAAATTACTTGGAATACCAAGGTTATCTGTATCGTCATAGGTATTATAGCACTGCTGGCCGTTGTATTGACAGGATCTTGCCTTTACCTTAAGAGAAGAAATAGAAGAAGAACTGAGAGAGGTAACACAAAATTAAAATTATTGGTTTAAAAGAAAATAATACTCTCTCTGTTTCAATTTATGTGACATATTTCAGATTTTGAAATCAAATAAGTTTTTTTATCAATAATTTTTCATATATCTTTTAAATATTTTAAACTGTAAATTATTATAACTTGTATTACTTTTTACGTAGTCTATATATATATATATATATATATATAAATTTCATTTCAAAAATTTCGAAGATTAATATATATAAAGTTGAATATTTGTAGAGAGGATGCAAAGGAGACGACTAATTCAATTGCTTGACATGGAAGGAAACTTACTTGATGAATTTTAATTGATGGATTTGATTAAGTTGTTATTTTGTTTTAATGTCAATTTTTGTTCTGCTTCTTGCTATTTACCCCTCTTCTTGTTGTGTGATTACAGGTGTGAAATACAATAAATCTCTATCTTTTCCTTGTTATATTTTTCTTTTGGTATAGAAATGATTTTATTAAAAAAAATCAATATCGAATCGATAACTTAGTAATTCTTTTTATCAAACCTGGTCGTAATCCAATAACCTAATAACACTTTTTCGATTCGATATCAATCAATTTTATTTTTGCACAGCCAAAAATGCTTAGATATATAATGCAAAAATATACAAGTCAAGTATTAATATGAACTTCAACGGCAGTATTTTCCATAATCTTGTCAACAATATTCAAATTAGTTGAAGCCAATTCTTTAGTGGAAAATAATTTACTCATTTGGTTTCCATCCTTCAGATGCTCAACTATAGATTATTTGCTCAGAAAATCACTAATTATTAATTTAAAAATTACTCAACTATAGAACCCATTGCATTACTAATCGAAAAACAAAATTATTAGATACAAATCGAGTAGTTATTTTTTATCATCTCTTACTAAATTATTTAGATGAATATCTATTTATTTCTTAAAATTTTGGTTAAAATAAATTTTTGTTAGTAAATCTTAATGAAAAAATAAATTAAATAGATTGAATGACTTTGTAAATAAGAGCCTGTTTGGCTCAGCTTAAAAGCTGGTCAAACTGACTTAAAAGCTGGTTTTTAACTTATTTAGCTGTTTGACAATACTTAAAATAACTTATTTTAAGTTAAAAAAAAAGTTATTTTAAGCCAAAAGTTAAAAGCTGGGGTAAGAGTGTTTTTTCTTTTTTAGCTTATAAGCTGTTTTAAGTTGACCACATTTTTATCTTTTTGCCCTTAATTTTTTGTACAATCTCCAAATTATCCACATAACCCTAACATCTCTTTCTTTCATTTTTCCCTTTTCACGTTTGGCATAGCAACTTTAGCACTTTTATCCAAACGCATAACTGCTTATTTTAAAAATAAGTTTCAGCACTTTCAAAAGTACTTTTTTAAAGCTGTTTTTATTAAGCCCATCCAAACGGGCCCTAAATCATTTTTTAATTGATTGATTTTATAAGTAAAACACTTTTAATTGAATGACTTTTGAGTTAAAATCAAAATTTAGTAATTTTCTATATAAAAAAAAAAGACATACTTGAGTGATCTACCAAGAAAAAAAACTTATGTAAAGTAACTTTTAAATTAAAAATCAAAATTTAATAATTTTATAAGAAAAAACTCATAATTGATTAACCATCTCATATATTATATGACTAATTTTACCATCCAATAAAATCATCTGTTAGTTGTAAATTTAATGTTTCATTTAAAGCTTTATATGAAATCAGGAATCCCCCCACAGCCCCCACCGACCTCTAAGGACTCATTTGTTTTCATTAAGATTAAAATGTTTAAATTTGAATACGCATCTGAATATTAAAATTTATATTAAGATTCAGGTGTTTTGATCTAAATACACATCTAAATATTAAGATGTGGTCTCTAAATCTGAACACTAAATAATTAATATTGTTTGTTTTTCAAAATCTGAATGTGCATGTGAAATTAACATTAAATTAATAAAATATCATAAAAATTTCAATTCAACAAAACATATAGCTTTTGATAAAAAAAAGTTTTAAAAGTTTTAATAATCATGATTTGGAAGTACAATATTTTTCATTCGAAAATCTTGATAAACGACAATACACCAACAATGTTTTTGACACAGTAAATACAAGAAAATTATTAATATAAAATTTTTTTGTAAGGATTTATGAAAACTTACCAGTTCGAAAAAAAGGTGTTTGATTCTGAAAAGTGAGAAAGAAAGTTTTTAGTTATAACATAAAAAGGCACGCTTAAAGTAGAAAAGCAATGATTTATTATTTGATAACTTATTAAATGAGTCTGAATGTTGTTAAGATTTTCCTACAGAGATGATTCATTCAGACCTCTTCAGAAGCATTAAGAATCTTTTTAAAAATAAAACAAATGAACTTAATGGGCTGAATCTGAATGATTCAAATTCAGACCTAAAAATCAAACGTACTTAATAAGCTGAATGAAAATGATTAAGATTCAAACCTCATTAAGTGCAAACAAATGAGGTCTAAGTTAGGCAAACTGACTGTTCGTTTAAAGACATAAGGGTGATATAATAAAATTTTAAAATATATATAATTTTCTTATAAATAGAAATAGGTATAAGATCGGTGGGATAATATTTCAGGAGTGAGAGAAATAATTAATTTTGTAGGAGAAAATAGTTAGCCTGATAAATTTTGTTAGCCTGTAGGGTTCAAAGTTAAATTTAACAATTTTTCTTACGGAAAAGGGTCTAAAATACCCTCAAAGAATTGGAAATGGTACAAAATTACCCTCCATCCACCTACTGGCTCGAAAATACCCTTCCCACCCACCTATTGGGTCCAAAATACCTTTGTCATCCACCTTTTGGTTCAAAATTAACCACTTATTTAATGGTTTTATATTTAAACTATTTAAATATTTTTTAAATATGTGGCGCCCAACTATTTGTTATAATTTAACTTATTAGTATAATTTATAAATCAAATCACTACCCACCCATTTACTAATAAAACCCTCCAAATTAATAAACCCGTCACATAATTAATGCAACAACATAAAAGCTACTGCCAATTCAGTGTTTTTAAAAATTTGAGGCGAAAATATCTATAGAAGTAAATTATCATACATTCAAGTGTCTAAATAAAAATTACCGATAAACTTAAAAGTCTGACTATGTTCATCTTAATTATTCTTACGTCTCAATTATGTCATGTTACTTCATAGGTAACTTTTTTTCAGAATAATATATTAAAGGTTTTAAAACAAATCATAAATATTTATAATTATATTTTAAAAAAATGCATGAATTAATTCGGGATGTATTACTTCTTTACCTTTAATCATAAATTTATAATTCAATATTGAAAGAGAATCTTATTGAAAGTGCCCTCCTAAATAAGCGACTCAACCTAAATTTAACTGGGGCTTCGATTCGGACTCGAATAATTTTGGATGTAATTTTCAAAAATCTATAATTTCATTGTGTTTTAGTAGTGTTTATGACGATTTGATGTTATAATTAGATAATTAATTGGGTGGGTTTAGTTAGTAATGGGTGAGTAGTGGATTGATTTATAAATTATACTAATAAGTTAAATTATAACAAATAGTTGAGCGTCACGTATTTAAAAAATATATTTAAATAGTTTAAATATAAAACTGTTAAATAAGTGGTCAATTTTGAACCCAAAGGTGGATGACAAGGGTATTTTGGAGCCAATAGGTGGATGAAAAGGGCATTTTGGAGCCAATAAGTGGATGAAGGGTAATTTTGTACCATTTTCAATACTTTAAGGGTATTTTAGGTCCTTTTTCGTTTTTCTTATTAATTTGTCAAGTTTAAGATAAAAGATCGAAATAAATATTTTTTTGTTAAATATAAACATATCATTTCCATTAAATGAATATATAACGGATTAAAATAAATACATTTTTTATATATTAAAAATTATTTTAATAAAATAAAATATATTAAAGGTAAAAAATCATTTTCTCCGTCTAACAACCTAAAAGAAAGACTGGACGAGTGACTAAGGCTCAGAAAATCAAGTTGATATATAAACATTTAATCCCTAAATATGTAATATCTTGTGTATAAATCTTTTATAAATAACAATATAGGACATGAGTGTCACGACCCAAAACCGATCGCGACTGGCACCCACATTTACCCTCCTATGTGAGCGAACCAACCAATCTAAACCTTAACATTTCAATATAATATCAACAGAAAGTAATGCGGAAGACTTAACTCATTAATAAAAACCAAATCAATAACTATTATTCCCCAAAATCTGGAAGTCATCACCACAAGAACATCTACGATCAAATGACTAAACTAAGAGTATTCTAAAAGCTAAAAATACATAAGAAGCTAGTCCATGCCGGAAGTTCAAGGCATCAAGACTTGAAGAAGAAGATCCAGTCCAAGCTAGAAGCATTAGCTCACCCTGAATTTCCGATGTAGTAAGACTGGCTTGAATTACTGTTGAGTCGAAGACGACAGCACGTTTGCTGCACTCCACGAATAACAAAGAAGAAAACAATAAAAAGTAGGGGTCAGTACAAAACACGGGTACTGAGTAGATATCATCGGCCAACTCAAAATAGAAAACAATATATACCAAGTAATATCATAAAATCAACTATAATACTCAACATGTAGCAACAACAAGCACTATATCATTAACAATTACCGTCAAGTTCACACATGAGGACTCAAGCCTCAATACCATACTCATTTGGGAATCATGTTCATTAGATTGAGTGTATTAACATCTTTCAAGATTCATTATCTTTATTTCTCTTGTGTCGGTACGTGACACTCCGCTCCCTCATATTCATTAATCCTCTTGTGTCGGTACGTGACACTCCGATCCCCTAAATCTACGTGTCGGTTCGTGACACCCGATCCCCTAAATCTACGTGTCGGTTCGTGACACCCGATCCCTAAATCTACGTGTCAGTTCGTGACACCCGATCCCCTAAATCTACGTGTCGGTTCGTGACACCCGATCCCCTAAATCTACGTGTCGGTTCGTGACACCCGATCCCCTAAATCTACGTGTCGGTTTGTGACACCCGATCCCCTAAATCTACGTGTCGATTCGTGACACCCGATCCCCTAAATCTACGTGTCGGTTCATGACACCCGATCCCCTAATCTCATTTTATCAATTTATCAAGCCTTCTCTTATACCAAGGCATCATCAATCTCATTACTTTAGTTCATCAAGCCTTCTTTCATACCAAGGCATCATCATTAACAAGAGATTAGGTTTTTATCAAGATTTGAGATTCAATAGCTTCATCATGCTTATTTCATCACAATCATATAATCACATTCATATAATCACATTCATATAATCACATTCATGCATGCATACAATTAAGCACATAGAAGGGTTTACAATACTACCCAATTCATATCATTCTCTATTAAGAGTTTACTATGAAAGCATAAAACCATAAACTACCTCCACCGAAGACTAGTGATCCAGCAAGCAAATTCCCAAAGCTTTGTTCTTCTTTCTTCCTCGTTCGATTCTCCCTCTCTCTCTCATTCAACTTTCTCTTTCTTTCTCTTGTTCTTTCTATTTTCTTTATTCAAACCCTCTTTCTTTTACCCTAATTAGTATATAATTAAGAATAAAAGATGATAATAATAACCCACTAATTAACTTAAGGTTACCTCTTTTAATCCCCCAAGTAATTAGACTTTTTATAATTAAAGCAGGAATAGTCAAAAACGTCCCTTAAAACGTATAAAGAAATTCGACCCAGCCTGGGATTGCGTAGCCCGTGACGGGCCGTCGTGCCTGCGACGGTCCGTCCTGCTGTCCGTCACATGCTACAGAAACTCGATTTTAAGTGAATGGCCTGTGACGGGCCGTCGAGCCTGCGACGGTCCGTCCTGCCACTCCGTCACGAAGTTCTGAGAGTCGATTTTCAGTACCCAATTTCAGATTTTCTAAGTGTTTTGAAACGAGACCCTGCGACGGTCCGTCGTGCCCATGACGGTCCGTCGTGGGGTCCGTCGCCTCAGCCTATTTTTCCAGAAATAAAATCTGCTGCTCAAAACGACTAAACAGGTCGTTACAATAGATACCAATTTACCCATCGTTCGTCCCCGAACGATCACAAGAAGGAAAACAAGGGCGAAAAGGAGTACCTGAATCTGTAAACAGGTGTGGGTATCTTTCTCGCATATCGACCTCCTTCTCCCAAGTTGCTTCTTCAACCGGCCGATTCTTCCATTGCACCTTGATGGATGCAATCTCCCTTGATCTCAACTTGCGAATTTCCCTATCTAGAATGGCAACAGGTTCCTCCTCATAAGACAAATTCTCATCAAGCAAAACTGAATCCTAACGAATAATATAGTTTCCATCCCCATGGTATCTTTTCAACACCGACACATGGAATACCGGATGCACTCCGGACAGCCCTGGAGGCAAGGCTAACTCATAAGCCACCTCCCCTACTCGTTTAAGTACTTCGAAGGGACCAATATACCTTGGGCTTAGTTTATCTCTTTTACCAAACCGCATCACCCCTTTCATTGGTGAAACTTTCAACAAGACTTGTTCACCCTCCATGAACTCTAAGTCTCTAACCTTTCGATCTGCATATTCCTTTTGTCTACTTTGCGCCGCTAGAAGCTTTTCTTGAATAGACTTCACTTTCTCTATCGAATCCCTCAAAAGGTCAGTACCCCAAGGTCTAACCTCGAATGCATCAAACCAACCAATGGGAGACCTACATCTCCTCCCATACAATGCTTCAAATGGGGCCATATCAATGCTTGAGTGATAGCTATTGTTGTAGGAGAACTCCGCTAAGGGTAAGAAGCTATCCCAATGACCATCAAATTCTATCACACATGCACGAAGCATATCCTCCAACACTTGAATCGTCCACTCAGACTGACCATCGGTCTGAGGATGGAACACAGTACTAAGGTCCAACCTAGTACCCAATTCCGCATGCAATGTTTTCCAAAACTTAGAAGTAAACTGAGTACCTCTATCCGATATAATGGAGAGTGGAACCCCATGCAATCGCACCACTTCCGAGATGTAAAGTTTCGCTAACTTCTCTGCATTGTAAGTCACCTTGACCGGAATGAAGTGAGCAGACTTTGTTAACCTATCAGCAATTACCCAAATAGAATCAAACTTTCCCAATGTCTTTGGAAGACCAACCACGAAATCCATTGCAATCCTTTCCCACTTCCATTCAGGAATGGGCATTCTCTGAAGTGTTCCTCCC
Organism: Solanum lycopersicum; assembly: GCF_036512215.1. Taxonomy (NCBI): domain Eukaryota; kingdom Viridiplantae; phylum Streptophyta; class Magnoliopsida; order Solanales; family Solanaceae; genus Solanum; species Solanum lycopersicum. Next base: position 58,927,291 of record NC_090802.1, on the reverse strand, counting down.
GGCCTCTGGTGTTCATACTTTACTTGCTGACAGTTTGGACATTTGGCAATAAAATCCACAATATCCCGCTTCATTCTACTCCACCAAAAGTGTTGCTTTAGGTCACGATACATCTTGGTTGCACCCGGATGTATCGAATATCTTGAACTATGAGCCTCTGTCAGAATAGTGTTGATCAAATCATCGACGCGGGGTACACATACCCTTCCCTTAATCCTCAGAACACCTTCCTCATCGATTGTTGCTTCTTTAGTCTCTCCTTGCAACACTTTATCTCGGATCCGAATCAATTTCTCATCATTAAACTGTTTCCCCTTGATCTTGTCAAGAAAAGAAGATCTCGCCTCCACACTGGCCAACAATCCTCCCTTCTCATTTACTTCTAACCTCATCAAGTCGTTAGCCAGAGTCTGAACTTCTCTAGCCAATGGGCGTCTAGAAGCTTGCAAGTGAGCTAGACTTCCCATGCTTCCCGCCTTTCTACTTAAAGCATCCGCTACAACATTCGCCTTCCCCGGATGATACAAAATAGTGATGTCGTAGTCCTTCAGTAGTTCCATCCATCTCCTCTGTCTCAAGTTCAAATCTTTCTGAGTAAAGACATACTGAAGGCTACGATGATCCGTGTAGACCTCACACTTAACCCCATATAAATAGTGTCTCCATTGCTTGAGTGCAAACACTACCGCGGCCAATTCCAAATCATGAGTTGGGTAGTTACGTTCATACACTTTTAATTGTCTTGAAGCATAAGCAATCACATTCTTCTCTTGACAAATCGACGGTAATAGCTAGCTAACCCAACAAAGCTCTTTATTTCTGACACATTAGTAGGTCTTACCCAATTCTTTACTGTCTCGATCTTAGAAGGATCCACCATCACTCCATCCTTAGAAACCACGTGCCCCAAGAAGGACACTGCATCTAGCCAAAACTCACACTTAGAGAACTTGGCATAAAGCTTTTTCTCCCTCAACATTTCCAATACCATTCTCAAATGCTCCTCATGTTCTTTCTTGCTCTTTGAGTATATCAATATATCATCAATAAATACGATCACGAAGAGGTCCAAATATGGCTTAAAAATCCCGTTCATCAAGCTCATGAACGCAGCAGGGGCATTCGTAAGACCAAAAGACATCACTACAAATTCGTAATGCCCATACCTCGTTCGAAAAGCAGTCTTTGGCACATCCGTTGCCCGTATTTTCAATTGATGATAACCGGATCTCAAGTCAATCTTAGAGAAGACACAAGCACCTTGTAACTGATCGAACAAGTCATCAATGCGAGGAAGAGGATACTTGTTCTTTATAGTTACCTTGTTCAACTGTCGGTAGTCTATGCACATCCGAAAACTCCCATCCTTCTTCTTCACAAACAAAACCGGAGCACCCCAAGGAGATGCACTTGGTCTAATGAAGCCTTTGCTCAACAATTCTTGAAGTTGGGCTTTTAACTCTCTTAACTCCGCGGGAGCCATTCTATAAGGGGGTATAGAGATGGGGCGAGTGCCCGGTTCAAGATCAATGCAGAAGTCAATATCCCTATCTGGTGGCATACCAGGAAGATCTGCAGGGAACACATCCAGAAACTCACGGACCACCGAAACCGACTCAATCGAAGGCACTTGGGTAGTGTCATCCTTGAGATGTGCCAAGAAAGCTAAACACCCTTTACTAACCATTTTCTTAGCACGAAGAAAGGAGATGATACGCACCGGATTGGAAGTGTAGTCACCCTCCCACACTAACGGATCTGTCCCAGGCTTGGCTAACGTCACCGTTTTAGCATTACAATCCAAGATCGCAAATTGCGGAGAAATCCAAGTCATACCCAGAATTACATCAAAATCAACCATTTCTAAGATAACCAAATCTACATAAGTGTTGTTCCCCACAAAGTTCACCAAACAAGACCTATATACTTTTTCAACTACCACCGACTCACCCACCGGAGTAGAAACACGAATAGGCATATCAAGTAATTCACAATGTAAATTTAGACCATTTGCAAATGAGGAAGATACATAAGAAAATGTGGATCCAGGATCAAACAATACAGAAGCCATGCAATCACAAATCAAAAGATTACCTGTGATGACAGCATCTGATGTCTCCGCTTCAGATCTCCCAGGAAAAGCATAACAATGGGCCCTTTCGTTTGTTTGTCCGTTTCCCCTACCATGTTGTGATGTAGTGGCTCCAGTTTGCCCATCACCCCGACCATTTTGGTGACCACCATTACCTCGACCACCGCGTCCTCCAGAATAACGGCCTCTACCATGACCACCTCTACCTCTAGCTATTAGGGGTCTATAGCTCTGTTTTGGACAATTCCTCCTAATATGTCCGGTCTCTCCACATCCATAACACTCTCTAGATTCAAGCATTGGTCTCTCAGAGGAGTGTTGACCGGTCTGAGGTGGACCCCCAACTACAGTCTGTAGTGAAGACTGAATGGGTCGAACTGAGTAACCTCCGGAACCCTGTCCTCTAGAGTAAGAACCATTAAACTCACCTCCTTTTCGAAACCTCTTTGATGTCGATGCCATGGTGAATTCATCTGGCTTCACTCCTTCCACCTCTACCACGAAATCTACCACTTCTTGAAAGGATTTTGCCGTAGCCGCTACCTGTAAGGCTGAAATCCGCAACTCTGACCTCAACCCCTTCACAAAACGACGAATCCGCTCTTGTGGACTGAAACAAAGTTGGGTGGCATATCTGGATAGTGCACGAAACTTAGCCTCATATGCATTGACCGACATCCTACCTTGCTCTAAGCTCAAGAACTCATCCCTTTTCCTATCCCTCAAAGTCCGGGGGATATACTTCTCCATAAACAAGTTAGAGAATGAGGCCCAAGTCATAGGTGTTGCCTCTGTCGGTTGACACTCAACATGTGACCGCCACCACATTTTGGCGTTCCCTTGAAACTGATAACTCACGAACTCAACACCAAACCGTTTTACTATACCCATCTTGTGTAGTAGCTCATGACAGTCAACCAGAAAATCGTAAGCATCCTCAGATTCAGCACCCTTGAAGACTGGAGGTTTCAATTTCAAGAACTTACTGAAAAGTTCATGCTGATCACTTGTCATTATAGGCCCTGTAGTCAGACGAGGAAATGTGCCTATTTCCAATGGAACATCCATGCGGGGAGCCATAGTAGCTGCACGTTGTACCTCCGTACCCTGAGGTGCTGGTGCAGAAAACACTGGAGGTGCTTGACCTTGATCTGATAACCCACTAAGATAAGCAAGAACCTGATTGATCATGTCTGGGGTAGGTTGGGGAGGCAATTCCTCATTCTGTACTTGTTCAGTCTCCCCTTCCTCACCCTCTCTTACTACTTCCTCAGTCGGTGGAGGAGTCACTGCCCTAGTATCCGATGGGCTAGGTGCTCGTCCCCTTCCTCTAGAGGACGTCCTCCCACGACCTCTACCACGGCCTCTTGCCGTTGTTCTTCCTCGAGCTACAGCCCCAGTGGCTGGCTCAGACGCACCCTGTTCCGCCGGTGCTGGTGTTGGTGTTGGCGTAGTCGTTGCTCTAGTTCTAACCATCTGCGAAAGAGAGTGAAGATGGTCAGATACCAATTTGTATCACCTAGATACCAATTGGATTCAAGTAGTAGCACGAAAGAAAGAATGAAAGAATGGAATTTTCCTAAAGTCTTATAGCCTCTCAAAGAAAAGTAAAGGCGTCCCCCTACCGTTCCTTAAGACTCTACTAGACTCGTTCTTGTGTGATGAGACCAACGAACCTAATGCTCTGATACCAAGTTTGTCACGACCCAAAATCGATCGCGATTGGCACCCACATTTACCCTCCTATGTGAGCGAACCAACCAATCTAAACCTTAACATTTCAATATAATATCAACAGAAAGTAATGCGGAAGACTTAACTCATTAATAAAAACCAAATCAATAACTATTATTCCCCAAAATCTGGAAGTCATCACCACAAGAACATCTACGATCAAATGACTAAACTAAGAGTATTCTAAAAGCTAAAAATACATAAGAAGCTAGTCCATGCCGGAAGTTCAAGGCATCAAGACTTGAAGAAGAAGATCCAGTCCAAGCTAGAAGCATTAGCTCACCCTGAATTTCCGATGTAGTAAGACTGACTTGAATTACTGTTGAGTCGAAGACGACGGCACGTTTGCTGCACTCCACGAATAACAAATAAGAAAACAATAAAAAGTAGGGGTCAGTACAAAACACGGGTACTGAGTAGATATCATCGGCCAACTCAAAATAGAAAACAATATATACCAAGTAATATCATAAAATCAACTATAATACTCAACATGTAGCAACAACAAGCACTATATCATTAACAATTACCGTCAAGTTCACACATGAGGACTCAAGCCTCAATACCATACTCATATTGGGAATCATGTTCATTAGATTGAGTGTATTAACATCTTTCAAGATTCATTATCTTTATTTCTCTTGTGTCGGTACGTGACACTCCGCTCCCTCATATTCATTAATCCTCTTGTGTCGGTACGTGACACTCCGATCCCCTAAATCTACGTGTCGGTTCGTGACACCCGATCCCCTAAATCTACGTGTCGGTTCGTGACACCCGATCCCTAAATCTACGTGTCAGTTCGTGACACCCGATCCCCTAAATCTACGTGTCGGTTCGTGACACCCGATCCCCTAAATCTACGTGTCGGTTCGTGACACCCGATCCCCTAAATCTACGTGTCGGTTTGTGACACCCGATCCCCTAAATCTACGTGTCGGTTCGTGACACCCGATCCCCTAAATCTACGTGTCGGTTCATGACACCCGATCCCCTAATCTCATTCTATCAATTTATCAAGCCTTCTCTTATACCAAGGCATCATCAATCTCATTACTTTAGTTCATCAAGCCTTCTTTCATACCAAGGCATCATCATTAACAAGAGATTAGGTTTTTATCAAGATTTAAGATTCAATAGCTTCATCATGCTTATTTCATCACAATCATATAATCACATTCATATAATCACATTCATATAATCACATTCATGCATGCATACAATTAAGCACATAGAAGGGTTTACAATACTACCCAATTCATATCATTCTCTATTAAGAGTTTACTATGAAAGCATAAAACCATAACCTACCTCCACCGAAGACTAGTGATCCAGCAAGCAAATTCCCAAAGCTTTGTTCTTCTTTCTTCCTCGTTCGATTCTCCCTCTCTTTCTCGTTCAACTTTCTCTTTCTTTCTCTTGTTCTTTCTATTTTCTTTATTCAAACCCTCTTTCTTTTACCCTAATTAGTATATAATTAAGAATAAAAGATGACAATAATAACCCACTAATTAACTTAAGGTTACCTCTTTTAATCCCCCAAGTAATTAGACTTATTAACATTAACCCTCTAACTTTATAATTAAAGCAGGAATAGTCAAAAACGTCCCTTAAAACGTATAAAGAAATCCGACCCAGTCTGGGATTGCGTAGCCCGTGACGGGCCGTCGTGCCTGCGACGGTCCGTCCTGCTGTCCGTCACATGCTACAGAAACTCGATTTTAAGTGAATGGCCTGTGACGGGCCGTCGAGCCTGCGACGGTCCGTCCTGCCACTCCGTCACGAAGTTCTGAGAGTCGATTTTCAGTACCCAATTTCAGATTTTCTAAGTGTTTTGAAACGAGACCCTGCGACGGTCCGTCGTGCCCATGACGGTCCGTCGTGGGGTCCGTCGCCTCAGCCTATTTTTCCAGAAATAAAATCTGCTGCTCAAAACGACTAAACAGGTCGTTACAATGAGTTGTTTGACGAGAAAAAACTTTGTTAGTAATTAATAAAAGGGAAAAGGCCTGATACTCCTTTAACTTCGCTATTTAGCGTTGATATATTTCTTGTTATAAAAATTACTCTTTTATATTTTTATTGTTATACAAATAGTTTATATATATCTAGACAGTAACAAAGTAAACAAATGAGTTTTAAATTATTCTTTTCGACTTTTAATTTTTTTTAAAAGGATCATGTGGGATATATATGATCCATTTAGGAGAGTTCAAGGTATATTTTAAATTTTTCCATATAATTTATAACTAATTTTGTGTGACTATATTATAATTTAAAACTATTTTCTTGCTATTATATTGTAATTTAGTTTTTGTATTTGTAAAAAAAAGAGGCATTTATAATAAAATTACAAGAAAATTAGTGATATATGTAAATAAATTTGACCATGAAAATAACAAAATTTAATCATAAAAAAAAAAGTAAAAAAAAAAGGACGTGTGAGGATGATTAAATATATCCCGTACAAATTATAAATTAATTTTCTTTTACTTTCATTAGAAAAAAAAGAAGAGAAATATGTAAACTCAAGATTTGAAGTCTTTGGTGCACCAATATAAACATAGCATATGAGGTTTAACCTAAAATAAAAATAAAAACAATATAAAATAGGCTAAATACAAACACTTCAATGTTTTTAAAAATAGATACACATATATACATATGATTTTTTCAAAAGTTAACGAGTGCATCTCCGCTCTATCCATATAGTGTGGGTCCGTCCCTTTAATAACAATACAACCACAATTAATATGAGTTCGGAGCCTAAAGGGTATAAAATATTTAAAAAAAAATTCAAAACGATATATAAAATTTTATATTAACCAAAATAAATAGTTGTAGAAACATCTTTAGTGATTATTAATAGTATTACAACACTTTCTTTATTTCTTCATTTTTAAGAGTTATTGTGATATCTATTTATTATATGAAATTAAATAAATAATGATTACGCTTAGCTCTTAATAATTATATATCAAGTATAATATTAGATGGAATCAATCAAAATAAAAATAAAAATTTATATGTATATTTAACTTTTGTATATTGAAATACTTTTTAATTTTGTGATCTTAAATATGCTTTATAAAAAAAATTTGAATTTCAAATTTTTTTTAAAACAAAATAAAAAAAAGTTTATATAAATCGAAAAGGAGGGATTCAAATATTAAAAACGAAATATATATGTGTTATTATTAAATGATCTCTCATATATATTTTTTTCAAAGAAATCGTTTGGCAACGTTCTATTAATTTGTGCATATATGTGTAGTTTTAAAGATTTGAACATTCTAATATAGAAATATAATGATTTAAAAACTTTAATTCTTCATTTTAATTTCTAATTTGTTACATATTTGAAAATTACATTTAAAAAAGCTTAAAAACGCAATGCAACAATTTAAAATATTTTTAGAAAAATATAGTTAAAAACATAATGAAATATGGTTGACTCCCTTAGTTTTATGGGGAAAAAAAGTTGCATATATTGTTTGAAAATAACGTAAGAATTAAAAAGTACTATGAATCACATTGAAATGACAACTAAAAGTATGTGAGAATCATAGAAGAAATTTCTTTGACTCTCCTAAAATCACTTGTATCATATAAAATAAAACAAATATAGTAACATATATTATTCGAAAATGATAAGGTACATAAATTAATAATTTAAAATATTTTTGAAAAAAACACATATAAAAAATTTAGTTCACTTTTTCAAATTTTATTTGTGTCACATAAATTGAAAGAAAAAAAATTAACATACATTGGGCCTGCTTTTGCTCGGACACCTGATATCTAGTATAAAATAAATTAAAACATACTCTAAAAGTACACCCATATATGATTTTAAAAAATAATAATTTAAAAGTACACCCCTATATGAGCTCTCTTGTAAAGATAAGGATATATGTGAACTATTTATATAACAATAAGGTTATATATATATATATATATATATATATATATATATATATGTATGTATATCATGACGATAGATATATCAATTCTAAATGATAAAATTAAAGAGTATATCATGTCCATTTTTTGTTTGATACTATATATGTGAAATTGTTTTCTTTTTTTCCGTAGGAAATTTGCCTCCACATACAACCTCCTACAAATAAATTCACTGCATCTAATTTGGCAAGTATACTAATTCCATTTGAATTTGTTTGTGTCGTTAATTTTGTTATTCTTTTTTAATCGGGTTAAAAAAATAAATCGAAATAAAGATGTACTCAGTAATTACCTTCGTCTTTGTGCCCATGTTTAGGTGATGATGATGGTGCTCCCATTCTCCCCTTGAGGATTATTCAGTTGATGGATCTGATATACAATGCACCATGGTATGACATATAACTTCTGATCGAGACAATGATAACACTGAAATGGTTAAGAAGTCTTATATCGATAGTGGATCAGATATTGGTCTTTTTATATGATTTTGAACAAACTTTTCTTATAAGCTAACTTTTAAAATTGAGTTAGGCCAAGATTTTTCTTTGTCGAATCGTTCCAAACAATTGCATTTTCGATCCTCTTCCTTTAAATCCTCTTGTTATAGCTATAATATGGTGTACTCCAACGTCTTTATCATCCGTATAAATATGACTTGGTCAATAGGAAACCACTAATTCCTTTCCCCACTCAATATATCCAATACTATTTAGAGTTGAGGGATATTAATTGGAGTCCGGAGCAACATTAATAAAATTTTTTAAATGGTATATAAAATTTTATATTAATCAAAATGGCAAAATCGTTGGAACAACAATAATTGTTTGAGTTTCTTATTTTTATTTTTTTCCTTTCATTCTTTTGTATAAAGGAATATTTCTAAAACTATTTTTCATGGTTATGTTATAATTTTAAACTATTTTTCAGCTATATTGTAATTTAGCTTTTATATTTGTTAAAAAAACTGGGACATTTATAAATAAATTTTACAAAAAAAATAGTGAAATATAAATAAATTTAACCACTAAAATAATAAATTTGAATTAGTTAAGAAATAAACAAGTTAAAAGATATATGTGTGAGATGGATTAAATATACCTTATATGGATTTTATATATTTTTAAAAATAATTCAAATAATTTTATTTTCACAAGATGAAAATGGTATATGCAGGTCATTTGTATAATAGTATAATATATTTGAACTACTTTTATAATAAAAATATATCAACTCAAAATAACAAAATTGAGAAATATATTACCTAGAATCAATATGGCTCCTTCGTCTTTCACATTAAATTAGTGAGTCAAAAAATCATTTTATTAAACAGAAAAAAACTTTAAAAATCTAAATAATATAATATTAAATTGAATTCATTTTAAATATCAAATATATTTAGGACTTTTAGAAATGGTATGCATAAATCCATCATTATATCTTGAGGTTCTCTTACTTTCATACCATTAAACCAAAAGGAGAGACACATCACACAAACTCAATAATTTATTCGATTTTACTTTATTTTTATCCAAAAAATTTTAAAAAATCACCCAAGTATCCATTTATTTACCCACATAATTCCCATACTAAAAAAATTATATTAAAAAAAAAAGACAGAAAAAATTATCTGATTTTCTCCACCGCCAAATTCTCCATTTTTTCCTCAAAACCCTAACAGCTTCAATCTTGTTGCTTTACTCAACTTTTTTTTTTAATCTTTGCCAAAGATTTTGAAGATTTGAAATGTGTTAATGAATTTTCAACCATGAAAACACTTGATATTCTAATTATATGAGAATAGGAATATATGAAATTGAATTGAATGCTTTGTAAGGGTATTTTCAAAAAAATAATTGAATTGGGTAAACTAAATGAATAATTGGGTGGGTCTTTTAATTTTAGATAAAAAATATAATAAAACGAAATAAATCATTGAGATTGTGTTCCTTTTGACTTAAAAGGGTATAGATGATTCAAAAGTGTGACGATAGAAGTATATAAAGTCTCAAAATATAACGAAGAGTATACCAAAATCATTAATAAAAGTTAAGAGGTGTATTTGATATTTTCCCTAAATTTTAATTTTAAGAATATAAATTTTTGAGTTGTAAGTATTTTTATTAATATTAGGACACTTGAACTTAAATACCTATCTAAATTATTAAAGTATTATTTCTAAATTAACACATTAAATGATTAAAGATTTTTTTCTTAGCGTTTAGTTGTGCATAGTTTATGTATTCATAAACATGATAAATAGACAGTTCAAATTTTAAAAAATAAATAAATGTACATCAAGATAAATTTAAATAAAATATTAACTTATATATGAGATGTTAAAGTGTCTTAATTTAGCATATGTCATAAAGAAATAAACTCAATTATATGACCAACACATTATTGCAAAAAGTATCATGAATATTAAGCGCAAACAAGTCATACCAATAAAATTTATAGTTCGCAAAAATAATAATTTTTGATCAATATATCTTCATCATCATAAAAAAAAACAGTAAAATTCACATTAACTTTTTCTAATAATTTCACATAAATCAATTTAATACGAATATTAGGAACATGTAATACATCACTCAATGTTAAGATTTAATTAGATATGATTTGAGAAGAACTTCTTCTATTTTCAAAATTTTGGTTGTCCTTGAGTCACAAAGATCGATAATTTCTTCTCCTTTCTCACTTTAAGCTTATGATAAAGTCAATTTTATTTATACTAATACATCTAATAACATTAGAGTCTATCACTCACTTTCTCACGTGACTATAATATTTTTGCGAAGAATAGTGTTTCCTTTGGTGATTGTTCTTGGTCATTTATCAAGTTGGATGATTACGTACTTAAAAGGGTTACAATAAAATATTTTGTTTTGGGGCAAAAGTAATTTCATATCGTCCATATAAATTTTTTGAAATAATTCGTATAATAATAATGAATTATATTACATTTAATACGATTTTTTTCCCTCCAACTACCAAGTAACTTGGGTACATAGTTCATAAATTTAATCCCAATCCCCCACCAACCTCTTATTTTCATCCTCCACCATTTCCATCCTTTTCTTTTCTTGTAGGGTATCACGACTTTCTTAACGCGTTTTTGAAAAGTATGAACATTCTACCATTAATATTTTAATATATCCTTTTCTTTTATAGTTCGATTTTACGTTTTATTCAATGCATTCTGAAATAGTATGAAAACCATTTATTTAATCAGTGTTATTGTATCCTTCACCACTTGCATCATATTTTTTTTAAAACTCGTTATTTTCAACGGGTTTTTAAAAATATGAGTAATATTATACAAAATATTTGTAATTTTTTGTTAATCTAAATCATTCAAAATGTTTTACCACCGGCGTAAAAGTCTGCCTTGTTGTTAGGTTTTGGTCTAATATCTTTTTTATGTATTTAATAGTTTTTAAAATTTAAAAAAAAGATTAATTAGTATACAAATTACTAATTCTCAGAAATCGGCACACAATTATCTAGACCCTCGAGTCATACTTAATATTTACAAATAATATTAAATATTTGTAATATTAAATATATGAATAATTAAATTAGAACGGTCTGGTAGCTGGTTTAAGCTACATCTAATATATGAATAATGAAATTATTTATATATTAATTTTATATTCTATTCTATTTATATATTAGAATAAAAAATTATTTTTATATTAGTTTTATATCATAGTTGATAGGTAAGTTTTCAAATGTTATATAACAATTATTCATATATTAATCGATATGGTATTTTTGGTGTTTTTATAATTAATGTTTATAAAATTTACGAGGGATCGTAATTTCTGTATAATTTACTTGTATATTAATTTTACAACATATTAATAATATTTAAAAAGGGAAAAATACTATCATTTTTTTACTGAGAGAAATTTATCTTTCTCATTGCTTAGTTACTTTTTAACCTCCGCTTAATTTTTTTGCTAAATATTTTCTTTGACGGCAAGACAAATGGCTGTTTATCTGCAATGAACTGCAGTACCTGTATTAATTTATATTTATTCATTTGGTATCTACTATAATTTAAATTACTTAATTCTTTATCATATTCAATACAAATTACTTTTCATTGCTAGTTATTTGTTATTTACTTTATTGTTCTTACCAGTATTTATTTTTAATTTAATAATAGTGTGTTGCTCAGATAATTATTTATTTTAATGGGTATAATAAATATTAGCTCACTAAACATATTTAGAATTAAGAAATACTCTCTTCGTCCATCTTACTTGTTCACTATATTATTTTGAGATGTTAAACCATACTTGTCCTGTTTATAAAATCAATGAGTATTTTACCATGTTGTGTTTATTTTATCCTTACGATTAAATATTCACTTCATTTGCTTTTACTTGTCACTTATTTCTAAAATAATTTTTTTTTTTACTTGTCAATTTTGACATATCAAGAAAAATAATATTTTTTTCATGTTTTACCTTTATTATTAAATACTTTGAGCTTATTTGGAGAGACTTAAAAACTGGTCAAACTGACTTAAAAGTCAGTTTTTGACGTATTAAAGTGTTTGAAAATTCACAAAGTGACTTATTTTAAATCAAAATGAACTTATTTTAAGCTAAAAACTAAAAATTAGGTGAGGGGTGCTTTTTTTTTCAACATAAAAACCATTTATTTTGATCAAGTATATTATCTTTTTACCCTTAATTCTTTTATTATTATTATTTATTATTATTATTATTATTTTTAATTAGGGAAAATGCACAAGTACCCCCTCAACCTATGTCCCAAAATCGCACCCTCAACCTATGTCCGAAAATCGCAGAGACACACTTATACTATATTAAGGTCCTATTATCCTCCTGAACTTATTTTATAAGTAATTTTCTACCCTTATGTAAGTAACGTTTTAGTACCAAAATGCTATCGTGAGTAACGTATATCAATTTAATCTCGTTTGCTTTTAAAAAATAAAATATACCCTAAAACATTACTGTGAAATACCACTAATTTTTAAAAAAAAATTAAAAACGTATTGTTTTAATAAATTACTTATATAATGACTTAGTTTAATCAAAACCTCAAAATTACACCGTGATCATTATCTCAGAAGTTGTATGGCATGGTGCAGTGTACACCAGATTTGTCAGCTGAAGATTGTCGCGCTTGCCTAAAGGGTGCGCGACTTGTAATACCTAAATCTGTACCTTGTGAATGTAGAGTTGTACATTAGAGCTGCCATTTACGCTATCAATTCAAAAATCCCAACGGAGCATGGGAGCACCACCACCGCCATCACCCACACCAGGACGCAAAGATGAAGGGAGTACGGGAACACCACCACCGCCATCAACCACAGGGGACAAAGACCAAGGTAATTATTCAAAATATATATAAGATCTTCTCGTTTACTACTTCTGTTTCAATTTATTTGTCTCGATCATATTTTTTTTAATCCGTTTGAAAAAGGTACAACATTAGTTCTTTGCTAAGTTTAGTTAGTTGCCTAATTAACTGATTAAAGGTGGTTACTGAGTTAGTTAGAGATATAATCAACTATCTACCACTATACAATTTAAAAAGGAAAAGATATTTTCCCAATTCTCTACTGTTCCATTGGTGAAGCTAGAGCTTCAAGCCTTCGTGTGGTAAACTTAACATAAATATCATCCTCCTTTTTATTAGTCAATTTTTAACTTTTCTAGGTGATATGTTTAAAATTTTAATTTTTCAAATATCCAAGGGCATTTTAATATATTATACTCCATTAGGGGCGAATTCAGATGCTAAAATTAAGTTATGTGAATTTGTGTTCTTAGTAAAATTAAGTATTTTTTTTTTGTATATATTTTTAAAATTTGATATAAATATCACCTTATGAAACATATGATCTACGAATTAATTTCTAAAGTATTGCTATTTATTCTATTGTGTACTTATTTTCTAGAAATTTTAGATTTGTCTCTTATTATATATATTTTTTAATTTAAAACTATATAATTTAAAAGTGAAAAAACATTTACCCAGTATTCAAACTCAGGTTCTTGAACAACACACACACGATACTTACTTTAGTAATAAGAACATTAAGATATCGTGGAAACCTTCTTAACTCAAGGAAGAAAAAAATCACACCAAAATTTTATATTAATTCAAAATTACAACTCTGTCAATATATGAATCTAATTCTAAATTACAACTTTGTCAACATATGAATCTAATTCTAAATTACTATCCTTTTCAATTAACTATAGTCGAAATTTCTTAACTCTCCAAGAAGTCAAATTCACTTCTTATTTACAAAAACTTTCAATTCTTTTTTACGTCTAATCATCCAAAAAGTCAAATCCACTTCTTGTTTACAATTTTCACAAAACTCTCTCAACCCTCATCCAAGACAAATCAATGTAACAGTCTCTGTTACTTTTCTCTCTTTTCTCGATTAGCAAAGACAAATTTTCTTGTCTCTCTTTTGCGCCTTTGCCTCTTATATTTTATTCAATCCATATATATGTACATGGTTCATATTTTGTCATCATCAAAAACATTTGTATGACAATGGCAAAAGTATTTGTATGATCATGGTATTTCTCATCAAAAAGTTTCATTTATTTTTATAAAATTCCTGTCAAATTTAAATTAACTACACAAATAAATTGAAATAAAAGGATAACTATTAACTTGTTAAGTTTTATGATGGCAAAATTCCTATCGAAGAAGAGAGAACAATTTCCCCATAGAATCAATATATGGAGGCCTTTTATGTTCCCGCGTCTTTCAAGTGAAATTACTTTTACTTCCAAAAGATCATTTTTAATATGAAATTCACTTAGTTAATATCACATACAGTCACTCATAGAAAGAAACTCAACTATCTTTTATAATCTTAATTCTCAAACACTTAACAAAGCATTCTTTTCGCAGAAAATCACTTAACTAATAGTTTTTCACAAAAAGTCATTCAACTTTCTTTTATAACTTCAAAGATCAAAATCACTAAACTATAAATATTTTATCTACAAAGTCACTCAACAATTGATATTTCATTTATAAAGTCACTCAATATTAAATATTTTTTTATTAAATTTTGTTGAAATACAATTTTTTTGCTTTTTTTTTTAAAAAAAATAAATAAATAAGATGCTCATTTAATTATTTTATTAAATTATGTTGAAACACAATTTTTGTTTTAAATTTTTTAAAATAATAATAATAATAATAAGATGATCTTTATTATTTTATTAAATATTTCTTAAATACTATTTTTAGAGTAATTTTAAAAAAATTAGAAAATATTCATTTTAATTATTTTATTATATTTTATTGAAAATACAATTTTATTTTAAACTATAACTATAGTGTATCCAATACAAAAATAATAAAATAATTAAAATTAGCATCTTATTATTTGTTAAGAAATTATTTTAAAACAAAAATTAAGTTTTAATAAAATTTAAAAGAATAATTAAAAATGGGCATATCATTATTTTTTAAGAAATTAGTTTAAAACAAAAATTATGTTTCCAAAACAAATATTAAAATAATTAAGATGAGCATCTTATTATCTTTAAATAATAATTTAAACAAAAAGTTGTATTTCATTAAAATTTAATTAAAAAAACTCATTTGAATTTATCGGATGATTTTCTAAATAAAAATATCAATTGTTGAGTGACTTTATTAGTTAAATATTAATTCAAATTGTTGAGTGACTTTGCAGATGAACCTTATATGAGGAAGAAGATGAGAAAGGGAATTTTTGGATTGGTGAAGTTATTGATGAATCTGATCTATATATATATATATATATATATATAATTTTTGGATTGGTGAAGTTATTGATGAATCTGATCTATATATATATATATATATATATATATATATATATATATATATATATATATATATGTTAACTAAATGTAAATATATTTGAATAAATATACGCATATATTGAAGATTTATGTATGTATATATACCGCATAATTGTTGTATCTGATATATTATTGAGTTAAAATTATAATATATTTAATTTTTTATCAGTGTATTTGATTAAGTGAATATGTATCTGACAAATATAAGCATATATCTAAATAATAGTTCATGTCAAAGTTAAAAAGTTTAAACTTTGTCGAAACATATAAAAAGAGAGAAAGATTTTGATGTTTTTTAGAAGTTGTAATATGCCATATCTTTAAAAGTTGCTGCAACATGATTTTCTCCTTAATTAATGATTTTCAGTCATATCTCTTAATTAGATACATTCTTTAATCAATAACTTTTAACTATATCTCTTCTCTTAATTAGATACATTCTTTAATCAATAACTTTTAACTATATCTCTTAATTAGACACATTAATTGATACATGATACATGTATATGAAAGAGAAGGATACATGTATCCAAGATCCAAATATGATAATTAAAGCGTGAATTTAAGTAATTAGACTTAATGTGCAAGTTATTGAAAGAAAGAATTTTTAGTTTAGTGACTTTAAGGTTCTAGAAGAATATTCTATGAAAAGAAATATTAGTTGAGTAATCATACGAGATATTAACTCGAAAAAAAAACCCTTAAAAATCTTAATCTTAAAATATTAATCTTAAAGCACTGTTGTTTGAGTTTTGACTAAACTATTTTGTGTTTTCAGGGGAAATTACTTGGAAGACCAAGCTTATTTGGATGGTCATAGGTTGCATTTACCTTAAAGAAAAGAAGAACAACTACTGAGAGAGGTAACACAAAATTAAAAGTTATTGGTTTAAAAAGTAATTTTACACTGTTCAGATTTTGAGATTCAAATAAATCAATTTTTGATTGTAATTTTTTATATATCTTTTAATTATTTTGAAGTGTCAATTTTTGTGACTTATAGTCCCTAAATGTATTTACAAATATATACATTTCATTTCAAAAAAATTAAAGATTTCTTAAGCAAATTTTCGATCAAACTTAAATTGCTGTAACAACTCAGACAACTGCTGGAGGTGTTGCATCAACTATCCTAATTGTTTGATTTTCTGCGTAATCTTTAATTTTTGAATGATTTGAAGAAAAAAAAATCAACAGATGTAATGGCAAGAGATTTTGATCATAGATGCAGGGGCGGACCCACATGAAGTCCGCCAGATGCTCGAGCACCCATTAATCTCATTACTTAATATTATATATTTATGTAGAAATTAAGAGGTATTTGTATAAAATTAACATAGAGCACCTAATGAATAAATGATCTGGTTGGGCCAATGGCTCTTTGGTGGGTGCTTAAGGCTCGAACCGAATCTCGTTATTAACATGTGTTTTTTATATTTTTGACTACGCTACTTTTAGAACACCCACACGCCACAACCTTAAAATTCTAGATCCACCACTGCATTTAGATATGTAGACAAAATGCTTACAAATCAAATAGTAAGTACTTGTTAGAGTGTTGAAAGTGAGGTAACAATCTCTTGGCTGATTTCAACATCTTTTACAAATTACAGCAAGGATGTAGTTATTCAACACAAAGTTAACAAGAAATGTTTTGGTGAAGTGATTTGTCAAGGAACTGGAGGACTTTAACTGGAATATCTCTGTGAACTATCCACAGGCTTTGTTTTGTATGATAAACTTCTTATCTTAATTACTTGAGAAGTTAACAAATCATATCAAATATTCATAATAAACTAGAAACATTGCATCTGGAATATCTTTAGGCAGGTTGTTTATGTAAATATAGAAACGCAACATGTCCTCATTCGAAAGAGTTGCCTGATCAACGACATCGTTACTGCCTATCAGAACCCACAGATCCCCTGAATTCACTCTTTTGAGGTTTCCTCTGCAGAATGGGCAGGACTCTGACCTTAAGTTCCTGCAATAGATATCACAGATTAAGACTATCACCAGAAAATGTATCCTTTTCGCAATAAAAAGTACTAACAACGAGCATGAAAGAACAAGAGTATATATCGCGTACCAGTCACAATAGCAACTAATGCACATAGCATGACAGCAGTTTGGCAAAACTACTTTGGTGCATGGTTCTAAGCAGATTCCACATTCATTTTCTTTCTCTACATCAGCATCAAAATGTTTTTTCTCTTGTACTTTCTTTCCAACAATCATTTTTGAAACTTGAGGTTCGTCGTGACTATGTTCCTGCTCTGATGAGCTATCATGTAGGTGTCGTAGAGATGGTAATAGAACAGCTGCAAATTGTATATATCAAAGAAATAAGTGTCCATAGTCTACACATAATACGGTTATAGTTGGGGAAATACTCTAGACATTAAATATGGAGGGGGAAAAAAAGACAAATATACCCTGAACTATAGTCAATTGTTATACTTTTGAGACATTGATAGCTCTGTCATCCAAAAACTAGAGCATATATATCATTAATAATAACGGCATACACGTGTCATCCGACATTTATCGACGGATAATATTGTGTCACATGTCTCTATTTAGTCTTCCGTTAGAGTGAAGGGCATATATGCTCTAATTTTTTGACGACAGGAGCACCAATGTCCAAAAATATTGCGAATGATATCTGCATACCATTTACGATAGTTCAGGAGTATATTTGTCCTTTTTCCCAATATGGAGACGCACAATAAACAGAAAATATCAAAGAGTTAGCCCAAAAAATGGGGTGTACCATAGAATTCTCTAATGCTTGCCTTCCTAGCATCAGAATGAATCTTCTTCTTCGCATTGGGGATAACCTAAAGAACATCACAACTTTAATTTCAACGTATCGAATATAACAATATCATCTTTAAGTTAGTAGTATATATGCGAAGAAATTGACAGCCCGAGAATAGAGAAACAAACCTTGTATACAGTTATGTGGAAGAAATTGAAATAACTTGGAAGTAAGCACGTGCATGAGCAATCCATCCATTGGAGCAAGAACAGAAGTACCGGTGCCAAGTTACTGTACACCAACTTCATTTGTAGACGAGTACCATTCTTGAACCTCGGAATAGAAGCTGCCCTGAAACGCGTAATTTACAGGGACAAAAAGGTTAGTATTTGTAGTTTAAAACTGCAGCAGGAACAACGATTTGTCCAGTAACACGTTTAAGTAATTGGCTACACAAATCACTAGCAAATCCACAATGATTTAAACATAGAACATTTGAAGGAACCATAGAAAGGAAATTGAATACAAATTCCAGAGCAAATAGTTTCCTGGTATTTTTTTTTCTATAACGTGGTGTCCGGGCCAACTTACAACAACCCTACCTCCGATCAGCATAGGTGTCGGGTAATAGTGTCCATTAGCTACGACTTGGGCAAATGGGAAAAATCAATTAATGTTTGCCTTCCTAAGATTTGAATTTTGAGACCTCACTAGCACTTTATTAGCCACAATAATTTCGTGTTATTCAACAGCATTTTCCTACTTTCACATGCTGTAAATGCAACTCTCTATGGCAACCTTTCACTTTTTTTTTTTTTAAAAAAATCTAAAATATATTTAACCTTTAATCGAAATTATGACGACGATATTTTTCTTTTAAGAAAAAAAATCACAAATATATTCAAACTTTGGTTAAAATTTTTATAACGATACCAAATTTTGAAAATGACATTTTACTCCTATCTTATTTAATAAGTGTATTTTAAAGGTATATATATGTCAACATAAACATCATAAATATTGCATAATTATAAATAGTAATGTTTCCACATGATCACACATTTATCTTTAAAATACACTATTAAATAATATCGTAACAACAAATTCAGTCAAATCTAATACATTTTTCATGACCCTTTTTCTTTCTTTTTTCATAAAAAACAAAAGTGTGACAAAGAAAAAAATAATCAATTAACTAAAACAAAATAGTAGTAATACTTGAAAAGTTAATTTTTTGAGAAATTACATAGAAGATAAAATAAGTACTATAGTTAAATTTTTGAGAAATTACATAGAAGATAAAAAAAGGTACTAGTAAATAAATGTTTTTATCTTTGTAATTAAACATAAAGAAACCCCTCCTCCCAAACCAATTTAAAATTTAAAAAGAACCTAGCGTTTGGCCATACATGATGGAAATCATCATAGACATTGAATTGCACTTGAATTCTAAAAACTAGTCCGAACCCATTTTGATTGAGAAAAATTTCACTTGTAATCGCAAAAGTCAAAAAACTGTTTCAAATAAAATGTACGGACAAACACAATTTCAAAAACTCAAATTTTCAAATTTCAAACTTTAAAATCTATAGCGTAACATGACTTTACTTGTGCCCCAATCAGAAACTTAAATCATTTTGAAAGACAAAGGACGCAAGTAAGAGATGAGAACCTACAGCAAATTGGCATACTGAATGTCAGCTTCAATTGCCTTTAAAGAATCTTCACATGAAGTAGATTTCACAAATTCATAGTAATTCGTCATCATTTATCTCAAAACTAAAATTCCCAAATGCACAAACACTTTTTCGTGCTAAACACTCAATTTGAACACTTAAAAAGAAGAAGAAGTCAAATGGAGTCTAGAAAGAGTTTTAATTTACTGAAAGTTGAGCGGCCATTGACAGAGTCCTAAAATCTCATTATAAAGGAACAACACAGAGAGAAAAATAATTAAGAGAGAGAGAGGGAGAAATTTGGTCTTTGTTATGGTTGGTTGCTTGCAGTTACAAGTTTTTGTTTTTATTTCTAGCAATTTTGACTGACAAAAAAATAAGTAATGGAAGTTCCAAGGCAAATTTGACTTTATTTTCTTCAAATGACAACTCAATTCTCAATTTATTTTCTCCTACCAGTTTTACTTGTCTGTTTGCTCTCTCTTTGAAGATTTGAATCTATATTAATTACCCATCTTATTAAATTAAAAAAGTAGTAATTAATTTATTTTCTATATTAACTATCTTTTATTTCCAATAATATTTATCCGTGCATACTTCTTAAAAAATTATAAATAAAAACTTAATTTCAGTAAATTATAATTTGAATATAATAAATATGATGCTTGAAAAATGTAATAGACAAATGACTATAAATTATGACTAATGATAAGGCTAAATTAAGAACTAAACTTAAAATTTTCTATTGATTTTATGAAGTGAACAATTATTGTTACATATTTCAAATTGGAATAATATGAGATGGAGAAAATATACTAAAAAATAAAAAATAAGAAAAAAAACACATTTTTCTTTGTATTTGTAGAAATAGTTATATGCAATATTTTCAAAAATATTTTTGGGGCGAGTCCCACGAAGAATTTGTGGGGGGTAATATCAAAAACGCTTTGAGGCGAAAATTAAAGAAGTAGATCTTTAAGGCATGAATTTTAAAGTTTGAGGTGTAAGCCCGAGTATACTAACGTAAGTCTTAGACGTAAAAACGTATACCTCGGTGTTTTTAATTTATTTTTTTGAATCCTTTTTGCTTTAAATCATATTTTTATTATTGGTGTAATGATATTTCTCAAATAGTAATTTTAATATTTATTTTTCGTCATTATTAATTAGTAATATTTATTTTAAATAAAAATCATAAATCATTGAAAGAAATATTTTGCTTATTTTATTACTATAAAAGTGACTATACATGAGACTGCATCCCATAGATTCATGAGACTTACGCTGCCATCTCGAAGCTTAAATCCCGTATAAAACGTCTCGCCCACCTCAAAGCACTTTTACGTATCTCTTATTATACTTTTTCAACTAATTTTTCTTTGTAATTCAATTTTAGATATATATTTTACTTTTGAATGGTCAATTCATATGTTTCAACTTTTATTCTGATTCGTGACCCTTGCACGATATATTTGTATTCTAATTAAAATTAACCCTTAGTATGATTTTTCTACCTAATCCAATATGTACATCCGAATAACCAATCCAATAAACTCATTTATAATGCTTGATGTGAGTTGGCTTCTTGGGTTAGTTGGGTCGAATATACATATGATATCATATAGAAGAATTATAATAAAATTTAAAAGTATATTTTAATTGAAAAATATTATATTTATTTAGATGTCATGTAGTAGAATAATAAGAGTCGAAATGAAAAGTAACTTTAACTTTGCCAAAATTACAATAGAAAGCCCTTATAGAAGGAAACATAATAAACATATTATATGACCGTACTTGGCAAGTGGAAATGACCTTGTAATCATATAAAAATTGTTCATAACTTGTGATTTTAAAACAAAGTTAAATGATCTTTTACTTTAAAAAAATGTTTTCTTTTGTGAATATTTAAAAAGGTAGAGTAATTTCTATAAAATAATTTTTTTCCAACCATTTATAAATTCCCTTATAAATATAAAATCATTCATTGTTTCGTTATGTAAGTGGAAAAATAAAAGGAAACTTTTACATATAACCACTTCAAAATAATTAATTACTTTCTATAGCTATAGTTTGATGATTATAATTTGTAGCTACATGTTATATGGGAAAATAAAAACAAGAGACAATTGCATTTTTGCCAATTAAAGTACAATTTTTTTCATTTTATAAAATCAAAGATAGTAAAAAAGCGTTCGAGAAAAATAATAATTACAAGAAGCACTTGTCAAAGCATATTTCCTAAAACAAAATTATTTTTTGACGAACATCAAAAATTAATTAATTAAATGCTATATTAAGCAATTTTAAAAAATATTTGACTATCCTATTTTCGTTAGTTTTACATTTTAATTATTGACTGTTTCATTTTTTTACCTGAATTATCACTTTGTTATATCAAAATATATCTATATATTAAAATACATATTAACTATCAATTATCTTTCTTTTTATTTGAATTATCACCGTCACGTACCTAATTATGAATTTCTCCCTCCAAAATTTCCTTTTCTTTTTCTCTTTGTACCTAATAGCTCTTTCTTCTTAAAAAAAATAACGTATATTTAATTAATATCTTCTGAAGGAAAAAAAAATAGTAGACTAGTAGTATTTCCTTTTATACAAAGTTTGGTACCTACATGAAAGTTGTTCAACTAATAAACGATCTACTAATTGTTTATGCTTTTTAATTTAAAAAAGATAATTTTCAACGGTTGAAAAAAAAGCTTTTAAATAATTTAAGAGCTATTAATTGGAAGCCGCTATACTTAAAATACGGATAAAGGAATGTGAATTTCGAACCCCTCATTAACAAGAACGAGAAAATGCATAACATATTAACATTAGATTTACAGTTACTCACTTCGCGAATATTTATTTATTCATGTTTAACTTGATAAGTCTTTTAAGATATAATAAATAAAATGATAATTTTTAGTATATCATTCATAAATCATAATTATTGTTGATAATTAAATTCTTAGGAAATGAATATCTTTAATAATAAAGGTAAAATAAGTATAATCCTGATTTTTGAAACCGAAAGTTATTTTTAATTTGGTGACAAATAAAGATGGATAGATGAAAGTGGATTTGTTACTATTTACCTATAATAGAGAATTATGATTTCGATATTGCTGGATGTGTCTCAATTATATTCTATATTGAAACCATAAATATTATAGAAATATGCAAAAGAAAGTAAAAATAATCTCTTATTAATCAAAACACATTAAAAATAAAATATTTCATTCAAGATATGATAGTCAACGTTCCAATTACGTCTAAGCTACTATTTTTATAATAATAATAATAATAAAAATCGCATGGATGAACAAACATATATTAGTTGATTAGTTAACATAACTATGGTTTGAATTAATTACCTCTTGTAAATTAATTTTAGTTGTAATTAAGTGTGTGTCTCTCCTCTCTCTCCTCGCTTATACATATACAAATTATACATATACATATACACTTATATGAGAAATATAGAAACAGAATTGTTTCTCTTCATTGTTTGTCCTCTCTCGCTCGCATTTCTCTCTTAATCTTGCTCGCCAGATATACAAATACATATATACACTAATTACATATATATAATTATCTGACACACACTTATGTGATTCCACAGATATATGTATATAACTTGCCTTATTTCACTCTATATCCTCTCTCCTCACTCTATATCCTCTCTCCTCACTCTAACATGTAGCTACGATTGTACTTAACAAATTATAACTACGTATCATATTTGAAATTATTGTAATGGCTATTTGATAAAGTTCCCATATAGTATTAAAAATTTTAATCTCAATATATTATATAAAAGTTCAATATTTATGGCGGGGAGCCCAACCTACACGTAGGACAAGTAGTATAATTAATGGATGGAAAAAACTAGTGAACCACCAACGCCTACTAGAATAGTAAGCTCTACAAATTCAAATGAAGGTAACGTATGTATAACTCTAGCTATATTTCTTCCTTTTGACAAATATTAAGTTTGATTTCACTTCATCAATACTTAGAGAATGTGGACTTCTACTCCATTTTTTAATTATTTTATTGAGTACGTATAGTATTGGGGAAGCATTTGACTGATTGACTTGGTAGATTCACCAACCCAAACTGTCTTATTAAACTATCTCAGCAATTTTTGGTAATTGAAATTTTGTTTGGACATATCGTTCGAACTTTTTAGGTGTTGTGTAAACGTGAATTTCTTTATTTTTTCCTTAGGAAATGTGGCGCTTTATGTTCAGGAGCATAGTTATATAGTCTTTAGGGTGTTTAATTAAACACTCTTTATCGAAAAATTATATCGTATATATAAGTAAAATAATATACAACGTGGTTAAATAATGTATTTTGGACACCTCTAACAAAACAAAGTGTTGTAGACTAGTGATTTAAAGTTCCTTCAAAGAGCCAAGTCTTTAAGCATTTGCAAGTTCAAATCTTGCTACCAGAATTAAGCCTTTTTTTTTTTTTTCAATTCTTCTACCTACTCTTTTTTTCCAATTTTTATCATGTATATTGCATGGTTGAATTATTAAATTTCTAATGCGCTCATTAGAAAAATGTACTCGTGTATAATTTATATATCATTCGTGAAATTTTTGGCTATGCCACTTTTTTTGTTGATGTAGATTTGGTCAAGAGGTTCGCAAGTGAGTATCAATGATGTTTTATGACTTTTATCTTATTTTCTATGTTAGATTATTCAGTTTAGTTACTATACATACAACTTTAGTTTTGAATTTTCATTTAGTTTTAAAGAATTTATATTCAGCCTTGAAATAATTAAATGTTCGTCGAAGGAATTTTGTCAAAATTCTATTTCAAAGAACGTTTGGACATGACGTATGAGGAATTTTGTCAAGCAATTTTGCTAAGATTGAAATTTTACTTTATTTTGATTGTTTTCACAATTTCACTTCAAATTACTACAAAAATTTAAAAACAACTTTAGTGTGTATGTTCATCCATTACTCTATTTTTTAAATACTAACATCTTAAACTTAAATATACATACTTCATTCGTTTTGAAATACTCAATATTCTTTTTCTTTTTTCCATTTTGTTTCCATAATTCACATATGGACTAGAGTAAGTTGGGTGTATTTGGATTAGCTTAAAAGAAATAGTTTTTGAGTAATAAAACTAAAAGTGTTGTGAGACCTACTTTAGCTTTTTAAGTTATTTTTAATATTTTTAAATACTTTCTAACTTATTTTAAGTCATTTTATTTACTTATTTTAAGTTATTTTTATATTTATGAAACACATTCAGAAATCAGAAACTATTTAAAAAGACGTCTGATCAACTTTTAAGTGAATCGAAACGCCCTCTTAATGTTATTAGATTTGGCTTTTAAGCTATTTTTTAGCCGTGTAAAAGTTTGGGTAACTAAAAATTTTGCTTAAAAATCATCATTTTTTAAGGCTGAATTCTTTTCTTAAAAAAAGGAAAAGACTCAAATCTGTCATCGAATTTTTAAAAAAGGCTCATTTATGTTATTATTATTAAAAAAAGACGCATTCATGCCATTTCAAACAACTTTTAACACTTTTTAATTAAAGTGTTTGAATTAAATGTATTCCTTAAAAATACCAAAAACACATAAAGATCATTCACAATTCTCAAATTTTAAATTTCTTCAATTCGAGAATGAAGATGGGTTCAATGGGGTAAAGTTAATGTGGGTCGGAGTGTATATGATTTGGGTGGGTCTAATTAGGATTGGATGAGTTTGTAAGTTAATTTAAATTATTTAAATTGTGATATAAGAATGTCGTTGTATTTAAGGAATTAATTCAATTCATTTAAATTTAAATGGGTGATCGTTAAAAAATTATCAATATTAAATTAAGGTGAATGTCATAGGTATTTGAGAGCTAAAAGATGGATGAACGATAATTTTATATTATTTTTAACCGTTCAATGATATTTTAGGTTCTTTTTTCATATAGTAGATACTGATTTAAACTTATTTTTTTTAAAAAAAAATTTGTAAGTTTTAGTTTAATATGATTACAAAGATATAACTTTAGTTAATATAAATTTTATTTTTTGTGATGCTGAGAGGTTTTTTCTCTATTATCTATGTAGAGAGATTTTAATTACTTAATTGTTTAATTCTATTTAATACAAATTACTTTTAATCGTTAGTAATTTTTATATACTTTATTCTATTTATAGTTATTCATATTTATTTAGTTTTAATTAATGTGTAATTTAGATAGTTTATTATTATAATGGCTACAATAAATTTTAGCTTACTACACAATCTTTTGGAAAATTAAGAAATAAAAATTGTAATTCTACTTAACAAATACTTGCATAACTAATACGATAGTGTCTACATAATTAATAAATACATAATTAATATAAACATTGATGAGAATATAATATCAATACCATTAACTTTCTGTTAGTAACAAATCAGTAGTTTTAGTTAATAGTTAGTTACAAAGTTACAAGTTGTTAGTTACAAGTTGTTAGTTTCCAATAGTTAGTTAGAAGTTAGTTGTGCTATTCATCAAGGTTATATATAGGCTCATATTGTATTCATTTTAACTAATTCACAATCAAGGCAATATACACTTCTTCTTCTCACAATCTGCTCTCAAGTTAAAGCTCTCAAGTTCAAGCTTTCAAGCTCAAGTAGAAGATCATCAATGGAGTTAAATCGATGGTGTTAATCTCTTCATGGTATCAGAGCATTGGTGTCTAATTGGTCCTGTTTCGAAGTCAAACTGTGAACCATCTTGTTGTTGTTATCAACCGATTCGATCGATTGATTGAGAGGTTGTGTTGTGAATTCATTTTGGTTTCTTCTTCTTTCTTTCTGATCGAGGAAACACATTCATAGCTGGAATTTAGCAAGTTCTAGATTATTTTTTTTGTGTTAGATCTCTCACAGAAACACAATGACTGGCACTCAAGTTGGAGATGTTGCTTCTAGTTCAACCACATCTCGTTTGGATTTTTCCAGTCCCTTTTACCTGCATCCTTCAGAGAATGCAGGATCATCATTGTTACCTGGAGTCTTCGATGGTACTGGTTACAGATCTTGGAGGAGAGCAGTCCTCAGAGCATTATCAGTTAAAAGTAAAACATGTTTTATTAATGGAGCAATCGTGAAGCATATATCTACTGATCCTAACTTCATGCAGTGGGAAAGATGTGATGATATGGTCACATCTTGGATCTTGAATTCTTTGTCTCCAGAGTTGCGTGATAGCCTGCAATATGTGAATAATGCCAAGGAGTTATGGGCAGAATTAGAGGAAAGATATGATCAAACAAATGGATGTAAATTGTATCAGTTACAGAAGGAGATAAATGAGCTTGTTCAAGGTACTTTAGACATCACTAAGTACTACACAACAATGAAAAAGATGTGGGAGGAGATGAGCACAGTTGACATTAATTCTCAACGCACATGTGTGTGTTCTTGTGGAGGTAAAACAAAACTGCAAAAGGCTGAGCAACACAGAAGATTGATACATTTTTTGATGGGGTTAAATGAATTGTATACTACTGTTAGAGGTAGTATTCTCATGATGAACACTCTTCCTAGCATGGCTCAAGCTTTTGCTATTCTATGCCAAGAAGAAAAGCAAAGAGAAGTAAAGCCTCATAATCATACAGCCTTGGATTCTACTTCTCTCAATGCCTATGGACAATACAATAATAATGCAGGTTACAAAGGATTTAGAACAGATTATAGTTCATCTAAAGGGGCTGGATCCAGTTCTGGTAACAATATGTCTAGAGGGAATTCAAGTATCAATAAGTCTACCTTAGTATGTGACTATTGCAAGAAATCAGGACACACGAGAGATAGATGTTATAAACTTCATAGATATCCATCCAATCTAAAGTTTCAAAAGGGAAAAAAAACAAGTCCTGCAGCAAACATGTGTACTTCTGATATGAATGCACAACAATCTGAGGAAGAGCCTCAAATGGGAAAGCAGATGCCAATAAACCTGTCCAAAGATCAGTATGAACAATTACTCAACATCTTGGGAAATGTACAAACTGGAAATGGAGGTTTTAATTCTGATAATTCAAACAGCATGATGAATGGGGCTGTGAATTTGGCAGGTATACTTGCTTGTTATTCCTCTATGAATGATATAGGTGATCTTTCTTGTGAATGTGTTAAGCTAACTGCTGGCTCTTGGATAATAGATTCAGGAGCATCACATCATATGACTTATGATAAAACCACTCTCACAAATATTAGAACACTTCCATATCCTTTCTTAATATCACTTCCAAATGGTTACAAGGTTAAAGTGACTCAAGTTGGTGATGCTTGTTTAAATCCAGTGTTAACTCTAAGCAAAGTGTTATTTGTACCCAGCTTCAAGTTTAATCTCATTTCTGTTCATTGTTTAGCACTACAACTTAATGGAGTCATCAGTTTTGATAAATTTTCTTGCTTATTGCAGGGCCCTTCTCTGAAGAGCCCTCTGGAGCTTGGTAAGGCCAAGAATGGTCTATATTTCTTGTGTCAAAAGTGTCACAATTGCTGCAAGTCTGCTGAAGAAAAGTCATCTCACTCTAGTTGTCATCTTGTTTCAAAGTTTCACAATGTATCTTCTGTAAGACAGTCTCAAATTTCTACTGCAAATAAAGAAAATTGTAAGACTATATCTTCTTCTCATTCTAATGATAAATGTCTTTCATTTGCTGATGTCTCTAGTCACACATACAATGATGATGAACTTTTATGGCATGCTAGATTAGGACATGTACCCTTTGTAAAGATGAGGAATATAACATCCATACCTGTAAACTTTTCTCCTAAACAACCTTTTTCATGCAATATATGCCCTATGGCTAGGCAAACTAGGATACCATTTCCAGAAAGTACATCTATCACTACCAAAACTTTTGAACTACTACATGTTGATTTATGGGGACCATATCACATTCCTACTCATGATGGTTACCATTATTTTCTTACCATGGTTGATGACTACAGTAGGTCCACTTGGACACAACTACTAAGATGCAAAAGTAATGCTCTTCAAACCATCAAAGCTTTTGTGTCCCTCATAGAAAACCAGTTTCAAACCAAGTTGAAAACCATAAGATCAGACAATGGTTTAGAATTTACCTCATCTGAAGCTGTACATTTCTTTCAAACCAAAGGCATTATACACCAAAGGACCTGTCCATATACACCTCAACAAAATAGGGTGGTAGAGAGGAAACATAAGTACTTACTTGAAACAGCAAGAGCACTGTTGTTTCAATCAAAGTTGCCTTTGAGATACTGGGGAGAGTGTGTTTTGACTGCCACATACATAATAAACAGATTGCCATCTAAACTTCTTCAAAACAAATCTCCATATGAGATATTATACCTTAAACAACCTACCTATTCTCATCTAAAGAGTTTTGGTTGTCTTTGTTTTCCAACTGTTTTAAAGACTCACAAGGATAAATTTGAACCAAGAGCCATTCCTCATATTTTTGTTGGTTATCCATTCAATACAAAAGGATACAAAGTCTTAAATCTAGCTACAAGGAAAGTTCATACATCCAGAGATGTTGTTTTTCATGAAAGAATGTTTCCTTTTGTTCATGTTCCTGATGATGACTCTAGTTTTAGTTCTGTCTTAAAGATGCTTACTCATTCTGCTAACATGCCTTGTATGCCTGGAAAAACAAACATATTTGCTATTGATGAAATGCTGGACAATCTTACACCACATGAAGTCACTGAAAATCAAGTAACCAATATCACTAACATACATGAAACAACATCTGTTGATTCTACAACACAAGAACCTAGAAGAACTTCCAGAACAATAAATACTCCTAGTTATCTAAAGGATTATACATATACTCTACCTAAATTACATTCCCTCAATACTTTTGTCTCTCACAATAACCATGTATGCTTCAATAGTCTTTGTCCTGATAGCCAGCAACTAGTCACAGCTATTTCACATGAATGTGAACCTAATACCTTTGAAGAGGCAATATTGCACCCTGCTTGGCAGCAAGCCATGACACATGAATTTGAAGCCTTACATGCTAATGATACTAGGGAAATGGTCATGTTACCTGATGGAAAAAGGGCTATTGGTTGTAAATGGGTATACAAAATAAAGCATAAGGCTGATGGAAGTGTAGAAAGGTTCAAGGCAAGGCTGGTAGTAAAAGGCTATACACAACAAGCTGAAGTAGATTACAGTGAGACATTTTCACCTGTGGTGAAGATGACTACTGTTAGAACACTGATTTCATTGGCTGTTAAGAAAGGTTGGAACCTGTATCAACTAGATGTGAATAATGCATTTTTGCATGGTGATTTACATGAGGAAGTTTACATGGTACCTCCACAAGGTCTTACAACAAGATGTGATAACATGGTGTGCAAATTAAAGAAATCTTTGTATGGGCTAAAGTAGGCAAGTAGGCAATGGTATAAGAAGCTAGCAGACAGTCTGTGTTCAAGGGGATATCAACATTCAGACAGTGACTATTCCTTGTTCTACAAGAAGAATGGGAGTTCCTTGGTTTTTGTTGCTATATACATGGATGATATAATCATGACTGGGAATAATATTGATGAAATCAATTCCTTAAAGTGTTTCCTGCATGACCAATTCAAAATAAAGGACTTGGGGAAACTACATTACTTCTTAGGCCTGAAAATATTGTACAGAGATGATGGTGTTATTGTTTCTCAGAGGAAGTTCACTTCTGATCTTCTGAAAGATTTTGATATGTTGAGTTGCAAAACTACTTCATCACCACTTGATT
This sequence comes from Solanum lycopersicum, assembly GCF_036512215.1. Taxonomy (NCBI): domain Eukaryota; kingdom Viridiplantae; phylum Streptophyta; class Magnoliopsida; order Solanales; family Solanaceae; genus Solanum; species Solanum lycopersicum. Next base: position 58,896,400 of record NC_090802.1, on the reverse strand, counting down.
CCACTGAAAAATTGAAGACCACTGATGGTGAGTTATTGACTGAACCTTCTCAATATAAGAAGTTGATTGGCAAACTCAACTTCCTAACTAACACTAGAATGGACATATCCTATAGTGTACAACATATGAGTCAGTTCATGCAATCACCCAGGGAACCATATTTGAAAGCAGCCTACCATGTGCTCAGGTACTTGAAACAAGATCCAACTATGGGTATTTTTATTTGAAACAAGGCTGATCTTACTGTGAGTGCATACTGTGATTCTGATTGGGCTGCTTGCCCTGAATCAAGGAGATCTGTTAGTGGTTACCTAGTTCTTATGGGAGATAGTCCTATCAGCTGGAAATCCAAGAAGCAGGCAACAGTATCACTGTCATCTGCTGAAGCTGAATACAGGGCAATAAGAGAGGTTGTGGGAGAGCTAGTATGGTTTGAGAGGTTGCTGAATGAGTTGAATGTGCAGTGTTCTCTACCAATACATGTTCATTGTGATAGCCAAGCAGCAGTTCACATTGCCAAGAACCCAGTTTTTCATGAAAGAACAAAACATATTGAGATTGATTGCCATTTTGTAAGGACTAAGCTTCATCAAGGGTTAATCACACTTCATCACATATCCACAGATTTACAGTTGGCAGACATCCTCACCAAAGCTTTAACTGGAGTTAAACACAGTTCTTTGTTACACAAGTTGTCTGTGTTTGCATCACCTCCAACTTGAGGGGGGGTGATGAGAATATAATATCAATACCATTAACTTTCTGTTAGTAACAAATCAGTAGTTTTAGTTAATAGTTAGTTACAAAGTTACAAGTTGTTAGTTACAAGTTGTTAGTTTCCAATAGTTAGTTAGAAGTTAGTTGTGCTATTCATCAAGGTTATATATAGGCTCATATTGTATTCATTTTAACTAATTCACAATCAATGCAATATACACTTCTTCTTCTCACAATCTGCTCTCAAGTTAAAGCTTTCAAGCTCAAGTAGAAGATCATCAATGGAGTTAAATCGATGGTGTTAATCTCTTCAAACATAACTAATCAATACATAACTTTAATTAACAATCAAACGACTCCTAATAAATTGATGCTAAACGCTTACAAGTAAAATTGATGCACATGTACTGAGTGTGCCTAAGGTTATTATTATTGGGGTTGCTCATGATTATGATTAAAAAATCAAATCGAACTGTAATTCGAATCAAATAGACTTTAAAAGTTGACGTTTGATTGAGCTTGATTCTAAATATTGAAAATACTATTTGGTTTGATTTTGAGTTATTTTCTTAAAAAAACCTTGTAAAATAACCGAATTGAACCAAGAAATTATACTATATGTATAAGTTTTTATAATTTTATATTTAATTAACTTAAGGCTTTAACTATATAATTTTCTCAAACGCAACAATTAAATTTGAGAAAATTACGCGATTAAATAAAACTATACTACTTAATTACTCACCATAGCTATAATTTGCAATGATTATCACTTACGACTAATATTATACATTAATTACGTGGGTTGACTTCAAATTTATATAATTAGTCACATTTGTGTATGTATAATTCGTCAAAATATACAAATACATATGTATAATATACAATTATCCAATCATATACATATAGAATTCACCTCTCTCCCACTCTCTACCATCTCTTCCTCGCCTCTCTCCCCCCCCTCCCGATCTCGCTCGTCTCTCTTCTCTCTCCCCCAATCTCGCTTGCCATATATACAAATGCATATGCATAATATACAATATCCATATACAATTCACCTCTCTCTCACTCTCTGCCCTTTCTCCCAATCTTGCTCGCCCCTTTCCTCCCTCTCCCAATCTCGCTCTCCTCTCTCCTCCCTCTCCAAATCTCTCCTGCCATATATACTACATATTCTAATATACAATTATCTAAGCGATATACACATACAATTTACCTCTCTTCCACTTTTTGCCCTCTCTCCTCTCTCTCCCGGTCTTGCTCGCCTCTCTCCTCCCTACAACATGTAGCTACGAATTGTAATTATCTAACTATAGTTATGGAGAGTAATTAGACTATTTTTGAGTGACTATATGTGAAAGTTCTCTATTAAATTTTAGCCCAATTATTACAACTCTTAGTCTAGCTTCGTCAAAATTCATTATTTTAATTTTTACCTATCTTATCTCACATAAATAGTCATGATTTTTTTAAATTGAATTACTTTGTTTCTATTATAATAACTCTAATATTGTGCTTGATTCCACAATTTTTCATGTGAATCGTTATTTATATATTAGGTGATTGTGTCCATTAAGATACAGATGGACAAATAAAAAGAAAAAGAAACTGTTTTCTTGGACATAGCAACGGACAAAGCAAGCTCTGCAGCTTAAATCAATAGTGAGTAAAGTTTTCTCTAACGAAGAGTTTTGCTTGCTCTCACCTTGCAATTTTCCTCTGTTTTCAGACTGTACTATTTCCTCTCCAGGTGTGTAATCAGACTGCAAGAGTTTTTTTTTTTTTTGGTTTTTTTCTTTGATTTTTTAGCTGATCTGAATCGGTATATAGCCATAATTTTTCGAATGGGTCTACATGCTAATAGCTGATTTGGGTGATGGCTAACTTAGCTTGAAAAAATGGTAGCATTAATTTTTTCTGCTTCAAATGACTTGACCACAGAGCATGCATGGAACTGATTTCAGTAAAACATTACCCTAGAAATTGAAGGGTCGTCGTTATGGAGACTTAATTAATTATTGTTACTCATCAATCAACATTCAAGCTATTAACTGCGTCGAATTTCGATTTTCCCCCTTTGATAGCTGCTTCTGCCTCTGCAGATTCTACTTGTGCTTGTGTAGCAGCGTCATAACGTCCTATTTGTGTTACATTAACTCGGATATTCTCTCCGTAATTACTTGTCCATAACTAATAAAAAAAAATTATAATTGACATCGTGAATTTAAAATTTTAACCCTATTGTTCTTCAGAAACATTAACTCTTTAAATAAATTTTGATTATAATAGGTAAAAAGTTCGTCTTCTTTTTGATTTATCAAAAAATGGACAACTAAAAAGTTAAAATTGGACAAGTAAAAAGAGACGGAAAGAGTACTTAAGAGCAACATCTTTTTATAGTTATTTATTAAGGGTATTTAGTAAAAATACTTGCTTTATTTTTTAAACTTGAACTTCCAAGTTGATATTTTTATACACTTTGTAGGATTTAGAAGTTGTTAGGGGAAGCATACTCTGTATAGGGAGGAGATGGAATGCGAAAACGAAGCATGTGGTGGGTGCAAGAAGGACTGCATGTTTATTCATGGAAAGGGGGTTCTTTCTTTCTTTAAAGTAATGATTGACAAAAGTTTCTTACAAGTTCTGGTAAGTTTTAATTCCTTGTTTTTATGCTTATTTTATCGACTTAGTTTAAAGTATTTGTTTTATGAATGTATAGTTGGTTTTGACTTGTGATCACCATATTTGTAATTAGTTATTCTTGTATAAATTTATATTTGTTGGTGAAATCCTTTTTGCTTAAACTGAGTGCAATACTATCTGTTTAATACAGGTTGGACAATCTTTGCAGTAGCTGTTCAAGTTTTAGAATTCATGAGCTATGACAATACTGATGTAGATAACAAACCAATTTTCATGCTTTATTTTCAATAGAACATATCTTGCATAAATGCATTAGTTACTCTTAGCATTCTCTTTGGCATTTATTGTGTTAGAAATCATTGTTCCATCTAGAACTCAAACAACTTCCAAGGATTTGATTGTAAACCTGTTTCATTAACTTTGCATCCGAGTTGTGTATCCATATGTAGTATTTCGTAGTTTTAATTTCTGCGCATTTACTTTCCAGTTTTTTCCCCCCAAGTTTGCTCGATCAGTTCCACACCTGACTGATCAGGAAACTTATCTGGAGGACTCAAGTGGACACAGATGGAGGGTAACAGTGTGTAACCACAAGGGTTCACTTTCTATCCGTCAGGGATGGCCTAAATTTTCATCAGACCATGGTTTGGATGTGGGCGACTTCTTGGTTTTCCACTATGTTCCGGGTCAGCACTTCATTGTAAAAATATTTGGAACAAGTGGTTGTGAAAAGAAGTCCTGCAGTGATATTGGCAACGGAAGAAAAAGAGCAAGGACTTACCTTGAAGCAACTGCCCCGGCTGAGCTGTTTCAAACAGCTGATATAAATTCAGTTAAGAAAAAGAGTAAAACATCCGCTGAATCAGAGTCTGAAACGGTCACACACAAGACAAATACCGCCAACTTTAAAACATCTGCTGAATCAGAGTCTGAAAAGGTCAGATACAAGGCAAATGCTGCCAACTTTAAAACATCTGCTGAATCAGAGTCTGAAAAGGTCACATACAAGCCAAATACTGCCAACTTCACAACAAACATTAATGCTGACATTGGGAAGGGACAATCAGTACATTCAGCTATAGATGTGGATGAATCATGTTGTGTGATTGATAGAAATGCTCAGTATGATCAAGAAGATGACAGGTTGTGCTTGCATCTGTCAAGTTTTGAAATGCCAGCAAGCAAACCTCTTACAGTAGGAACTAGCAGTCCTTTTAAAGGTGACATTGGAAAGGATAATCAGGTTGAAGCCAATTTTAGATCACAAACAGAATCAAATTTAAATGTTGAGATCGACAACTTGAATTCAAAAGCACCGTGGTCAAAGCTTGAGGCTGGAATCAGGGCAACCAATATGATTAGTAGTCCAGCAAAGGATATTCCACTGCGGTATCCAAAATATAAGAAATCCAATGAAGCATCTCAATTTGGTAAGCTTTTTTGTTCACAACAAATTGTTAGGATTGTTTTTTTTGTTGTATTGTTTTGAATATGGATATTACGGTTATATACTTGAGGCAGTGATGACTCAGCTGTAAATTGGTTTTGCTGACACTATGTTGAGCTTGACCTTAGTCTTGACTCTTGAGCTGTACCAAATTGTTGGGGTCCCATATCGTTTGTGGGATGGTACATGGATTCCTTCTATGGTCTTGGTCAATCCTCTTCGCATGAGCTATCGTTTGGGTTGAGGTAGGTCCAAGGTCAATTTCTTTAACAAAAATGCAGTCTCAGGCTGCATTTAGATTCCATAAAGCTCAACTTTGTAGGTTAGTGAGTACAGGGAAGCCTTTTGTTCATTTTGCTGATTAATTGTAACCTAAATTTTGTTCTTCAATCATCAGCTTCAAAAACTAATTTTCTGTCTTCTTCCAGTCCACATCAGTATAACCCTTCTTCGGTTTTCATCTTTTTGTCGTATCCATCTAATTTCTCACGTGTTTTCACAGTTTCTACGATTTTTCCAACTCCCTCGGGTGAAAATGTCATTTCTACCTTCCATGTTTGACTCAAAGATTTGGCTTCAGCAGTATCTATGTCATTATTAATTGCTTCCCTCAGAGCAAGTGGGGTTTTTGTATTTCTATTTATTGTTGGAGTTGTAAATTTGTTTTTCTTGATCATCTCGTGAATGATTAAATCCTTAATGGCGATATCACAACAATCTGGAATTCCTCAAGAAACTCAACTTATATGCAGAGCTCTCTTACATATTGACATCCCATTCCATTGAAACTGTTCTGCTTACTTGGTAACAGAATCTTCAGGATCTTGGTTGAGACTTAATTAGCTTCCACTACCAGCGTCTCACACTGTCGATTTTGCCAACATTTTCCTTTTGAGTTTTACTATTTTTACCTCTTTTTGGTGACATGCCCTGTTGCACAACTCCTCTTTCTAATGATTGTCTCAGTAGCATCAGTTCATTTTTAGCAATCGTTCCAGAGGTACTGTGTTTCATCTTTGTATTTGTCCTAACAATGCCTAACTTCTTTTTGGTCCATTCTGGTCAGCTCCACCTTTATTCGGCCTATTCTTATATCAACTTTTCCAGTCATTAATCCAACAACTTTTTCAGTTGCTCTTCAAGTATCAGTTAAATCTAAGTCCATGATGTTCCAAACATTTTCATCCCAGTACCTCTTTATGGTGTAAGAAGCACCTGTCATTTTAGAGCTGTGAATTAACCGATGATTTTCACGAGGGAAGACTTTACCATTCTTTTCTTTCTGATGATTTTATTCGCTATTTCAAATGGCGTTTGAGTATATCTTGTTTTCCAACTAAGAAATAATACAACCAACTTGAAGTTTGAGTGGTCGTGTTGAGAGTCAATAGAATCATAGCAGTATTGTGTAGAATATTCTTAATGATTATGTCCTAAGATATAAATCTCAAGAACTACGGAACTTCTCTTATTTCGTCTGATTCAAATTATGATTGGAATTCGTTCGAGTACTGGACTTGTTCATTTTGGAAATATGAAATCAATTATTCCATTTGAAATTTTAGGATTCAGTACTTAAGAGTTACCAATATATGAGCTAACTTGTGATTACTACTTAATTGGTTGTACTGATCATGTCCTCTGTATTAGGACATTGGCCTTTGACTGGCCCCTACTCCTTCCATCCCAAAAGACGAGCCTTTCCTATCACATGTTCCCCTTACATGCCCCTGAGGCCATACCACTCTCCATCACCAGCTTATTTCCTCCTCCTTTCAGCCTTTCGTGTTCATCTTAAACTTTCTAAAATAGAAGCAAAACCGTTACCCATATTGAATCCAATCACATATCCAAAGTAGGACTTGAGAATTTTTGACATGAAATTGTTGGTTTTAATTTTGGCCTGAGAGATTTTGAGCTTCACTTGATTGGCTAGTAGACATGATCCTTATCTTGTGACTTTAAAGGATTTTACATTGGTAAATATTTTTTCCACATGAAGCTAGGGAAGCAATGCTAGTGAAGAAAGAATTTGAGGAGATAACAACAGAAGCATTTTCTCCTGCTAGAGCAATACATGGTGAGTTTTTTATTTCATTCTTATATATCTTCTCAACTTATTTAATCCGGTTTCGTTTTTCATAAATGCCTATGGCATGTTGGTGTTTTGCTTTGAACTGCCTTTAAGCATCTTCTTGCTGTTTGTTATGTACATGATTCAGGAGGAGAGTATGCAAATGGTAATGAAAAAGTCATCAAAAGTGAGCCTGCTGATTCAGGAGACGCACGATCCCTTAATGCAGGAAGCTATTCATGTTTGGTGGAGATCGATGGCCGAGATTTTCTGGTAACACCTAGTTAAAATATCATTCGTTCCGTCATTTTGTTGGTGGATTGCAATTCTCTACTATTTGGTGTGGTTTTGATACAAAGCGGGTTAGTTGAATGAAATACAAGAAAATAATGCCAAAATAAAAATTAAGAATGGAAGTGATCTAGATCCCCTTATTGAACAATTAAAGACAACAATTTGTGTAAAATTAATTACTTTCTTCAATTAATCGGGTAAGAACTGTTTTTACTTGTATAAGATAAATACCAAGTATGTACATGATAAAAAAATCCAGCTAGTGTATTGTAAACTGTAAGTAAAAAATCTCTCAATAATATCCATAACAATGTTGTGTCCGAAAAACGTAAAGAACTCTGTATGTAAGGGCAAATCGTGCACCCCTCTCTAGACGTCATGAGATTTGAATTCTAATTTTATGGAAATAATAAGTAATAAAATCTAACTAGAAAACTAGGTAAAGTTAAACTAGGAAAACATGTAAAATCAATGTCACACTTCACAAAACTACCTAACAAATTAAGGAAGTGGCAATTCTTGAACCAAACAAATACAAGCCAGATTTCAGCTCTTTTGAGTATAATTTCCAGACCATTTGGACGTGTAATTCAGCCCAACTTGGGCTTGCTTTTTAGTTCCTTTTGTGCTCCATATGGGCCCCAATCTTTATGCTCTCAAGCTTGGACTTGGACCATGAAATATTGTGCTTATCCCACTCTTAGTCACAATTTTTGGGCTCTTCTTCCACGATGAGCATCTTTTTGATTTTCCATTGAAGGCCAGCAACATTGCATGCCGCCATCTCTTTAGCTTCCTGAACTTCATCAAGTCCTAATAGAGGTATTCCACCATGGATGCTATCAGTTCTCTATGAATATTCATCAATACTGGCTTGCAGACTGCTCGAGTCGATATATGTCGTGAGTTTACCACTGAAGATGCATCCTCTTTAAGCTTTTGACATTCTTTTCATCAAACTTTTGCATTTAATAAGAAGATGTTAAGAGGGAATAATGTCTTTCCCAGGACACCTTTAGGCTTAACACTATAAACTGTTTTCTGAAAATTCTGAACATTGAAGTAAAGTTATGATTACTTTGTAACTCAGACGTTGAAATAAAAAAATACATGTACACCGGATTTGGTATAACTTTTGTCTTTTTTGCTGCTCTAATTTGTTCAAAATAGGCATCTCGTAATCACACACACTGGACACACAATAACTTATTATTCATACTTTGATCAACTTACTATTATGTTTCAAGTTTAGCGCCTGAGAAGCAGGACACTGTTTCTTTAAATCTAAAGTTGACGAATATGTTTTCTTATTTGGATGTCCTTGAATAACTGTGAGGTATGATTTTCTCGAAGTAGAGGGAATCAATTGGTTGGTAAGACCTCTCTTTGTTATACTTCTTTTCTTCAAAGCAACTGTCTTATTCCATCACTTCTTGCGTACACAAACATTCTGTTAAGTTTCTCTTTGCAAATAAGATATTTTGATTCTTTGGTTTATATTCTAAAGCGGAAGATGTCATATAGGAAAAGGAACACTAATCTTTTTGTGAAGCAAGACCTGCCATTTACATTGTTTTAAACATTCTGTTAAGTTTCTCTTTGCAAATAAGATATTTTGATTCTTTGGTTTATATTCTAAAGCGGAAGATGTCATATAGGAAAAGTAACACTAATCTTTTTGTGAATCAAGACCTGCCATTTACATTGTTTTTCGAAAGTTCTGATCCTTTCATCATCTGGATACCATGATAAGCAGCACTTACATTACATTGCTGTTACTGAATCTGGACCTCCTTTAAATCTCTGCAGGAATTACCAGAATCCTGGAGAAAATATTTACCGCAAAAGGCAAAGCTAGGAAGGATGATTATTTATCTCCGAGGACAAGATAAAAGAATCTGGCCTACACTTTATAATAGCAGATCAGGTTTTAATGTTTTGACATGTGGTTGGAAACAGGTTACTGCAACTTATGGCCTGAATCCAGGAGATGAATGCCTGTTTCAACTTGTAAATCAGCGCGGTTGCATATTTGATATACGCAAAATCTGAAAGTGGAAATGAAGGTAAGATGCCAAAGAAGTACTTGGAGCTGTTTACTTTATATGCAGTTACAAGAGGAATGACAAAAGGAGCTATGCCAGTTTCTCATAAATTGTTTTTGAACTACATTTAGTTGTTGCCTGGCTAGGCCACTAACTCATGGATTATTATGTGAATACTTTTCTTAAAAAATCAAGTTCATTTGTATATATGGTACACTGTTTTTTGTAATGGAATATGAAATCTTAGAGCAAATGTTTCATTTTGTTTGGCATATTACTGAGTTTGATTAATGTATAATACTGTTTTTTTCGATATGAAAACTGAAAATTTTATTTAATTACTTTCAAGAATTTAGAAAAAACACATGCTATGAAAAATGAAACTCTTTTTGTCATTAATCAATATTTGTTTTCTATTTTTTTTTTGATGGCTTTATATACTTAATAATAAATCTGTAGATTTTGTTAACCATGTCTAAGATTTTTTAAAATTTATGTAAGATATAAATAAAATAGTTGTACGATGAATACACATTAACTATTGATAACATTTAATGTTTATTATTAGAAGTCCAATGAAAGTTTACTTATATCTCTTCATATGAATCTTTTCAAGTTTGGAGAATTGTGTATACCAACAAGATATCACTCGTAAATATGAACCGACAAAAAATGTTGCAGTAGGTATTAACATATTCTGAAGGGGACATTATTAAATGGGTAAATCACATAAATATGTTATATTGAAAAAATATTCATCATTTATGATAATATAATTTTTCTTACTAAATATAACAATTTTTTAAAATTAATGTATTGTCACTTGCATCTTTCTTGGGCGTTTTATCTCTTTCTTTTTTTTAAGGAAAAATTACTTAATTACACTCCTTTAATTATCTTAATAACCATTTATCCCTACTTATTATAAAAATTTCAAAAATTCCTTATTCCCCCCAATAAAAAAAATATGAAAGATACATAAAGATTCCCACCCTTTTTTCACCTAATTGGCAAGTTTTACTTTACTAAAACAAAATCCTATTTCAAGCTACCCACTTCCCCATTAACAGCCCCAATTAAAATTTACCATATTAATTTTTATTCCTTTTTTATTTCCCTACGTTTTAGGTGTATAATTGTCTAATTTGAATTCCCCATTCCACACGTTTGCAGTTTAACAAAATTTGAATTCAAGTACAAATTTGCAGCCATATCTATTTGATATTTTGTAGGAGTCTCTTTCTTTCTAACCAGATTTTCTAAGTTTTTAAAGGGTAAACATTTTAGTCTCCTTCTTTCTCTTCATCGTGTGAGTTTACAAATATTATGGAAGAGTGTAAATCTAGAGATGGTGATTCTAGACGTGTTTATGATTCGGATGATGAAATGTGGGCTGAGAACAGATCCAAGAGATTGCATGACCCATTATTGATGAAGAACAACAATGTACTTGAGCCAAAGAAGAAGACTGAATAAATCCAGAAAAAAAGGCCAAGAAAAGTTACATCAACTGTTTCAAGACCCACACTTCCTAAGGTATGTGTTTAAAATTCATAAATTTGTGTTTTTGTTGATAAAACCCTAATTTTAAATTGTTGTATGTGTTTGTAAACTGAAATTAAAAGTCATTTTAACAATGAAGATTGATTCAATAAATTCAAATTAAAGTACAACCAACATGTTTTGTACAATTTATAGTGTGTATCAGATTCATAATGCTTGTCAATGATTTTGAGTTGTGTATCAGTGAAAGCACTATGTCTGTAAAATTTTAAGATTTTTCAGTAAATTTCTGTTATCGACTAGTAAAAGCATCATGTGTTTTTCAGTTTTAAGTCTATAATATGTTTCCTTTTGTGTGTTGTATTTAGTAAAATCAAACTGTGTGGTACAGTTGTAGGATGTATCAGATACACAATGTTTATTTACAATTTTTATAGTTATCAGTTAATAAGATGTATCATATACATATTATAAATCAAGTTTCTTATAATTTTGAATATAATGTATCATATACATTCACTTAAAACCGAATATGAAGGTTTTTATATAATATTATAGTTGCCAATTATAAAATGTACTAGTTCTCGAATACGTGCGTTGCACGTATATTTCACGTTAAGTAATTTTTTTAAGAAAATAATATGAGTTGTATAGATTTGAAAGAGCAGATTACTTTTTGTCTGATTTAAACTTTTGAGTCATTTCTTTTTTGAATTCAACATACATAATTAGTAAAATATATGTATATTGAATGTAACATGACAAACTATTAAAATCAATGTTTTTCATGCATTGCACCACCATATTAAACTAATAACTTCAAATTTTTTATTAAACCTCTAAAGTATATAATCTCATATATAACATTTTTTTTTTCTATAGTAATACATGCACTTACATATATTAAAGTGTAAGATAAATTAAAGAATAACAAAATAAAGACACAACAATTTTAACTAATTAATCAACATCACCTGATAGGTAAACTACCACGAAATGGTTATTTGACATTGTTGCCTCAAATATGCAATCAGCTATAAGAATCTCAAGTTTTCAATCGTATGATATAATTTGAATAGTAATACACTTATCTAAATTACTATGCAAATCAATTGGAACTGCATCCTATGCTTTTTTAAAAAAAATGTTATGTGTATTTATATAAAACTTAATAGAGTACATGAAAAGTTTTCTAAAGGATGAAAATTAAAAGAAATAACAAATTTAAAATTAATGGGATAAATGCATATATAATTATATAGTAAAAGATAAATTATACTAAGGGCTTGATAGATTCATGAACTTCACATTAATGTTTCATAATTTCCGGAAGTTGAAACGAAATTAAAATATTGAATAGAGGACAATTTTAGGAAGATGAAAAAGCTAGCAATTCCAAAACATTGAATATAGATTCCAAAACATTGAATATAGGCTGTTGTAATTTGAGTGATAAATTAAAATATTACTCCTATTTAATTAGATTGTGTAACAATTTAAACAATACTACTAATTAGATTAGTTATTTTTGTTTATTAAATATTTTTATTAAGTAAAAGGCAAAAAAGTAATTCAACTTTGATAATCAAAATTCTTTGAATCCCGAAATAAATATTAAACGAAAAAAATAATATTTTAAATAATTTCAAGAAAATAAATTAAGTTAGATATTTTAATTAAAAATTATTCTAAAGAAGTGGAAAAGTCATTAACATTTTGATTAAAATAATATAATTTAATATTTAAATTAAATAGTTAAATATCTTTATAACATTTAAATTTATAATAAGGGTAAATCGTAATTCAACTTTTAACTTTTTTGGTTCCCTCTTATAATAATATAATAAGGGTAAAATCGTAATTCAACTTTTAACTTTTTTGGTTCCCTCTTATAATAATATATGATCATATAAATCAGATAACTTCTATGTAATTTAGGAATATGATTATGATGTATCATATACATTCATATAATACAGGGCATGAATTATGTTATTTTATTTTTTGTATAAACAGGGCATGAATTATGTTATTAAAAAAATTCCAGCACATCCATTGAGGTTAGGAGCGACTTTCAATTTTGATTTTGTGAATAAAATCAAATTATCAATAAAAGATGAAGGCGTTGCACTGTTTAAGAAAATAATTTTTGGACCATATTTGGAAATTCCAAAATGTAATTTCCAGGGTCAGATTACCAAGTGTTTGCTGTTGTTGGAGGTGCGACATGAAAATAGAGATGTACTGCATGTTCGTCATACTAATGGGAATGTATTGGTGTTTGGAATGAAGGAATTTGCCATTGTAACTGGCCTAAAATGCAAAGGAAATGTTAGGGAATTTTCATATCCTAATTCCACTCAGAGCCGGTTATTACAAAAATATTTCCCTGATTGTCCCACGGTTATAACCAAGAGTCGATTGATACAACGTTTTGCAATGGGTAATTGGGAGACCACACAGGAATCTGTGGAAATGGCAATACTATACTTCATCAATACTTTCTTGTTATGCCATCTTGGTGAGACCTTCATAAGTATAGAAGAATTTCTAATGGTCGAAGATGGTAGGTATGAAATGTATCCTTGGGGTCAGATTGCATTTAATAAGCTGATTACATCACTTAGGTAAGACTTCAACCAAAGCAAACAGATGTATCGCTTATTTGGTATGCCTTATGCACTCAACGTTTGGATTTATGAATGTGCATCTAATCTAAGTCCAGACCTTGCTGTTAAAGTGGCGAATGGTATTCCGAGGATATGTAATTGCACAGTGGTGGCTGAAAAGCCAAAATATGAAAAGTTAATGACTAGCATTTTCTCCGAGGTAACATTAATTTTAAATTATCTTTTAATATTGTATCAATAAGCTTTATAATTTTTGTTGTAAATAATAGTTTTTTTGTTATACATAACATTGTTATAACATTAAAACATTTTAATTGCAGAATACTTGTTCAAACATTGCACTAACGCAAGATGAGGTGGAATCCCTTGATTTACCCGATAGTCAAGAGGTCAACAGAAATGAAGTATCCACGCCACCTGTTGGTGCAAAAAAAGTGCATACTAAAGATAAGTCGGGTTTTGAGGATTTTTCAACAAGCCCTCCTGATCATTTATTGAGAAGATCATCTCGTGTATCTGATACATCATCTCCACCACCACCCAAGAGGAGAAAGAATACTGATACACATAAAACAAAGGGTTTGAAAACTTTGTCAAAGCAGTCAAAGCCGCAATTAAATCAGTCATTCTCAATGCCAGCTGAAGAACATACCCCGCCTGCTAATGTATCTTCTGCCCATGTATCTTCACAAGTCTCAAAAGATAAGTCTGTATATCCCGATATTGAAGAACTGAAACAACATATGAAGGAATACGTAAGAACCGATATTTATTTTTTAATGTTAATTCTTAAATATAAATTTGAATGTGTAATTTTTTTTGAATAGGTTGACAATAAATTTGAGTATCTTGTGAATTTGATAAAGGCTAATCACATTAAGGTGATGAATTCTAAGAATAGGGAGGATGGCCAACAATCAAAGGTAATGTATTGTGTATGTGTATTTTCATTGTGTTTTATAAATTTCATAGGTCATTATGTTACAAATTAATTTAATGAAGGATATGGGCGGCAAGTCTACACCGCACATGGTTGAAGTTTCCGATGAAGAAAGCAATGATGGACACCAAGCAACCTCTCCGATACAAATGGAACTTGATGTTGACAATCAGGTTTAATTACTTTATTAAATTTGTATATAAAATTATATAATTTATCATTAACTTAATTTTCTTTAAAAAATAAAGACTGAAGATACATTGAAGAATCATCAAGTAATGAAGGATGTTTTAGAACTTCAATCCCCAAATTCAGATAGTCATCATACTGATGATACATGTGAACACAGCAAGGTAATTATATTATTATGATACATTGCTGTTTTTATTTGATCATTATGATACATTGCAGTTTAATTGGATTAATATGATACATGTATTTTACTGTTCACATATGTATTTTCCAAGTTACTGTGTATTATACTATATTTTTTTATTTACTGTGTACGTGATACATTCCATTGCAAGATACATATCCATGTGACTAGTTAAATTTGTTTGTCTCATCTATACTATAAATAGTTTGCTGTTATCTGTTATTGATACATTAACAATCATTTTGTGTATAATAATTTGATGTTTAAGGTATCCTGAATTGATCAGTACAATTTTTATTCAGGATGCTCCATCAGCACAAACGCCTCATCATTTATTTGAAGGAACAATGAACGAAGATATATCGGTAATTTAATCTTCATGTATCATATCAATATCATATGTCTATCAATATATTTTTAATTATCAGTGTAAACCATATAGGATTCTACACCATCTGGTTCAATATCTCCGGATACACGCGAAGCCATGAATACGCTTATTGCTGATCTAGGAAGTCTGCCTACTAATGCAAATCAACAGGAGTTTACCAAAAATCAATGTTTGCTTTCGGACAGTCAATTACCAATTGATATTCCAATCACAGATATTGTTGTCCGAAGCGAAATAAATACTCCTCATGCACGTATTCGGATGCCTTCGAGAAACTGAAAATCCCCTTATTTAACTTCATTTGGGTCAAGTGAAAAAGGAAAAGCGGTCATGACTAATGTAATTCGTCCAAATTTTCCATTTCAAGGATGTGAGATCACAAACCAAGCCCCTTCATATCTGATTGATGAGTTTATTGAGTGGGTTACTACAGCGCTTCTTAAAGCTCATTAAAAAAAGTAAGTTTTATATAATTGTACTGAATCTGTTAAATTTTCAAAATGCAGCTTGTTACAATTTTGAATAACATCTTTTCATTACGCTTAATGCTATAGGAAACCATCAGAAGATAAATATAAATCAAAAGCATCTTCATTGGGTTTTGAAATGATGAATTATGTTGTTGCTTTTCCGACAAATAAGAATTGGTTTTATGCCATGTCTCAGCCAAAGAACTGTTGGACTGATCAGGTATTTTTATAAATAGATGCTTTTACAATGATGTATATGATACATTGTGTTCGTATGTTATTTATACATATCAAAATCATATATCACTTTCAGCAACTAGTATTTTTTTTTTAATTAAATGTTTTTAAAATGTATAATTATTTTGATATTTTATTTGCTGCACATCGATGTTATTTTTTACTACCTTCGTAAAAAATCAAAACTTCGAAGCATGGATCAATACGGATACACAACAGTCAACTGTTTGTTCAACGCACATATCAACAATACCCATGATAGGTATTATAACAATGAGGCTGATGATGATATTAGTACCCAAGAACACCTTGATCGTGCAAGAGCTGTATCAGTACATGAGAGGTCAATAATCAACGTCATGAAAGGTTTTTCAATACCAGCTGGATTACCATGGCATCTGGTGGATGATGTTTATATTCCGATCAATTATGATGGAGATTTTCATTGGGTATTAGGTGTGGTTGAATTGAATAAGAGGTTGATACGCGTGTATGACTCTTCTTTGGGCACAAGGAAATGTGTATATTCTGACGAGATAAAAAAATTGTCAAGGATGTTACCTTCTTACCTGATTGACAGTGGTTTCTTTGAAAACAATGAGCGGACAAACTGGTCAGTTCTTGATGCATACAAGGACAAACAAACTGGTGTACCTTTAGAGTCAAATATTCCTTTCAACATTGAATACGCTGAAGGTATCATGCAACAAGAAGGCAATAGCCTGTAAGTATTTTCAATTCTGGTCTACAATATATGTGTAAGCTAATTACAAATTTATATTACGTATTTTGTTGTAGGGACTGCGGGTTATACGTAGCTACATTTGCAGAGTTTTTGAGTGACCAACTTGTTATACCACCTGATACTGATGGACATCTTGCAAATTACCTATGCAATAGATATGCTGCATTGTTATGGAGATATGGCAGCGACAAGGTCAATGGTAGATACATAAGTAATAATGACGATCCACCAAAGCCTAAGGGTCAATTCACAACACCAACTGAAGATGACATTGTTAACATAGATTAGTAATTAGCTGGGACAGGATGAACAAGTTTTTATGTTGTTTTGTGTTGAAGACAATTATCTTTTGTGTTTTTCTAAAAGCTTATTGGTATTACAATAGTTTGTTAGTTATTAATGTTATGTTTTTTCAAGTTATTGTTTTAGACACAGTTGTTGCTTTATAACGTTAAGGTACAAAATTTTTAGTTTTTCAGTGTAAGTAATTTTGACAGCTAATTTACAAAATGAAGTATATGACACTTAAGTTCTAATGTGTATGATACATTATTATTTGAGTTTTAAGTATTTTTCACTTATAAAAATGATGTATATGATACATAAGTTATAATATATACATGTACAAATATTGCAGTTATATATTTAGCAACTTGAATTATACGAATGTATATGATACATCATATACATAAACAAACTAATCACAAATTAATATTACAGGGCAAAGCGCCACTAGAATGTAATATATCAAAATTATAGTTCATAAGGCAGTACACACGAAACATGTAGTACACATTTGAACAAGTCAAGTTTTAGGACACTAGATTAACTCATAAGGGAGTATACACGAAAAATATAACATATTTTCAATCATATGAATGTATCTGATACATAATAGACATAAATAAACTCATCTTGAATTACTATTACATTGAAACCCAACACTGTTGAATATAATATATCAAATTTATAACTCATAAGGATGTATACACGAATCATATAGTAAACAATTGAACAAGTCAATTTTTTTGTACACTTGAATAACTCAAAATACAATATACACGGAACATATAACATCTTTTCAATAATATGCATGTATATGATACATCACATACACAAACAAAATCCTATAGCATTACTGTTACATTGAAAACGCACCACTGTTGAATCTATTTATTTATAAAAAGTTGGAGTTTAAATTTGGCACATAATTAAACTTCAAAGTCATATATTTGAACATCAAATTAAGTTGTGTAACCAATACACTTTATTTAGTCCAAATTCTTAAGAAAAAAATGGATATAAGTACCATGAACACTAATGTCCTTCTTTAAAACATTCTTTCAATTCTCTTTCGGGAAGAAAGTGCAAGTTCTCCTGTTATGTCCTTCTTGTCCACACTGCCCACAACAATTATTGTTCACTGTTATTTTCTTATCCGCATTTTTCTTTCTTCGCTTTCTTGGTTGCCAGCCAACCTTCTATACCTAGGTGGCCGGACAATTTCATCTAAAACATATTCTGGAACGTTCCAATCCTCCTTATCTGGCATTGGAACCATTACAACCTCGTACGTTTTTTCTAATGCATACGGCTTGCTGTAATCAGAGCAATATGGATGCAAATTGTTAACATTCTTGTGCTTCAAAGCTGCAATTGTGTGCGCGCAAGGTATCTCATCATGTTGAAACCTTCCACATGTGCAAGTTTTCCTCTCAAGGCATACAATGTATCTTTTTCCGGCTTCATGAAATGTGAAAATATATTCAGATGATGGAACAACCTAAAAATTTAAGAAGTTAGTGATACATTACGTAATATACAATTTATATATCATTTTCAAAACAACACTTAACATTGAAAATCAGTTTGTATCTGATACATAAAACATAAATTTAAGGAAATTGATAAATACCTTCATCTTTGAACTTTTAGATGCGTTTACAATCAATATCTCCTCAAATCTTCCGCCCAATGTGTCCTTTGTATATGACGCTATTTCTCTATTTTTATAGTTCCAACTACCAAATAGAAGTCTAGCTTCCTCCAAGAAGTCTATTATAGTTAACTTACGTGCATCGACAAGGCATCCATTGATACACTCAGCGATGTTCAAAGTCATCATTCTACCTCTGTTTATGGTTGAATGAACTCTTGACCACTTCTCATAACCAGCTTCTTCAAGGTAATCCTTCACCCTATGATCAACTTTCACGACCTTAGCCATTAATTTATCAAAATCTTCCTTTCTGTATGCTTTTTCCATTAAGTAAAATATATCACTTAATGTTTCTTTACTCCTTTAGAATCTTGAACATACATTCTTCCAAAGATGCCATATGCATGCACAATAAGGTACATATGGGTATACAATGCTTACATTCTTTATGATACTTTCATTTCTATCCGATACAATACACATGTTTTCACGCTCACCAAATGCATTTTTGAAATGTTCGAAGAACCATGTCCACGAACAGTCATTTTCAGTGTCTACAACACCATATGCCAATGGCAATATGCATCCTAATTACAAAGAATATCACATTTAAATTCACAATACACAATGTTTACACTAATATATAATATAAATATAAAATAAGTTATACATTACATCAGAATTATAACACATACCTGCACCATCGAGTGTGCTTGCTGATACAAAAGTACCCTTGTATGCCCCGCCAAGATGTGCAGCGTCAACTACAACTACAGGCCTGCAGTAGTCGAACCCTCTTATCAACGATCTTAGTGCTATGAACAGATACATGAATTTATTATCTTCCGTCTTTTGCATCCTTATATATGAATTTGGATACACATTATTTAGCATCCATATGTATCTCGACATCTGTTTATATCCTTTGGATGGCTTACCCTTGAGCATTTCTAGTGCACGTTCTCTAGCACGCCATGCTTGTTGGTACGATATCTCAACCCCATACAATTCTCTAATATCTTCAATTACATCTCGAGGTGTATGGATTCTTTTATGATTTACCACTTTAGGGGCAGTCAAACCACTAATAAATCCAATTGTTGCTTGTACTTTTGTTAGTATCCTATCCCGCATCGGACATTTATGTTCACTATTGAAATATCTCACTTTGAATACATCAGATTTTTTTTCTCCAAGATGATTTTAAGGTCCATCCACATTGGTCGCTGAAGCAAACCAACACATAGCTGTCCAAAAATTTTTATTGACTTAATTCATATAAGAAAAGCAATGCTATAAATATCACAACAAGATATAGACTGCTTATAATTATATATCAGATACACTATAAATAAAAATATAATAGAGAAAACTAATCAGATCATAGAGTAAGCATTCAAATACCTTTTCTTATCCGATCTTTTCACTCGAAAATTGAAGTTGTTCTTTATTTTATATTTAGCCATTACAACAACGAGTGTTCCTTTGTCCTTATACAACTGCCCAGTCTTCACTTTAGTACTATTGGAATCAGTTATGTAATTCGTAGCATTTAATTCTGAAATATAATCAATGTCACAAATTCTCGACTCGACCAGGGCAAGAGCTTCAGTATCTCTTTTGGTACCTTCCACACATACGACTTCACCTGATGAACAATCAAAATTACGTTTCTCCCCAACAATTTTATCAGTTGTATCAATACAAAGCGGATACATGCCGATTCCAGATGCATTCTTTTTTACTTCGAAATAAAGTTTCACACCCATGTCGTTTTTTATTTTCAATGGACATGAGCTTCCCTCGACAATGTATCGGATTTCAATATCCTTTGTAACAGTGTCGATCTCAAGCTCTGATAAAATCAACGTTTTCAGATTCACAAATGAAATGGAATGGCCAACAACAATTCCATCAACTTTGTAACCTTCATAATTAACATCGCTTACCCAAATTCCAGAATGCCGCAGCAGAATTGAGATATTCATCTTCAAAACTTTTTTTTTAATTTGAATTCTTAGTATGCAGATCAACTTTTACAAGAATAATTTTGAATTATGAAGCTAATCTGATTTAAAATTTGAATTTACTAATCAGTTACACAAGTTGTAAAGCATTAATTACGTGATTTCAGTTAATAATAACAGAAATCACGGTAATTACTCCTAATTAATCGCATCAGATGTCCAATATGATGTAGCAGGACTTATGTATCCCGTGCCAATTGGATGTATCCCTCTTTCTTGAATTTTAAGGAATTTTTAGTAATATCAATTCTAAAAGGGATAAAAGGTCATTTTGTATTTATAATATGTGGTTCCTATAATTTTTACTTTTTTTAATTCTTCTTCTTCATCATCTTTATTTCTCTGTCATTATTATCCTATTACTCTTCTTTTCATTTCTTTTTTTTAAAAATTAATTCTTCTTTCAAAATTTTCATTTAAATAACAAATTAATTTTTCATATTTTATTATTTTTACCTAAAAATACGACCAAAAAAAATGAAAAGAAGAAAATTTGTACAAATCATGTTTAAAACATAATTTTCAAATCTGTAAAATTACAACAAGAAGAGTTTACCATTGATGGTCATTATAAAACTTCAAATTTTAAATTCTTTTTTTGAATTTTACGAATTTGTGATTAGTTTGGATATGTTGTTCCTACAAATCATTCAAAATGTTGTTTGAAATTTATATCTTTATTTCAAGAGGGTTTGGTTAAGTTTATAATTGATTTTAGGAGAAATATTAGATTGAACTCGAAAAAGTGAAGTTTATGAAACTATATCGCAATTGTATTAAAATTGTATTAGATATGTTTCATAATTACATTAAAATTGTATTAAAATCATGAACAATACATTTATATTACATATTACAAACTTCACTCTTTTTAATGATATCAACCAAAAGAATTTAAGCAACAGACTCTTAATACATTAATAATATAGGAACAATACATTTGTAGTACAAATGTCCCTCTTTTTCTTAGTGATACAATATATAAGATATATATAATACATGTTTTGTTTATGAATAGTACATTTATAGTATATATTGCACGCTAGCTTCACTCTTTTCTTAGTGATACCAACAAGAATAAATTAGGTAACACACTAATATAATAATACATGTATAAGACATCCACATTCCATTTTAATACATATCGCAACCGTCACTAATTTTCTTAGTGATAAATTAAAATATTTTATAAGACACATATAATATAAGTTTTATACATGAGCAATCCATTTATAATACATATTGCAACCATCACTCATTTTCCTAGTGATATGAATCACATAATTTACAAGATACGTATAATATAATGTTTATTCATGAAAATACATTTCTAATACATATTGCAAACTCTACTCTCTTCTTAGTGATACTAACCAAATGATTAATACATGCACACTACATTTTTAATACATATTTCAAACATCACTCATGTTCTTAGTGATACAAACCAAAATATTTTATAAGATACGTATTATATATTCTTTATTTATGAATAATACAAATTTAATTCAGTCTATAAATTATTGTCTTGTCTTTAATTAGTGACACTTTTTTTTCTCTTTTAATTCAACTTTAATATTGTGTAATACACTTTAATGCAAATTTAATTTATTTTGTAATTTATTATGTGTTGCTATTAGCTTACTTGTTTAATTCATTGTTGATGTGATTTTAATTTTCTCTATAGGTCATTGTCTCGTGTTTCATTAGTTAAATTTTTTAGCCATATTTAATTTTCTATGCTAATTCAACTTTAATATTTGTATAATATATTTTTAATATAAGTTAATTCATTTACAGTTTATTAGTTGATTTTTTATGATTAAATTATTTGTTTAATTCATTATTGATATAAGTTTTATTCATGCTCTTTCGTTTGCTACATTTTGCATACATGTTTAATTCAATTTTAGTTCAACTTTAATATGTGTGTAATGCATTTTTAATCCAAGTTTAACTCATTTGACAGTTTCTTATGTTTCTTCATTTGTTACAATTAGATTACCTGTCTGCTCTTTAGTTTGGATAGGTTGTTCCTACAAATAATTAAAATATCTTTTGGAGTTTATATCTCAATTTTAAGAGAGTTTTGTTTAGTTTAGAATTGATATTAACCGAACTATATCACGTTTGTATTAAAGTTGTATAAGATTATTTCAGAATTATATTAAAATCATGAATAATACATTCTATATTTATAATGCATATTGCAAACTTCACCCCCTTTTTAATGATATGAACTAAAGTATTTTAGGTAACATACTTATAATACATGTACAATACATTTTTATTACATATTGCAAACAACACTCATGTTCTTAGTGATACAAACCAAAATTAATTTATAAGAAACATAATATACATGTTTTATTCATAAATAATATAAGTTTAATTCAGTATATATATCGTTGTCTTGTTTTTCATTAGTTACATTTTTCATTCATTCTTAATTGTCTCTTCTAATTCAACTTTAATATTGTGTAATTCATATGCTTAAAGTAAATTGAATTCATTTATTTGTTTGATATTGGTGTAATACACTTTTAAATACAATTTTGATTGATTTTATAATTTATTAGTTGATTTTTTTACGTTTAATTACTTGTGAAATCTATTGTTATACAAATTCATTCAGTTATTCAGTTTACAGATCATAGAATATGTTTTTGTTGGCTACATTTTGCATTCATATTAATTCTCATCTAATTCAATTTTAATATGTGAGGAATACATTTTTAATTCAAGTTCAACTCATTTTGCAGTTTATTATGTCTCTTTATTTGTTACGATTATATTACTTGTCTATTTAATTAATTATTGATAAAAAATTATTTAATCTACACATTATTGACTACACTACGAAAGAAAATAGAGAGAGAGAAATAGAAAAAAACAAGAGAAAGAGAGGGAGAAAGTGCAACAAGAAAAAAAAAAGAAAAAACAATAGAAAGAAAGCAAGAGAGGAAAATCATTTGCAAAAAGAAAACAGTAGAAAAATAACAATATAAAGAAAAAAGGGAGAAAGAGAGAAAAATAAAAAAGGCGAGATAGAAGAGGAGAAAGAGGCAAAAGAGAGACAAATTTGATAAAATATATCTTATTGTTATATATTGCTATAAATGATAATATTTAAAGAGTACATATAAAATCAGTAATTATTTTGTAAAAAGGATCCACTCAAGTAATTTTTTCTTATCAATTGGTGAATTTTATAAATTATTTTCGGCCAAAATAAAATACTATATATGGCCAGGAAAGAACATAAAAAAATTCATAACTAATGATAAAGAATGGATCAATCAAATAGTTAAGCATAAATAATGATAATGCTAAAAATATTTGATAAAGTATCAAGAGAAT
This sequence comes from Solanum lycopersicum, assembly GCF_036512215.1. NCBI lineage: Eukaryota > Viridiplantae > Streptophyta > Magnoliopsida > Solanales > Solanaceae > Solanum > Solanum lycopersicum. Next base: position 58,872,562 of record NC_090802.1, on the reverse strand, counting down.
TTTAGAAAATAAAATTTGTAATAATCTTGAATTGTTATAAAGAGAATAATATATTTTTCTTCGAGAATTAAAAAAAGGGAAAAGGATCAAATATGCCCCTAAGCTATTCGAAAAGGTTTAGATATACCCTCCGTTTAAAGTTTGGTTCACTCATGTCCTTGCTATAAAACTTTCGGTCCAAATATGCCCTTATGGGCGTTAGTTGTCATGTTGGACAAATCCAACTCATTTTTCATTTCTTTAAATGCCACATGGAATTGTCATGTCATTTTGACCTTTTGACATAATATTTATATGAAAATGGGAAGATATTCGGACTCATAAACATCTAATCCGACCCATAAATCAGCTCCTTTTAAATTCACTATCCAACCCATTTTTAACAATTTTGTTTAATTTTTATTATTGCGGTAAATCCCGAAAATGAGTAATTGATTAATAAAAATAGGAAAAATATGAAACAAATATAAATTTACGCCAAATATTCACAAATAAATATAGTAACCTTAAATCTAACATTTCAATTTTTTTAATTTTTTTTATTTGTGATAAATCTCGAAAGGAGTAATTGATTAATAAAAAATATGAAAAAAATATAAATTAATACCAAAAGTTCACAAATAAATATAGTATTATTTCAATCAACAATTTTTTTAAATTGTTTATATTTTCAGCAAATCCCGAAAATGAGTAATTTTTTAATAAAAAGGAAAAAATATGAAAACAAAATAAAAAATATACGTCAAAATTCACGAATTAATATAGTAAACTTAAATTCAATAATTTGAATAATTTTTTTATTTTTTCATATTTTCCTATTTTTATTTGTTATTTTTTTTGCGTAATTTTTATATTTTTTCATATATTTTTTTGTTAATAAACTCATTTTTGAGATTTGTTGAAAAAATTTAAAATTAAAATGTTGAAATTGTTGAATTTAAGGATACTGTTTTTATTTTTTAATTTTTGCCGTTAATTTTATATTTTTTTCATAGTTTTTATTAATTAATTACTCATTTCAGGATTTATCATAATTTTTTTTAAAAAAAAATGTTTAAATTGAATTTAAGGTTACTATAATTATTTATGAATTTTTGGTGTTAATTTTATACTTATTTCATATTTTCCTATTTTTTTAATTAATCAATTACTCATTTTCGAAATTTATCAAAAAAAATTAAATTAAACAATATTATTGAAAATTGGTTGGATAATTTATTTAGAAGGGGATTAATTTATGGGTCGGATTAGGTGTTTATGAGTCCGAACATCTTTCCATTTTCATATAAATGTCATGTGGTAAGGTCAAAATGACATGTCAATTCCATGTGACATTTAAAGAAATGAAAAATGAGTTTGATATGTCCAACATGACAACTAACGCCCATAAGGGCATATTTGGACCAAAAGTTGGATGGCGAGGGGTGAACCAAACTTTAAACGGAAGGTATATCTAGACCTTTTCTAATAGTCTAGGGGCATATTTGACCCTTTTCCCTTAAAAAAATATGACATAAAAGGTATGCAGAAATGTGTGTGAACACAGTAAATTTTTCTTTTGAAATTGAGGAGAATGAAACAAAGGGAGATAGAAAAAGAAAAACATATCTGAACGAACATATAAAACGTTGAAAAATTTAACCCATAAATAAAGTTCAAAATATAAAAACGTTACAATTTGAATTCATCTCCATCTGTTATGTAGAACTTCATTTCAAAATTGTTTCTCAAATATCTACAAAACTCTATTTTAAAACATAGCAAATTGAAATAAATTGCAAATCATTAATCTGTGTGAACACACAAATGATTTTCTACATATGTGAACGAACACATAAAACGTTAAAAATTTAACCCATAAATAAAGTCCAAAATCTAAAAAACGTTACAAATAAAATTCATCTCCATCTGTCATGTAGAACTCCATTTCAAAACCGTTTCTCAATTATCTATAAAACTCTATTTTAAAACATAGCAAATTGAAATAAATTACAAATCATTAATGTGTGTGAACACACAAATGATTTTTTCTTTTATAACGATAAAAATACAGAAGATAAAGGTGAAAATAAATAAATATGAACACGCAATATCAAAATATTCAAGCACATATATAAAAAAGTCTAAAATCTTAAAAAAGTTAGAGATAAGTGTTAAAAACACACCTAAAATATTCACTTTTTTAGATTTTCATAACTAAACTATTGAAAGTGTGAATTTCATAATTATACCTAAACTATCAATTTTTTGTTTGAGAAACACACATCAGTGGTGTGTATAGTGCACTCTCTCTTTTATATGAAAAAACTTAGATACATGACATTCCACATAGATAAAATATTTTATCTAGATAAAAATTAAATAATAAAAAATTACTATTAATTAAAATTAAAAATTGTTATCCATATAAAAAATTAAATTATTTTTCTTATCTCACTCCACCACCTCCTCCATGTAATCCCTCCCCCACGACAACGCCATCTTTTTTAAAAAAAAATTATTTATGAAATATTTGTAGAAAATCCATATTTCATCCTCCCCCTCCCCCTGCCCCCTCCCCCGATAGAAATTGATATTATTTTATTTAAAAAAATCTACCCCATCCTATTTAATTTTTCGCTCCTAATTTTATTTTTTTACGTTTTTTTATAACATACAAATATTTTAAAAAAAAATTCTACTAGTGTACTGAATATAACATAAACAACTAAAAAAATATAAAAAGTTTTGTGACGACAAGTAAATAATATTTTCGATATGTATATTTAAACACTGGAAAAAAATTAAAAGCAGAGGGTTAAGTGGGATGGGCAGAATTATATTTTTTAAAAATTAAAATAATATCTAAATTAATATTTGATGAGGGGGAGGAGATCAAGTAAAAAATGAAATACTTTTATAAAAGAAATTTAAGCAAAATAAAAAACTTTAAAAAATGGTGTGGTAAGAAAAATATTTTACATTTTATTTTGTAGAGAAAATATTATTTTTTTACAATAGTTTTTGAATTTTTAATTTTAGCTAATACTAATAATTTATTTATTTTTTGTCAAGGTTAAATATTTTGTTAATGTGGAGTGTGATGTGGAAATTCTTTAAAATAAAAGAGAGAAATTGTACTAAACATAACATGATGAGAGTGGTATAAAAGAGAGATGTGTGTTTCTCAAACTAAAAAACGATACTTTAGATATGAAACTCAGAAAATAAAAATAAAAATTTAGGTGTTGTTTTTAACACTTAGCTCAAAAAGTTATAATCCAAATTTAATTCTATTCTCTATGTTTTTATAAATAATGTAAGACTATACTACAATGTTGTGACATGTAATACCCAATTTGCCCTTCGTAGGATTAAAATGTCCGTTACTGTTTGGACTTTAGTGATTGGATCAAAATTACTCATTTTAGTTAATTAAAGGTTAAATATGTTTAGCCGCTTATTACAGGGACCAAATATGCAATAAATTTATAACTTAGGGACTAAAATAGTCATTTTTTCTTAGTTATTTTCCTCTTTTGTGTATATATAAGAGAGCTACACAACTGTATCCAGTCATCTTCTATTCCTCTTAGTCTGAGAGCATTGAAATTATCGCTCAGAAAAACAACAACAATGGCAAGTCACTCTGACCCGATGGCAGCGAATGCAGAGGTGGCGACGTCGGTGAATGCAGAGGCTGCTGCTGCGGCGGTGAATGTAGAGGCGGTGGCGGTGGCGGAGGCGACTGCTCAGCCGATTGTGAACGCGAACGATTATCTCCTCCAGCAGCAGTTGCAGTTGTTTTGGGCAGCTCAGCTTCAAGAGATCATGCAGATAGGAGATTTCAAGGGTCACAGTCTTCCCATTTTCCGAATCAAGAAGATCATGAAATCGGACAAGGAAGTCCGTATGATTTCTGCTGAATCACCTATTCTACTTGATAAGGCATTGAGCTCTTTATTCAGGAGCTCACCCATCGTTCCTGGCTTAAGGCCCAGGAATGCCAGCTCCTGACTCTGAAAAAGATCAACTTCTTTACGGTGCTTAAGAAGACTAAACTCTTTATTTCCTTGTGGACATCATTTCTATGGATGAGACAGAGGAAGAAGCTCCTACTTACGTGTCTAGCATGCTGGGTAACATACCAAATCGTATCCCGTACTGTTACTCACCAATGGGACCTCCTGCTCCACCAATGACACCTCTTGCTTCATCAACGGGACCTCCTGCTCCATCAATGGAGCCACCTGCTCCATCAATGCCTGCTCCACCCAGGGGGATCATGGGAAGGCGTGCTATGCCTTGGGTTGCACCCTCAATGTTTGTAGCTACTATCTGATAGAGTGAAAGTAAAGCAAAGACCAAAAAGATTGCAGTTACAGACCCCATGGGTGGAAGCTTTTTTCCATGGAGACAAACCACTCATGGGGAAACGTTTCCTTTGTCTCTTCTGAGAAAGAATTTTTTTTTTTTTGACAAAAAAAAAAGAAGTTACCACCTTCAACAAAAATGGAAAAAATCAATTCCACTTGAAAAATTGATTCATTTTCTTCTAATCCTCGTAGTAAATTAAGGAAATGAAAAAGTTACCTTTGAGGATCACCGCTACCCTGCCCACTGCTCCCTCTAGTAGCATATGGATTATCGCCAGCAGCATACCAACCGAACTGCCGCGGGTACAATGGAGGCGGGACATGCATTGAGGGTGCAACCCAAGGCATAGCACGCCTTCCCATGATCCCCCTGGGTGGAGTAGGCATTGATGGAGCAGGTGGCCCCATTGATGGAGCAGGAGGTCTCATTGATGAAGCAAGAGGTGTCATTGGTGGAGCAGGAGGTCCCATTGGTGAGTAACAGTACGGGATACGATTTGGTATGTTACCCAGCATGCCAGGCACGTAAGTAGGAGCTTCTTCCTCTGTCTCATCCATAGAAATGATGTCCACAAGGAAATAAAGAGTTTAGTCTTCTTAAGCACCGTAAAGAAGTTGATCTTTTTCAGAGTCCGGCGCTGGCATTCCTGGGCCTTAAGCCAGGAACGATGGGTGAGCTCTTGAATAAAGAGCTCACATGCCTTATCAAGTAGAATAGGTGATTCAGCAGAAATCATACGGACTTCCTTGTCCGATTTCATGATCTTCTTGATTCGGAAAATGGGAAGACTGTGACCCTTGAAATCTCCTATCTGCATGATCTCTTGAAGCTGAGCTGCCCAAAACAACTGCAACTGCTGCTGGAGGAGATAATCGTTCACGTTCACAATCGGCTGAGCAGTCGCCTCCGCCACCGCCACCGCCTCTACATTCACCGCCGCAGCAGCAGCCTCTGCATTCACCGACGTCGCCACCTTTTGCATTCGCTGCCATCGGGTCAGAGTGACTTGCCATTGTTGTTGTTTTTCTGAGCGATAATTTCAATGCTCTCAGACTGAGAGGAATAGAAGATGACTGGATACAGTTGTGTAGCTCTCTTATATATACACAAAAGAGGAAAGTAACTAAGAAAAAATGACGGTTTTAGTCCCTAAGTTATAAATTTATTGCAAATTTGGTCCCTGTAATAACCGGCTAAACATATTTAACCTTTAATTAACTAAAATGAGTAATTTTGATCCAATCACTAAAGTCCAAACAGTAACGGACATTTTAATCCTACAAAGGGCAAATCAGGTATTACATGTCACAACATTGTAGTATAGTCTTACATTATTTATAAAAAAACATAGAGAATAGAATAAAATTTGGATTATAACTTTTTGAGCTAAGTGTAAATAAAAACATACCTAAATTATATATTTTTTTTGAGTTTCATATCTAAACTATTGAAAGTTTGAGTTTCATACCTAAACTATTGCTTTTTAGTTTGAGAAACACACATCGCTCTTTTATACCACTCTAATCATGGTATGTGTACTACAATTTCTCTCGTTTATTTTAAAGAATTTTCACATCACATTCCACATGGACAAAATATTTAACCTTGACAAAAAATAAATAAATTATTAGTATTAGCTTAAATTAAAAATTTAAAAATTATTATAAAAAATAATATTTTCTCTATAAAATAAAATGTAAAATATTTTTCTTACTCCACACCATTTTTTAAAGTTTTTTATTTTGCTTAAAAATATATGACCTAGCCAGGCAACAACGTGATTATCATTTCCATCGACACCTTTTGAAGGACTACTAGTTCTTTCTGTTATAGGTTTGCTCGCTGCCATATTTAAACACGCAATATCAAAATATTCAAGCACATATATAAAAAAGTCTAACATCTTAAAAAAGTTAGAGATAAGTGTTAAAAACACACCTAAAGTATTCACTTTTTTCGAGTTTCATAACTAAACTATTGAAAGTGTGAATTTGATACCTAAAAAAAGAGATAATTTAGGTATAAAACTCAAACTTTCAATAGTTTAGACATGAAACTCAAAAAAAATATAATTTAGGTGTGTTTTTATTTACACTTAGATCAAAAAGTTATAATCCAAATTTAATTCTATTCTCTATGTTTTTATAAATAATGTAAGACTATACTACAATGTTGTGACATGTAATACCTAATTTTCCCTTCGTAGGATTAAAATGTCCGTTACTTTTTGGACTTTAGTGATTGGATCAAAATTACTCATTTTATAATTAAAGGTTAAATATGTTTAGCCGCTTATTAGAGGGACCAAATTTGCAATAAACTTATAACTTGAGGATTAAAACCGTCATTTTTTCTTAGTTATTTTTCTCTTTTGGGTATAAATAAGAGAGCTACACAACTGTATTCACTCATCTTCTATTCCTCTCAGTCTAAGAGCATTGAAATTATCGTTCAGAAAAACAACAACAATGGCAAGTCACTCTGACCCGGTGGCAGCGAATGCAGAGGTGGCGGCGGTGGTGAATGCAGAGGAGGAGGTGGCGGCGGTGAATGCAGAGGCGGAGGCGACTGCTCAGCCGATTGTGAACGCGAACGATTATCTCCTCTAGCAGCAGTTGCGGTTGTTTTGGGCAGCTCAGCTTCAAGAGATCATACAGATAAGAGATTTCAGGGGCCACAGTCTTCCCAATTCTCGAATCAAGAAGATCATAAAATAGGACAAGGAAGTCCGTATGATTTCTGCTGAATCGCCTATTCTGCTTGCTTAGGCATGTGAGCTGTTTATTCAGGAGCTCACCCATCGTTCCTGGCTTAAGGCCCAAGAATGCTAGCGTCGGACTCACAAAAAGATCGACTTCTTTACGGTGCTTAAGGAGACTGAACTCTTTGATTTCCTTGTGGACGCCATTTCTATGGATGAGCCAGAGGAAGAAGCTCCTACTTACGTGCCTGGCATGCTGGGTAACATACCAAATCGTATCCCGTACTGTTACTCACCAATGGGACCTCCTGCTCCACCAATGGCACCTCTTGCTCCATCAGTGAGACCTCCTGCTCCATCAATGGGGCCTCCATCAATGCCTACTCCATCCAGGGGGATCATTGGAAGGCGTGCTATTCCTTGGGTTGCACCCTCAATGCACGTCCCGCCTCCGTTGTACCCGCGGCAGCTCGGTTTGTATGCTGCTGGCGGTAATCCATATGCTACTACAGGGAGCAGTGGATAGGGTAGCGGTGATCCTCAAAGGTAACTTTGTCATTTCCTTAATTCACTAAGAGGGTTAGAAGAAAATGAATCAATTTGTCAAGTAAAAATTTATTTTTTCCATTTTTGTTTAAGGTGGTAACTTCTTTTTTTTTTTTCAAAAAAAATAAAATTTCTTTCTCAAAAGAGACAAAGGGAACGTTTCCCCATGAATAGTTTGTCTCCATGAAAAAGTCTTTCACACATGGGGTCTGTAACTGCAATCTTTTTGGTCTTTGCTTTACTTTCACTCTATCAGATAGTAGCTACAAACATTTTTGCATTGTATATGTTTGCCTTCTTGCGTTTAGGGAAATCATAACTAAATTTAAGTAAAGTACTTAAAATTTTTTGTGCTTTCTCTCTTTACTTGTAAAAATATTTTTTTTCTGCACTCTCTCATTGATGGTGCAACATGGAGATAGGAGTTACAGGTACAATCTAAACTTTCATCAATCACCTCTTCTATATATTGCATCAGTTGAGAAAATAATTTGACATATCTTTTTTTTGTGGTATCTGAATTTAGAGCAATAGATTGATTTGCTTTCCACATGATTGTTAGTTTAGAATTGATTTCAACCGAACTATATCGCGTTTGTATTAAAGTTGTATAAGATATATTTCACAATTATATTAAAATCATGAATAATACATTCTATATTGATAATGCATATTGCAAACTTCACTCTCTTTTTAATGATATGAACTAAAGTAATTTAGGAAACATACTTATAATAAATGTACAATACATTTTTAATACATATTGCAAACAACACTCATGTTCTTAGTGATACAAACCAAAAATAATTTATAAGACACATGTTTTATTCATGAATAATATAAGTTTAATTCAGTATATATATCGTTGTCTTGTTTTTCATAAGTTACGTTTTTCATTCATTCTTAATTCTCTCTTCTAATTCAACTTTAATATTCTGTAATTCATATGCTTAAAGTAAATTGAATTCATTTATTTGTTTAATATTGGTGTAATGCACTTTTAAATACAATTTTGATTGATTTAATTATTTATTAGTTGATTTTATTATGTTTAATTACTTGTGAAATCTATTGTTATACAAATTGATTCAGTTATTCAGTTTACAGATCATAGAATATTTTTTTGTTTGCTACATTTTGCATTCATATTAATTCTCATCTAATTCAATTTTAATATGTGAGGAATACATTTTTAATTCAAGTTCAGCTTATTTTGCAATTTATTATGTCTCTTTATTTGTTACGATTATATTATTTGTCTATTTAATTAATTATTGATAAAAATTTATTTAATCTACGAATTATTGACTACACTACGAAAGAAAATAGAGAGAGAGAAGTAGAAAATAACAAGAGAAAGAGAGGAAGAAAATGCAACAAGACACAAAAAAAAGAGAAGAAAAAAACAATAGAAAGAAAGCAAGAGAGGAAAATCATTTGCAAAAAGAAAACAGGAGAAAAATAACAATATAAAGAAAAAAGGGAGAAAGAGAGAAAATAAAAAAGGCGATATAGAAGAGGAGAAAGAGGCAAAAGTGAGACAAATTTAATAAAATATATCTTATTGTTATATATTGCTATAAATGATAATATTTAAAGATTATATTTAAAATCAGTAATTATTTTTTAAAAACGGATCCACTCAAGTAATTTTTCCTTATCAATTGGTGAATTTTATATATTATTTTCGGCCAAAAGAATATACTATATATGGCCAGGAAAGAACATAAAAAAATTCATAACTAATGATAAAGAATGGATCAATCAAATAGTTAAGCATAAATAATGATAATGCTAAAAATATTTGATAAAGTGTCAAGACAATTTTAGAAATTTTAGAACTTTGCATGAGTAGGTAGGTCTAAGATCTTTTTAAATTTATGTACGATGATAAATAAAATAGGTGTACTTTGAATACACAAACTATTGATAACATTTAATGTTCATTATTAGAAGTCCAATGAAAGTTTACCTATATCTCTTCATATGAATCTTTTCAAGTTTGGAGAATTGTGTATACCAACAAGATATCACTCGTTAGAATATGAACCGACAAAAAATATTGCAGTAGGTATTAACATATTCTGAAGGGGACATTATCAAATGGGTAAATCACATAAATAAGTTATATTGAAAAAATATTTATCATTTACGACAATATAATTTTTCTTACTAAATATAACAGTTTTTTAAATTAAGGTATTGTCGCTTGCATCTTTCTCTTCCATTATTTCTCTTCCTTTTTTTTTAATTCTTCTTCTTCATCTTTATTTCTCTGTCATTATTATCTTCCTACTTTTCTTTTCTTTTCTATTATTTTTTTTTAAAAAATAATTCTTCTTTCAAAATTTTCATTTAAACAACAAATTAATTTTTCAAATTTTATTATTTTTACCTAAAAAATACGACAAAAAAAATGGAAAGAAGAAAATTTGTAAAAATCATGTTTAAAGCATAAATTTGAAATCTCTAAATGACAACAAGAAGAGTTTACCGTTGATGGTCATTATAAAACATCAAATTTTAAATTCATTATTTGAATTTTACGAATTTGTGATTAGTTTGGATAGGTTTTTCCTACAAATCACTCAAAATGTTGTTTGAAATTTATATCTTTATTTCAAGAGGTTTTGGTTAAGTTTATAATTGATTTTAGGAGAAATATTAGATTGAACTCGAAAAAGTGAAGTTTATGAAACTACATCGCAATTGTATTAAAATTGTATTTGATATGTTTCATAATAGCATTAAAATTGTATTAAAATCATGAACAATACATTTATATTACATATTACAAAATTCACTCTTTTTAATGATATCAACCAAAAGAATTTAAGCAACAGACTCTTAATACATTAATAATATAGGAACAATACATTTGTAATACAAATGTCGCTCTTTTTCTTAGTGATACAAATCAAAATAATATATAAGATATATATAATACATGTTTTGTTTATGAATAGTACATTTGTAGTATATATTGCACGCTAGCTTCACTCTTTTCTTAGTGATACCAACAAGAATAAATTAGGTAACACACTAATATAATAATACATGTATAAGACATCCATATTCCATTTTAATACATATCGCAACCGTCACTAATTTTCTTAGTGATAAATTAAAATATTTTATAAGACACATATAATATAAGTTTTATTCACGAGCAATCAATTTATAATACATATTGCAACCATCACTCATTTTCCTAGTGATATGAATCAAATAATTTACAAGATACATATAATATAATGTTTATTCATGAAAATACATTTCTAATACATATTGCAAACTCTACTCTCTTCTTAGTGATACTAACCAAATGATGATGCAAACCAAAATAATTTATCAGATACATGCGTTATTTATGAATAATACAAATTTAATTCAGTCTATAACTTATTGTCTTGTCTTTAATTAGTGACGCTTTTTTTTAATATAATTTTCTCTTTTAATTCAACTTTAATATTGTGTAATACACTTTAATGCAAATTGAATTTATTTGTAGTTTATTATGTGTTGCTATTAGATTACTTGTGTAATTCATTGTTGATATGAATTTAATTTTCTATATAGGTCATTGCCTGGTGTTTCCTTAGTTACATTTTTTAGCCATATTTAATTTTCTATGCTAATTCAACTTTAATATTTGTATAATATATTTTTAATATAAGTTAATTCATTTAAAGTTTATTAGTTGATTTTTTATGATTAAATTATTTGTTTAATTCATTATTGATACAAGTTTTATTCATGCTCTTTCGTTTGCTGCATTTTGCATACGTGTTTAATTCACTTTTAGTTCAACTTTAATATGTGTGTAATGCATTTCTAATCCAAATTTAATTCATTTGACAGTTTCTTATGTTTCTTCATTTGTTACGATTAGATTACTTGTCTGCTCTTTAATTTGGATAGGCTGTTCCTACAAATAATTGAAAATATCTTTTGGGGTTTATATCTCAATTTTAAGAGAGTTTTGTTTAGTTTAGAATTGATTTCAACCGAACTATATCGCGTTTGTATTAAAGTTGTATAAGATATATTTCACAATTATATTAAAATCATGAATAACACATTCTATATTGATAATGCATATTGCAAACTTCACTCCCTTTTTAATGATATGAACTAAAGTAATTTAGGAAACATACTTATAATACATGTACAATACATTTTTAATACATATTGCAAACAACACTCATGTTCTTAGTGATACAAACCAAAAATAATTTATAAGACACATATGATACATGTTTTATTCATGAATAATATAAGTTTAATTTAGTATATATATCGTTGTCTTGTTTTTCATAAGTTACGTTTTTCATTCATTCTTAATTCTCTCTTCTAATTCAACTTTAATATTCTGTAATTCATATGCTTAAAGTAAATTGAATTCATTTATTTGTTTAATATTGGTGTAATTCACTTTTAAATACAATTTTGATTGATTTAATTATTTATTTGTTGATTTTATTATGTTTAATTACTTGTGAAATCTATTGTTATACAAATTGATTCAGTTATTCAGTTTACAGATCATAGAATATTTTTTTGTTTGCTACATTTTGCATTCATATTAATTCTCATCTAATTCAATTTTAATATGTGAGGAATACATTTTTAATTCAAGTTCAGCTTATTTTGCAATTTATTATGTCTCTTTATTTGTTACGATTATATTATTTGTCTATTTAATTAATTATTGATAAAAATTTATTTAATCTACGAATTATTGACTACACTACGAAAGAAAATAGAGAGAGAGAAGTAGAAAATAACAAGAGAAAGAGAGGAAGAAAATGCAACAAGACACAAAAAAAAGAGAAGAAAAAAACAATAGAAAGAAAGCAAGAGAGGAAAATCATTTGCAAAAAGAAAACAGGAGAAAAATAACAATATAAAGAAAAAAGGGAGAAAGAGAGAAAATAAAAAAGGCGATATAGAAGAGGAGAAAGAGGCAAAAGTGATACAAATTTAATAGAATATATCTTATTGTTATATATTGCTATAAATGATAATATTTAAAGAGTATATTTAAAATCAATAATTATTTTTTAAAAAGGATCCACTCAAGTAATTTTTCCTTATCAATTGGTGAATTTTATATATTATTTTCGGCGAAAAGAATATACTATATATGACCAGGAAAGAACATAAAAAAATTCATAAGTAATGATAAAGAATGGATCAATCAAATAGTTAAGCATAAATAATGATGATGCTAAAAATATTTGATAAAGTATCAAGAGAATTTTAGAAATATTTTTTTTGTAATAATCTTGAATTGTCATAAAGAGAATAATATATTTTTTTCATCGAGAATTAAAAAATATGATATAAAAGGTATGTAGAAATCTGTGTGAACACGGTAAATTTTTCTTTTGAAAATGAGGAGAATGAAACAAAGGAAGATAGAAAAAGAAAAACATATGTGAACGAACACATAAAATATTGAAAAATTTAACCCATAAATAAAGTCCAAAATCTAAAACGCTATAATTCAAATTCATCTCCATCTATCATGTAGAACTCCATTTCAAAACTGTTTCTCAATTATCTACAAAACTCTATTTTAAAACATAGCAAATTGAAATAAATTACAAATCATTAATGTGTGTGAACACATAAATGACTTTTTACATATGTGAACGAACACATAAAACGTTGAAAAATTTAACCCATAAATAAAGTCCAAAATCTAAAAATGTTACAATTCAAATTCATCTCCATCTATCATGTAGAACTCTATTTCAAAATTGTTTCTCAATTATCTAGAAAACTCTATTTTAAAACATAGCAAATTGAAATAAATTACAAATCATTAATGTGTGTGAACACACAAATGATTTTTCTATTAAAACGACAAAAATACAGAAGATAAGGTGAAAATAAATAAATATGAACACACAATATCAAAATATTCAAGCACATATATAAAAAAGTCTAACATCTTAAGAAAGTTAGAGATAAGTGTTAAAAACACACCTAAAATATTCACTTTTTTCGAGTTTCAGAACTAAACTATTGAAAGTGTGAATATCATACCTATATTGTCAATTTTTAGCTTGAGAAACACACATCAGTGCATCAGTGGTGTGTGTAGTGCACTCTCTCTTTTATATAAAAAACTTTGACACATGACATTTTCTACATTAAGAAAATATTTTATCTAGATAAAATTTAAATAATAGAAAATTAATATTAATTAAAATTAAAAATTACTATCCATATAAAAAATTAAATTATTTTTCTTATCTCACTCCACCACCTCCTCCATATACCTCCTCCCCCGCGTCAATGCCATCATTTTTTTAAAAAAAAAAAAATCATTTATAGAATATTTATAAAAAATTCATATTTCATCCTCCCCCTTCCCCCTCCCCCAATAGAAATTGATATTATCTTATTTAAAAAAATCTACCCCATCGTATTTAATTTTCCGCTCCTAATTTTATTATTTTATATTTTTTTAATTTTGTTTAGATATGCATGTACATATATTTTTAGAAAAAAAATTCTACTAGTGTACTAAATATAACATAAACAACTAAAAAATATAAAAAGTCTTGTGGCGGCAAGTAAATAATATTTTTGATGTGTATATTTCTACTATTATCTATGTTTTTATAAATAATGTAAGACTATACTACAATGCTGTGACATGTAATACCTAATTTGCCTTCGTAGGATTAAAATGTCCGTTACTGTTTGGACTTTAGTGATTGGAACAAAATGTCACGACCCAAAATAGGCGTGATGGCACTCGTCTTATCCCACCAAGACAAGTTAGCCTAAAACTCAATCATTACAATAAAGTGCGGAAATAAAAGATAAGTAACTTAATAAAACCCCCAAAACCTGGTAGTCACGTGTACAAGCCTCTAAAGTATTACAATTGATTCAAAAGAAAAACTCAAGTCTCAAATGAACTTGTTTCTAGAATAGAACAAGATCATAATTAAGTAGAAGAAAGTCTGCTGCGATGGAAACAGCTACCTGACAAATCTCCAAGAAGCCTTGGAAAAGAAGAGAATGACAAGTACAACAAAAATCCAGACTCATAACCTACAAAAATTTGTAGAAGCAAGGGGTGAGTACCAAACCACACGGTACTCAGCAAGTAAACCTCTAAACACAAGCTAAGGGGATGAAATACGGGTACTCCTACCACCCCCAACCGAACCTCCACAACTACAACCTGCATAAACATCAGCCCAACCTAACAGCTCACAGTTTACATAGAACGTAACTCAACAAAAACATTTAGAAAAATTACATATCCTCCACAATAACACTTTAACAAATTACATATCCTCCACAACAACACTTTAACAAATTATATATCTTCAACATCAACACTTACACAAATTAGATATCCTCAATAGCAACACTTCCAAAAATTTACATATCCTCAATAACACACTTCAACAAATTACATATCCTCAACAACAACACTTCAACAAATTATATATCCTCAATAACAAGCTCAGTATTCAACAATCACAAGTTCCGCAAAAAAGGCAATCACTAGATCAGCAAAACACAATATCAAGTTCACTAATGATAAGTATGTGCAATGTAATGGAATGCAATGTCAAGTATAATGATGCATGTCTGACCTAGTGATACACACCCGCTGTCTCTCAGTCCGGGACCCATGGGGGACATATCTGTCCATGCATCTGTCGCGGCGCACGACGCGACCCTCGATAATAGTAACCATCGCGGCGCGCGATACGTCCCTCGAAATATAGTATCCATCGCGGCGCGCGATACGTCCCTCGAAATGGTACATCCTCTTTAAGTTATCATTCTTTCTCAATGCACATAACACTTTCACAACCATGTCTCAGAATAATGCAAATGACATGTTCACACAAATAATGAGGAGATGACCATTTTCATAACATTGCACAGTTCACAACCACACAAACATGAAATCACATCAACAATTATTCAACAAGCCATCAAACCTTTCTCAACACATCACACATAAACAATTAATCACATTGCCTTTTATTATCCTTTTTTTTCTTCATCATTAGAATTAATCAATGTGGACAAGTCAACCCATCACCAATCCCATCACTTCCAAACATATACCACAAGGAAATACACGCATTCCATACACTTAACAAGAGTTTAGAAATGCACTTGCCTGAAATTAACTATATGCTAAATTCATCCTTTATCGTATCCTTTTCCTAATGATTTGTTAATAATTTGGCCATCATTCTCGTTAACTTTATGCTCCCCTAAACCAACAGATCACAAACATAACCTATAAATTATTGTACCCTTTATAGATTCAAATTCCAAATTTATTAGTGAATGTCACTTTTATTGTCATTATTGGTATATATATATTCCAAACCCTCAATTTCTTAAGCATGTTACTAACATAAACAATTGAAAAGGAAAACAAATGAAAAGGGTTAGTTCATACCTGTGTTTGTCGTCTTTGACCTACGACATCTCATGCTCCCTTTTTTTTTTTCTTTAAAGTTATAATAATATAATTGTTGAAATCAACTAACTTATTTTAATATATATGGGTCAAGTAGCCCATGGTTTTAAATAAATTATCACTTTAGCCCTTTAACTATCGATTAATTAACTCAAGTTACACTAATATTAAAAATATTCTAAAATGACCTTCCGGGTCATTACACAAAATTACTCATTTTAGTTAATTAAAGGTTAAATATGTTTAGCTGGTTATTACAGGGACCAAATTTGCAATAAACTTATAACTTAGGGATTAAAATTGTCATTGTTTCTTAGTTATTTTCCTCTCCCGGGTATATATAAGAGAGCTACACAACTGTATTCAGTCATCTTCTATTCCTCTCAGTCTGAGAGAAATGAAATTATCGCTCTATAAAACAACAACCATGGCAAGTCACTCTGACCCGGTGGCAGCGAATGCAAAGGTGGCGGCGGCGGTGAATGCAGAGGCTGCGGCGGCGGCGGTGAATGCAGAGGCTGCAGCGACGGCGGTGAATGCAGAGGCGGTGGCGGTGGCGGAGGCGACTGCTCAGCCGATTGTGAACGCGAACGATTATCTCCTCCAGCAGCAGTTGCGGTTGTTTTGGGCAGCTCAGCTTCAAGAGATCATAAAGATAAGAGATTTCAGGGAACACAGTCTTCCCATTTCCCGAATCAAGAAGATAGTGAAATCGGACAAGGAAGTCCATATGATTTCTGCTGAATCGACTATTCTGCTTGCTAAGGCATGTGAGCTCTTTATTCAGGAGCTCACCCATCGTTCTTGGCTTAAGGCCCAGGAATGCCAGCGCCGGACTCTGAAAAAGATTGACTTCTTTACGGTGCTTAAGGAGACTGAACTCTTTGATTTCCCTGTGGACGCCATTTCTATGGATGAGACAGAGGAAGAAGTACCTACTTACGTGCCTGGCATGCTGGGTAACATACCAAATCGTATCCCGTACTGTTACTCACCAATGGGACCTCCTGCTCCACCAATGGCACCTCTTGCTCCATCAATAGGACCTCCTGCTCCATCAATGGGGACACCTACTCCATCAATGGGGCCACCTACTCCATCAATGCCTACTCCACCCAGGGGGATCATGGGAAAGCGTGCTATGCCTTGGGTTGCACCCTCAATGCACGTCCCGCCTCCGTTGTACCCGCGACAGTTCCGTTGGTATGCTGCTGGCGGTAATCCATATGCTACTGGAGGGAGCAGTGGACAGGATAGCGGTGATCCTCAAAGGTAACTTTGTCATTTCCTTAATTCACTAAGAGGGTTAGAAGAAAATGAATCAATTTGTCAAGTGGAATTGATTTTTTCTATTTTTGTTGAAGGTGGTAACTTCTTTTTTTTAAAAAAAAATAAAAATTCGTTCTCATAAGCGACAAAGGGAACGTTTCCCCATGAGTAATTTGTCTCCATTGAAAAAAGATTCCACCCATGGGGTCTGTAACTGCAATCTTTTTGGTCTTTTCTTTACTTTCACTCTATCAAATAGTAGCTACAAACATTTTTGCATTGTATATGTTTGCCTTCTTGCATTTAAGGAAATCTTAACTAAATTTGAGTAAAGTACTTGTAAAATTTTGTGCTTTCTCTCTTTACTTGTAAAAATATTTTTTTTTGCACTCTCTCATTGATGTTGCAGCATGGAGATAGGAGTTACAGGTACAGTCTAAACTTTCATCAATCACCTCTTCTATATATTGCATCAGTGGAGAAAATGATTTGACATATCTTTATTTTGTTGTATCTGAATTTAGAGCAATAAATTGATATGCTTTCCACATGATTGTTTGTGTTGAAGCTGGCACCTTTTAATTTTTTTAAAAAAAATACTTTCTGAGAAGCAACCAAGGGAATGTTTCCCCATGAGTGGTTTGTCTCCATGGAAAAAAGTTTTCACCCATGGGATTTGAAACTACAACTTTTTTGTTCTTTATTTTACTTACACTCTATCAGATAATAGCTACAAACATTTTTGCATTTTTATATGTTATCCTTCTTGCATTTAGGGAAATCTTAAGTAAATTTGACTAAAGTACTTGTATAATTTTGTGCATTCTCTCATTACTTTTAAAAAACAATTTTTTTCTGCACTCTCTCATTGATGTTGCAACATGGAGATTGGAGTTACAGGTATAGTCTAAACTTTCATCAATCACCTCTTCTATATATTGCATCAGTGTAGAAAATGATTTGGAATATCTTGATTTTGTGGTATCTGAATTTGGAGCAAAAGATTGATATGCTTTCCACATGATTGTTTCATTTCTCTATACTATAAAGGGGTTCATGATTGATTCTCTTAATCGAATTTTACAAGTTTTCTCGGAGTGGTAACTGTTAATGCCTTATTGGTGTTGATGCTAAGATGGAGCCAAAGCATATGTTTCAATTTTCTCCTTTTCTGTCGTTTGTGTGAATGACAAGAAAGAGAAACCAGGACGGCGGTACCAGATGTTTGGAACTTTGCATGAGTAGGTAGTGCATCAACGAATTGGCTGGTTGGTGTTCATCTTCTGATATGTGTCATGTGTCATGCTTGTGCTCATTACTCTGAAAATTCATGTACGACATTTTATTATTTGATAAAGAAAATGCATGGGGAAATCTGATGTAGATTGTTTATAGTCTAGCTAGTTTATAGTGACTTTGTCGCCATCCTTGTGCTTTCTTTCTTTGATACTGAACTATCATTGTAAATACCTCTATCCATTGCCCTATATATTCCAGCCCTCTCATAAATCCCTATTCATTAATCCTCTTGTAGTCATGTTATTTCACTCATTTGTTGCATGCCTTGATTTGCTTGATATGATGTTGGCATGTTAGACTTGATAAAAAATTGTTGGCATCTTAGCTCTTAGGTGACATGATTGCTATGGTCAAATGTGTAGTATCTAAAAAAAAGTTCTTACTCCACAGTTATCTATTGATTAGCTATCGTTTCTTGATGTTGTTGTACTTGCGAGATTAAGCAGCTAATTTATCTATTTATTATTTGTTTGCTGTAGTTTCTTAATATGATTCTTTTTGAGGTACAAGTCACTAATTTCTCATACATAAGGTTCGATTTATTATTTGTTTGTACTAATTTTTCTGTTTGATCTTGTTTCAGTTAAAGGTCATGCCTCTGTTGATCCAAATGCTCAGTGGCACTGGCACAACGGAAGCTCTTAGTCACTAATGATGCAGGTCCTCTCAACTATGGATGCTTTTTATTGCTACTGTCTATGGGTACTGGCTCAACAATATGACTTGAATCTTTTAGTCGTTTAGTCGGTATAAAACTGTCAGTTTATTTGAATGTTTATGGAGTTGTGGTGTTTTGTGTAATGAACTTATCTTACTTTCGCATAATAATTGTGGTATGTTACTTTAATCAGTTCTCCGTCGACCCTTTAGTATTTTGACTATTGCTCCTTGCTATAGTGGTATGGTGGAGCCACCAAGGCTTATTGGTTATAGGATGATTAGTAAGCCTAGTGGGGCAATTTGGCGTAGTGATCAATGATGTAGGTGCGGAACTTACTGACTTGGGTGACGACGATTTCGTCATTTATGCTATCTCAACATAACTAAATTAGCATAAATTTTTTTTGCAAAGCTTGGATGGCACAATTAGTCTAATTTGTCAGATTAAAATTTCATTGACATAGATAAATCACTGAACCATAAACATGAAAGAAGTAGCAGTCCTTCAAAAGGTGTCGATGGAAATGATAATCACGTTGAAGCCAGTTTTTTATCTCAAACGGAACCACATTTCTATGTTGAGATCGACTGTTGGTACTAAGGTGGTTTCTAAAAGTTTCACTCCCTCTTGTTATTCTCTTTTGGAGAAGAAGGGGTGTATATTCTGTCGCAGCACCCCTCAACAGAAGTATTTGGTCCTGCTACAGCCATACATGGTATGCTATTGATTTCATTCTTGCACACTGCTCGAGTTGATATATGTCGTGAGTTTACCGCTGAAGATGCATCCTTTTTAAGCTTTTGACATTCTTTTCATCAAACTTTTGCATTTAATAAGATGTTAAGAGGGAATAATGTCTTTCCCAGGACACCTTTAGGCTTAACACTATAAACTGCTTTTTTGAAAATTCTGAACATTGAAGTAAAGTTTTGATTACTTTGTAACTCAGACGTTGAAATAAAAAAATACATGTACACCGGATTTGGTATAACTTTTATCTTTTTTGCTGCTCTAATTATGTTTCAAGTTTAGCGCCTGAGAAGCAGGACACTGTTTCTTTAAATCTAAAGTTGACGAATATGTTTTCTTATTTGGATGTCCTTGAATAATTATGAGGTATGATTTTATCGAAATAGAAGGAATCAATTGGTTAGTAAGACCTCTCTTTGTTAACCATTACATTGCTGTTACTGAATCTAGACCTCCTTTAAATCTCTGCAGGAATTACCAGAGTCCTGGAGAAATTATTTACCGCAAAAAGGCAAAGCTAGGAAGGATGATTATTTATCTCCGAGGACAAGATAAAAGAATCTGGCCTACACTTTATAATAGCAGATCAGGTTTTAATGTTTTGACATGTGGTTGGAAACAGGTTACTGCAACTTATGGCCTGAATCCAGGAGATGAATGCCTGTTTCAACTTGTAAATCAGCGCGGTTGCATATTTGATATACGCAAAATCTGAAAGTGGAAATGAAGGTAAGATGCCAAAGAAGTACTTGGAGCTGTTTACTTTATATGCAGTTACAAGAGGAATGACAAAAGGAGCTATGCCAGTTTCTCATAAATTGTTTTTGAACTACATTTAGTTGTTGCCTGGCTAGGCCACTAACTCATGGATTATTATGTGAATACTTTTCTTAAAAAATCAAGTTCATTTGTATATATGGTACACTGTTTTTTGTAATGGAATATGAAATCTTAGAGCAAATGTTTCATTTTGTTTGGCATATTACTGAGTTTGATTAATGTATAATACTGTTTTTTTCGATATGAAAACTGAAAATTTTATTTAATTACTTTCAAGAATTTAGAAAAAACACATGCTATGAAAAATGAAACTCTTTTTGTCATTAATCAATATTTGTTTTCTATTTCTTTTTTGATGGCTTTATATACTTAATAATAAATCTGTAGATTTTGTTAAACCATGTCTAAGATCTTTTTAAATTTATGTAAGATGATAAATAAAATAGGTGTACGATGAATACACATTAACTATTGATAACATTTAATGTTTATTATTAGAAGTCCAATTAAAGTTTACTTATATCTCTTCATATGAATCTTTTCAGGTTTGGAGAATTGTGTATACCAACAAGATATCACTCGTTAGAATATGAATCGACAAAAAATATTGCAGTAGGTATTAACATATTCTGAAGGGGACATTATCAAATGAGTAAATCACATAAATAAGTTATGAAAAAATATTTATCATTTACGACAATATAATTTTTCTTACTAAATATAAAGGTTTTTAAAATTAAGGTAATGTCGCTTGCATCTTTCTCGGCCATTTTTTCTCTTCCTTTTTTTTTTTTAAATTCTTCTTCTTCAAATTTTATTATTTTTACCTAAAAAATACGACCAAAAAAAAATGGAAAGAAGAAAATTTGTAAAAATCATGTTTAAAGCATAAATTTAAAATCTCTAAAATTACAACAAGAAGAGTTTACCGTTGATGGTCATTATAAAACTTCAAATTTTAAATTCATTATTTGAATTTTACGAATTTGTGATTAATTTGAATAGGTTGTTCCTACAAATCATTCAAAATGTTGTTTGAAATTTATATCTTTATTTCAAGAGGTTTTGGTTAAGTTTATAATTGATTTTAGGAGAAATATTAGATTGAACTCGAAAAAGTGAAGTTTATGAAACTACATCGCAATTGTATTAAAATTTTATTAGATATGTTTCATAATTACATTAAAATTGTGTTAAAATCATGAACAATACATTTATATTATATATTACAAACTTCACTCTTTTTAATGATATCAACCAAAAGAATTTAAGCAACAGACTCTTAATACATTAATAATATAGAAGCAATACATTTGTAATACAAATGTCGCTCTTTTTCTTAGTGATACAATATATAAGATATATATAATACATGTTTTGTTTATGAATAGTACATTTATAGTATATATTGCACGCTAGATTCACTCTTTTCTTAGTGATACCAACAAGAATAAATTAGGTAACACACTAATATAATAATACATTTATAAGACACCCACATTCCATTTTAATACATATCGCAACCGTCACTAATTTTCTTAGTGATAAATTAAAATATTTTATAAGACACATATAATATAAGTTTTATTCATGAACAATCCATTTATAATACATATTGCAACCATCACTCATTTTCCTAGTGATATGAATCAAATAATTTACAAGATACGTATAATATAATGTTTATTCATGAAAATACATTTCTAATACATATTGCAAACTCTACTCTCTTCTTAGTGATACTAACCAAATGATTAATACATGCACACTACATTTTTAATACATATTTCAAACATCACTCATGTTCTTAGTGATGCAAACCAAAATAATTTAAAGGATGCATGCTTTATTTATGAATAATACAAATTTAATTTAATCTATAACTTATTGTCTTGTCTTTAATTAGTGACGCTTTTTTTTAATATAATTTTCTCTTTTCATTCATCTTTAATATTGTGTAATACACTTTAAAGCAAATTTAATTTATTTGTAGTTTATTATGTGTTGCTATTAGATTACTTGTGTAATTCATTGTTGATATGAATTTAATTTTCTATATAGGTCATTACCTGGTGTTTCCTTAGTTACATTTTTTCGCCATATTTAATTTTCTATGCTAATTCAACTTTAATATTTGTATAATATATTTTTAATATAAGTTAATTCATTTACAGTTTATTAGTTGATTTTTTATGATTAAATTGTTTGTTTAATTCATTATTGATACAAGTTTTATTCATGCTCTTTCGTTTGCTACATTTTGCATACGTGTTTAATTCACTTTTAGTTCAACTTTAATATGTGTGTAATGCATTTTTAATCCAAGTTTAATTCATTTGACAGTTTCTTATGTTTCTTGATTTGTTACGATTAGATTACTTGTCTGCTCTTTATTTTGGATAGGTTGTTCCTACAAATAATTGAAAATATCTTTTGGAGTTTATATCTCAATTTTAAGAGAGTTTTGTTTAGTTTAGAATTGATTTTAACCGAACTATATCACGTTCGTATTAAAGTTGTATTAGATATATTTCACAATTATATTAAAACCATGAATAATACATCCTACATTTATTGCAAACTTCACTCCCTTTTTAATGATTTAAACAAAAGTAATTTAGGTAACACACTTATAATACATGCACAATACATTTTTAATACATATTGCAAACAACACTCATGTTCTTAGTGATACAAACCAAAAATAATTTATAAGACACATATGATACATGTTTTATTCATGAATAATATAAGTTTAATTCAGTTTAGATATCATTGTCTTGTTTTTCATTAGTTCCGTTTTTCATTCATTCTTAATTCTCTCTTCTAATTCAACTTTAATATTGTGTAATTCATATGCTTAAAGTAAATTGAATTCATTTATTTGTTTGATATTGGTGTAATACACTTTTAAATACAATTTTGATTGATTTTATAATTTATTAGTTGATTTTTTTATGTTTAATTACTTGTGAAATCTATTGTTATACAAATTCATTCAGTTATTCAGTTTACAGATCATAGAATATTTTTTTGTTTGCTACATTTTACATTCATATTAATTCTCACCTAATTCAATTTTAATATGTGAGGAATACATTTTTAATTCAAGTTCAACTCATTTTGCAATTTATTATGTCTCTTTATTTGTAACGATTATATTACTTGTCTATTTAATTAATTATTGATAAAAATTTAATTAGCCTACGAATTATTGACTACACTACAAAAGAAAATAGAGAGAGAGAAGTAGAAAAAAACAAGAGAAAGAGAGGGAGAAAGTGCAACAAGTCTGAAAAAAAAAAAGAAAAAACAATAGAAAGAAAGCAAGAGAGGAAAATCATTTGCAAAAAGAAAATAGGTGAAAAATAACAATATTAAGAAAAAAGGGAGAAAGAGAGAAAAATAAAAAAGGCGAGATAGAAGAGGAGAAAGAGGCAAAAGAGAGACAAATTTAATAAAATATATCTTATTGTTATATATTGCTGTAAATGATACTATTTAAAGAGTATATTTAAAATCAGTAATTATTTTTTAAAAAGGATCCACTCAAGTAATTTTTCCTTATCAATTGGTGAATTTTATATATTATTTTCGGTCAAAATAAATACTATATATGGGTTGGAAAGAACATAAAAAAATTCATAACTAATGATAAAGAATGGATCAATCAAATAGTTAAGCATAAATAATAATAATGCTAAAAATATTTGATAAAGTATCAAGAGAATTTTAGAAAATAAAATTTGTAATAATCTTGAATTGTCAAAAAGAGAATATTATATTTTTCATCGAGAATTAAAAAAATATGATATAAAAGGTATGCAGAAATGTGTGTGAACACAGTAAATTTTTCTTTTGAAATTGAGGAGAATGAAACAAAGGGAGATAGAAAAAGAAAAACAAATGTGAACGAACACATAAAACGTTGAAAAATTTAACCCATAAATAAAGTCCAAAATCTAAAAACATTACAATTCGAATTCATCTCCATCTGTTATGTAGAACTCCATTTCAAAATTGTTTCTCAAATATCTACAAAACTCTATTTTAAAACATAGCTAATTGAAATAAATTACAAATCATTAATCTGTGTGAACACACAAATGATTTTCTACATATGTGAACGAACACATAGAACGTTAAAAAATTTAACCCATAAATAAAGTCACTAAATCTAAAAACGTTACAATTGAAATTCATCTCCATCTGTCATGTAGAACTCCATTTTAAAACTGTTTCTCAATTATCTATAAAACTCTATTTTAAAACATAGCAAATTGAAATAAATTACAAATCATTAATGTGTGTGAACACACAAATATTTTTTTCTTTTATAACGACAAAAAATACAGGAGATAAAGGTGAATATAAATAAATATAAACACGCAATATCAAAATATGCAAGCACATATATAAAAAAGTTTGGACTCTAGTGATTGGATCAAAATTACTCATTTTAGTTAATTAAAGGTTAAATATGTTTAGCCGGTTATTACAGGGACCAAATTTGCAATAAACTTATAACTTAGGGATTAAAACCATCATTTTTTCTTAGTTATTTTCCTCTTTTGGGTATATATAAGAGAGCTACACAACTGTATTCAGTCATCTTCTATTTCTCTCAATCTAAGAGCATTGAAGTTATCGCTCAGAAAAACAACAACAATGGCAAGTCACTCTGACCCGGTGGCAGCCAATGCAGAGGTGGCGGCGGCGGCGAATGCAGAGGAGGAGGTGGCGGCGTTGAATGCAGAGGTGGGGGCGGTGGCGGAGGCGACTGCTCAGCCGATTGTGAACGCGAAGGATTATCTCCTCCAGCAGCAGTTGCGGTTGTTTTGGGCAGCTCAGCTTCAAGAGATCATACAGATAAGAGATTTCATGGGGCACAGTCTTCCCATTTCTCGAATCAAGAAAATCATGAAATCGGACAAGGAAGTCCGTATGATTTCTGCTGAATCGCCTATTCTGCTTGCTAAGGCATGTGAGCTCTTTATTCAGGATCTCACCCATCGTTCCTGGCTTAAGGCCCAAGAATGCCAGCGTCAGACTCTGAAAAAGATTGACTTCTTTACGGTGCTTAAGGAGACTGAACTCTT
Source organism: Solanum lycopersicum (assembly GCF_036512215.1). NCBI lineage: Eukaryota > Viridiplantae > Streptophyta > Magnoliopsida > Solanales > Solanaceae > Solanum > Solanum lycopersicum. Next base: position 58,846,625 of record NC_090802.1, on the reverse strand, counting down.
TGATTTTCTTGTGGATGCCATTTCTATGGATGAGCCAGAGGAAGAAGCTCCTACTTACGTGCCTGGCATGTTGGGTAACATACCAAATCGTATCCCGTACTATTACTCACCAATGGGACCTCCTGCTCCACCAATGGCACCTCTTGCTCCATCAGTGAGACCTCCTGCTCCATCAATGGGGCCACCTGCTCCATCAATGCCTACTCCACCCAGGGGGATCATGGGAAGGCGTGCTATGCCTTGGGTTGCACCCTCAATGCACGTCCCGCCTCCGTTGTACCCGCGGAAGTTCGGTTGGTATGCTGCTGGCAGTAATCCATATGCTACTGGAGGGAGCAGTGGACAGGGTAGCGGTGATCCTCAAAGGTAACTTTGTCATTTCCTTAATTCACTAAGAGGGTTAGAAGAAAATGAATCAATTTTTCAAGTAAAAATTTATTTTTTCCATTTTTGTTGAAGGTGGTAACTTCTTCTTTTTTTCAAAAAAAAAAATTTCTTTCTCACAAGAGACAAAGGAAACGTTTCCCCATGAATAGTTTGTCTCCATGAAAAAAGCTTCCACACATGGGGTCTGTAACTGCAATCTTTTTGGTCTTTGCTTTACTTTCACTCTATCAGATAGTAGCTACAAACATTTTTGCATTGTATATGTTTGCCTTCTTGCATTTAGGGAAATCTTAACTAAATTTGAGTAAAGTACTTATCTTTATTTTGTGGTATATGAATTTAGTGCAGTAGATTGATATGCTTTCCACATGATTGTTTGTGTTGAAGCTGGTACCTTTTTTTAAAAAAAAAAAATACTTTCTGAGAAGCAACAAAGGAAACGTTTCCCCATGAGTGGTTTGTCTCCATGGAAAAAAGTTTCCACCCATGGGGTTTGTAACTGCAATTTTTTTTGTTCTTTATTTTACTTACACTCTATCAGATAATAGCTACAAACATTTTTGCATTTTTATACTTTTGCCTTCTTGCGTTTAGGGAAATCTTAAGTAAATTTGACTAAAGTACTTGTATAATTTTGTGCATTCTCTCATTACTTTTAAAAAATAATTTTTTTCTGCACTCTCTCATTGATATTGCAACATGGAGATTGGAGTTACAGGTGCAGTCTAAACTTTTATCAATCACCTCTTCTATATATTGCATCAGTGTAGAAAATGATTTGGAGTATTTTGATTTTGTGGTATCTGAATTTGGAGCAAAAGATTGATATGCTTTCCACATGATTGTTTCATTTCTCTATACTATAAAGGAGTTCATGATTGATTCTCTTAATGGGATTTTACAAGTTTTCTCAGAGTGGTAACTGTTAATGCCTTATTGGCGTTGATGCTACGATGGAGCCAAAGCATATGTATCAATTTTCTTACCTATGCAATGATTATATATGCATGCATACTTGGGATATGCCATCCATTACCGTTATCTATTACCCTGAGAAACAATTGATATCTAATGTCTTTATCGGTGCTGCGATGTACACCATTGGTTGAGAGTACGTCTTATAGGAAAGTAAATCTAGAGCACGTTCGAAGAACTGGAATAGTTAGATTTGGTTAGTTATAACCATTTTTTCTCCTTTTCTGTCGTTTGTGTGAATGACAAGAAAGAGAAACCAGGACGGCGGTACCAGATGTTTGGAACTTTGCATGAGTAGGTAGTGCGTCAACGAATTGGCTGGTTGGTGTTCATCTTCTGATATGTGTCATGTGTCATGCTTGTGCTCATTACTCTAAAAATTCATGTACGACATTTTATTATTTGATAAAGAAAATGCATGGGGAAATCTGATGTAGATTGTTTATAGTCTAGATAGTTTATAGTGACTTTGTCGCCATCCTTGTGCTTTCTTTCTTTGATACTGAACTATCATTGTAAATACCTCTATCCATTGCCCTATTTATTCCAGCCCTCTCATAAATCCCTATTCATTAATCCTCTTGTATTGATGTTATTTCACTCATTTGTTGCATGCCTTGATTTGCTTGATAAGATGTTGGCATGTTAGACTTGATAAAAAATTGTTGGCATCTTAGCTCTTAGGTAACATGATTTCGATGGTCAAATATGTAGTATCTACAAAAAAGTTCTTACTCCACAGTTATCTATTGATTAGCTGTAGTTTCTTGATGTTGTTGTAATTGCGAGATTAAGCAACTAATTTATCTATTTATTATTTATTTGTTGTAGTTTCTTAATATGATTCTATTTGAGGTACAAGTCACTAATTTCTCATTCATATGGTTCGATTTATTAATTATTTGTACTAATTTTTTTGTTTGATCTTGTTGCAGTTAAAGGTCATGCCTCTTTTGATCCAAATGCTCAGTAGCACTGGCACAACGGAAGCTCTTAGTCACTAATGATGCAGGTCCTCTCAACTATGGATGCTTCTTATTGCTATTGTCTATGGGTACTGGCTCAACAATATGACTTGAATCTTTTAGTCGTTTAATCGGTATAAAACTGTCTAGTTTATTTGAATGCTTATGGAGTTGTGGTGTTTAGTGTAATGAACTTATCTTACTTTCGCATAATAATTGTGGTATGTTACTTTAATCAGTTCTCCGTCGACCCTTTAGTATTTTGACTATTGCTCCTTGCTATAGTGGTATGATGGAGCCACCAAGGCTTATTGGTTACAGGATGATTAGTAAGCCTAGTGGGGCAATTTGGCGTAGTGGTCATTGATGTAGGTGCGGAACTTACTGACTTGCATGACTATGATTCCGTCATTTATGCTATCTCAACTTAACTAAATTAGCATACTTTTTCGTAAACCTTGGATGGCACAATTAGTCTAATTTGTCAGATTAAAATCTCATTGACATAGATAAATCACTGAACCATAAACATGAATGCACTCATATACATACCACTAGCTTCAAAACTTTGATGAGTGTTGTTATAACTATGATAAACTCAAAAAGAGGGGAGGTTTGGGTTATGACCCGTTGTTTGACCTATCTTGATCCAAATAAACTTTGGTCTGGTTGGCTGTTGACCTAATAATTACTTTGACCGATTTTTATCCACCTGAATTTGATCCAATCTGCCCATTTGCCACCCCTACAATCATCTGTAGTTCTTACTCACGTGTCATGATCTCTGTTTATGGTACATTGTTAATTTATTTATTTTTTGATGAAAAACTCAAGAGATAGTAGCTGTAACATTAAGCTGTGTAGGAGGATTTCCAAACGACTATATTTTGCTAATCATGTGATCATACATATTGGAAAGGACCAGATAAAAACAAGAAGTTGTAACTTAAAGAGTTTTGAGTTCAACTTCTAATTATCGGACAGCATTTGAGTGAAAAAGTGATTTTCACTCTGATACAAGACAATGTTCCTTCTAGTTTAGGTAAATCAGATGAAACAAGTAAGATTTCATGTTATTTTCAGCAGAATTGTAGTCTTAGACTTTGTGCAGAAGCATGAGTAACACAATTCTGTATTCAACAGTAGCAACAACATGGCTAAATCATTTTCATCATTCATTAAAACTTTACAACTTATTCTGAATAAACATCTCAGAGCTAACTTCATTGTCACTATGTTAGTTGAAAAGGTAAAGGTAAATGAAACCTTAGGAGTTCATTCTTGAAAAAGAAGGAAAACGGAAAACGTCATCAATAGTATTTTCCACTTGATATTCAAAAAATAGAAAAAGGAGTTAGTAGATGGTGGTAAATGAAACCTAAGGAGTTCATTCTTGAAAAAGGAGGAAAACGAAAATCTCATAAATAAAATTTTCCATTTGATATTCCAAAAAATAAAAATGAAGTTAGTAGATGGTGATCTGAATATTAGTATTTGCACCTTCAGCCAAAAACCAAGAATCAAAATCTTCAACACTAAGGAAGTATTTATTGTCTGAAACTCATAACTTTTCTCAGTATATAGTTTAAAAGATCGAAGAAAATGTAAGACAGAAATTTAGCAAGGGAAACTACAGTTAATGTATATTGCCCAACATTTTATTTTGCATTAGCAAAATATGGCTAAATCATATATCAAGTCATTAAAATTTTACACTAGATTCTTAATAATCAACTAACTGTTATCTTCGTTGTCACTATATTGGTTGAAAATATTAAGGTAAATGAAAACTGAGGACTTCATTCTTGAAAAAGGAGCAAAAAGAAAAATTATATAAATACTCCATCCATTTTAATTTGTTTATCTAATTTTATTTTTAGTTGGTTAAAAAATTGTTTCTTACTTTTATTGACAATTCTTTAATTCTACTTCCCACATGACATAAGGGTGTTTTGATTGGCTATTTTAAGTAGCATAGAAGCTAAGATTCATAACTTGAAATATCCAACGTTTGACTTTTAGCTTATTTTTGTATTTTTTTCTTCCTAAAAGAGAAGTGCTTAATAGTGTCAAAAAATTAAAATAAAAGAGAAGTGCTTAAAAGCACTTTCATCTTTCTCTAACACCACCAAAAATAAAAAAGAGCTTAAAATCTAAAAGCTACTTGGGTGTTTGGACTGTGGCTTATTTTAAATAGATTTTGGATTTTAAGCTCTTGTTTATTTTTGGAGGTGTCTGGGAAAGACAATAAGTGTTTTTAAGCACTTTCTTTTAGTCTGAGAAAGTACAAAAATAAGCTAAAAGCCAAAAGTAGGATATTCCCAACTTATAGCTTTTAGCTTATACGCTTCCCAAAAAGAGTCAATCCAAACACCTCCTTTAAACAAGCCAATCCAACACCCTCATAGTGGTCAATGATGTAGGTGTGGAACTTGGTTACTAGGGTGATTACGATTCCATTAATTTCATCATTTAATGCAATCTCAACATAACTAAATTAGCATAAATCTCTTATGCATGACATAACTACTCTAATTTATAAGGTTAAAATCATATTAACATAGATAAATCACTGAATCATAATCACGGGCGCACTTTGATATGTTTAAAAACAGGGGAGATTTGGGTAATGACCCATCTTTTCCCAAATAAAGGCAGATTGACTCTTAACCCATTATTTCCTTGACTCATTTTGATCTTCCTGAACTTGACCCGATCTGCCTATTTTGCCAGCCCTAATATCACTTGTAATTCTTGATCATATGTCATGATCACTGTTTGTTGTACATTATTACATTTGTAATGAAATGTAGAATGCACCCTTCTCTTCCTTACCAGTCTTATCTGCTTCTGTCATTTCTTAGTGAATGTAAAGAAATAATAGCTTCAACATTAAGCAGTGTAGGAGGTTTTGCAAAAGACAATATTTTGTTAGTGAGATGATTGCTCAAGTGAGAATGGATCAGATAAAGATAAAAAGTTGTAACTGATAGTTCTGAGTCCAACTTTTATTTTTTGGACAATATATGAGTGAACACGTGATTTTTGCTTTGATACAAAACATTATTCCTTCTAGCTTAGGTTAATCAGAAGATACAAATCAGAGTTCTGATTTTAACACACATATATACAAAATTACCAGTTCTTTTTTTTCTTTCAAAAGACACAAATCAAAGTTCATGTTGTTTTCTGTAGAATTACAGTAGACCTTTAATATCTGTGTAGAAGCATTGAGTAATACAAATCTCTATTTAATAGTAGCAACAACATGGCTAAATTATACTAGTCATTAAAACTTTACACAGCATGGCTTAATTATACTAGTCATTAAAACTTTACACCGGATTCTTCAACATCAATTCAGTGCCAACTTCATTGTCATTTGATGAAAAAGTCATGGTAAATATAAACTACAGACTTCATTGTTGAAAAAGGAGGAAAACCAAATGTCATAAATAGTATGTCAATTCGATATTTAAAAAATAGAATAGGATGTTAGTATATCGGGATCTGAATATTAGTATTTGCACCTTCACCAAAAAACCAATAAAATTTAAATCTTCCAACACTATTTTTTTCCTTATTTACTTGCATTTTTTTAGTAAGGTGTCGATGGAAATGATAATCACGTTGAAGCCAGTTTTTTTATCTCAAACGGAACCACATTTCTATGTTGAGATCGACAACTTAAATTTAGAAGCACTTTTGGTACTAAGGTGGTTTCTAAAAGTTTCACTCCCTCTTGTTATTCTCTTTTGGAGAAGAAGGGGTGTATATTCTGTAGCAGCACCCCTCAACAGAAGTATTTGGTCCTGCTACAGCCATACATGGTATGCTATTGATTTCATTCTTGCACACTGCTCGAGTTGATATATGTCGTGAGTTTACCGCTGAAGATGCATTCTTTTTAAGTTTTTGACATTCTTTTCATCAAACTCTTGCATTTAATAAGAAGATGTTGAGAGGGAATAATGTCTTTCCCAGGACACCTTTAGGCTTAACACTATAAACTGTTTTTTTGAAAATTCTGAACATAGAAGTAAAGTTATGATTACTTTGTAACTCAGAAGTTGAAATAAAAAAAAATACACGTACACCGAATTTGGTATAACTTTTATCTTTTTTGCTGCTCTTATTTGTTCAAAATAGGCATCTCCTAATCACACACACTGGACACACAATAACTTATTATTCATACTTTGATCAACTTATTGTTATGTTTCAAGTTTAGCGCCTGAGAAGCAGGACAATTTTCTATCGAACTATTAACTCAATGCTTAGAAGGAACTTATCAAGAGTCACTCTGAAGATACTCGTGTGTAATAACAAGAGACACTTAGATAAATATTTATTTCTTAACTAAGTTATGAATGAAATATCATTGACTTCGAATAGAATAGCCAGTTGGAGACATATTGATAACATTTAATGTTTATTATGTGAAGAAGTCCAATAAAAGTATAGTTATATCTCTTCATATGAATCTTTTCAAGTTTGGAGAATTGTGTATACCAATAAGATATCACTCATTAGAATATGAACCAATAACATATTCTTAAGGGGACATTATCAAATGGGTAAATCACATAAATATGTTATATAGAAAAAATATTTATCATTCGACAATATAATTTTTCTTACTAGATATAACAGTTTTTTAAATTAAGGTATTGTCGCTTGCATCTTTCTCGGCCGTTTTTTCTCTTCCTTTTTTTTTAATTCTTCTTCTTCATCTTTATTTCTCTGTCATTATTATCTTCCTACTCTTCTTTTCTTTTCTTTTTTTTTTAAATAGGGAAAAGAGTCTGATATACCCCTCAACTTTGTCATTTGGAGCTGATACACGCCTCGTTATAAAAGTGGCTCATATATACCCTTACCGTTATACAAACGGCTCACATATACCCTGCCGTTACAAAATGGCTCACATATACCCTTCATTTAACGGAACTTTAAATAATAAGTTTTAAATTTATATTTATTGCTTATAATTTTTTTAAAAAAATTATTTAGTGGTATATATGATTCTTCTATAAAAGTTCAAGGTATATTTTAATTTTTTCATACATAAATTATTTTCTGACTTCTTTTATTATAATTATTTGTGTTTCTTATTCTTATTTTATTTTATTCTTTCATTCCTTAGTTTAAAGAAAAAAAATTAAACTATATTTTTGTGTGTATTGTAATTTAATTTCGTATTCAGAAATTTTTTTGGTCATCTACAATAAGTTTTACAATAATATTAGTGAAACATAAATGAATATGATTATCAAAATAATAATTATAAATTAGTCATTGAAACAAAAAAAATCAAAAAAAAATATGTTTGACGAGGATTAAATTTACTCATATGAGATTATATTTTTTAGAAAAAAAATAAAAATATAGATTGAAAATTATTATTTTTTTCATTTCCGTTAGAAAAAAAAAAGTATATGTGAGTCATTTGTTTACAAGTAGGGGTATATATGAGACATTTTCATAACAAGTGGTATATCAGCTCTAAATGACAAAGTTGAGGGGTATATCAGACTCTTTTCCCTTAAAAATAATTATTCTTTCAAAATTTTCATTTAAATAACAAGTTAATTTTTCAAATTTTATTATTTTTACCTAAAAAATACGACCAAAAAAATGGAAAGAAGAAAATTTGTACAAATCATGTTTAAAGCATAAATTTGAAATCTCTAAAATTACAACAAGAAGAGTTTACCATTGATGGTCATTATAAAACTTCAAATTTTAAATTCATTATTTGAATTTTACGAATTTGTGATTAGTTTGGATAGGTTGTTCCTACAAATCATTCAAAATGTTGTTTGAAATTTATATCTTTATTTCAAGAGGGTTTGGTTATAATTGATTTTAGGAGAAATATTAGATTGAACTCGAAAAACTGAAGTTTATGAAACTACATCGCAATTGTATTAAAATTGTATTAGATATGTTTCATAATTACATTAAAATTGTATTAAAATCATGAACAATACATTTATATTACATATTACAAACTTCACTCTTTTTAATGATATCAACCAAAAGAATTTAAGCAACAGACTCTTAATACATTAATAATATAGGAACAATACATTTGTAATACAAATGTCGCTCTTTTTCTTAGTGATACAAATCAAAATAATATATAAGATATATATAATACATGTTTTGTTTATGAATAGTAGATTTATAGTATATATTGCACGCTAGATTCACTCTTTTCTTAGTGATACCAACAAGAATAAATTAGGTAACACACTAATATAATAATACATGTATAAGACATCCACATTTCATTTTAATACATATTGCAACCGTCACTAATTTTCTTAGTGATAAATTAAAATATTTTATAAGACACATATAATATAAGTTTTATTCATGAGCAATCCATTTATAATACATATTGCAACCATCACAAATTTTCCTAGTGATATGAATCAAATAATTTACAAGATACGTATATAATATATTGTTTATTCATGAAAATACATTTCTAATACATATTGCAAACTCTACTCTCTTCTTAGTGATACTAACCAAATGATTAATACATGCACACTACATTTTTCATACATATTTCAAACATCACTCATGTTCTTAGTGATGCAAACCAAAATAATTTATAAGATACATGCTTTATTTATGAATAATACAAATTTAATTCAGTCTATAACTTATTGTCTTGTCTTTAATTAGTGACGCTTTTTTTTTTAATATAATTTTCTGTTTTAATTCAACTTTAATATTGTGTAATACACTTTAATGCAAATTGAATTTATTTGTAGTTTATTATGTGTTGCTATTAGATTACTTGTGTAATTCATTGTTGATATGAATTTAATTTTCTATATATGTCATTGCCTGGTGTTTCCTTAGCTACATTTTTTAGCCATATTTAATTTTCTATGCTAATTCAACCTTAATATTTGTATAATATATTTTTAATATAAGTTAATTCATTTACAGTTTATTAGTTGATTTTTATGATTAAATTGTTTGTTTAATTCATTATTGATACAAGTTTTATTCATGCTCTTTCGTTTGCTGCATTTTGCATACTTGTTTAATTCACTTTTAATTCAACTTTAATATGTGTGTAATGCATTTTTAATCCAAGTTTAATTCATTTGACAGTTTCTTATGTTTCTTCATTGGTTACGATTAGATTACTTGTCTGCTCTTTAGTGTGGATAGGTTGTTCCTACAAATAATTGAAAATATCTTTTGGAGTTTATATCTCAATTTTAAGAGAGTTTTGTTTAGTTTAGAATTGATTTTAACCGAACTATATCGCGTTTGTATTAAAGTTGTATTAGATATATTTCACAATTATATTAAAACCATGAATAATACATCCTACATTTATTGCAACTTCACTCCCTTTTTAATGATTTAAACAAAAGTAATTTAGGTGACACACTTATAATACATGCACAATACATTTTTAATACATATTGCAAACAACACTCATGTTCTTAGTGATACAAACCAAAAATAATTTATAAGACACATATGATACATGTTTTATTCATGAATAATATAAGTTTAATTCAGTTTAGATATCATTGTCTTGTTTTTCATTAGTTCCGTTTTTCATTCATTCTTAATTCTCTCTTCTAATTCAACTTTAATATTGTGTAATTCATATGCTTAAAGTAAATTGAATTCATTTATTTGTTTGATATTGGTGTAATACACTTTTAAATACAATTTTGATTGATTTTATAATTTATTAGTTGATTTTTTTATGTTTAATTACTTGTGAAATCTATTGTTATACAAATTCATTCAGTTATTCAGTTTACAGATCATAGAATATTTTTTTGTTTGCTACATTTTACATTCATATTAATTCTCACCTAATTCAATTTTAATATGTGAGGAATACATTTTTAATTCAAGTTCAACTCATTTTGCAATTTATTATGTCTCTTTATTTGTAACGATTATATTACTTGTCTATTTAATTAATTATTGATAAAAATTTAATTAGCCTACGAATTATTGACTACACTACAAAAGAAAATAGAGAGAGAGAAGTAGAAAAAAACAAGAGAAAGAGAGGGAGAAAGTGCAACAAGTCTGAAAAAAAAAAAAACAATAGAAAGAAAGCAAGAGAGGAAAATTATTTGCAAAAAGAAAATAGGAGAAAAATAACAATATTAAGAAAAAAGGGAGAAAGAGAGAAACATAAAAAAGGCGAGATAGAAGAGGAGAAAGAGGCAAAAGAGAGACAAATTTAATAAAATATATCTTATTGTTATATATTGCTGTAAATGATAATATTTAAACAGTATATTTAAAATCAGTAATTATTTTTTAAAAAGGATCCACTCAAGTAATTTTTCCTTATCAATTGGTGAATTTTATATATTATTTTCGGCCAGAAGAATATACTATATATGGCCAGGAAAGAACATAAAAAAATTCATAACTAATGATAAAGAATGGATCAATCAAATAGTTAAGCATAAATAATAATAATGCTAAAAATATTTGATAAAGTATCAAGGGAATTTTAGAAAATAAAATTTGTAATAATCTTGAATTGTCAAAAAGAGAATGTTATATTTTTCATCGAGAATTAAAAAAAGATGATATAAAAGGTATGTAGAAATGTGTGTGAACACAGTAAATTTTTCTTTTGAAATTGAGGAGAATGAAACAAAGGGAGATAGAAAAAAGAAAAACAAATGTGAACGGAACACATAAAACGTTGAAAAATTTAACCCATAAATAAAGTCCAAAATCTAAAAACATTACAATTCGAATTCATCTCCATCTGTTATGTAGAACTCCATTTCAAAACTGTTTCTCAAATATCTACAAAACTCTATTTTAAAACATAGCAAATTGAAATAAATTACAAATCATTAATATGTGTGAACACACAAATGATTTTCTACATATGTGAACGAACAATAGAACGTTAAAAAATTTAACCCATAAATAAAGTCCAAAATCTAAAAACGTTACAATTGAAATTCATCTCCATCTGTCATGTAGAACTCCATTTTACAACTGTTTCTCAATTATCTATAAAACTCTATTTTAAAACATAGCAAATTGAAATAAATTACAAATCATTAATGTGTGTGACACACAAATATTTTTTTCTTTTATAACGACAAAAAATACAGGAGATAAAGGTGAATATAAATAAATATAAACACGCAATATCAATATATTCAAGCACATATATAAAAAAGTTTAGACTGTAGTGATTGGATCAAAATTACTCATTTTAGTTAATTAAAGATTAAATATGTTTAGCCGGTTATTACAGGGACCAAATTTGCAATAAACTTATAACTTAGGGATTAAAACCATCATTTTTTTCTTAGTTATTTTCCTCTTTTGGGTATATATAAGAGAGCTACACAACTGTATTCAGTCATCTTCTCTTTCTCTCAATCTAAGAGCATTGAAATTATCGCTCAGAAAAACAACAACAATGGCAAGTCACTCTGACCCGGTGGCAGCCAATGCAGAGGTGGCGGCGGCGGTGAATGCAGAGGAGGAGGTGGCGGCGGTGAATGCAGAGGTGGTGGCGGTGGCGGAGGCGACTGCTCAGCCGATTGTGAACGCGAACGATTATCTCCTCCAGCAGCAGATGCGGTTGTTTTGGGCAGCTCAGCTTCAAGAGATCATAAAGATAAGAGATTTCAGGGGCCACAGTCTTCCCATTTCTCGAATCAAGAAAATCATGAAATCGGACAAGGAAGTCCGTATGATTTCTGCTGAATCGCCTATTCTGCTTGCTAAGGCATGTGAGCTCTTTATTCAGGAGCTCACCCATCGTTCCTGGCTTAAGGCCCAAGAATGCCAGCGTCAGACTCTAAAAAAGATTGACTTCTTTACGGTGCTTAAGGAGACTGAACTCTTTGATTTCCTTGTGGACGCCATTTCTATGGATGAGCCAGAGGAAGAAGCTCCTACTTACGTGCCTGGCATGTTGGGTAACATACCAAATCGTATCCCGTACTATTACTCACCAATGGGACCTCCTGCTCCACCAATGGCACCTCTTGCTCCATCAGTGAGACCTCCTGCTCCATCAATGGGGCCACCTGCTCCATCAATGCCTACTCCACCCAGGGGGATCATGGGAAGGCGTGCTATGCCTTCGGTTGCACCCTCAATGCACATCCCGCCTCCGTTGTACCCGCGGAAATTCGGTTGGTATGCTGCTAGCGGTAATCCATATGCTACTGGAGGGAGCAGTGGACAGGGTAGCGGTGATCCTCAAAGGTAACTTTGTCATTTTCTTAATTCACTAAGAGGGTTAGAAGAAAATGAATCAATTTTTCCAAGTAAAAATTTATTTTTTCCATTCTTGTTGAAGGTGGTAACTTCTTTTTTTTTTCAAAAAAAAAAATTCTTTCTCACAAGAGACAAAGGGAACATTTCCCCATGAATGGTTTGTCTCCATGAAAAAAGCTTCCACACATGGGGTCTGTAACTGCAATCTTTTTGGTCTTTGCTTTACATTCACTCTATCAGATAGTAGCTACAAACATTTTTGCATTGTATATGTTTGCCTTCTTGCATTTAGGGAAATCTTAACTAAATTTGAGTAAAGTACTTATAAAATTTTGTGCTTTCTCTCTTTACTTGTAAAAACATTTTTTTCTGCACTCTCTCATTGATGTTGCAACATGGAGATTGGAATTACAGGTACAGTCTAAAATTTCATCAATCACCTCTTCTATATATTGCATCAGTGGAGAAAATGATTTGGCATATCTTTTTTTTGTGGTATCTGAATTTAGAGCAGTAGATTGATTTGCTTTCCACATGATTGTTTGTGTTGAAGCTGGTACCTTTTTATTGTTTTTTAAAAAATACTTTCTCAGAAGCAACCAAGGGAACGTTTCCCCATGAGTGGTTTGTCTCCATGGAAAAAAGCTTCATCCCATAGGGTCTGTAACTACAATATTTTTTGTCTTTGTTTTACTTTCACTCTATGAGATAGTAGCTACAAATATTTTTGCATTGTATATGTTTGTCTTCTTGTATTTAGGGAAATCTTAACTAAATTTGAGTAAAGTACTTGTAAAATTTTGTGCTTTCTTTCTTTTCTTGTAAAAAAATTTTTTTTCTGCACTCTCTCATTGATGTTGCAACACGGAGATAGGAGTTACAGGTACAATCTAAACTTTCATCAATCACCTCTTCTATATATTGCATCAGTTGAGAAAATGATTTGGCGTATCTTTATTTTCTGGTATATGAATTTAGTGCAGTAGATTGATATGCTTTCCACATGATTGTTTGTGTTGAAGCTGGTACCTTTTTATTTTTTAAAAAATATACTTTCTGAGAAGCAACCAAGGGAACGTTTCCCCATGAGTGGTTTGTCTCCATGGAAAAAAGTTTCCACCCATGGGGTTTGTAACTGCAATTTTGTTGTTCTTTATTTTACTTACACTCTATCAGATAATAGCTACAAACATTTTTGCATTTTTATATTTTTGCCTTCTTCCATTTAGGGAAATCTTATGTAAATTTGACTAAAGTACTTGTATAATTTTGTGCATTCTCTCATTACTTTTAAAAAATATTTTTTTTTGCACTCTCTCATTGATATTGCAACATGGAGATTGGAGTTACAGGTGCAGTCTAAACTTTCATCAATCACCTCTTCTATATATTGCATCAGTGTAGAAAATGATTTGGAGTATCTTGATTTTGTGGTATCTGAATTTGAAGCAAAAGATTGATATGCTTTCCACATGATTGTTTCATTTCTCTATACTATAAAGGAGTTCATGATTGATTCTCTTAATGGGATTTTACATGTTTTCTCATAGTGGTAACTGTTAATGCCTTATTGGTGTTGATGCTAAGATGGAGCCAAAGCATATTTATCAATTTTCTTACCTATGCAATGATTATATATGCATGCATACCTGGGATATGCCATCCATTACCGTTATCTATTACCCTGAGAAACAATTGATATCTAATGTCTTTATCGATGCTGCGATGTACACCATTGGTTGAGAGTACGTCTTATAGGAAAGTAAATCTAGAGCACGTTCGAAGAACTGGAATAGTTATGTTTGGTTAGTTATAACCATTTTTTCTCCTTTTCTGTCGTTTGTGTGAATGACAAGAAAGAGAAACCAGATGTTTGCAACTTTGCATGAGTAGTTAGTGCGTCAACGAACTGGCTGGTTGGTGTTCATCTTATGATATTTGTCATGTGTCATGCTTGTGCTCATTAATTTGAAAGTTCATGTACGGCATTTTATTATTTGATAAAGAAAATGCATGAGGAAATTTGATGTAGATTGTTTATAGTCTAGCTAGTTTATAGTGACTTTGTCGCCATCCTTGTGCTTTCTTTCTTTGATACTGAACTATCATTGTAAATACCTCTATCCATTGCCCTATTTATTCCAGCCCTCTCATAAATCCCTATTCATTAATCCTCTTGTATTCATGTTATTTCACTCATTTGTTGCATGCCTTGATTTGCTTGATATGATGTTGGCATGTTAGACTTGATAAAAAATTGTTGGCATCTTAGCTCTTAGGTAACATGATTTCTATGGTAAAATATGTCGTATCTAAAAAAAAGTTCTTACTCCACAGTTATATATTGATTAGCTGTAGTTTCTTGATGTTGTTGTAATTGCGAGATTAAGCAACTAATTTATCTATTTATTATTTGTTTGTTGTAGTTTCTTAATATGATTCTATTTGAGGTACAAGTCACTAATTTCTCATTCATATGGTTCGATTTATTAATTATTTGTACTAATTTTTCTGTTTGATCTTGTTGCCGTTAAAGGTCATGCCTCTTTTGATCCAAATGCTCAGTGGCACTGGCACAACGGAAGCTCTTAGTCACTAGTGATGCAGGTCCACTCAACTATGGATGCTTCTTATTGCTATTGTCTATGGGTACTGGCTCAACAATATGACTTGAATCTTTTAGTCGTTTAGTCGGTATAAAACTGTCTAGTTTATTTGAATGCTTATGGAGTTATGGTGTTTAGTGTAATGAACTTATCTTACTTTCGCATAATAATTGTGGTATGTTACTTTAATCAGTTCTCCGTCGACCCTTTAGTATTTTGACTATTGCTCCTTGCTATAGTGGTATGATGGAGCCACCAAGGCTTATTGGTTATAGGATGATTAGTAAGCCTTGTGGGGCAATTTGGCGTAGTGGTCATTGATGTAGGTGCGGAACTTACTGACTTGCGTGACTATGATTCCGTCATTTATGCTATCTCAACTTATCTAAATTAGCATAATTTTTTTCGTAAACCATAGATGGCACAATTAGTCAAATTTGTCAAATTAAAATCTCATTGACATAGATAAATCACTGAACCATAAACATGAATGCAGTCATATACATACCACCAGCTTAAAACTCAAAACTTTGATGAGTTTTCTGTTGTTATAACTATGATAAACTCAAAAAGAGGGAAGGTTTGGGTAAAGACCCGTTGTTTGACCTATCTTGATCCAAATAAACTTTGGTCTGGTTGGCTGTTGACCAAACAATTACTTTGACCCATTTTTATCCACCTGAATTTGACCCAATCTGCCCATTTGCCACCCCTACAATCATCTGTAGTTCTTACTCACGTGTCATGATCTCTGTTTATGGTACATTGTTAATTTATTTATTTTTTGATGAAAAACTCAAGAGATAGTAGCTGTAACAATAGGATGTTTTCCAAAAGACTATATTTTGCTAATCATGTGATCATACATATGGGAAAGGACCAGATAAAAACAAGAAGTTGTAACTTAAAGAGTTTTGAGTTCAACTTCTAATTTTTGGACAGCATTTGAGTGAAAAAGTGATTTTCACTATGATACAAGACAATGTTCCTTCTAGTTTAGGTAAATCAGATAAAACAAGTCAGATTTCATGTTATTTTCAGCAGAATTGTAGTCTTAGACTTTGTGCAGAAGCATGAGTAACACAATTCTCTATTCAACAGTAGCAACAACATGGCTAAATCATTTTCATCATTCATTAAAACTTTACAACTTATTCTGAATCAACATTTCAAAGCTAACTTCATTGTCACTATGTTAGTTTAAAAGGTAAAAGGTAAATGAAACCTTAGGAGTTCATTCTTGAAAAAGAAGGAAAACGGAAAACGTCATAAATAGTATTTTCCACTTGATATTCAAAATATAGAAAATGGAGTTAGTAGATGGTGGTAAATGAAACCAAAGGAGTTCATTCTTGAAAAAGGAGGAAAACGAAAAATCTCATAAATAAAATTTTCCATTTGATATTCCAAAAAATAAAAATGAAGTTAGTAGATGGTGATCTGAATATTAGTATTTGCACCTTCATCCAAAAACCAAAATCAAAATCTTCAACACTAAGGAAGTATTTATTGTCTGAAACTCATAACTTTTCTCAGTATATAGTTTAAAAGATCGAAGAAAATGTAAGACAGAAATTTAGCAAGGGAAACTACAGTTAATGTATATTGCCCAACATTTTATTTTGCATTAGCAAAATATGGCTAAATCATATATCAAGTCATTAAAATTTTACACTAGATTCTTAATAATCAACTAACTGTTATCTTCGTTGTCACTATATTGGTTGAAAATACTAAGGTAAATGAAAACTGAGGACTTCATTCTTGAAAAAGGAGCAAAAAGAAAAATTATATAAATACTCCATCCATTTTAATTTGTTTATCTAATTTTATTTTTAGTTGGTTAAAAAATTGTTTCTTACTTTTATTGACAATTCTTTAATTCTACTTCCCACATGACATAAGGGTGTTTTGATTGGCTATTTTTTAAGTAGCATAGAAGCTAAGATTCATAACTTGGAATATCCAACGTTTGACTTTTAGCTTATTTTTGTATTTTTTTCTTCCTAAAAGAGAAGTGCTTAATAGTGTCAAAAAAATAAAATAAAAGAGAAGTGCTTAAAAGCACTTTCATCTTTCTCTAACACCACCAAAAATAAAAAAGAGCTTAAAATCCAAAAGCTACTTGGGTGTTTGGACTGTGGCTTATTTTAAATAGTTTTTGGCTTTTAAGCTCTTGTTTATTTTTGAAGGTGTCTGGGAAAGACAATAAGTGTTTTTAAGCACTTTCTTTTAATTTGAAAAAGTACAAAAATAAGCTAAAAGCCAAAAGTAGGGTATTCCCAACTTATAGCTTTTAGCTTATTGGCTTCCTAAAAAGAATCAATCCAAACACCTCCTTTAAAAAAGCCAATCCGAACACCCTCATAGTGGTCAATGATGTAGGTGTGGAACTTGGTTACTAGGGTGATTATGATTCCATTAATTTCATCATTTAATGCAATCTCAACATAACTAAATTAGCATAAATCTCTTTTGCATGACATAACTACTCTAATTTATAAGGTTAAAATCATATTAACATAGATAAATCACTGAATCATAATCACGGGCGCACTTTGATATGTTTAAAAACAGGGGAGATTTGGGTAATGACCCATCTTGTCCCAAATAAAGGCGGATTGACTCTTAACCCATTATTTCCTTGACTCATTTTGATCTTCCTGAACTTGACCCGATCTGCCTATTTTGCCAGCCCTAATATCACTTGTAATTCTTGATCATATGTCATGATCACTGTTTGTGGTACATTATTACATTTGTAATGAAATGTAGAATGTACCCTTCTCTTCCTTACCAGTCTTATCTGCTTCTGTCATTTCTTAGTGAATGTAAAGAAATAATAGCTTCAACATTAAGCAGTGTAGGAGGTTTTGCAAAAGACAATATTTTGTTAGTGAGATGATTGCTCAAGTGAGAATGGATCAGATAAAGATAAAAAGTTGTAACTGATAGTTTTGAGTCCAACTTTTATTTTTTGGACAATATATGAGTGAACACGTGATTTTTGCTTTGATACAAAAAATTATTCCTTCTAGCTTAGTTTAATCAAAAGATACAAATCAGAGTTCTGATTCTAACACACACATATATACAAAATTACCAGTTCTTTTTTTTTTCAAAAGACAAAAATCAAAGTTCATATTGTTTTCTATAGAATTAGAGTAGACCTTTAATATCTGTGTGGAAGCATTGAGTAATACAAATCTCTATTCAATAGTAGCAACAACATGGCTAAATTATACTAGTCATTAAAACTTTACACATCATGAATAAATTATACTAGTCATTAAAACTTTACACCAAATTCTTCATCATCAATTCAGTGCCAATTTCATTGTCATTTGATGAAAAAGTCAAGGTAAGTATAAACTACAGACTTCATTGTTGAAAAAGGAGGAAAACCAAATGTCATAAATTGTATGTCAATTTGATGTCTAAAAAATAGAATAGGATGTTAGTATATCTGGATCAGAATGTTAGTATTTGCACCTTCACCAAAAAATCAAAAAAAATTAAATCTTCCAAAACTATTTTTTTTCTTATTTACTTGCATTCTTTTAGTAAGAAAGTCAAAGTTAACTAAATATGACATAGATTTTGTTAGGTTTTAAAAAGGTGTAAATGGAAAATGAAGAGTTGAGACTTTTATAAAGAGTTGTGACTTTTATGAAATGTTGCGACTTTTATGAAAAGTTGTGACTTTTATGAAAAGTTGCGACTTTTATGAAAAGTTATGACTTTTATGAAAAGTTGCGACTTTTATGAAAAGTTATGACTTTTATGGAAAGTTGTGACTTTTATTAAAAGTTGACGACCTTTTTGAAAGATTGTGACTTTTCCAAAGGTTTGTGACCTTTCCGGTAAGGCACAATAAGAACCTTTTCGCACTACCCTTTGTTTTCTATAAATTGAGGGATTTCCTCTCATTTTAATATAGAATTCATGGACTTCTTCTTCAACTACTAAATCTAGTATTCTAAGTGTACTTTATTGTCGTTGAGTGGTTCGCTGACACCGAAGTTTTTGGTATCTATTCTCTAGTGATTGAGATCATTTTACCCTAGGAGGTCATATTCCAAATCAAACCTCGGATACTAGAGGGGAATAATTTTCTTAAGGGGACACTGTGAGTTCAGTGGACTTGATCTTTTTCCTATTAAAATTTTACTAGATTCTGGTACATGTTTTACAAATTTTAGATTTGTGAATCAATTTCAGTTCTTCTATTCTTTTGTTCTTCACTGGTTCATTAAACTTGGTAACTTCGTGTTTCTGCAAAGTTTGTTGGAATCAGTAAGATTCTTTAGACACATATTAACAACAATTCTTCTTTAAGAAAAATATTTCATATATTTTTTTAATTTGTTTCTGATTCTAGTTTCGCTACTAGTTTTAATTTTCTAGTTATGAAAATGTTCTTAAACATTGTTGTCTTACAAATATGTTCAAAGTTTTGTTCTAAGTATGTTTGGATTATAAGATGAATAACAATCTTAAGGAAATTAATATACTGTTAGTATATTTTGTATTCTACTGATTGAGAGAATCTAATCATAGAAATATAAGATAAATGCATTAGTTCTCCATGATTCGTTGCTTTGTTTAGCAAGGTCGAAGTGAGAATGTAACAGAAAATTTTTATGGTATTCCGTTTAAAGATTACCAGGTAACCTTCTTATTAAATTATCTAAGGAGGATAATAGTTTCTAGGAGTTATCATCTTTGATTTTTTATTTTTTTATTATGTGTATCTTTGGAAAAAAGATCTGCAAACCATATGTTGTGGAATGAATTTTACTTCGCAGATATTGTTGCTTTTAAAATTCTTTAGTTTGCAAAAATGAGAGATGTATATTTTTGTTTGATAAAATAGTATGTCAAATTGTTAAAGTTGGAAGACTATTTGATAAGAAAAACATTTCTATGTGATAAAGAATATGTGTTATTCTGTTTGGAGAAAAAAAGACTTTTGTAGTTTTGTACTCCATGAGAAATGTTAGTATGTCTGATTTTTGTAGACTAAAAACTTTTGTGGTTTTATACTCTGGATAAATTGGACTATGCAATTGGTTTGAAAAATATGAAAACTTCACATAATAAGTCAGTGTTGTACTTTTGATTTTCTATAAACTTCAATGTAATATAGAAATAAATTGTACAATTTTGTTTTGTCCTTATTGTTAGTATTTAAAATACTAAGTGGTATGTCTATTATGACAGAGAGAAAAATACCAGTGACTTAGAATTGGTGATTTTGTGTCTCTATGGAATGAACTTTGACATTGTGTAAACATTGTCAAAGAGAATTGCAGCACTATAATTCTTTCGTAGAATAATGTTTCCAACATTAAAATATGTGGAAAAACTATTTTCAAATACTTGAAAAATATTTTTGAGATCACATTTGAAATGTGGGGGTTATTTGTTTATGATTAGACTTGGTGTCTAATTTAAATTTGGAGCAAAAAATATGAAATTCAATGATACTTTTGTATTATGTTATACCCACAAAATTCTTGAAGTATATTTGGTATTGTGGTTGTTGAGTTTCTCTATTACTAGTATATAGTGTGACTAGTATGAAACATCCATGTTATATATATACTTGTGTAAAATAATTGTGTTCTTTTATGGAAAAAAAATATCACTTAAAATGTTGTGATTTTTCTTGAAAAGATATGTCTATTATAATAAAAGTATTTCCATAGACATGAATATTGGTGAATAGTTATTTGTTATGTTTTTGTAAAAATAACATTTGGACTATATTGTCTTTATTGAACCCGATGAAACTTTGTTCATAGGTAGTTCTATAACAATCACATTGAAAGTTATGGAAATGTCCTTCTGAAAAGGATATTTGACAATCTAAACAATATTTGTATCACACAAAATTGTAAGAAATAGGAACAAAATATTAGTGAGGAAAAAGCTACCTCGCGAAGAGCTTTTCAAACTCAATATTTTTATTTGTTCTTACTTGCTTGAGTCAATGTTTGTGACATGAACACTTGGGGCATGTCAATTACAAAACCTTGTAAGGAAAACTGATCAACTTAGAAGTTTTGCCTAACTTTGAGTGCAATAAATAAAAATGTCAAGTTTTTGTGGAATCTAAGTATGCTGAGCATCCTTATAAATCTGTTGAAAGGAATTATAATCTCTTAGAATTGATTCACACTAACATTTGTGATATGAAGTTAACACCATCTCATGGTGAGAAAAAATATTTTTTACTTTTATTGAGAATTGCATTAGAAATGACTATGTCTATTTGCTGAATGGTAAGGATGAAGCAATAAAAATGTCTAGACAATGTAATATCGAAGTTGAAAATCAGTGTGAAAAAATATAAGAAGTGATAAGAATGGAGAGTATAAATCTCATTGTGCAGAAATATATTTAGAAAGTGGAATATCCATCAAACTAGTTTTTTTCACCTCAATCTAATGAAAAACCGAACGTTGAAAGAAATGATGGATGCATTATTTATAAGTTCGGGTTTACAAAAAACTTGTGTGGAGGAACTATCCTTACTGCAAAAGGGAACAACAAAAAGTTTTGTCTTTTTAGAAAGAAAATGATTTTGTTTAATCAGAATACAATCTTTTCCATATGATAAATGGAAAGGAAGAAAATTCAACTTGAAATATTTCAAAGTGTGGGGGTATCTAGTCAAAGTCCAAGTTCCTATTCCTAAAAGAACTAAAATAGGACCTATGACTGTGGACTGTAAAATTAGACTTGAGTAGTCTAGAGAAGGATCTAAAAGGCCTAGGAAATAAAAAGGATAATGTATTTAATAACGAGAATCAGAGGCTTAGTAAATGTTAAAGGACATTTACTTCCTTCGAATATGATTTTGTAACATTTCCTGATTGATCTTCTTCAAGAAAATAAACCTTTGGGTTCAAAGTGAATCTTTAGAAGGAAAATAACAGTTGATGGAACTGTTGAAAAATATAAAGCAAGACTTTGTGTCATAGGCTTTAGACAATAACAAAACCAAGGTTTTGAACATGTTAATATATATATATACTCGTTAGTAATTAGAATAACATCCATTCGGATGCAAAAATTATGTGTGTGGTATATGACCTCCAAATTCATCAAATGAATGTGAAAAGAACTTTCTTAAATGTAGAATTGGAGGAAGAAATTAACATGGAACAACCCGAGGATTTTGTGGTTCCTGGTAAATAAAAGAAAGAGTGTGAACTTGTTAAGTCACATTATGGAAGCACCCAAACAATGACATAATTTGACCAAATCATGTCGGCAAATGGATTGAAGAATAATGGAAATGATAAATGTGTTCACATTAAAATCGTAAGGTCATTGTTTGTTTGTATATTGGTGATATGTTGATCATCAATAGATACACTAATGACATAAATGCTACTAAATGTATGCTATAAAGCAAGTGGAATGAAAATTATTGGAGTTGCTAATGCGATCTTAGATATAAAATTCGTAGAATTCTATAATGTTTAGCATTTTCACGATCTCATTGCATTGAAAAGGTACTTTAACTCTATATATTGTGCACCCCTCTCCTGAGATCCAAATTCTAATGTTATGGAAATAATTAGTAAAACATATTTAGAAAATGTTAAGCTAAGGAAAAATTAAACTAGGAAAACATTTAAAATTAAATGTCACACTTTTCAAAACTACCTAACAAAATAAGGAGGTGGCAATTCTTGGACCAAATTTCAGCTCTTTTGGGCATAATTTCCAGACCTTTTGGGAGTGTAATTCATCCCTCTTGGGCTTGCTTTTCAGTTCCTTTTGGGCTCCATATGCGCCTCAATCTATCAATAATAAACACGTCTCTTCTTCTCGAGCTTGGACTTGCACCATGAAATATGTGTGCTTAGCACACTCGTAGTCACAATTCTTGGGATCCTCTTCCACGATGAGCATCTTATTGATTTTCCATTGAAGGTCAGAAACATTGTCTTGCATCTCACCGTCTCTTTAACTTCCCAAACTTCATCAAGTCCTAATAGAGGTGTGCCTGTATGCCACCATGAATGCTATCAGTTCTCTATGAATATTAATCAATACTGACTTGTAGGTGTTCGAGTTTATATGTGTCTTGAGTTTACAGCTGAAGATGCATGCATATTTTAATATTCTTTTCATCCATTTTCTTAAAAAAAATTCAGGATACCTTTTATCTCTTCATATGAATCTTTTCAAGTTTGGAGAATTGTGTATACCAACAAGATATCACTCGTTAGAATATGAACTGACAAAAAATGTTGTAGTAGGTATTAACTTATTCTAAAGGGGACATTATTAAATGGGTAAATCACATAAATATATTTATATTTGAAAAAATATTTATATATTTATGACAGTATAATTTTTCTATCATTATTATCCTCTTACTCTTCTTTTCATTTCTTTACTTTTTTAAAAAAAAAATTCTTCTTTCAAAATTTTCATTTAAATAACAAATTAATTTTTCATATTTTATTATTTTTACCTAAAAAATGGAAAGAAGAAAATTTGTACAAATCATGTTTAAAGCAGAAATTTCAAATCTCTAAAATTACAACAAGGAGAGTTTACCATTGATGGTTATTATAAAACTTCAAATTTTAAATTCATTATTTGAATTTTACAAATTTGTGATTAATTTGGATAGGTTGTTCGTACAAATCATTCATAATGTTGTCTGAAATTTATATCTTTATTTCAAGAGGGTTTGATTAAGTTTATAATTGATTTTAGGAGAAATATTAGATTGAACTCGAAAAAGTAAAGTTTATGAAACTATATCGCAATTATATTAAAATTGTATTAGATATGTTTCATAATTACAATAAAATTGTATTAATAAACAATACATTTATATTACATATTACAAACTTCACTCTTTTTAATGATATCAACCAAAAGAATTTGAGCAACACACTCTTAATACATTAATAATATAGGAACAATACATTTGTAATACATATTACAAATGTCGCTCTTTTTCTTAGTGATACAAATCAAAATAATATATAAGATATATATAATACATGTTTTGTTTATGAATAGTACATTTATAGTATATATTACACGTTAGCTTCACTCCTTTCTTAGTGATACCAACAAGAATAAATTAGGTAACACACTAATATAATAATACATGTGTAAGACATCCACATTCCATTTTAATACATATTGCAACCGTCACTAATTTTCTTAGTGATAAATTAAAATATTTTATAAGACACATATAATATAAGTTTTATTCATGAGCAATCCATTTATAATACATATTGCAACCATCACTCATTTTCCTAGTGATATGAATCAAATAATTTACAAGATACGTATAATATAATATTTATTCATGAAAATATATTTTTAATACATATTGCAAACTCTACTATCTTATTAGTGATTCCAACCAAATGATTAATACATGCACACTACATTTTTAATACATATTTCAAACATCACTCATGTTCTTAGTGATTCAAACCAAAATAGTTTATAAGATACATATTATACATGCTTTATTTATGAATAATACAAACTTAATTCAGTCTATAAATTATTGTCTTGTCTTTAATTAGTGACGTTTTTTTTTAATTTTCTCTTTTAATTCAACTTTAATATTGTGTAATACACTTTAATGCAAATTTAATTTATTTTATAGTTTATTATGTGTTGTTATTAGATTACTTGTTTAATTCATTGTTGATATGAATTTAATTCACTCGATCGGTCATAGTCTGGTGTTTCATTAGTTACATTTTTTAGCCATGTTTAGTTTTCTATGCTAATTCAACTTTAATATTTGTATAATATATTTTTAATATAGGTTAATTCATTTACAGTTTATTAGTAAATTTTTTATGATTAAATTATTTGTTTAATTCATTATTGATACAAGTTTTATTCATGCTCTTCCGTTTGCTACATTTGCATATGTGTTTAATTCACTTTTAGTTCAACTTTAATATGTGTGTAATGAATTTTTAATCCAAGTTTAATTCATTTGACAATTTCTTATGTTTCTTCATTTGTTACGATTAGATTACTTGTCTGCTCTTTAGTTTGGATAGGTTGTTCCTACAAATAATTGAAAATATCTTTTGGAGTTTATATCTCAATTTTAAAGAGAGTTTAGTTTAGTTTAGAATTGATTTTAACCGAACTATATCACGTTTGTATTAATGTTGTATTAGATATATTTCACAATTATATTAAAATCATGAATAATACATCCTACATTTATAATGCATATTGCAAACTTCACTCCCTTTTTAATGATATAAACTAAAGTAATTTAGGTAACACACTTATAATACATTTTTAATACATATTGCAAACAATACTCATGTTCTTAGTGATACAAACCAAAAAAAAATTATAAGACACATATGATACTTGTTTTATTCATAAATAATATAAGTTTAATTCAGTTTATATATCGTTGTCTTGTTTTTCATTAATTACGTTTTTCATTCATTCTTAATTCTCTCTTCTAATTCAACTTTAATATTGTGTAATTCATATGCTTAAAGTAAATTGAATTCATTTATTTGTTTGATATTGGTGTAATACACTTTCAAATACAATTTTAATTGATTTTGTAATTTATTAGTTGATTTTTTACGTTTAATTACTTGTGAAATTTATTATTATACAAATTCTTCTGTTATTTAGTTTACAAATCATAGAATATTTTTTTGTTGGCTACATTTTGCATTCATATTAATTCTCATCTAAATCAATTTTAATATGTGAGGAATACATTTTAATTCAAGTTCAACTCATTTTGCAATTTATTATGTCTCTTTATTTTTTACGATTATATTACTTGTCTAATTAATTAATTATTGATAAAAAAAATTTAATCTAAGAATTATTGACTACACTACGGAAGAAAATAGAGAGAGAGAAGTAGAAAAAAACAAGAGAAAGAGAGGGAGAAAGTACAACAAAACAGAAAAAAAAACAATAGAAAGAAAGCAAGAGAGGAAAATCATTTGCAAAAAGAAAACAGGAGAAAAATAACAATATAAAGAAAAAAGGGAGAAAGAGAGAGAGAAAGAGATAAAAATAAAAAAAGGCGAGATAGAAGAGGAGAAAGAGGCAAAAGAGAGATAAATTTAATAAAATATATTTTATTGTTATATATTGCTATAAATGGTAATATTTAAAGAGTATATTTAAAATCAGTAATTATTTTTTAAAAAAGATCACTCAAATAATTTTTCCTTATCAATTGGTTAATTTTATAAATTATTTTCGGCCAAAAGAATATACTATATATGGTCAGGAAAGAACATAAAAGAAATTCATAACTAATGATAAAGAATGGATCAATATATTTGATAAAGTATCAAGAGAATTTTAGAAAATAAAATTTGTAATAATCTTGAAATGTCAAAAAGAGAATAATATATTTTTTCATCGAGAATTAAAAAAATATGATATAAAAGGCACGCAAAAATGTGTGTGAACACAGTAAATTTTTCTTATGAAATTGAGGAGAATGAAACGAAGGGAGATAGAAAAAGAAAAACATATGTGAACGAACACATAAAACGCTTAAAAATATAACCCATAAATTAAGTTCAAAATCTAAAAACGTTACAATTCAAATTCATCTCCATCTGTCATGTAGAACTCCATTTCAAAACTATTTCTCAAATATCTACAAAACTCTATTTTAAAACATAGCAAATTGAAATAAATTATAAATCATTAATCTGTGTGAACACACAAATGATTTTCTACATATGTGAACGAACACATAAAACGTTGAAAAATTTAACCCATAAATAAAGTCCAAAATCTATAAGTGTTACAATTCAAATTCATCTCCATCTGTCATGTAGAACTCCATTTCAAAACTGTTTCTCAATTATCTATAAAACTCTATTTTAAAACATAGCAAATTGAAATAAATTACAAATCATTAATGTGTGTGAACACACAAATAATTTTTTCTT
The DNA here is from genome assembly GCF_036512215.1 of Solanum lycopersicum. Classification (NCBI taxonomy): domain Eukaryota; kingdom Viridiplantae; phylum Streptophyta; class Magnoliopsida; order Solanales; family Solanaceae; genus Solanum; species Solanum lycopersicum. The sequence continues at coordinate 58,819,457 of NC_090802.1, read as the reverse complement.
TTATAACGATAAAAATACAGAAGATAAAGGTGAAAATAAATAAATGTGAACACACAATATCAAAATATTCAAGCACATATATAAAAAAGTCTTAAGTCTAAAAAAAGTTAGAGATAAGTATTCACTTTTTTAGATTTTCATAACTAAACTATTGAAAGCGTGAATTTCATACCTAAACTATCATTTTTTAGTTTGAGAAACACATCAGTGTATCAGTGGTGTGTGTAGTGCACTCTCTCTTTTATATGAAAAAACTTTGACACATGACATTCCACATAGATAAAATATTTTATCTAGATAAAAATTTAATAATAAAAATTAATATTAATTAAAATTAAAGATTATTATCCATATAAAAAATTAAATTATTTTTCTTATCTCACTCCACCATCTCCTCCATGTACCCCCTCTCCCGCGACAACGCCATCCTTTTTTTGAAAAAAATCATTTATAAAATATTTGTAAAAAAATCATATTTCATCATCCCCCTCCCCCCCCCCCTCCCCCGATAGAAATTGATATTATTTTATTTTAAAAAATCTACCCCATCATATTTAATTTTCCGCTCCTAATTTTATTTTTTTTATATTTTTTTTATTTTGCTTAGATATGTACATACATATATTTTTAGAAAAAAAATTCTACTAGTGTACTGAATATAACATAAACAATTAAAAAATATAAAAAGTCTTGTGACGGCAAGTAAATAATATTTTCGATATGTATATTTAAACACTGAAAAAAAATGAAAGCAGATAGTTAAGTGGGATGGGTAGAATTATATTTTTTTAAAAATAAAATAATATCTAAATTAATATTTGATGAGGGGGAGGAGATGAAGTAAAAAATGAAATACTTTTATAAAAGAAATTTAAGCAAAATAAAAAACTTTAAAAAATAGTGTGGGGTAAGAAAAATATTTTACATTTTATTTTATAGATAAGCGGAACCATATACTTTTGATGTACGCAAAATCTGAAAGTCCATAAGTAAGATGCCAAAAGAACTACTTGGAGCTGTTTACTATATCAGTTTCTCATTGATTATTTTTGAACACTTGGGATATGATGGCACCAACTCTTGGGATATTCAGTGAATACTTTTTCTTAATCAAGAGATGATGAATTTGTTTTTTATATTTTTTTGAACTGATAGTCTGATTTGATATTTGATTAATTCAAAAAAATATGAAGTAAAGTCTAGCTATCGTGTATTTCCCGAATCCTTTTGAAACCTATATATGGTCTTCGAAGATCACTAACAAGTTTATTTTCAGAAAATGTGTTTTAAATATATTTGCATGTTAATTATGTTATTATAAAAATTAAAATTTATTCTACAGATGAAGTTTGTCATGTTTGTGTAACGGAATCTGAAATGTTAGATCATTTGTATGTTATAAACATGAAAGTTGATATGCTTAGTACTTATAGTAATCTGATCATTTTATTTTTTAAGATCAGATAACAATGATTCAAATACTTGAGGTCACTAACTGAAATTTCTTTTGGTTTGAAACCTTCATGTTTGATTTTTTGATGAGGGACATATCATTGCCATTCAAAATGTTCCAAAATGAACTCACTTTTCATAAAATAAGTTTACATTTCAAGTATTTGGGAGTCTCTTTGAGCACAAAAATAATTTCATTCGTTTAATATAAATCATTGATAGAAAAGATGCTAGGGAGGATATAGTCATGGACCATTATTATTATTTTTATCTTATGCTAAAATGATACAATCAATAAAGTAAATTTTTACTTCTATTCAAGTATTCTGATCTTAGGTGTTTGTCATGCCAAAGAAATTGTTTAAGGTCACATAATAGAAGTTTTTTAAAAACAAACTTTACAATAATATATACAAAAAAATAGATTAATTGTATGAAATGTATTGTATTATACCAGGTTAGTTGAATGGCTTAATATTACTAGTTATAAATATGTGAAACTTGTCACCCATAGGTAAGCCCTTATGAGATTTTTTGCAATTCGAAGAATAAAGGGATAATGCACAAGTACCCCTCAACTTATGCTCGAAATTTCACTAACAGACTTATACTATACTAAGGTCTTATTACTCCCCTGAACTTATTTTATTAATACTTTTCTACCCTTTTTGCCTATGTGGCACTATCTTGTGGGTTCAACGCTGGTTGATTTTTTTTCCAAGCTAATGTCACATAGGCCAAAAAGGGGTAGAAAATTACTTATAAAATAAGTTCAGGGGGCAATAGGACCTTAATATAGTATAAATATGTCTCTGGGATTTCGGATATAAGTTGAGGGGTACTTGTGCATTTTCCCAAAAATAAAATATGTATATAATAGATGCACATTTATTATAAAAGCATACAACCTACCTAATGTTCTTAGATAATCCAAAAAGTCTTATAAGCTAATACGTATTTTGAATATGTTGAGTATCTAAAAATCAATGTGCTAGATTAGACTCAATTCTCTTTTAAACACATTTACTTAATATAGAAATACTTACAAAGAGTCATCTTTAGGAGATTAGTGTATAGAAATAATTAACACTAAACTAGATAGTCTTCTCATCTTAGTTGTGAATGAAACACTACTGACAGGTGAAGTCTATAGACTGGCAGTGTCAGAAAACATATACATATACTATGGGCCCGTTTGGATGAGCTTAATAAAAGCAGCTTTAAAAAAATACTTTTGAAAGTGCTGAATTTTTTTTAAAAAAATTAAGCAGTTATGCGTTTGGATAAAAGTGCTGAAGTTGTTATGCCAAACGTGAAAAGAAAAAAATGGAAGAAAGAGATGTTAGGGTTATATGGGTAATTTGGAGATTGTATAAAAATATTAAGGGCAAAAAGAAAAAAATGTGGTCAACTTAAAACAGCTTATAAGCAAAAAAAAAAAAAGCATCCCTACCCCAGCTTTTAACTTTTGGCTTAAAATAAGTTTTTTTTAACTTAAAATAAGTTATTTTGAGTATTGCCAAACAGTTAAATAAGTAAAAACCAGCTTTTAAGCTGAACCAAACATGCTCTATATATGATTAGAAAAAGAATATCAAAGAATCCATAAATGAAGAATTAAAACTTTAATAAATAATCAAATATTTAAAGAAAAATAATGATGATAAAAATAATACAATCCTCTTAACCCTATTAACCAGTTTATCAAGGCAAATAAAAAAGAAGTACTAATCTAATAAACTAATATTACAATCTACCTGTAATAAATGAGTCCGTTTTGATAATCTATGTGTATTAAATGTGATAATGTAATATTACATGTTTAAATATAAATATAATATCCTTTCTACTTAAAAAAAAAGAAGAAGAGAATATACTACTAAATAATATTTGCTTTTATAGAGTGAGAAAAATAGGAAAAAGAAGAGAGGGAGAAACGTGTTTGAACACACCAGTGATTGAAAATGGCAAAAATGGGAAAGAGTTAAACTGGGGAAGGAGAAGTGGTGTGAACTCACACTAAAAACTAAAATACAGTTCATAGATGAAGCTTAAAATCCGAGTAAGCTACAATCCAAATTTGTCACGATCTGCAATAAAGCTTAATGAGTGCGTAGTTTTCTTCTTCATTCTTGCATTTCTCAGTCTGTGTTTACAGTTACTTCATTGGAAAATCCGCTCCTCTACCAAAAAAATCATGGAGAACAATGATCAACAAGCCATGGAGATCAATCAACAACAACCGATGGAGAACAATGATCAACAAGCCATGGAGATCAATCAACAACAACCAATGGAGAACAATGATCAACAACCCATGGAGATCAATCAACAACAACCGGTGGAGCCTCTGTACCCTGGTTACCCCTTCTACCAAATGCTGCTTCATCAGCAGCATCAACAGCTGCAGCTGCAGCTACAGCAGCAGGTGGAAGAGCAAATGAGGATTTTCTGGAACTGTCAGCGTGAGGAAATTGAGGAGATGGATGATTTTAAGCATTATCAGTTTCCTATTTCCAGGATCAAGAGGATTATAAAATCTGAAAACAATGCCATTAAGCTATCTGCTGAAACACCGATTTTGTTTTCAAAGGCATGTGAGCTCTTTGTTCTGGAGCTTACTCTTCGTTCCTGGTTTCACGCCCAGCAAAACAACCGTGGGTCTCTTAAGAAAACTGACTTCGCTGCCGCTATTAGGCGGACTGAGGTTTTTGATTTCCTTGCTGACGTCGTCCCTGAGGATGAGAGCAATGAAGTGGCTACTGGTTTTGGGCCTGGCATGGTGGGACCCACAGTAGGTGGTGGTTTTCCCTATTTTTATCCACCTATGGGACAGCCTGCTATGCTTGGGGTGATGCCAGGAGGGCCTGCTATGCTTGGGCCGATGCCAGGAGGGCCTGCTATGCCTGGGCCGATGATAGGAGGGCCTTCTATGCCTGGGCCGATGATAGGAGGGCCTGCTGTGGCTGTGATTGCTCCTTCCGTGTACGTTCAGCCTCCATTGCAGGCGTGGCAGCCTGCTGGTGATAATCCCAATGCTGGTGGAGAGAACGATGGACAGGGTTAACTTTGGTCCTTAAAGGTAATTTTGTCTTTTCCTTAGTTCACACCTCGGGTCACAAAAAAAATTAATTAATTGGTTAAGTCCATTGCTTTTTCATTTTCCTAAAGGTGGTATCTTTTTTCTTTTTCTGAGAAGTGACAAAGGAAACGTTTTCCGCCGGAGGGTTTAGTCTCTATGGAATAACTATTCACTAAGTTTCCGCTCAAGGGTTTGTTCTTAAAACTGCAAATTTTTTGTTTGTTTTAATTTCACTCTATCAGATCGTAGCTACAAACATTTTCAGTTTTTTTATGTTTTTGCCTTCTTCAATTTAGGGCAATTTTAACTAATTTCAAGTGAATTACTTGTATAGTTTTTTGCATTCTCTCTTTACTTTTAAAAAGATATTTTTTCTGCAATCTATCACTGATGTTGCACAGTCTAGACTTTCATCAATGACTTCTTCTGTATTTTGCATTAGAGGAGAAAATGATTTGGCATATTTGGATTTTGTCGTTTCCAAATTTAGAGCAATAGATAGATATGCTTTCACACGATTGTTTTATACTGTATACTATAAAGGAGTTCATGATTGATTCTTTTAATTGGAAACCACAAGTTTCCTCACAGTGGCAATTGCTGTTGATGCCAAGATGGAGCCAAAACATATGTTTCAATTTTCTTACCAATGCAATGGTTATATTTTCATGCTTGGGATATGTCATCCATAACTGTTACGGTGTTACCTATTATCCTGAGAAACAACTAATTTTTTAACACTAGTAACATTTGTAATTCAGTCCGTACTTAGGTAGTACTGAAAAACCGTGCTGAGAAACAACTGATATCTGCTGTCTTTATCGGTGTTGCAAAGTACATCAGTAATTATTGGTCATGCTAATGCATATTAAACACGTGGCCGGTAGGTAAAGTGGGATTAAATTCATTTCTAACCCCATTATGTCTTAGAAGAAAGTAAATCCAGATATATCCGAAGATCTAGGATAGTTGGATTTGGTTAGTTATAACCATTTTTTCTCCTTTTCTGTCGTTAGCGTGAACGACAAGAAAGAGAAACCAGGGCAGCTATGGTACCAAATGTTTGGGACTTTGCATGAGCAGTTAGCGTGTGACCGACTTTCTCTTCATGGTAGATAACGAGAAGCTCATGTATATATTATCAAAAACCATGCCACTAGGGGTTTAAGGTTTTCCCACTTGGCTGGTTGGTGTTCATCTTCTGCTGTGTGCCATGTACTGTGCTTCTTCTCATAACTCTGTAAATTTATGTACAACATTTTATTACTTGATAGAGAAAACACATGGGGAAATCTTATGTAGATTGTTTAGAGTCTAGCTAGTTCATGGTGACTTTACCACTATCCTTGTGCTTTCTTTCTTTGATACTGAACTTATCCTTGTAACAACCTCTATCCATTGCCCTATTTATTCCATCCCTCTCATAAATCCCTATTCAGTAATCTGCTTGTATTCTTGTTAGTTCACTCATTTGTGTCATGTCTTGATTTGTTTGATACGATGTTGGCTTCTTAGACTTAATCAAAAAAATAAAATGTTGGCATCTTAGTTCTCAGATGACATGATTGCTATGATTGAATATGTTGTCTCAAAAAAAAGTTCTTACTCCACAGTTTTCTATTGATGAGCTGTAGTTTGTTGATGTTGCTGTAAGCCTGAATTTGTGAGACTTATCAGCTAATTTATCTATTTATTTGCTGTAGTTTTTTCAAATGGTTCTGTTTGAGGATACAAGACACTGATTTCTCATTCATATGGTTCGATTTGTTAATTGTTGGTATTAATTTTTCTATTTGATCTTGTTGCAGTTAAAGATCATGTTGTCAGTTGAAGAGGCACTGTGGAAGCTTACAAACGCTACAGGTCCTCTCAAATTTGAATGCACCTTAGGGAGTTCTGGTTTTTAGTGTATAATAATAAACTTAGCTTACTTCTCGCATAACAGTTATGTTTGTTTGACTCTAATAACTTGTCTTTCTGCCCTTTAATGTTTTGACTATTGCTCCTTGCTATAGTGGTATGATGGAGCCGCCAAGGCTTATTGGCTATAGGATGATTAGTTACCCTAGTGGGCAATTTGGCCTCGTGGACTATGATGTAGATACCGAACTTGGTGACTAGGGTAATCATGATTTCATTATTTCCATCATTTCTGCAATCTCAACATAACTAAATTAGCACAATTTTTTATTTTGCAAAGCCTGGATGGATTAAAATCACATTGACATAGATAAATCACTGAATCATAAACATGGGTGCACTCCAACCCGCTCATTTTCCATCTTGACCCGAATAAACTTTGGGGTGGGTGGGTGGGTTGACTCTATACCCAGTAAATACTTTGACCCATTTTGATCTGCCTGAGTTTGATCCAACCCGCTCATTTTCCATTCCTTCAGTCATCTGTAATTCTTGATCATATGTCATGATCACTGTTACATTTTTAAAGAAATGGAGAATGCATTTGTTCCTTTTCTTCCTTACGATCCTTATCTGCTTCTTTCTTAGTGAATGTAAAGAGATTGTAGCTTTAATATTAAGCAGCGTAGGACGTTTCTCAAAAGGCATTATTTTGTAAGTCAAAGTATTCCACATATGGGAAATGATCAGATAAAAACAAGTTGTAACTTATAGTTGAGTCCAACTTCTATTTTTTGGACAATATCTGAGTGAAAAAGTGATCACTCTGATCTAATACATTGTTCCCTCCAGTTTAGGTTAATCAGATGACACAAATCAGAGTTCATTCTATTTTCTGCAGAACCTAAGTCTTAGACCTTTTGCAGAAGCATTGAGTAATATAACTCTCTGCTCAGCATTAGCACAATATGGCTAAATAATTATATCAGCCAGATTCTAATCAACAACTCAATTCTAACTTCATTCTTGAAAAAGGAGGAAAAATAAAAACGTCACAAATAGCATTTCAATTTTATATTTAAAAAAAATAGAAAATGAATTTAGTAGATGGGGATCTGAATATCATTTGCACCTTCACCAAACACTAAATTTGTTTCCTTATTTTCTTGCATTCTTTCTGTAAGAAAGTTAAAGTTAACTGAATCTGAAATAGATTTTAGATATTATGATGAAGTCAAATATGAATTCCTATTTATTAAAGAAAGTATAATAATAAGAAGAAATTCAAAACTTTTCTTAGGATGTGATTTAAAAGACTGAAGAAAATATAATGAAGAACTTTACCATGGAAAACTTACAGTTAATGTATATAATCCAACTCTCTATTAGCAGTAGACATGGCTAAATCATATATCAGTCATTAAAACTTTACGCCAGATTCTTAATCATCAACTAAGTGCGTGCTGAATTTATCGTCACTATGTTGGTTAAAAGAAGTTAAAGGTAAATGAAAACTAAGGACTTCATTCTTGAAAAAGGAGGAAAAAGAAGAACGTCGTGATTAGTATATCAATTTAATATTCAAAAGATAGAAAAGAAGGTTAGTCGATGGTGATGAGAATGGTTGAATTTGTAACTTCACCAAAAACCAAGAACTTAAATGTTAAACACTATTTTTTTCCTTATTTACTTGCGAGCTAACAGTAAGAAACTCAAATTTCAATAAATTTGAAATGGATTTTAGATATTATGGAGTTAAATATGAATTACTATCTATTCATGAAAGTACAACTATAGTCTAAATTCAAAACTTTTCTCAGGATGTGATTTAAAAAACCGAAGAAAATATAATGAAACAAGAAAATAATAGTTAATGTATATATCCCAGTGCTCTATTCAGCAGTAGCAAAACATGGCTAAATCATATATCAGTCATTAAAACTTAACAATTGATACTTAATCAACAACTAATAGCTAACTTCATTGTCACTATGTTTATGGAAAAAGTTAAGGTAAATGAAAAATAAAACTTAATTCTTGAAAAAAAGAGGAAAACGGAAAAACTCATAAATAGTATTTTCAATTTGATATTCAAAAATAGAAAAGGAAGTTAGCAGATCGATTATTAGTATTTGCACCCTTTAGCAGATCGAATATTAGTATTTGCACCCTCACCAAAAAACCAAGCGTCTTTTTTACATTACTTACTTGCGTTTTTTAAGTAAGAAAGTCAAAGTGAACTAAATCTGAAATAGATTTTAGATATTTCGATGAAGTCAAACATTTTATAGTTAGAAATTCATAACTTTTCTTATGATGTGCTTAAAAGATCGAAAATGAAAAATATAAGGAAGACGATTCACAAGGAAAATTACAGTTAATGTAGCCCAACTCTTTGTTCAACAGTAACAAAACATGGCTAAATCATATATCTGTCATTAAAACTTAACAATTGATACTAAATCAACACCTAACAGCTAACTTCATTGCCACCAATTTTATTTGAAAAAGTCAAGGTAAATGATTACCCAAGGAGTAAGGACTTTATTCTTAAAAAAGTAAAATGGAAAACCTCATAAATAGTATTTTTAATTTGACATTCAAAAAATAAAAAAAGAAGTTATTAGATAGTGATCTAAATATTAGTATTTGTGCCTTCTCCAGAAAACCAAGGAAGAATCTTCAACACTAAATTTTTGTCCTTATTACTTTGCGTTCTTTTAGTAAGAAAAGTCAAAGTTAACGAAATCTGAAATAGATATTAGATATTATGATGAAGTTAAATATGAATTACTATCTATTCATGGAAGTATAATTATAGTCTCAAACTTAGAACTTGTATCAAGATGTGATTTAAAAGAATGAAGAAAATATAATGAAACAAGGAAAATCACAGTTAATGTATATATCACAATGCTCTATTAAGCAGTAGCAAAACAAGGCTAAATCGTATATCAGTCAATTGATACTTAATCAACAACTAAGAGCTAACTTCATTATCACTATGTTAATTGAAAAGGTTAAGTAAATGAAATATAAGAACTTAATTCTTGAAAAAAAGAGGAAAACGAGAAAACTCATAAATAGTACTTTCAATTTGATATTCAAAAAATAGAAAAGGAAGTTAGTAGATCGAATATCAGTATTTGCACCCTCACCAAAAAACCAAGCGTCTTTTTTACTATATTTACTTGCGTTTTTTCCAGTAAGAAAGTCAAAGTTAACTGAATCTGAAGTAGATTTTAGATATTACGATGAAGTCAAACATTTTATAGTAAGAAATTCATAACTTTTCTCATGATGTGCTTAAAAGATTGAAAACAAAAATATAAGGAAGAAGATTCGCAAGGAAAAGCACAGTTAATGTAGCTTAACTCTTTGTTCAACAGTAACAAAACATGGCTAAATCATAATTCTGTCATTAAAACTAACAATTGATACTTAATCAACACCCAAGAGCTAACTTCATTGCCACTAATATTTAATTTAAAAAGTTAAGGTAAATGATAACTAATTAGTAAGGACTTTATTCTCGAAAAAGGAAAACGAAAAACCACATTAATAGTATTTTCAATTTGACATTCAAAAAATAGAAAAAGAAGTTATTAGATCGTGATCTTAAAATTAGTATTTGTGCCTTCACCCGAAAACCAAGGAAGAATCTTCTACACTAAATTTTTGTCCTTATTACTTACGTTCATTTAGTAAGAAAGTCAAAGTTCACTAAGGCCTCATTTGTTTCCATTTAATGGAGGTCTGAATCTTAATCATTCAGATTCAGACCTCCATTAAATGGAAACAAATGATTCAGATTCAGCCCATTAAATAAGTTTGGTTTTAAGTCTGAATCTGAATCATTCAGATTCAGTCCATTAAGTTCATTTGTTTTATTTTTTGAAAATCTCTTGATGAGTCTGAAGAGGTCAAAGCAAATCAGATCTGTATGAGACTCCTAACAAAATTCAAACTTATTTGATAAATTATAGCTTATTTGCTTTGGACGTGCCTTTTTATCTCATAACTAAAAAAAAACTCTCATTTTTTCTCAATCAAACACCATTTTTTTTCCAATTGGTAAGTTTTCCTAAATCCCTTCAACTATTTTTTTAATATGAATAATTTTCATGTATTGATTTGTGTCAAGAACACTGGTTGCAATAATAATTTTAGTGTATTGTTTGTCAAGGGTTTTAAATGAAAAAATAGTACTCCAAATCATGATTATTAAAACTTTTAAAACTTTTTTTTTAATCAAAAGTGATACATTTTGTTGAAATGAAAATGCTATAATATTTTATTAATATAATGTTCAATTTCAGTTCCACATTCTGATATTGAAAACAAACAACATTATTTATTTAGTGTTCAGATTTATAGCCCACATCTTAAAATCAGATATACATTGAGATCAAAACACCCAGATCTTAATGTAAATCTTAATATTCAGATGTGTATTTCATATTCAAATAATTTTTTATCTTAATAAAAACAAATTGGGCCTAAATCTAAATAGATTTTAGATATTATGATAAAGTTAAATATGAATTACTATCTATTCATGAAAGTATAATTATAGTCTCAAACTTAGAACTTGTATCAAGATGTGATTTAAAAGAATGAAGAAAATATAATGAAACAAGAAAAATCACGGTTAATGTATATATCACAATGCTCTATTAAGCAGTAGCAAAACAAGGCTAAATCGTATATCAGTCAATTGATACTTAATCAACAACTAAGAGCTAACTTCATTATCACTATGTTAATTGAAAAGGTTAAGGTAAATGAAATATAAGAACTTAATTCTTGAAAAAAAGAGGAAAACGAGAAAACTCATAAATAGTACTTTCAATTTGATATTCAAAAAATAGAAAAGGAAGTTAGTAGATCGAATATCAGTATTTGCACCCTCACAAAAAAACCAAGCGTCTTTTTTACTATATTTACTTGCGTTTTTTTCAGTAAGAAAGTCAAAGTTAATTAAATCTGAAGTAGATTTTAGATATTACGATGAAGTCAAACTTTTTATAGTAAGAAATTCATAACTTTTCTCATGATGTGCTTAAAAGATTGAAAACAAAAATATAAGGAAGAAGATTCGCAAGGAAAAGTACAGTTAATGTAGCCCATCTCTCTGTTCTACAGTAACAAAATATGGCTAAATCATATATCTGTCATTAAAACTAACAATTGATACTTAATCAACACCTAAGAGCTAACTACATTGCCACTAATTTTAATTTAAAAAGTTAAGGTAAATGATAACTAAGTAGTAAGGACTTTATTCTCGAAAAAGGAAAACGGGAAACCTCATAAATAGTATTTTCAATTTGATATTCAAAAAATAGAAAAAGAAGTTATTAGATTGTGATCTAAAAATTAGTATTTGTGCCTTCACCCGAAAACCAAGGAAGAATCTTCAACACTAAATTTTTGTCCTTATTACTTTGCGTTCTTTTAGTAAGAAAAGTCAAAGTTAACTAAATCTGAAATAGATTTTAGATATTATGATGAAGTTAAATATGAATTACTATCTATACATGGAAGTATAATTATAGTCTAAAATTCAAAACCTGTATCAAGATGTGATTTAAAAGAACGAAGAAAATATAATGAAACAAGGAAAATCACAGTTAATGTATATATCACAATGCTCTATTAAGCAGTAGCAAAACATGGCTAAATCATATATCAGTCAATTGATACTAAATCGACAACTAAGAGCTAACTTCATTATCACTATGTTAATTGAAAAAGTTAAGGTAAATGAAATATAAGAACTTAATTCTTGAAAAAAAGAGGAAAACGAGAAAACTCATTAATAGTATTTTCAGTTTGATATTCAAAAAATAGAAAAGGAAGTCAGTAGATCGAATATTAGTATTTGCACACTCACCAAAAAACCAAGCGTCTTTTTTAGTATATTTACTTGCATTTTTTAAGTAAGAAAGTCAAAGTTAACTAAATCTGAAATAGATTTTAGATATTACGATGAAGTCAAACTTTTTATAGTAGAAATTCATAACTTTTCTCATGATGTGCTTAAAAGATTGAAAACAAAAAAATAAGGAAGAAGATTTGCAAGGAAAAGCACAGTTAATGTAGCCCAACTCTTTGTTCAACAGTAACAAAACATGGCTAAATCATAATTCTGTCATTAAAACTAACAATTGATACTTAATCAACAATTACGAGCTAAGTTCATTGCCACTAGTTTTAATTTAAATAGTTAAGGTAAATGTTAACTAAGTAGCAAGGACTTTATTCTCGAAAAAGGAAAACGGAAAACCACATAAATAGTATTTTCAATTTGACATTCAAAAAAATAGAAAAAGAAGTTATTAGATGGTGATCTAAAAATTAGTATTTGTGCCTTCACCCGAAAACAAAGGAAGAATCTTCAACACTAAATTTTTGTCCTTATTACTTGCGTTCATTTAGTAAGAAAGTCAAAGTTCACTAAGGCCTCATTTGTTTGCATTTAATAGATGTCTGATTCTTAATCATTTAGATTCAGCCCATTAAGTAAGTTCGATTTAAAGTCTGAATCTAAATCATTCAGATTCAGTCTATTAAGTTCATTTGTTTTATTTTTTGAAAATCTCTTAATGGGTCTGAAGAGGTCTAAACGAATCAGATCTGTACGAGACTCTTAACAATATTCTGACTTATTTGATAAGTTATCAAATAATAAATTATAGCTTATTTGCTTTGGACGTGCCTTTTTGTCTCATAACTAAAAAAATTTCTCATTTTTCTCAATCAAGCACCATTTTTTTCCAATTGGTAAGTTTTCCTAAATCCCTTCAACTATTTTTTTTATATGAATAATTTTTATGTATTGATTTGTGTCAAGAACGCTGGTTGCAATAATAATTTTAGTATATTGTTTATCAAGGTTTTTTAATGGAAAAATAGTACTCCAAATCATGATTATTAAAACTTTTATACTTTTTTTTAAACGAAAGTGATATATTTTGTTGAAACGAAAATGTTATAATATTTTATTAATATAATGTTCAATTTTACTTCCTCATTCTGATATTGAAAACAAACAACATTAATTATTTAGTGTTCAGATTTATAGCCCACATCTTAAAATCAGATATATATTGAGATCAAAACACTCAGATCTTAATGTAAATCTTAATATTCAGATGTGTATTCAGATTCAGACATTTTTATCTTAATAGAAACAAATTAGGCCTAAATCTTAAATAGATTTTAGATATTATGATGAAGTTAAATTTGAATTATTATCTATTCATTGAAGTATAATTATAGTCTAAAATTCAAAACTTGTATCAAGATGTTATTTTAAAGAACGAAGAAAATATAATGAAACAAGGAAAATCACAGTTAATCCATATATCTCGATGCTCTATTTAGCAGTAGCAAAACATGGCTAACTCGTATATCAGTCAATTGATACTTAATCAACGTTTAAGAGCTAACTTCATTGCCACTAATTTTATTTAAAAAGTTAAGGTAAATGATAACTAAGTAGTAAGGACTTTATTCTTGAAAAAGGAAAACGGAAAACCTCATAAATAGTATTTTCAGTTTGACATTCAAAAAATAGAAAAAGAAGTAGATGGTGATCTAAAAATTAGTATTTGTGCCTTCACCCGAAAACCAAAAAAGAATCTTCAACACTAAATTTTTGTCCTTATTACTTGCGTTCATTTACTAAGAAAGTCAAAGTTCAATGAGGCCTCATTTGTTTGCATTTAATGGAGGTCTGAATCTTAATCATTCAGATTCAGCCCATTAAGTTAGTTTGGTTTTAAGTCTGAATTTGAATCATTCAGATTCAGTCCATTAGGTTCATTTGTTTTTTTTTTGAAAATCTCTTAATGTGTCCGAAGAGGTCTAAACGAATCAGATTTGTAGGAGACTCTTAACAACATTCAGACTTATTTGATAAGTTATTAAATAATAAATTATAGCTTATTTGCTTTGGACGTGCCTTTTTATCTCATAACTAAAAAAAATTTTCTCATTTTTCTCAATCAAACACCATTTTTTTCCAATTGGAAAGTTTTCCTAAATCCCTTCAACTATTTTTTTTATATGAATAATTTTCATGTATTGATTTGTGTCAAGAACACTGTTTGCAATAATAATTTTAGTGTTTTGTTTATCAAATTTTTTTAATGAAAAAATAGTACTCCAAATCATGATTATTAAAACTTTTAAAACTGTTTTTTTAATCAAAAGTGATATATTTTGTTGAAATGAAAATGTTATAATATTTTATTAATATAATGTTCAATTTCACTTCCACATTCTAGTATCAAAAACAAACAACATTAATTATTTAGTGTTCAGATTTATAGCCCACATCTTAAAATCAGATATATATTGAGATCAAAACACCAGATCTTAATGTAAATCTTAATATTTCAGATTCAAACATTTTTTATCTTAATAGAAACAATTTGGGCCTAAATCTGAAGTAGATTTTAAATATTATGAGGAAGTTAAATATGAATTACTATTTATTCATGGAAGTATAATTATAGTCTAAAATTCGAAACTTGTATCAAGATGTGATTTTAAAGAACGAAGAAAATATACTGAAACAAGGAAAATCACAGTTAATGTATATATCCCGATGCTCTTTTCAGCAGTAGCAAAACATGGCTTTCTCATATATCAGTCAATTGATACTTAATCAACAATTAAGAGCTAACTTCATTATCACTATGTTAATTGAAAAAGTTAAGGTAAATGAAAAATAAGAACTTAATTCTTGAAAAATAGAGGAAAACGAGAAAACTCATAAATAGTATTTTCAATTTGATATTCAAAAAATAGAAAAGGAAGTTAGTAGATCGAATATTAGTATTTGCACCCTCACCGAAAAACCAAGTCTTTTTTTACTTTATTTACTTGCGTTTTTTTAAGTAAGAAAGTCAAAGTTAACTAAATCTGAAATAGATTTTATAGATTACGATGAAATCAAACTTTTTATAGTAAGAAATTCATAACTTTTCTCATGATGTGATTAAAAGATTGAAAACAAGACAAATAAGGAAGAAGATTCGCCAAGAAAATTACAGTTAATATAGCCCAACTCTTTGTTCAACAGTAGCAAAACATGGAAAAATCATCTGTCATAAAAACTTAACAATTGATACTTAATCAACAACTAAGAGTTAACTTCATTGCGACTAATTTTAATTAAAAAAGTTATGGTAAATAATTACTAAGGAGTAAGGACTTTATTCTTGAAAAAGAAAAACGAAAAGCTCATAAATAGTATTTTCAATTTGACATTCACAAAATAAAAAAGGAAGTTATTAGATCGTGATTTAAATATTAGTATTTGTGCCTTCACCCAAAAACCAAGAAAATATCTTCAAAACTAAATTTTTGTCCTTTTCACTTGCGTTCTTTTACTAAGAAAGTCAAAGATAAGAAAATTTTGAAGTAGATTTTAGATACTATGATGAAGTTAAATATGAATTACTATCTATTCATGGAAGTATAATTATAATCTAAAATTCAAAACTTTTCTCAGGATGTGATTTAAAAGACCGAAGAAAATATAATGAAACAAGAAAAATAACAGTTAATGTATATATCCCAATGCTCTATTTAGCAGTAGCAAAACATGGCTAAATCATAAATCAGTCATGAAAACTTAACAATTGATACTTAATCAACAACTAAGAGCTAACTTTTGTCACTATGTTTATGGAAAAAGTTAAGGTAAATGAAAAATAAAACTTAATTCTTGAAAAAAGGAGGGGGGAAAAAATCATGAACTGTATTTTCGATTTGATATTCAAAAAATAGAAAAGGAAGTTAGTAGATCGAATATTAGTATTTGCACCCTCACCAAAAAACCAAGCGTCTTTTTTAGTATATTTACTTGCATTTTTTAAGTAAGAAAGTCAAAGTTAACTAAATCTGAAATAGATTTTAGATATTACGATGAAGTCAAACTTTTTATAGTAGAAATTCCTAACTTCTCTCATGATGTGCTTAAAAGTTTGAAAACAAAAATATAAGGAAGATGATTCGCAAGTAAAATTACAGTTAATGCAGTCAACTCTTTGTTCAACAGTAGCAAAACATGGCTAAATCATATATCTGTCATTAAAACGTAATAATTGATAATTGATCAACAACGAAGAGCTAACTTCGTTGCCACTAATTTTAATTTAAAAAGTTATAAGGTAAATGATTACCGAGGAGTAAGGACTTTATTCTTGAAAAAGGAAAATGGAAAACCTCTTAAATAGTATTTTCAATTGGAGATTCAAAAAAATAGAAAAGGAAGTTATTAGATAGTGATCTAAATATTAGTATTTGTGTCTTCACCCGAAAACCAAGGAAGAATCGTCAACACTAAATTTTTGTCCTTATTACTTGTGTTCTTTTAGTAAGAAAGTCAAACTTTACTAAATTTGAAATAGATTATAGATATTATGATGAAGTTAAACATGAATTACTATCTTTTCATGGAAGTATAATTATAGTCTAAAATCAAAACTTTTCTGTGGATGTGATTTAAAAGACCGATGAAAATATAATGAAACAAGGAAAATTACGGTTATTGTATATATCCCAATGCTCTATACAGCAATAGCAAAACATGGCTAAATCATCTATTTGTCATTAAAACTTAACAATTGATACTTAATCAACAACCAAGAGCTAAATTCATTGTCACTACGTTAATTGAAAAAGTTAAGGTAAATGAAAAATTAGAACTTAATTCTTGAAAAAAAGAGGAAAACGAAAAAAAACTCATAAATGGTATTTTCAATTTGATATTCAAATAATAGAAAAGGAAGTTAGCAGATCGAATATTAGTATTTGCACCCTCACCAAAAAACCAAGCGTCTTTTTTACTTTATTTACTTGCTTTTTTTAAGTAAGAAAGTTAAAGTGAACTAAATCTGATATAGATTTTAGATATTACGATGAAGTCAAACATTTTATGGTAAGAAATTTTTTCTCATGATGTTCTTAAAAGATTGAAAACAAAAATATAAGGAAGATGATTCACAAGGATAATTACAGTGAATGTAGCCCAACTCTTTGTTCAACAGTAGCAAAAATTGTCTAAATCATATATCTATCATTAAAACTTAACAATTGATACTGAATCAACAACTAAGAGCTAACTTCATTGCCACGAATTTTAATTTAAAAAAGTTAAGGTAAATGATTACCAAGGAGTAAGGACTTTATTCTTGAAAAAGGAAAACGGAAAATCTCATAAATAGTATTTTCAATTGGACATTCAAAAAAAATAGAAAAGGAAGTTATTAGATCGTGATCTAAATATTAGTATTTGTGCATTCACCCGAAAACCAAGAAAGGATCTTCAACACTTAATTTTTGTCCTAGTTACTTGCGTTCTTTTAGTAAGAAAGTCAAATCTGAAATAGATTTTAGATATTATGATGAAGTCAAATCTGAAGTTCTATATATTCAATGAAGTAAATTTTAGTCAGAAATTCAAAAATTTTCTTTGGATGTGATTTTAAATATCGAATATAAAGAAGAAAACATCTTTTCAGTCTCCCAATTCACTCTTCATAAACTCTGGTTTTGTCTTGGAACGTCCATAACTAGATCTGTAACAGGGGACCATAAAATATTTTCAGCTTTCAAGTTTGTAATTTTAGTGACTTGTATTTTTTTAATGTTTGTTTTATAGGGTTTGAAGAGTTGAAGACAGTTAATCTCCATAGTATTCATGTGAATAAGCTTCACACAATAGCCAGGTCGTTGAGTGTTGCTCCATTTGCTGGTTAATCTGAAGGAGACAATAAAGTTTTCTTGTTTGTGACCTGCCAAAGTTGTAGGCTAATGAAATATAATGATAAAGCTATTTAGGGCAAAAAAAATTGCTGAGCAGAAGTTACTTGAGAATGACATTGCTGGAGCTCAAAAAATTTTCATTGAAGGCTCAAAATCGTTTTCCAGGTCTTGATGGTCTTTTTCAGTTCCTGGAGGTGGTGGCTGTTTATGTTTCTCATGAGAAGAAAACTTATGGTGAAGTAGATATATACAGTGTTCTTTCTCTCGGGCTCTCAGCTGATGATGAAACAATAAGGAAACACTACAGAAGGCTGGCTCTAGCTTCTCCTTGATAAAAATAAATCCGTTGGGGGGCAGATGGGGCATTTAAGATTATATCTGAAGCATGGAGTTTGTTGTATGATAGACCAAAAGAATGATGGATGACAATAGGCATGTTACGAGGAATGCATCCATGCAAGGCAATCGGCACGAATTTCATAATTTCTCCATGAACCGAGCAAGTGCAAGAAACTCAACAAATGCTAATTTCCAGCCCGCTCCCAAACATCAAAAGTTGAGACATTCTGGACATCTTGCAATACATGCCAGATGCCTAATGAATACTTAAATTTTCACCTAAACAAAAGTATTATGTGCCCCAAATGTCACCGGCCCTTTAGGGCAAGGGAGGTAGGTGTTCCCGTGAAAATTGAAGCTGCTTCTTTTTCGTGGTCTTCCCCTCCAGCAGCAGCAGGGTACAAACTACCTTGCTGCCAATGGATTTTCTGTTTCAGGTGTAAAGAACCCTACAGCTTCAAATTCAGTACAGTACAATCTGGTTATTCTGGCTTTGGCTCAACAGTTAGAGCAAACATTCAGTAGGATCAAGTTTTTAAGAAGAGCGATTGCAAACAGTGTGCATGCCACTACAGCTGGGAAATCTGCACACTCGGCCAGCCAGTTGGTGGAAACTTGAAGAGAGCTAATGCAGAAGCAGCTCTGAGTGCCAGGAGACTTTTCTGAAGAAAAACAATTTGTTCATGAAAAACTGATGCTGGTGTTTTCCTGATTAGTTTCCACTTGTTCAGAAGCTGATAGGCTAATATAAAAGAGATGCATAAGATGAGTTGAAGTCAAAATTTCAAAGAGAAGGAATGGTAAATGAATTGACTGCAAAAGGTGAATCTAGTAGCCAAGAAAACATACATGGAAATGAAAAAGGTGTTTTGAGAGCAGAGAATGCTACCATTGTGGTAAGTAACAAGCCCAGGAGTTCAGGGGTGTTGTCCAATTCAGGAATTCACAGTATGCTGGTGAAAAAAGCTAGGATGGAGATCACCAAGAAGCTTAAGAATGGAGCACAAATGCTACTTCTCAAACTTCATCTGAGAAGGAAAAAGAAGAAGCAAATTGCTCGTGAAGTTATCATAAATGATCTGAGAAGGGATAAAACTGCTCATGATGCTGGGGTGGATCCAAAATATCATGCGAGCAGAAAAAGTGGTAGGTCTTTGGTGCTCTGTTTGATTTTTAACCAGAAGCTACGTCAATGACTGTTCCAGATCCTGACTTCCATAATTTCGACAAGGATAGAATGGAAAAATCTTTTGATGAGAATCAAGTCTTGGTTGCTTATGATAATGATGATGGCATGCCACACTATTATGAACTGATTCGCGATATGATATCTAAAATCCATTCGAAGTGCAATTCTGCTGGTTGAACTCCAAAAACAACTCAGAACTCTTCCCAATCAATTGGGTTGGTTCTGGCTTCCTCAAGACCAGTAGAGATTTCAGGATAGGCAAGCAAGAAATAAATAAGATGCTTAATTCTTTTTCCCACTAGGTCAAGTGGGTGTAAGGGGCTGGTGGTGTTATCCAAATTTTTTCCAGAAAGGGGCATGTTTGGGGTCTGTACATGCATTGGTCTCCTAATGGAATGTGCTAACTTTAAATGATATGATACACAACTATGATATGGTGGAAATGCTTGGCAATTGCACTGAGAAGGAAGGTGTCACTGTTTTTTCATTAGTCAAAGTAGCTGCTTCAGGTCGGTATTCCATCAGTATTAAGACCCTAATATCTTCATATTCCAAGGAAAGACATGTTTCACGCTCTTATCAGGTCCTTTCATATTTGCTCATAGGTCAAAAAGCTCCAAATGCTCCCATTGGTTGCTGGAGTTGGATCCTGCAGCCCTACCCTTGGAACTTTTTTTTTTTGAACTTGGTGACTTAGTATTATATCACAAAAGCACATGCAAATGCACTTTGAGATGTACTCTAACCTTATATACAATGCACTCCAGACTCCACTTATCTATTTCTATATTGAGTTATAGAAGCAGAGTCTTTTGAGTATAATTGATTACACCAAAAAGATAACAACAAAATGCAGTTTAGTTTGACTTCCTGCACACTTTTTTCTTTGCCTTCAAAACATCTGGAATTTCTCTCTTTCCAGATAGCTCATCATATTGAAACAGGGATGATTCTCCATCTAATTCTGTCTTTTGCAAGGACACTTGCCTCCTCCCAGCTATATAAGGCCTCAGTAACTCTCCTAGGCATAGTCCAGGATATGCCTTTAAGGCTCAAGAAAATCCTCCAAAGCTGTTGAATATATTTGCAGTGTAGTAATAGATGGTTTATAGTTTCTAAGGTTTCCCACATAGGAAACACCTAGAGCATAAGGTTATCCCCCTTTTCATTACATTGTCCTAAATGGTTGCAATTTTTATGAACAGTTGTGACTTTTATGAAAGGTTTTAACTTTTTTGAAAGATTGTGACTCTTTCAAGGGGTTGTGACCTTTCCGGTGAGGCACAATAAGAACATTTTCACATAAGAACATTTTCACACTATCCTTTGTTTTCTATATAAATTGAGGGATGTCCTCTCATTTTAAAAAGATCAATTTTCTTGACTTCTTCATTGAGTGGTCGCTGCGGTTTTCCCTTGGCATAAAAAAGTATCACTTAAAATGTTTTTATTTTCATGAAAAGATATGTGAATTAAATATAATTAATGCATAGACATGAATATTGGTGAATAATCATTTGTCATGTTTTGTAAAAGAAGCATTTGAACTATATTGCCTTTATTGGACCCGATGAAACTTTGTTCATGGGTAGTGCTATAGTAATCAAATTGGATGTTATGGTAAGGTCCTTTTGAAAAGGATATTTGACAAGGTGATGACTTTAGTTTGTATCACATAAAATTGTAAGAAATATGAACAAATATTTGTGATAAAAAGCTACCTCGTAGAGAGCTTTTCAAACTCAATATTTTATTTGTTCTCACTTGCTTGGGTTAAACTATGTTGTGACATGAACACTTGGGACATGTTAATTACAAAACCTTGTAAGGAAAACCAATCAACTTAGAAGTTTTGTCTAATTTTGAGTGCAATAAATAAAAAGGTCAAGTTTTTGTGGAATCTAAGTTTGCTGAGCATTCTTATAAATCTCTTGTAAGGAATTCTAATCCCTTAGAGTTGATTTACACAGATATTTGTGATATGAAGTTAACACCATCTCGTGGTGGGAAAAAGTACCTCATAACTTTCATTGACAATTGCATTTGATACAGTTATGTCTATTTGCTTAATGGTAAGGATGAAACAATAGAAATGTCTAGGCAATATAAAATTAAAGTTGAAATCAATTGAGAAAAAAAAAAGAAGTGATAGGGTTGGGGAATATAAATCTTCTTTTGCAGAAATGTGTCTGAAAAGTGGATTTATCCATCAAACTATTGTCCTATTCACCTAAATCTAATGGAATTGCAGAATGAAAAAAAACTTTGCGGGAAATGATGGTTGCATTACTTGTAAGTTTAGCTTTACCACAAAACTTGTGTGGAGGAACTATCCTTACTGCAAAAAAGAACAATAAAAAGTTGTCTTTTTAGAAAGAAAACAATTTTGTCTCAAGGACACAATCTTTTCCATACGAGAAATGGAAAGGGCTTACCGTGGAGTGTGGACCATAAAATTAGACTTGAGTAGTCCAATGAAAGGTCAAAAAGACACTGGAAAGAACAAAAGGAGAATGTACTTAATAAAGAGAATCAGACATGTGTAAATATCAAAAGAACATCTACTTTCTTCGGATCTAATTTCTAAACATTTTCTATGTCTTCTATGGACCCATTTTTTGAAAAGATGGTGTCAATAGTGAGATAGATTCAATCTTGAGCAATCATAATGGATGTTGATTGATCTTTCTCCAAGAAATGAACCTTTAAGATCATAGTGAATCTTTAAAAGAAAAATTAAAGCTGACTATTGACCAATATAACTAGACATGTAGTCAAAAGATACAAAGAAAAGGAGGTCTCGGTTACTTTGATACATGCTCTCCGGTAACAAGGATAACATCTATTAGAATGTTAATAACTAGTGGCCTTGCATGATCTTGAAATTCATAAAATTGGATGTTAACCCCAGAGTTTTGTGGTTTCTGGTAAAAAAGAAAGTATGTGAACTTGTTAAATCACTTTATGGACTAAAACAAGCACTCAAACAATGACATAAGAAATTTGACCAAACTATATTGACAAATGGATTTTAGAATAATGGAAGTGATAAATGTTTTTACATTAAAATCACAAGGTCATTGTTTGTTTGTATATCGATAATATGTTTATCATCAGTAGAGACACTAATGACATAAATGCTACTAAACATATGCTAGAAAGCAACTTTGATATGAAAGATCTTGGAGTTGCTGATGTGATTTTAGGTATAAAAATCTTTAGATCTCCATAATGTTTAGCTTTGTCACAATCTCAATGCATTGAAAAGGAACTTAACTAGTTGAAATATTTTAATTTTAATATTGTCAAGACTTCAATAAATATGAGCTTTGCATTTCAAAAGAGTGAAGGCGAAAGGGACTCACAATTGGATTCTAGAGTATTGGTAAGTATGATGTATATCACGAAGTGTACGCGATTAGATATAACATTTGCTATTTATAAACTGAGTTGAGTCGGTTCACGAGTGATCCCAGTTGAACTCATTGAATGACAATGAAAAGAGTTTTGGGGTATTTAAAACATACTCGAAACTATGTCTTGCATTATAACAAATGTCTAGAAGTATTGAAAGGATATAATGATGCAAATTGGATCATCGGGATCAAATGAAGTAAAATCCACAAGTGGATATGTATTTATTCTTGGTGGAGGAGCAGTCTCTTAAAAATCTTCCAAAAAGACATGTATCACTAGCTCCACAATGATCTTTGAGCTAGGTGCTCTAGATGAGGCCGGTGAATATGTTGAAATACTCCAAAATTTCTTGATAGATATTCTTTTTTGGCTCAAAGCTTTGGCATCAGTATGCATACATTTTGATAGTCAAGATGCAATAGGTAGGGCATGGAACATGATGTCAACCAACTCAATTCATTCTCATAATGAAGATAATGCTCGGGAGCAAGGATCCAACATTAAGACTTAATAATAAGTTAATAAAGCTTAAAGTTTTTAATGATTTGCTAAGTTTGACGGATTTGACCAAATAGTGTATTTACGTGATAACACGGTTAGAAATCACTTATGTGAGTGTGAAGTGTAAGCCGCTTCAAAGAGGATACTTGTCAATGGTAAGGGGTTGATTGTGTGACATATGGTTGTCCAGGTATACACCAAAGATTGATGGTTCAAAGATATCAAATCTTCTGATTGACCGAGTATATTCGATATATGTTCACTACAGAAAGTTCAAAGGAAACTTATTTTTCAGATACAATTAATTTTTTCTTGTAAAGTACACATACTTGTCCGTTTCTTTGTCTTGAAGTCATTCCTCATTCATGCGGGGGATTTTGGATTTTAAAAGGTGTGAACTAAAAATGAAAAGTTGCGTATTTTATAAAGAGTTGTGACTTTTATGAAGAGTTGTAATTTTTATAAAAGGTTGTGACCTTTCCGAAAGATTGTGTCTTTTCCAAATGGTTGTGACATTTTTGGTAAGGCACAATAAGAACATTTTCACTCACACTACCCTTTGTTTTCTATAAATTGAGAGATTTTCTCTCATTTTAAAAAAATTAATTTTCAGACTTCTGCTACTACTTAATCTAGTGTTCTAAGTGCACTTTAGTGACATTTAGTGGTTTGCCGTGTTTTTAGGTTCCAATCATCTGTGAGTAAGATCGTTCTATCCTGGGAGGATATATTTCATTAACCTCAGATACTTGAGGGGAATAATTTCCTTCAGGGGACACTGTGCATTTAGTGGACTCGATTTTCTTTTTTAAGAAAAATAATTTGCATATTGTTTCTAATCTGTTTCTAATTCTATTTTCTCTACTGGTTTTAATTTTCTAGTTTTGAAAATGTTCTTTAAACTTTGTTGTTTCTTATTAAGTTCTTCAAAGTTTTTGTTCCAAGTATTTTAGGAATATAAGATGAGCAACACTTTAGCTATCAGCCAAGTAAAGCATAAAACTTTGTGTGGAATTCTACACTTTTATACTTGTTTTATTCATGGTGCTGACTTTGATCCATCAAAATGTCTCATAAGTTGATGGTCTTTGAGTAGCATCACCAGTTGGGCTTTCCAAGTTGAGAAATTGAGCTTACCTTGCAATTTAATAGGTAACTAAGATGCGGGTTTAAATTGTACAACATGAATGACAGAGGAAGCGACAGAAGGACTGCTAGTGGAAGCAAGTGACAACTGAAGGGATTGTATCAACAGCCATAGATGGGGAAAAAAATCTGATTCGTGAGAGGTTTTGATGGCTCGGATACCATATAAATTCAGATAGACTAAAGTGGTCGAAAAGATTATCTTATTCATTCAGTACCCAACATTAAATACTACAAATAAGAACAACTTGCAACTAAACTTAACAAAATTAACTACAACCTTAATTCCTAAACAATAGGAGGAGTCTTCTATTGATACTCTAAAACAGTAACTCTTACATAACGAATAATTACAGTAACTAATGCTTGATAGGAGTCTCTTCATCCATTGGTGTTGCCAACTACAAACGACTTTTGTCTCTCTACTTTTACCACATGACCTTTCTAATTAAGTTTGAAGTATCTGCAACTTTTCCCTAAGCTTCTCTTTCAACGTCTGTCATGATTCTAAGAAGTTCCAGTGGTTGCAGGATCTAACAACCAGTGGGAGCATTTGGAGCTTCTTGACCTTTGAGCAAATATGAAGAGACCTCATAAGAAAGTGAAGCATCTCTTCCCTTGGATTTCATGAGTGTTATCTAACAACCCATATTGACATTTATAAATATTTCTTTTACTTTTTCATAGGTTTATCTTTATACATATTATTTCTAAGTGTGACTTAGAATTTTGTATGATCCTATATAAGTCATATTCCATGTATATTAGTAACTCTAATAGTCTTGAAAGTAGTTCTCGTGCATATCCTAAAGCCAATTATGGTCTTTAAAGATTAAAAGTAGTTTTTTTTGTTTACCACTCGGTGTCTGGAGGCTGCATTATGTCTTCGACTAAATCTAGATTGCGCATTGCCGGACTATTTAGGGTTGGCGCTCTCAATATGATTTTCTCCAGACCCAAGGCTTGAACCCGAGACTTCTGATTAAGGGTGGAGCAAAAATGAAGTTGTAATAGTTTTAACGAGATGTGATTCTTTAATACATTGCATGTTAGTTACGTTATTGCAAAAGTAATTTATTCTATAGATGAATTTGTCATATTTGTGGAATGGAACCTGAAACCTTAGAGCACATTTTTCATTTGTATGTCATGTAAAAGATGAGACCGACATTTAGGCCGAATTTGCGTGGTATCTTATATTTTGTTGCTTGATGGAAAAAATAGTTTTGGAAGTTAGTTTTTATTTCTGATGTAACTGGCAGTACATATCTATTTTATGGATGATGTGAAAGGTAGAACAACAACAACATATCCCACAAGTGTGGATGTGAAAGGCTAATAATAAATATATTTTTAATTCAGTTCTATGCAGTGAAGATGATGTAATATCCAAAGCCTTATTTGATTTGACGAATTTATAACTAGGTGAATAATGTTAAATGTTATTCAAGATGTTGTTGTTAATGTTAATTTACTATTTTTTTATCCAAAGTTGTGGTGCTTTGTGTTGGTACAGGTTTGGATAAAAAGGTTCACAAGAGAGTATTATAATGGTAGCCTTGAAGGCTAATGGTGTTATGAATTCATGTCGGTGGTAGTCCAATTCATTTTCTTGGAGAAGTCATAATAACTTGAGTGTTGTCAATAACAAAAACAATTCAAATGGCTGCTAATTATGACTGCAAAAATATAAGTATTTTGTTATATTCGTCAACAATGATTCAAATTTGCCAGCTGAGACTAAGTTGAGGTGTTTTAGATGTGCACTCTCAAAGTTGGAGTGTGTACTTGTCAAGTGAAGCTAAGTTTGAGTGCTTGTTTTATATTATGCCTTTGATTAATGCATATAATGTTTCTCAGTAAAAAAGGTGATTTTATTAATTGCTTTGAATAATTTATATACAATCTTGAGACAATTTTTAAAAAATTGTGGATCGTATTGAGTGTGCCACGATTTACAACATAGAGATTGCTGGAATCCTACTAATATTGATTCATGATATACAATGTGCCTGTACATGGACAAATAAAAGGAATAAAAAGGCTGCGTATTGGACAAATAAAAGAAATAAAAAGCTCTTGTTTTGAACAGTGCAACAAATCTCCTATTTAAGGGTTTTGATTGCCCTCACCCTGGTGTTTCCTCTGTTTCAGAAGGTATTAATTCTTTCTTCTCTGTTGTTTTCAATTTCTAGTACTGCATTTTTTCATTGATTTTTAGCTGCTA
Source organism: Solanum lycopersicum (assembly GCF_036512215.1). NCBI lineage: Eukaryota > Viridiplantae > Streptophyta > Magnoliopsida > Solanales > Solanaceae > Solanum > Solanum lycopersicum. Next base: position 58,792,460 of record NC_090802.1, on the reverse strand, counting down.
TTAATCGTTAAAACCCATGAATTGCAAAAATGGGGGTATATCGAATAATGCTAATAGCTGATTTGAGTGATGAGCTACTTTAAAAATGGAAGGATCATGGTTGCATTAACACCTTGATCTGCAACTTCTGTTGTTTCTGCTTTGATTGTTAGAATTACTAGACCCCATGACATGAATGTAGGCGATACAAGAGAGGCGCAACCCTAGTAATTGAATGGCCATGGTTACGTTACCTATCTGGGCAAAACATTACTTCATTAATTTTTACTCCCTTGTTCAAATCCCAGCGGAGACAAAACATCACCACCCCCTCTTTGTTAGCAGCTTCTGCATTCACAAGTTCAATTTGTTGTTTAATGTTGTGTGTATACGTTCCGTTTGCGCCTACCACACTAGACTATATGGGTCTATTCTTGAAATAACAAAGGTAGTCGAAAGAAGCAGCAAAAGGGAGATTGACCATCAAGTTGCCTAGATAGGAGTTACATCATTTATTTTTGACATCTTAATATGCCTTGGTTCACCATTTCATCTATTGTTTTTATTGGTATTTTTCTTCTAAAGTTAAACTTCTAGTTGATATTTTCATGAGTTTCATATGCTATGTAGGATTTAAGAGTTGTTGGGGAAGCATACTTTGTATACGGAGGAGATGGAATCGGCGAATGTAGCATGTGATAAGTGCAAGAAGGACTGCCTGTTGATTCATAGAAAGAGGGTTCCTTCTTTCTATAAAGCAATGACTGACAAAAGTTGCTTCCAAGTTCTGGTAAAGTGTGATTCTAGTGTGCACTTATTTTCGCGACTTAGTTTAAAATACTCGTTTTAAATTATATAGTTGGTTTTGATCAGCATATGTGCAATTAGTTGTTCTTGTAGTCAATTGGCTACTTGTTGTTTTGCTTGACATTTTGAAGATTGACCTTTAATTTAGTTTTTTTTTTTACCCTCATCAATGTACTAAAAATTTGTGAAATATTCAAAGAACCTGTTACATTTCGGGATGTCAACTTTTGAGCATACCCTCTAAGTCTTGAAGGACTCAATCCTAAGTCTTTACCAAGGAAAGATACAACACCATAGCTAACTAGCAGGCTTAAAGAAAAAACTATCTTCTTCTCCATAGAAAACCTTTCAAACACTCCTAAAAAAAATACAGTTTCATATCACCATATTTAAAGCAGCCCCACACACAGAAGACTGTTATAGTATTAAAACTCATCGTTGTTTTTTCAGATCGTAAAATTAGATTATTACTTTAGTCCAAGAGGATTAGTAGATTCCTGTGAACTCAGAAAGTCAAAGTTCAAGAATATCTCTTAGGATGTAAACTTGGAATGAGGAGATAATAAGCTCCAAAAATTTTGAACTTTGACGTAGTTACAAAACTTACTGGTCTATTAAAACCATTTAACACCAGATAAGAAAACTTATTTTGATGAAAACATGGTCTTGCTTATGTTCAGAACTTCCTGACGAATTTCATTTGAGATAAGATTCAATTTGAACCTTTCCCATCTGAAATTAACTGATTAATAAAGTACAACTCGTACGCGATAAATTTCAAGTGAATGCTCTTCTGAATGTGAGACTGGTATTCACTTGATGTAAAATTTAAGACGATAATGAATCAGCCATCCAAACTTTGACAATCCAATTGAAGAACAACTTGATCAGGAAGCATGACAAATGTAATGATTTTGAGAGAAGATGCCCTACTAAGGAGGAATGGTCAAAGTGGTACTCTTAAGTTTTCCACATTAAAATTTTTGAGACAAAGCAAAATATGTACAAACTCAAGGATCCTTAACATCACAAGTGTTCTCCTGAAATTTCTAGAGAGAAGACGTGAATGCACAAGGTGTAGGATCTTACCAATTAAAGGATGGATTGCTGAAGTAATAATAATGTGACCTTTCATAAAAGGGATGGGAGACAGATCATGCATGCTGCACTCATTGCTTATGAGTGTGTGGGTTCCATTTTGTATGGGGATGAACCTGCGGTCATTTGCAAATTAGACATTGAAAAGGCGTATGACCATGTAAACTGAAAGTTCTTGATGAATGTTCTCAACATATGGGTTTGGTTAGAGATGGTTGGGTTGGATTGCATTTTGCATCAGTGTGTTAGATTCTCTATCCTTGTGAATAGGAAACAAATGTTTTTTCCCCTTATGAGACAGGACTTTAGACAGTGATCTTCTTCCCACCCACCCCCTTCTGTTCATTTTTGCAATGGAAGGCTTTGACAACCTGATGAGGATAGCAATTCAAAACAGGCGGATCAAAGATTTCCAGATAGGTGGTTACATGAGATAAGTTAAAGATATTTCTCATCTGCTCTATGCAAAGGACCTGTTATTTTTTGTTAGAAACTAAGGTGGAGAAGATAAGATTCATCAGAATGATGTTGCTGATATTTTTGAAGCCACTTCTGGTTTGAAAGTTATCAAGGGAAAAATTTGTTACCAATTAAGGAGGTGACCAATATTCAGATTCTGGCTAATATACTAGGTTGTAAAATGTAAAACATGCCCCCAGCCTATTTGGGCATATCTCTTGGCAACAAACACAAGGACGCAGAAATATGTGATGACATTATGGAGAAAAAAAGAAGGAGATTAGCAAGATCGAAGACTCTGTATTTGTCACCAGGTGGCAAACTTACTATTGTCAAACCAGTCTTAGATTCTACCCCGTGATGGGAAAATCAACGCATTGAGAAAATCACGATGAAGAAATTGAGTCTGCTGTATTTTTGGTGTAAACACCCCCTGGGGGCTGTAAATCCCACCTCATCAGTCTTTTGCTGATGAGCCTTTTGGTGTGAATATAAAGTGACCTTTATCAAAAAAAAGAAAAGGAGGAGGAGGTTTTGACCTACTTAGTTCTTGAAAATATCAAAACAGATATCTTTGCAATAATGGTCTTAGGTCCTCCATTCAGTAGAGTAAATTATCTTGCATGACATAAAACATTTGTCCCGTTCAGATTCTCATGATTCCAAATCCTTAGAGATAAACACAACTATTTAAGAGGACGAAATAAATGCCACTAGTAACATAATTCAGACACGTAGAATTTTTCCATTTTGGGACCTCTATATAATCATCCTATAGCACTTTTGGCACCCAATGCTTTGCTCTTTAACAATTTACTCCCTACTTCTGCCCATTATAAAGGCAATCGGGAAAACCTTGCAGAATGCAAATGTATCCTAGGAATAGTGAGCTAGTCCAATCAATCATATATTGATTGGATACGTAAGTAAGCTTGATTACTTTTTCAGTTATGGTATAGATGGGTGTTTTGCTTTTTTGTCTGTCTGATCTTCCTTTCAACCATTTGCCATTCATGTATAAAACTCAAGAAATTTTCAACCACTTGATTTTCCTAATACAAGTTACCTTTTCAGGTATGTACCTATGCACTTAATAATGATCATAATATATGTTGGTCAATTTTTGCAGTAGAGACCAAATGACCTGTTTAAGTTTTAGAACTCATGCCAAACACCTATGAGTTCTGAAACATCTTGCTTTCAAAAGATTGTCTGCTCTAAAAGAAGATCTTGGAAAAGATTTCTTCAATATTTCTCATGAGCTATTGCTTCTACCATATCTATGAAGTACCTCCTTAACTCCCCCAAGGAAAAATCATGTGTTATATATTACTTCAAGATGACTCTGCTTGAAGGACTTAAAAGTCCACTTTCCAATTTTTAAAGAGCTTAATACAAAAATGAAATGCTATATGCTCATAAATTTTAGAAAGAGAAAAACTGCGTATGAGCAACTTTAGCATTTGGACCTACCATAGGTGTTTCCATGGACTTTCTTCTTCTCAGACAGTCCTTGCACTTTGCAGAGCAGTTAGGCAAACTTTCTCATTCACTCACTATATGATTTTGTATCTTCTTTTAGTTACTTGAAATCATGTAAATCTATTAAGGTCAACATTATTTCTGGAATATTATTCACAGCTTACTTGAGTAACTGTCACATTTTTAGTGTGAAGATGATAAACATTTAATGAACTTTGAAGATTCTTAAAGGAAAATACTTGACAGTGCTATTGAGGCATTTGCATTTGTGAATCTTAATTTGTAGTCTCTAGCAATTTTCATGCTTTATTTTTATCAGTTACTTTAACCTTCCCTTTGCCATACCATGTATTTTATGCTTGTTCAAATGAAAGGGATGCATTGCTATCAAGTTTGCTTTGGCATTAGTAGTATAAATAACTAGTAAATGGGCTCGCGCTTCGCAGTTAGAACATTCTTCTTTAAATTTATTAGAAAAGAACTTTTCTTATATTTTGATGTTATAGTATTTTTATATAAATCTGTTTTAAGGTTGTTCAATTCTAGTTTACCATTTGTTTTATTAAAAGAAAAGGCAAAATTAAAAATCATAACACTATTTTCTCCTAGTTTACATAATTTCATTTTACCATGGTTAAGGACCCTTGAAAAGGATGAAAGAGAAGTAAGGGATAATGGAAAAAAAGTTCAAAAAGTTCTTCGGTGTGAGAGAATAGTCATCATTGTGTATCATATAATTATAATTAATTGCTAATTTTAATTCTATCATTTGACTTTCTATTTTTTTTTTTACTCCTATTATTATTAACATTATTATGACAACAACAAAAAATCATATAAATTTTAGGCTTGATCTCTTGGAGAAGAAAAGGTTTCCTTGGAGAATGTTGTACATAAATGTATTCTATAAAAGTTATTGGTCAATCTGCGGTAGTTGGATTTACATATAGTTTGTACTAACAGATACTTATAACAATAACTTTAGAGAAACATAAACAACAAAGTTTAAAACATGTACTCAAAAACAACAATTAATATCACAAGCATAAATTAATGACAGTAAGAAAACATACCAGAATCTGTAACAATAGAATGAAACAGAAAGAAAAAATCGAGAATCGAGCCTACTGAATGTGCAGTGTCTCCTTAAGATATCATTCTCCTAAAGTGCTCGAGGTTCAAAGAAATAGATACTCTCAGGATGAAACAATTTTATTCATCAGTGTAATGATACAAAAACAATAGTGTCACTGAGCAGCTCAACAGAAAAAAAGTATACAAATATTTAATTGTACAGAATAAGAAGAAGAAGAAGTTTAGAATCAAATATTTAATCATGCAAAAGAAGTAGTTCAATATTTTCGTTGTTTTAAAGTTTAAAATGAGAGGAAATCCCTCTATTTATAGACAAAGAAGGGCAGTATGAACAAATGCTTATTGTGCCTTACCGAAAAGGTCACAACTCTTTGGAAAAGTCACAACTCTTCGGAAAGGTCACAACCTTTCATAAATGTTACAATTTTTCATAAAAGTAGAAACTCTTCATAAAAGTCATAACTTTTCATAAAAGTCATAACTTTTCAATAAAAGTGCAACTTTACATGAAAGTCAAAACTTTTCATAACACAACTTTTCATGAAAAGGAAAGGCTAACTTTGGAAACAAATAGTTAAAAGGAAATCCTTGCTTGTGGTGGCGCCATGTAGGTGGGCCTAACGTTCTCTTTTATATATATATATATATATATATATATATATATATGTATATATGATATGATATGATTGTACCATCCAGAACTCAAAAAAAATCCAAGGATATGGTCATAAACCTGTTTCTTTTATTTAGCATTTGGTATCGATATGTGGTATTTCTTAGTTTTTAATTTCTGCAATCTCGTTTCAGATTGTACCCCCAAACTTTGCTCGATCAGCTTCACACCTGGTCGATAAGGTAACGCTTGTAAAGGATGCAAGTGGATTGCGATGGCCGGTAACAGTGTGTGACTATCAGGGTCTATTGGCTATCCAACAGGGGTGGCCGGAATTTGCATCAAAGCATGATCTGGTTGTCGGAGACCACTTGGTTTTCCATTATACTCAGCGTCAGCACTTCACGGTTCAAATATTTGATATGAATGGTTATGAAAAGATCATTTTCTGCTGTGACACTGACAAGGGTAAAAAAAGAGCAGCGACTCGTGTGGAAGAAACTACCCGGGTTGGAGATGCTCAATTTGATCAAGACGGCAGGTTGTGCTTGCATCAGTCACGTTTTGAAATGCCAGCAAGCAAACCTCCTGCAGAAGGACTGTTGCCACTGCGTGAGGATGGAATCAAGGCAACTGGTATGGTTAGTAGACCAGCTGAGGATATTCTGTTGCTGGGTCCAAAAGATAAAAAATGCAAAAAAGCATCTCAATTTGGTAAGCTTTGTGTCCACTATAAATTGTTAGGATTTTTTTGTTTTTTGTTCTTTTGTCTTGAATATACATATTAGGGCTATGTAGTTGAGGCAGTGATGACTCAGCTGAAGCTTTGTTTTGCTGATGCTACCTGGCCTAAATTAGTCTCAGGTGTTCAGATTCTGTAAAGCTCAACCTTGGAGACTCGTGAATACAGTGAAGCCTTTTGTTCTTTTTGTTGATTGATTGTATACCAAATTGCATTACTTTCATTAGTGTCTGTGTTGGAGGACCTTAAATTTTGTTCTTCAAACATCAGCTTCAAAAACTATTTTCCTCTCTCTTCCCAGTACTCATCAGTATAGCCCTTCTTCGGTTTTAATCTCTTTGTCCTATCCATTTAATTTCTCATATTTTTCTCAGTCTCTATGATTTTCTCAAGTTCTCTCTGGTGAAATTGTCATTCTACCTTCCATATTTGACTCAAAGATTCGGGTTCAACACTACGTTCAGCAGTATCTATTTCATAATTAATTGCTTCCGTCAAAGCAACTGGGGGTATTTTGTGATTCTAATTATTGAAGTTGTAAATTGTTTTCTTGATCATTGGGGAAATGATTAAGAATATTGTGTACAATATCCTTGATGATGTCATAGCAATCTGGAATTCCTCAAGAAACTTGCCTTACACGCGGAGCTCTTATACGTTGACATCCCATTTCATTGTATGTTTCTCATTACTTGGTAGTCTCCATGATCTTGTTTGAGACTTAAGCTGTTTCCACCTACCAGAGTCTCACACTGTCAAGTCTGCCAAGTTTTCTTTCTTTTCAGTTTTGCTGTTTTGACCTCTTTTTGGTGACGTTCCTGCTGCATAGCTCCTCTTCCTAATGACTGTTTCAGTAGCATCAGTTTTTCTTTTGTTATTATTCAAGAGGTGCTGTATTTCTTTTGGATAATTTTTCTAACAGCACCTTACTACTTTTTAGTCCATTCCAGTCGGCTCCACATCTATTCAGTCTATTCTTGTAAGAACTTTTACTGTCATTAGTCCAACAACATTTTTGGTTACCCTTCAACTGTCAATTAAATCTGAAGTCGATGATGTTCCGTAGATTTTCTTCCCAGAACCTCTTTTCGGTGTAAGAGGCACTTGTTTTTTGCCATGCAATCACGGATGATTTTCATGGGGAAAGACTTCCCTTGAACCACTCCTTTCTTTTGCCGGTTTTGTTCGCTATTCTAATGACTTTTGAGCTATGTTGCTCAAAATACTGTCGTCTGCATGCTGGATCCTCCAAAAATACTGCATTTTATAAGGATCCGACCCAGGTACGGTAACATTTTAGGAGAATCGAAGAAACTTAGCTTTTGAGTGTATCTTGTTTTCAAACTAAGCTGTAATCAAACCCACTTTGAGTTTGGGTGGTAATGTTGAAAGTCAAAAGAATCATGAGAATATTGTGTAGAATATTCTTAACGATTATGTCCCAAGATTTGAATCTCAACAATTATGAAACTTCTCTTATTTTGTGTAATTCAAATTTGTAGAGGTCTTTTAAATGTTGTTAACGACCATCTGTAGATCTTCTCCAATTTCAAATTATCATTAAAATTTGTCTGAGTACTGGATTTCTTTTTTATTTTGGAAATATCAAGACTTACTATTCTTTTTGAAAAACTTTTATTTTACTACTCAAGAGTTCCCAATATATGAGCTAACTTGTAATTTTATTCCTACTTTATTGATTGTTCTAATACTAATCATGTCCTCCGTATTGGACATTGGCCTTTGAATGGCCCCTACTCCTGCCATCTGCGGCTTCACCTCTCCCCCTCACCAGCTTACATCCACCTTCCTTCAGCCCTTTGTGACCATCTTGTTGCACTTCCAAAATAGAAGCAAAACCTTTTCTCTATATAGAATTCAATCACATATCCAAAGTGCATCTGTGTCACCCTTTTTGGCATGGATTGTAGGAGAAGATGATATTGGTAAAAAGTGGGAGTCTTTAAGCTAAGGTATGATTGTGTTGATACTAAGGTGGTTTCTAAAGGTTTCAATATCTTTTGTTATTATTCTCTTTTGGAGAAGAAAGGGGTGTTTTCTTCATTAGCAGTCACTGAGGCTTTGCATGAGCTTAGAATCAATTCAATACTGGTTCTGATGTGGTAGGATTAAGTTTAGACCAATACCAAGAGGAAGCAATAGCTACTGGGTATAAAAGAGAATCACAATTTTAGTCATTCATTTGGAAGATAGATGTAACTTACTCCCCTCTAAATAAGCATGCTCTCCTTTCCTTGCTGGGTTGCTTAAATTGCAAAGTAGGACATAAGAGTTTTTGACATGAAATCGCTGGTCTTAATTTAGGCCTGATCAAACTTTACTAGCTTGAGCTTGACTTGATCGGCTAGTAGACATCCTTATCTTGTAAACTTATTTAATCTGGCCATTTGTATGTTGGTGTTGTGCTTTGAACTGCCTTTGAGCGTCTTCTTGCTGTTTTTTTCCTTGTGTACAAGATTCAGGAGAGGAGGAAGCAAATGGTAATGGAAAAGTCAACAAAAGTGAGTCTGCTGGTTTAGGAGACACACCATCCTTTCCTGCAAACAACTATTCATCTTTGGTGGAAGTCTATGGTCCAGATTTTCTGGTAACACCTTGTTTAAATATCATTCCTTCTGTCATTTTTGTGGATTGCAATGTTCTTACTATTTCATGCGTTCTTTATAGAATGGGGGAACTTGAAAGAAAAACAAGAAAATAATGAGGAATACAAAAATTCGACGATTAAAGACTAGAAAAATAAGATAGGCGAAATTCAAGAAATAAATCCCCAAATCTCAAAAGTGATTATATAAGAACCCTAATTGATTGTATCCTGCTTTTAATGCAGAACAACTTCAGGATTTTACTAACTCATTAGTTCTGGCTTAGATAGTTTGTATAGTTAGCCAGAGATCTCTTTTGTAAGCTCAAATGCCATATCTTGTAAATCTTGCATCTTCTTGATGTTGTAATTAATACCACTTATCTCGTCAAAAAAAATGATTGTAGTAGACCTAATTAGCAGATTACGGCTAATCATATTTAATTGCAGAGTCAAATGAAGAACTTGGATGAATCTGATCTAGAACCCTGACTGAATTATTACAACATGTCAAGTGTAATTTCACAAGTGGGGTTTGAGAGGGGAAGATGCATGCAGACCTCGCTCCCTACCTTTGTAGGGTAAAGAGGTTGTTTCCGATAGCCTCAACTTAAAAGAAATGTTATTGAAACTGGATTGCAAGAACAATAATAACAAAAACATATGGAGTGTAATCCCACAAGTGGGGTCAGGGAAGGGTAGTGTGTATGACACGTTACCCCTACATTATGAAGGTAAAAGGATTGCAAGAATATTATGATAACAAAATAGAAAGATATAAAGCAAATGAGGCAACAATAGTACTAAACATTGAATAATAAGAGACTACACGACTACTAAATAACCCTACCTCTTCCACATAAAATATGAACCTTCTACCCCAATCATCAATCTTTGTAACCACTTCTCACCAACCTCTCACACCTCTTTACTAGCGCATGTGTGCATTATAAGATAAATCTAAAATAGGCAATGAATTGCGGACAACTTTCTCCTTCGCCGGTAGTTTCGAGAGCTAAGCCAATTCGTTTCTAGTTTTGTAGGAGGTCGAAGTTATTCTATCTAATTTTTTTTATAGATAATTGGATGACTGAAATAAAAAAACCTATGTTTGTTTTTAAAAACATTCTTGGACAATGAAAAAAAGAAGACTTTATTTCCCCAGCTTGAATCTCGTTCAATCCATAAACACGTGCAATCCCATCCCCAACTGAGACCACTCGACCGATTTCATCCACTTGAAAATTTGTGTAAAAGTGGCTAATTCGACTTTCTAATAGACTTGTTAGTTCCGCAGCTCGGGGAGAAAGTTCCATAATGAAAAAGTGGTGAAAAGAAAAGAATCTTGATAATACTAGTGTGTCAAATAAACAAAAAGGACTCCCCTATATATTGGGGCAAATCATGCACCCCTCTCCTAGACATTATGGTATTCAAAATCAACTTGTATGGAAAATAATTAGTAAAATCTAACTAGGAAACTTTAAACTAGAAAAATATGTACATTAAAGTCACACTTCTTCCAAAACTACCTAACAAAATAAGGAAAGAAGTGGCAATTCTTGGATCAAAAAATACACGTCATTCCAGCTCCGTTGGGTGTGAATTTCTAGTCCCTTTGGGCATGTAATTCACCCCCACTTGGACTTGCTTTTCAGCTCTTTTCAGGCTCCCTGTTGACCCCAATATTCTCCTCTCAAGCTTGGACTTGGACCATGAAATACGTGTAGTGCTTAGCGCACTCTTATCACAATTCTTGGGTTCTGGCGCTCTGCTTCCACTATGAGCATCTTCTTGATTTTATATTGAAGTCCAGCAAACGTTGTCTTGCATCTCCTTCACTTATAATTTCATTTAGTCCCTTAATGGAGGAATGCCACTATGATTGCTATCTGTTTTCTATGAATATTTATCAATACTGGCATGTATACTGCTTGAGTTTATATGAGTCTTGACTTTACCTCTGAAGATGCATGCATTTTAACATTCTTTTCATCAAAATTTTGTGTTAAATAAGATGTTGTAGAGGGAATAATGTATTTCTGAGGACTTCTTTGGGCTTAAACACTAAAAGATGTTACTGAAAATTCATGAGATTGAAGTGAAGTACTGATTAGGATGCTGAAAAGAAACATACATGCACAATAAAAATGCCGATGGCAAGCTCATACACCAGATTTTCGTAAAAACTTGTCGTCTTTTGAGGCTCTAATTTGTTTAAAATAAGCATCTCGAAATCACATTGGACACAATAACTTAAATCAAATGTTTTACTATCTTTCGAGTTTAGCGCCTGTGAGACCCGACATGCCAATGATGGCACTGTTTCTTTAAATCGTAAATTAACGAGTATGTCTTCTTGTTGCGGATGTATTTTCTCAAAATAGATGAATCAATTTGTTAGACATTCTGTTAAGTTTCTCCATGCAATTATGAGATTGTTCCATTGGTGATTTCTTGCATATTGCTTAGTTTTTGGAGAATTTAGTCTGCTCTATGTTGCAATTAATTGCTTCTACTTGGTTGAGATTCTCTTTGTTTTCCAATTTGTGTATCCCTTTTTTCTCTCGTTGAATCTAGATCTCCTTTATGCCTTGTGCAGGAATTACCAGGATCCTGGCGAGATTTGTTGCAAAGGCCAACGCGAGAAAGGTGGATTATTTTTCTCAGAGGACAAGACAAAAGAATCTGGCCTACCTATTATACTAGTCTCTTGCCTCCCTATTATTCTAAAAGGCTAAGTGTTGATGTTTTGAGTCGTGGATGGAAGGAAGTTGCTGCAGCTTATGGCATGAATGCCAAAGATCATTGTCTTTTTGAACTTGCAGATAAGCAGAACCGTATATTTGATATACGCAAAATCTGGAAGTGCTGAAGTAAGATTCTAAATGAACTACTTGGAGTCAATTACCTTAAGTCGTTCGTTACAAGGGAAATGATGTCAGTTTTGAACAACATTCAAGTGTTGCTTTGTTGGGTCATATTTTGTGCTGTCATTTTGAAGTTGTACTCAGTATTTTGAGACTAATTCCTTCATAATCTGGTTGTTACATGTCTGTTTAACTTTGTTTTCTGAGATCCAATTGCTAAGAACCATGAATTGCTCGTCAGGATTTGTGTTTTTTCTCTTTTGTAACTCTTTTATTTATATCATATTTAGTGAAATAACATAAACAATAAGAAAAGGCAACATTATATTTATATTGAAATACCACAGTTCAAAAATGCACAAGCGCCCTTGAAAGGTCCTTCTATAACACCTTCCCTATCACGGTGGCTTGTGCATCTACTGTCACTACATGAAAAAAAAAAAAAAAACTACTACAACCCAAACGAACTAGCATCGATCAACGACGAAAATATCAAACTACTTCAATACTCTGATCTGCAGTAGCTGACACCTGATTTTGCTCTTTCACCACCATTTTTTTCATTCTCATCAACCACTTCACCCAACTCACCATGTTGTCATACAAACTTAGAGCAATATACACCCCAATTCCACCAATAATACCATTGGCAATCGAGTATGTCAAAGGCATTAACACCATAGTCACAAATGCAGGTACTGCATGCTTAATATTATTCCAATCAATATCCTTAACAACTTTCATCATCAACACCCCAACTATAACCAAAGATGGACCTATAGCCCATGGTGGCACACTAGCAATCAAAGGTGTGAAGAACAAAGACAATAGGAAATAAAACCCAACGACAATCGCGGTTATTCCTGTCCTTCCACCTTCTCTGATCCCAGCTGATGATTCTACAAATGTAGCTACAGGTGAAACTCCTAGAGTTGATGCAACTATTGTTGATCCTGCATCAACCATATACGCGGTATATTCGCCTTCAAATTCTCCGTCTTCATTCACAAATCCCCCAATTTCAGCCATGGTATACAATGTACCTGTTGAAGCTAACACATCTATGTATAACAATGTTACTAAAGCTATCCACACTTCACCACTGTTGAAATGCGTAAAATCTAGAGCTCCAGCTGTAGATTCAATTTTATGAAAATCCACCACTTTTTTGAAATACTCATAGCTTGAATTACCAGATGGAGTATTAGGAAAAACCGTAACAGCAGTATTCCTAATCCATGAAATTAACGTCACAAAGAGGATACCGTATATCATACTCCCTTTAATCTCCTTCATTAATCCATAACACATTATTATAAACCCAACTGAACCTAACCAGAAAGTTGCACTTTGCATTTTCCCGCCGGTGCATTCTCCGGTCACCGGATTTGTACTGGTGCACGCAGAAAGAGTGATCAAGGTAGATGGATCTGGGCCAACTAAGCCCACACCTTGATGGGCTTGTAAGCCCACAAATGCAATAAAAAGCCCAATACCAGCCGCACAAGCTAACCTAACGGGCTGAGGAATAAACCGGGCTATCCTCCCACGAAGCCCAAATACAGCTATTGCTAAAAACGCACAGCCTTCAACTAAAAAAATTGCCATAACAGTCTGATAAGACATTTTTCCAGACCCGTGAAAGCCCACTAAATTATAAGCTAAATAAGCATTTGGGCCCATACCTGGAGCTAAGCCCAAAGGAAGATTCGCCAATAAGCCCATAGCAAATGACCCAATCATAGAAGCTAAAGCAGTAGCCACAATAAGATCACTTTTCATTTTCGCAACACACTTTTCGTAACCTTCGTTATTCAGCACGCAATCTGGAGTTGCATGCGTTTGGTTCGCCGGAAAAGTGCAGTCGGAGACGGAGCAAGTTCCACCGGAATCCGATAAAACGCTGGCGTTGACGGTTATTATATAAGCCATCGTAAGAAACGTAGCAGTTCCAGCACGAAACTCTTTAGTGAATGAACTTTTTCGAGATTCCAATTTGAAGTATTTGCCGATTCTGCTCTTCGAAATTGCTTCATTTACTTTCATCTCCATTTTAGTGAAAGAACCAGCTGCACAGAGCTTTTTCTTCATGTTTTTTAGTTTCACTTTTTCTCTGTTTTTGTTGCTTTGAAAGTAAATAGGGGATTGGAATATATTTATAAGATGATGAGAAAACTGAAAAGAGTAAAAAAAATTTAATGCAATGTGGAATTGTAGTAATATGAAGAATGAACCAGTGTGGGTCTTTTATAGTACTTAATAATATGATTATTATTCTTATTATTATTATTTAAAAAATTTATTTTAATAATATAGTACTCCCTCCGTCCGGATTGTTTGTCGTGTTGCGCTTTTCGAAAGTTGATTTGATTAAATTTTTAAAGTTAAATTAGATCACATTAATTCGATATTTTAGACAAAAAAAAATTAGATATTCTAAAACTATATGAAAAGTACTATAATTGCAATTTTTTTGCATATTAATATGATAAAAAATTACATTTTAAAATGTTAGTCAAAATTTTTATAGTTTGACTCTAAAAATTGAAACCATGACAAACAATTTTGAACGGATGGAGTATCATAAAATTACACTATAATATAAGTATGAGCAGGAGGCATGTGTATATTTGTTTGATGGTATGCAAGATTAATTGATTATTTACCTATATCTATAATTGCAGAACATAGATATGAAATGAGATTAATTTAAATGATGTATTTATATATTATGTCATTATAGAAAGGAAAAAGAGTTAGATATATTTTTCAACTTTATTACTTTTAGAATTTATATATCTCCATTTTTAAAAGTTACGGATATATACCCTTATTATTAAATAAATAACTCGCGCCATTTTTCTCTAACTAAAGTGAAAAAAATAATAGAAAATTATTTTTTATTAAAAATATTTCATGTGGAGTGTATTTTTTTAAAGGAAAATTACACGGTTAAACAAACATATATTAGTTACTTAGTCATCATATTTATAATTTTAGTTAATTATCACTCCGCGACCAAGTTATAATTGCGTAGACTGAGATTTCAAGTTTGTATAATTTGTACATTTGTATAATTCGAAATTTGAATAACTTTTTTACAATATAATTTGCATAATAAATTAGTTATTTTGAATTTACTCAAAAATAACTTAATTATACAAACATACCCACAAACTATGCAAACTCACCTTCGAATTATACAAACGAGACAACTTAAATTGTAGTTACAGCCCGTAAATTTATAAACTATACGACTTCTTTTATTCAACAACTAATTTAAATTTATTATTTTAATTATCAAATTCATTATTTTCACTTATTTTCTTACAAAATTTATTATAGATGTTAATAGCACAAAAAGGATAGTTTTAAAAAAAATTAATTCACACTTATCTTTTTTTATTTCTCTTATTTTACACTAAAGAATAATAGAAAAATGAATAAGAATAAGAAACTTAAAAATAATTTATGTGAAAAAAATCAAATCTATGATTCTATTTTAAATATTTAAAAAAATGAATTTAACAATTAATTTTGTCACTTTTGTAATGGTGGAATATATATAAGACACTTTTTTAATAATAAGAGATATATATGAGTCAATTTTATAACGATATAACATATATGAGCAAATTTCATAACGAGAGTATATCAAACTTTTTTTTCTTCCTAAAAATTAACAATTTAAAATGCGAATTTTTGTTTTCTTTAATTCTTGAAATTCCAATTATATTATATTTAATTGAGAGAGAGTAATTGGTGTGGTCATTATATATTATATAACAAAAAAGTAATAAAAACTCATTCCTTTTAAGGAAACTGGGTTGTTTTTAGTGGGTTAGTATGATTATTATGTACTAACCCCCACCCCACCAGACACACGCATCAATTTTTTTATTCAACGCATATACATCGACAGAGGTGAATGTAGTGTTAGGGACGTGAGTTATCGAATTTATCTGAATTTATTATTTTTTAGATAAAGTTATGAAGTTTATATTAATATATTATATTTAATTATTTTTGTTTAAAAAATATAACCTAATTTGATTTGAAACGGAGTTTAAGAAAAAAAAATATTTAATCTTGTGGTTCTAAATAAAAGTTATGTCAAATGTATCAAAATGCACTTTAATCTTGTGGTCTTAAACATGTCACGTTTAAAGTGTTGAGGTCAGTTTTTTTTAAACAGACTAAAAAGGAAATAGGGACATTCTTTCTGAAACGGAGGGAGTAAAATTTAAGAGATATAATAGGTTTGTATTCGTAATTTTTAAAAATACAGTGGATTCAACAATAAGCATTTTAAATGTTCAACTCGTAAAAATTAAATACCAAGTCTCAATAATATGAAAATGTAAGGGAATTTACAATATCAAATTGTAATCTTGTTGACTTGACTGTTGTCTTGGTAGTTTATACTGTATGAATTATACAAGATTCTTATGGAGAAATTGCTAGTAATTATAGAATCTGACACAATATGAGTTCAAATCCAAGAAAGATCTTTGACTAGCTAGTTAGTGAATTATCACAATTATAATTTTACATAATGAGAAAGTATAATATATGTCTTTAAAAAAACATTAAGCCTTCTATTACTAAAAAAAATTGTAATTTTTATTTCATCGTGTTATACAAGTCTCGTGTAAACAGAAAATAATTAATTATATGATGAGAAAATCGTGTATGCATATATATGTTGAGAAAATCGTGTATGCAAGGTTAATCATTTGTAATATTTGGGATGGAAGTATTTAGATTTTTCATATACTTTTAATAATAACACTCGAATTGAAAGTCTTTCGAAAATAACATTTCTATCTTTATAAGATAGGTGTAAGATTTGCGTAAATATCATTATTTTCAAACTCTGCTAGTGGGGCTTAACCGAATATATTATTGTTATTATAGAAAAATGTGCAAGTACCCCCTCAACCTTTGCCCAAAATCTCATAGATACGCTTATACTATAGTAAGGTCCTATTACCTCCCTAAACTTATTTTATAAGTAATTTTCCACCGATTTTCGATCTACGTGGCACTATCTTGAATAAAAAATCAATCAGCGTTGAGCCTATAAGATAGTGTCACGTAGATCGAAAAGAATTAGAAAATTATTAATAAAATAAACTTGAGGGTAATAAAACCTTAATATAATATAAATGTGTCTCTGAAATTTTGGACTAAATTGAGGAGGTAATTGTGCATTATCCTTTATTATTATTATTGTTGTTGAGCACTAATTAGATTGAACAATATTGTATACTTTATTTTATTTTTGGAAAAGAATATTGATGAGATCATAGTTAGGCAAATGATGAGTTTGGTATCACATCATGAACTAATAGACTTTTATCGAGGCCAAAAAGGACAGACAAAAATGTCAAAATATATACAATGAACCAACTCATTATGATTTTATGAGATTCATATTTGTCCACCAAACATGGTGTATGGCCTTTTGTTTCTAAGCCAAACACACAATATGTTTATGTCCAAAAAGATTTTTAATTCATGAGTACATTACATCAATCTTCATTCAAAGATTTCATTCTCTTCTAAATATTTATGGGAAATCTTTTTACAATCTTTGAACAATCTAAAATATTATCCATACATAAATCATAATACTCAATAATGAGAGTAGGTAGAAAGCATAAACTTCTTTTAATTTCTTTAAAATGGTTAAAAAATGAAATACTTTCAACATTTTAAAAAAATAGTTTTATATACTAAAAAATTTGGAATATCAAATTGTTTATAAGGTAATTACAAATAAAAAATTTTATGATAAGGGTAATTAATAGACTTGTTATAGAAGTTCACTTTTTTGGTACACTTAAGAATGTTGAATAGATAAAATAAAAATAATTTAATTATATACTTTTGACTTAACTCTTTCAGGAACAAAGTTTCATATTTTTAATTGCATTGTCCTTAAATCAGTTACTCTTCTTGCTTCCATAATATATAATATTGTATTATACCGTATGGTAGATACAATAGTTGGTTAGACTGTATTGTTTATTGTTGTTTAATGGATTACTATTTTTATAATTTGGTTGATTATATTGTAATTTATAAATTTATCAAAATATCCTTAATTATTCTAGGGTAGGAGGTTTGACTATAATTAAATTATATAGGGTAAAGGGTAAAAATTATTATGAAATATTATGTTAGGATATAAATGAAAAAATAAATTAAGTAACCATGAGAATACACCAAATCGGTTGTTCCATAAAATGAGGGTTTTCATTGTTACCTAACAACGTAATTTAACAATACAATACATTTTAAGTAACAATTAAAATAAGCATTATAGATATGATAACGAAACGATATAATACAATACAATAAGTGACAATGATCCAAACAGATTGTTAATGTTTATATTATATTAATTCAGTGGTAATATAAATAATAGTATTTGTAAAATCGAAATATATAACCTAAATATATTTTTAAAAAGATAAGGGGGAGCTTCCTAGTTTTTGATTTTCTTATCTGATATGCATTCTATTGTCTTGAAAATCATGTCTTTCTTTTTTGGGAGATATAATTTTATGCATAAATTTTTTTATCTTATCTTATCATATATTACTTTATTTATTATAACAAAATATCGGAATAAAATCAGAAAATTATGTGAGGTTGAATAATACCCTTCCTCAAAAGGAAAAGAAAACGACTTTTCATATAATTTGTCTCTATTATATACTTATTAATTAAGGACTTTCTTATAAGTGGAAATTGGAGTATTGGACGGTCATTTAATAGTAGTAAAAAGATATAAAGGGAAAAAAAAGTGGCCTTTAAACAGCACTAGGAAAAGTAAACTCCTAAAACAAAATTATTTTTTATTATTGAAAAAAATAAATTTAACTCCATTAATTAATTTGTAAGGGCATTTCAATTGTTAATGATAAAGGTAAAAGAAATAAAGGTGTGGAATGACATCTAAAAGCTTTAAACTACTTGCATTCTTCCAAATTTGTCTTGACATCTAAAAGATTGGCAATTAAAAGACATGAACAAATTGTCCATAAATGTTTGGCAAATATACTAAAAATAAATGTTTAAGATTAATTGTCAATTTAAATAATTAAGAAATAGTTAGTTAATTTTTATCTAATTATGTCTTTAATAATTATTCAATTTTATTCAATTGAAAAGTTATATAAACTTTTGATATTTTTGCTATAGTAGAATAATATTAGTTCAATTACACCTTATATTAAATTTTCCTTAAGGGGAGTACATGATCTTACCCTGACAAACAATTATGAACGGATAGAATAATTTAATGTACAAGGGATTTGAAGAGGGGATACAGTGAAATTCAAATTTTCTATCATTCGGATGACAGTATGCGTAATGGCTCTCCAACTAAATTATATTTCACATATTTTTTTCACATGACACAATGTTTGTTATTCTCCCATAGACAATGTGTAGGAGAGGCACATTCTATACGTTCTGAATAAATGTAATATAATTTATCAAAACAGATAATTTGTACCAATTAAATGTATTTTTTAATTTGAATCAAAGTTACTGTATTTTATCGAACTCGTTATATATTAAGTCGATGAGCTTCTAACTGCGTAAGAAGCTTATGGAACAACGATTGACTATTGGGCACTTAATAACTTTAAATCCCACTAATAACTTGTTAAAAGGCAATTTAGACAGTGGCAGACATGTTAAGAGATTAATTTGGACTTGTTTGACGTTTTAAACCTAATACAAGCTCAAAAGTGCCTATTTGATCCCTAAAGCTAAATAGGTTTAGACTTTAACAATCTTTTTTTGCTTTTGGATTTTGATTTTATGAGAAAAATTAATGTATAGTTACACCTTTGATTCTCAAGATTATTAGGTACAAGTCCACGTTCGAAGTCCTCCCTATCCACTAATTAAGGCTAAAAAGACTTGTAGTGTGTTTGGAATCAAGGAAAATGCTTAAAATGTTTTTTGTAAAAATTAAATAGATGTTTTATTTATTTACAAATTAAAGTATTTAGTGAGTAAATAAATAAATATTGTTTTTCAAGCATGTGGTGAATCTATTTTTAAAAATAATGGTGTACGACGAATTTTTTTATCTTTCAATTAAAATAGGTATTTTATGTACGTATCTAATATTGATATCACATTGTTTGTTGGCACTAATGCTAACAAAGCGCTGAATAATGTATTTGACTGAATATTGAGTTATTTATATAGAAGAATAAGAATTTATTCTCATTAAATGTATTTTTTTTCCTCCTTTTTCTAGTAGTGCGTCTATGTTTCAAAATTCTAGATCTCCTCAGACAAAATTAATTCAATATATTTAATATAGCAAAACATTATGAGGTGAGGAGTAGGATTTTTGAGATGTTGACGGTGGCTAATGATAAAGAGATAATAAACTTAAAACGTTTCCCTACTTCTGTTACAAAAATCATTTTTCTAATTTTGAGATATTAAGCTAATTTTTCTATGAAAATATTTTTTAAAACATTAAATTTTGATCGATCGAACATGAAAAAATTAGTATACTAGGCACATCCATGATGGTAGTTAATGAATATTGGATTGAAGAGAAAGCTAGTTTACTATTTATGATACTCCGGGCAAAAAACAAAACCAATGCTATTATGATTAAGATTGAATTAATGGTAATCAAGTTTTATGCCATCATATCATGTAATTTTTAATTATCTTATTTAAGGTCAAAGATGAATTATTATGTTAATATCAAATCAAACTAATTATGATGATGTTCATTAAAGTGGTCGGATTTAATTACTTCCGGTTATAGTTTTTAGAAAACTATTTCAAAGAATAAAAAAAAGTGGTAATGATCTTTCGAGAAAATGTTTTTGGAAACATTTACATAATTTTTATTTTTTTTGCAAAACTAAGGTTTCTTGTTCTTTATTTCGAAACACATTTAATTGATTTTTACAATAATTAATTGCTTTAATAAAACAAGATAAAATGATTTTTTTTTTAAATTTTACCATTGATATTAAAGGAGTAAAAATTGATTATAGTACTTTTTTTTTTTTCAATAGAAAAACTCAGTAAATTAATCTTGTACTTCATTTTTTTTTATTAACGTGTTAAAATGCCAAATGACCTTTTAAAATAGAACAAAAGGAGTGTGTATAATTACGTCGATCGGAGTTAAAACTTTTAGTTTATAAATTTTGAGTTATAATATGTTTTATTTACTCTAATTTTAAACGAATTATTTTACGCCTTAAATAAAACTCTCAATATAAATATAAAATTTATATATATTGTACAAACCCCACGGTTCATAATAATTGAAGTTTTCTGTCATTACTCAGTCCTCACAATGTCCAAATCTTTTTTTCTATATTCTCTCGTAATTTGGGAGATTCTAATTCAGTAGTAATTATGAGGAGCCTTTTTCCACTTTTTAGGCAAAAAATAAACTAATTAATTGATAAATAGCATAAAATTAAAAGTATAAAATATTGGCAAGGCGTGCTTATTCCTGGATTATAAATCTTTATGGGGACATATGCAGTTTAATTAATTAACATATAAAGCTTAGTTTGCTAAAGTTTGGACATTATTATTAGTAGACACATTACTTCTAGGACAGGAATATTAAGTTTAAAATTATTATCAATAATATTTTATATAATAGAATACAAAAAATTATATTTAATATAATAGAATACAATAAAACAATAGATTAATATACGCTTGAGTGGGTCCAAAATTGTTGGTTAATTTGCATATATGTGAGACAAACATAAATAATTTCTTGACTAAAGTGGGGAGATTTAGTAAAATACAAATATGTGATTATGGCATGCGGGATTCTTAATTAATTTAATTAAACAATGAAAATAATTCAGTAAATGAATAATAAATAAATATAAAGGTGAAGGTGGGTCCGATCTTTTGAGAAACTTCTGGGATTTGCAGAGTGGTTATTAGGTAAATATACATCGGTTAAAATTTTTCTATTTTTCAATTTTAAAAAAAAAAAAAGTTAAAATATATCTTGAATTTTGATAGAACATATATATCCCAAAATAATTTTTTTAAAAATTAGAAGTTATAAATATAAATTTAAAACTAATTTTTTAACTTCTATTAAATGAAGGGTATATGTGAGCCATTTTGTAATGACAGGGGTATATGTGAGCCGTTTGTATAACGGTAAGGACATATATGAGCCACTTTTATAACGAGTGATATATCAGCTTCAAATAACAAAGTTGAGGAGTATATCAGACCCTTTTCCCTTTAAATAATTTGAGTTTGAGTTTTTGAAAAAAAAGAGAAACTATATAGGAACGCCACTTCTAGAGATGATATCTTGAATATAAATTTAAATTTAATTAAATTTTGATATAAATGATGAACACTCTATGGAAAAAATTCAACTTGTGAGTCTATGCGGGTAAATATTTATAATGTTTACATAGAGTCAATTCAAGTTACTGTGATTAAATAGTTTAAGGAAGTGAAAATATAAAAATAATTGAAAACAATTAACTAACCACCACAATTAAGTGTTGAAAATGATTTTCAAATATATATAGCATAAATTTATTGACTATACACGAATAAATTTTAGATAATGTTAATGTGGAAAATGTACTCAAAATTCAAACAAGAATATAGGGATTAGGGGGAGCTAGCTAATCATTTTAATAATGTATCCAAATTCACTCCCTCATTTATCTTCAAAAAAAATTGACGGTACAAAAGAGTATTATCCACTAATGTCAAAAAGTCAAAGGATAATTACTTTTACGATTCACTCAATCAACTAACCTATTTTTCAATCTAAAATTAGTTAAAGTTATATATGAATTTATAGCAATTCCACTAGATTCAGTTCCATGTCATTCCATCGAGTTTTTGATAAAAAAACATTCTTTAATTATATCTTAAACTTAAATTATATTCTTAAAGTATTATTTTTAGCAGAAAATATTTTTTAATTATACCTCAAACTTAAATTACATCCCTAAAGTATCATTTTTAGCAGAAAACATCCTTCAAGTATTTTAAAGTAAACAATTTTTATCCTTTTACTTGAATTTATCAGAAAACTAATCGATATATTCCACAAAAATTAAGTCATCCCTTCCTAATTATTATTTTTAAATATGCCAAGAATATTATCATGAACTTTTTCGTAATTGAGTTAGGAAGTATGCAAAATCTTTTAATTTGATCATTTTTTTCATTCATTTTTTATGTAATTTTAATCAAAAATATTATTAGTTCAAATATATTTCTTCTCAATTGAATATGCTAGAAGCGACATTTGTTGGAGACTTCCGCTTCTAATAATGTAGAATGAAACTCAAATACGAGACATAATCAATATTTTGGTCACTTTGATATTAGATGGACCCAAAAATATATTCATTTAATTGGTTAAGAAAAAAGTAAAAATAATTAATCTCCAAGTTCTTTTTTTTTTACGAAAATAGGCAAATCACGTGCACTCACATCTTCCAATCATTTTTATTTTCCATGAGCAACAGTGTCTAAAATTTTTTTTAAAGAATTTCTTTTAGAAAGTAATGAAATTTTCCAGAATAACTTTTGTTGATGATCACGTTAACTACTCATTTTTTCGTAAGATTACTTAATTTTTTGACAATCTAACAAAAGAATGAAAGTTGTTCACTTACAAATACTTGAAGGATATTTTCTGCTAAAAATGATACTTAAAGGACGTAGTTTAAGTTTGGGATATAATAATTAAATGATGTTTTTTGCTAAAAATGATACTTTAAGGATGTAATTTAAATTTAGGGTATAACTAAAGAATGTTTTTGGCCAATAACTCTCATTCCATCACTAAACAAATTATTGAAAGGTATTATTAAAAGTTAATTCAAGATTTTAAAGTTCATATCCACAAATCTCTAGACAAACTTAAAAAGCTCTTAACAAACACCAAATTTATTGCAAAAAGTTACAACAAAGTTTTAATTATAATTAATTGGTTTCATCTATATGGATACTACTAGTCTACAAACATATTCTAATTTTGTTTTGTGTTGTTTTTAGCCAAGTCCGTATTGATTTCAATAGATAATATTTTATGAAATTTTCTATGGGCTATATCTTTGATCTATCACTATCTTTTCATCAAAATTAAAACAACAAAGACAGGTGCATAGAGAGGTCTACGTATAATAGGACCAAAAATCGACGATTAACCTCTAGATTTAAAACCACTACTTATATACTCGATATTCTCCATATTTCAGAAGAACATATACTTCTTCGTCAATTCATGCAACAAACGAACTCTTACATTGTATTCATGTTTTTGTGAAACAGGGCACTCCAAAAAGCTTTGTTGAATATTTATCCATGCTGAGACTACAAAACATTTTATCACATTCGTATGCAAGCAACTTGCTAGCCATATCAAAACTGCCAGAGGCGAAAATATATATAACAATCACAAGACAAGCCGAAGTTGGTCTATAGTTAAATTCTCGCTGGAAAATCCGCTCTCACATCTTTTTGGCAAACAGAAGAAGAAAACATTTCCTACAACCCTGTTTTGGACATCGCCATTTCAATGCGTTTACCTGGATTAGGAGATGAGGCATAATTAAGGTCCTGATTACTTGAATGCTACATTTTTGGTTTTCTTGTTCCCTCTCTTCTTTGCACTACTCTTTTCAGGTCCCTCTGCCTCTTCCGCCTTCTGCTCTGCCTCTAGAATGGCCAACTGCAGTTTGTCCCCATAGTAGGTCATGTCAAACATTGATCATTATGGTATATATCAGCATATAGCAGAACATATGTTTAATTTTCAAACGTACCTCATCAAGGATAGGTTTGAGCTCTTTGTATCGACATTCAGCAAGATCAAAACCATCCTTACGCAGCTCCTACAGTGACAATACAACAACACTAGGGCTCACATTGAAATATAAATCACTTTACACAAAGGTGAAAATATTTATTGCATAAAAAATTATACGGATATGAACATAAACATGAAGAGAACATAAGTAATCTGTAAAGCCTGTCAATTAAACATATTCTCAAGGTGAGCCACCATATGGCCTTTTCATTCTTGTCAGCATATTTGGTCCCTTTCATGTATAATATCGTCCAGTTGATCTCCTAGGCTCTCTAAATTGTTATTCAGTTATCAACATCTGTCTATCTCTTTCCACGTTATCACTAATTCACTACCGCGATCTCCAGCAACCCAACTCATATAAGGGTTATCTATCTGTGTCATTCCACTCGATGATTATAGAAGTAAAGCAATGACACCTATCTGATTCTTCCTTCTCCATTTCAGAGATGATATATAAGTAACTTGACTATGTTGAATTTGCTCTCGCTTTAATATATTTTGAATGAAGCTCTATGCAATTTAAAATGAATAGCCATCTCATATAAAGTATTTTTTCCTGTAAATTAATCTGGACAACTACTCCTTGTCCTTTCGAACACCTTTTTCCGGTAAATTAAATTGGACAACTACTCCTTGTCTATTCGAACACTTTCGAGAGTAGTTCTATTACGAGGAAAAAGGATCAAATGTGTTCAGCATTTTCCCCAAATAATTAAGATAAGTAAAACTGACCTTTCCCGTATGCTGTGTGTGTTCATATGCTGCCATTTGCCAGTACATATTTGTTCTTTTGTAGAAATCCTTCAGAGACTCCCCCGGCTTCACAAACAACAAGGGGCAATAAATTAGGAGTGGAGAAAAATATCCAAGCTTAATGTTGTATACAAATCAATAACTAGCCATTCAAGTTAAGCTCATCTAAAAATAACCAAATTTGTTGCTCAATCAGAATCAGATTTAGATGAATAGAGTACCACTGGTGTTCTTTGAGCATCAGAGAGACCAAGACTGGCTCTGATTTGCTCAATTCTGGCTCGTTTCTCCTTCCTTCTCAGTGTTTTCCCTTCACCTCTGATTATGGCAACAGCATCTCCAGTTTCAAGTGATGTTGATGCACCATTATTAGCCTTTAAATAGATGATATTACACACATTATGTTTCCAACTAATTATTTGGAAAATGACATTGGATATTTGATGAAAATCTAGCCTGCTTAAGGCATTCAGTTAAGAAAGATACCTCAGCATCATCTTCCTCATCAGTCTCCTCGTCACTATCATCACCACTCTCACATTCTTCATTATCACTGTCATCTTCATCTTCATCCTCATCATCTTCATTATCTGATGCTTCAACCCACTCAGACTCAGATACCTGGTGGAAAATCTAAAGATAAGTCCATGGTACATGGAAAAGGCAAACACAAGTGTGCAATATGATAGCATTTTCACTATTATTTATAATTTCAAGTGATGATTTTACTTCCAATCTATGTTGCTCGGACTCTTCAAAAATGTCGACGGGTGCGTATTTGGTCTCTAAAAGCAGTGTAATTTCGGAGAATCCGACACGGGTGCAGCAACATTTTTTGTAGAGTTTGACCAACATAGCTTTCAATTAAAACAACTTGAAAGATATCACATCAAATTGTCAGCAATAGAATTAACTGCACAAGGGCTTTTGGCATCAACCAAATAGTTTGCTGGTTCTGGCAGTGAAAACTAGGAGCAGGGAGATGGGAGGTAAGATAGACTCATGAAGATAAGCCAAACAGAAAGACAGTAAACAACAACAGAAAAAAACTAACTAACCGGGATAATGCATTTCCATTCATCCAGTTTACTGAGATTAAGAACATATAAGTCATCAAGAGTAAGTTCTTGGTCTCTAATTTCCATCATCCCACCATAGATATATAAGGTATCTTTAGCCACAGCCATGCATGAATTTATACGTCCACAGGGCTTCACTACCTGAAAGATGAATAAGCATCATAGGGAGACAAACAAATGAAAATACACGATTGAGATATTATGTTATTCAGTACAACTCACATCCGCTGAAGCTGAATGTTGCACGGCTGAAGATTTAGAGCTAGCCTCAGATCTAGAAGCTTCATTGCCATCATCAATAGTCACATTCCTTTTCATGTTCAAAGACATTTTTTTGATATTGCTTTTTGTGCTGGTATCTTCTTCGTAATCGAGGTCCTCATCTTCATCGTCTGCATCAACTTCCATTGGACTTATCTTACTATCAAGATCCATGCTGTCAACTTGCTCATCTAAAACTTGTTTTTGCTGCGAGCAGATAAAAAAAAAACACTCTTTCTATCAATCAAATTCCATTTCTATAGATACAATAACATATAGCTTAAAAATACACAAAGAGAAAGGAGAAACACAGTTTGTTCAGAAAGGCAAAAGATGAGAATGCCTCTAAAGGTGAGAATTTTCATATTTGAAATTTTAGATGGCAGCTCGAGGCCTTCTTGCTCAACTGAACCTCAGCTCAAGTTTAGCTGCTGCATATTGTAAAAGGAAGAGATTTCAACAACAGTGACAGAAGAAAAAGGATGAACGCTTTAATGGCAGCGGCAGCCAGAGTCGCACCTCAAGGAAAAGGGCATGAGTTTACAACTTTAGCTAATGAAAGAGAATAAAAGGGTGAAAGTAGAAAGGTGGCTATGTGCTTAAGGATTAAGTTGTACTTCAAGTTTGAATTAGGGAAACTTTTGCAGGTTTGGTTTAGCTAGCAAGCCTAACAAGTCAGGCATCTAAAAGTTCAGGCTCGATCCAATTGCTAGTTAGCTCAGTCAAACTTGAAAGTGACGAATCAGGCACGAGCGGCTTGCAAGCTAGCCCAGATCAGCTACACCCCAGTTCTCATAAAGGCCGGCTCTGAGCAGGCAGAGAACATTTGACATGGGAAGATATTACTCGAGATTTGCAGGTTGAGCAACAGCAGCAAAGATGGACCTCGTATAACTAGAGTAAGTCGGCCTGTCCCAAAGTCCAACTTACTTGAGTATCATATGGCCTGCTTTCATTACTAGGTCCAAATCTAGGTTGGACACAAAATAAGATGAGGAATTATGCAATATGATCTTTCAAAAATTACTCCTGCAATATGATATGATCTAGAGCTTTTTAAAGACTCATTCCGACTTCACTTAAACCCTAAAGCTAGGTGCAGCACTGCCAGACACTCTCATGACTTCAGTGCAAGCACTAAGATGCCAAGGCATGCCCCTCAGTTATCCATCAATAAAATTGTGATTATCTGGTTACTAAAAAATTGTTCACATACAACAGGCCAAGGCAAACTTATGTCCCATACAAGAACAGGTTAATTATGCATCATCTGCCATGCATATACCTTTGGACTTTGGGTTTCTTTTTGGCTCAGTATTCTTCATTTAAGAATGCGGAAGTTTCTAATCTAGGCTCTGTCTAAAAGTTGTTTGAATTGCAATTTCTATAAGCACTTCCGACTATCCTCCCTAATTTCTTTGATGATCACGAAACCATTGGATCCAAAAAACAAAAGGAAATAAAATTTTTGGGAGTTGAACATTAATTTTATATTGTTTTGGACGAAAAGGTTGCTCAGACATGTATAACAATGCTGCGCATGAGGAGTGTGGTGACCCTGAGGCCTGAACAGTAGATTAAGCAGGCAGCAGACAATGTTAAAAGCTAATAATGCTAGTACCTTAGGTTTTATAGATTTCTCCTTCCGCAGCTCCAATGGATACCTGTTTGCAGATAAATATTAACCTCCAGAAGAAAATAGCATTGCGCTTTACTGTCCAAGGTGGAAAGATGATGCAGAAAGAATGTGAAATATAGGCATGTCACATGTGCAATCTATATAAAGTAAAGCATTTCTCAAAAAAAATACGAAGTAGTGGAATAGGCATTTACCAGCGATGAGTGTCTAATTGGAAGCCATAAAGTTCATTCAGAAACAAGCTCATCATAACATCACCTGAATGGAACATAAGTCAGAAGTTTGTTAGCATTTCTTTGACATCTGTATTGCATTATTTTAGAAGAGCAGAATGTAAAAATGAAGCAGTCAAGGCTGCAAGATGTGCTTATACAAAGATAATCAACCTTCCATTTCCATATCCACGACACCTCCAAATAGTATAGCCCGCTTTTTATGAATGCACATAGAGAAGCCAGCACGAGCACCGGGAGGCATGCCACTTTTTTTAACCTTACATGAAGCAAGAGAATTTTAATAAAAAGCCAAGTTCTGAAGATGGAAAAATTACTTACAATTATATTACTCTTTCAACTCATCAGTAAAAATAAATAAAACAGCAGTAACAAACATAAACTAAACTCAGATTTTCAGAGAATCTATCATATGATGCTCTAGTTAGTAAAATAATTAAAGCATTGTTGTTTACCAATTCTCAAAAAAAAAACAAAAAAAAACAAGGGATTGTCCCACTCCCATCAATACTTTGATGGAGACATGAATGCAACAGCCTTTCCATAGTGTTCCTCGTGTGCAGCTGCAAACATTGCTGTCATTTGGCTAGGGGAAGTAAACTTTGAAGTGTATTCTTAGTGTTTAGTTTTGCACATACTAGTCCAGAGAGGTGAGGGCATCTTTAGCATACTTACGTTTATTCTTGTCAAATATAATTATGCAGTCAAATGGTTCAATCCCATCTGCTACATAGAGAGCTATTGTAACAAATTTGAAGGGGAAGATAAAGGGGGAGAGAGGTGAAAGTACATGACTTCTTTCATTCCATCATCAGAGATGGTGCACACAAGGGAGAGGAGGAGAAAACATTAAGATATAAACCTTGTTCCATTCCCATGTCTTAGGATCAAGAGACCACATGTCTGAGTGAACATTTCCCTTCTCTGAGCCACTTTTATCAGATGATACTTCTTTGGAATAACCACCATACAGATATATCTGAAATTTAAAATAGATGGACTTAGGAACCATTTATGTGAAAACCACCAAAGAAGTATATAATATGAGAGACTAACTTTAGTACTGAAAAGCTTTCTATACAAAGCTAAGGAAAACAGATCATGTAATGCAAAAGATAAGTCCTGCAACTAAAAGAATATAATCTCAAAACTCAATGAACATGTAACCAATTAATGAATTAAAGAAAAATAGAGAAGTCAATGGTTATTCCTAAGAAGAAGTTCGAAGATACATGAGATTTACCATGTTTCTTTAATTACCTATTCTGGGGCAGGGGTGTAAACAGCTCCACCTAAGTGATATAGGGATAGAAAGAAAGAAACAAAGGAACTAGTCTGCTGAACAGGGAGGATGGCAAACTTATAGAATGGAAATTGCGATTTCATTTCCCACCTGAAGCTCTTCTTGTCTAATAGAAGGAACCAAAAAGGAGTAGAAGAGATAAAAAATCTCTTTACAGACTCGAGATGTGTACAGATATATTGATCAAATAAACCAAATGTTGGCAATAATAGAGCACCTTCTTTTTCTTTATTTTGTAGCTTTTGTGAAATATGTAAAAACAAGTCTGCCAACCTTCCT
Organism: Solanum lycopersicum; assembly: GCF_036512215.1. Taxonomy (NCBI): domain Eukaryota; kingdom Viridiplantae; phylum Streptophyta; class Magnoliopsida; order Solanales; family Solanaceae; genus Solanum; species Solanum lycopersicum. The sequence continues at coordinate 58,762,274 of NC_090802.1, read as the reverse complement.
TTTTCCTTACTTCTTCTTCAAATAACATAAAGGAAGGTCAAAGAATAATACTTAAACGTACTAATGACTCACTCTAGAGGATCTTATCTGATTCAATCCCGATGAGTTATGGCAAGTAGACAAAAAATATCCTTAGGCTTCCTTTTTTTTTATTTTCTACAGTTTGTGCTGTATGGAAGTACAGGTTAACCACTAACACAAAAGAAAATAGTACAAACAACATGTAATTTGAGTTGACAGATATCCAACGAACCTAATGGTATGTTCCATAGTACCTACAACCTTGAATATCAGTAAGCAGTACTAAGAGCAGATGGAGAGTTGTCCCAGCAATTATTTTGTGGACCATATGGAAAGAGAGGAATTTATGAAGTTTTGAAAACAAGAGCAGCTCATTGCACAAGATTATAATGAACTGCATTATCACTTTTTGCTATTGGTGTAGTTCAGAGTATATAGATGATCCTGTGGCAATTGTAGACATCCTAGGATCCTTATAAGATGGAGGAGGATCTAGTGATAGTTTTGCTTTTTCTTTGTGTTTTTGTTTGATAGGTACACTTCTGTGGATATACGATATGCTATAAATCTTTAGTTGCCAGCTCTGAGCTGATGATTGATACACAAAACGTTACCTTTACTGAAAAAGAAGAAGTAAGCAGTACTTGTTCAGAGCCAATATCTAAGTCTTATAGTAGGGGATGGGGGAGAGGTGGAAGCCTGGAAAGGAAAAGGAGCTCAACAGGTTGCAGCAGAATTTGAACAGTATTAAACCCCACTAGATAGTAATCATAGTGGCAGCATATTGTACATTCATCCCAGACACCTCAATTAGTCAAACAAAGATGATAGGTAGGGCAATTTGTAGTGGAGCAAGAATTACTCCAGCTGATCATTTACCTCATCTTGATAGACAAAAAACTGGAAGCCACTTCGAGCACTTGGCCACATACATCCAGGTGTAGGTTTTATTTCTTGCCACTGCAGCGGGGATATCAAAGTGAATAGCAATTAGAACTTGTTAAAAAAATAAACTAGAAAAAATGCAGAAATGTCAGGTCCATTATATCATGTACTCACCTTATACTGATCAAGATCAAATACATGCAGGTCATTGTAATACCTGAAATAAGTTGAGGTTTTGCAAATTTTAGAGATCAGACCAAAAGATCATTTTATGTAACAACTAGGTTAGAGCCTCATTGAGATATATTTATTAGAATATCTATTATAAACAAAGAGAATATTTGTTTATCGATCATTGAAAGTTTCTCATATTAATTTCAGTAACTTGCAACTCTTTAACAAAGGCAAAAATTAACCACCTGACTTCCCGAAGAGTGTCATAGAAGCCTCCAAAAACTATGATCTTGTGCTTGTACAAAATCTGCAATAAGCCAAGAATGAATCATCAGCACCTTTGCAAGGCCAAACAAAGTTCCAAAAGAAACCACAATCAAGTATTGCATCGAATTGATCTTCGAACAATATCATGAGTCACTAATACATCTGTTGGAGTCCCATATCGGTGGGACAAGAGATATTTAGTCTCTTTATATAATATTGGGCAATCCTCTCCTCATGAGATAGCTTTTGGGGTTGAGTTAGGGCCGAGGTCCATTTTTATCATGGTATCAAAGTCAGGTCCATCCCAATTCATTGTTTCTGATGTTGTGCCCCCCCCCCCCCCGTTTTACAATTGTTTTATGCTGTTTGCTTGTGTAACACCTTCATCATGACAGGTTGAAGTGCACGAAGTAAATCGGATAAACTGTTAGTTTGTGCATCAACTCCCTTGAGCAGAATATTTCATAAGTTCAAACAGAATAAACAAACTGTGACATCCTCTCGTTGAGATAAAACACATCCTCGTACTTTCTTTTCACATTATATGAAAAATATGACATTGTAAGCAAGAAAGAGATGTTTATCACAGCCGAAGGTTGTGGTCCAATGTTAGTACTCCTTATCCTAAACTAAAGGTCTCAGGTTTGAGAATTGGAAATGGAGTCCCTTTCATTGGGAGAGTTATAACCCCAGAGTGGGACTTCCCGGAAAAAATCTGGATTAACCGGGCCCCAAAGCGGATGGGGAACACCGAATGGAACCAAAATCAACTGTTTATCAAGAATTCAGTTACTTCAACTAAGATGAACATACCATGCGATGACCTGAACGTGGACTAGGACACCCTTTATAATTTAGCTGCTCCCATTGGTTTGTTTTCAAGTCCAATGCCCAAAAATCCTGCAATACAAATTACAAAAGGATATACAATACATTATAAATATTGGGATCAAAGACAGAAGTGTGACATTACACGAATAAATAATGGATTTTACCTTGTAATGGTGGAATCGCTCCTGATTAGGAGATGTAAATTCACCACCTGATTACATAACAACAATTTATCACAATAACCACCGTGGAAGAGGAATATGATATGAACTCAAATGCATATATTAAGATGAACAAAGTTGTGCATGCTAAAAAGCATACTCATAAGTCCAAATACTACAGACTTTAGATTTTTACCAAAAATATAAAGATAATTTTTCCAAGCAACTGCTTGGTGTGCACTGCGAGGAGGCGGACTGTTGGGGCTTGAAATCAACTTCCACTCTTGCTTTTCCACGTCATACCGGTAGAGATCGCCATATACAAATGTCTGCATTTAGCCAATTCCATAAACTCATCAGTTCAAAAGTATAACACAACACTAGTCAATCAAAACAATCATGGAAAAAAAGGAACTTTTTGTTTTTTTTTTTAAAAGGAATTTAAAGCTAACCATTAATAAACTACTTCCTTCTCCCTAAACTAGTTGTCCCTTTTGGCCTCATGAGAGTCAAACAAAATAATATTCGGAAAATACTGTTTCTTTTATCACTTTAATATGAATAACCTGCAGTATACAGCACTTCTCATTCAATTTTGTAAAGGACTTTAACTTTTTTTTTCCTTAAGGAATTATATTTCATTACAGCTGCAAAAATCAGTTAAACCGCCACTTGAGATGCAAATGGGTAAAAAAGGACACATACAGAGTATTATTTGGACTTCTAGATCACCACATTTTTTATGAATAAGTGGTTCATAATCACGATTATTGATCACTTCAAAGCTAGACGGAGAGTAAAAAGTTCCTTGAGCTTGCGGCATGAAGTAGACAAAAACCAATGAAGAGAAAAACTGGAATATGTATTCCAAAGGAAACCCCAGAGGAAAACGTATCAAATAATACAACTACATATGAATAACTCTCACTTTAATAATTTCCACATTTATATTCTCTTGTTTTGTTTTATAAAAAATATATAGAAGAACTAGACACCAAATTGCCAACACCTTACCTTGCTGCCATTGTAAAATTCACCACCATAGAGAACTAATTCAGTCTCCTTCAACGGGTTAATGCTCAACTGCAAACATCATTAGGACGTATTGTTACATAAAAATATCACTAGTACACTAAGTTCAGCATAAATAAAATCGAAGTTCCACTCTTTTCTTTTACCGAACAATTGGATCGAGGAGAAGGTGCAGGGACATTCTCTTCAACATGAATTTCCTTCTTCTTAGCTTCCTCTTTTTGTATGTTCAGCTGTCAATGCAATACAATTTTCAAATACAAAGTGCAAGTTAAACTTTATATATATAATTCATTTAATATGTACGAATAAATTGCGATTCGAAACTCATAAACTGAAAAATTATGACTCTGCCTATGCTCAACACAGTTGAATACAATACCAGTATAGCATCGATGTCGTCTTCAGGGGAGAGTTTCTTTGATTCTCTACGGGCTCTTTTCTCTTCTGCTTTGGCTGTTTTCTTCTCTGTTTTCTCTTTACCTTTGCCTGGTTTCTTTGTTTTCTTTCCCATTTTTTCACTATCTCCGGCTGCTGCTCTCTGCTCCGGCGGCTAGCTCTTCGCAACCTTTGTCGAAATTATTGAGCGTTTTGTTTATATATTGCCTGCCCGGCCGGGCCTTTATAAGAAGAAAAATACTGTATGGGTTATTTATGAAATTAATAATAAATGGTTTATTTATTTGTGATAAAATGGTTAAAAATAGATTACTTAATTTCATCCTTTTAATAGTTAAGTTGTTGCTTTGTTAGTATGAGATAGTCATTATTTTTATCTTTTAAAACAAAATAATGCATATATATTTCATAACTTGATATGATTATATTTAATAGTATTGATTAAATATGGCGCTAGTTATGTAATGATACTTTTTTACGTGACAAATGAAATGATTGGGAGAAAAAATAAGAAAATAGTAAGATGAACCGCGCAAATGGTAAAAACTTGTGATGGTAGTTTTTGCATCATCTTTTTGACGTATGAAAAAGTAATTGTAATTATAAAATAAATATAAATAAGTGATTTTGTGATTTTTTTTCCCCATATTTTCTCCAGGAGCGTAGCATATCTCTTTGCAATTTATTTGATGGTGCTTATTGAGTTTATGAAAGACATTTTATAGTTATCCAATGAAGGGATAAATATAAAAAATATGATATTAATGACCATCGTTTGATGATAATCATAGATCTTTTGCTAAAATACATGAAATATCGTGGTAGGATGAGTAATTTCACAGATAAAAAGAGTGAGAGTAAATGTAAGATGTGTGATCATTAAATTCAATTTCAGAGAAGATTAATCATTTTCCGAGTTCCCTCGACGCGATTCTCTAAAGCACCCTCGTATATCTATTTGTTTGTCGGGTATCAATTTTGTAATGAATTAAAATGACCTAAAATCTCGAAGACACAAATAACAAATGAAATGTTGGTGATGAATATCATAAAAACAATGATTTACATAATTATTGTCTCAAAAGTGTTTCATTTGTTTTTTCTCTATTTTTTAAAAGGCTGAACACATAAGCGATCCTTTGAACTTGCACAATTTTTCCGTTTAGACACCTTAATGAGGTCATATTCCTATTGAACACCTTATGTATACACAAAGTGTGTCTATTAGACACTTCAATGACATTACCCAAAAATATATAGAGTGCGTGACTTTCAAACACTATAATATGAAAAAAGAGTCAATCATACCGTGACATGCGACTAATTTTTTAAAAAAGTATCTTTTAGAAAAGAAATATATCCAACAGCCTCCTCTGTATCTTCTTCTTTGAAGCCCCTCCTCACTGTCAACTTAAATTCCACCATTAACAATTTTATGAACTCTCTATTTGTTCTTTTTATTTTTATCATAAAAACAATTCATCTCCCCTTTCCTCCCAGACATTAAATTATTTCATAAATTTTCTTCCCTTTCCTTCCAAACAATATTCTCTAATTTGCATAGCTCAATTGTTCGTCTTCCTTTCTTTTTTATCATTAACAAATATGATTAAAACTTGAAATTATCAAGAACTAAAAAAGGTACAACTTTGTATTTAGTTATTTTTAGCAACTTTGTTTATGAGTTTTGTTTAATCACAAAGATGAATGAAGATCTTTTTTTTTTAATTTCAGCAACAATGGTGAGATGTGAAGAATAAACAAATGAGAAATAAAAAAATGGAAAAAATCTAGGGCTGGATAAATAAAAGAGAAAGATTTGGACCGTTAAGTGTGTCAATCAGACACATCAACTTTTTTTTCCTCACTTCACGCACTCAAAAGGTGTGCCTCAAACGACAGGTGACAAGTCAGTCAAGTGTGTTTGGTAGATACACTTTTTGAATGGTTAAGTGTTCAATAGGAAGAAACTCTTGTTAATGTATCTATACGGAAAATTTTGACAAGTTAAGAGACCGTTTATGTGTTCTGCCTTTTTAAAAAAGTCTTAACTCAATTAAAACTATAATACTTTGATTTTATTCAATTTTTTATTTTAGACGTGGCTATTAAGTTATGTCCAATAAGATAATTAATACAATTGAATAATTATATTAGCACAAACATAATAAAGTAAAAGTTATAACCAATAAAAAATACTAATGTTGGATATTTTAAATATGTTTCCTAATATAAGTCACGATTAAAATTTTAAAATACAATACATATCAAATATAAATTATAAAAGGGGCCTAACATAAATATAAATAAGTTATTTTGTGATTTTCTCCCCGTATTTTCTCCACACATTGAGGACCGTAGCATACTTCATTACAAGTTATTTAATTGTACAGATTGAATTTGTGAAAAATATTTTATAGTTAGTTGTTTGATAAAGGCATAAAAAATAATAATTAAAAACATGATATTAATGAGCATTGGTTAATGATAATCTTATACTTTTTTGCTTAGATACATAAAATGTTGTAGTAATTGGACGAGTAATTTTGTGAACTAGAAGAGCGAGAGTTTGATGTAAGATGTGTGATCATCAAATTTAATTAAGAAGAAGATCGGTCATTTTGTCAAATTTCTTCGACATGATCATTAATGTCGATTTTGTAATGAATTAAAATGACCTAAAATTTCAAAGAGAAAAAAAAAACATAATGTGATGTTGGTGATGAATATCACAAAATATAACGATGTAAATTATTACCGTCTAGAGCTTGTTCCATTTGCTTTTTGATATTTTTAAAGAAGTCCAACTTAATCCAAAATAAAATATTTTAATTTTTTATTTTATTTTATTTTTTTATAAATTTGGCTATTAGGTTATGTCTAATAAAATAATTAATATAATTAAATAATTATATCTGCGTACGATAGAATAGAGTAAAAGTTATACCTAATAAAAAAATACTAACATTAAATCTCTTAAATATGTTTTATGATACAAATCACTACTAAAATTAAAACACACTACATAAAAATACAATACATATTATACGTAAAATATGAAAGGATCAACATAAAACCTCTTCAATCTACTTGGCTCCACAAGGAGGGTAAATTTGAAATAAAATGGATATACTCTGAGATTAACTATATTAAAATAAGTTATCTCAATATGTATATAAATGTCTCATTTTATTAATATGATATAAATAATGGATAAATAATTTAAAATAAAATAAATAAAATAATTATACATTCTGTGCTCAAATTATTATACTTTGTATCTCGTGTCAAACGATTCATTATTAAGAGTCCTAAATGACTAAAGTTTCATAATTAAGCCGGCAGATTAGCCCCACCATTGTAACACACTCAAGAGAGTGACATAATTTCGTAAGCCTCACTTTTTTTCCCTCTTTTCTTTTTCGAAACCTCCGTTTTGGCTACGCCCCACAAAAAGCGCCCAAAAAGCCAAAGTAGAAGCTAATTCCGATTGCTCTTTCTCTCCTTCTTGCAGATCCATAACTTGTGAAGTTTACTCCTGATACTGCTAAGCCTGAAGGAACCAACGAGTAAGAAAGTAGAAGGAAAATGCCGAGAGAAATTATCACATTGCAAGTGGGACAATGCGGGAACCAGATTGGAATGGAGTTCTGGAAACAGCTATGTCTCGAGCACGGTATCAGTAAAGAAGGCATCCTTGAAGATTTTGCTACTCAGGTATATAACTTATTATGTTCATTGTATGCATCAGTTGAAGTAGTATACAGCGTATATACCGAATATTAGGTTTTGACTTGCGTGTTGTGCTTTACCTTGGATTGTCTTTTTTCAGTATGTGGTTGGTATACAAATCTGCACACACATAATTGTAGGAGGAGCAATATATGAATAGATAGTGCTGACAATTGTGTAGAACTGTTGGTTTGAATGAAGTGATATGAAACAAGAGATTTGTTTGTAAAAGATAATAATTTCCGCACATAGGTTAGTGAGCAAAGTCATTTTCACTGTTTCGTGAGAAGTAAATCCCTTGAACAAAACATTTTCTATTATCCAACTAAACGAACAGATAATTTCAAAACATTTTGCCTGGAACCCAATGTGCCCTAATAGTGTTATGCGGTTCAAGTTCCCGCCGTTCTTATGGTTTTACCTGTTAAGATATATACTCATCTGAATCCTACCTTTTTTTCGTCACATTTTGGAAGGAAAAAACATAGGTAGCATTTAAGTAGAGGTTTTGTAGGTTCAGCGTCTCTTTTTTATTTTTTTTGTTTATTTTGAAATTAAAGCTTTTTATGACAACTTTGTTTTACAATTGGTTTAAATTGAGATAATTTTCTGTAGTTTATTTATTCCAGAAGGAAATTGATTTCTTTTTTCTCTCTCGCTGTGGTGGAAAATGAAATGCGAATCTAAGAGAAAAAGGGGTAACATTAAATTACCATTTTAAATACAGAGATACTTAGGTTTGTCTGTTTTGTGTTCCGCATAAAATGCAAGAGGTGATAAATACAAGTGACAACTCAGATAAGGATTATTGGCTAGATCATGTAGTAGTGAGTGAGACAGTTTAGTCAAGCTATTCTATGACAATTAAGTTTAAGGACTTTGAAATCTTCACAGGAAGCTAAATATCCCTTCGAATTGCATACCAAAGAAGCATCACATTCCTATATTCAACATTTTGTATACAACACTATCATTGAGCCACATGCTTGTGAATGGTTGATATACAGGTCCTCATCCACTTAGGCAAAAAGTTCTAATTTGTTTTTACACTTGCTTGTGTGATTTAGTGCTTGTGTTTTCATCTTAAGACTACTCTTTATACAACATGAATAACCTACATTACTTTATAGTGATGAATATTTAACGTTGCAGGGAGGTGATAGAAAAGATGTATTTTTCTATCAAGCGGATGACCAACACTACATACCTCGAGCATTATTGATGGATCTGGAGCCCAGAGTGATTAATGGTATACAAAATGGTGAATATAGGAATCTCTACAATCATGAGAACGTATTCATTGCAGATCATGGAGGAGGTGCTGGAAATAATTGGGCAAGCGGATATCATCAGGTCAATTTGTTTTCTTTTAAATCTTTGTATCAGTGTATTATAGAAAAAGATCAATCATGTCTAGGAACAAATCAATGCCATAAATGTCCTCAGCTAGTTTCTGGACTACCATTTATTAAGATTGCTATATTCCCAAAGATGCTCCACCAATGTTACAGGCAATACATGCACTATCAGTGTTATTTTAGTGGCCTGGATGTCAAGTTGGACGAATGAGCCAAGCTCATAATAACTGTGACTTATCCTGACTTGTGAAAGAATATATCCACTCTTTGACCGCCGTTACAGTTTTGATTTGAGATACTTTGATTGAGATAAGAAAACCAGTAGATGTCATCAACTTCTTCATCAATCCACTTCCAATACTATTCTGTATGTACTTTCTGTGATGTTCACTCGACTCAGAAAATAATCTTGAAGTGCTTCATGGACCTTTCATTTTGTTGTCCCGAGAGCTTTGATTAGCAGTTTCTGAATAATTTGGTAAAACCATTTTTCTACCAGGGTAAGCAATATGAGGAGGATCTAATGGACATGATTGACAGGGAAGCAGATGGAAGTGATAGTCTCGAGGGTTTTGTTCTATGCCATTCTATTGCTGGTGGAACTGGCTCAGGTTGACTCCTGTTATTAAGTTGGTTCTGATTGTGATAACTTCAGTAGATTGAGTGTCTCGGAGTTCAGTGTGGATTTATATTATGTTGCTGATCACTGTCTTTAGTGCAGGTATGGGCTCATATCTGTTGGAGACTCTGAATGATCGCTACAGCAAAAAACTTGTCCAAACCTACAGTGTCTTTCCAAACCAAAATGAGACAAGTGATGTGGTTGTACAACCTTACAATTCCCTATTGACACTCAAGCGCCTGACATTGAATGCGGACTGTGTAGTTGTACTTGATAATACTGCACTCAATAGAATTGCTGTAGAACGCCTGCATATTACGACCCCCACCTTTACTCAAACAAATTCCTTAGTGTCTACTGTAATGTCAGCAAGTACAACTACACTACGCTACCCAGGATACATGAACAATGACTTGGTTGGACTCCTTGCTTCTTTGATACCTACACCAAGATGCCATTTCCTTATGACTGGATATACACCACTCACTGTGGAACGTCAAGTAAGATATCTGTTCTTATCTGTCAGTGTTTTTGTAATGTTCTAAATGTAACTGTAATGGTGATTGCTGATTATCTTTTTACTTTTGCACTCTCATAGTAGCTCAATTGTCTCACAATTATTTATACAACTTAAGTGCACTAAAAAAAACTTAGCCATACAAGGTTGCTCCTCACATGCACAAAATCATTATTGACCCCTTCAAAGTCTCTCCTATTCCTCTCTCCACACCACCCACATAAGAGCCTATGGGGTTGTATCCTATCTTTTGGTATTCTCTTTCTTCGTTTGAAAGCACAACTATGAACGCATCCTTTACTATTCATAGTCCATTGTATCCTAAACTAATTCTGAACATTCCCATATAGTACTAGCTGACATATGTGATTCTTTTCTTTCTCAAATTCTCAGCTGACAATATTGCTCCATGAATTGTTGCATAGTTATTTTTATTTTCTATAGTGGGACCTGATATCAAGAGTAATATCACTTTGTTTTATTGTTTTTTCTGATTTAAATATCTTGCCATGGTCTTTGACATCTTGTTTTTTGAACCATCTAAATTGTGTGCTTGTGGATATCAAGATACTGAAGCAGTAAGCTTTTGACTTATTGGGGGATGGGAAAAGAAAACGTTGCCTGATTCATGTGTTCCCCATGAAAAAAACAGATCTAAAAATATGTAATTCTAATTAATGGAGAGCAGTTTATCTTGGTGTAACTGATTTTGTGAAGTCACTTTTTTCCCCACTATTATACCCTTATATCTTACCTGTTATCAAGAAAAAGAGAAGATGATAAATTGGCCATCTCACAAATTGGTAGTTATTTCTTCTTAATTCCACTAGATCATTCTCTATTTGTGTATAAAAAGAGAAGATGATAAATTGGCCATCTCACAATAGGTAGTTATTTTTTCTTAATTCCACTAACTCATTCTCTATTTGTCTATTCTTTTCTCTTTTCTGTTTCCTAGTAAAATTGTAACATGCAGCTTGTTTGTGGGGCATTCAGTAGTGACAACTGAAGCATATTGCTAATAATTTTCTTTTTGCAGGCTAATGTGATTAGGAAAACAACTGTACTTGATGTGATGAGGAGGCTCCTTCAGGTCTGTAAACCTTCTCTCCATATTTTCCTATTGAAAGCTTTTGCAGATATACTCAAGCAATTTCACTTTGCAGACCAAGAATATCATGGTTTCCTCCTATGCTCGAACAAAGGAAGCCAGTCAGGCTAAATACATATCCATTTTAAACATCATCCAAGGAGAAGTTGATCCCACTCAGGTATTCATGATTATTGTTTAACAAATTTTATGGTATAACTCCTTTTCTTTCTTCACTTGTGCTACAGAAAGGTCTGATTGTTTGAACTTTGAAATTTCTTTCAAACTGGAAGGTTTTAAGCAGATTCTAATTCTGGCTGTTTGAGAAAGGCACACCACATGAGTCATGTTTTTGGAACTTAAACAACTTGGTTTTATGTTGTTATCATGTAATCCTTAACTTGCATTATTTCCCTTGAGGAGTTCTAAGATTATTTCAGTTGCAACTAAGACCTAGCTTTATCACCCAACCACCCAAAGGGACATTGTTTTTCCATTTTATACATCTAGATTCCTTTGTAGTCATGAATCTTGGGGATCTAGAATCATATTATATTGCTCATCTGTTAGCCGTTTCCCAACTTTGTAAGCTCGGAGCATATATCAAGACAACATATGCACACACATAACCTCACTACTTCTTACTCATTTGATGTTTTGTGAATCAGGTCCATGAAAGCCTGCAGAGAATAAGGGAGAGAAAGCTTGTTAATTTTATTGAGTGGGGCCCTGCAAGCATTCAGGCAGGTCTTTTGGCCATAATAAATTTTGAGATTTAGCTTTTCTTATCCTACTTCTTGACTTTGCATTACCTTCCTTTGCAGGTTGCTTTGTCTAGAAAGTCCCCTTATGTACAAACTGCTCATAGGGTAAGATATAATTCTATCGTGTACTTGTTAAATCTTTTGTGCTGAAGGCTGTTAATCTGAGCTATACAGCTTATGAACTGCTTAAATGACTTTCTTAGAGATTAAGGATGTATAGTAATTAAAAGTCAAAGCTTGATTTCCAGTAATTCAGCTTACCAACAAATCAAGTGAGTAAAATTGTACTTGTAAATTAAGTTTAACAACATGAAGTAATCGTTTGTTCTGTGTTTCGAAACTGATGCTTGATCCATTAGATGCTGTTGCTGAATCCGAAGGTTCTTAATAGTTCATACTTTGAGCTTTAATAACAGACCTATAGCATAACTTCTTAAAGTTGAAGACATAACAGATATTGGTTACTTATGTTTGAAAAACACATTTCTTGTAATGGGCAAATATAGTCTATATTTCAGTTGCTGATATGATAATCAGCTGAGGCAAGCTAGATTAGTTTGACTATCTGGTCTTCACGTTCAGCTGGAATCACTTTCCTGAATGATGTTTGGACCTTGCAAAGCTGTTTGTTTCCTTAAAGATGTGTAATAAAACTGTGTTTTTCCAATGTATCAGGTTAGTGGTCTCATGCTGGCCAGCCATACAGGTATCCGCCACTTATTCAGCAAGTGTTTGACCCAGTATGATAAATTGAGAAAGAGACAAGCTTTCCTTGACAATTATAGGAATCACCCAACGTTTGCCGTAAGTTCTGTTTCAACTCTCTCTTTCTGATATAGGCAGCACTGTGTATAGTTTAGTTATTGGTAAGCCAGTCCTCATTCTTCCCCTGGATTTGGTTTTGTGTCTAGCTTTTCCGCTTGCATGGCTAAGAAACTGATAATTAAAACAGAATAGACATGCTCTATGGTTTCTGCAAAACTTAACCTGAAATTCTTTCAAGCTAAATCTGTCAACATCTATAGGAAACTATGACATGCTTTCTTCCTCAGTTCTGTATTTCCTTTCTAAACCTGCTTTGAATTGTTTTACTTGAGCTGAGGGTCTTCTGGAAACATCCTCTTTGCCTTCCCAAAGTAAGGAGTAAGGTCTGTGTACACACCATCCTCCCCAAACCCCACTTGTGGGATTACATTGGGTATGTTGTTGTTGTATTGTTCTATTACTATACAACACTATCTATGTCTATAACTGACGTCCAATGTAATATTTGCTGCTGATATTCTATATCTAACCAATTACATAACAAAATAATATTGTTTGCCATTGTAAGAATGTACAGTCTTTAGAGAACAAAAGAGAACACTTGGATATATGAAATGTATTTGATGACGCCTACTAACAGACAAGTCATTGAAAAACCTGAATTGACATGTTTTTGTTTATTGGCATTGATTTACTTTGTCATTAGATAATTTTTCTCAAGTAATATAGAGGTGTATATGTTACGGAGAAACAAGTAGTTAAATTCGAAAAGTAAAGTGACACTTTTTTCTTTCAGTTGGTCTGAAAAAGAATGACATCTTTCGATATTTTGCTGCAATTTAACTTCAAGCTTCCCATTTTACTCTTAATGAAATGTTTTATAGCCACAAAAACTTCTATGGCTTATTCTAAACCAGAAGTTCCAAAAGTTCTTATTTTTTACTTTAATTCCGTGTCCAGTCATACACCTTCACATAAATTGTGATGGAGGGGAGTGAGTATAAGGTTTTCTGAAGTACAATACTCAAAATTTGAGAATAGAACAGTGTCCTTTGTGATATTTTGACTTGTGGGCATGAGGTGTAAAGTTGAACTTTAAATACTATGCTTCTGTGAGGAGTTAAAATCCTTAGCTATCCCTATATAGGCTCAACAATTTGAAGAAAAGATTGCATCAGTTTGTCAATATCACATATGGATGTTTATCCTATGTCCCGTCTGGGCGTTGTAGCCCCCAGCTGAGCTTCTTGCTTTTCTTGTTCAACAAGGAATGATCTGCCCATGCGGGAGTCCAAGAACCATAGCTTTAATCTACATGCACTTTCCTGTAAAAGCTTTTGTTGGTTTCATTTATAGTGTTTGCTATAAGCTTTTTCCTCTTTAATATTTACGCATAATGGGCAGGACAATGATCTATCTGAGTTTGACGAATCTAGAGATGTGATTGAAAGTCTTGTTGATGAGTACAAGGCTTGCGAGTCCCCAGATTACATCAAATGGGGAATGGAGGTAAGTGCTACTGTACTAGTACTAGTATACTAGCTATTCTGTGTTGCCAGTAATTTCATGTGCTGCATCACCAATGGGCTAATCTATTTGTGCAGGATCCCGACCATGCTCTAACAGGCGAAGGAAACGCTAGTGGAACGATTGATCCAAAATTATCTCTATGAGCAAGCCAACTATTCCCTGTTTCAACTCTGCAGGAAAAAAAAAAGACTTTGTTCCTTGTAATTATCTCTATAATTTAATTAGTCTTCATGAGAACTCAATTTGGGACTCAACTTATTTGTTAAGAGTCATTTGGTTTTGTTTACATTAGCAAATTCATGGTAAGATGTGAAATTGTTCTAGAGAAATCTCCAGCAATGAAGTACTGTTTCATATATATTTTGAGCATAACAATCGAAAGCCATTGCAATTTCCTAACGTGAAACTTAATTCCACTTCTAAACTTTTGATGTATTAAATGGGGTTATTTTCCCCAACATTCAAAGTTATCGAGTATTATGTATTAATTATCACTCGTATAAGATCATAAACTGTTGTCATTTTTTTTTCTTTTTCAAAATTCTGCTTTATTGAATATAGGGATTAGGGAGCGTAAGAATAATGCGCGTATTCATTCAATGATTCAAAGATGAAATCTTCTGATAGTTAAACGCAAAAGGGAGAATGGGAGTGACGGTTTCGTTGTCTACATTTTCAGTCTCTAATATTTATATTTTCTTTCACAAAAAAAAAATAATCTTTTTTCATGATGAAGAACTCATTCATTTATCCACTATTTTTTGAAAACGCTTGTCTAAAAATAATGGAAAAATTCTCTCCCACCTCCCAAAATAAAAAACTTCTTAAATGTTAAATTGAAACAGAGAATTGGCAAATTTTTCATATTTAAACATCTTATTATGAAAATAACTAATGTATACTCCCTCTGTTCTTTTTTATTTGTTTTCTTTTGAATTAACACACCTATAACATAATGAGTTTTCTATTTTACCTCTATTAATTAAGAAGTGAATAAATTTTTTTACATTTTTTGAAGTAATCAATCATTTAATTAAAAATATAATAGAAAAACACACGAATAACTAGAGATGAAATAAGTATTTGTTACTGTCGATTCTTTCCTAAAAAGTAAAGGTAAAAATAAAAGGAGGAGATAAAAAATAGGCTGGCAACAAATATCACATTTCAACAGAAAAAAAAAAGTGAATAAAAAATGGAGTGCTTCATAAAATATAAATGGAGTCAAGTTTCGTCTCAGCAAAAGCAAAGAAAGGGAGGAAGAAGAACATATATTCACTCTGCGAATTTGGATAGAGAGAGAAAGGAAAATGGAGACTCTACGCCAAATTCGAGCTAAGAATTCATATTCTCTTCTTCTTTCTCTTCTATGGATCACTCTTCTCTCTTCATCCATATCCGCAACTTCACCTCTTTCTCAGTCAGATCAGGTTTTTTTTTTCACTTTTTAGCTGCAGTTTTTTCGTGTTCAACGAACAATTTATTTCTCTGTATGATTAGTGTTCTGCCTTGGATCGAAAAGGATGAATTTCTCTTCATGATGTATTTTTTTTTTTTGAACTCTTATTCATGTTAGGTTTTAAATGCAGAATTTATGGAATTTGAGTTTATGTATATTTCTGTTACTGGTTTTATGTTGTAATTATTGAACTAAATTAACCTTACGATAGCTGTGGTTTTGGCTTTAGCTGAATGTTAGTAATGCTTGATTTGAATTACTTGCAATCATCAGTGATGACCTATTTTATTTGTCTTGTTTTGAATCCGTTTGCATTTGGAAATCACTTTTTGGAGCTGGTAATTTTCCTGGCTGACCACATTCAATTTTTTGTGCATAGGGTACGGACAAGCATGCGACAAGGTAAGGTTTTATTTCGGTTTATAGTTGTAGCTCGTATTGATTCTTTTTTTGGAAATTATACTTTTGAAAATAAATGTAAGAAGCCTCTTAAAAGTACATTTGAAGATATTTTCTGAGGCAATAAGTTGTATCATAGTTCTCTATCGGAAAATAAAGAAGAAAAGTTGTATCATGGTTAAATCTTCATGTTTTTCGTCTACGCCTTATGTTCCTTTTCAGCAGGATACTTTATGAGATAAATTCTAGATTTCAACTGTATTACTAAAACATGTTTGAAAGCAATCCATATTAGATGTGCCATTCCCTTGAAGTTGTCACTTATCTGAATTATTTTCTTTGCTGCTCTGAAGTCCCGCACAAGACAAATCACATGTTCACGAAATTCATTGCTCCAGAGAGAGAAGCCGAGCTGCATGGAAAGTTGTTGAGGAGGTATCTGCAAAAGTACTTCGTTTGACTCAACTTAAGCTCTGCTGCAAATACGGGACTGAAAATTGCTCTTTTACTCTTTCTGTGCTGTGCAGTACTTAATGCCCTTTGTAGAAAAAGAGAAGTATGAGCTTCCTAGGCAGTGTAGACTTCATCCGAGTAATGATCTTTTCAGAGATCAGGAGGAACATAAAATTCATCTTGATGTGAATGAATGGCGCTGTGGATACTGCAGAAAAAGCTTTCGGGCTGAAAAATTTCTTGATCAGCATTTTGACAACAGGCATTCCAATCTTCTAGACGTTGTAAGCATCATATACTGTTCATGTTTTTGTTCACTCCAAATTTTAATTTATTTCATATGGTTTCTGCAAAAAATTAAAAAAATATTCTGAACATTGGATGAGAAAACCAGCCTTGATGCACTCTTCTGTAGTATGGTTATTCTTTTGGAATAGTTCATAGCGTGATAATAAGTGATAGTTCGATTGGCCCTAATAAGTCGTGAGTTATACGAATAAGATTATCAAATTGATAGGGAATCTCTGGCTGACTGCTCTTTATATTGCACACGATGTTGGGTGTCTGTGAGCTGCTGGGTTGGTTGCCTCATCTTGTCTGTGTTATAAATTGTGTAGGTCTAAGGGGATGGAGATGGATTTTCAAGAATAAGGTGACAACAGTCCACAGACGATTGTTTTTATTAAGAGCTATATGGGGCTTTCTCAAAAGATCTATTTGGGGATTTAGGGAATCCATTTTGCGGTCCTTCCTTTTCTCAGGGAAGTACTGACAACCCAAATCTAGTTTTCCTAATATACTACTAAGCTTATTTCCCCACTTTTTTTATTTTTCTGCATCTTCGGTTTGAGGGTCAGTTCTAGTTTCAGGATGAATCCAGAGTTGCATCCTTCTCTTCTTTCACCAACATTACTCATACCTGTGCTGTCTGGACTCAGTAGCTTATCATAATTTACCAGCATCTAAGTCTTGTTTCATGGAGATGATTACAAATTATAAATTAATGAGGTTTATAAACACCTCAAAAAATGAAGGGGGGGGGGGGGGGGGTAAAGCCCCATATAATGTCACACACGTTTGGGTAGCGTGTGATCCATGGTAGAAACTAAAGTAAAAAATTTATGCTGAATGTTGCATTATATATTCAGAGATGAGCAAATTTATCTATTGTTCCTGGAGGGTTAAGTGGACTATTCCAATATATTTTGTCGGACGAGATATTTTTGGAGGTTGAGATCACACCCTGCTTTCATTTTAAGTTCCTTGACTGTTATTTTAAAACAAAAGCTTGTAGCGCCCTCTGGTGAGAACATATGTTCATCAATGGTCAATAGCTTCAGCTTAGTAGTTATTTTAGCAAGTTTTCTGGTGTGATGGTAACTCTTCTAGATGGGTCCCGCACATACATCAAGTACGTTTGCAACTCTTGTTCAAAGAAAATGATTTTGATTTCAGTTTATAGCAAGAATCTTTTTGAACTAGCCACTTCTTTCATTATGCTGTAACTGATTTCATCATAGTATTCGAAAACCAAGTGGAATTGAACTGACCACGTTATTCTTTCTGTTATTTTTATTTCATAAGATTCATAGCTTGGTCCAGGTTGGGCCACTGACGAGTGTGTCAGGAAGTTAAGAGTATTCTATTATTTACCATGTTTTGGTTTTTGAACTAGAATAATATTTTATAAGGCATGAAGTAATCTTAGCATATGATCTCATGTCTCAGGATCAAAGCAAATGCCTGGCAGATGTATGTGGAGCTTTGCATTGTGACCTTGTGATGGAAATCAAATCCCAGAAGACCAAGTGTAATCCTGCGGCAGCAGCACGAAATCGTCATTTATGTGAGGTTATCTTCTGAACTTAAGCCTATATGTCGGATTAGTTTGCCTATTCTTTTGATTTCTCTTTGATATGAAGTCCATTGTTTCCCCATCTTTGCAGGGTCTTGCAGACAAATGTTTTCCTGCTAATCAGAGTCCATCATCAACTCGTCTTCATGGTATGCTTTCTCCATAGTGTTAGAATCTGAAGTAATTAAATAGTTTCTTCCACTTGTGATGATCTTTGGTTGGTTTGATGTCAGAACTATTCTTACGCCAATTCTGTGATGCTCACACTTGCTCGGGAGGTAGAAAACCGTTTTCTAGAGGAGGAAAGGTATGGTTTGATTACTGAAATGACTTAATTATGTGCCTTCTGTTAAATCAAAATAAAAGTTGTACGACGGATTTATGGATTTTTGACCTATCTTGGGTATAACTTCATACGATACTCTACGGAGATGTAATCTTGTCCGGCAATTTCGCAAGGCACTTGCTTTACTTGTTCAAGTGGATATTGTCTCTACATTTTGTGATCTTTTCAACTTTTATGCATGTGACATTATATTTGCAGAAGCATACAAATCGATTCTACTTGGCAGCTTCAGTATTGACTTTGATGCTGCTCCCTCTATTTTACCTCATTGTCTATTTGTACCAAAGGTACTCGCTCAAAACTTAGCATCAGCTAGTCTCCATCAAAATTACATTGAAATAATTACTTCTTCATCTGCAGAGAGATGAAAAGCAGAACTCAAGAACTTAAGCGCATAGCAAAAGTTGGAAGAAAAGCAAAACCTTCTTAGCTGTGTACAGTGGTGATACTCTTTTTGGGTGAGGATATTTATCTATCTTGTTTAACTCATGTTGGAAAGAAATGGTTCCTTTGTCGTAATGCATGCTACACCAGTTTATGAAATGTATTTCATTGAGAGCTGAAACATTTGCATCACGAAGGTATGCTATGGATTGACATTGTTCATCTTCTTCTCTTTTGCAGGCCATTTCTTGGTTGATAGTTCATTCACTGTTGCTGGATGATCAGAGATCCGAGGCAGAAGTCAATACATCTCCTCCGTCAGCATGGTACAATGCATCTGGGCATTTATCTCTTGTCAGCCTGGATCAACCGATATTGTTGAAGCAGAAGCTAAATTCTTACTCTGTTGTATCAATTCTCAGACCCAGAGAACAGTTCTCTTGAGAAGACAATCACGATCTCTTTTCTCTTTATGAATTGTACATTGGGAGAACATGAAAATTTTGTGTTGTATGTTTCTTTGGTTAATCTGAAGTTCAATTCTTGGGGTGTGTTGACCAAGCATTGTTATGACTGGTTAGTGGTAAGCTCGGAAAACTGTTAGCAAATTGAAAGACAAGGCAGTCAATGGCATCATTCCTTTTAACATGTTTCTTATATGCTCCTTATCCAACCTATAATTGGTGTTACATGAAAGACATAGGAGATCAATTCAAAATAATATATAGAAAACACTGAATAGACGACTGTGGACGAATTCCATTTTGGATACCAACTCGATATTTATGAAAAAATCTTGACTCGTAAATAAAGGATTTTGATTAAATAGTTAGGGTCAGATAACCATGTTACATTTACTGCTGTGTTAAATATGCTTTGCAACAGAAACCTTCCACTCTCTCCAATGTTTTGTTCAGCAGTATATACACACTCGCCTTTGCTCTATCATGTCGATATACAAACCAACTGATGATCCAAGTATTGGGAGCTTCTTGTCTTTAACAACCTGCATTGCTAACAGAGCCATCCAGGTTGAAACTTATGGAGCTAACACATTGAACGCGAGGGATATTAACTCATTAGATAATAAGAAACCATCAGGGTCACTAAGCCTGATATATGCCAACACCTCATTGATCTTGTTCCCTTCAGATAACAAAGAGCTGAATTCTTCTGGGGAGATATCCCTCCTTTGCTCATCCAAGCAGACAACATGCCCACTCGCAATATGAGGCTTATAGACCTCACAGAGGGAGAGAATAGTCGAGCTGCCAAAAGCTTTGCCAAACGACTTCAAATCCAACCCTTTAGCAGTTCTCAAAGACAGCATAACGACATCCATTGCTACGTCTTGGGCATCTACTTTACTGTCCGGGCAACAATTCACTAGTCCATTCTCCAAATTTTGCACATAACCCATGTAATCTTTCAGCTTCCTCGGCCTTGAAAATCTTAGTCCGTTAAGATAGCTGGCTGACCCAAGTCCGAAAGCATAAAAAGGTTTGTTTACCCAGTATGTGTAATTGTGCTTGCATTGATAACCACTTTTGCAGTAGCTACTTATCTCATAGTGCTCATAACCAGCATCTCTTAGCATTTCAGAGGCCATTCTGTAAAAATCAGCAGCTTGATTTTCAGAAGGCAGAGGAAATTCCCCAGCCGTATACCTGTGGAAACAACAATTTCAGTTCAACAAGTGAATGTGTAAGTGTACTCACTATGAAAAGTGCAGGATATTTTTCCATTTACTTGTACAATATCGATGTTTAATCTTTACAGCTGAAATACCTCTTGCCATTGGAGTTATGGAGAAACTCTCAATAAAAAAGCATATAATATCATTTCATTGAAAATTAGCGGATAAAAGATGCCTCAATAACAACAACAACAACAAACCCGGTGTAATTCTACAAGAGGGGTAGGGAGGGTAGAGTGTAAGCAACCTTATCCCTAACTTGAGGAGGTACAAAGATTGTTTCCAATTAAGTCCCTCGGCTCAAAGAAAGATGTAAAAGAAAACAGAAACAACATCGAGATATTACAATAATCGTGGCTAAAGAAACAACAAGCAGTAATAACAATCTAAGAATATGAAAATACAAGAAATAAACTAATACTCCGGGCTATACTCAATCCGAAATCAATTTGAAAAGTAACTGTAAAGAGAGACTTGAAAAACATGCTGGCAAAGGAAAAGGAAAATCTCAATTTTGGCAAGTGAAGGTTCAAAAGGTTGTATCACTTACAAAGATGCAAACTTTGTATCTTGCTCGACTTGTAAATCGTAAACTGACACATGTGTCGGCTTTGCTTGAATAGTGAGGCTCAAGCTTTGTTCCCACATATGCGGTTTCTGATGAGGAAGCGAAGATATAAGGTCCACACTCCAATTCTCAACACCACACGATCCAACAATGTCAATGGCCTCATGAATTTCCTGTACACCATGCGCTCTCCCACAACTCCTAAGCAACTCCTCCTGGAATGCCTGAACTCCTAAAGACACTCTATTTACACCCAACTTCATCAAATCTTTCAATTTCTTAGCATCAAACGTACCAGGATCCATTTCTATTGAAATTTCAGCATCAGAACACACCCCAAATTTAGCGTCCAACGTCTCCATGACTAGAGATACTAATCTTGGTGGCACAAGTGAAGGTGTCCCTCCACCAAAAAATACAGTTTCAAGAGGTGACTTGTTGTCGGAAGGTATTGAAGTGGCTTTAATTTCTCTGCATAGGAAATCAATGTAGTTAATAATTCGAGGGTCGTCATCACCATAAGGTGAAGATGACCCCAATGCGACGATGGGGAAGTCGCAGTAGTGACAGCGCTTTCGACAAAACGGAAGGTGAAGGTAAGCTGAGGTTGGAGTATGCTGTTGTAGCAACATATTCTCCATTGAGGCATTTTGTCGAACAGGTTGTGTGGGGTTTGTTATTGCAGCGATAATTGTATTCGAGTAGTTGCGGGGGGTTTTGGCCTTAGAGGGAAAAGCCGTTAATATGGGAGTGAAAGTTGATCTCAACATTTTTTTGGGAAGGCCCAACGTATAATTCTTAGTAGTTCAAACTAATGGATACCTTTATGAGCATAATTTTCCTCTTTTAATATTTGATGGGTAGATATTCGTAAAGGTGATTGAATTGATGTAATATATGATATTTCATAACAAAGTACACATAATATTTATTTTCAGTCATCATCTTCTCGGTCAAGATATTATATGAGAATTTGCCTGATATGATCAAATATTTTTATGTAATTACAAGCTATTGTATTAGAGCGATTTACTCGATGCTCATAAAAAATTTAATGGGTGAACCAAGTAAAGAAGTCAAACCTCTTTATAAGTTATAACACATTGTTGTCTAGATATTTTTGAATTGCTATAAACAAATATGGTTACACCTTCTGTCTCAATTTATATGGTTTGATAGAAAACTTACTTATAGAATTCTTCAATTTTTTTTGAAAAAAAAATTATTTATTTGTAAACTATGTAGAAAGTACTAATATATTGCAATACTAACTAATTTAAAGTAGTAAAAAGAATAAATTATTGTTTAAATCGAAATTCAAATGTGTCACGTAAATTAGGTTAGGATAGAAGAAGCATAACATTATATTAAAAAAAAGGATAATCGTATATAATGACAAACTAATAATATAAAATAAATATAATAGCTATCGTTTGATTTATTTGTGTTCCACATTTAACTGTTTGTCAGTTCCTCTCTCCCTCATATTCTCGCTCGCCACTCTCCCGCTCTCGCTTGTATTTTCAATTATATAAAGCGAGAGAAAATTATATATACACATGCAAATACATATATCTCCGTCTTATACACTTATAATTATACAATAAGGACCCTTTGGTAGGAGGTATTAATCAAAATTGTCGAGGAATTAAAATCTAGTCCAACAAAAATATTGTTTGGTCACTTTATTTAACCCAATCCATGGATTAGTTATACCTCATACAAGGTCTTATTAGCAATCCTTGGATATGACTCCTAAATGACTAAATTATCCTCAATTTTTTTCCTTTTTTTTTTTTTGTAATTAATGTTCTTTTTTATTTATATGAGAATATTTATAAATATTCATTTAAATTCTCCAGATTTGTTTCATATAATTTGATGATTTCACAAAGTAACATTTTTTTCTCCATGTTTGAGTTATCATATTGGGTTGATTTTTTTCATTTTTTTTTAAATGTAGTTCGTCGATTGACCACTTGAACTATTTTTTTTAAAATAAGTTTCGTGTATTTGAACAATTTAAGTAGCCTTAAATTCATGTTAAGTATAAGATATGTTTGACCAACAAAAAAATAGAAATATACTGTGCTATCAAGGATCTCTACAGTGACATATCACATTTCAAAATTAATAATATTTTTCTAATATATATTTTACTATTTGACTTGACTAGTTAAATGAAATATAAAATCTCATAATAACTCAAGGGTATAATAGGAAATAAACTTTTTTTAGAGTTTTAAACCAAACATAAGATTAGGTGGGAAACAATGAACCAAACACTTGATAAAAATTAATACCTGCATTACTAAACCCTGTATTTACTAATCCTTGCATTAATAATCTATGCGTTAGTAATTCCTGCATTATGCATCTTTGTACCAAACAACCCCTAAAAGTACTTCCCTGCCCAAGTTTTTTTTGTCTTTCTCTCTTTCTCATTTTACACAATTCGATTCAATTTTATGTTCCATGCCTCCTTTCTCGTTTTATACAAAATTAAATTGTATATAATCTTTCTATACACTTATAATTATACAATTTGTTTTATATACTTCGTTTTATACAATTCTCTGCCCAAATGTCTTTCTCTTTCTCATTTTATACACTTCGTTTCTATTGTATATGTATAGCGAACTATACATATATATGTTTGCTATGGAGCACAATTATGTGAATTTTGCTATAACATATAAATATGAATTTTATGTTTGCTATGTGAAAAGTCCCTAAAAAATACTTTCTCCTTCCTAATTTATGTGACTATATTTGATCGTAATTTTTTTTTATTTTTTGATTATTTTGAATTGTCAATTATTGTGTTTTATAATATTTTTTACGTAATATATATACATACATATATATATATTTCATTTCTCAAAAGTCAAACAATTTATTTTAAAAAACTTGAAAATTTCATACATAAATTTTTAATTAAATTTAACTATTTGACTTTTGAAAAACGAAAAGATTTGCGTTCGGAAAAAAATGAGGCATTAAAAGTGTGAAGTGGTCACTTTAAAAAAAAAAAAATCATCCATTCTTTTGTCAACATAAAACAGATTATAAATAGGGAAATTAACATGTTTAGTCCCTCAAATATCAATTGATCTTTATTTTGATTATAAGTCCAATTTTGGCGCGAATAAAAAAAGCTGTTCCCGCTACAATTTCGCTCAATCTCTGTTTTTGGCGGCGAAAAAATCCCTTCGTTTTCGCGTCTACTGTAAGATTCCGATCAAAAGCCATGAATTCCAGAGAGCTAACGCTGTTCTCAGCTGCCGCAGTGTTTGGTGCCTTTGCCTCTGCTATGACCATTCGCTTGTTTTTCAACCCGAAAAACCGTTCTGTTACTGGTCCAGATTCGGGAGTTAACGGTTTTCATCAAAGGAAGTCGTCGTCTTCTCGGAATCCATTTGATCCTTCAAAACGAAAAGGGTTTGTGGATTTAACTTTTACCGTTTTTCTTAGATCCTTAGTTAAGTATTTTGCTATGGTTTTGTAATTGTAGGTATTTGTCGTGGGATGATTACTTTATGGCGATTGCATTTTTATCTGCTGAAAGATCAAAGGATCCAAACAGGCAGGTACTACTATAATTTGTGAACCGAACCTATTTTAAGCATTTTCATGAATTTGGAGTTATTTGGATTCGAGTGGATGATTGGAATTACACGCCAACTGTTTGTTAAATTGTTGTATATTTCATGCTTAGTTGTTGTAATTATCGTATTGCGAAAAACTAATGTATACTTCGCTGAGTTCACTTTGTTAATTGACAGATCTATATATTATTAGAAGGATTCTTCCTAAATAGAAAAAAGAAGGAATGAACTATTTTCTAACACACAATAGAAACTACCAGTAGTCTTGAGATGATACACAAACTAAGGACTCTGAATTTAAAAGAAAAGCTACTGATTAGTTTGTCGTATTTATTGAGCCGTTTAGGTGAAACCAAAGTAGTTATCAGTGATTGTTACCTCTTTTAACCTCACATAAAAGGAGTTATCTAATAATTTGTGATGATCGGATTTTTGCCAATGGAATGAATGAAGCTGTTTAAAGACAGTTACATTTGTTCATGCTGCTCTCGTTCATTTGTATGATATTTCCACTTTTTACTGCTATAATGCTACTTTGAGGTTGACTTTCTTGATTGAGGTTTCACAAGCTCCCTTGGGACTAACCATTTTCTGGCTGTTTGGCAGGTTGGAGCATGTTTGGTGAGTCAAAATTATGTAATATTAGGTAAGATATATTTAAAGGAATCAAATATCTGTCTATTGAAAACTGAAAATGTTTCACATCATTAAGGTTCATTGTTCAAATCACATTTGATTAGGAAGAACCACATCAAGTCATCTAATTGTCTGTCGGAGTAGCTCAGAGATAGATGAACTAGTTTCATAAAAAAAAATCATCAAAAGATAGATGAACACATGTTCACATTCACTTAGGACCTCAATATTTGGTTATATTTCACTAATGATACTATTATTAATCATTTCTTGATTTGAGAACTCCGATGGTCCTATCACTTTACCATTATATTGGTTGAGTCATATGATTTCATACTGGTTCCAGAAAAAATGAAATGGAGATGGTTCTCTGAAATAGTAGGGAGGTTTAAAAAGCTTCATTCACTACTTAATACTCATGCAGTGCTTTCGTAGGAACTGCAAACATTTGCAAGACGCCAGTCTTCAGTCCCCTCTTAAGTTGCCCCTCTTAAGTTGCTTTAGTCTTTGCACATTAGTTAGTATTATTTAACATATGCTCTGTATCGTTTATATCACTTGACGTAGAATAGATGTGGCAGCATTGCCACACTTGGGGGTATATTGGTTAATTTCACACTTGAGATTCATATAGGATTTTTGATCTTTGACTCTCTGATTTGTTATCTTTTTCATATGGGTATTTATTATTTGATTTTTTCCCTGTACTACATGAATGTTTGATTAGGCTAATCACATAATTTCTAGAATACAAACATTTGGGCAACATATTTACTGCCAATTGACTATTAGATTCTATCTGATTGATGCTCTACTTTTAGCCAGGCATTGGATACAACGGGTTCCCACGTGGCTGTTCAGATGACAAGCTTCCCTGGGCAAAGGTTGTTTTTGTTCAAGGAGCATATATCTTTATTACTGTCACTGTTATTCTAATTAATTCCTAACATTTCAGAAATCTAAAAATGGGAATCCACTGGAGACAAAGTATCCGTAAGTAATAAGCTTCTCTGAGACATTTTATGTGTAATTTATGTCAGTAGACTACACAATGTTATTTTGTAGGTTGTAATTACCATACCAAACATACTATCTCAATTCAAGAAACAAGTTTCACTCAGTCTACATTTGATGACTCTACCTCATTTCAAGCTTACCAATTCTCTTGCAGTTATGTTTGTCATGCTGAAGTTAATGCCATCCTGAATACAAATCATGCATCTGCTGCAGGACAGGTTAGCTTGGGTCTTGACCTGTGCAGTATCGATCTAATGTCCTGTCACTCCTACTGCGAATTCTTTTTCTCTCTCTCTGAACAGCCTCTTTTCTTATTAAGTAATTGGAAATTATTTTATCTGGCCTGTGTTTTGCCCAGTATTATCTCACAGAATACGCCTTACCCTATTATGCAGAGGCTTTACGTGACAATGTTTCCTTGCAATGAATGCGCAAAGATTATCATTCAGGTAAGTCTGATCCTATTTGACCTCAAAATATCTAAGCATAGCAACATTTTTTACTATGGAAGATTGCTTCTGTTTGGGAGCTTAGGCTTTTTTTTATTTTATAAATTCAGTGTGACACACTAGCAGAAATTATGTGAAGAGAACAAAAAGAATTTGCATGAAGTGGAAAAACTTGCATCAGGATTTTGTGCTCATATTCCCTTAAATCAAAATAAATACAGATATAAGATGGCACGTTTGACACTTATCAATATATAATGTTTAATCATAAAAAGATTAATGAGAATTCTGGAATAAAAATAGCTATGAAAAGAATCTTTGGGTGTTCTCCAGTATATTTTTTTTGACTTCTATGCAGTATGCACTGGGAACTATATTTGTGATTGATTTTGCATCTCTGCATCATGCACCTTCTATTTTTGGTTTTCCACTAATTTATACTTCACAAATATCTGTATTTGCAGTCTGGTGTTTCAGAAGTTATTTATTTTGTGGAGAAGAGATTAGACGGTTCTGACACAGCGTATGTTGCTTCGCACAAACTTCTGTCATTGGCTGGCATTAAGGTAAGTAGATTTAGTGTCAACTCCTCTCCAAGAAATGTTGCTTACCAATGGAAAAAAAAAGAACTTATAATCCTTGGTGAAAAGGTTAGCAGCATGTATCAGTTATTTCAATTTGTGAACTTACTTAAATCCTGATTGTAGGTAAGGAGGCATCAGCCACAGATGAAAGAGATCTCTATCAATTTTGAAGAACTATAGACACTCCTCGACGACGTGCTCTTCTGTAGGCCTTAATGTATCTTATGGATCTCTCTTGGGTTAAAGATGAAAGATGGATGTAAATTAGTAATGCTGCTAAGAGGGTTGAGGACTCGCAACTCTTATACTATGATGGGTGTTCAATTATTGAGATGTGTACCAAATGTTTGTAACTGCTCACTTTAAGATGAAAAGCTGCCTTCACTGGTTAGTGTAAAGCTGATGAGTTAACTTCCCATTAAGCAAGTTTAACAGATGTTTTACTACAATTAAATTAGTTTTATGTCGATAAAAGTGTGGTAATACGTTGATGTGTATCCTATTCATTGGAAGTTTAAAACAGAAAAAACATACTTATTTCGGATACTCTCTGTGATGGCTCTGGTTTTAGCAATAGAGAATTTGCCTGCATTTTGCAGGATTTGGAATCCATTAATCTGCATTTTGCATTTTGCCTGAAACATTAATTTAACACCTTCAGGGATCCAAAATTGCTAGAACTGAGATGGTGACAATATTAAATTAACCTTTTAGTAATACAACATTAACTTAAATCTTTGTCAGTAAGTTGTTGCAATGTAGGACTAGTTCATCCCACATGCTGGGAATAGGAACACTAGGCATTAAAATTGCCGCCAAAATCCCAAATGTGTCAAGCTCACTTTAGGAAGCATAATTTTTCTCCAAAGCAAGGAAATTTTACACGAACATCATGCAACTTCGAGCAAGTTTTACTTTTCTCTATAGCAAGAATTTTTCTCTTTTTGTATTTTCAGTAATCTAATCAGCGTTAAGGGCTTCAAGTTGCCTTCTGAGCTCTTCAAGGTCATCCGCAGGACCAACAGTCTCTGTGAGAGGTGCTTTTGGGTAATCGTCAGCTACTGGAAGCTCATGAACAATACCTTCGGGAAGGACACCTGCAATTAAAACAGAAGTATAGATATCATAAGTATGATAGTTTCAGATGATTTCAGCCATTAGTTCATTCTCTTTCTCCTTTAAATTATAACCTAAAATACGATCCATCACATGAAGTATAGTTGTAGGAAGTAACTGTCACAATGATATCTGGAATATTTCCTTTTCCTAGTTGTCTTAATACAATTCTATGCAACTACTGATCTATTGTCTAATTATTTGTTACAATGCCACAAGTGGGCAACTAGAAGTCATTCTATATTGTGTAGAGAATTATTGAAGTCTTAATTGCTCAGTAAAAGCCAGGGAAATAGACATATACAAACAGTGACTGTTTGACTTCCACCTGTATAAACTAGAAATCCATCCAAAACACAAGGAAGAGAGAAACTGACCTAGTGTGATCTGGCATCATCGCAGAACAAGGAATTACATGCACTTTTTCAGCAAGCTTTATTAATTGGCAAGTATACTCTAAAGCTACACATGGCCTAGAGGGTATGTGTTGTGTTTTCTATGCATCTTATTATACTAGTGCATGACACTTGCAATTTCAGGCAGTTGACATACCTGTCCTAATCAGCAGCAGAACAAACTGTATTTTCCTTTTCCCTTATTTTCCTTCCAACTTCCATTCTCATGACTAGTTCTTTCACCTTCTAACTCTCCAAACTTAGTGTAATTTCATTCTATATCCCCTGCTTCTAAGTTTTAGCATTTTAGATGTCTAGATGAAAAATTATGGATATCATTAAGTTAGTCACATCTTGGAAAAAAGAAACTTTTGTATTGAGCAATATGGGCTTCATTTTTGAGTTATGAACTATGATCCATCCAAGAATTTTAAGTTAGCAGATTACTGTTTTTTTTTTTTTTTTGAAAAATAGCTAGGAGATAACTCGAACAAAAGAAAAATCTGTCTATCAGAGTTGACATTACCTGATTTTTTAACGTCAGAACCATCCACCTCTTCGTCATCTACAACGCTGAAAGATCACAAGGCAACAACAAAATCAATTACTTGAACAACAACAAGATGAATAAATGTTATAAGACACCATACTTAAACTAGAAACTCAAGAAAGTTGCTAAAGTGCTTTATACCAATATGAGGCATGCGAGAAAGTAGTTGTCTCTAAGCTTACCTTGTGTTTTTTGTTTTTAATTTGGATAAATTTTATGAAGATTACCTTATGTTCCATTCATTATCTGCATGAACAGGGTTTTCTGCAGGTGATAATGCTTCTATGTCCGCCTTTGCTTTAGCAGCAGCATCCCTAGTAGGCTTTGCAAGAATGTATTCCTTCTGCAAAGTAGAGATCACCATAAAATGTCAGAACTTCAATTGAATATCAAATAAAATGACCTCACTTGTAGGACCATGGACACTATACCTGTCGTTCCAAACAAGCAGCGTTTGAACATTGTGAGTTTGGCTTCATCTCCATTGTTGGAAAATAATCTTTGAGAGCATTGTACCCCTAGAATAAGCAACAAGAAAGAAACTATAAACATCAAAACTGTTGAGCTACACTTACTTTCTGTCTCACCTTGTCCTCCTTTTATAGGAGGCAAGTTCACTTCTGAACTTGACCAGTTATTTGTTGAGGATGAATAGACAATAAGGAGTTATTAAGAAAGTCCTTCGTACTTCAGAGGCTTGACGGAACTCAAGTCTTTGACTAAAAAAAAGTCCAAGAAAGAACTTAAGAGTGATTAACATTTTTTCACATCTACCCTACAGCCTTAGTGGGGGAGAAGGGGAGAGAGAGAGAGAGAGAGAGATGGCAAGCTTTACCAGATAGCGTGACACCTGTCCGAACTTTAACAAGTACTTCAATGTGTTTTGAACTAAAAGTCCAGCAACAACTCCCTATCAAAGACGGTTCAAATGTTAATTTACCAAATCGAATAATGAATTTGTAATACCGCTTCAATCAAATATAAACAAGATTCTAGTAGTTTTGCTGGAAGAAAAGTTCATATTATTCCTCAAAACAAAGCATAAACATGAGAAAAGCAACCAAATTAGCAGCAAATGTGGCTATAAAGAGAGAGAGAGAGAGAATAATTTTGAAGATGAGAAGAACCAAACTTCAACCACAATTTTCACTGGTTCTTTTTACAATTACAATTGCTTATCATTTAAAAGCCATTCACATGGTGATCTTCAGGCAGAGAACTTAGAATATGTCATGCATAAAATTAATAAGGAGAAAGGGAACAGACAAATAATTGAGGAATTAAGGTTTTTTCATACCATTGTAGTAGGTAGTGATGCAGCACAAACCCCTTCACGCTTTAGGGTTCGTTCATCAATTCCAGATGCTACTACCTAAAACCACAAGTATTCCGTTTCAGCAAATTATTTGGTTTACTTGAAAGCAATCTTAGTTGGAATTTATACAGAAAGCTGAAATTTGGAAGAACAAAGTAGTTCTGCATCATTTTTAGTTATGCCATTTAACTTTTATCAAACTTAAGTTTGTGATTGTTATTGAGGACTCTTTCACAAATCAAGGTCTCACTTCAACTAAAGATTGGTGATTCTTGATTGAAGCCATTAGGGAAAATTTCAATAACAGAACATACCAGAGGAGGCACACATGCAAAGCAGGCAGTTTCACCAGGAATCAGCAATTGTATGTGACCTGACACAGCATCTTCAGATACACCTATCAAATTCCATCAATGTCTAGTTTAATTCAGAGGTTCCTGACGCACATGAAAGACAAAAAATTAACATGAAACTCAGCCAGTTACCAGATTCCATCCATGTTTGGTTTAATTCATTGCAGGCCTGCATTGCGATGAATTACTTAGTGGGTTAATTTACCAAACAAACCAATAACCTAAATCCTAATATCAAGTAAACATGTTTTTATACAGATTAAAGAAATACTAGCGAAAAGAACAAGTTTGGAGATACTTTTGACAGAGGAATTAGGGGACATGAAAACACACTGGCAATTAATTAAAATTTTAGGTAGCAGATATTTGCTCACCTGATTTACCACCATCCTTGCTTCATAATTATCTACACAGCTCAAGACGAGGTCAACCCCACTACCACTCTTAGTTGGCTGGAATGATTTATTTGTAAGACTTGACATAAATGTGTCAAAACCTTCCACGGTTGTTATATTTAACGTGTAGCTCTGCAAAGACAATTCGGTTAAATGAGAATAAGAGGAAGATGGAGAAAACCCTAAGAAATTAAAGGACGCAGAAAAACAGACATATTATAGAGAAAAACTGAAAAAGTGTAGCACATGTCATTGCTGTCATTCACTAGTATCTACAGGAATGGAATGGAAAGAAGAAATAATTACTATAATTTTGTTTATAGCCTGAGCTTGGTTAAGGACTCCAAACAAACTTTCCTTTAAAACAAAAAGCCCTAACTGGCAAACTGAAAACAATCCTACCTCAAGCACAACATCAGGATTTATCTCTGAAAGAGTTTGTACAGCAGCATCTGTCTTTGTCATACCGACCTAGGAGTGACATTAGAATTGTATGGTAAAATGCCAAAGTGATAATTCTTTATAGCTGAAAAAATGGATACTAATTTAACATGTTAGGAAAATATAAAAAATCTTTGGCTCAATAAAACAAACTATCAATATAGAAATGTAATCACTCACTAGCTACTACACATATGCACAAGGGGATATGGAAATAAGAATATTTTCTAGAACACCTGCTCTGGGCGAAAAAATAGCCTATTCATATTAGCTAACTCCACTTTGTCATAATCATACAACAAAAGACGACCGATGCCACACCTTGTCAGCATCTCAGCAGCAACACTGCCAACACCACCTATGCCCTGTCATGAAGAAATTACAAAATTATGAGCATTTAAATATCAAGGACTAGCAGAAGCATTATACAGGAGTCCAAAGTAAAATATAGAGGACTCAAATACATGTTTAAAAGAGTGACGTCTAAATAATTATTCTGACAGCTTGATGGACATACTAAAGATTTTGCAGTTTCTAGGTCTTAACCAGGGCTCTAAGCCCTTTTAGGCACCAATATGCGTCCAGGTAAAATAAATCTTACAGATACCTTAAGTAAGTCCAGGAGCTTAACACTCAGATTGGCAGTCAGTATAGCAGATGTATGATGGAAATAAAAGACAGTTCCCTTTTTGTTGATAAGTCAAAATAAAAGATCTCAAGTGTAAAGCCAAAAAATTTAGACATTATTTTGCATACATCTAAGACCTTGACAGGAAATATTAAATTATATGAATCTCAGGTTCATAGCATTATTGGAAGTCATGACACATGTAAAACAACATTAGAGTACAAATCTTGTTCTATAACATTACAAATACAGAATTTAACACGAGGAAGATAAAATACATACAACAATGGCAACTGAGAACTCTCTTATTCTTTCATAGTTATTCACAATACCCATCCTCTGGAGTGCCATAAGCCTGCTATAGGGATTGCTATCAACAACTTCAGCACTCATGTCCTGCCACCATCACAATCAAGTAATTGGCTAAAGTTCTTAGTTAATTCCAATGAAAATATGGCATGACGACTATATACACTAACCTTGACTTTTGAACGGCGAGTAGTTCCTGACTTCTCAAGAGTAGCAATGTTTTCAGCATGCAAATGCATCTAGAAATACGACCAAAGAGAAGAATATTCAAAAACTCATGACGGGACATGCCAAAAAAAGATTAAAGGTTAATGGCATTTGAAAGATATGTTGATATTTTTAACAAATACTGCAGTAAATTTTTTTTAGAAAAATAATTGACGGTGTTTCTCCTCCTTATTGACGGTAGATCCAAAAGACCAAATTTCCCAGTTATGTTTCTACTTTAAAGTAACCATATTAAATTTTAAGGGACATCGAAAGGCAAATATATCCATTTCACATTAAAATACGAAGAGAACCTGAACAACTTCTATATAGTCAATGACATAAACCAAAGCCTATTTAGCATAAGACATTATTAAGGATATGAATTTGAATACATTTAATAAATACTTTTGAAACTAGTTGTGGTTCTGGATACCGAGAGAATGAAACTGCAATTCATAAAACAATAACTATGCCTCAATTCCGAAAACATGATGTCTAGATGAATCCTCACCAACCATAACTCACCATTTAAATTCATCTTAGGCCAAACAAAGAAGTACTCCATTAGAAATCCTAATTTTTTTACCTATTGAAACTGCAATGCGTAATGCAGATAATTTTAGACAAATCTAAAACAACTTTGACCTAGGCAGATATGATTACCTAAATTCTGAACATAATCAGCATTCAATCAATTGAACCCAAAATGAATTCTTCTACTCGACTGTAACAGATCCAGTTGAATTAGACCTAACATATTAGGAGATTGAAGAATTCGCAACACCATTGAACTTACCTTTTCGATTAGAGCAAGATGAGAAGGATCTGAGATTGATTTCTTGAGAGAATGGAGATCACTCAGCAATTCTTTGAGCGCCACCTCCATGATTCTTACCGATTTGACGACTTCTCTGGAACGTCAATTTGGGTATATTAGTGTAATCTTTGTAGTAATTGTAATAGCTTTTGTCAGTCAAGGTTTTGAAACCATAACTCATAAATCCCAATTAGAAATATGGAATTTCCTTTTATTTTATTTTTTATTATTTCTCTTCTTTGACTTTTTTTTCTTAAAGAAAATAAAGAAACTACACATTCCTCCCTATATGTTTTGACTTGTTAGACATACTTTAAATATTATTATTAGAAGAAAAAGAAAACATTATATTGTAAGTCAAAAATCCACTTATGTTTTTATTTAATTATTTTGTGTAACATTACTTTATAATGCGCAGCTAAATTCTGGGTCATCTAGTTTAAAAATTTAGTAGAAATTTGAGAATAAAATGAAAAAACCAAGAGAAATGCTGTAATAAATAATATACTTGAGAAAAAAATATAAGATATCAAACTTCCTATTCTCAAATATAATAATGTAATATATTTTACCAGAAAAAGTAAACCTTGTGTGCAAAAAATTCTCCAAGAAGAGGGATTAAGTTTTGGTGTAATAAAAAATTCCCATTCGTTTATTGTGCGAAATGAAAACACTGTCACTCTTGCCTTTCCAAAGCCTCTTGCTGTGTGAGTTGCCAAACTACACTGACTGATTCTTTCATGATCAAATCAATTCTGGGTTTAGCAGTTAAAAACACAATCAGCGTGACGCCGAAAAATGGAGAATCCACACTGAGATGGATGATGTGCTGAAGCCCTGGCAATAAAAAGGGCAATGCAAAGTTCAGAAATACAGTTTTCTTTGCTTCCCCCGATGCTGAGTACTGAGTAGTTAAAAGTTAAATCAGCAAGAGCTAAACAGTTGCAAAGAAGACATTTGTAGATGAATACAAACACTCCCCTGAAAATTAGTAGGGGGAAGAAGAACCCTTGCAGGTAAGTACTGCTAAGTAGGAACCAAGAACTTCCAATAAGATCAGAACAACGGATGCATAGACAACTGAATTCAATTTTGGGAAACTGAAGTTTCAATGTTACAAACATGGAGAAAATGACTACGAAAAACTATTAGGATCTGGGAGCCATCTCAAGGTTGGGCAGCCTCCAAGAGTTTTTCATATACTTGTCTAGCTGTCAAATCCTCCACCTGATGCAGCGGAAAAAAAAATCAGTGAGAAGTTGACTTAGAAATAACTATTAGTAATCTGCAGTTTTTAACAAGGATACTTCTCTAGACAAAATGCATCTTGTGCCATAATGGAAGGAACTAATACTATTTTTATGTGTCATCAAAGTGCAAGAATTGTGAATGAAAAGCTTTTCACTGATGAAATTGGTAGAAGTCCTTGCCAGGAAAGAACAAACAAACCACCCAAGCAATTTCCCTTGATTTTTTTTTAACTAATGTCTATGTACTTTGATGTTTCAACTTGTCCCTTCAAAATTGAAAAATTGGCCGGTGTAAGGCCAAGTTGATACAATTGGTACCGGCAGGTATACTCCTCGGCATGTGCTGCTTCTTGTCAGGCAGCTTACCAGGCACTATTCAAAGACAACATAATCTGACAAAGTGGTTCTTGGCAAAGCTTAGAATAGATAGCACTTCCTCAGATTTGGAAAAAGGTAATGCACCGCATGCGTCGATACATAATCACT
This sequence comes from Solanum lycopersicum, assembly GCF_036512215.1. Taxonomy (NCBI): domain Eukaryota; kingdom Viridiplantae; phylum Streptophyta; class Magnoliopsida; order Solanales; family Solanaceae; genus Solanum; species Solanum lycopersicum. Next base: position 58,726,407 of record NC_090802.1, on the reverse strand, counting down.
AGAGTTTATTTATGATTACTAGCCAAGGTCGTACTTCCAACTGTGGAGTGTCCTCTTCCTGCTTTTAGACCAAAATGTGGATGAATACTATCTCGGCTATCTAGCATCACTGGATTTTGATTCTACAAATATTCTTCTGTGAAGCTTCTATTGAATTTGATATTCAGGTTAATATTACACCAAGCCTTAGAACTTAATCTCTATAGCCATAATATACATGCAAAAGATAGCAGGGAAGACGTATGCTCAGTGTCTCACAAGGAACAAGAGAACACATAAGAGTTCGTTTTTAAAATGGTATGTATTGTTGATGTCGAAATTAGCACTAGAGAATATCTACAGGTTATCCAGCCAAAGAGGAAACTGACCAAAATACTTAACAGAGAAAACAGTAGAATTGCGTATGGGGAAAACACACAGCTAAAGTTAGACGTGTCAATTTTGACTTACTACAAGAAGCTTTGATTTGCTATTCCATCCTCTTTGGAGAGTCATCTGAGATAATTTCAGACCCAGTACCTGCGTAAACAAAAAATCTTAGTGGTTCAGCGAATCAACCAGCGAAGTATCTAAATAATGAGCTCAAATATGAAAGTTTTTCCAAGAGGCAAAGGCAAAAATGTTCAGCATACTCGGCCCATGAATTCCAGAAGTTCATTATTAGCTTCCCCACGAGCTGCAGGTGCGGTTACAGTGACCCGAACATCATCTGCATTCACTCCTACAACAATATAAATGTCAAATAAGCGAGACATCAACATCAAGGCCAAAATAGATAAGTTAACAGTACAACCGCTAAATTTTTCAGCTTTTACAATTAGCAGAAGAGTAGGAATTATTATTATTAATCATCTGCAGAATTGTTCAGGTGGACAAATCATTTCCCAACACTGAAGAAATTGAAGCAAATGAGAGTGTCTAACTTCCAAAAATCATTGAAGGATTATTTACTTGTAATTGCTGACCGCTGGGCACGGTCCTCGACTTCTATCGCCACTTGCACAAGGCCACCTTCTAACTGTGATATACATGGTGGTACAGGAGCATCCTTCATAAAACAAGAAAATATTAATTCCTAAAGATATATATGTATCTGGAAGAACATGTATATAATTTGACAAGTAAGAAAAATAAGGAATTTTCTGTGTTCGAATAAAGCATAAGATTTTTTTACATGATCTTACAAACAAGCAAGGGACAGAGAATACAGAAAGATTAACAAGCTAATGCAGAAAAGAAGTGTAAAAAAGCAGACAACAATCATATTTATGGCTTGCTACAAATACAGAAAATATGTAGGCATAACTATATAATGCAGCCAGAAAGTGAATAACAGCAAAATCATTAGGATATAATACCTGTGGATTTGTCTCAGCCGCAATAGTGCTAAGTGCCCCATCAACTACATATATGAAAGAGGCAGTCTCCAGATCTTCTTCTGCCCGATAGCAGACAAACAGGCCACATCCCTTACAGGACATCCGAAACTGTTTCTCCATTTTCCCTTCACCACTATAAAGCAAAAGCAAAAGGTTTCAAAAGAATGTTCCATATTAAATTGTTACTCATATCAGTCATCAATAATAAAGTTCTTTTCCACTGAAGCAAGAGACATGAACTAAAGATCTCTACGTTAACGAGCAGCTGCAAAAGGCCAACCGACAAAGTACATCACAAAGACAGAAAGTAATTAAGTCCACGTTCAGTTCAGTTTTTCCTACTGACATTTGACTGTATTTTACTCACCATCTTTGTGGTTCCCCAATGGTAATAATATTTTGGTCTGCATGTTATCCATGTTCATTCCATATATGTATTCCAGTAATAATTTAGATATACCTATTTTAAACTCTTCTGATGATGTCATTCCACTGTAGGTCAAGTTTATTACTGCAAGGATTACATGAGCTTCATTTTAACTCTTAGAATCTAGCAACGCTTCCCTTACAAACAGAGCAAGGTATTCCATTTTAAACTGAAACACCTTGTAATCTTGACGTGTAATTTCGTACATTCTTCTACAGATGATTGCATATACTTTTAATGGAAGCAACATCAATATACTAAAGTTTACAGGAGCAGAAAGATTACCGCTTTAGAAGAACTTTCCCCGCATCATCTACACTCAGTCTTGCGAGATACTTTTTTTTATCCAATACATATGCCTTGTCGGTTTTCCTTTTTGGCATTTTCTGCAATTGATTATCTACAACCATACTTTAGCAAGGAGAATGCCCTGTAATTGGCAGTAACCCCATAATATATAACAACAACATACCCAGTGTAATCCAACGGGCCACAAGTGGGGTCTGAGCAGGGTAGGATGTATACAGACCTTACCCTTGCCTTTGTGGGATAAAGAGGCGGTTCCCGAAAGACCCTCGGCTCAAATGAGAAGAGAAGAGAAAAATGCCATAATATAGTAAAAGTAACAATAAATCCTCTCTCATTCTTAATATAATCATAAGGAAGTTTTTCTCCATCATGCCAATAACAAGAAAAAAATTATACACCACCTAATCACATCTAATCCGCGCACAAGAAGCAAAAGACGACAAACCATTAGACGTCGAAATTTGAAGAAACGGATAATACTGGAAACTAGAAATTCTCAACGTTCAACGTAGCATGTATCACATTCCATCATATAACCAATTACTAGTTACTACTATAAACATAATGACTCAATAGTTCAGAAGAACTTCTCTAAATCACTTCCAGACCATAGTTGACTCTCCAAACTTTTCAGATTTTAGCATAATTCAACTAGTTCCTTCACACCAATTATCATAAACCTCAACATCCCACCTCATCTCTAGAAGTAAAACTTTCAACAATAAAAAAAATGCGATTTACATAGTACTGTAAACTGAAAATTCAACAAATATAACAAATAACCAACCAAATTAACGCTCATTCGTTTTAAGTACAGTGCGAGTAAATTTGTTTACAGAATAGAGAGAAAAAGGTGAGAGTACGAACCGGAGATGAGGACATGAGAACTGCAGTGCTTGCAGTAATACACGAAGAGATCGGAGTTGGTACCGTCGGTAACTGCGTCTTCGCTAGAGTATGTGTGCGTTGTCCTCTTCGGCATCTTTCCCCTAAAACTCTCGCAAGTACACCGCCGGAGAAGGATGAAGATTTTATTATTTTTTCTCTTTTTTTCGTTCTCTTTCAGCTCGATTGGATATTCCCAGTAAATTCTACTTTTGCCCTTGTCTTTTTCTTATTTGGACAGTTTGCCTCCAACTTCACTGTAAAAACTCAAATGTGACCCCATAATTTTTCGAAATGAAAGATGTTCTCGGATTCTCTATTTTATTTTATTTACTTGTTCATTTTAATAAATTGAGGGATTTTTATTATTTTTCTTCTATACTACTCAAAACATAATTAGTCAAATTGAGAACTTTGCATATAACTTAACAAAGGTTATTTAATAAAAAAAATTTAAAGATTGTGTCACGTCAATATGAATCAAATAATATAAAACAAAAAAAGTAATAGATTATCTTATTGATATTTAATTTTACGTTGTATACAATAATATGAACAAAAATCTTGTGCATTTGCCTAAGAAAGTAATGTAGGTGTGAAATTCTACATTATTAACACAATGTTTCAATTCTCATTATCGTTTTCCTTCTCTTTTTTAATGCGGGACATAATGTGAGAAAAAATATAATGTTAACGAAAATTTGGAGTGCTCAATATTGTATATTTTTATCTACGACAATATTTTAAAAAAAGACATGCGATTTAAACTCTCAAATTTAAGGGCCTCATTTTTAATAATAATAGGCTATGTTATTATTATTTTTAACAAATATTGAATATTATTTGTAGAAAACAGTAACTTTTCATGAAAAATGAAGGAATTATAGAAGAAATTTAACATGTTTAAAGTATATCTCATTAATATAATTTTAAAAGAATTTGATCATATTATCAATTGAAAACTAGAAGAAAATAATTATATAAACATTATCAACAATTTAGGTGTAAGACCCATACATTTTCTTTAAGCCATTAATATATTTGAGTTGCCGCTTTAGATATTAATTCCTCGTACGAACTACCGTTAAATTTTCTAGTACTTTCTAATTTAGATTCAATATTTTTCTATTGTTTTCCCTTTGTTTTCATGTTTCCAGGCCTAGTTACATTAAATTCACAATAGACTATCATTTGATTTTGATTTTTGAGTATTGAAAATGTTAAGAACATTATTTACAATATGCATAGTAACATCAAATGATTTTGAGATTTTTTAAAATGATTAACACTGCTCAATTAGTAACATCATTACATTCCTCATATAACTTTCAAATTTTAAAAAATGATATTTCCTATCCGAACTATTGATTTAATGTGTATTCGTTCACTACCACTTTATAATAAACAACTCGAATTAACATCTTGAGCTTTTTTCATCACTTCAACGTCATCAAGTAATTCATAGTTAAGTAACAATAAAGACTCTTGTAACTGTCGATTTGGGGTGATCACATTGTTACTTTAATACAACAACATAGACAGTATAATCACACAAGTAGAGTTAGGTAGTAAATATGGCGATGTATGATAATAATAATAAAATGAAAACAACAGATAGCAAGATGTAGAATAAGCACAACAACAAATGTAGTAATACAAATTGAATGAACAATGACAAACATCACAACAACAAAAAAAACCAGACTAGTGTCTTTGAAGAGAAATGTCATCTCCGCTTTGAACCAAGAAAATTTTTACGTTAAAATAACAATTAAGATGAAACAGGGTCATGTCAGGAACGGAACTGAGGAACAACTCCCCAATATAGAGCTTTAGACAATCGGTAAAATCACAAATGAAAAAAAAGCAAGATACAATAAACCTTTTTTAGAGCAGCAAAGATACACTAGAGCTTTCCCAAGATACTTTCTTCCCTACATAACCAGTGATTATTGACAACTCAATCAAAAAGGCAGCTAGAATCCGCACATCAATATTTACTAGAAGATTATTGCATTTGAAATCAAGTTATTAAGTGCCCCCGCCTCATCTTCTTCTTCAATTATCAGAAACGAAGCACAAATATAACAGCCATTAGCCCCCATACAAATCATAAACCAGCAATCTCGCCTCTTGTGATGAACCTCATTTCTAGTCCCCTCCTAGAGTAACAAAGGGCAAAAATCGACTCAAAAGAAATCCAGTAGACACCGTGCCTAATGCAGAAGATCTCTACATGCCTATTTCCTTCAGAAGAAAGACCTACCCTGGACCCGGAAACAAGAGAATACCTCCATCCAAGATACATGACACCTCCCTTTTATCTCTTCGGAAGTATTTCCACAAAGATACAAACCATGAACATAAGATAGATAGCATGAAAAGATTACCCCTTGCATCACATAACAATATTTTTTAGAACTTCAAATATAATTTACTTGCAGCATGAAATACATCTATAACAGTTGAAACTTTCGGAGAATATGATTTGCACTAATGTCAATGCAAAGCTCAGGTTGGAAAAAAGAAGAAGTGGATTATGTGTCATTATCATGCAAGATATATAGTCTTCTAAAGAATGGTGAATGCTCTAACGGTGCAATTTGATTCTGATAGCAGTTTCATGGGGAAAAAAAGAAAATCGGTAATTGCAGTGGAAGCTAAGAAATGCTTACAGCTAGCTACCACTCAACCAGCATTACCATAAAAAGGAAGATTGAATACCAACTAGAGCTGAGAACTCGAAGTTGACCAAGTCCCAACAGAAGTCAGACTAAAGCAAAATCCTAGCTGTTTCTCATCAAAGGGAAGGGAAAGCTACTATTATATGTCAAACTGTCGGAAGTGTCAAAGATCCCTTAAACTTTCTTTCATAACTTCTGCATCTTTTTGATGCCATCAAAGGAATCTACTGCTTCATCAAAACCTTCCCTTTTGGAGGTAGATTGACATTATGAACATGTTCTTGGATGGCAATCCACACTATCTAATGTCATTATTTTCCGTTTCATCAGAAGTGGAGGAACAATAGAATGATTCCTTTCCGGGAAGGAGGCAACAAAAAGATAAGACATGGACTATATTGATAAACAGTAAAAAGAGATGACAGCATGGTGAAGAAAACAACGAAAAAGGAAGAAAAAATCAGTTGATGCCTTAGTGATTGATTACAAAATGGCTGGGTGTATTATCCTTCACGAGGAATTGTGAAGATTGGGAAATAAAATGACTGAACATCAAAAAAGATCCAACTCGATAAAATGGAGGTATCAGAAAGATGGAGAGCACTCTGTAAAATCTGGCTATAACTTCATTTACCACTAGGGTGTAGAACAAGCAGCTTCACAATAAATGTTGGGAACTTAAAAGGGCACACCAAGGATATAATTATGATAAAGATGACTTGTAGAACAGACACACGAACAGTGATTACTCCAACTGAGCGGCATGAAAACAAATTAGAAACCTCTAGGACGAGTTATAAGATGAAATTAGGACTGAAAGATTACAATATGGCAGATTGAAGGAAATCTCTAGGAAGAGTTTCAAGATGAAATTAGGACTGAAGGGTGGCAACAGGAAGAAGATTAGAATGTCGGCAGATTGAAGGTCAGAAATGGGCAGAAGATTAGAAATGTAAGCAGATTAAAGATCAGCAATGGGAAAAAGATTATTATGTGGGATCTACATATCGTTAGAGAATGTTGCATCGGAAAGCTCTCTGCATGTCTAGACAGCCTGGTTGATGATAAAGTACGTACTATTGCAGCATTTCTGAAATAATTAGAGATAGATGGAATCTACGGTTTCAAAGGAACTCCGATGACGAGAAAATAGAAGTGCGAATCTTTTGGTTTAGAAACTGGAGAAAATAGTACCAGAGGAAAAAATGAATGAATCCATACAATAGATTGGCAGAAAAGATGGGAAAATTCTCAAACGAAACATGCTATCAGGTTAAACTTCTGAAAGAGGACATATGAAGTGGAAAATTGGCCATGAAAAAACATTTGGAAGACAAGGGCACCGCCAAAACGGCTTCTTTTGAACAAACTGCAGTACTTAGAGCTTGTTTAACACAAAACAATTCACTGATAAGAGGTTTTAATCTCTTACTAAGTGCTATCTTTTGATGAGTCTACAATCAGTCAGTCATCTCCTTTTTCATTGCAGACAAGCAAAACAAGTATAGACTATGTTACTGAATTTCAGAGGATGATGCCAGGAGATATGAAGCAAGAGATTCCTTCATTGGCAAGAAAGAAGCTAGGAAAGAGACATAAAAAATTGGGAAGTCCTTACTGCGATATCTTTGATGTGAAACCAGAAGATTTTGAAATTTCAAATTACGATTCATATTTAGTGCTGAACATGGAGAAGTCAACGTGCACATGAAGATTCAATTAATATGAGAAGTTCCCCGTAACAAGAGAAAACAAATAACTTGACAAGTTAAAGAGAAATCACTTAGGCAAACAAGATTTCAATGTTTAAGGAATGGAGACCAGGGATAAAAAATATTAGGTGATTTTTTCTCATATGGGCTTTGGTGGGCAAAGTTTCAAGTAATTGTGCTGGTAGGAGATACCAGGTACACAGTGAAAGGGCACCATTGTTGTAATTAAAAAAGTACATTGCTGTTTAACAAACATTTGCATACCCTAAAGTATTTTAGTCACCACTAGAAATTCCTGATTTGCTATCTGTCGAAGCCTACTTTGGTGGACTTGAAATTACAAATTACCATTGCCTTATATTACTTATCCTAATAAACCAAACGCAAAGAATAACTCCTAGCAGGGATGATCAAGGATTCTGAATTTTGTAACCTCCGAGGGAATCGACTCAGTTGGCATCCAGAGGATTCATTTGGAAAGAGAAAAGAGAAATATCAGAAAAAGATAACTACGCAGCAAATTCAAAAGCAAGTGAAGTAATGTCTTATCAAGTGCAGTTACCGCGAAAAGCCTTTTGATATCCCCGCAGCCCATTGACATGTTAATACTGGATAATATAGGCACTATCCACAAGTAACAACTTCAAACAGGATTATACATTGAAACACCACTAATAATAGTCAATAGATAGAAAGTGTGTAAAGATAAGAAAGTATGTGTATAGTACACACACCACGCACCAAAAGGTACAGATAAACACACATACCAAAACACTGAAGTTGTTTCATTTGGGATTAAAGGGAAGCAGCAGCACAGGATGAGTATTGTTTTCTGTATTTTCCTTCAAAAAAAGAACACAAAATAACATCTTCTGACACAGAGATTTTGCATCGTCAGCATACAACAAGTCAGCAGTAAATTGCAAACCATAAGCAGGACAGGGAAACTATAGTGATTTGCTTACCAACTATCCTAACCAAATGATGAAATTATGGTCTGAAGAGCACAAAGGATACACCATTGTATCAGCAGATCTCAAATATAATACATATACATCTCACAGAGTTATTACAGAAGTGAATAAGAGTGTAGCTAGTCTCATCAAATTTGCTTTTTAACACATCGAGATCAACAAAGAAACAGAACATCCCCAGCCTATACTCTAGACACGCTAGTCCTTAGAAAGGAGGCATACCTGTCTCCAAAGACCTGCACCTTATGTGCCTTTTCTTCTCATATGGTGCAAAACAAGAGGTGTTCCTTCAAATAGATCCAACAAATAACCTTCTAAGTCCTCTAGAGTATACTTTATGTACTTCCCAGCATTTCTTCCACTCTCTAAATGACCCCCAAATCTTCCTAGAAATGAGCGATATGCAGGAAGCACCTTTTCAGAAATAGAAATCCTGAGTTCTTCGCGCAGTTGAGCATCTGGGACCTTCCAACCAGTCTGGATTCTGTAAATTTCTTCGAAACATGCGTTGAAGTTCTTAAACCTCTCCTTGAGGGCTACCTTTGAAGCATTGCTAGAGCTTCCGCTAAGCCCTTCATCTTTCAAACAAGATAAAACCTTGCTCCATGAAGCTCTAAGATAGCTTGTAGCATGTTGTCGAATCTGACCCTTCCGCTTTCTGACCCACTGATCACCTAAAAGTTTTTGAAGCTCTGAATCTTTCACTTTCTGAACGATGTAATGTACATTATTCATCAAAAATATATAGGGCATTCCACAATCTTCATACATTCTCGACTTTCCCTCCAGATTACCTTCCAAAGACTTGATCAGTAACATCAACCGCCTGGCCAGTGGTGCAACATTCTCCAACTCCAAGTTATCACCATTATCAGCTGCGGAAGAGCCATATTCTGTGTCACTCTCTAACTTCTCTAAAAGTCCATTCAATGTATCACTATAATCAACCAGCAATTTCACATAATTCATAACATAACGAGTCAATGGATGGATTTCACCGCCTTGTGTTGGTTTCTTTGAAATCTCCCGCTCAACAGCATTTTCAAACTCCACAAATGTCCCAATAGCTGCTTCTCCTAGGCCATCTAACACCCCCTTTGCCTCACCACACACCAATTCACCATCTTCATCACTAAAAAGCAGCTCTATGTCAGACAAAACATCTGCCAGGGCATCATGCATATCCAGAATCCTAAATAACTTCTCAGACGACCTTCGCCCTATTGCCACAGCTTCTCCAAAATTCAAGAGCTGCATTACACAGCCCTTTGCAGTTTCCATAAAGCACACTTCTTTAATCAACTCCGAGTCTCCAAAAACCTGGTCACATAAGCTCTTTTCAGCAGATAGAAGAATCCTCACCAGAACTTTTACAGCATAAATCCATTTTTTCATTTTCTCATCCAGCGACTGCCAATCAATCCTGTGGACCTCCTCAATGCTCAGTTTCTCAATGCCAAGAATTGCTAAACACTCGTCAAGCACCTCTCTGCGAACACTAGAGTACACCTGGCAACATTCCTTTTCATATCCAGATTTAATCATACGGTTAGCAATCTCTCTCAGATCAATAATAGCATCCGCATACACCAAATCAAGCGAGAAATCATCCGCTCCAAGGCTCTTCCCTTTGACATGATTGTACCTTGCACTGCTAACATCCTCCTGATCCTCAGACAAAGTACCTGTTTCAAAATCAGGAATCGCAACAGCAGATGAAGAGATAGAACAACGGCGAATAAAAGAGGACTCATGGAGACGGCTAGCATCAAAAGGAACAGTATTTCCAATGAGAACATGACGAAACTCCTCCTCCAAATGAGCCATAGCATGCTGAAGAGCAGCCTCAGCCCGGTCCATTTCGGGCGACAGAACACTCAGATCCTCAGTCTTCCTAATAATCTCGTCAACAGCGTTGAGATATTCAGAGGTGGATTCAGGATCGGCGTTAGGAGGAGAGTCCCATTCAAACACAAGCTTTGCAGCCTCTTCAAACACAAGATCAGTAGAAGAATGATCGGTTCCAGCAAGGGCAGCAGCTGATCTGGCGGATGTAGGAGTTGATGAAGATGAATTGGTGGTCGTGGTCATCATATTAGAAAGCTTAGACAAACGATTATCAAAATTAGACAAAATCATAAGCATATCTTCCGTATCAACATTTGTAGAGGTGTTGAGACTCTTGACGATCTGTTGAGCTGCTGCAAGAACCCTATCTTGTCCTTCAATAGTCGCCGCCATGAACCCTTCTCTCCTTTCTCTCTCTATATCTATATGTATGTATAGAATTGAATTGATAAGATATATATATATATAATTGGGAAGAAGGGTTTTGAGAATTAGGGTTTGGGGAAGAAGAGGAGAGAAGGAAAGAAGGAAGAAATGGGGAATTTTGGGGAAAATCAATTCAAACGTTGATTGTTGCGTTCCATTTCTGCTGCGTGCGGGGCGGGGCGGGTGTTTCGTTAGACGAATTGGGCTATTGCCTTGGTACTTCCAAATTCTATGATGATAAGAAGAAAAAAGAAACGCTCATTCCTCCGTTTATTTTTATTTGTTAAATATTTTTATTTTTATTAGTCAAATTTTTAACAAATTTAAAAAAAAATCGTATCAAACACACTTTTAATTTAGGTACGTCGAATTTTTTACTCATTAGAAATGTTCCTTTTAGTTCCATATTCTCTTCGTCTTGTATTAGTCTTCACTTTTTCCTTTATAATACTCTTTATTATGTTCACTTTTATTTGTTATGTTGTGCTTTTCAAAAATCATTTTAATTAATTTTTAAAGTTAATTAGATTACGTTAATTCGATATTTTAAACAAAAATTTAGATATTTAGTCAGAGTTCTTATAGTTTGACTCTAAAAATAGAAACCATGACAAATAATAATAGACGGAGAGAGTATTCCTTAAGATATTCAAAATAACAAATATAATTTTACTAATTTACTTTTTTAATTTAATTATTTTTTTTTGACCCTTTACAAACTTAAGTGACTTCAAAAATGGATTAATTTTAAAGATAAAATAAATAAGCTATCGTTAATTTTAACTTAAATTTATAAATTAATAAGTAATTTAGAATAATTATTTATAATAATATCAATAATTAATCTGAAATGAAGAAAATATAATAAATATTTTTTTTCATCGAAACAATAAAAAGATTAGTAAGCAAAATATATTTATAAGAGATATTTGAAGGGTCATATTCTATCTTTTCGTCATGGTTGTTCAATTCAATCAATTGGAATTTATCGTTGAGAAGTCAATTACGAAGCCTCTTATATGACTTTCTAACCGAGGAAATATAGTTTAAGACATTAATAAGTAGTCAAATCATATTTTTAAATATATACTTAAATTTATCCTACTAAATAATTAAGATATATTTTTTGCATTATTTTATGCTTTGACATAGTAAATCCTACGAAATTATTTAATTTGTCAACTAAATTATTTAAAATTATAATTTTGAGATTAATATACTTTATTTACGAGATGAAATAAATGGGCAACTTTCACATATAGCAAACAAAAAATTCATATTTGTATGTTATAGCAAACTTTGCATAATTGCGCTCCATAGCAAACATAAAACTGTATAATTTGCTATACATATACAATTGTATAATTCGCTGGCCTAAATTGTATAATTCGTTGGCCTATTTCGTTGCAATTATATAATTTGTTTTGCATACAGTTGAATCAAATTAAAATGTATGTATATTGCATAATTATAAGTGTATAGCAAGAAGATATATGTTTTTCTCGCTTTATACAAAAATAGAAACACAATATATACACTTCTGTTGTATAAAGTTAGAGAAAATTGTATTTCACTGCAATTGTATAATTCACAATTGTATAATTCGTTGGCCTTTTTCTCTGCAATATTTGACGTAAAATGTTTGTAAATGGTATAATTAAGTGTATAACACGAAGATATACATTTTTGCATGTGTATATACAATTTTTTCTCGCTTTATACAAAACAGAAACAAAATTATACACTTCTGTGTATAAAGCAAGAGGCGAGCGAGAACGGAGAGTGGCGAGCGATATTTTTGGGAGAGAGACGCTGGCAAATTTTAGCTAATGTTTGCTATGTAGCACAATTAAATCAAACCCTAGCTATTTTATTTAATTTAGGTTATTAGTTTGCTATTATATACAATTTTCCCATAAATATATACTTTATTTAGTTAAAGGTATAAATTTATGATTTATCAAAACTACTCCTTGGAAGTTAGAGGTATGGTCTAAACTAATTTTGCACAATTTGGTTAGTTTATAATAAGATCATTTTAGTGGATCACAATTAGCGGTTGATTGGCTTATGTGAAATTTTATTCTCTAATTAAGATTCCCATTTGTCCAATACCAATAAAAGTAATTAAAATATAAAATTAATTAGTATGTCATAATCTAGTTGTAATTATTTAATGATCCGAATTATTTTCGTCCACCAAACCGAGTACATATCCATTTGTGAGGTCAAATGATTTTTGGCTGTCCTATACTTTTTAAAAAATATATTTTTAGGATTGGTGTGAGAAATTATAGTAGTTATTAATTGTTTGAAGAATATTAAAGTTATTAATTAAATGTGTCTTAATGACAAATTAAATGGATTTACTAATTACTGTGTAAATATATACTAAGATCACATTTATTTGTACTCAATAAATAATACATGTATTAGTAATTTAAGACTCAATAGTCAATAAAATTGAATGGTTAAAGATTAAACAAAATATTGCTAATATAATTAAAATGTTATTCATTCGAGATTCCATCAAAAATATTACATCGCCGCTCCATCCACCTTTGTCACTAATACAACCATCAATATCGAACATTGTCATCCACCATTATCATTATTACCACCTAGTATACGCTACTGTCATCTTTGACAACACTCACTATCGTCATCAACCGTAACAATCAATTATTACTATCACTAATCATCATTCTCAACTATAAATCAATAACCATCACCACCATCAATAAATTATCACCACTCACTAGTCTATCATTTATAATTGTCTATCACTAGTCAATATCTAGAATCATCACTACTAAAGCGCATAACCAAAAATCATAGAATCCTATTAGATGTTATGAAATTTAGTTCAAAGGAGAACTTGCCTGTGGAATTGTGGAAAAAACTTACCTGCATCGTGTGTTTACATCAAATTAATGCAATTTTTATTATTGTATAATTTTAAATAGAATAAAACGAACAATAAATTTCAACACATGACATGCATATATTGACATGATGTAAACAACCGGTGCGGACAAATTTTAGCCTTGCATATTTATTCATAGTTTTAAGGACTTATTAAATCAAAATCACTTTACTCTTCTAAAACCATATTATTAAATCAAAATCACTTTACTCTTCTAAAACTATATATCTTTTGGAATTCATTATGTCAACAAACCAAACATAGAAAACATTAAAAAGACAGATAAAAGTAGAAAAAAGGCTTTGCATTTCTTTCAATTTCAACAGTACCAAGAAGTGTCTTGTGTACAACAAAAGAGGAATCTACTTGTAAGAAACAACCCAAAATTACAAGAAACTCAAATCTGTAAGAAAACAACCTAAAATTGAAACAAAACTTCACACATGTTAAACTTATTAAGTTCATTAGGGAAGTAAAGGATAAACATAAAGTTCTTAAAGTTAGGGACTTGGGACTTAAACCCTGCTATTTGCTGGCAATGGCAAAACACCATCAAAGAAATCACCAAAGTAACCACGCGGCTCGTGTACTAGCTTTGAGATGATGTCTCTGAGTGTGATTACCCCCTCAAGATTTCCCATGTCATCGACAACATAGATCCTGTGGATCTTCTTTGAGTCGAGCTTCATGATAACGTCTTTAAGGCTGTTACCTCTTCTGCAAGTAACCATGTGGCTTAAGAACGGGGAGTTCTTTTCGTGCTCCCCCTGATACCTTCTAACAGATGTCAGGAAGTTCTTTGCTGTTATAGATCTGCAGAGTTATGACAACCAGTTAGGGAATGAGGATGATTTTATCAACTAATGGTACTTGTAGTTTATGACTGAAATGAAATGATACGCTTGTTTGATCTTTCACAAGATGTGTGATCTGATGAATGTCATAAGACGAGACGTGCTTATCTTGTGATCCGATGAATGTCATAAGACGAGAATGTGAATTATAAGGAAATCCATTTCACATCATTGGTTCAGATTCATAAAAAGAACGACAAAGACAAAACCGAGGACTTAAAACAGATTGTAGGCTTAAGATGAATATATGCAATTTAATACATATTTAGATTTAGTGATTACACTATGTCTAGAGAAGTATGTAGTACTGCTTCCTTTTCACAGGACAGCCTTGAAATTATATTATTAGCTATGTGTGTTTTATTAAGTTACGGTGAAACACGTAAAACTATGAAGGTCGAAGCAACCTGTAGTCCTTGTAAATTTCGGGAGCAATCAGGAGGAACTGAATATCTCTGATGCTTATATTACCAATAGCCTTCCTGCCACCACTTTCGACCACGGGGACTCCTCCAACACCCTTCTGTCTCATCAACTTGAATGCCTGCAGCACTGGTTCATCCTCTTCCACCTGAAAAAAAGAACAAAAATAGAGCAAGGAGATTATAAAATGCACCACTTAGACGTGTTAAAGAAAAACTTGGTAGTAGAGACGTTTATGCATTTTCGAATTAAAAGAAAGCAACAATAATAAGCATCAAAACATAGAATATCATGCAAGTTGCTGGTTAAGTGCCAAGAACATGGATGTTCATTGCATGTTAAAGTAACTCTTTCGGGTGAGATCAAAATCTCTGGTTCATGGAAGATGAGAGGGCTACAATTAACAATAACGATGAGATTTTAAACTATTTGCTTGCAGTCAAACACGTCCAACAAGACAACATAGATTTCATCCTCTACGGGCTATTATTAATGACTGCAGATACCTACTCAAGTGCCAAAGTCCACAAGGCGAACAATAACTATATTTGGAGAGAACCAAACCAGCGGGCAGACTTAATGGCAAATGAAGGTCACAGGCATGAAACAGATTTGCTTGTACGGGAAATGTGATCTCAAGGACATAAGAGTTTTTACTCCTGTCAAGCTAATGTGCTGGATCATAAATCATAATGTACAAAAAGCAAATATCTACTCAAAGCAGAATCAGCAACTCACCGTGTGATAGTTAGTGGATCATCAGCGGTGCAGCAGCCAAAGTAAAGGGCTCAGAAAAGAAGAAAATAAAATGAAACAAAATGGAGAAAATTTGTAAAAGCAAAATGAAAACATATAAATCAGACCATCCATCAGGTAACCATTTGCAGCAAATATGTACCAGGGCTAAGCACTCTAAATTTTTTGGCATACTAACTTCAAGCACTCAGTTTCGTACAACCAAATATATAATGAAGAAGTAGAAACACAAGCAATTTTAAACTTGAACATCTTTCTGCAAAATTGCAATCGAATGAACCCGAGAGATGATAGGATAACAAAATAATTTATATTCATAGATTGTGGAAAAGTTATTTCATAATCTGCAAAGAACAAACCACAAGCTCAACAGAAGAAGCAACAAAACTCAAAAGCTCATACCTGAATGATGCTACTTGGCTTCATTAAAGGAAGACCAAGTTCATACAATTTCTTAGAACCCCAGCTCTCGAACCAATGGAGACCAGCACATTCTTCTAGCATGTGTATAACAGCAGGTTGAGTTATGATGTTATCAATCTTATATTCCCCTAAATCAACCACAGGGACACTCTTCATCTTGTATTTAGATAACAAGAGAAGCATTGTCAGAAAGGAGTTCGATTTCTGCAAAGCCAGAAATGGAGCCCAGCGGAATGAACCTGAAATGTCCCGAACCTAAGTAATCACATGTTAGTCAGCACATTTGCCCAAATAGACTTGTAAAACGAAAATCAGTAGATGGTTATGGAAAAATAACTAGTTGACTATAGAGAATAACCTTTGTGTTCTTGTAGAGATCTGACGAAGTTAATGTCTCAAAAAAGTTACCAGAAGTTGCTGTTGGAGATTCAGGATGCAAACTTCTGAATCTCGGAGAAGCGACTCCATTAACAGCTGCAGCCAAAGCAGGGCTGAGAGTATCATCTGCTCCATTCATTACCGAATCAAAAGCAGAGGTGCCCTCCATCTTTTCCGACTGTGAAGTATGTCACAAACTGTTTTGAGCATCTTGATAAGAAAAGTATGTAAAACAAGAATACCAACGTCTTTGTAAGAGTAGACTTCTCTGATGGACACTCAACTAATAGTTATTATCTCATAAAGTCACTTTCTTTGAAGAAAATTGGAATAAGAAGAAATGTGACTTCCTAATATAATAACTATTAGTTGAGACCATCCAAGAAATCAACCAGTCATTGCAACAATTTACTAGACCTTGATCCATTTGAAAACTTGTTTTAACCTTTCTCAACTTTTAAAGGCAACACATGTTCATCAATTTCATAGTTGTGAATGAGATAAAACACATGAGATTGTCGGAGAATTGAGGAAAACACCAACCAACTTGTCCCAGAAAGAGACGTCACATGTTTAACTATGACTATGTATAGGTGCATACCTGATGGAGGATCCACACGACAATGCCGGCGAATTCCACTATGCCAATATATCTATCAATCCAAGTAGCATCTTCAGGGGCATCAACATCCACAACAGGTGCACTTAGTATTTTGTGCTGTGATAGTAACTTAACAGCTTCGGCCAAAGTTGCATCAGAATTTATCTCAATAACTGCAGAGAAGAATAACAATCATTGACATCAATCGGACAATGGTAGTACCAGAAGAGCAATTTTAACCATAATCACACTACAAAAAGAATGTCTGCTAAGCCAGCTTTTCACTTGCAGAGAATAAAGCACCCAAATGAAACGCCATGAGAAGGTTACCAACTTAGGCTGCTTACAAAGAATTTCAGTGTGTAGAAAATTTCTCTAGTTTTTAAGATTCAGTTTCTACTCAAATAGATTTCTGTTACTATCTATTGTCGCTTGGACTTTAATTATAGCACTCTTTTGGTGTAGTTATTGTTCCTTTTTCCAAAGTGTTATCATGTTTACTATAGTAATTTGCCATGATCCCTTCACTTCAGTTATTTCGTTTTTTGTTTGGCTGTAATATGCTTTGTCTTGAGCCAAGCGTCTATCAGAAACAACCTCGCGGTTACACCGTGTATGTTGTAGTTTCTACTCAAATAAACAATACTTAACCAACCAAAATGATCTACTAAACCTCCTTTCAACTTTTTTCTTGGATAAACGAACCATGGTATTCAGGTCAGCTTACAGACTACTTTTCCCGGGCATATGTTATCTCCCACCAGCACAAGGTGGTCGCGAGTAACTTTGTCCACCAACCCCACCACCACGCACACACAGACGCACGCAGGGGTGACATAAAAAGGCAACAAAAACAAATCATGATTCTTGACTCTGATAAAAGAATCTCCGGCTACCATCATTCTGATGATTTAATTAGTAAAACATCCAACAATTCCCTTCTTTTAATAAAACCTGATTAATCTAAACAAGCCACAAATCAAATAAGTTCCTACAACTAAGACTAATTAAAACATTAAATCCACCCCATCACCCAACGTAAAGATCATTTCTGTTATGTATTACAAATCAAACCCTTGACACCCTTTATTCAAGTGATCAAGAAAATCATTTTTTCCACACCAAATCAAGAATCTCTTATACAAAATACCAAAAAAACACCTAAAGATCATATCTTTGTGTGTTATTAATCACACCCACAAGCTAGAAATCAGAATTATCAACCTCTAATCAAACATAATTAATGTTTTTCTAACCTTGATTAGAAGGAGCAGGAGGGAAATCAGAAACAGGAATGTTTTCAAAACATGCGTTGAGCTTTTCAGTAGGACTAAGCTGTGGTTCTTGTATATCCCATAGATCTTCTACTTGCATACCAACTTTTGCTTCTGGGCTTCTTGGTGTTTGACATCCTTCCTCCATCACCATTTTTTTTTCTTCTCTGTGGTTATTACAGAGTGATTGACAAATAAATCAAGAATTTGTTGCTTTTTAAGAAAGTGTAGTGATCCAATAATTACACTAATATATTTGTCAATTATTCCGGTATTAGTACTACCAATAACAATTTCAGTAATCAAATAAAAAAAATTAACAAAAAGATACACGTAGATTATGATATGGTAGTCCCGATCAATATGTCCACCTGTACTGTTCGGTTCGCTTTTATTTGTCATATTATATTTTTTGAAAGTTAATTTAATTAATTTTTAAAATTAAATTTGATTATATTAAATTCAATTTAATAAAATAATATATTTTAAAATATTAATTAAAATTCTTATAATTTAATTATAAAAATAGAAATTATGACAAATGATAGCGGATAGAGAAAATAAAATTGTGCCATAAATATACTTTTATTTTATTTATATTTTATATCAAGTGAATTATTGAGATTTTTCATAACTCGAAATAAATAACATATTCAATTAGCTATATTATTTTTTTATATAAATCCTTTAATGAAATTTTTTAATTACTTTATATTTAAAAATAAATTTATAAATTAAAAAAAACAATTAAAAATAACTTATAATTAATAATGAACTTATGATAACGTTTTCTTTAACGAGTTATGATCAAGTTTGATCGGAAATAAAGGTTTAAATAATTGAAAAAACTTTACACTAGAAAAAGTGAAATATCTTATAAGTTCTTGTAATTATAAAAAGGTATTTATTATCAGTATAAATATAAAATAAGACTTGCTAATTGATATCATTTATATTTTAGTCAAGACTCATTTGGTAATTTATTTATTCGGAAAATTAATATATTAATTAATAATATTTTAGTTTTAGTGAGAAATGAAATAGATGTTTATTAGGAAGGAAGATATAGATGAGAAGTAGAACGGTAAAAGTGGATGATTGGGGTAGAGCTCTATTCTTATCCATTAAAAAAATGATTAATTAGTATTTGTTTGTTTCAGAATTTACTAAAAACCATTAAAATAAGCAAAGCCTAACACTTATCCGGTTTTGCAGAAGGGCCACTTTTTATAAACAAATAAATCAGGGGGCGTTACGTGGACAATGCAACGCTTTCATAATCAATTATGACACCTCATATGTATTTCTGAATTATATTTCAAAATTATCATAAATAATAGGGTAACTTTCACTATAGCAAATAAAAAATTTATATTTGTATGCTATAACAAACTTTGCATAATTGCGCTCCATAGCAAACATAAAACTGTATAATTTGCTATACATATACAATTGTATAATTCGCTGGTCTAAATTGTATAACTCGCTGGCCTATTTCACTATGTCATAAATAATACATATAAATGCTATATGTCATAAAAATTAATGTTTCTGTCGTTTAAAAATTAAAGCATATATGTTCTTCACTCTAATAGAAGACTAATAGGAACACATGACGCAATTTTATTTGTCGATTCGATATTAAAAAAGGTCGAATCGATGGATAAAATTATAATACGTATATATATGTAAGTACAAAGGGTATAAGTGTTCTAGTTTTTGAACGGTAGGTTGACCAATATGTCAAAAGTATAATGAAGAATAGATCTGCATATCATTTGCAATAAATAGTTTGGGGGTAAAAAAACAACTTAAGTTAACATTAAATATTTATCGAAACACTCTTTTTATTCATTTCATATGAGTTACTTTAATTTGATACTTATATAGTTTATAAGATAAAAGATTTTTTTAAAAAAATATATATAATTTAAAATAAGTTATAGAGCTTCATTATCTGCTGAAGAATCTTGTGAGTATTAGTATAAACGATCCTTCCCTCGCGTTCGGCTATAGCAAGAGCCCCCGAATCTAGAGTTGCTTGTCGTTTCAACCCAGTTCCAACAAGGCATTACTCGGAGCGAGAAAGAGGAATTACTTGACGTTGCATGATATTTGTGTCATTATAAATCACTTCAATAAATATAAAAATAAACATTTTAAAGTTAATATATATATTTTTCACACTACTAACGGTCTTTAGACTCTCAATTTTATTTTATTTTTACAAGAAAAATAGTTAAGGGGAGAAAACAATATACATGAAGGAGGTGATTAGGAAATCAAATTGGTCCTAATAAAATGTTATTTTAACACTTTATATTATAATTTATTTATAAATTATACACATAAATTGTAAATTAATTGAAGATAAGCACGCGTCATGGTTAGGTCAACTCAAGTGTACCTATCAATGGGGATGGCTGCTCCATATATATATATATATATATATATAAATATCTTCATTCTTTAGACCCTACAAAACTATGATTAGTCAAAAAAACAATTATTTTGATTTGGCATTTTATCAGTTTTTTTTTATATATAGTTAATAAATAATAATACTTAATGGAGGATAAGGAACAACTAAAAAAATAATTGAGCACAAACTAACAAATTTAAACTCATTATTTCGAAGATTGAGGGTGTATTTAGTACGAAGAACGTATATAAAATACAAAAAATACTTCTTTTTTAATATTTAATATAGATGAGAATATTGAAAATGAGTTGCTTAGGTGTGTTGTTTTGGAGGATGAAAAAGAAAAAACACAATTAATATAATATATTATTTGTAGCATTTAGTTTTATTTTTATTTTTGCTAAAGATTATTAATTTTCTTATATCTTTTATAGATAATTTTCTTATTTTAATAAAATGTATCTTCCTAGCTATCGAAAGCACCCTTAATTATGACATCTTAACCAACTAAATTGCGTGTGCACTAATATTCTTTCAGTTCAATCGTCAATAACGTCGTCTAAAATAGAAATTCTAGGCATTAAAGATATTTCTGACGAGCAATTCAACAAAATATATGAAATATTCATTTTAAATAGATGTGTGAGATAAGAATAATAATTTTATAATATTTTTATTTTATATTTAATTTGAAATTATTTTATTTCCCAATAAAAAAATATTTAAATTACTTCCTCCCCTTTAATAGCTGCCTGAATATTAGTACTATCTCAATATTAAAATGTATTCCAACAATATGTTAACCCCACCCTCTAGATGCACATGTTACTATTAAAATTAAATTTATGTTTATCAGTCTATTAACCATTGGTCAATCACTCCTATTAATCATACCATTTTGCATATTGAAATTATAAAATATACAGCAAAGATGAAAGCTAAATAATATAATACCTTTTTTTAATAGAAGGTTAGGGAAATTGGATAATACATTAAAAAGAAGGAAAATTTACTAACATACTCAGTCGGTCAATTAATTTATTAAAATGAACTTAATATAATATATACCAGCGTGTATATATATAATATATATTTTGTATATATTTATAAATTAGTTAGCTGAAGTATTTAAAATTGTAATTATTCATTCGAAACATCGGATAATTCTTAAGAAATTTAACTTCTTGTTGAAACGGGCCAGTATTAGCTCCCGTTGGAAATTGCTCCAGTAATATCCAATGGGCTTTTGGATTTAAGCCGAATGTCCACCTAAAATTTCATGCTTTAAAAAAGAGTAACTTTCACGTATAGCCATTTAAAATAGCCTAATTATTCTCCATAACTATAGTTTGATACTTATCATTCGTAACTACATGTTATAAGGAGGAGAGAGACGAACGATACTGGGAGAGAGAGAGGAGAGAAGCAAGTGAGAGAGGGAAAAGAGTGGGAGAGAGGTGAATTGTATATGTATATCGATTAGATAATTGTATAGTATACATATGTATTTGTATATATGGCAAGCGAGATTGGGAGAGAGAGAAGAGAGGCGAGCGAGATTAGGAGAGGGAGGAGAGACGCAAGCCAGAGAGTGGGGAGAGGTGAATTGTATAATTGCATATTATACAAATGTATTTATATATATTCTGACAAATTATACATATACAAACATGACTAATCACACAAACTCGAAGTTAGCCCACGTAATTAATGTATAATATTAGTCGCGAATGGTAATTATAATAAATTGTAGCTATAATGAATAATTAAGTAATATAAGTTTGTTTAGCATCGTAATTTTCACTTTAAAAAGGTGAAATTTTATAATTGACATATATAAGATTAATTTATCGAAATTCCACTACTTCATGACGTAATTACTTAAACATATGTTAATTTGCAATATTACAAATCTCATCAGATTTTGGCGCATCAAAATTATGTGTAATTTGTTCTACATATATTATATCCAAGTGGATGCACACGTATGTAAGACACACAAACAAACCTCACTCGTGTATCTAGTATCCCAAATGCACGTGAATCACATCAGATAATGTGATTCACATGTATATAGGCTTCCTAGATAAATCATGCTCACTTCTCTCCCTATTTGATTGTATTTGATAGCAAAAAAATGTGTATATAAAGCATATTTAATGTAATTTTTTTATAAAATTATTAATCAGTGAGATAAAATATATTTTAAACTAAAATAAAATTAGTGAAAATACTAGTTTTTCCTTCTAAGAAAGCATCTTTCAAAAAATATTTTTTTCAATACAGTAATGCTAGATTAATAGATGATAAAATGTATTTCAAACTAAAATAAAATTAGTGAAATACTAATTTTTCTTTCTAAGAAAGCATCTTTCAAAAAATATTTTTTTTAATATAATAATGCTAGATTAATAGCTTAGTCCAACAGTATTATTGTTTGTAGTGATAAAAGATTAGACACGTGATAGATAATATATATAATGTGTTCCATCACAAGAGACAATGATTTTCCGGTTTAAGTCGGCATCAAGATAATTCAGCGCTAGCTGTTATTTTTTCTAAAGGTCGTATTCGATATTTAATAATTTTTTTTGTCTCATTATATGTGTCTTTTTTTATATAATTAATTAATTTATAATATTTGTCATTTTAATAAAATCAATGCATAAATAATTACCTTAGTTTTTCTTTTATTCTGTGAGTTATCAGTCTAAAAAAATATATACATTTGATCAATTTAAAAAAGTTAAGTAAACGATTCATGTTCATTGAATAAATTAATTAATCAAAATAAATTAATCTGACTGAAAATGTGACTTTCAAAAAAACTAAATAAAAAGGTAGAGTTATATCATTTTTTAATACGAATATAAAGTAAAATTATGACATGAAATTGAACCAAAAAAAAGTTATTTTATAGTCCAATTATATTTCAATAAATATCTTGGAAAAAAACCTAGAAAATTACATATAACGAAAAACATGACCAAATTGGATATACGTGAAAAGAAAATTGGGTCGACATGATAAGCTTTGAAATTTGATTAAATTAGCCACCGTCCATATTCACATGATTTGGCTTACCTATGTTGCTTTCATCATAAAATTGGTGACTCAATTTTATGATAAGCTTTTCTACGAATTATTTATTTAATTAATTGGTGGTCCTTTAAATAGCTCTTTAATTAATATTTTCTCAAGCATCATGACACTTCAGAGGTGACGTTTGTGAGATATTTTTGCCTAACTCATAGTGAAAGTGAAAATAAAATAAAAATTGGTAAGGCAATGGATTTCATTAGTTTCAACCAACTATTAATTGAAGCACGAAACGATGAGATTTCATGGAAAAAACGGAAAGACATAATATATAAATATGTTTTTTAATTTGATTTCAAATTATATTTATGCTCTTTGATTTTGGAGTTGCATAAATAGACACTTAAACTTGTATAAAGTTGAAAAAATACACACACATATTCTACATGTCATCCTACATGTCACTTTTTGTCCTATGTGGTGTTTTACGTGTATTGTGCCATGTAGGATTCATGTGTTTATTTATTTAAAAGTTGAATAGTTAAAGTGTCTGTTTGTACATTATAAAAGTTGAATGTCAAAGTTAAAATCTGAAGTCCAGTTTAGGGTCCAATAGTGTTTATGCCAAATGGAAAACAGTCCAAATTATTCATTTCGTTTTCTAATTATTGACATCTGTAAAAATATTTTCTAGCTATTTGTCTAACTAATTAAACTTGATGCACCTTCGATTTGTATTGGAACATGTTGCTCTTAAATAGAGAGAATTGTTTAAAACAACCTAAACTTGACGATAATTTATGGATTTATTTAACTCATGTTGTACAACTGAAGGTGTATTTAAATTTAGTTAGTAAAATAAAAAGGTACTTTTAAGACTATATCAATAATAATTTAAGAATAGAACTAATAATTATATTTACGTTTAATTTAAAGATATTTTAAACACTCATATAAGATGTGATTATATAGGAAGGAAGCAAAATAATGTGATATTTATAATATAAATTATTTATAAAAGTCTTCCAATAATATATATGTTAACCTTCACGTTTTCTGTTATTCTTCTGAGTGTCACATTTTCTGTTAATTCTGTTACTTTGCACATAGTTAGTTAGGAATATATTCTGTTAGTAAATGAGCTGTAATTGTGAGTGGAAGATTAGTGTTAGTTAGGATTTCAATATTGAAAACAGAATCTGTATTTTGTATATAAAGGAATAGGTGCAAGATCTGTGAATAATGAGAAATAAGATCTTCTTTTCTTCTTCTTCAATTCAGCTTGTTCTTAGGAGCTTCAATGGAGTTTTTCCAAGTTCCTTACTAGAATTTTTCATGGTATCAGAGCAGGTTATACTAGTAATCTAGTTAGATAAAGAAGAAGTAGATCAGAATAGTGTAAATTTGTGAAGAAGATAGCAATGGCAGTAGGAAGAATTGATCCAAATAATCCTCTTTACATAGGTCCATCGGATGCTTCAAATGCAGTTCTGATTCCTGTCAAACTCACAGGACCTGAAAATTATGGAATATGGAGTAGATCAATGAGAATTGCTTTGACAGGGAAGAGAAAAATTGGATTTGTTACAGGAGCTTGCAGTAGATCTTTGTATCGAGATGAGTTACATGAGCAGTGGGAAACATGCAATGCAATTGTATTGTCATGGTTGATGAATTCAGTTAGTGAAGACCTTCTAAGTGGAATAGTGTATGCTACCAGTGCTTATACAGTTTGGCAAGACTTGAAAGAGAGGTTCGACAAAGTCAATCGAATGAGAATCTATCAGCTACACAGAGAAATCAACACAATCTCACAAGGTACTGATTCTGTTTCATCTTATTATACTAAGCTGAAGAACTTGTGGGGGGAATTTGATGCACTTGTACCATCTCCTAGCTGTGCATGTCCAAAATCCAAAGAATATGCAGATCATCTGTATCAGCTTAGACTAATTCAGTTTCTTAGTGGTTTGAATGAGTCGTATGAACAGGCTAAGAGGCAGATTCTATTAAAAGGTGTTACTCCTACTATTAATCAAGCATATGTCATGATTATAGAGGATGAGCTACAACAACAAACAGCTTGTGTAGCTATTGCTAACAAGGTACCTGATGTATTAGCTATGAATGTTAATAGAGGAAACAATTACAATCAAGGAAATCGGAATCATAAGGGAAGAAGATGTGAACATTGTCAGTACATTGGGCACACTAAGGAGAACTGTTACAGATTAATTGGCTATCCACCTGATTGGAAACACAGAAAGAAATCTGGTTTCAGTAATTCAAGGTCAGGTCAAATGCATTCTTCATCTGGAGGAAATAGCTACAACTATGCTGGAGAGGCTAACAATATATCCAAAGAGAATTCTGGAGAAACTTCTTCTAATCATCATGAAGTGAACAATGCTTTTGTTGCTAGAGGACATGCATTCACTGATGGGGAATATAAACAAATAATGGACATGTTAGGGAAAGATAAGAAGGAAATGAAGCAGGCTAACATGACAGGTATGGCAAATTGTTTTTCAACTAATGTTGCCTCTCATTGTTGGATAGTAGACTCTGGTGCCTTTCATCATATTACAACAAATGAACATTTGCTAAGAAATAGTAAATGTACAGCTAATTCTCATCAAGACAAGGTGAACTTACCTACAGGTGATAAGGCCTCTATAACACACATAGGAGAAACATGTTTGTTTAACGATAAAGTGATCAAAGATGTATTGTGTGTACCTGATTTTAAGTTCAACCTATTGTCTGTATCACAGTTAACCAGGGAAGTGTCTTGTTTTGTTTCCTTTTACCCTGAATTCTGTATATTTCAGGATCTTTACAGTGGCAGGGTGAAGGGGATTGGTAGGGAAGAAGGAAGCCTGTACATATTCAGAAATGGTTCTGGCAGGAAAGGCAAATGTGAAACTCAAAATCCTCAGAAAATTGTTGCAGAGGTATCATTACAAGATTGTGAATTGTGGCATAGAAGGCTTGGTCATCCTTCAAATCAAGTACTGCATAGTCTAGAACTATTACATAACAATAAAGACACTGATTCACTTACTAATTGCTCAGTCTGTCCACTAGCTAAGCAAACTAGATTGTCATTTCCTATCAGTGCATCAAAGACCTCTAAGTGTTTTGAACTTGTACACATGGATCTTTGGGGACCATACAAAGTTTCCATATTTGATAAGAAATACTATTTTCTTACTATTGTTGATGATTGCAGCAGATATACTTGGGTTCATTTGTTACAGCTTAAATCTGAAACCATAGTAGCTATAAAGAATTTCTTTATATTGATAAAGAATCAGTTTGGGCACATCATCAAGATAGTAAGGTCAGACAATGGAACAGAGTTTTTCAACTCTCAATGCAAAGAGTTGTTTATAAGCCTTGGCATTACACATCAAAGCAGTTGTCCTCACACACCACAGCAAAATGGTGTAGTGGAGAGGAAGCATAGACACATATTGAATGTAGCTAGAGCCATCAGATTTCAATCTAGCATGCCACTTAAATTCTGGGGAATTTGTGTTCAAGCAGCTGTTTATTTGATTAACAGACTACCATTATCAGTTCTTCATAACAAAAGTCCATATGAAATATTATTCTCTAAGCCTCCTAATATCATCCATTTGAGAGTCATAGACTGTCTTGGGTATGCTTCTGTTATTCCTAGAAATGACAAGTTCTTAGAAAGAGCAAAATCTGTGATCTATGATAGGATATTCAGAAACTCAGAAGAGTTATTTGTTGATGGATTTACAGACTAAGAAGTTCCAAGTCAATAGAGATGTTGTATTTCAAGAACACATCTTTCCTTTTGCCACTTCAAAACTTTCACAGACACTTGTTAGTGACTTATTACCTGACAACTTTGAAGAAGCTAATGATTCAGAAAGTACAGCCACTGAGGATTATGTACATGCAGACACACAGATTTCCACTAGCTTGAATGATGTTTCTAGTGAGATGTTGCATGTTCACAATGAAGAGATGTTAAGTCAAGAGTCAGCTATTGATACAGTAGAACCACTACCTCTAGTTTCTACTAGAAAATCATCCAGACATACCAAACCTCCTATATGGATGAAAGATTATATGGCTCATAATGTTGGACATAATAGTAAATATCCTCTGGCAAACCATCTTAGCTGTAATCATGTGTCATCAAAATATCATAGCTATCTGGCAAAATTTTCAGAATCAGTGGAACCTCAAACATTTGGTCAAGCTAGCAAAGATTCAAGATGGATTGAGGCCATGAAATTAGAAATTAAAGCTCTTGAAGATAACAAGACATGGTTGGTGGTTGACTTACCTCTAGGTAAACATACTGTTGGTTCTAAATGGATTTACAAAATCAAATACAAGGCTCATGGAAACATAGAAAGGTTTAAAGCTAGACTTGTAGCCAAGGGTTATAGTCAACAAGAAGGTTTTGATTATCATGATACATTCTCACCAGTTGCAAAAATGGTAACTGTTAGAAGTGTTATTGCAGTAGCTGTTTCTAAAGGATGGTTCCTTTATCAAATGGATGTGTACAATGCATTTTTACAAGGAGATTTGGATGAGGAAGTGTATATGGAAATGCCTGAAGGTTTCAGATCTCAAGGGTCAACCAAAGTTTGTAAATTGCTTAAATCCTTATATGGACTCAAGCAAGCCTCTAGACAATGGAATATCAAATTGACAAACACCTTAGTATCTGCAGGCTTCATTCAAAGTTCCCATGATTATTCATTGTTCACCTTGAAGAAGCCAGAGGGGATGGTTATTGTCTTGATCTATGTTGATGATTTACTCATTACTGGTGATAATGAGTTATTAATCAGAGAAGCAAAAGAAGTATTGCATCAGAAGTTTAAGCTCAAAGATTTAGGAGAACTCAAATATTTCTTGGGAATTGAGGTGTTAAGGTCAAAAACAGGTGTTATCTTGAATCAAAGGAAATACATATTAGAGCTTATTTCTGACACATGACTGGGTGGTGCAAAACCTGTAAACACACCATTAGAAACCAACTTGAGGTTGACATCAATAGAATTGGATCAGACTACTGGACTACAAGGAGATGAGGTACTAACAGATAATTCAGCCTATCAAAGATTAGTGGGAAAATTAATGTATGCTACCATTACAAGACCTAACATTAGCTATGCAGTGCAAACATTAAGTCAGTTTATGCAACATCCAAAAAGGTCTCATTGGGAAGCATCTATCAGAGTGGTAAGATACTTGAAAGGAACAGTTGGTCAGGGCATATGGCTAAAGGCTCAGCCAGCCACAACATTAACATGTTGGTGTGATTCAGACTGGGCTGCCTGTCCTAATACTAGGAGGTCAGTAACAGGCTATATAGTAAAATTTGGAGATTCTTTAGTGTCTTGGAAGTCCAAGAAACAACAGACAGTGTCTAGAAGTTCAGCTGAAGCTGAGTACAGAAGTATGGCTTCAGCAGTAGCAGAAGTGACATGGTTGACAGGGTTGTTCAATGAGCTCAATGTGTTCATTCAAAAGCCAATCAAAATATGGAGTGATAGCAAATCTGCTATTCAGTTAGCTGCAAATCCTGTGTTCCATGAAAGAACCAAGCATAACGAGATAGATTGTCATTTTATTAGAGATAAAGTTAAGACTGGATTAATTCAAACAGAGTATGTACACACTCATCAACAAGTTACTGATCTATTAACCAAAGGATTAAGTCAGGCTCAGCATCTTCATCTGTTAGGCAAGCTAGGAGTGCTTAACGTATTGCACCCTTCAGCTTGAGGGGGAGTGTTAACCTTCACGTTTTCTGTTATTCTTCTGAGTGTCACATTTTCTGTTAATTCTGTTACTTTGCACATAGTTAGTTAGGAATATATTCTGTTAGTAAATGAGCTGTAATTGTGAGTGGAAGATTAGAGTTAGTTAGGATTTCAATATTGAAAACAGAATCTGTATTTTGTATATAAAGGAATAGGTGCAAGATCTGTGAATAATGAGAAATAAGATCTTCTTTTCTTCTTCTTCAATTCAGCTTGTTCTTAGGAGCTTCAATGGAGTTTTTCCAAGTTCCTTACTAGAATTTTTCAATATACATACAAAATCGGTAGGATACAATGTAAAGAATTTTCGTCAAGGAGCACGAGCTTAGTTAATTGGATTGTGTTGCTTGATGTTTCGATATATCGAAAAAATATTGAATTTATATATTCATGATAAAATATTTATAAATTATAAATGACGATAAACAAAATTTAGAAATAGAAAATAACTAACGATTGATATAGAGATAAGGATCATTCTATTTCGCTTAGGCTATGATCAAATTAGACCTTAGTATGAAATGAGGACTGGCTCATTTTGTTACCCTTGTTGACCAAATAATGTCTCACTAAGATTGAGGACCTCAAGTCCTCAATGGATCTAAAACATTAGATTAGTTCAAAATATCTATCGCCTAAAGTCCTTAATTCAAAGTTGGAAATAATTTTTTGTATTTAAGTTCAATGCATCTATATTTTTATTATTCAATCCGTTCACATGCATTTTTTGTCAATTTCTACTTCTCGAGAGTATATTACTTGGATTCTGATTAATATTTTAAAATATTTTTCATTATATTAATATTAAAAAACTTGTAATTTATAATTTTTATAAATTAATTTTCGTAAATTGAATTTAAGATCAGTGTTTTAGTTTAGAGCTCGTGATTTTTGTCTGTCACATGGTATTGAGTCTTCACATTTAGCATATGAAAAGAGACCCTCTTAACTCATTGCATTATAAGTGATGAAACAGTACCCAACACCTTTCACTTTCTCTCATCGACCTACTTATCTTATCCATGAAATAAATTGGACACAATTTTCACTTAAATTGTCATTTTTCAAAACTCAGTAATTTAATTAGTTAACCCTATTACTCTTCCTTCTGTTCAAATTTATGCGAATTTATTTTACTTGATATAAATGCTAAAAAAAAAATATAATACTAAAATAAACGAAAATAAATTAGTTTTAATCGTATCGTTATTACTTTTAAACAAATTATACACATGTTATGTTGAAGCTCCGCTATACAGTCATATATACTCAATTTTTTATTCCACACGCCCATAGATTCTTACATTAAAACCACCAACCATATGTGCAGTCAAAAGAGGCAGAAAAACCGGTTTTTCTACATTAACCACCGGTTTAATCTCGAACCGCCTAAGAACCGAAGCCAACACATACTTCATCTGCGTAAATGCCATTTCTTTCCCCAAACACACCCTTGGACCCGCTTGAAACACTGGATACTCATACGGACTCACACTCTTCAACCCTCCGTTTTCATCAATCCAACGTTCCGGTTTAAATTCGAGTCGATCTTTCCCCCAAATCTCCTCCATCCGACCCATACCGTATGGGAAATAAGTAACTCTATTGCCCTTTTGAACCCTTGTTCCATCTGGTAATATGTCGTCTTTAGCCGCGTGCTTTGAATCCCATGCTACTGGTGGATAAAGCCTCATTGATTCATTCAAGCACGCAGCTAAATACTTCATCTCTTTTAATTCATCAAATTCAAGCGCCTTATCGCCATTGTTGATCGATGTTATTTCATCAATCATTTCGTTTTTGATGTTAGGGTGATTGGTAGTGAGCCAAAAAAGCCACGTCAATGCGGATGAAGTGGTGTCTCTTCCCGCCATGAGAAAACTTATAACCATATCTCTCACAACTTCATTGTCGTGTCCAGCAAGTAACAATCTAGACAGAAGATCCATTTGATCACCTCCATTTTCAGTAGCAATCTTCTGTTTCTTTTCCTCTATGATCTCGTCGATACAACAGTGAACGCGTTTCACGTTTTCCTTCAGCTTCTTCTCCGATCCTAAATTGAGCGTTCTTTTACTCTTCCATATCGCGTACACAGGCGCCATACCACGCATGGCACACGCTCGAGAAGCGGTATCGAACGAATCAACGAGAACTGGCACGTACGAGAGATCATCCAAGCAGTGCGGATCAGTACCTAGGGACACCTTGCAAATTGTATCAAAAGCAAAACGCCTAAGCACGTCTTGCAAGTCCAACACTTTTCCAGAATTAGCTGCCTGAATTAACAACGGAACGAGCCTGTTTTCAACTACTTCTTCGAGAGTTTTGACAACAAACTCTCTCAATGAATTCGTGCTGAATTCATGGCTAGCCAATTTACGCTGCGCATTCCACAGCTCTCCGTCCACGTTGAATATCCCACGCCCTAGAAAATCGCCTAGAATATCCGTAAACGGTTTCCCCTTTGGATAATTAATAAAATTAGTTTTGAGCATGTACTCAACGTTATCCGGATTAGCTGTGATTATAGTCCGAGGAGCGCCTAATCTCTGAACTAGAATGGTTTGCGTTGCCGATTCAGATAAAAGTTGAGTGTACCAATCCAATAGTCGATGTCGATTTTTATAGAAGGAAATAAGACATCCAAGGATTGGGTAAGAGGAAGGGCCATAAATGGGAGTGAATTTGAGATGAAGCTTTAGGGAATGGGTAATAAACCCTAAAATGAAGAAAAGAAAGAGAGAAAGAAACATATTGTTAATTAGGTGGTGATGATGAGTTAACTGTATAAATACTGTTTCAGTGAGTTTTAAAGTGGGAAGAGTGAATGAGATTTGATTCGCTTATTGAGATGGTTAAATGGCTGTATTTATATTTGTGGAAAGAAAAGGACAGAAGACGATTTGAAATTTTGCACACTTGTTTATTATGCATTTAAATCACGTGTTTCTTGTGCGCGTAAAGTAAAACTTGAAAAAAAAAAAAAAAAGGTTGGCTGCGGTGGAGAACTTCTCATTATCATGCGCAGAGAAAATGGCGTACGACAATATGTAACTGTCTTCTGTTATTTTTATAAAGTTTAATGACTTCTTTATTTTATAATTATTATTATTATCAAGCACTGGTCAACAAGTTTCATTTCACATTATTTTTCAAACATATATATATACATGAAGTTAGTTTACCGCCAGTGGCTTGGGATATGAGTGTGTTCTGATACCGCAAATTAGTTTTATTAATAATGAACGTGATATTTATATCAAAAGATATTGAATCTATAAGAATCGGAAAGAAAATTATTATAATTCATCAAAATGAATGAGGATTTTTACAGTTATGAATAATCTAACAATATAAAAACAAAATATGTAAATAAGGAATAAAAATAATATGCAATCAATCTAAGATATATATCTAATAACATACACATAATTTAAAGTAAGTAAAGTACTTGAGTTGACCTATGTCACAACTGAATTCCTAAGCAAGTTTGGATTTATATTGTGGTATTTATTAGAATAATTATTTTTCAAAAAAAAATATGGAAAAAAGACAAAAATCCCATATTTACGTTCTCTTATTATCATTATCCCCTATTAGTTTTACAAATTCTCAAAATTCCTCATTTTCGCGCATCAGATTAATGTATCTCGTGCATCACATTAGTGTATCAAGTATAAAATATAATGTATCTTACTTAACGATTAATGTATCTCGCGCATCAGATTAATGCATCAACGCTTATATTATTGTATCAATTTGAGAAATTTTTGTAATTATAAACTTATAAGGGACAAATAGTAATTTTATCTTAAAAGTATGTAATTTCTGTCTTTTGTCCAAAAAATATTCCCTATATATCGATATTACTCTTTATCTTACTTTCATTTTTATTTAAAAGCAGTAAAACATAAAGTAAATGGGCAAATAATAATGAAGCAAGCTATTTATTTATATAAAAAAAATAATGTATTAATCAAACTGTGTGAATATTGTATATGTATAACTTCTAGAAAAATATCACTATTATCTTATTAATTTTCTGTCAACGACCTGATCAAGCTTCTTATTATGGAATGCACCTTATATTATTTAAAAAAAATACGTAATTTCTGTCTTTTGCTCAAAAAAATATTTTTGATGTATCGAATATTACTCTTATCTTATTTTCATTTTTATTTCAAAGCAGTAAAACATAAAGTAAATGGGCAAATAACAAGCTATTTATTAATATAAAAATTAATGTATATGCAAAACTTCTAGAAAAATATCATTATTATCTTATTAATTTTCTCATTCAACGACCTGATCAAGCTTCTTATTATGGAATGCACCTTATATTATTAAAAAAAAATAAAATTATGTACTATTTCAATATTTTTGACCATCCAATTTTATTCTCTTCCTGTATTATATATATAGTCTTTTTTGACCATTCAACTTAATAATATACATGCATGTGCTATAGTCAACTTAATTAATATTGGAATTAAGAAATATTAATAAGGTCGTTTTGTACGTCTGTAGAATAAGTTATGCATTGATTAATTCAATGTTATGGTTTTGGGATCAAGACCCGCTATTGTTAATAAATTGTATTAATAACATTAATATGGTGTCATTGTTCATGGAGATATTAAGTGAGTTTTTATGGAACATACGTATATATATTTTAACTATACCCTCGACTTAAACTATATCCTCAAATTAATATTTTTTAATAGAAAATATCACTCAATTATTTAAAATTTGATAATTTTTATTCTTTTGTTAAAATTTGTCAAAAATTAACAAATTCTTTACAGAAACACGTACGATTCATACCACTCTCAACAAAACTCCCTAAACCACCCCAATAAACCAATTTTGTTCGTTCTACATACATTCAAAAAACAAATATTGTGAATTTTCTTAGCGACAACATTTTGCATGTCTTCCTTTTAATTAGCAATTTTATTTTTATCTACTTTTGATTTGATTTAATATCAAGAAATTATCAATTGAAATATTTTTTTTGATTGAATTTTCAAAAAGTGGTGTAAATTGTAGACTTCTATTTCTAATAATGAAAAAATGAAACTTGAGGACTAGAGATCAAAATTTGTTGAATTTTGATTATCAATTTGCCTCAAAAAAGTTATTGATCTAACGACATTATGGCTTTGCTGAGTGAAGATGATATAAAATGAAGCTTCAACTCGATTCAATTGGTAAAGGAGAAGAACAAATTGTATCTCCTCGTAGGCTCACACCGTCATCAAATTATTATTTTTTATATCAAATAACGGGTCTAAAAAATAAATAAATTGGAAGCTTTTACCAACAAGTTTTAAAATTATAGAACCCATTTTTAAGAGAAGAATAGTATCAATTGCATATGTTCTTGTGCAGAATTCGCCAATTTTTAACCAATTTATAAAAGTTGTTAAGTTTTAAATACTTTAAAATATATTTTTTTATTAAGAATAATAATTTAAAGATGCAATTTAAATTTTAAGAATATAATTTAAAAATATTCTTAGTCAAAAACTCTTACATTAAGTTATTAACTATGTTTGGAAAATTAAATTTGACTACTATTCTATCCCTTCACTTTTATTCGTCAATATTCTAATGTGACGGCCCTTAAACATAACCTACTCATTCCAATTAGTTCCTATGTCTATTGAAACTATACATTAATTATAATTAATAAGAATACTTGATAAAATATACACTTCATTTATCATTCAGTGCATTTCAATAATTTGTTTCTCTAAATTACTATTTGAACAGTTAAAAAATATTCTCTATGAACCATAATCCTTTCAAATATTTTTGATTATTAACTAGTATAACTTGTATTATTATTTTTATTTAGTTTCAAAATAGCTTTAGTAAAAAAAAGAGTTTCATGTTCGAATTTTCAACAACCATTAATTAGTATGATTCTCATACCTCAAATCAAGTGAAATAAATTAAAACCAAAGAGATTATCTCTTATAGAAGGTACAAAATTAGCGACGAACAAGTAAAAATAAACTGATAGAGAATAATAGTTACTTAAGAGTTAAAGTAAAAAAGTAAAATAATAAATCTTTTTTAATTTATTAAAATCCATAAATAAAGAGAAAATTAGTTCCGAACTGCATAATCCAAAAAAAAAAAAAAGTAATTAGTTCAACTGAATGGAAAAATTTATTTGTAGGCTATATAAATACATCTTTCTAGGACTATTAATTTAGCTTACAAATCTATTCATAGTCAGCAATTGCATTAATTTTTCCTTTTCCTTTTTTTTAAAAATATTTTTTGTTATTTTTATAACAATCAATATTCTTCATCACTCTAATATCTATAAGGTTCTAGCTACTTCCTTAGCTACTTGCCCAGAAATCTTATATCAAAATCCCCTAAGCGATAGAATTTTAATTTTCATATTTCTGATATTAATTTTTGAAAAAAAATTGAATTTGATTCATAGATTTATATTTTATAAAGAAATCATTAAATAAGACTTGATGCTTCACGTGGAAAAATTGTTCATATCATATATTGAAGATTGTAATACTATTTTTGGATTTGGACCAGTGAATTTTTATAAGACGTATCTTAGAAATTGTAATTCACGCATGTTTTAACAAAAAATGACATAAAATATTTCATTTATTAATGAAAAACATGAAAAAATTAAATATTATATTTATAAATTATAATTTGCTTATATAGGGAGATTGTGTGTATATATATATATATATATATATATATATATATATATATATATATATATATATATATTGTTTAAATAAGATTTTAATTTCTCATGGTCAAACGGCCATACAATATAATAATATTCATATGCATACTTCATTAATTTTGTAACCAAAAAAAAAAGTTATGTTCTCAGTGTTGGGGAAGTAAAATAAATTCCATAACAATAATATTAAATAACTTTATCATTTAGTAAAAATAGAAGTCCTCAAAATAAGATAAAAATTATTAAAATGATAAATAATGATTGTACATAAAAATTAATATTTGAGTTATACTGAACACTGTTCTAAAAAATTATTTTAATGATGTAAAATATTTTTTCAAAATTAAATAAGCACTTCTCGATTTTGAATAGAGATTACAAAAGTTAGTAAATTAATATGAGCAAGTTATTAGTAGAAAAATAAAATATCAAAATTTAAAAAGATAAAAAAGCCAATAGAGAGAGGTAAAACGTGAGGTAAAAGAGGGAGTAAGATGATCTTTTAAAATAAATAATTTGCTTACAGTCAGGTATATAGTGGTTTCTTAATAAGATGATCTAGCTTCGAAAAAATTAAATATCGAAGCGATAATTGATTATGAAAATTATACATATATTAAAATTTAATTTTTTTAATGACTCATAATATGAGTAAATGATAATTTATAACCAATAAAAATTTTAAAACTCCTTTCTTATATCATTAAATTGATTTTATTAAGGACTCACAAGTTAATGTATATTTATTTATTTAATTGCTAATATAAATATAAAATATTTAAAAAATTATTAAATTCATCCAAACGATCTACAAATCTCCGTCTAACTCCGCACCTCAACCAAACTCAAACGCCCCATTAAATGGTCCAGCTAGAAGTGTAGTTGTGATAAGAATTAGACACGTGATATAATTTAGAGCATGTAGCGATGTTTATTGTCAAATTAAAGAATATAAGATTTAAAAAGTCCATATATATATATATATTTCATCGAAGGACCACTTTTTTTCCTTTTTAGGTTTACGTCCGCATCAATTTCTCACACAATTATATCACCCCATTTGAGAAGTATGCAAATTTAAAATTTTAATAAAAATAAAATTCAAAAATATTATTTCCTCGATCCTAATTTATATATATCTACACTTTTTCTTTAGTAATCAATTCCAAAGAAATAATATCTTTTATATTTATTAACAATTTTATTTTTATCGAAATAATTTATAATCATATGAATATATATTATTTATTTTAATTAAAATACTTTTAAAATCTTTATTTCTATAGGACCTAGAGTGTACTACAAAAGTCAACACTGGATATTGAAGCTCTAGACCAATATCATAAAACATGCAAGTTGTATGTCTTTTTATGTTTTCATGTAGTTTATACATTTTTGACGTGATTTTTATTTTTTATTTTTTATTTTTTAAAAAAGAAATTCAAAAGTATCGAATTTAATTTTAAAAAATGAAGTCAATCATGAATCACAATTAAATGGACGGTTTAAAACTGTAATGATTAAAGTATCATTAGAAAGATATATTTCCTTGTGATAGTTCACAATCAGTAATTATCACCATAATATATTAATCCACCGCAAATTGAACCTCTAAGGCCCTACGTCGAGTCGGTTCGTATTCATATTAAAATCTAATTATATTTAAATTTATGAATCTATTTTTTTTATAAGGAATACTTTTAATAATAATTTTTTTATTCAGAAAAATTAATTAAAATTTAATATATCTCATTAAAAGTGAAATAAATAATTCCAATCATCCTATTCTAATATTAATCATAGTTAGTTTCAAACGGGATAAGAACAATATCAATATCACACAATCTTTTGTCATTACATAATTGGAAAGGAAGCAATTCAACTTGATCCATATTAGGACATATTCCACTGGAAAAACATTTTCTTAAAAATACATACGTATGTTATTGATTTTTTTTTTTGTCGTATTGGATTAGTTCACTCAAGCGTAGAATTTATAATCATGAAAATAAAATAAATTATCTACAATCAAGTATATTATACAATGTTTCCATGTTTAACTAGCTCAATACGATTTTTATCAATCTTTTTTTATATTTTAGATTTCAATTATTTTACTCTTGAAACTTTATTGTAAACTTAGTTGGATTTTTAAATTTCGGGTGATTTTTAACTTTATGCAAACAAAAAGTAAATAAAAAAATGGATCGTTAAATTTCAAGCATATATCATGTCAACTGTCACGATTTACTGAATATTCGAAATTTATAATTGTAAAGTCAAGATAGTCAGTAAAATAACTCAAATTTTTTTGAATTTAATTTTATTCGATAAAATAAATGATTTTTTAAGATAATAAATATCAATCGAAATGAACATTATCCAATTATAAGAGGAAATAATACTGTTCAAATTACGGCGCTCCGACTAATTAATTGCTACTTACTATATACTTGGTTGCTACCATATTGGCATGGGATTGGTTGTAATTAAAAGTTTTTTTTTTTTTGTGATATGAACTTTAAAACGAGCTTATATATTATAATATATAGTTCAAAAGTGATGCATCTTTCACACAGGCCACAAGTCAAATTCAAAAGTGACTTTATATTAATTTAGAGTGGAATTTCAACTTCACATTTTCCATTACTCTTAAGAAAAAGACTTGATGTAAAACATGAAACTATAAATAGTTTAAATTATATAGAATACATAGTTAAAAAAAAATCAAATTATTTTTAAAAAATAATTGTAAGCAACTTTGTTGTAATCAATGACGTAATAATTATGTGGGGCTTATGAGTTCATTTATAACAAAAAAAATGTTAAAATATAATTGTCACTAGTAATTACTGTTAAAATTATATATTTATCGATAATTAAATTATTGTTATTAATTAATTACTTGGCACTCCTCTATATATAGGTGAGGTGAGAGTTGAACCATTTGTTTAATTTTTCTTAATTATTTTTAATAAAGTTTAAGCCATCACGTAACTTTTAGGCAATGTGCGTTTTAGTGTGTTAGACAGACCCCTATAAGCTATACTATAAATTAAATGAAGTAACCTATAATAATTCTACAATTTTCATACTACTAAGCAAACGAAACTAACAAACAAAATAATAATAATAATAATTGCATTTCTTCTTAATTATTGTAGGCAATTGTCATTTATCTAGTTGAAATAACGTCTTTATACTTCCTTCGTTTATAATTGTTTTTCAGTGTAAGATCATACACTTCCTTTAAGAAAAAAAAAATTAATATAAGGTGTAATTTGATTAATATAATTCTATTACAATTAAAAAAAAAGTTTGTGTAACTTTTAACTGAACAAAATAAAGTAATTACTAAAGATAAAATTGGAAAAAATAATTAATTATTTCTCAATTATTTAAATTAACAATTGAATTTAGACGTTTATTTTTGGTATATTTGCCAAATATTTGTTAACGGAGGAAGTAATTATTATAGAGATTAGTTGAAGAATGAAGGTGCTATTTTTAGTAGTTAATGCCAATTTAATTATTTTATATGCTACTTTATTGGCTTCCCTAAATAAATATATATATTGTGTTTTTTCCTTTTTGGTTTATCTTTTTTCATAATTCTTAAGTGAGTCATATTGAAATTCCTATTTCTCTTTCTGTCATCGTAAGTCTTTTTATAATTGAACCAAGCTTATTTTAAATTAAAACTTCTAATAGTAACGTATGTTTAATATGGTTAAACCAATTATCCCAACATTTTAACACGAAGTGTGAGTTTAACATATAGTTAATAGTTCCATTTCTCATAAAAGTAGTGTATTCATCTTTTTTAATATGTTTGAATTTATCCATATCTATCATAAAGATTGAGTAACAATGTACGTTTATTAACTATAGCAAACAACAACAAAATTTCAACTCGAACAATAGACTGTAACAGAGATTATAAATAGTTCGGACCGTTATAAAAATAAATTAAAATACTAAATTGGCTTAAACATACAAAATTTGAAATTTTTTCTAATCTGAATGCAATAGAGGGAACATCACTGAATCAATTGAGTGGTCAAAATTATTGAACGTTGACTTCAAACACATGAATGAATCATCATAAAATTGGATGGTCAAAGGTATTAAATTTTTTTGTCGTATTTTATTTATCATAAAAAAAGAAACTTAAAAAGGGAGATATCATAGCCAGCGGCGGACAAATATTTGCTTTTATTGGTGTCACCTAAATTTTTTTTTGTAAGACTAATCCAAAATGGTTTACAAATTGTTATATATTTTATCAAATATGATTCACATTTAAAATTATATAAGGATAGATTTTTCATTTTCTAGGTAAATTATATTCAATATTTTTATTATACATAAGTTGCTTCTACTTATATTCTTACAATGGATAATTGTATGAAATATTACTCACTAATAGATTATGATTTTTTTTACTGATAACAAAAAGTTGAGAATTTGAATAAATTCTTTTTATTCAAAAATTAAGTTGACACCAAAAACTTCAAAATATGATTGATTGTGAATCTAATAGTAAAAAATAGGTTGTAATATGGATGGAAATACTGTTGAATTCGTTTTTTATCTTCATCATTATTCTTTATAACAAGATAGAATTTAGATAATTTATAACTGAGCTATTAATATGTCGACGGAAATAATTTTTTTTGGGGGGCCAATAGCCTACTTTTTAGTTTTCCGCACAAGGAAAACGTGATGATATATTAGTAATGAGAAGTGAAGTGTGGCAGAGTTCCTCCCTATTGTCATTTTCATTCTACATATATATAAATAAAGCCATTTATTCCTTAATAAATCACACCTC
Organism: Solanum lycopersicum; assembly: GCF_036512215.1. Taxonomy (NCBI): domain Eukaryota; kingdom Viridiplantae; phylum Streptophyta; class Magnoliopsida; order Solanales; family Solanaceae; genus Solanum; species Solanum lycopersicum. Next base: position 58,685,272 of record NC_090802.1, on the reverse strand, counting down.
TCTCTATAGTCTCTTCTTCTTCTAATAATTCTAAAGCCTACAAACATGTTTCTCTCTCCTATTATTTTCTTCATTTTAGGGTTTCTTACTCATTACCTAAAACTTCACCTCAAGTTCACTCCAATCTATGGCCCTTCCTCTTACCCAATCCTTGGATGCCTTATTTCCTTCTATAAAAATCGACATCGACTACTCGATTGGTACACTCAACTTTTATCTGAATCCCCAACACAAACCATTCTAGTTCAGCGATTCGGCGCTCCTCGGACTATAATCACAGCTAATCCGGATAACGTCGAATACATGCTCAAAACTAATTTTATTAATTATCCAAAGGGGAAACCGTTTACGGATATTTTAGGTGATTTTCTAGGGCGTGGGATATTCAACGTGGACGGAGAGCTGTGGAGCGCTCAGCGTAAATTGGCTAGCCATGAATTCAGCACAAATTCGTTGCGAGAGTTTGTTGTCAAAACTCTCGAAGAAGTAGTTGAAAACAGGCTTGTTCCGGTGTTAATTCAGACAGCTAATTCTGGTAAAGTGATGGACTTGCAAGACGTGCTTAGGCGTTTTGCTTTTGATACAATTTGCAAGGTGTCCCTAGGTACTGATCCGCACTGCTTGGATGATCTCTCGCACGTGCCAGTTCTCGTTGATTCGTTTGATACTGCTTCTCTAGCCTGTGCAATGCGTGGGATGGCGCCTGTGTACGCGATATGGAAAAGTAAAAGAGCGCTCAATTTAGGATCGGAGAAGAAGCTGAGGGAAAACGTGAAACGCGTTCACTGTTGTATTGATAAGATCATAGAGGAAAAGAAACAGAAGATTGCTACTGAAAATGGAGGTAATCACATGGATCTTCTGTCGAGATTGTTACTTGCAGGACACGAAAATGAAGTTGTGAGAGATATGGTTATAAGTTTTCTCATGGCGGGAAGAGACACCACTTCATCCGCATTGACGTGGCTTTTTTGGCTCACTACCAATCACCGTGTCGTTAAAGACGAAATGATCAGAGAAATAACGTCTATCAACAATGGCGATAAGGCGCTTGAATTTGATGAATTAAAAGAGATGAAGTATATAGCCGCGTGCTTGAATGAATCCATGAGGCTTTATCCACCAGTAGCATGGGATTCAAAGCACGCGGCTAAAGATGACATATTACCAGACGGAACAAGGGTTCAAAAGGGCAATAGAGTTACTTATTTCCCATACGGTATGGGTCGGATGGAAGAGATTTGGGGAAAAGACAGACTCGAATTCAAACCGGAACGTTGGATGGAAGAAAATGGAGAGTTGAAAATAGTTAGTCCGTATAAGTATCCAGTATTTCAAGCAGGTCCAAGGGTGTGTTTGGGGAAAGAAATGGCATTTACGCAGATGAAGTATGTGTTGGCTTCGGTTCTTAGGCGGTTTGAGATTAAACCGGTAAAACTAGAAAAACCGGTTTTTTTACCACTTTTAACCGCGCACATGGTTGGAGGATTTAATGTAAGAATCCATCACCGTGCTAGCGCGCTAGGCTAAAAGACGAAATTAAAAAAAAAACTCTAGTGTTCAGTTAACATTTATTGTTTAGTGGCGAAGCTAGAATTTTCAATAAGAAGTTTAAAATCATAAATAAATAAATAGACACTCAAAGTAGTGAAAATTCGACATCTACTATATATATAACCAAAAACTTATTTTAACTATGTATAAATCTCACTGTACTTTTTATATTTCTTGCAAATTCCATATTTAATTTATCAAGTGTAACATTTTTATATATGGGTTGATACAAATCTATGTAGGCAAGTTGTTCATTTTGTTTACCATTGAATTAGTGTAGCAAAAGAAGAGAAGTTCATTTTTAATGTTATTGTAGGTATAACTATTTGACTTACATATATAATATAGCCTACGCATTCAATTTGTTCACTTATGAGTTAACAGTTTCTATTGAACTTATTATTTTGTCTAAATGTGTTCTCAACATCTAGTAAATAATTATTCAATTACAAACAATGTATTTTTTAAAATTATTTTTTGGTCAAATTTAAAGCTGTGTGTCTCTGAAAATAAATATAGATGGTCCAGATGTGTGTAGTTGTAGTAGACTAAGTAGTTATGAGGATTAGACACGCAATATAATTTTGAGCACGTTCCATTATTTGTAGACATATAGTATATGGTCCAGTTATGAAAGTACTCAATATGTACATAACCATATAAAATAAATATAAAAATTTTAATTTTTTTTGGTTTTCTATGTCGGCATTATTAGCTCTATTATCACACTATAATTTCTCTATCATTTATTTGCTCATTAGTTGTTATTCTGTCCCTATAATTTCTAAGTTTTAATTCATCCTTTTTTAAAATCGTAGTAAAATTATGACATCACCGTGTTAATCATTATTATCTTAATATGTGTATCTTTTCTAAAGTAGACAACTAAATAGAAATAGAGGGAGTAATTCGTTCGATAATATCATTGAAATAAAAACTTATATGCAGTAGCCAAATTTAAATAAAATAAAATAATAAAATGAGAGAAATGCGAAGATTATTTAATAACCATATGAATAATCACTTGTTAAATTTATCTGCAAATTGTAATAAGCAACATATTTTCCTTTCTTGTCAATTCAACATATTACAAATATTCATAATCATTGGTATATTTAATATTTATAATGAATAATTATTCACGTTACTCTTTCCAATAGTGCAGTTCCAACTAATTAATTAACTATGAATAATTAAAGAATAATTAGGCACGTGATTAGAGTTTCACTTGTGATTTACATGAAAAATCCTTACCCCACACTTTTTTCATCAGTGTAGTTCCAACTAACCTATTCTCAATCCCCCTATCATAAAAAACAAACAATTCCCTCCGTTTATTTTACGTGATACTTTTTCGTCTATTACAAAAGGAAATTTTATTACATTACTACAATAAAAAATTATTCAATTTCAAAATTTTTCTTTTACGTATCTTCAATGAAATGGAGTAATTTACAACCATTCTCATGCATAAGTGTTGTTATAGTAATTCATAAGTTTCTAATTTTTTTTTTTTTATAAAAAATATTATGTTAAATCAAGTATCACGTCAACTAAAACTAAAAAAGAGAGTAGTAAGAAACTACAGTCACTTACTATACATGTAAATGTTATATTAAAATCATATGATACACATTTCCTTCTACGTCGATAGAATAAGATGTGCTGCTCCGCCGCACAAATTTAGTGTAACCTTTTTTTCTTGGGACTGCCACCGTCCAGGAATTTACGACTAAGATATTTTATTCGTCTAAATTTATATGATTAATTTTTATTTATCATATTAATTAATTAATTTTTAAAGTTAAATTATATTATATATTTTTTTAAGATAATTAAATATTTAAGAACTATATAAAAGAACTATAAATAGATATTTTTTACAAACCAATATGATATGAAAAAAATGCATCTTAAATTTTAGTCAAACTTTTTATTGTTTGACGCTATAAATAGAAACCATGATAATTATAAATGGACGGAGGGAGTAATATTATAAACTTATTTTTAAATAAAAGAGTATATATTTATTTTTTTAAAAATTGTTAGATAAATGTGACTCAACATGAGTAAAATATTGCAATATTGTCAAATGATATTTATTAAATTAATTAGGAAATATAATTTGTTAGATAAATGTGACTCAACATGAGTAAAATGTTCTAATATTGTCGAATAATATTTATTAAATTAGTTAGGAAATACATTTATGTATTGTCTTTGGACCGATTAAAAAAAATATATATTTCATATTAACTAAAACAGATGAAATATTATTTTCCTATCGACTAAATAAATATAAGGCGTTAAATTACAAAAAAGCCATTTCGTTACTAGGATATATATATATATATATTAGGGTTTGAGTTAAAGCAGTCTCAATTACAACGTGAAACAAATTATGCATTTGGTGTTGTTCCACTCATGATGGGATCGGAAAAAGCTTCATAATTATGGTGGCTTCTCTTTCTTCAATTCAATGGTAGTTTTAATTATTCTTTATTAATCAATATTTTCTCAACTATATCACTTTAAAATTACAATTAATAGTTGTAAGGTGTTTTGACTAATTAATACTATCAAATGCAGTGTACTTCTCTGGTCTTAAATTGTGAGCATCTGGAATGAGTTGAAAGAGTTTTATTTAAATAAATTAAAGTCAAAACATAATAAATATAAGTCAAAAAAAAAACATTAAGCCCATTCATATATATACTTACTCTTAACATAAATAAATAGATTACCAAGAGTTTAGATTCAATATACTGCTAAATTTACACTAATTTTGTATATAAATAGTCATAGTATCACTAAACAATATGTATTTGACCGTATATTATAGAGGGAACATCATCATAATGTTGACTAATAATAGGAGTGGTCAAAATTATTGAAATTTGACTTTAATACATGAAATATAATAAAGTTGTATGGTCAAAAGTATTGAAATTATTACCTAATATAAGGTTTATTATTATGGAAAGAGATAAGTTTTTAAGTGCTTTTAAGGTATTGGTCTTCGTCACACCAAGAAGAAGATTTCATAGGCAGTGGCGAACATATATATTACTTTGTTGACTGCACGCAACGTGTTCGAGCGATAATTTTTTTTATCAAAAAATTATATATGATAAAAATAAGTTAAATTTTAATTTTATAGAAACGTATGTATGTATTGATTGGTTTATGTAGTAGTGCGAACAATTTACTTAATGTTGCATTTTTAATTCTAGCTAGCAAAATTATTATAACACACTGCTCGAAAAATAATTCAAAATAAATATTCGCTTGGCATTTTATAGTTACTAGTTTTTTTTTTTTGTCGGATAGAACAAATTAAATCATTAAATCCTATCGACAATTAAATAATAACACTGTAGAAATAAAGAAAATCGTATTAGTAGCAGACAATGTTACACGTCGATTGGGGGCATTTTCTCGGCGCTGTTATTTTCAATTTGCGCATAAGAATCATGTGATAATTAAGTGTGGCAAATTTCCATAAATATAAATAGAACCACTTATATACCTTAATCTTACAAACCTCATTCACTCTAAAACCCACTTTGCTAAACATGTTTTTTTCTCTCTTTTTTTTCTTCATTTTAGGGTTTCTTACCCATTCCCTAAAACTTCTTCTCAAGTTCACTCCAATCTATGGCCCTTCCTCTTACCCAATCCTTGGATGCCTTATTTCCTTCTATAAAAATCGACATCGACTACTCGATTGGTACACTCAACTTTTATCTGAATCGCCAACGCAAACCATTCTAGTTCAGCGATTCGGCGCTCCTCGGACTATAATCACAGCTAATCCGGATAACGTTGAGTACATGCTCAAAACTAATTTTATTAATTATCCCAAGGGGAAACCGTTTACGGATATTCTAGGCGATTTTCTAGGGCGTGGGATATTCAACGTGGACGGGGATCTGTGGAGCGCTCAGCGTAAATTGGCTAGCCATGAATTCAGCACGAATTCGTTGCGAGAGTTTGTTGTAAAAACTCTCGAAGAAGTAGTTGAAAACAGGCTTGTTCCGTTGTTAATGCAGGCAGCTAATTCTGGTAAAGTGTTGGACTTGCAAGACGTGCTTAGGCGTTTTGCTTTTGATACAATTTGCAAGGTGTCCCTAGGTACTGATCCGCACTGCTTGGATGATCTCTCGCACGTGCCAGTTCTCGTTGATTCGTTCGATACCGCTTCTTTAGCGTGTGCAATGCGTGGGATGGCGCCTGTTTACGCGATATGGAAAAGTAAAAGAGCGCTCAATTTAGGATCGGAGAAGAAACTGAAGGAAAACGTGAAACGCGTTCACAGTTGTATCGACGAGATCATACAGGAAAAGAAACAGAAGATTGCTAATGAAAATGGAGGTAATCACATGGATCTTCTGTCTAGATTGGTACTTGCTGGACACAACAATGAAGTTGTGAGAGATATGGTTATAAGTTTTCTCATGGCGGGAAGAGACACCACTTCATCCGCATTGACGTGGCTTTTTTGGCTCACTACCAATCACCGTGACGTTAAAGACGAAATGATCAAAGAAATAACGTCGATCAATAATGGTGATAAGGCGCTTGAATTTGATGAATTAAAAGAGATGAAGTATTTAGCCGCGTGCTTGAATGAATCCATGAGGCTTTATCCACCAGTAGCATGGGATTCAAAGCACGCGGCTAAAGACGACATATTACCAGACGGAACAAGGGTTCAAAAGGGCAATAGAGTTACTTACTTCCCTTACGGTATGGGTCGGATGGAAGAGATTTGGGGAAAAGACAGACTCGAATTTAAACCGGACCGTTGGATCGACAAAGACGGAGCGTTGAAAATGGTTAGTCCATATAAGTATCCAGTGTTTCAAGCGGGTCCAAGGGTGTGTTTGGGGAAAGAAATGGCATTTACGCAGATGAAGTATGTGCTAGCTTCGGTTCTTAGGCGGTTCGAGATTAAACCGGTGGTTAATGTAGAAAAACCGGTTTTTGTGCCTCTTTTGACTGCACATATGGCTGGTGGATTTAATGTGAGAATATATCACCGTGATTGCTAAAGGTTGAAATGAAAAAAACTGTGTTTGTTCCATTAGCATTTGCTGCTTATTAAACCCTCCATTTGTTTCAATTTATGTGACACATTTCAAATTTCGAAATTTATATAAGTCTATTTTTAATTATAACTTTTTCATATATCTCTTAATTATTTTACATTATTAATTATTAAGACTTATAGCATATATATTCATGTAGTTTGTAAATATTCACAAATTAATTCTCGTTCAAATTCAAACTATTTAACTCTTAAAAAACGAAATATATCGCATAATTAAAAAAAAATATATATATATATATATATATAAATGAAGGAGTATATTACATTGGTAATATATAATTTGAAGTTTATTGGTGTTATCAACTAATTTTATTTTCTGACGTGTTTTTGACCATCTTTGCAAATTCAAGAATTTGAATTCGAACATTGAAAGTCAACATTCTTTTCGTCCATTACTTTACCAGTATGTTGGATCAGTCAAGCCAGAGGAAAAGTTCATTTTTAAGTGTTTGGGATCACAAATTACAGTAATTAATTAATAGTAATAATTTAATTATCGTTAAATATATATTTTGATTGTAATTATTATTTTTATATATGTCTCTTAAAATTGTTAGCGACATTGAATCTAATAATATTTAACTATTGTCGATTAAGAATTTAACATTTTTTATTTTTTGCTTATTTTGTTATAGTGATGTTTGACTTTTACATGAATTAAAAGAACTTATTTGAATTGACTTATGATTTGATTAAACCTATTTTAAAATTATTTTTAATTTTTAAAAGTGTTTATTCTTAACATAATTTAATATAAATTTTAAATTGACTTAAAAAATAAAAATTCAAAGTAAATCTTTCCTTTTTTTTTATATTTTAATTTAAAAATCATTCAATTTAACTTTTTATTTTTTAATTTAAAAACTATTTTTCTAAGTCCATCCATGGGGTTTGTTAGTTTGTCCACTTTGTGAGTTAATTATCCTATCCAAACAGGTTTTTCTAATTACTTAATAAATATATATGCATAGCTGGTCCAGCTGTGTATTAGACATGTGATCTATATAATTTAGAGCTTGTTCCACTACTTTCTGTTGCCAAACTGACAAACACTTTTTATTATTTGGGAATAGATCGGAGAATTCAGTTAGGATTTGATTAGAAAATTAAAAAAGTTATAATAATTTTTTAAATTTAAAATATATGATTTTTTTTAAAAAAATATTTATTTAAAAGATATTAAACTTAAAAGTGTAAAAATATATAAAAAGATAAAATAACATAGAGAAAATATCATGCTGATCAAATTTTCTAATTAAAATGATTTTTCCTTTTTATTTACTTCTTGTTATAAAACTACGTAACACAATTTTTTTGAATTCGGAGATTCTTAAATTATTTTATTTAATTAACTTGAATATCTTGATTAGAAAATAAAGTAAAAAATGATAGAAAAAAACTCTCACTAGATATTTTGGTGTGCATCTATAGCTATTACTTAAAATTAAATATCTTACTTTTTGGAGAGAGCTTTGAGCCGTTGCTTCAATAAAGTGGTTTCTAATCAAATAATTATACTTTTATACTAATTTTTTGTTAAATAATATAATTCATGGAGAAAATATTTATGAATTATAGAAAAACACTTGTTTCATATCACTCATCAAATCAGTGTAATGCCAAGTGGCAACTAATTAGTACTTTTCCATTCCTATAATCACAAATCAATTAATTTCTCAGTCCCAAATCTTTTGGCAAGACTTGATTGGACATTAAGAATCTTTTTTTTTTATATATATAAAAATAACTTATGATCTAAAATAAATTATTAACATTATTTTATCACGGCTAAAATAAAAATGACAATTTTTAATTAAATTAACTCATACATAATAATGTATGATATTCTTTTTGGACTAACTGCAAAAAAAATAAAAATAAAAAGCATATGCCATATTTATTGGGAATTTGCGATAAAAGAAAGTATTACTTTAACAATATTATATTTTTCATTGTTTTGTTCTTTCATTTTTGTTTTTCCTGTATTTTATATTCCATTTCAAGCTAGTGTTCTATAATATTTCAATTGTCAAGATGTAATAGAATGGATCGAATAGATTAGAAGTTTCACATTTGAGATAGGAGAATGAAGAATGTTTATATCTGTATATAGATGGATTTTATATTTAACTTATGAAAATTTTCTATCAATTCGAAAATGCAATTCTACTATCACAATACTTTGACACAAGAGAAGAGTATCCACATGTTATAATATATTTCGAATATCAACTGACGAATGGAATTACTTCCTCAATTCATATTTATTTGCTTATTATATACTATAAATAGATATACACTTCTATTTATTCTATTAAAATGAAAAAAATAATTTATCTAATTTTTAATTTTCTCATAGTATTAATCAACTATAGTCATGTACCAAAGGATTATATAATAAACTTTATCACTTTATTTTATTATTATGTGTCAATTCAATATGTAATAAATTTAAGTACTTTAAAAAAACACATTATTCACATTATTTCATTTCGGCGCAGTTTTTTCGATCGAAAATGATGGAATAATTAAATACTTCACTTATGTCCTGTCAATAGTACTAAAACACATGATATTAAACTTGTATCTGTAGGTATCTCACCGTCCAATTTCAATAGGAAAAAAATCTGCTCAATTTTTTAGAAATAGTAAAGAGTTTAAGTTGTATACGTCGTATGAGTTATATAATATGGATATGTTTCTTAAATTGTGAATGCCGTTATTCATGGATGATAATGAGGCGGGGCTGATCAGATGTAGGGTCGGGTGGATTAAGCTATGGGAAAGGAGTGTATGATTGAGTTTGTGGTTGAAGTAGGTTTTTAAAAATTAATGTGGCGGAGAGGATATTTGTAGTTTTATGTGGATCCAAATTTAATTTTGACTTTTTACATGTTATAAGAGTAATATAACATTATTTATTGAGATAATTTTTTTAAGATAGTAAAAATTCAAACGGTAATAAAAATATTTCAATAAAAAATAATACAATTTCTTACATGTTTTTCATTTGGCCTCAAAAAAATAAAATCTTAAGTCAACATCCTATGGAATTAATACAATATACTGAAAAAATAAATTACTTTTATGAATTTTATTTTTAGTATCAAAATTAATATATATATATATATATATATATATATATATATATATATATATAAAATTAAATAAAAATATATTTGTTGATTTATTATATTGTACGCTGATTATATATAAATTATTTAAATATTCATGTATATAACTTATAGTATCAAAGAATTATTGCAACTATAATGTGCACCCAAATGCACTTAATTATTAGTCTTCCTCCACCCATAGTGGGATCGTAAAAAGTTTTGTGTATTATGGTGGTTTATAATTCTTCAATTAAATTGCCTTTTTAATTATTCTCTTATTAGTTAAAATGCTTTTTCAAGTGTGATATTTTAAAATAAAAAATTTAATTGTTCTGAGATATTTTGGCCAATCAAATGCAAGGTTTATGAGCTTAATTAATTAAAGTCAACAAAGTTATGATACTTTCTTCGATAATATTTTTTAATTATTGATATTGCACACTTTTTTAAAATAACTATTAAAAGTAGTGTAATTTTAATATATACCCTTTGAATTTACTATCTCATATCATTTTTAATTGTTATAATTTCTTTTTTAGAGTTAAACAATAATAACTTTGACTAACATTTTACAATATATCTTTTATCATATTGATATGTAAAAAATTAAATTCATAATACTTTTTATATAATTTTTAAATATTTTAATCTTTTGTTTAATATATCGAATTAATGTAATCTTATTTAACTTTGAAAATAAATCAAACCGACTTTCCATTAAACGCAACATGACAATTAAAAAAAGATAGATAAATTAATAAACACAATGTCTTGAAAAATATAATAGAAAAATAACTATAACTAATGACAAGGATAAATTAAAAACTTAATATAAAATTATATATTAATTTTTATAAAATTGACAAGTACCGTTAAATATCTCAAAACAGTATAATTGTTGAATGGAAAAGGTAACGAAATGACATTTTAAGTTCTTAAATTGTGAGCATCCAGAATGGGTTATTAAAAGAGATTTTTAAATAAAATAATTAAGTCAAAGTCTTGATGAAATAATGGTATACATACCATTAGTACAAGCTTGAATAGTGATTAATGAGTACTTATTAATAAGTCAAGTTAAATAATATTATATATTTGTCGGTCATATATATATATAATAAAATAAAACAATATTTTGATGTACGGAAAAAAAACCAGTTCCACTTTTGTCCCTAGGTTTTTACTTTTAATCTCCTCAAATCACAATTTTTTTCGAAGATATAAATTTATATTTTTACATTATAATATTTTATAAGATATGAAAAACCATCTTATTTAAAAGATAAACATAAAGTTAAAATATATTTCAAAGATAAATCATTAAATAAAATTAATTTTCAAAAAGTTCAAATACTTTGTGACAAAATCAAAAAAGGAAAAAAAAAATATTGTGCGACTTTATGAACAAAAAAAAGAAATAAAAGATGTGATATTTAAGTCACTCGTTTTTACACAATTAGTAGTGGCTTTCATACACGTTTTTCTTCTTCTTTTAGGATGAGAAAAGTGATTACAAGTCGACTGAAATAATAATTGATTTAATAGTTTTCTATAGAAAAATTATTTTTATTTTTATCAATTTGAAAATGACACATAACAATTTTAGAATCATTAATCTTTTCTTTTCTATTCAAATTGTGAAAAGCCAAACAATCTTTTTCATATGCTAATAAGATTTCAAACCATTATTTGTCTTGATTTTTAAAAATGTTTATTTTATAAATTTAAATTTTAGTTATTTCATTTTTTTACCATTAATAGTTATCAGTATTATTCTTAAAGACAATACATACCTCAATTATGAATAACGTTATTATCATTCAAATAGTAATAAATAGTGAAATAAGATTATAAATCTCTTTTAATTAATACTTTTTAATAAGTATAAAAAAATTACGATAGATAACAAAAAGTTACTGCTAAAAAGGTGATTACAACATCAATAAGTAGAAGTTATTGCCATTAATGTTGGTATCACATTTTAGGATATTATTATTATTATACTTTTTTATTAAATGTCGAATCTTAATTATTATGATGATCAAAAAAAAATCTTTATAGTATCAATTCATGTTGACATCCACGTGTTTATTGTAATTAAAACTTTTTTCCCACTTAAAGTCAAATCGATGTTGATCAATATGAATTGATAAAATTCAATCATAGTCTTTTTAAAAATTAAAAATAAAAAAATTATGACCCCTTAATTATAATCATATGATATTTGATATCTATGATTAGATTTGATGATGAGTAATACAATAAGGAGTCATTTGGTTTGAAATAAGTTATTTTGAGATAACTTATTTCACCATGTATGGAATAACTTATTCTATTACTATGATATAAACGGGAGTCCGGAGTCAAAACAATATAAAATGTTAACAAAAATTTCAAAACGGAATATGAATTTTTATTTTAACCAAAACGATAAAATCGTTGGAATGACAGCGATTTAGTTGGTCGAAAAAAGCAAAATCACTGCTATAGCAGCGATTTGCAAAATTTGATTTTTTTTAAAAAACAATTTTTTTTAAGAAATCACTGCCAAGACAACGATTTTCAAAATATTTTTTTTAATGATTTTTTAATACCTTTAATTTTTTTTATTATTTATTTGATTTTTTTTAAAATTTATATAAAAGCAAATCGTTTCGGGGAAGTGATTTGTATCATATATATATATATATATATATATTATTTTTTTAATGTTGTATCAACTTGAGGCTTCAACTTTTTGATTGCACCGATTTGCTTTTAATTTTTTTTAAAAGAAATTCAAATAAAAAAAAATTAAAGATAAAACGCTACCTAGACAGCTTTTTATTAAAAAATATTTAAAAAAATTATTTTGAAAATAGCTGCCTTAGCAGCAATTTCTTTTAATTTTTTTTAAAAAAAATCAAATTTTGCAAATTGTTGCTATAACAGCGATTTGGCTTTATAGGCGAACTATATCGCTGCTATTTTGGCGATTTTATCATTTTGGTTAAAATAAAAATTTATATACCGTTTCAAAATTTTTGTTAACATTTTATACTTTTTAGACTCCAAACTCATATAAAAAGTGAAATAAGTTATTCCAAACATTACACTTCAAAAACAAAAACAAAAAAATTATCCTATCATTATTTTTTATCCCAGTCACTATTATTTTTATATCCCATCATTATTATTTAATTCAGTGAATAGTATATTTTGTGGACCATAATGGCCTCAATGATATAGTTTGAAGTCCAATACAGCAATACTCTTGTACGGAAAAAAGGGGTCAGTTGCACCTTCGCCGGCCTAGCTCTTAAGTTTGTCTCTTCGAATAAATAATTTTTTCATTAATATATTTATATTTTTATATCATAATGTTTCATTTTCTTTAAAAAAAAACTTATTTTTGTTACATATAAATTCAATTTGAAAGGACAATATAAATTCATCTAATTTAAAGAACAAAAATTAAATAATAATAATTTTTTTGAAATTACTGATTAATTACCGTCGTTGTGACAAAACACAATCTCCACCCTTCGAGTAAGAACTTTGTGCATACTGAATAAATTCCTCACTGTATAATATCATACAAACCACACATGAAACATAAATCATATTAGACAAGCTTCATATAACATAATACTCTCAGAAAAAATTGAAGGATTTCATTTCGGACGCTTCTAATTAACTGAGCCCATCTTAAACCATCATTAAATTTAAGGAGTAATAATTGAAGACAAAGTACATTTAAAAGACAAAATTGTATAATAAAATAAAATTTAAGAAAATTCAGTAATCTTTTGTGACTTGTCAACATAAACAAAAAAGGAAAAAAAAAGATGTGTTATTTAACTCAATTAAAAAGGCAAGAAAAGATGGTACATTTAAGTCGCACATTTTCCACAAGTAATAGCTTTCATACACGTTTTTAATTTTTTCTCTGGAAGAAAAGAAGCGACTACAGTCTTCAAGTCGACTTATAAATAATTGCTTTATATATACAATTTTCTTTTTATAGAAAATATGAAAATCTAAAAATGACGTACAAATTTTTTATAATCATTTTCTTCTATTTTCACATTATAAAGGGCTTAATAGATCCATTTCCACACTTCAAAAAAAAAAAAAAAAAAAAACCTTTCCATTTGCTAATAATTATTACTACTTCTCATATTTTCTTTATTCAATAATAGTTGTCTATTATTGATTTACTATATTTTTAAAAAAAAAACTAGTAAATAATAATGGTAATATTATTGTATTATATTTTGATTTTATTAAATTTAATTTTTTAAAAAATGTGTTAAATTATAAATAATATTTAATATTAAGAAAAAAAATAGATAGAAAAAATAAATTATCTCTTGATTATCTAAATTGAATAAGTATTGTTGGATAACTATTTTTAATATAGTGGATAACTATTGTTCGATGACTGAGTAATAAATGTTTCTTGATAATTAAATAGTATTTAAAAGATGAAGTATAAAAGCTTAGAAAATTACTGCTCCCTTCATTCATTTTTGCTTGTCACTTATTCTTAAAATAGATTTTCGTTTTTACTTATTATTTTTGATATATCAAGAAGAGACAATGTTTTTTTTCATCTTTTATCCTTATCATTAAATACTTATTTTTAAAGGGAAAATTACGCGGTTAAGCAAATTTACACTATTTAATTACTCATCATATCTATAGTTTGCTATAATTACCACTCACGACTAATATTATACATTAATTATGTGATTGACTTTGAGTTTGTATAATTAACCACATTTGTATATGTATAATTCTCAAGAATATATAAATACATATTTATAATATATAATATCTAATCAATATACATATACAATTCACTTCTCTCCCACTCTCTGCTCTCTCTCCTCCCTCTCCCAATCTCGCTCGTCTCTTTCCTCTCTCTTCCAATCTATCTTGCTTTTTACACAACTGCATATGTATAATATACAATTATCAAACCAACATACATATACAATTCACCTCTCTCCCACTCTCTGCCCTCTCTCGCTCGCCTCTCTCCCAGTCGCGCTCGCCTCTCTCCTTCCTCTCCCAATATTACTCTCTCTCCCAATCTCGCTTGCCATATATACAAATACATATTGTATTATATACAATTATCTAAGCAATATACATATACAATTCACTTCTCTCCCACTTTTTGCCCTCTCTCTCGCCTCTCTTCTCTCTCTCCCAGTCTCGCCGCCTCTCTCCTCCCTATAACATTTAGCTAGCATTGTAATTATTCAAACTGTAGCATAGAGAGTACTTAGATTATTTTTTAGTGGCTATATGTGAAAGTTTTCCTTTTTGAAATAATTTTTTAAGAAATCATTATACAAATTACAGGGAATAGTTTATTAAAATACCTATATTAATAATTCTTTTCTAAATGGATGTGCCAAATCAATATCTCATCAGTAAAAGTGAATCAGCAATTATATAGTTTGAACTCCTTAGATGACACAAATCAATATCACATAAGTAAAAGTGAATCAGCAATTTCTATAGTTTGAACTCCTTAGATGACACCTATTTTGGGACTAACTTCTTTTTTTTATGGCTGAGATGACACTTGGGGATGAAGAAAGTATTATTTTCATTTTACTAGTTTGAGATAAAAATATCTCATTTTACTCTAGAAGATTGTAAACATGGGTGATGTTATGAGTAATTTGAAATGCCAATAAAGTGTGATATAATTAAAATTCTCTTCAATCCTTTTTTTAAAATAAACGTGTAAAATAAATCACAATAAATAATTTGACATGAATGAAGTAGGATACTGCTGAAAAGGTGGCAGCAACATCAAGCAGAAGTTTTTGACATCGTTGCTGTATTTTTGTGAGAGGAAATTGTAATGTGAAAAATCGAACCATATCAACTAAGTGAAAATTTAGATAGTCAATTTTAAGATTCTTTCGATATCGACTCTTTAATCAGACAAAGACAAAAGGAAAAAAAAACGTCGGTTGTATCACTTCATGTCGACAAGCAGACATTATGCCACACATTTATCGTAGTTAACTTTTCCCACTTAAAAGTCAAGTCTATGTTGATCAATGTGAATTGCGTAAAATTCGTGTCATGTTTTTTTTAAATAAAAACTGTGATTCTCAATTTATAGTCATTCAATAATTATAAATATTGTAAAAAAAATTTGCATACCAATATGATTAAAAAACACATTCTGAAAAATATTAATTAGAGTACTTATATATTTGACTTTAAAAAAAGAAATTATAACAATTAAAAATGAACGAAAGAAGTATTTAATTACGTAAAATAATAATAGTAGTCAAATTTAGAATTTGAAAACATCATTAGTCAAGATAATTTAATAAAATATACCTCTAATTAAGACTATGTTCCATCTCACCTGCTTCTTTTCGAAGATATAAATATAATTTATAAATTTATGATGTCGTTTATCGAATGATTGTTTTCATTTACTTCTATGAAGAACATAATTTATAATTATTAGACCAGTTAATCGGATAGAAATTCAGTTGAACAACATTCATTCATGCTTTGAGCAATCAGAATTTAAAATGAGCAAAAATATAATTAACACTTAGCAGCTCAAAAAAATGAAGAGGCAGAATAAGGCAAATCTAAGTAGTTCAATTGGTTAGGTACCTGAACTTTCGCCAGGTAGTGAAGTTCGATTCCACCTTGTAATCGCCTCCCCCAACCCGGCAAAAAAGGAGGTGACAATGAAGCCAAAAATTAGACGCAAAAGCTGACAAAGAGTAGATTTTCAAAGACCAGTTTCGTTTCGAATTTGCAGTGACCAGAAAAAAATTGACATGCAGTTTTTCACATATTAAGAAGTATTATGTAACTATTCAGGCACAAGTATGGTGCCTCCTCATAATTTAACTACAAAATACTATAGCATACAACAAGAACACAGAAACACGCAGAACGCACACAAGAGTTGTAAGGCCATAAGTTGACTCTTTAACTAGTTGTAAAGCACCCATAATAGAGAAGCAAAAGCCTACTTTGGCCCAGCTGCTAGGTGTACAAAATGGAATTTGGAATAAGCTGCCTCAAACTCTACGAATATGCTTTAGTCATGTGTCTCCCCTTAACCGAGCAATTAGTTCATCCTGCCAACAGTAATTATATAGTGAGGACGTGCATTGAAAGAGAACGACATGCTACAGAATAGGTCAAATATTCAAAAAAAATACATCATTCAAGTAGAAATCAACAACTAAACCTCAATTCCAAACACGTCGGGGGAAAACACATCATACAAGTACTACTTATTATAATGTCCTCAAGGAAAATAAGTTACCGAGTAAAAGTATAATAGTGGACCACAATGAAAACTTCAAAACCTATATAAAATAAAAAGGTTATGCAAATACTTGCCTTCCTTCCTCTCAGTGAAAGACCTTTCTCCTTTAACAAAGCCCGTAGCTTCTCAACAGTCATATTTTGTATTTCAGGTGCACGATTTTTTGAAGTTCCTGCAGGGGTTGAGACCAAGTTTAATGCATCACTA
The DNA here is from genome assembly GCF_036512215.1 of Solanum lycopersicum. Taxonomy (NCBI): domain Eukaryota; kingdom Viridiplantae; phylum Streptophyta; class Magnoliopsida; order Solanales; family Solanaceae; genus Solanum; species Solanum lycopersicum. Next base: position 58,667,970 of record NC_090802.1, on the reverse strand, counting down.
ACTGTAAATGATAATGTACAAAAATAAGTAGTTCCAACAAAGACTGCAAAAAAAAAAGAAAATTTGGTCACAGTAGGAAATATTTACAATGAGACCTGAAAAAACATGACGGTGTCTAACTGAGAGTATACTATTTATTGTGCCTTTAAATTTACTTTTCAGGCATGACATGGTAAAGCAAATCAATAAACCTTTTTGTAAGTGGCTTCCACATTCCCAAAGGTTTGGAAAGATGACATTCAATGTCCCCAAAGGAATATATACAGAAATTAGAGCTAAGTCATTTTAATCGCCTTATCTCTTGTCACTCAATGTCCTGAAGATAGATTTCTGGAAGAAGCTGTTATTCACTATCTAGTCTCATAAGATATAATATTATACATGTACTTGATGCTTGACAGCAATCACACAACTTATTATTGGTTGTAAATGATAGGAGTATGATCTTTACCTTCTCATCCAAAATAAATTGGTAGAAATGTTAAGATCTTATAATCCGTCCAAACAAGATTTCAGCAAATTTCTAGAGTAGTTGTAAAGCCACGTGAATTTTTATAATTAATTCAGACTACTTTTCAGTATAAGGATGCAATTCAATTAATTTCGAGTCAGGTGGGACCCGCTCGATAATAACAAAGTAATTGAAACACCTGTAGTTAATATTGGTATAGCTTGAAATAGCTAAGAAAGGATGATAAGAATTAAGGAAAAGACAAAATGAGAAGGAGAATTGAAAACAAGGATTTTAATTCCCTGGACGATGGAATCGATGGTGCAATTAAAAGCAGATGAAGGAATTAAATTAGCTCTTAATAATAAAGACAAATTAAGAAGCAAACTTTAGAACCAAAATAACCACTACTGGCAGTGCCGTCCAGCAGTTAGCATCAAACTCGGCGTCATTTTAGTAAACGCGACGGTTGAGCGTTGTGCCTGTCCTAGTGTGATCCAACTGAAGCAGCCATTCAGAGGCATTTCTGGAGAGAGAAGAATTATTTGTTTGAAACAAATTCTTGGGAGTTAAAGAGTTCCCCACCATAAATTCTACTTTGAGGTGAGTACTAAATGCATTTCGGGAGAGAAGGATTATTTGTTTGGAACAAGTTCTTGGGAGTTAGAGAGAAGGGAGAGCTTCTACTCCATAAATTCTACTCTGAAGTGAGTATTAAATGCATTTCCTAGTAGATTTGGTTCGTTAAATGGCAAATGCATTCCCTAACTCCTCAATATCATGGAAATTATAGATTTTTGACCAAAAACTCAAGGACTCACATCTTGAAAATTCTTGGGTTTGACAAAGAGGTAATCCTTTCACTCCAATCTTGTATATTATGTTGCATGTACATCGTAAACTATACCTTTGAAGAAAGATTCAAATTTAAACACCAATTCATGAAACAATAGAAAGCTAGACTCGAAATTGAAAAGTTTGTTGGTAAGGGAGATGAATAGTGTTAGGTTTGCTTGAACGATATAGTTTAGAGTTTCTAAAGCAGCAACTAGGTTCCATAACAAATGTAATGGAAATTGGAGTTAAAACTCAAGGATTTGACTTGCGAAATGGAAAATAGAGATTTTTTCTAAACTAGTGAAGTTAGTTTTCCCCATTTGTGGGATTACACTGGGTTTGTTGTTGTTGTCTAGTTGGACTTAAGTGTTGTCCACATAGTTGACTTAGTTGGTATTGTTGTGAAGCATTACTGATTTACCTGCGCTCCTATATGTAGATTATGAATTGTTGGCATCTTTGGATCTTTCAAGGGAAGATTTGCAGTTCTTAAAATAACACCCCCTCTCTTCCACTGCAATCCTAGCCTTCTTAACTTTATAACATATACTAGCCCTCCTGCCCACCTATTTTTTCTTCTATTACAAACCTAGTCTTCCCTTATTTTTCAGCAAATAATAATTTTGGTTAAGATTTAGTTCATGACATAACCATTAACTTTTAAAATGAACCGAGGCTGTTTAAATTATACAAAATCAACGATTGGAAGTCATTAGCCATTTAAATATTAGGGCCTCTATACAAACCTATACGTGACTTCCCATTTTAGGATGTCCTACAATATTCCAAGGCAAAATAACTAATAACTTAATACATCCATAAGAACTTCTAGAATGACAATTTAAATTTAAAACCTGATGTGATGTTTCTACAATCAAGATAAATAAATTTTCAACATATAAGTAATATATCCTTCTATTGCTCCTACTAATGTATAATAATCATGTAACATTTTAAATTCCTTTTTGAAACTTAATCAATCAGTAGTATTCATCGAATCATAGCAAATTTTAGAAGTTCTGAAATCAGACTTCACCAAATCCCGACTTACAAAAGAACCAGCAATACTAGTTACACCAAAACAGAACCACCAATCCCAACAAAAAGCAAAGCAGAACCCCATATCTCTTAACAACCATTATGATAATTGTTCTTTTCATCAAATGGTATTTCATCAATGGAAGTGAAGGAGCAGTCTTTTTGCAACAATACTACTGTTCTCTATTTTGTGAACCCAAAAGTTTTAGAGCTGGTATGTAAACTATGCAATATAATTTGAGCTAGAATTTAAGAGTCAAATCGGACAATTTAAGCAAATGAAGTTATGGAGAGCTTAGGGATACTCATTTGTTTCTTTCTTTTTCAGTTTAGCAATAGGATACATTGACAACCACAATAATTCAAGCATCTTTTCAGTGAAAGATCACTGCTTTTAAAAAAATAACACATTTGAATGTACCAACTACTAAGACCGCAAGTGATGATCAATAATGGGCACACCTTGGGCAGAGGCAGCATGGTTACTGGTGGTAGCCTTCTTGGCTAATGCCCTACTATCCAATGCTTTTTCAGCCGCTCTGAAAATTAGATGGTGGCAGGAGATACAAATATGTTAACTGAACAAAGGTACTCTAGCTAGTAAAGGATAGCAATAATACTGAGGTAAGAAAATATGGACAATTACCTTTTTCTACCATTGTCATTTGAGGAAACCCCCTTGCCTTCTTTTGAACTACATTCACCTCTTTGCTTCTTAAGCATGAGAGACCTAATCAATATGTTTTGCTGGTTGGTCTTAATAAGCTGGTCCTCTGCATGTACAACATTTTGTAAAATATATCTAGCAATCCAGATTGACGAACAAAACAATCTAGCCTTGAGGAAGATGATGAATGAGGAAAACTAAAAAGAGGGAAAGAAAGAAAAAAGAGACATCCGAATTGCATCAAGACGCAAGATAGAAGAGATATTTCTATGATTTAACCAACCATGTACTAAATGAGACACAAGAGTGGATATCAATGTTTTACAATGACTTAAGAGTAGAAGTGTAAACAAAAAACTAAGCAATAAAATAACCATATGTAAGTAAATCTGTTCAAAGAACAAGAATAAAAGGAGATTTAGAGACCAAATCAATTTTCACCATAAATAATTTAAAGACATCAATATACAAAAACAGACCCGGAGGTGACGTTTCGTGATCGCAAACATATACTCGCATTCCACCCTGCATAAAGTTTCTAAATTAGTGGAGCTCAAAAGAACATGGAAGAAGCATTATTATATTTCCTGATAGCATCACTTTTCTTTTGATAGTCAAATTATTTTCCAGCTAATGCTGGTCAGCAGATATGATGGTAAGTAAACATGAAGAGGCTAAGGCACACGAATGATATAATCTTAAACTGAAGACAAACGAAGGAAATACAAAGACGATTGTTACTCTAAAGGTGCAAGGAGGACGTTGAACTCAGAAAAGAGGTACCACCTATTATTTATCTTTCGAAAACCTTTCTGATCCTACACTGATTCACGCAGTGTTTAGCATCACCAACTAGTCATTTCTTTTGAACGTAAAACCTTATTATGTCCAGGCTGGGGTTTAACAGTAATCCAAACAACAGCGAAGAAGAGCCAGAACAGTTTCTCAATCCAGATTAACCCTTCTTAAGATAAAATTACTACTGTGTGCATAGCTATGTGTTTGTATCACCATTTTTTTTAATTAAAAGTGTTTTTGTAAAAACACCATGCTGATTATAATACCACATTCAAGGAGTTCTTTCAACATGGAAATCCCTAGAACTGAAGGAAAACAGAATTCCACAATAAGAATAATGAAGACCAAGTCTTGTGCAGTTGATAATAAGAACTTTATTTAGATGTACTGGTATGCTTGGTACAGGCACAAACAGAAGTATCCTACCATTTCCCTCTCTTCGAATTTAAAAATTATAAGTACAGACCTACTATTATTGCGATCCTAATTATTTTGTACACATAAACTTATACTCCGTGTTGTAAGTATATAAAGTTGTATCCGCCTCTGATCTCCCTGAACTCTCTATCTCAAGAATTTATTCCACCATAGATGAAATTAGATAAGTTTGGGACAATTATACAACAGTTATATCTACTCCAAAATATCAAAGAGAACAGTTATATCTACTCGATTATACTATACGGTTCAGCACTGCTATTAAGAAGTATTAATACCACATAAAAGGCGTCAGTAAAGAAAAGGGGAAGAGGGGATGGTGCAAAAGTAAATTAGGGTTTTGGGAGAGAGAAAGAGGAAGTTACCGGAGTAGAGGAGAGGACGTTGGAGGAGAAAAGGCCGCGAGAAGGGAGGCCGGCCAGGTACTTGGCCGCACCGGAAGTTGTGGCATTGTTCGGAGAAATGGATGATGAGGTATCCTCCATAGTTGCCGCTCTGCAAAACTGATTCAAGTTTAGACAGAAAGGAGAAAATACATTTTCCCCCCCCTTAATAGTGGTTCGTGGGGGCGGTAAAATAGAATTTGCTCTCATCTACATTAATTAAATTAGATTACTATAATAGTATCATTTTTTTTAAAAAAAAAATTACTATAAAAGTGGGTATAAGACATCATTTCATTCTTTAAAACTTTGATCAAATAGAATTTCACTGAAATACATTGTCTTACAGATTTTGTCGAAATTACAATTTGAATAATGCATTCTATTATTTATGTATCGTTTGATGAGATGGCGAGTTAACTAACTAATTCTAAGTATTGTTTATATGGGATAATGCCTTAAACTTATGTTATATGTGAAATTTGAAAAAGAATCGAACCACAAAAATCTCTAAGTTTATTTTTCAATGCTCAACATAGTGACTTTTCCAATCATATTATATCGATGAAAAGTATTAACCCAACTAAGGACTTCAGTTGAAAACATGACGTTAGAATCCTATCCAAGTTTATTCATCTAATTCATTAATATTTATATTGAGCAGTTATACTGCAAGAATAATATTAATCTGAATGTCAAACTTCTTTTAATGCATAAACTAAAATTTTTACACAAAATGAATTTTTTAGCTAAGCATAGTTAAGGATAAATATGACTCAGAGTGATGAATATGAACGATGGATTCAAAAAAAAACTGTCAGATGCAATGAAACCTTACGAGTAAGATAAAATTTGACTGTACCAAGAAATAATTAAAGGTAATTTGGAGGAATATATCTATAAAATAATAATCGTCTTTTACCTTTTACTTGATGAAGCAATATTCCTACATCCCATCATCAAGGCATTCAATGCTATAATTGGTACAACATGCAATACATAATCAATAATAGTGTCTACTAACCTACAAGTAACCCAAATCAATATGCCAACTCTTACCATCAAAATTTCAGACTACTTTAGAATCACTTTCAACTGTTCGTATCCACTTGGAAATTATTACCAGCATGATAAACCTTCCAACCTCTAAAATCACTAGAAAACCACTGCAGAATTTACCAGTCCTTCCCCGGGCTTAGAAGGACCCTTGATAAATTTAAATCCTTCCCTGCCTTTGGCTTCATCTGAAAAGCTTGCACAACAGCTAATCCACCAGGACAAACGGTGAAGTTTTGATCCGGCTTCTTGAATTTTAAGGGGCGCGTTAGTATTTTTGGATAAATATCAGTATCCAAACTCATGAATACCCCCAATGAAGAATTGCTTCCACATACACTACCTGCAAGTACACATGTCCAGTTCATTTCTGGGCCGTTGCCTCCAAATCAGACAAGATTTTTCTCATCTCCTCATAGTAAGGCCATTTATCCTGTCTTTTCTCGTCACTCTTGTTTTCCTGTTACAGAAAGCAAAGACGTTGATAAAAGTAGCCTCCCAAACAGAAAATGTCTCCACAAGAATTTCAACAGGATGCAGGTGAAAGGGGCGAATCTTCATCTAAAAGGAAATATATAAATATTTCATGTGTAGAAATTTGTATTAGCAATATCCGTGTATTTACAATTCAAGATATGGATAAATCTTATTTCTCCCCCTTTTCCCCCTTGAAGAGGTCACAACACACCATACACAAGGGTATATTTATCCCTATTTTCATTTCTATGTCCTCAGACAGAAATAATGTGATATCCTAAAAACAAGTTCTAAAAAGGATAATCAAAATGCATTGTTTATTGTAAATTTGTTTCTCCCAATATTGTTTGAGCATGCTAATCAGCACAACCAAGTAAATGTACATATGCTCAAGGAGAACACAAGAATCAGAAATACTCACCTCATACTTTTGAACCAAAGAAGCCCAGAGAGATTTACACTGTCCAGGACTTCGATCGACTCCAATAGAAAGTAAATTTGAAGATATCTCTTCCCATAGTGCCATTCGTCCACGAACAACTTGGAATTTGCTGTGGAGTTCCCCGCGCAACATAATCAATTTCTTTATCTCATCATGTTTCCATCTGTTTCTCTTCAAAGGCTTGGAAGATTTCATCATAGATTGTGGAAAGCCAGAATCAACTTGAATGCTCTCTTTTCTGGACGATTCTGATTCCTCCTGTGTTGAAGCGCCAAATCTACCTTTTTTCAATTGATCAAGCAATGTTGATGATAGAATAGACTTCGAAGAATCATCTGATTTTACCTCAGCGGTAGAATATTCATCCAGTGAGTTTGCACTTGAAGTAGTTGCTCCATCATGCATAAGTCTCTCAATATCCATATCATCACCTGCACGTAAAAGTTAGGGAAGAAATGACGGCAGAATTTAAGCATGCATTGGATGCTTAAGATCAAATCATATCAGAAGACAAAATCAACAAGCAATTTCCGATGTAATATCTATCCACCAACTAATGAAATCGTCTCCAGAAAAGAAATATAAAAGATGCTACTTTCATGATGTACAAGCATACTTTAAGTCAGCAATGGCATGCAATTTAGACATAGAAAACATGTGAGTTTTTTTCTTTTTTGGTGCTACACACATGCCCTGAGAATTCCATTGTAGAGAGCAGATATCAAGCAATTGTTTTTTATTTGGGGGGGGGGGGGGGGGGGGGTCTCTTGAAGACCAAAAAGGTCAAAGTAGTAAAAACGTCTGGATAGAACCAAATCTCCTACTTTTCACCATCTAAAGGGCTTTTAAATCAACCCCTTTCAGCACTTGGCATGTTCATGACATATATCAACAAATTCTAACATAACAAACTATATGTGACCCCTAAATATAATTCAGTTCAAGCAATGTTCCAGTTCTACTCAAAATTCCTATATACCAACGGGCAACCACCCTACCCTCTAGGCTTATTGGGCCATTTTGTGAATGTCAAAAGCAATTATATCAAGAAGATCACAGCATACGAACCCGAAGATGATTACTTTGCCTAACATCTAATCAGATTAGAAAACCACAGAATGCATTGGAAAGAATCACTGAACTATTTCATTGGAAAGAAGCATGAGAGGAACAAACCTTTCACTTGCTCAACTGCATCATCAACTGGATAGCCATTGCCATTACCTCCTTCTGCACGTGCCCCACTTGCCTGTCTTCTTTTCTGATCTTCATCCAATACATTTCTAAGTGCTGAAATTCCAAAACCTACATGTGATTTTCCAGAAAGTTTTCCATTGATTTCATCAGCCAGAACTCCTGCAGGATTCTCAAAGGCAACGGCAATAACCTCAGGTCTTTTACTACTGTATTTCCTGACCAATTTCCTAAGAACTTCAGACACGGTTCTTTCCATGTGGGACAATGGGCAGTTCAATGGACAGCTTGAAAGTGAAGCATGTGCAGCTTTATGGAGCACATCCAGAAGTTTCCCTTTGTCAAGCCACAAGCAGCGTGTGGTTATTCTTATTTTTCCCTTCAAAGCTTTCTCTGTCATACCATCTGTGGATTGAGGACGCAATATTTCCATACTGCATTCCAGATATCTTACACATATTAGTATCACAAGGTGGAAAAATATGTGATGCATCACAAGCTAGAGAAAATTACCTGACCACTATAATACCATCCGAAGCAATTCTAAGTCTCTCATCAATACAAAGTTCAGCAGCTGTACCAAAGGCTTTGTCACCATCACTATACATCAACTGCAAAAAAAAAAAAAAAACTAGTTCAGTCTAGAAACAAGATGAAAGAGTGCAGTCTTTATTTGCACAGTGAGAAAGTAAGAAACCTGCAACTTTTCCTTTCCCAAGGAAATGAAACCATTGGATAGAACTTTTCTGTTCCTCAAATGGGAGATTCCAAGCATCTCTCCGTTCTTGATAACCTATTCACACACAGTTACAATAACAGGGGTCACTTTAAATCAGCATCGAGAATGAACTGAAAAGGCTTAACAACAATGCTTATGATACAAGACTGAATCATTCTCTCACTGCAGATAATTCCCAATGCTTGGAGCCCACTCATCCCCTTAGTCATTCTTCAAGTCTATACATTCATGTATTTTTGAATAATCATCAAAATAAATAGGATTTCACTTCTTGCATCCCATAGGGGGAGGCTGGAAATTGAACCATGTGTAATAAAATCACTCTTTGGTTGGTCAGCTTCGATCTAATTCAGGTAAATAGAATATCAGTTGAAACAGTTGAATCCTTCATTAGAAGCTTTAGACACTCACTAGGACCATTGGTCAAAGAAAAGCTAATGATGCAGAGAATATATCTAGCTTTCCTCAAAGACTACCTTTTTTTTAAAGATAATTATCATGAGAGATTTAACTTAGCTTTCCTCAAAGACTAAATCTATCAACAGTCTTTGTATGCAACACATTGCATATTCGACAAACTTTCCTCGAAGACTATATCTAGCTTTGGCAAAAATCTGTTCACTGACAAGGGAGGTATAGTCTAGTGGAAAGGGTCATCAATCTCTAACCATGAGGTTGGGCTTCAATTCACCAAGAAAGTAAAGTGGGAAAATCCATAATTTGACTCCTGGGCTTGGTGGGGGTGACATGAATCTCAAAGAATATATGTGGGTGGGTGGGTGGGGGAACTGGGGGGGGGGGGGGGGGGAGGACAAAAAAAGGACAATCACCCAGTGAGATATCTACATCTGACCATATAGACATGCTTTCATCGTGATACGGTTCCCTAAAATTATAAGAATAGAAGAATGCCATTATGGATAAATTCAAGTATTCAAAAAGATATGCCCGCAACACACCTTAGATCCAACGGCTACATGTCTATACAATTTGAAGGTACTTGAAGCAATAAGCATTATTAATCAAACATCCAAATAAACCATACAACTTACAGCTGTATGCCGAATTCCAGTTGATTTCCCCAATAATTCATGCTCTTTAAGGAATAAGAGCTCGCCATGGACTGGAAGAAAATGTTGCGGCTTCACAATCCTTAGAACTTCTTCCTTCAGAATGGGAAATCCATCATCAATATTGCAGCTTAGACATTGAGTATGAAATTGAAAAAATGGATAAATCTTTTTTTAGGAAAAACAAATATACGGAATGAGAACTGTGTCATGCTCTGGTATATAATCTGAGAAACCAAAATTCTTCTCCTCCCTTTCTTTGTTTCTCTAAAGCACAAAAGATGCATAAAAATGAAAATCACATCTCCCCAGCCCTGCCGCTTCTCTCTTCAATATGTCTTCCATCCACGGGCAACCATTTGGAACTAACAAATTTTAGTCAGCTTAGGAAAAGTTCCCGCAGAGCGATTCACTTACCCTTTCCTCAAAATATCCCTTTTCTTGTTACTATATAAACCAAACCTTCATTTCTAGTCACAACATACTACAACAACAACAACTACATATATAGCTTAGTACCCCAAGTGGGGTCTGCTCCAACCCTGACGGGTAGAGAAATTATTTCTAATAGATCCCCAGCTCAAGGAAAGCAAAAATGCAACATTTATGGAGACACAAGCAGTAACAATAGGAACAATCATAGGATAGTAATGAATCGATGCATAAAAGACAACAAGTAGTAAACTAAGCATGAGAAATACTGAAATAGTGAAATTATAAAAATACCAATACTAATACTACTAGCAAGAAAGACAAGATCTGAAACTATATACTACTAGCCTTCTGCCCGAAACCTCGACCTCCCCACCTCCTATCATGGGTCAAGTCCTAGGTAAGCTGAAGACTTGTCATATCTTGTCTAATCACCTCCCCCAAGTACGTTTTTGGCCTAACTCTACCTTTCCAGATCCTCCAGTGTCAACCTCTCACACCTCCTCACTAGAGTGTCTATGCATCTCCTCTTGACATGTCCAAACCACCCTCAGCCTTACATCCCACATTTTGTGCACCACGGAGGCCACTTATATCTTGGCCCGAATATCTTCATTTTTTTATCATATCTCTCCTAGTAAGCCCACACATCTATCTAAACATCCTCATTTCCACAAATTTCATCTTCATGACATAAGTTCTTAACTAGCCAACATATTACCTCATACAACAAAGTCGGTCAAACTACTACTTTGTAGAACATACTTTAACATCTTAGTGACACCTTCTTATCACATAAGACACCAGATGCTAGACTCCATTTCAACCACCCCGTACATATGTGATGTGTGATATCCCCGCTAATTTCCCGATTACCTAGGATAATAGGACCTAAGTGCTTGAAGCTCCCTTTATTGGAGATTACTTGAGAATCCAACCTCACTTCCACGTCAGCTACACAAGGCAAATCACTGAATTTGCACTACACTTACTATGCCTTAGTCATGCTCAACCTGAAACCTTTAGACACCAAGGTCTATCTCCATACCTCTAGCTTGTCGTTAACTCTGCTATGCATCTTATCAATCATTACAATGGCATCAACAAACAGCATGCAGCAAGGCACCTTCCCTAGAATGTGTCGTCAGTCGTGTCAATTCATCCATCGCTAAAATAAATAAAAACGGGCTAACTTTTTTTATTGTCACAATGTTATGAAAGAATATGCACATGATCTGATAACCAACTTTTTATTTTGCTTCTATTAAGTGGAAGCAAGAATGATACCCAGATCACCGTTATGTTAGTGAATGAGAGTCAGACTCAGCCAAAGAAGATCTAACAGGTACAACTTCTACTAGCTTCTACCAGAAAAAGGAAAAACTCAAGATAAAGTTGTCATCACTAAATGGGACTCGAGAGGGTCAACAAATGAACCATTTTCATAACAGCTATTGTGATTCAGTAAGCTTGAGATTAGATACACACACACACACAAAAAAAAAAAAAAAGCCTTACTCCTTGCAATACAATTTTTCACTTAAAAGAAGATTTTACCAGCTCTTCGCGATGAGCATGGCCGGATGTATGGAGCAGCTCATTCTTTCCCATCACTATAGTTGATCCAATATCTGATATACGGTTCAACATTTGCATCACCCGGGTATCATTACCAGGAATCACCTATAAAAAAAATTGTGTAGCTGATTATGGCAGTTCAAGAATGTTATCAATTATCTTTCTGCAAACTTAAGACTTACAAAGAACACCTCAAGGAATCTTTATCTTAAATAGTTTCAAAAGAGACAAAAAGCATTAACAAAAATCAAGAAGATATGTTCCTTTTACCATATCAAATCCCAAAAAAAAATAAAAAAAATCAAGAAGATATGGTCCTAAGTATTCATCATATAAATAGGAAAGAGAAATTCAAGAAAAAGAATATTCAAAGTAACCAAATATTGACTATCCTAACTAGTTCATCATGCAAGCAAAGGAAACAGTGCAAGGATTCAAATCAAGACGACGTTCTGTCAACCTTATTCTATGGAAATTTATCCCCAATAGAATCTTACTTTGCATCTCTTCCCTGTGTTTGTTTCACTTTTACTATTTTTGTTTGGTGTTGGAAGGAGTCTCAGCAACATGATACTATTCAGCTCACAAAGTGGAAATTTTATAGTTCACATCATTTAGAGTAGATGTTCTTTGCAAAGCTACTAATCAATAAAACCACCTAATTTCACATGGCAGAGATATTGTAAAGCAAATAAGCTCTATTAGAGGTAAAGCATACAAACTCTTTACACTAAACATGCTGATCATGAGGTACTAACAGGAAGCATGAAATGGCAACAACAAAGCACAAGAAGAGCTATCTAGGGAGAAGCTACAAACACCAAGACTAAAAATCATAGACCATCAGTACATTGGCTGAAAGGAGATAAAAAGGTTGGTAGAAGAAGACCGAGAATAAGACTCTTCCCTTTGGCTGGGATGCATGTATCAAATAGTCTCTCAATGGAATCAGAACTAAGGCATTAGAAGAGTAAAGTTAATATGACAAAGTTAAGACATGGATGATGTTAATTAATTAGAACATCAGCGGATAATAGGAATCCTGAGAATGAATTTTGTCATGAACGAAAAAAATCACATTGCCAGGAGTAAAACAATGCAATTTATACGGTACCTTGGCTGAATATAAAACTAGATCTTCTTTGTTTAATTTGAGTGAGTGACTACTTCCATATGAAGCAAGATTCAACGCAGCACGTGGTTCTGCCTGACACAACAGAGACTAGGTTACATATTCTGTAATTGAATCTTGCAAAGCTGGCAGACACATCAACAATACTTACTTGAGAACCTGTTGTCACAATCAGCAAATCTTTTGGGGCATAAGCGTCAATATCTTCCACCTTTACCTGAATTAGAGTGTGTAATTATGAGTGGGGAAGAATTAGAATATGAACAGTGGAATTATTAGGAAGAAATTTAGGAAAATAGGCACTGTTACAAATTGAAAATATCCTTTTCATATTTCACTAGTTGCTCTACACAGATTAGACAATGATATCATTCAAAAATTTGAGTGATAATCCTCACTCAATGAATGCTCAAGGTGTTTAGCTACATCTATCCTCAGATCGAGCAAGACATTTGACCTGGATTCTTCAACTTTAACAGAGTATCAGATTCAAAGAGAAGACAAAATGTAACGAAGTTGTATGACAAGGAAAGGCAGGAAACTCCACCTCCCTTTCTTATCCTTCCTCCCCACCCACATCCCTGGTCCAGAAGATCAGAAAAGAAGATAAAAGGAACAAACAAGGCTTGTTTAGCCCCCCCATTTTTTTTAATAACCGTGGTATCTAAGCCAGCTTGCACGCATCTCGACTAATTCCACGGGTTATCTCCCACCTCCTACCAGCAGGTACCAAGGCTTTGCATCCCAACACATTTCAATTCAAGTAACATTTGGACAAGCCAATAACCCGCCAATTTATTAACTTGGCCCATTTTGACCCACCCAAATTCAACACAATCCGTCCATTTGACACCTCTAGTGTAATCACAAAATCTCATAGAATCTATAAAGTCACACCATTGAGGAAGTGACCCCTCCACTAGAAATACTCTTTATGGCTTTAAGATGACCAAAGTGTCCTTCGCATATGATGTCAATGAATACAATTCTGGGTGATGGTGGAAATAAAGTTAATTTCAATGCATGATAAATATTAGGTAAAATTCCGGATATATCATCTTAATACAACTGAAATAAGAGTTTTTTTTTAAAATCCTCACCTTGTCTTGTATCGATTTTATACAACCCTCTACCATTTATATTTTTTCTTATGGTTTACACAACTATGGCATAGAAAAATATGTAAGTCGAGACTTGTAAGCTTAACAATCTTGTACAATTGTGCATGTTAAATAGCATATGAGGTTCTTTGCAAGAAAAAGTGATGTCCTCTACTCATAGGAGACCTTGACAACTTAGGCCAGTTAGGCCATTACCAGAGTTGATGGGTCGATTGGTGCCTTCCCGTCTTTCCATGCAGCGTCAAGATATGTCCTCAAAGACATGCCAACAAATACCTATTAAACCAATCATGTCATAATCTGAATCTGGGACAGAAAAGATAGTCTATACAATACTAAAAGATCATGAGAACATGTGAGAGACTGTATACCAGCTTTCTGCCGGTCAAGTCAGCTGCAGCTTTCACACTGCCAAGACGATGAATGTTAGATGCAAACTGGGTAGTGATAACCCTTCCTTTGGCAGCTGAAATGCGCCTCAGCAACGAATCTGCAACTACAGTTTCACTGAGTGTCCTTCCAGGGGAAAGGACATTTGTTGAATCACTCATCATCTGGGGAAAAAAAAGTACTCCTCAATAATTTCTTTTATGTTTGCTTCAATGAGAAAACATATCCTCCATTTTTTCGTCCATTAAGTTAAACATAACAGAATGATGAAAAAATAAATAGAGGTGTATGCACATAAGGCAAATAGGGATATAGGATTAAAGATAAATTGAATATCCACAGCTGTCCCTGGAAAAAAAGATCCAACAACATATGCAAAAAAATGTACATGTGCAAACTTGAGAATAAGAGATTTATAAACTCAAACGTTAACATAGTTAAGAAAGACATAACAAATTATGCATGAGAGACAGGAGAGAAGATTGCAGGTCAAGAATGTAACAAGGGGTGAAAGTAACACTATATTTGAGGCAAGCTATGAAATAATTTCCAGTTATGAAGCAAGGAACGAGTATAATCAAGAGACATGGGATGCTATATGCATCACATGTTCAAAGCATATATACCAAAATATAAAATAAAAGACATTTTTCTATATAAGACGTATTGTTTATAGCAGAGAAAAGTTAAAATTACGAAACTGTGGTAGGCAAATCTGCATGTTAAGAGAGAGAGAGAGAGACTGAGCTCAGAACAGGGTGGGAGAATATGCATCATATATATGCATGTATACACTCAATAAAAGAACCTAAAATCATCCAAAAATAACACATAATATACAGCTGAATATTTAAAGGAAAAATGAAGGAGTTCAAAGAAGATGTATATAAGGATGTACATGTCATCTAACTGAATAGCAGTTGCAGTTTACTACTACAGAAAGTAAATAGTAATTCATTTGCCGACCATACAGTCTTCAAGCCCCTCAATATGTACAACTTCAACATTATTTCAACAGGTTGAATTGAGTCATTCTAAAAGTAATACATTTAATTGAAAAGAAGTAATTCCTTAATACGATACTATCCGTACCAAAGTAACACCTTCTTTTGAAAGTTCCTCAAGGGCCTCGCGGTCAAAAACCTTCCCATCGAGTGGTGACTCGTCTATCTGTAAAAGACAGAATACTCATAATGCTACCAATCAAAAAAGAATACTCATAGGGTAAGATAAAGATCATAAATCTAAACATTTTTTCAGGATGACTTATAAGGAGGACACAGTGTAATACCTTCCAGTCACCTGTATGGAGGATGGTACCATCAGAACAACGTAATACTATTCCACTACAATCTGGAATAGAATGGGTAACCGTTATAGGTTCTACCTCAAAGGGGCCAGCCGTAAATTTCCTTCTTGTTTTAAATACCTTAAGCCTAGATGGAACAAATATCCCAAACTCCTTCAGTCGCTTCTTAATTAGCTGATTACAAAATAATAAAGATACTTAGTTCAACAGAAATTGACATGTAACACTGTTGAAAAGTTAACAGCAAAGAACATGATGTTCCAATAAATAAGTATGCAACAGTAGCCAGTAGGTATTGGTGTCTCAATTTGTGTGTATGGGTTTTGGATCATGCTCCGAGAAAATTGAATAAGCTTTGCAGGCTGAGCCTATGAGATAGTATACCAACGACTAGACCTTGTTCATTTTTAGAAACGGACCACTTCACCTTGTCCATTTTAATAACAATAAGAAATCCATCCAACCACTTATAGGAAAGAGAAAAGGAAAAGAAGAAAAGAGAAAAGAACAGAAAGGAAATTAAAGAAGAAGATCAGACGGCTGAGAGAGAGAGAGAGAGACCAAGGATAACAAATATAATAGTCAATAGATGAAGGAATTTCACTTTTTATATTTTTTGAGAAGGAAAAAATATGGAAGACAAATGAATGCAAGACTAATGAATGCAAGACTGAAAAGACGAAAAATCAAGTAATTTCAGATTTGCCTTTGCTTGGTAGGAGAGAGAAGACGAAAAATTTTGTTCTGTTACTGTATCTCAAGGATAAGCAGATACAGTATGTTTTCAACCATTTCTGAAAAAATTGGTTTCCACTTCAATCAGAGATCTTCTCCTTTTCTTCTTTTGAGATAGAAGGCAGATTATGGTTTTATGAATTTAGGCTTCAAAATACCATCCTTGTGAACATAGGATTACGATATAACCAAGAGCAGTCAAGAAAACTCATAGGATCTTAACAAACCTCCATTGTAAACGACGATGCAAAAATCGGTGTATGAGAATCCAGAGCAGGAATTACCTGTTAGGATAAGAGATGTCAAGGCAATATAAACTGAGCAAAATACACACAAGCATATTTGGCAATTGAACAAGAGGAACTGAAACACCAAAAAATACACTCCATGCATAAGAAAAGGCTAACACCAAACAATGCATAAAGGAGCGTGGTATGGTAAGGATGAGATTTTACTGAACCTATCAAATAAAGGACCTCAGATACATGACTGAACCTATCAAATAAAGGACCTCAGATACATGACCTATAGACAGCAGGATAAGTTCTGTATGACATACATTAGTTGCTTAGAAAATGATAGAAGTATGATTCTCTAAATTAGATCCAGTGTAGTACATAGTCCCTGAACTGAATATGCAAATATATTTCCATCAGTACACATAAAAATATGAACAGATTAGAACAGAAACTTTACCCACGGCAGCGCACCGATGTGGTCTTCATGTCCATGGGTTATAATAACTGCTTCAATTTTGTGGCTCCATTTCTTAATAAATGTTGTATCAGGAATAATCTTCTGGACACCAGGCTCATCATAGCTGGAGAGGCATCCAATAAGATCCCAAGTCAGCCCATGACAAAGAAATATGGACAATGTAACTACATTCAAAGCCTAACACAGCTAGTACCATCTAAGGAAAGAAATTCTTTAGATAACTTTTCATTACCAGTAGGAACTTTTAACTTATACATAAAAGTTAAGAAGAGCTTTCAGTAGGAAAAGATGACTGGACCCCAGGACCTCTACCATTAGATGAATGACTATAACAGAAAGAGTAATCAAAGAAGATTCATTAAAGGGAGATTCTGCAAAAGTTTCTACACAGCAATATCATTGTTAAAAAGTTGCACGAATGGCCAGTTTGTAACACCTACCCTGGGAACATTATTCCAGCATCAATAAGAATATAACGATCATAATTTCCAACAAGCATGCAATTCATCCCAATTTCTCCCAGACCACCAATAGGAAGAACACGTAGAGGTGGGCCATCAGACCCTTCATAGAATTGTTCCATCCTTCGTTGGACAGAATCATCAATGCTTCTTCCAGCACCCTCCAATTTATCGGGTCTTTTACGAGGACCTTTTGATCCACGTATGCCTGAAATGACACCAACTTTCAGCAATAAATAGAATAAACAACTTTCAACAAAGTTCTTCCCAGCAGCACCTTCAAGACTGCTATGGGATGTAACAACTTAGAAGCAAGGAACATCTCCAGGCTAAATCATTTCATATTAACACTGCTCATAGTGTGTGTATGTGTGACTAAGCAGACAATTTACTCACAGGTAATGCAAGAAAAGGTATAATATATGTTTGTAAGTGTATTCATAATCAATGATACATCTACTGACTTTACAACTGTAAGGGACTTCATAGCATACTGTGAAAATCAAGGATAACATTACAGTGATTAAGTCAATCTCAAACACGATACGAACTGCAACCAGTAACTGGAACCAATTCAATAATGTTTATTACATACGAGGCAACAATTTACCCACTAAAAATAGCTAAGCATTTAAATTGCTATTACTTCATTTCCTTCGTAGTTCTATTCGCTCGGGAAAAATCATTGTTTCATCAAAATGAACAGATTACTTTCTAATACTCCAAAATTTCTCATTCCATCACTTCACTCTTATCATTATTCATTACTTCAATTCGAAAACAAACCAAAAAAAAAAAAAGGAAGGCAAAGTAAAAACGGCATGTACCTATAGAAGAAGTAGATGGAGTATAGCAAGAAATAAAATGTTTTCTAGGGTTTAGCTGATGACATAGTTTGTACGGACAGAGTGAAATAGCACTGAAAGCGGCGGCCATTTGTATGAATGCTCCGGCACTGGTTACTCCCAACTACTGTTGAAGGTATCGGAATGGCTGTTTACAGGTAACAGAGAAATATGTGGAGGAATTCGAGAGCTTATTGCTCCGGCAACTGCTGAGGGTTTAAGGAGGAGGAGGAGCGGGAAATGGAGAGTGTAGTGTATTTAGCAGAGCGAGAGATAAAGGGGAAAGAAGAAGATTTTGTTTGCTGAAAGACAATGTGACCGTAAAAATATCTTTCTTATCGGTTTGGCTTTTGCTTAATGGGAAAACTGAAAAGATTAGAGGGATGACGGAAGGCACGTGACTACGCAAATTTTATTTGAGAAAAATAAACAAATACAAATGCTTAAGTAATTAATTATAGGCAAATTACGAAAATCACTTAATTTTAAGGTAAAATTATAATTTATATCTTAAAAGTTTATAATTACAAAAATCTCTCAAAATGTATATAATAATATAAGCGCTGATACATTAATGTAATATGTGAGATATAACGTACATCTTATACATGATACATTAATCTGGTATGCGACATACATTAATTTGATGCGCGAAATACATTTTATACATGATACAATAATCTGATGCGCAAGATACAATAATGTGATACGCGAAAATGAGGAATTTTCTTGTCTGGAAATTTGTAAAACTTAGAGGGAATAATGATAATAAGTAAATTAAAAGGTGAAATTTTCGTAATTAATCAATTAATTGATATTGGTTTGCTTGGAGCATCTGTGATTTGGTTCGGAGGTTCGAGTCACGCTAAAGGCATGATGAATTGAGGAAAGACTATTGATACCCTTCATGAGGTGGGTTTTGAAGGGGGAAATATAAAAGAAAGTATATATATGTCATTTTCTATCTTATTTTTCAACAAATAACTGCGAAGCTATATAATTAATCACAAATTCACCAAAACTAAGTTATTCTTAGTTCAAATTATATTTATATAAAGAAAATTTTGTGTATAGAAATTTTAGAATTTAATATTAAGATATGATATTCTTATTCATAAAGTTCAAATTATAACTTCGCTTTAATATTAAATTTCAGTAACATTCACACTAACATACATCTCATTGGAATAAATACGATGTCTATGGATTATTGAAGTTGCGCATGGCAAATTTCACTCTAGTGTAGTAGCCTACAAACAATAAAGAAGCACTAGACAAAAGTTGTATGATTATTTCAACCAAAAAAGCATGCAATGGGTTTCGAATCTAAAACCCCAATATTCCTGTTCAACCAACTCAATCACCCTTGTGGGACGTAGATAACCTATTCAAATAAATTTTTTAGTTTGTTGGATTATAACACAGGTAATCAAACATCTTTATGAAATGTGTAAAGCGCATGGACCTTCAAGGCAAATTTGAAGCTCTAATCAAATTCAAAGCCAATTGGTTGTCCAATTGGAAGGAGATTTCACTTTGGCTCAGCAATAACAACTTCTGGTTACAAAAGAAAAAGGCATTTTATGTGCCTACAGAGCTATTCAAGCATACATCTACTAAATCACCATAAAGTCAATATTGGCTAACTAGAAAATGCTGAGTAGCTGTGAATTCAACTCCAGCCATTAACAACCAAAGCATTTGGGGCCATTTCCAACATAATTACAACGACTAGTAGGAATTTTACCAGTTTCGAAAAAGAAAAGAAGTAACCATTTGCATCGCAAAAGTTCATTCCTCTTTATCCTTTTCTTAGAGTGCAATTGACAAATCCCATACATTCCTGCTTAAATACAATATAATAAGCTCTTTCCCTATCAGCAGAAGTAGATTATTAGAATGCTTCTACATAAGATACCCTAGTTTATGTCGGACATCCTTTGTCCGAAAAATGGCCCGACAAGTCCTATTTTCTAGCAGAATGGTCAGCACCAGAAGCATGATTGCGATTCAAGTAGCGCACAACAGCGTCTTCAGTCCTATAAGTTTCACAGAAAGTAGATTAGATGATCTGAAAAGCTTGTGAGGTACAAATAAATATAGATATCTTAAGACAGATCAAACAAGACACTTTCGAAGTTCAAACAAAAACATTTAAGTTATAATGATTGTGATTAGATGGAGATCATGTTTCAGCCGGCTGCATTCTGATTAAAAGATTCATCTGTTAGATTAGAGATGTTTCCAACATCAAGATAACATGATAACATTATTATTATTATTTTTGAGAAAAGACATAAAGTGGCACATGAAGTTGTCCCGAATTTTCAAAAAGCACCTTAACCATGCGGGCACCCTATTACCCCCACAAAAGTATTCAAGACCTTTGAAAATAGACCATTTCGACTCAGTTACTCCCTATGTTTGTTTTCACGCAGATGAAGCCTGTGAATGAGAAACTTTGCTTCCAAAAACAAATTAAAAAGCACCACCTGTCAATTCTTTCTTTATTACTTAATTACTTCCTCTTTTGATCCTAAGTCAAACACACTAATCCACAGTGCTATGCTGTCTTTAAAAAATCATCTTCTCTCTTGAACGAGATCACCCCAAAAAGGTAAGAACTTTCTAACTTCTTGTTAATTTTCAGTAGTTCAAGAAATACTTCCCACATCCTAATGTACCTAATACTGAAAGCCCATTTAAAATGGACAAGAGAATCATAATCGGGGTCCGTGACGGAGCTCCGGCGAAATTTTCAAGCAACGACCAATGCCAAAATGAGCACCAGAATGTACTTAACATAACACAACAAAAAGCCCCAATCGGTAAGCTTCCTAACAATTCAAAGGTTAAGGATACCAAATTAAGGAACTCTCAGGTGAAGGAATTCAAGTTCAATTTCTGGGCAATTCTCAAAGCCATCAGTTTCATGACATTGAAGACAATGGAAGTTTAAATCAAGTTCATACTACTGAAATTCCAAGCTCAACATTTCGGGTCGGGTTAAACCTGTGTTTTTCTATTATTTAAATTAAATTAATTAATTAAAAGGGGGTGTTTCTAGGATTGATGAGAAAATGGGTCAAAATGGTCTATTTACAACGGTAGTTCATACTTTTTTGGGGACATAGGATGACCGCATAGTTAATGTGTCGTTTTTAAAACTTTGAGACAACTTCAGGTGTTACTTTATGTCAAATCTCTATACTTTTTTTCCTTTTGGAGGATATAGTGACCATAATATTGAACAAAAAGAATATCATTATACAGCATTGTGAACACAGAGAAGTTAAAGCCCAACTAATCAATAATTAGGATACTTAGGAAAGAAGCTTACCAAGACTGATTGTAGAATTCAGAACGCCTCTCCATTTCTGAATCACGGGTCGAATCATCAGAAACAAGCTTAAGATCCCTGGCTTGAGATGCAACTAATGCATTAACAAAATCGGTAGGTGACTGACTAAATCCCAGGAAGAAAGCTCGCCTTCTCTGATGTTCATGGATTTGCTTTAGAGCGGTGGAAATAGCTTCATCGTATGCATCAATCTCCTTGTTCTTATCTAAATCAGATAAGAATGTGGAGAATTCCTTCTGCAATGTGAAGGGAACATCAACCAGTACATCATAACAAGTGTTCCCAGCTGGGCTACTTCCAGATAGCTTAATCCTGTGCTCCAGGTGAATAGGTTGAGGGGCAGTCAGATGCGGATGAATCTTTTGGGAAACCAGGGAAAATTTCAACTTTTCTTCTCCAAAAATCTTCCTTAGAGGAGGATCACAAGTGAACGAGGAGGTGTCATGGCATATCTGTAGCTTCTTAGTTTTTATGTAGTACCAAAGAGCAGCTAAAACTTTAGCTCGTGTCTCAACCTCAATGCCAAGAACTTCTTGCAATGCCGGCGATAGTTTAAATTTCTCAGGCATATAATTCATCTCCAGTCTGATGATTGCAGTAAGCTCCTTATCCCCTTTCCTCTTAATCTCAAAACCCTCGTGAAGAGCTGGTGATCGAGAACTATCCCACAAAATTACATGGTTTTCAGGATATAGACTTTGATCCAAGTAAACAGTAACTTTCTTGAAGAAAGATGAAAACTTGGGGCAAGCAACACCCAATTTCTGCTCCCTTTCAGATGCTTGAGAACCCGACCCACCCCCCAAGATCCTTCCGATTATCTTAAGAGACCATGAAGCTGGCTCAGCCGAATCGCTGTCCGGTTTAGCTGGTGTCTGATTCGCAAAAGTATTGAATACATAAATTCTGAGAGTTCTCTGGAAACGCGGAGGACTCTTAAGGGATTCCAACATGTCAATCTTCTTTCTAGAAAGAAGAGCATCTACACGACCCTCGAATTCAAGCAACTGAGAGTAAAGTGCTGACTCGGGCAAACTCGCAGCCACCTTATCCGGTATAAACCTGTCAGAAACTTTTTGCTTTTTCCTACGCACAGCAGGGGTTAATTCCATTGTCTTTAAAGGAGAAGCAGTTGCTTGACCATGGTTAGATGAACCACCGGTCCGAGAAGGTGGTCTATGGAGCACTTTTCTAGCACCCCCAGAAGCTGTATTGGGTGTAGAAGCAGCAGGGGATGAAACACCAGCATTGGTATTAACCCCTGAAGTGATGAAATGGCTAAAGGCCTGAGCTTGACCTTGAAATGGGGCATGAGATCGTGATTCAGATAACTGAAAATGGCCAGGGAAATGTGAACCCCGTTGTGCTGGTGACTGGGAGAAGTGACGAACAGCTGGTTGATTATGGTTTATCGGCATAGATTGAGGAATTTGAATTGGAACTGAGGTTCCTAAACTAACATTCTTAACTGGATTATTGTTATTCATAGCGAATTTCTATTTAACAAAGCTGCAAACCAGAACGCGTGATCCTAGCAAAATTAGGGTTCCTTTTCAAGAGAGGTCTTCATAACAATTACACAAAAAGGAGTAAGAGAAGAACCTGAAATAGAAGTATGCCGGAAAAATAAGAGACCGGGAGGAGTTCGCCGGAGAAACAGACGGAAGCAGCAAGTTCGCGGCGGAGGGAGAGCTGTAACCGGTGGCAGTACAATGAACTTGGCCCAAGTACTGCAAGAGCAGCTAAATAAACTCACTTTTTCGCCCACAACACGGCCCAAAGTTTGTATAATACACTTCCTAGTTATTGACATATATAATTTTCTCATACTCCCTCTATTTCATATTAAATTAAAAATATACTTTTTATTTTTTAAATTAATGTAATTGTTTAATTTTCAATGCTATTTTAAAAATGTTCTTTCAATTTTATCTTTTATTAAAATTAATTATTAATTAATATTTAGTTATTTTAATTATAAAATTAATAATAATTAACAAGAATAAAAATATAAAATTATAACTAATTTATATTTTAATCTTCTTTTCTTAAAGTGTGTGAAACACCTCAACAATTCAATTAATTTAAAATAGAGAGTGTGTTATTTAATATATTAATATTGCAATTTAAAATAAATAATACGATATTCAAAAGTAAAAGTCTTTAATATTAATATTTATACGAGTATATATCCAAAGATAATTAAAAAAAACTTAATAATAATAAGTTGAGCTTCTACATTAACACTATTTTTAACAACTACAATACTACACTGTAAATTTAGTAGACGTGATTTAATTGGGGTACTTCAGATTAACACGTGCACAAGCAATTTACGTAGTATCAACACATAAACATCATCACACTTTACAAAACCACCCACCCACCCACCCCCACAAAGAAAATATCGCACATACAATCGATACGCATATGTAATAAATTTGAATTCTTAAATATATTGTGAGTGTATCAACTCATTATAGAGGTATTCATATGATTTTTGAGAAAAAAAAATTTGATGTTCCAGGGTGTCAGATCCATGAGCTATAACACGGAAAAATTGACGAATTTGAGTAATTCTTTTAAAAAAAAAGGATCTCTAAATGCGGAAATAAACGTGAAAAAAATGGTACAAGTATACGTGGTGATTCCTCAATTCATTACAGAGGTCTTCATAAGGTTTTTGAGAAAAAACAATTAGGGTGCTCCCAGGCGCCAGATCCAACACACGAGAAAACGAGAAATTTGGGTAATTTCCAAAAGAGACCCTGTAAATGCGGAAATGTGCATGAAAAAATGATATGAGTATATGTGGTGATTTCTTAATTTATTACAGAGGTCCTCATAAGGTTTTTGATATAAAAAAAAATTGTGGGCTCTGGGTGCCAAATTCGTGAGTTATATAACACATGAAAAATTGAAGAACCTGATAATTTCTAAAAAATGAGTCAGTAATGCAGAAATGGGCATAAAAAATGGTGTGAATATACATTGTGGTTCCCCGACTTATTACAGAGGTCCTCATGAAGTTATTGAAAAGAAACAAATCCACGGGTCACACAAAAAATCGAGAAATTCGGATAATTCCTAAAAAGGACATGTAAATGCAGAAAATGAGCGTAAAAAAAATGGTGTGAGTATACGTGATCGTTACCAAATTCATTACAGAGGTCGTCATAACTTTTTTTTATAAAAAAATATTGGTGCTCTAGGGGCCAAATAAAATGGGTGGTTCCCTAACTTATTACGGAGGTCCTCATGAGAATCTTTGAGAATAAACAGATCATCGGGCTATAACACACAAAAAATTGAGAAATTTGGGTAATTCCTATAAATGAACCTATAAATGCAATAATTAACGTGCAAAAAATAGGTGGTGGTTCCATAACTCATCACAGAAATCATAATAAAAATTTTTGAGAAATTTTTTTTGGTGCTCCTGGGTGCTAGATCCATGGGTACACACGAAAAATCGAGAAATTTTGTCAAACAAAGAGTTTGTGTACGTGCTCCTGGGCGCTAAATCCATGCGTTATACACACGAAAAAAATTGAGGAATTACTAAAAAAAAGAGCATGTAAATGTCAAAGTAGGCGTGGAAGAAATATTGTGAGTATATGTGGTAGTTCCCCAACTAATTACGGAAGTTTTTATAAAGTTTTTTGAGAAAAATTTTTTGGGTGCTCCATGACACCAGATCCATGGGATATATAATACACAAAAATTGAGTAATTTGGGTAATTTTTTAAAATAACTTGTAAATGTAGAAATGAGCATGAAATAAAAGGTGTTAGTATAAGTGGTGGTTCCTCAACTCATTACGAAGGTACTCATATTTACCCATTGAAAATGGATTGGAAATCTAATTCATTTAAATTACCCATTTAAAAATAAATAGTTAAATGGATAAAATTGGTGGGTAAAAAATGTTTATTTACAAACAATAATAAAAAAAAGTGATAGATGGTGAGGTAGTAAGTAAAAAATTTTTCTTAAAAAAATGAAACTTTTCTTTTTACATTTTTATTTGGGTTACGGTGGGGTGGGGAAAAATTTTTCATTCAAAAAAAATTAATGAAATTTTTTAAAATTTTGTCTTTTTTTCTGGATGGGTTGGGGGTGATTGGGGGGGGGGGGGGAAGTAAGGGGTAGGGTGGTAAATTTTTTCAATTTTTTTTTATGGAAAATAAATTAAAATTGGTGGGGTAGGGGAAGTTTTGGGAGGGGGAAATTTTTTTAAATTCGTTATAGCCTATAACATATGAAAATCGAATCATTCGGGTAATTTCTAAAAAAAGGTCTGTGAATATGCAAATAGCGTGAAAAAATGGTGTGGGTGGTGGCTCTCCAACTCATTACGGAGGCCTTCATAAAGTTTTTTGAGAAAAAAAGTTTTGGATGTTATGGGGCGCCAGATCCATGGACTATTAAAACACACAAAAAATTCTAAAAAGAAGCACGTAAGTAGGAAAATGTGCGTGAAAAAAATGGTATCAATATACGCCTAATAAAGTTTTTCTTAAAAAGGGCCAGTATCGCGAAAATTGACATGTTAAAAAGGTGTGAATGTACGTGGGAATGCTTCGGGGGCGCCATGCGCTTCGAGGACCCGGAGGAGGGGGGGGTGTCATCAGGGCACGATGCTTCGAGGACCCTGGGTGGAAGGGGTCGTGCTCAATGGACCCCCACCCCCACCCTAGGGTCCTCAAGGCACCGTGCCCCGAGGACCCCCCTTCTCCCCCACCCCAGGGTCTTCAAGGCGTCGTGCCCCCAAGTCCCCTCCTATACCCTACCCCACGATCCTTGAGGTATCGTGCCCCGAGGCCCCCCTGCCCCCACCCCCAGGTTCTCGAGGTGCTGTGCCCCGAGGACTCTCTGCCTCCTTCCACCCCATGGTCCTCGAGGACCCCTTGCCTCCCTCCACCTCCCTGGTCCTCAAGGCGTCGTGCCCTGAAATTCCCCTGCCCCGCTCACCTATGTCGTCGAGGTGGTCGTCGGACGCCGTGCCCTGAGGAGCCCTTACCCCTCACCCCCCGGGTCGTCGAGGTACCGTGCCCCGTAGACCCCCTACCCTACCCATCCCTCCACCCAGGGTCCTCGAGACGTAGTGCCCCGAGGATCCCCCTACCTTACCCCCTAGCTGAAATGCCAGAAAGATTGATAGGGAACACTTTTGAAAATAATTTAACAGTAACACTAATTTCAAATGACGAGTATCAACACTAGCATCATAACGTAAGTCAAATAGGACTAGTAATGCACTATTACTTTAGTTTAGGAATAACTGCATATCTAAAGTCATCATCTTAGCGTGGTAGTCTGAAACTACATGATTATATTCACTATGACATTGAAATTTAGCACATCAAGTATAATTAAGCCTTATTTCGTGTTGTTTTATTATTTAATTGTATGAATAATTACAAAATTTCAGTCAATACAATATAAACACACTTTAGTTTGAATTGTGATGCTAAAATTTGTTATTTACCAATTGTATTTTGTCTGGTGATAACATTAAAAATGGAACCAAGACAAATAATTGAGATGCTCGATATTCTAACAAAACACTTGTACCCTAAAAAGAGAAACTATTTACAAGTGATCATCCCTTTACCTTCATACCCCTTCTTTTTAACTACTAATTCACATTTACTACTTGATACTATCAAAGTATATATTTGTACACTAATGACATAAAAAAGAAAAATATAGTGTTTTGGTGAAAACAATACTCAATTACACTTTGATACCATTACAATATATACATACTGTGATAACATCAATGGTGAAAAAATATTGTATCAGAAAAAGACTATTCAATTATTGTTTGATACCATTAAAGTATATAGATACTATTAGAATATATATACTCTTCGTTAATAGTAAGGTTGAAGAAGATTTTTTTTAGTGAATAGAATGAGGAGATATTGCATAAATAGTTTGAACCAAGGCACAATCAAGATAAATAATTTGGATTGAATCTAATTTGAGTAAATACTTTATTTAATGAATCCTATTTGTGTAGTTTTCCTTATTCAAGGAATGGCCGACTAGCCCAGGCCAATTGACATAGCAAACACAACATAATGATTCACCAATCGTAATTAACAAACACACTGGGATATTTTATAGCATGTTTATCATTTTTTTTTTAAATTAACTTATTTTAAAAAATATTTTCGATAAAAACACACTTTATGCTTAACTAAATAGTTTTTAAAAACACCTTTAAATAATATATATTTTATGATCAAACCTATAGAAAATATAATGATTCTTTTTGTAAAATAAATTTTTAGAGATTGTAATTTTCACTAAAAATAAAATAAGGTTAAAATAGGCCTTTAGAAAACAATTGCCACATGAAAAAGAGAATCTCTAGAGTTCAAAAATTAGGAGAAAAAATATTTTTAATTCAAAATTTGAAATGTAATTAAACTTTATCCAGTAACAGAACAAAAAAAGGTGTCAATTATAAATATAGAAACAAAAACAAAGAACTAATACCATAGAATAAGAAAAAATATGATTCTCATAAGTTTTAAGTATAAAATATAAAATTAAAAATTAATTAATTTTAACGATGATTTAGAAATTGGACCAAGATAATAATTACATATAACTGGGAGGCCCATAGTTCTAAAAGGCCCACTAATACTAGCCCAACTCACATGTAAAAACCCTATAATCTATCATCTCCCAATATAAGTCGTAAACCCTATTTTTCATCTCCTTTCTTGTTGGGTTAACGAAGAAGGAAGCAGCAGCAGCAGCAACAGCAACAGCAATCGCCGGAAGCCATGGTAAGCCGACAAATTCGCCGGCGGATCATTATGAATAACAACGTTATAAGTTTTTACTCACGAGTGAATCTTTTGGTTAATGTAGGTGAAGTATTCCAGGGAACCCGATAACCCCACTAAATGTGAGTATTTAATTTGCTTTGCATATAAGTTTTGAGCTATGATCTATTCATATGTGTAGATCCGAGTTATCGGACGTTGCGTTATAAATTTTGTTTGGTTTAGTATATATTTTGAGTTTATTTCGTGTTTTTGCTATTAGCTTGCAAATCCAGGGGTTCAAGTCTCCGAGTTCATTTCAAGGTGCGTAATTTCTCGTTTTATTGCGAATTGCTTATATTAATCGGGTGTAATGATTGGTGCCTTCTCAAAATTAGTTTATTTTCTTTTACATTAATTGTCCTTTACTTATGCATAATAATATATGCTTTTTGGTAATATTTCTGTTGTTTTCTTGTTTATTCTGTGCCTTAAGATGTATTATTTTTGCTGTTGCTATTGTGTATGAGTTATCCTTGTGTATGTCATATGTCAAAATGAGTGTTGGGTGATCACTGATGTTAGGAATAAAGTATTTACAAGTTTGAAATTTGTCTTGATCTTGTCTCAGCTTGATTGTAAATAGTGATCAAAGGTTGACTAGCATACTTCTACTTCATTGAAGAAGCATGCCTACAGTCTGCTGTTGATATGTAACCTGCACTACTCCTAAGTTACTGTAACTAGTGAGTGCCAAACAAGTGTGATATTATGTGATTGAATTTGGAGGTGTTCTTATTTGTTTGAACTTAGAATTGGAGCAAGCTTGCGCGAGGGTGTCGTTTAGTGGTCAATGAGTTAGGATAAGAACATTATATCTCATGTTACTGATGCAAAACACTAGGTGTGTATGAGAGGTAGCAGCTACCTGGTGGGTATGATCAGATATTATTCACTAGAACTTTTAATATTATCTACCATCTGTTTTTGCTGCAGCTATGTGTTTCTGAGTCTTTCTTTTTAGTTGACATTTGACTGGCTTGGTTCTTCGACATAAGTTTCCTTCCTTTCCTATTTTCTTTTCTTATTTTAAATGTATTTCTTGGTAAATAAGACCGACTGGTAATATACAATTGTAAACATAGTTACATTTTATCACAATAAGATTACTGAAATATTTGGTGTTCAACCCCATGTCAGATCAAACACGTTTCTGTGTAGACAAACTTTTTCAAAAAATGAATTGGTGTAATGCTGTTTACAAACTCAAATCTTTTTTTCACCCTGAGTTAGATTTAACATTGCTTGAATTTCTTATGGTTTTTCTCCTTACCTGTTCTTACTAAATATTTATATGCATTATCTACTCACAGAATACACGAGAGACTGCACATGCTCTTAGGAAGATGCCATTGGACAAGGCCAAGAGATATCTAGAGGATGTTCTTTCACACAAACAAGCCATTCCCTTCACTCGATTTTGTCGTGGGGTTGGTCGCACTGCTCAGGCAAAGAATCGCCATTCAAATGGTCAAGGACGTTGGCCTGTCAAATCAGCAGGCTTTATTCTAGATTTACTCAAAAATGCTGAAAGCAATGCTGAGGTACTATATATTGTGTTATTTTTTTCTTTGTAAGACTATGCACAGGTTTCTAGACTGCTCTATGTGCCCTTGGGCTGATTTTGTTGTTCTTTGAATTTATTTAGGTGAAAGGTCTTGATGTGGATTCACTTTATATATCTCACATCCAAGTGAATGAAGCTCAAAAACAGAGGCGTCGTACTTACCGTGCACACGGAAGAATTAACCGTAAGTGCTTATTTTCTCACTGCATCTTTTTTTTATCTAGTCATTGAAATCTCAATAGTAACCTCTTGATCCTTTTTCAGCCTATATGTCTCACCCCTGCCATATTGAGTTGATTTTATCCGAGAAGGAAGAGTCTGTCAAGAAAGAGGTAAACTACTTCCTTTCCCTGTTATTTTATTATGACTTGCATTTGCAGTGTAATATGACACTTGCATATAGCTTACCTTTTGTCGTCTGCATATCAGTTAATGTACCAGTGCTTTGTCTTCTCTAATCACATCTTTCTGAAATGTGCCTAACCATTTTCCTTGTGATGCAGCCGGAGACTCAGTTGGCTCCTAGGAAGGCAAAGGCGTGAGCGTTGAATCTTCTGCAATGCCAAAGCTGTTTGAAGTTTAGTGTCCCCTTAGTCTCTGTTATGAAACAATTTTGGCAGCTTGAACCATTTTTCTCTTTTAATTTGTCGCATTGTTCTGCATACTCTTTACTTTGCTAAAGTTGAGTTGAATGTTTACTTTATTTTGGTGGCTTAGACTTCTAGAAAATTTTCATCAGATCACAAGTTTCATTTTCTATGCATATTGTTTGTGTTGCTTCTTGTGATTTTCTTTACGGGGTTTGTGGGGATTCCAATGATATTATCATATATGTTTAATTTTGCAAAAACACAGATTGTTTAAGAAAATTGTATTTTTATATACGTTGATGGATGAGGAATGTAAATATTAGGTTGCATCCAACGTTTTCGATACAAACCTTAGAAAAAAGCGAAAAGTTACTAATAATATATAATTAACTTATTATAGTTATAGAAGGATAAGAACTAGGAACTTTTAAAATTTAATCATCTAGTTGAAATTCTTTGTTACCTTTCTATTTATGCTTTTCTGAACAAGTTCTCTTTTGGTACATAAGTTTAGGGCTCGTTTGGCCATAGATTTTTAAATAATATTGGGAAAAAACTTGGCAAATAGTGTTTGTCAATATACTTGTCATTATTTGACAAATATTTTAAATTTTAAAATGCTAGTTTTTTCGAGTTTTGGGTTAAATTTCATTATTTGGGATCTTTTAAAAATTGAAAGTTTACACCAAACTTTTACCTTTTACAAAAACACCATCTATAGTTGTTGCTTATTTTGTATTACATAATTTTTGCCATTAAATCCAAGTAGTGATGAAATATTCGGTGAATGTGAAAAATGATAATATGATTATTGATGAAAATGATGAATAATCGGCTCAAGATAATAAAGTCATGTGTTTTGTCTACATCACAATGTATGTAATGATGCTTGTTGTACTCACTCAAAATTACCACATTGCTCTATTGTCATGGACATTTTGTTATTGTTATAACAAAGATACAATTGATTTGTAATACAAACTTATGATTAGTGTTGATATTTTTGAAACTTATGGGTATAAATCATATTTTTCTAAAAAAGTGAAATATATTTTCCAAATATTATAGCCAAACATATGGTGAAATTTCACCCAAATAATATTTATAAAAAATATTTAAAAATCTATGGTCAAACGCTAGCTTAATATACCGTTCTTTTTAAAATTTATGCAAGATCTAAATGGTGGTGTATAAAGGATTCTTTGCATAAATAAGCTAGAATTACTTTTTTCCCAAAAGACCTTAATGGATGCGTAAAAAGAAATACTCTTATTTGTTTTTTATATAAAAAATTAGATGAACTAACTTATACACTATGAGTGTGTTTGGTATGAATGAAAACATTTTTTGGAAAATGTTTTTCAATTTTCTCATGTTTGGTTGGGACAAAAGTTTTGGAAAATGTTTTCCAAATCAATTCATTTTCCTCAAAATTAAGGAATATAACTTCCCTTAAAAATAAGGAAAATATTTCAAAACTCTCCTCCAATTTTAAATTAATTTTTTTTTTGGAAAAACAACAATTTTTTTTTAAAAAAATTCAATTTTAAAATTTTATTTTTTTACCCAATCCTTGACCCCCTCCCCAATCCCACGACCGGCCAGCCCCCCTCCCCAATCCCACGACCGGCCAGCCCCCCTCCCCACCCCCACCCCCTCCACAAAAATATTTTTGCTTTTTAAAAATATTTTTAACTTCAATTTTTTATTTTTAAACTCCTACCCCCCTCCCTCGACCAGCCCCCCACCCAACACCACCCCAAAAAAATTAATTTTGTTTTTTGAAAGTACTATAAAGTTCAAGGGCTAAAGGGACGGTGGGGGGGGGGGGGGGGTCTGAGGGGCATGTGCCTCGAGGGGGAGGAGGGAGGGGTGTGTGTATATTCCTCGAGGCGTGTGCCTCAAGGGCTCGGGGAGAGGGGAGGTGGTCAGCGGGGCGTGCTCCTCGAGGGCTCGGGGGGAGGAGTGGTCCTCGGTGCATGCGCCTTGAGGGCTCGGGGAGAGGGGGAGGGGTGGTCCTCGGTGCGTGCGCCTCGAGGGCTCGCGGGAGGGGGGGAGGAGGGGTCCTTGGGGCGTGCTTTACCCCTAATTTGAAACTTTTCGACACAAATCTGAATTTAGTCGGACTCCAATTTGATACCAGACATCAGATGGAAAATCAAAAAAGATATACTTACTTTATATTTTATCAACTGGACTCTTAAACTTATACTTGCACGTAATCTTTTTTATTTTAAAAATTGAAATCATTGTTTGTAAGTGTTAGATTCAAAGATGAGGTATGATATGCATCAACATAAAGTGTGATGGTGAGTATTGAAAAAGTTGAAAATTTTATTGATAAGCTAGAGAAAGCTTGAAGAATAACAAATTATTGGTCTTATGAATTTGTGAAATTAATTCAAATTTGTGATTGAGGCTCATTGACTTTGTGCTAGTGAACTTGTAGTTGAAATTTCAAATCGAATAAAGAAGAATTTCATATATTTAGTATGAATTTGGTGCTCAAACTGTAATTATATATGAGGATTGAAGAACATGACTATTTAAACATCAGAATTTATAAAAGTTAAATATTTGATTCTTTTTTAATCTTTTTGAATATTTAATATCTGATATATCACTGAAAATGACATGAATTATATGGGTAAGAGGTCGTATTACACATATGATGAGAAAAAATGTTTAAAATAAAGAGTCTTAACACATATTTCTACATTTACAAGCATTTTTTTTAGGAATTACGAAACATGTGTTATTTTTCTTATATATTAGACAATTGAACTGGCTCTTCGGAGCATTCCAAGTTCTTTGTATAGACCTTTGTAATGAATTGGGGAACCACCACGCTGAAAGGTGATTCAATCGTTTATCTTTTCAAATGATGATATGTCCATTTTTCCGTTATATCGAAATCATCTTTGTAAACCTTATTTTACAAATTTGTCTCTTTAAAAGTTATTGTCAATAACATCAGTAAGAGTTCTTATAATTGAAGTTAACCAGTACATTTTATGAGTATTAAAAAATTTTCTTCATTTTTTTTTTGTTATTTTATTTCATTTAAATTGTGTAGCTAGTTAATTAGTCTTATTTAAATTGAGGACAAATTTTATAAATTTGATTACTACGTTCTTAATCAATTTGAAATCTAATTTCACAAATAACGGCTCTTTTGTAACGACGACTTCCCTTATATTGATATTTTGTTTCCAAATTTCAAATTATTTTGAAATCTAATTTCTCTCTTCTCTTCTCTTCCTCCTCACTACCATTCTCTTTCACATTACCACTAAATTAGGCGATGAAGATGATGGTGACGAGAATAAAATTGGCAAAGGAGTAGAGATATTGCTATGTTTCTTGAATCCATTTTCGTATTCAGGTACTTTTTTTCCCCATTTTTGTCTGACTTAGGGTTAGGTTTTTTGGGGAATTTGGTTTATCAGTCATGGGTGTCATCTCTCTCTCCCGTTACTGCTTAGAATTCGGAATGAAACATACAATTTTGTTTTGCTGAAACCCTTCTTCTTGTATATTGATGAATTCAATTGAGATGACTTTGGATCTTCATCGATTCATTTCCTTCTCGTTTCTGTGTTGTTTTACCTATATGTATCTATTTTCTTTCTGTATTAATTGATGATTGTTGGATTCTGATAATTACCCAAATGATTTTCACCTCTTCAATATGAATTTCCAAACTTTTGAGTTTTGCACATATGGAATCTGAAAAAAATAAATTAATATGGAAAATTTCAATAACTAGCAGCTTCATAGAGGCAGAGTTTTTGAAAATTGATCTTAATATACATTTGGCTAGATTTTGTTGCCGTGGAGATGTTTGAGCAAAGTCCCAAAAGAATTTTTGTTTGATCACAGTGGGCTTGTTTGAAGTTAAAGGGGCAAATAGAGATGCACCAGGTTCAAATGCAAGACTCTTGGCCACAATAGTAGCAATTATTCCTATTCTATATTCCAATTAAAAAAAAAAAAATGGAATAAAATTTCAGAATTAGGGATATCTAGCTGCAGAAGAAGTACTTTGAATCAAAAGACAAGTTGGAATGTGTTGTATGTATTTTTTCTATATATGATGCCATGTGAGGGTGTAGGGTGTCTTTGTTTCTGCAAATATATTTAGTGGGGTTAAACTTGTAGTTTACTCTCTTCTCAGAACTTGCCAACGAAGATGATCCATCTTTTCTGTCGTATTGTTTGTAATGGCATTTTAATATTTACTCAGAAACTCTGCTTTTATATATGATTCTTTTTTTTTGTCTTCTTTATTCAATCATTTTTGTTTGTTTACTCTGGATCTATCTATGTGCCTAAACATGTTTAAAGTTGACTCATTTTTCATGTTCATGTGAAGATTAGTTGTATTTAGGGTCCTGAAATCACCACTACTACTATTTAGTTAACTAAAAATTATTCTACTTCACAATTATAGATCCAAGTTAGAAGAGAATTTGAAACAGAATCTGTCCTCTGGCAAGTCAGATTTGGAAACCTATGAGAAAGATTTGGAAAACCACACCAGCTTCTGTTTGTTGGATATTAATTATGGAAGGGAAGAAATGCAAGATGTTTGAAAGAAAAGCAGATTCTGTACAGAAGATTAAGGTTAGATTCTTATGACTTTTTACTTTTTGGTTGATCTTCAAGATGGAAATAGCTTGGTAAATTTCGTAGACTCATTACACGGATATTTGTACAGAAGAACCTTTTCTTTTTGCTTTTGTGTATAGGAGGGTTCTGACGATATTAATGTAGCACCAAGTTAGTGCTACATTATTTTTATTTTTTTCCTTATCAATATAAGCCTGTATAGATGGAATCTTTAGGATGAAAATGAGTTTTTCGGTTGATTTGTCTTCTTCTTTCTTTTTTGCGACTATGTCAGACCTTTTCAACGCACAAAGTTATCAATGGATTAAGGTATTCATCCAAGCCCTCCCCTGCCTCTTCCTGGTTAAGAGATTATTCATACCTCTTTCTTTGCAGCACTATTCCTTTGGAAGTAGATCACCAGTAACTCGATCACAATCTGCCTGCACATCACACATTAGAGTTTTTCAACCCATTGTAAGGTAATTACTAAACAATGTTACAACAACTTGGTTTTCTTCGAGTAGCAGAGAGATGATGACATAGGAAAAGGACCTAAAACAGTCTGATGTTGCATCTAAGGTTCAACCAGAATGTTCATGGAAAGAATGCCAAAAAAGTAATGAGCAACCTAGAACCAAGAGTTGGGAGTGTTTAGTTGTCAATTGAGACCAAGTTGAGGTGTCTAGATGTGCCACTCTTTTAATTTGAGTGCTTACTTGCCAGCTGAGACGAAGCTTTGAGTATTTGTTTATGCATTCTGATTTTTTTTTATCAAGAACTCATCTCTCTGAATATCTGCAATCCTGTTGTGTTCAACTGTTGTATATATCTATTATGGATTCACAAATTTTACAAGAGTTTGACCTCTTTGTAGCTTCAAATTGCCGGTTACGAACAATGAAAGTGGTTTGCAGTAGGTTGATGACCAGGTTCAATGGGGAATTTTAGTCAATGCCACTGTTCGCAATCTCAGTGAGTTCTCTCTCTGTCCTTGTATGTGTTCTTTTGAATTTCGGTTGAGCTAATATTTGTGTATCACCCATGACTTTGGACCATGAACTGGGTTGGTGTTTGAGTTGTTTAAGGTTACATTTGCAAATTCATGAACTGGGTTGGTGTTTTTTCTGCTTACTAGTTTCAGGATGTATCCCATGTTATTTTTTTTATATTCATTATAACAATTATAATTCTATGTGTACATACATGCATGTAGCGAATAAAAAAACGCAACAATTACAAATGAAATTATAAAATTGTGACAAAAAATCAAATGAGAAATCTTATTTTAATGTATAAAATTTATCAACGAACTGTAAATTTAGAACTTTAAATAGTAATTAGCCAATTTGCATTATATATAGTCACAAAAGATTTACTTTAGCCTAAATAAAAATACA
The DNA here is from genome assembly GCF_036512215.1 of Solanum lycopersicum. Classification (NCBI taxonomy): domain Eukaryota; kingdom Viridiplantae; phylum Streptophyta; class Magnoliopsida; order Solanales; family Solanaceae; genus Solanum; species Solanum lycopersicum. The sequence goes on along the minus strand of NC_090802.1, from coordinate 58,631,286 downwards.
ATTAAAACAATCATAAATTTATGGAAAATCAAATTAAAGAAGTTTAATCACAATAACATCAAATGAGGAATCTTATTTTAATGTATAAAATTTATCAATAAACTGTAAATTTAGAACTTTAGATAGTAATTAATTAGCCAATTTGCATTATATATAGTCACAAAAGATTAACTTAAGCCTAAATAAAAATACAATTAAAACAATAAAAAATTTATGGAAAATCAAATTAAAGTAGTTTAATAGAGAGAAAACAGATATACAATATAAACAAAGAAAAAAACAAGCGACAACATACACATTCTTTTGAAGGCTCTAATCATAACAATATATATATTTTTTCAAGTTTTTGTAGACACTTCTCCCATAAACAATTATAATTCAAGAGACTTCTTCATTTAGTTAAAGTATGAATCAAATAGAATAATAATGATATAAGCGGCACTATTTAAACAATTGAATGAAAAAAATAACCTTAGTTAGGATACTCATGAAACAAATAAAGATGTATATGGAATATAAATAAGATAATTAGATGGTGTAAGTTATGAAGATGAATGTATTATTCCTTATCACAATGAAAAGAAAGAATACAATAACTGCAATTATTATTCAAAATAATAGTAGCAATTAAAGTTGCATCAAGTAATTTGTCTAAAATATTATCTATGAAACATTGCAAATCTTTAGTGGGCATTGATTATGGTCTTTGTATATTGATTTAACTCAATGGTCTCATAATAAAATAATTTATGTTTTAGTATAAAGAAAAATATTCAAAAAATTGGAACTATTTTTGTCTTTAAAAGGGTAGAAATGCCTAATATTTATTTATGAATATTGTCTTTCAACTTTTTGACTTTAACCAAATCTTTTAATATTTGTGGCATATAGAATGATTACTATTTATAAATAAATATTTTATAATATTTTGATTTAACACAGGATAAAATGATAATCTAATTTTATACTCTGTTGTTTAAATCTTTTTTTACCCTTCGACCAAAAATAATCTCCATAGGAAAAAAAATGGACAAATACAATGAGAACATATCACACAGTGTAATATAACACTAAAAGATTGAAGAGAAGACACCATATAAGAAAGAAAGTTTATGCATTAGGACTGAATCATATATAGCCAAAAAGAACATACACAATGAAATTAATTTTATACAATGACAGAAAATCAAAGGAATATAAAAAATATTATGAACAACATAATCTCAAAATTGTAGTCCACCTTACTTTTTTTCTATTAATATACCGACATATTATTTAAATATAACAAAAAATTATTTAATATAGAAGAAAGAATTATATAATTAACAAAACTAAAACGAGAAGCAGCAAGGAAAAAATTGTTGGCTAAATTGTGACTTACTCTTTCAATAATACGTTCATCTTAATGTCAAAATAGCACTTTCAAATGTATTATAACCATACTGTGCCATCATATAGTTTCATGCAATAGAAAAGATCAAGAAAATTTTCGAAAAAAGGGTTAGGAATATGAATTCTTGTACTTTTGAATGCTCTTGATTTGTGTTGTTATTTTCTTTCTCCATGTCTTAAATATCTATGCATTTCAATAATATGTGGAAGATGAAAATAATTCAAGTTAACTTACATTAATTGCAATGAATATGGTAAATGAAAAGATCACTCTTTTGAACTTTCATGAATAAATAGGAGTAATAGAAAGACTTTAGAAAATCTCATCGTTTGTTTTACTAATTGAAAGTCATTGACTGTATAAATTAAAACTTTCTCCCTAACTTTAAATACTTGAGAAAACTAAATAGAAGGATATGATATATACATATCATTGTGTAATTAAAATATTTATATTTAATTAAACAATAATTTTAATTTTAATTTAGTAAAAAGGCAAAATGGTAATTCAATTTTTCACTATAGAGCTTCTCACTTAATAATATATGATTTGGGTTTTATATGTGATTTTGTGGTGAAAAAGTTATTGAAGGTAGTGGTGTGTTTGGGTTGACGAAGGCAGTAGTATTTACAGATTCATTTGGGCTGCTGTTATCTTCCTGTTTGGGGTGTGTGGTGATGAATAGAGTATAGTGTTAAGTGTATGTAAATGTTGGAGCAAAAAGAGCTAGATATGTACTTTTTACTGGTAAAAAATGTCGATTGAAGGTTACATTTGCAGACTCATGCATTGAGTAGCTTTTATCTTCCTTTTTTTTTGCTGATAAATATAGTTAGATGTGTTTATATCATGAACTGGGTTGCTATGTACTTCCCATTTGCAGGGTGAGTAAGTGTTGTGTTTGCTTTATAATTAACTAGATTTTGTTTCTTGAGTATGCCAACCCTTAATGAGTATTGTAGTGTGTGATTTAGATTTTGTTAGAGCTCCAATTTCATCACTGCACTTTAAGTGGGAAACCAAGAAAATAATTAAATATTGGAGTTGGTGGATATAATACAGTTTTTGGGTAAATGCTTATTAGCTCAAGGCTAAAGGTAACAAAATTGGTGAAAGATTCTATGCTGTGTTGTGGTTCAATGTTCATTACGTATAATATTTGTATGAAAACCACTAAATAATTTCCATAATTTATCTTTTTTCGTGTATCTAAAGTCCAAATTTATCATTTCCTATTATGCATCCATATTTTTGAAATGTAGACTTTTTAAAGGGCGAGGCGGGGGGCCACAAGGCATAACACCTTGAGGTCCCGCGGAGGGGGAGGGGAGGCTTGGGACAAGGCGCCTCGAGGTCCCGAAGGGGGGGGGGGGGTAGGGGTAGTAGAGGAAGGGGGGAGAGGGAGGGGGAGGTAGAGGGGAGGGAGATAAGGGGTAGATAGGGTAAAGGGGGGGGGGGGATGAAGAAGAGGGTAGAGAGCGGTTAGGGTAGTAGAGGAAACGGGGTGGGTGGGGTAAGAGGGAAGATAAGGGGGGCTAAGGGGGGGGGGGGGTAAGTGGGGTTAGGGGAGTAGAGGAAACAGGGTGGGGTGGGCTAAGGGGGAAGCTAAAGGGGGCTAAAGGGGGGGGGGGGGTAGAGGAAACATGGTAGGTGGGCTAAATAAAGGAGGGTGGGGTAAGGGGGTAAGGGGTAGAGAGAGGGGGGGATAAGGGGAAGATGAAAAGGGGTAGGTGGGGTAAAGGAAACGGGGGTAAGAGGGAATCTCGGGGTGTGCGCCCTGAGGACTCCGAGGGGGTGGGGGTAAGGGGGTTCTCGGGGCATGCGTCCTGAGGACTCCGGGGGGGGGGGGGGGTAGGTGGGGGGAAGGGGGATTCTCAGGACGTGCGCCCTGAGGATTCGGCGGGGGGGGGGGGGGGTGGGGGGTTGAGGATCCGGGGGAGGGGGGAGGGATTCTCGGGGCGTGAGCCCTGAGGACTCCGGGGGGGTGGGGGGGGGTGGGGGGTTGAGGATCCGGGGGAGGGGGGAGGGATTCTCGGGGCGTGAGCCCTGAGGACTCCGGGGGGGTGGGGGGGGGTGGGGGGTTGAGGATCCGGGGGAGGGGGGAGGGATTCTCGGGGCGTGAGCCCTGAGGACTCCGGGGGGGTGGGGGGGGGGTGGGGAGGGTTCTCGGGGCGTGCGCCCTGAGGACTCCGGGGGGTTTGGGGGTGGGGAGGGTTCTCGGGGCGTGCGCCCTGAGGACTCCGGGGGGTTTGGGGGGGGGGGGGTTCTCGGGGCGGGCGCCCTGAGGACTCCGGGGGGTTTGGGGGGGGGGGGTTCTCGGGGCGGGCGCCCTGAGGACTCCGGGGGGTTGGGGGGGGGGGTTCTCGGGGCGGGCGCCCTGAGGACTCCGGGGGGTGGGGGGGGGGGGTTCTCGGGGCGGGCGCCCTGAGGACTCCGGGGGGTGGGGGGGGGGGTTCTCGGGGCGTGCGCCCTGAGGACTCCGGGGGGTGGGGGGGGGGGGGGGGGTTCTCGGGGCGTGCGCCCTGAGGACTCCGGGGGGTGGGGGGGGGGGGGTTCTCGGGGCGTGCGCCCTGAGGACTCCGGGGGGGGGGGGGGGTTCTCGGGGCGTGCGCCCTGAGGACTCCGGGGGGGGGGGGGGGTTCTCGGGGCGTGCGCCCTGAGGACTCCGGGGGGGGGGGGGGTTCTCGGGGCGTGCGCCCTGAGGACTCCGGGGGGTGGGGGTTCTCGGGGCGTGCGCCCTGAGGACTCCGGGGGGTGGGGGTTCTCGGGGGGTGCGCCCTGAGGACTCCGGGGGGTGGGGGTTCTCGGGGGGTGCGCCCTGAGGACTCCGGGGGGTGGGGGTTCTCGGGGGGGGGTTCTCGGGGCGTGCGCCCTGAGGACTCCGGGGGGTGGGGGGGGGGGGTTCTCGGGGCGTGCGCCTTGAGGACTCCGGGGGGTGGGGGGGGGGGGGGGGTTCTCGGGGCGTGCGCCCTGAGGACTCCGGGGGGTGGGGGTGGGGGGTTCTCGGGGCGTGCGCCCTGAGGACTCCGGGGGGTGGGGGTGGGGGGGGGGGGTTCTCGGGGCGTGCGCCCTGAGGACTCCGTGGTGTGTGGGTGTGGGGGGGGGGGTTCTCGGGGCGTGCGCCCTGAGGACTCCGTGGGGTGGGGGGGGGGGGGGGTTCTCGGGGCGTGCGCCCTGAGGACTCCGTGGGGTGGGGTGGGGGGGGGGGTTCTCGGGGCGTGCGCCCTGAGGACTCCAGGGGGTAGGGGGGGGGGTTCTCGGGGCGTGCGCCCTGAGGACTCCGTGGTGTGTGTGTGTGGGGGGGGGGTTCTCGTGGCGTGCGCCCTGAGGACTCCGTGGGGTGGGGGTGGGGGTTCTCGGGGCGTGCGCCCTGAGTACTCCGGGGGGTGGGGGTGGGGGTTCTCGGGGCGTGCGCCCTAAGGACTCCGGGGGGGGGCGGGGGGGGGGGGGGTGTTCTCGGGGCGTGCACCCTGAGGACTCCAGGGGGTGGCGGGAGGGGGGGGTTCTCGGGGCATGCACCCTGAGGACTCCAGGGGGTGGCGGGAGGGGGGGGGTGGTTCTCGGGGCATGCACCCTGAGGACTCCAGGGGGTGGCGGGAGGGGGGGGTTCTCGGGGCATGCACCCTGAGGACTCCAGGGGGTGGCGGGAGGGGGGGGGTGGTTCTCGGGGCATGCACCCTGAGGACTCCAGGGGGTGGCGGGAGGGGGGGGGGGGTGGTTCTCGGGGCATGCACCCTGAGGACTCCAGGGGGTGGTTCTCGGGGCGTGCACCCTGAGGACTCCGGGGGGTGGTTCTCGGGGCGTGCACCCCGAGGACTCCGGGGGGTGGGGTGGGGGGGTTCTCGGGGCGCGCCCTGAGGACTCCAGGGGGTGGGGGGGTTCTCGGGGCGTGCGCCCTGAGGACTCTGGGGGTGGGGGGGTTCTCGGGGCGTGCGCCCTGAGGACTCCGGGGGGTGGGGGAGGTTCTCGGGGCGTGCGCCCTGAGGACTCCGGGGGGTGGGGGAGGTTCTCGGGGCGTGCGCCCTGAGGACTCCGGGGGGTGGGGGAGGTTCTCGGGGCGTGCGCCCTGAGGACTCCGGTGGGGGGGGGGGGGGGGGTTCTCGGGGCGTGCGCCCTGAGGACTCCGGGGGGTGGGGGAGGTTCTCGGGGCGTGCGCCCTGAGGACTCCGGGGGGTGGGGGAGGTTCTCGGGGCGTGCGCCCTGAGGACTCCGGGGGGTGGGGGAGGTTCTCGGGGCGTGCGCCCTGAGGACTCCGGGGGGGGGGGGGGGGGTTCTCGGGGCGTGCGCCCTGAGGACTCCGGGGGGTGGGAGGGGGTTCTCGGGGCGTGCGCCCTGAGGACTCCGGGGGGTGGGAGGGGGGTTTCTCGGGGCGTGCGCCCTGAGGACTCCGGGGGGTGGGGGGGGTTCTCGGGGCGTGCGCCATGAGGACTCCGGGGGGAGGGAGGGGTTCTCTGGGCGTGCGCCATGAGGACTCCGGGGGGAGGGAGGGGGGGGGGGGTTCTCGGGGCGTGCGCTCTGAGGACTCCAGGGGGAGGGAGGGGGGGGGTTCTCGGGGCGTGCGCTCTGAGGACTCCGGGGGGTGGGAGGGGGGGGGGTTCTCGGGGCGTGCGCTCTGAGGACTCCGGGGGGTGGGAGAGGGGGGGGGGGTTCTCGGGGCGTGCGCTCTGAGGACTCCGGGGGGTGGGAGAGGGGGGGGGGGGGTTCTCGGGGCGTGCGCCCAGAGGACTCCGGGGGGTGGGAGGGGGGCGGGGGGTTCTCGGGGCGTGCGCCCTGAGGACTCCGGGGGGTGGGAGGGGGGGGGGGGGTTCTCGGGGCGTGCGCCCTGAGGACTCCGGGGCTTGGGGGGGTGGGGGGGTGGGGGGGGAGGTTCTCGGGTCGTGCGCCCTGAGGACTCCGGGGGGTGGGGGGGGGGGGGTTCTTGGGGCGTGCGCCCTGAGGACTCTGGGGGTTGGGGGTGGGGGGGAGGGTTCTTGGGGCGTGCGCCCTGAGGACTCTGGGGGTTGGGGGTGGGGGGGGGGGGGGGTTCGCGGGGCGTGCGCCCTGAGGACTCCGGGGGTTGGGGGTGGGGGGGGGGGGGTTCTCGGGGCGTGCGCCCTGAGGACTCCGGGGGTTTGGGGTGGGGGTGGGGGGGTTCTCGGGGCGTGCGCCCTGAGGACTCCGGGGGTTGGGGGTGGGGGGAGGGGGTTCTCGGGGCGTGCGCCCTGAGGGCTCCGGGGGTTGGGGGTGGGGGTTCTCGGGGCGTGCGCCCTGAGGGCTCCGGGGGTTGGGGGTGGGGGGAGGGGGTTCTCGGGGCGTGCGCCCTGAGGGCTCCGGGGGTTGGGGGTGGGGTGGGGGGGGTTCTCGGGGCGTGCGCCCTGTGGGCTCCGGGGGTTGGGGGTGGGGGGGGGGGGGGGTTCTCGGGGCGTGCGCCCTGTGGGCTCCAGGGGTTGGTGGTGGGGGGGTTCTCGGGGCGTGCGCCCTGAGGACTCCGGGGGGTGGGGGTGGGGGGGTTCCCGGGGCGTGCGCCCTGAGGACTCCGGGGGGTGGGGGTGGGGGGGGGGGGTTCCCGGGGCGTGCGCCCTGAGGACTCCGGGGGGTGGGGGTGGGGGGGGGGGGGTTTTCGGGGCATGCGCCCTGAGGACTCCGCGGGGTGGGGGTGGGGGGGGGGGGTTTTCGGGGCGTGCGCCCTTAGGACTCCGGGGGGTAGGGGTGGGGGGGGGGGGGGGGTTCTCGGGGCGTGCGCCCTGAGGACTCCGGGGGGTGGGGGTGGGGGGGTTCTCGGGGCGTGCGCCCTGAGGACTCCGGGGGGTGGGGGTGGGGGGGTTCTCGGGGCGTGCGCTCTGAGGACTCCGGGGGGTGGGAGAGGGGGGGGGGGGTTCTCGGGGCGTGCGCCCAGAGGACTCCGGGGGGTGGGAGGGGGGCGGGGGGTTCTCGGGGCGTGCGCCCTGAGGACTCCGGGGGGTGGGAGGGGGGGGGGGGGGGTTCTCGGGGCGTGCGCCCTGAGGACTCCGGGGCTTGGGGGGGTGGGGGGGTGGGGGGGGAGGTTCTCGGGTCGTGCGCCCTGAGGACTCCGGGGGGTGGGGGGGGGGGGTTCTTGGGGCGTGCGCCCCGAGGACTCTGGGGGTTGGGGGTGGGGGGGAGGGTTCGCGGGGCGTGCGCCCTGAGGACTCCGGGGGTTGGGGGTGGGGGGGGGGGGGGTTCTCGGGGCGTGCGCCCTGAGGACTCCGGGGGTTTGGGGTGGGGGTGGGGGGGTTCTCGGGGCGTGCGCCCTGAGGACTCCGGGGGTTGGGGGTGGGGGGAGGGGGTTCTCGGGGCGTGCGCCCTGAGGGCTCCGGGGGTTGGGGGTGGGGGTTCTCGGGGCGTGCGCCCTGAGGGCTCCGGGGGTTGGGGGTGGGGGGAGGGGGTTCTCGGGGCGTGCGCCCTGAGGGCTCCGGGGGTTGGGGGTGGGGTGGGGGGGGTTCTCGGGGCGTGCGCCCTGTGGGCTCCGGGGGTTGGGGGTGGGGGGGGTGGGGGGGTTCTCGGGGCGTGCGCCCTGTGGGCTCCAGGGGTTGGTGGTGGGGGGGTTCTCGGGGCGTGCGCCCTGAGGACTCCGGGGGGTGGGGGTGGGGGGGTTCCCGGGGCGTGCGCCCTGAGGACTCCGGGGGGTGGGGGTGGGGGGGGGGGGGTTCCCGGGGCGTGCGCCCTGAGGACTCCGGGGGGTGGGGGTGGGGGGGGGGGGGGTTTTCGGGGCATGCGCCCTGAGGACTCCGCGGGGTGGGGGTGGGGGGGGGGGGGGGGGTTTTCGGGGCGTGCGCCCTTAGGACTCCGGGGGGTAGGGGTGGGGGGGGGGGTTCTCGGGGCGTGCGCCCTGAGGACTCCGGGGGGTGGGGGTGGGGGGGTTCTCGGGGCGTGCGCCCTGAGGACTCCGGGGGGTGGGGGTGGGGGGGTTCTCGGGGCGTGCGCCCTGAGGACTCCGGGGGGTGGGGGTGGGGGGGTTCCCGGGGCGTGCGCCCTGAGGACTCCGGGGGGTGGGGGTGGGGTGGGGGGGTTTTCGGGGCATGCGCCCTGAGGACTCCGCGGGGTGGGGGTGGGGGGGGGGGGTTTTCGGGGCGTGCGCCCTGAGGACTCCGGGGGGTAGGGGTGGGGGGGGGGGGTTTTCGGGGCGTGCGCCCTGAGGACTCCGGGGGGTAGGGGTGGGGGGGGGGGTTTTCGGGGCGTGCGCCCTGAGGACTCCGGGGGGTAGGGGTGGGGGGGGGGGGTTTTCGGGGCGTGCGCCCTGAGGACTCCGGGGGGTAGGGGGGGGGGGGTTTTCGGGGCGTGCGCCCTGAGGACTCCGGGGGGTGGGGGGGGGGGGGGGGTTCTCGGGGCGTGCGCCCTGAGGACTCCGGGGGGTGGGGGTGGAGGGGTTCTCGGGGCGTGCGCCCTGAGGACTCCGGGGGGTGGGGGTGGGGGGGTTCCCGGGGCGTGCGCCCTGAGGACTCCGGGGGGTGGGGGTGGGGGGGTTCCCGGGGCGTGCACCCTGAGGACTCCGGGGGGTGGGGGTGGGGGGGGGGGTTTTCGGGGCATGCGCCCTGAGGACTCCGCGGGGTGGGGGTGGGGGGGGGGGTTTTCGGGGCGTGCGCCCTGAGGACTCCGGGGGGTAGGGGGTGGGGGTTGGGGGGTTCTCGGGGCGTGCGCCCTGAGGACTCCGGGGGGTAGGGTGTGGGGGGGTTCTCGGGGCGTGCGCCCTGAGGACTCCGGGGGGTGGGGGTGGAGGGGTTCTCGGGGCGTGCGCCGTGAGGACTCCGGGGGGTGGGGGTGGAGGGGTTCTCGGGGCGTGCGCCGTGAGGACTCCGGGGGGTGGGGGTGGAGGGGTTCTCGGGGCGTGCGCCCTGAGGACTCCGGGGGATGTGTGTGTGTGGGGGGGGGTTCTCGGGGCGTGCACCACGACTCCGGGGGGTGTGTGGGGGGGGGGTTCTCGGGGCGTGCGCCCTGAGGACTCCGGGGGGTAGGGGTGGAGGGGTTCTCGGGGCGTGCGCCCTGATGACTCCGGGGGGGTGGGGGTGGAGGGGTTCTCGGGGCGTGCGCCCTGAGGACTCCGGGGGGTAGGGGGTGGGTTTTCGGGGCGTGCGCCCTGAGGACTCCGGGGGGTAGGGGGTGGGGGTTGGGGGGTTCTCGGGGCGTGCGCCCTGAGGACTCCGGGGGGTAGGGGGTGGGGGTTGGGGGGTTCTCGGGGCGTGCGCCCTGAGGACTCCGGGGGGTGGGGGTGGGGGGGTTCTCGGGGTGTGCGCCCTGAGGACTCCGGGGGGTGGGGGTGGAGGGGTTCTCGGGGCGTGCGCCGTGAGGACTCCGGGGGGTGGGGGTGGAGGGGTTCTCGGGGCGTGCGCCCTGAGGACTCCGGGGGATGTGTGTGTGGGGGGGGGGGGGGTTCTCGGGGCGTGCACCCTGACGACTCCGGGGGGTGTGTGTGGGGGGGTTCTCGGGGCGTGCGCCCTGAGGACTCCGGGGGGTGGGGGTGGAGGGGTTCTCGAGGCGTGCGCCCTGAGGACTCCGGGGGGTGGGGGTGGAGGGGTTCTCGGGGCGTGCGCCCTGATGACTCTGGGGGGTGTGTGTGTGTGTGGGGGGGGGGGTTCTCGGAGCGTGCACCCTGAGGACTCCGGGGGGTGTGTGTGGGGGGGTTCTCGGGGCGTGCGCCCTGAGGACTCCGGGGGGTGGGGTGGGGGGGTTCTCAGGGCGTGCGCCCTGAGGACTCCGGGGGGTGGGGGGAGGGGTTCTCGGGGCGTGCGCCCTGAGGACTCCGGGGGGTGGGGGGAGGGGTTCTCGGGGCGTGCGCCCTGAGGACTCCGGGGGGTGGGGGGGAGGGGTTCTCGGGGCGTGCGCTCTGAGGACTCCGGGGGGTGGGGAGGAGGGCTTCTCGGGGCGTGCGCTCTGAGGACTCCGGGGGGTGGGGGGGAGGGCTTCTCGGGGCGTGCGCTCTGAGGACTCCGGGGGGTGGGGGGAGGGCTTCTCGGGGCGTGCGCTCTGAGGACTCCGGGGGGTGGGGAGGAGGGCTTCTCGGGGCGTGCGCCCTGAGGACTCTGGGGGGTGGGGGGTGGTTCTCTGGGCGTGCGCCCTGAGGACTCCGGGGGGTGGGGGGGAGGGTTCTCGAGGCGTGCGCCCTGTGGACTCCGGGGGGTGGGGGGGGGGGTTCTTGGGGCGTGCGCCCTGAGGACTCCGGGGGGTGGGGGGGTGGTTCTCTGGGTGTGCGCCCTGAGGACTCCGGGGGGTGGGGGGGAGGGTTCTCGAGGCGTGCGCCCTGTGGACTCCGGGGGGTGGGGGTGGGAGGGTTCTCGGGGCGTGCGCCCTGTGGACTCCGGGGGGTGGGGGTGGGGTGGGGGGGGGGGGGGGGGGGGTTCTCGGGGCGTGCGCCTTAAGGACTCCGGGGGGTGGGGTGGGGGGGTTCTAGGGGTGTGCGCCCTGAGGACTCCGGGGGGTGGGTGGGTTCTCAAGGTGTGCGCCCTGAGGACTCCGGGGGGTGGGTGGGTTCTCGGGGCGTGCGCCCTGAGGACTCCGGGGTGGGGGTGGGTTCTCGGGGCGTGCGCCCTGAGGACACCGGGGTAGGGGTGGGTTCTCGGGGCGTGCGCCCTGAGGACTCCGTGGTAGGGGTTGGTTCTCAGGGCGTGCGCCCTAAGGACTCCGGGGGTGGGTGGGTGGGTTCTCGGTGCGTGCGCCCTGAGCACTCCGGGGGGTGGGGGTGGAGGGTTCTCGGGGCGTGCGCCCTGAGGACTCCGGGGGGTGGGGGTGGGGGGGTTCTCGGGGCGTGCGCCCTGAGGACTCCGGGGGGTGGGGGTGGGGGGGTTCTCGGGGCGTGCCCCTGAGGACTCCGGGGGGTGTGGGGGTTCTCGGGGCGTGCACCCTGAGGACTCCGGGAGTGGGGGGGGGGGGTTCTCGAGGCGTGCGCCCTGAGGACTCCGGGGGGTGGGGGGGTGGCTCGGGGCGTGCGCCCTGAGGACTCCGGGGGGTGGGGGGGAGGGGTTCTCGTGGCGTGCGCCCTGAGGACTCCGGGGGGTGGGGGTGGTTCTCGGGGCGTGCGCCTTGAGGACTCCGGGGGGTGGGGGGGTGGTTCTCGGGGCGTGCGCCCTGAGGACTTTGGGGGGTGGGGGGTGAGGGTTCTCGGGGCGTGCGCCCTGTGGAATCCGGGGGGTGGGGGTTGGATGGTTCTCGGGGCGTGCGCCCTGTGGACTCCGGGGGGTGGGGGTGGGGTGGGGGGGTTCTCGGGGTGTGCGCCCTGAGGACTCTTGGGGGTGGGTGGGTTCTCGGGGCATGCGCCCTGAGGACTCCGGGGTGGGATGGGGGGGTTCTCGGGGTGTGCGCCCTAAGGACTCCGGGGGGTGGGGGGGAGGGGTTCTCGGGGCGTGCGCCCTGAGGACTCCGGGGGGTGGGGTGGGTTCTCGGGGCGTGCGCCCTGAGGACTCCGGGGGGTGGGGTGGGTTCTCGGGGCGTGCGCCCTGAGGACTCCGGGGGGTGGGGTGGGTTCTCGAGGGGGGTTCTCCTGGCGTGCGCCCTGAGGACTCCATGGTGGGGGTGGGGGGTGGGGGGTTCTCGGGGTGTGCGTCCTAAGGACTCCGGGTTGGGGGTGGGGGGTGGGGGGGTTCTCGGGGCGTGCGCCCTGATGACTCTGGGGTGGGGGTGGGGGGTGGGAGGGTTTTCGGGGCGTGCGCCCTAAGCACTCCGGGTTGGGGGGGGGGGTTCTCGGGGCGTGCGCTCTGAGGACTCTAGGGTGGGGGTGGTGGGGTTCTCTGGGCGTGCGCCCTGAGGACTCCGGGGTGTGTAGGGTTCTCGGGGCGTGCGCCCTGAGGACTCTGGGGTGGGTAGGGTTCTCGGGGCGTGCGCCCTGAGGACTCCGGGGTGGGTGGGTGGGTGGGTGGGGTTCTCGGGGCGTGCGCCCTGAGGACTCTGGGGTGGGTGGGTGGGGGGGGGGGTTCTCGGGGCGTGCGCCCTGAGGACTCTGGGGTGGGTGGGTGGGTGGGGGGGTTCTCGGGGCGTGCGCCTTGAGGACTCTGGGGTGGGTGGGTGGGGGGTTCTCGGGGTGTGCGCCCTGAGGACTCCGGGGGGTGGGGGGGAGGGATTCTCGGGGCGTGCGCCCTGAGGACTCCGTGGTGGGGGTGGGGGGTTCTCGGGGCGTGCGCCCTAAGGACTCCGGGGTTGGGGGGGGGGGGGGGTTTTCGGGGCGTGCGCCCTGAGGACTCTGGGGTGGGGGTGGGGGGTGGGGTTCTCGGGGCGTGCGCTCTTAGGACTCCAGGGTGGGGGTGGTGGGGTTCTCGGGGCGTGCGCCCTGAGGACTCCGGGGTGGGTAGGGTTCTCGGGGTGTGCGCCCCTGAGGACTCCGGGGTTGGTGGGTGGGTTGGGGGGTTCTCGGGGCGTGCGCCCTGAGGACTCTGGGGTGGGTGGGTGGGTTGGGGGGGTTCTCGGGGCATGCGCCCTGCGGACTCTGGGGTGGGTGGGGGGGAGGTTCCCGAGGCGTGCGCCCTGAGGACTCTGGGGTGGGGGGGGGGGGGGGGTTCTCGGGGCGTGCGCCCGGAGGACTCTGGGGTGGGGGGGTTCTAGGGCGTGCGCCCGGAGGACTCTGGGGTGGGGGGGTTCTCGGGGCGTGCGCCCTGAGGACTCTGGGGTGGGGGGGTTCTCGGGGCGTGCGCCCGGAGGACTCTGGGGTGGGGGGGTTCTCGGGGCGTGCGCCCGGAGGACTCTGGGTGGGGGGGTTCTCGGGGCGTGCGCCCGGAGGACTCTGGGGTGGGGGGTGGGGTGGGGGGTGGGGGGTTCTCGGGGCGTGCGCCCTAAGGACTCTGGGGTGGGGGGGGGGGGGGTTCTCGGGGCGTGCGCCCTGAGGACTCTGGGGTGGGGGGTGGTGGGGTTCTCGGGGCGTGCGCCCTGAGGACTCCGGGGTGGGGGTTCTCGGGGCGTGCGCCCTGAGGACTCCGGGTTGGGGGTTCTCGGGGCGTGCGCCCTGAGGACTCCGGGGTGGGGGTTCTCGGGGCGTGCGCCCTGAGGACTCCGGGGTGGGGGATGGGGGGGTTCTCGGGGCGTGCGCCCTGGAGCTCAAGTAAACACTGGAAATGTACAGTACAACATGCAAGGAAGCACTCACAGTACAACAAAAGGTAGGGAATTGTGCTCCTTTGTGATTTGTATCAATGACTTAACCTGATGTCAATTCTAGGCGACAGAACTCCAGCGTTGGAAAACAGAAGAATAGAAGAGGCAAGATTTGCAGAAGAACCTGTATTAGCAATTGCAGAGAAAGAAAAGGCAAAATCTAGAGCAGCCGTTGAGCAAGTGGAGGCAGCTCAGAGGCTTGCAGAACTACAATCTCAGAAGAGAATTAATGCAGAAATTAAAGCTCTAAAGAAGCAGAAGAGAGCTTTCAAATTCAGATTTAAGATATACAAGGTATTCGATAGATGAGATTGAATCTGCAACGAACTACTTTGCTGATTCTAATAAAATTGGAAGAGGTTATGGACTAGTCTACAAGTGTTACATGGACCACACACATGTTGCTGTTACGGTCCTTCACCCCGATGCAGCTCATGGAAGACAACCGTTTCAACAAGAGGTATAAAACCAATAATACTTATTAATTCTTCCAGATGTACTTAAGAAGAAGAAGAATAGTGTTCCTTGATACCAACATTCCAATGACTTCTTCCATAAAACCTATTAAAGCTATAGTGAATTGAATGATGTGTAAAATATAATTGTCAGTAGATAAATAATGCAAAAAACTACTGAAAATTTTAATTTTTAAATTTATGAATGTTTAGAATAATTTTTATACATCATGTATCGTTATAAGTATATTCAACTTTTTAAGTATATCGTAATATATAGTTAGTGTTTACTCTCGATGATTTTTGTTTATATTTATTGTAAACTAATTATTTTATTATATATATTTTAAATTATTCCTTGAGAATTTGACCCGTTATGACCACCACGAGTTTTTGCTCATGTCTTATAGGTTGACCCAAGAAAATATTAATTTTTTGACAGTAAATATAAAATAAAATCATTTTTATTACAATGCAAGATTTCAGATGGGAAAAATAGTACTGTAGTATCATATTAGAAGTAAATAAATAATGTACAGAAATAATTTCGCAAACCTATTTTGTTTTTGTTTTTTATTTTTTTTAATTTCAGAACCAAATTTTACAAAATTCAAATATCATTTTTATAGTGAACTTTAACTGAACATGTTGGTTGATTTTTTGCAGCAAGGAGTTGACAGAAGCTGTTTCCCCTCAAACACCAGTCTCGTTTTGTATAATTAGTTCCTTCATGATAGTCGCCGCGGCGTCGCCACCTATTTCCCCGCCATATTTGAACTCAAATCCCGGCAGTTTCCGAGATCGAAAGCAGCTTCTCTTCAAGTTACAGAAATGCAAAAGCATTCAACATGCTGCTCCAATTCATGCGCATATAATAAAAAACGGCAATCCCAATGACCCCTTTATTATATTCGAGCTTCTTCGTATTTGTTCTAGATGCTGCTCCATTGAATATGCTTCCAAGATTTTCCGGAAAATCCCCGACCCTAATGTATTTATCTATACTGCTTATATTGAAGTGCTTGTGTCTTCAGGGGCTTACTCTGATGGAATTAGAACTTATTTTCAAATGATTAAGGATTTTATTTTACCTGATAATTATATAATCCCTTTGGTTCTTAAGGCATGTGGGTGTGGATTAGATTTAAAGAGCGGTCAGCAAATCCATTGCCAGGTTATGAAATTGGGATTGAGTTTGGACAGGTTCGTGAGGGTAAAGTTAATGGAACTTTATGGAAAATGTGGAGAGTTTAATGATGCAAAGAAGGTGTTTGATGAAATTCCTCAAAGAGATGTTGTTGCCTCCACGGTTATGATATCGTGTTATCTTGATCATGGACTAGTGAGTAAGGCGATGGATGAGTTTCGGGTGGTTTCTACGAAGGATAATGTCTGCTGGACTGCTATGATTGATGGGTTGGTTAAAAATGGTGAAATGAATTATGCATTGGAGTTGTTCAGGGAAATGCAGATGGCGGGTTTAAAGCCCAATGAAGTTACGATTGTCTGCGTTCTATCTGCTTGTGCGCAGTTGGGAGCATTAGAGCTTGGTAAATGGGTTCATTCGTATGTGGAGAAGTACAACATTGAAGTTAATCATATAGTTGGATCAGCTTTAGTGAATATGTATTCGAGATGTGGGGATATCGATGAGGCAGCTAGTCTTTTTGAAGAGTTGAAAGCTAGAGATGTAACCACTTATAATTCTATGATTGTGGGGTATGCATTGAACGGGAAGAGTATCGAAGCTATCAAAGTATTCCAGAGAATGAAACGTGAAGGAGTTAAACCGACAAGTATTACCTTTTCTGGTGTTCTGAATGCCTGCAGTCATGGCGGGTTAGTGGACATTGGGTTCGACATCTTTGAGAGTATGGAAACTGAATATGGAGTTGAACGACGAATTGAACATTACGGATGTATGGTTGATCTTCTTGGTCGTGTAGGACGTCTTCAGGAGGCTTATGATTTTATACAAAAAGGCAATATCGCTCCAGACAATATAATTTGGGGATCGTTGTTAAGTGCTTGTAGAATCCATAAAAACTTCAAGCTAGGTGAAAGGGTTGCTAAGATTCTACTGGAGTATGGTGCTGCTGATTCTGGAACGTATATTCTTCTGTCTAATGTCTATGCTTCGCGAGGTAAATTTAAGGAAGCAGCACGAGTGAGAGCGAGGTTGAGAGAAGAAGGTGTCCAAAAGGAACCAGGTTGCAGTTCAATTGAAGCGAACAATGAGATCCATGAGTTCCTTTTGGGAGACATTAGACATTCTGAAAGGGAAGCAATATACAGTAAACTGAAGGAGCTGAACGATATGCTGGAATCTGAAGATTATGCTCCAGCAACCGATGTCATCTCACAAGACATTGAAGAACACGAGAAAAGATGGGCGTTGAGCATACATAGCGAAAGACTTGCAATATGCTATGGCTTGATCTCAACCAAACCGTGTACCACAATAAGAGTTGTAAAAAATCTTAGAGTTTGCAATGACTGCCATTCAGTTATTAAGCTTATATCTAAGATCACAGGGAGAAAAGTTGTTGTAAGAGATCGGAATAGGTTTCACCATTTTGAAAATGGTGTTTGTTCTTGTGGTGACTACTGGTAAACATAACATATTTTTTATTAATGAAAATGGCTTCATGGGATTCAACCAATTGTCTTGATCGTTGAATATCATTGAGAAATAGGAATCCGGGTTGTTTCATACTATTATTTCTAGTGTGGAAGGATTCAATCATCCCCTTTGGTATCGTATTGAACAAAAATGGTGACTTTGTTTCTCCATTGATCAAGAATTTCTATTTTTTGGAAGTATTATGATTGTCCGATAAGAAAAATGAACAATTTGAAGACCTATTGATTCTAACAACTAATTGCAGAGTTGATCATTCAGACCTTCCTCTCTAAATTTAGTGAATCCGAACCCAAGCCGAGCTACAATGATAGCACTCTTCTACGAGTCTTTTGAAAAAGGTTACATGTTCTAGGAAAAATGCACAAGTACTTTCAATCTATGCCCGATATTTCAGAAACACGTTTATAATTTAATTATTCTAAACTTTATCTAAGAATTCAGGTTCTCATAAATCTCAAATTCGAATTCTCTTAGAATATAGAATCACATTTCTTAGGATTTATCTGTCTATGACAAAATAGTGTACACTCTTTTTTTTAAAAAAAGAGAGAATCTTCATAAGCATAAAATACTCACAAAAAGTTAAAACACGAGACTACCTTTATGCTTCTCTATCTCAACTTTTTCTGCATTTTTCTACGCTCCAACGATTAACATCAAACATGACCCCACATATTTTCTCAATTTTGAAATTTCCAATTATGACTTACCAAATTAAGACTACTAGATATATTACAAATAGAGAGAATGATGTATTGTGCCAAACAAAACATTGAATTTATCTTAGGGGTTCAATACATTGACTAGAAATATTTGATATTGGAGAATTTCAAAATACATGGACATATTATTGAAATATACACTACATATTTCATTTATTTTCATTATTTTTAAAATATTTTTTTTTATTTCTTTAATGTATTCAAGCTGTATATTAATACATTAAATCAATATTTAATGTATCTGAGCTAGTTTTTTAATGCACGAAATTACATATTAATATATCTGAGCCAGTATTTAATATATCTGAGCTACATATTATGTATCCGAGCTGATTTTTAGTGTATCTGAAACAGTAATTTGGATGAAGCACATACACTTTTAAAAGTTAAAGTTCGGTTTGAAAAATTTTTCTTTCTATTTTCAAGGTTCAAACCAGATACTCGTAGAGATTAATATATACATAACCCTAGGTAATTAAAGTTAGAACGAAGGGTATAATGGTCATTATCACAAAACCTTACTATGGTACGCTTCCATTTTCCAGCGTTGGAATCAACGAAGTCCAACACCCGGAAGTGTCTCATCTCTCTGTAATAAAATACACTCAAAAAAGAGAAGAAGAAGCCATTGCAGAGAATTTATCGAGGAGTTGGCCGGAGAGAAAAATGTCGACATCATCAGTGAACTTGGAAGATGTTCCCTCCGAGAGCCTCATGTCGGAGCTTCTCCGCCGCATGAGGTGTTCCTCCAAGCCGGACAAACGTCTTATTCTCATTGGTAATAATAATTATAATAATACTCGAAGTTGGTTTTTATCATTATTCTTCGAATCTGCTATCTTTGTTACGATTTGTTTGTGGGTATGTGGTGTGAACTTTCAAAATTCTATCTTTTGGCTGATTTTATGGTTTTTGCATCTAAATGGCTATCAGATCCGCATTTTTGCTATTTTGTCGGAGTGGGGTTTTGTGAATGATCTTATTGCTTTGTTGGGGTTTGCTTTTCCCCCCTTAATTGCTATCAGATCTACAGTTTTTTAAGTTTAATGAAGTGGAATTTTGAAATTGGGTAGTTTATTTTGCTGTTGGGTTTTGCTTCTTGGGGTTATGGGAGTAGGGGGAGTTTGTGTGTACTTGGAAACAAGATGAAAGTTCTGGAATTTAGGGGGATTTTGTGGTTTAAAGGATGAGGCATGATCTATGCTTAGAGCAGGTTTGCTTTTGTTAATTTTGTCAAGTGAAGAAGTGAGTGACGAGTAAAATTGCTCGCCTTTAATGGTTTTAAATCTTAGAAAATAATATGTGCATTCAAGCTACGATAGTATTCCTTAAAAGGAGTTATGAGTGAACCATGCTTTCAAGTTAAAATAGGGATTATGTTGGGGCATATTGACTATTTATGGGTTATTTGGTAACAAGAAAATCCTAGCTTTCCCGATACTTGCTAATGAAAGTTCAAATCAAGTATGCATAAATATGAAGGTGATTTCGTAGTGTCTTATTTGGTTTTTGCTAATATTGGGAGGAAGTAGCAGTCCCCTTCTCAAGTAAAGCTCTCTCTCTATATGGTTATATCCCATGGTGATTTCCTTTTGCGAATCTTTTTGTAATTCAAGTTACTACCTGCTCAACCATTGCTATGGTAAACCAGGGTTCATCCTTTGGTCTCGACTGCATAGACTTGATTTGCTCTGCAATAATGTATGTACAACAACAACATACCCAATGTAGTCCCACAAATGGGGTCTAGGGAGGGTAGGATATACACAGATCGTACCCCTACCTTTGTGGGGTAGTGAAGCTGTTTCTAATAGACCCTTTGCCCAAAAGAAGTGTAATCAAAGCAGGGATGTTAATAATATTCACGTATACTGTGTACAAAAGATGTATGAGGAAAAAGGTCCTCAAGCAAAAATTAGCTGTTATATTTTCGCATTTCAATGATTTAAGACTTTGAACGCTTGTCTTCTATGCCCCTCATCACCAATATAACAAATAAAGTAGTTACCTAGTTGGTAGCATATGACCTTGTAGGAGCATTGTTATTAATATTGTTTGTAGAAAGGCCATTATCAAAAAAAATATATTGTATGTAGAAAGGAAAAAAACTTTACTAAGGATTCTCATGCTTCGGAAAGGAGACTAGACAATAATTGGCCTCCTATCTCATGTTGAGTCTTTTGGTCTTTTTTTATTCCCTAAGCTTTTTGCATGCTCGTAAGGGGGTAATGTGTAGCTGGTCGAAAGTTTTAACCATGGATCTATATATGGATTTGGGTTTGGAGCTAGGTTTTTCTTAATGAGTTATAACAATTTTTCTTTTCCCAATTGCCTAGAATTTATTTCGTGGCAGTAGTGTTTTAACATTATTGTTGTAGTTTATATGGATAAATAATGTCATCCATGTGCTCAATCTGAATTCATTTTGGGTGTTGACATGTCATCGTATGGACTTATACATCGAATTATGAATTGTTCTGTCATGCTTTACCAGATTTTTGTGATAGATAAATCTGTAGATTTTCCTTCTTTCCAACTATTATAGTGTTAAGATCTCTAAAAACTTTAAACAAATTCCACAGGCCCACCTGGATCAGGGAAAGGAACACAATCTCCTATCATTAAAGATGAGTATTGCTTGTGTCATTTAGCCACGGGGGATATGCTGAGAGCTGCTGTTGCTGCCAAAACACCTTTGGGCATTAAGGCGAAGGAGGCCATGGATAAGGTCATATTGAGTGTTCTTTAAATTATTGTTATATGTTTCTGACTTCTTTCAAGTTCCAACAGGAGAGTTTAAGGGAGAACAGCAATTGGTTTTCCTTTTCTCAGTAAAATTGTTTTTGTACTACTATCTTTTCAGGGAGAACTTGTTTCTGATGACTTGGTTGTTGGGATCATAGACGAAGCATTAAAGAAGCCATCATGTCAAAAAGGATTCATTCTTGATGGGTTCCCTAGAACTGTGGTGCAAGCAGAAAAGGTTATTTTCTGTTAATCCTTATTTATGTTTATGTGGACTTTATGTGCAATTTCTATCAACTTTGATTGAATCCTTGTAGTAGGATTATCACGTCTCGCTCTACTTATTGCAGCTTGATGTGATGCTTCAAAATCGAGGTACTAAAGTTGATAAGGTTCTTAATTTTGCGATTGATGATGCCATCTTGGAAGAGAGAATTACCGGACGCTGGATCCACCCAGCTAGTGGTCGGTCATACCATACAAAATTTGCACCTCCTAAAGTACCTGGGATAGATGATGTAATACCTTCTCTTCCCCTCTAACTTGTCAAAAACAAAAATTACTGTAGTTTTTTGTTGCTGAAGGTAGTTCATTGTAGTGTGTCTTCATACGCTTAGCAATTGATTATTTTACAATTTTAATATCTTTTTTGTCTGCTGTGCAACTTAAATTCTGTCAGACAAATTTACCTTCATAATAAGGACTGTCAACCAAATAAAAAAAAAGGAACATTCTATATTAAGGATAGTTCTCTGATATCTGAATCTAATTCAATTTTATCTTTCTACATGAAGGTCACTGGAGAGCCATTGATACAACGAAAAGATGATACTGCTGCTGTTCTCAAGTCAAGGCTAGAAGCCTTCCACAGGCAAACTGAGCCGGTAAACATCTGTTTATCTCTGACTTATTGAGGGGAAAGGGAAAGTAAAAAAGAACGATAAACATCTGTGTATCTATCTAGTCGCTTTGGTTGAGAGTTGGGAAAACTAGGAATTGCATTTGGGAATTTGACATAATAATCTATATAAGATGTTTGGCAACATTCTTCCAAACATTATATACACGGTATAGCTTTCATTTGACATAATAATCATTTTTGTAGTCTGTTTGGACTCTTCATTAGTTTCTGTTCTCCATGCTAAAGCTGTATTGGAATAATGTACAGGTCATTGACTACTATGCCAAGAAGGGTAATGTAGTGAATCTTCCTGCTGAGAAACCACCACAGGCGGTCACAGCTGAAGTCAAGAAAGTTCTCTCCTAATGGAAGGATGCCAACTTTTCATTTTGGTTTAAGGATTGAAAATTTAACTATGAATTTTGGTTGACCAGTTATATTTCTAGTTTCCTTTTTATGGCACTAGCTGGTTCATCCCTTTATGAGAACATATCACTAAGTGTTGGTGAATTTATTTTACTTTTGACATTGCTCTTTAGTGAGTTTTTGCAGAGTGCAATAGGAATTGACACAAAATTATTAGTCGTACCAAGTCAGAATGAAGTTTAACAGAAGATACACCATTTTTGAGTTTTGTGGGAGGGTAATAGAAGCGGCTTCTGGGTTTCATGTCGGAAATATTAGTATTATCTTTCTGCAACAAATTTTTATCAGTTGTTATAAGAAGATAGTTTGTTTTCCTTCTGAAACAACGTTTAATGAGGTTTAAATCCAAACCCCTATATGAAAAGTCTACGGTTTGAGAAGAAATATAAGATAACTTTCTCAATTTGTACTAATCGATGTGTTTTAAGCCTTCTTTACTGATCAAATATTGCATGTTCAACTCCAGCATTCGTACATAATAATTGGAGAAAGAAATAGAAATAGAAAATTTATGTTAAATGACATTGTAATACTACTATTTCAGCCAGAGTTTATATACAGTGCGCGATCTGAATTTAATCGGGTTCAATATGAGTTTTTTTATACATGCCCTTAAATCGAAAACACCCCACCAGGAATTTACAAGCAATCAGGCAAGTCAGTTGATGCCTTTGCGAATATCTAAATAAAAATTCTAGCTTCGCCACGAGCGGATGAAAGGTCTACAATGTTCAATAAGTAGAACTGTGAGGGATTGCGAAAAAATAAACAGAGAAAAACTGCAATAGAAATTTGCTTTAAGTTCTGGCGGGAAAAGAAGAAAAGAATCTTGTAACCAACTTAACTGTATATAATTTCTTGACCAGAATCTCCTCGTTCATCACTTCTCTGAAAATTTTGTGTTATTTTACAGTTTTCTCTCTAGAAAACCAAATCTTCCATTGAATACACCAGAGAAAGCTCTCGATCTTCAATGGCGCGAACAAGAAATTCCAAGAGTTCATCATTCATCTCTTTGAACCCATCATTTTTCATTCATTTGTTCTCACTACCTCCATTCAATTCCCTCCATAACTACTCACCCAGAAAAAACTCAAGAATCACCCAAACATCCCCATTTCTGTCTTTCTGTTTCATCTCTCTGCTCATTACCCTTACTTTCTTTGCGATTTTGTACATCACATTCACAACCTTTTTCCAAAATTCACTCTCGTGCACCACTACTTCTTCTTCTTCGTCTTCTCTGTTTTTAGCCTCTGTTTTTGCTGCGGCATCATCAAGATCGGGCTCTGTACTAAATGAGAAAATTACACTGTCTACCGGAGCAATGGTGCCCTTACCGGCTCATGGGGTGGTCGGAAACTTCTCTGAGGAGGAGGAAGAGTTCTGGAGGCAACCTGATAATCAAGGGTACATGCCTTGTTTGGATTTCAGTCTAAAGTACCGAAAAGCTTCTGTAAAGATTTCAAAAGAGAAGAGGAAATTTTTGATTGTTGTGGCTTCTGGAGGATTGAACCAGCAAAGGAATCAGATTGTTGATGCAGTTGTTATAGCAAGGATTCTTGAAGCTACTCTTGTTGTTCCTGTTCTTCAAGTCAATCACATTTGGGGGGATGATAGGTAACTTTTTGAATTTCACTTTCAAGATTTGTTACTTCATTGATCCAACTTTTTAGCTGTCTGCAGTGAATTTTCGGAGATTTTCGATGTTGAGCATTTCAAGAAGACTCTGATAGCTGATGTTAGAATCGTGGCGTCTTTGCCATCGACACATTTTGTTTCTAAGCAGACCATCAACCGTGATCTTCCTTTTCACGTATCGCCACTTTGGCTTAGAGCCAGATTTCTCAAGCAAGTAAGAAAAAACTAAACTGCTCCTTTTGCTGTACTACTTGAGTTAACTGCAATCTGCCTAGAGAGTTGGTTAAACTTTGTGTTGCGTTTTTTCGTATAGCTAAACAAAGAAGGTCTACTTATATTGAAAGGATTAGATTCTAAGCTCTCCAAGAATCTTTCACCTGACTTGCAGAAGCTCAAATGCAAGGTAATATAAAAAACTGCAGCTTGTTTTTAGTAACTGAGGTAACTGTTTGATAGAATGCTGGGAATGGGAAGTGACGTAAAATTGCTGTTTTTTTTCATCGTAACTTGAACAGGTTGCATTCCATGCACTAAGATTTGCAACTCCAATTAGGGAGCTGGGTTATCAGATAGCTAGAAGAATGTGGATTGAGGGTCCTTATGTCGCGATCCATCTCAGGTTAGAGAAGGATGTGTGGATCAGAACCGGATGTCTTACCGGTTTAGGCAAGCAATATGACAGTATTATAAGTAGAGAAAGGGACTTTCACCCTGAATATCTCACTGGCAAGTTGAACATGACTCATGCACAACGGCGACTTGCTGGAATGTGTCCCTTAAATGCATCAGAAATGGCTAGGTAAAACCGTAAAGTCCTTGAACAACTTATCCTTTTGTTTTATGAAAATCTTAAATTGGGGCATTCTGTTGTAGATTTCTGAAGGGGTTAGGAGCACCAATCAGCGCTCGTATATATGTTGCTGGAGGAGAACCCTTTGGAGGCACACAAGCTATGCAGCCTCTAAAAGACGAGTTCCCAAATTTATTGACAAAGCATACACTGGCTCGAAATGAAGAGCTCACTCCATACTTGGAGAAGTCTTCTACGTTAGCAGCCATCGACTACATTGTGTCTCTGAGCAGTGATGTTTTCATCAATTCCCATGGAGGTAACATGGGCCGAGCTCTCGAGGTATGTATCAGTCAGTCATACCTACTTACAGCAATGAATGAACTTGTTGTTAACATTGTACAATTCTGATTGTTGGCCAGGGACATAGAGCATATGTAGGACACAGAAAGTACATAAAGCCAAACAAGAGAATGATGCTGCCATTCTTTGAAGATTCATCTGTATCTGAGCAAGAATTCAAAAGGATCATGAAGAAACTGCATAGGAAAAGTCAAGGGCAGCCTGAGCCAAGGGCTAAAAAGATTGATAGAGATGTAATTGCATATCCTGTACCTGAGTGCATGTGTAAGCAATAATAGACACTGTTCCAACAAGTTAAAACAGTTTTTGTATGCAAATGTTCATACCATAATGAGTTTGTTTCATACTTGTATCTTTCCACTTTACTACACTTGGCAAAAGTATTGCAGAATCATAGAGTAAAACAGATATATGTGAGAGCCTATCAACTTCTAAGAGCATATATGCCTAAACATTTGGAAATTCCTAAAGTTACACATATGCTTTGTTATTTCTTTCCATTTTAATCTTTACCACAATTACATTACACTAACTATAGCAAAATGGATATATTCTTGGTGTCAGAAGCATTAGCAAATAGAAACGAAATGACTCTAAAGTATAATCTGTTCATTCAAAATAGCAAAGACTAGGGCAGCCTAGTGTACTAAAACTCGTTATACATGGAAACTGAAAGTTGAGCTTATGAAAGCAATTTCCATCAATTGTATTTCTTAAATTATCGTAACTAATTCACATATCAATAAAGCTGAAATATCGGTAAATCTCAATCAATATATATATATATCTGTGATTTGATAATTAAATAACAGTTGACTTCGTGTTGTAACCTAGACAAAAATAATTAACTTTGTTTACTTATTAAAAATTTAGCTTCATGAATCGAAAGCAAAAAAGTGAATATTAAGTCACTTGAGCAAAGTGTAAATCATGAAATTGGCATTATTTTCAAAAAACACTAAATTGATATTAAAATTCAGTGATATGTATGTTAAATTTTCCATGACCATGTGAAAACCAATTAGTAATAAATTGATATTGAGTTTTGATTTAGAAAAAATAAATTGTGCAGTTAAATAATTTAATATATTTATATTGAACTTAAATGATTGCATTAAAACACAAATAACAATAAAAAACTATTATTCTAGTATTTCTTTTTCCTCCATTATCTATCATCACAACTCTCCAAAGTTTAACAAACAAATAAATAAATAAATAATCCCCCAAAGTAATAAGTGAAATTAAAAAAATATACCAAATAGAAAGATTAAAGAAGAAATTTTTTTTAACCCTATGTGTAGTCTGAGAAATCCAGATTTTACATAAATTTTGAGTGGGAGTATAGAAGGAGAGTGTGTAACGTAAAAAAATAAAATAAAAAAACCAGAGAAGAAGAAGAAGAAGCTAAGAATGGAGAGTTCAGCAGTAGCAGCCGATCTGGTGGATTTCTTGAACGCTTCTCCTACAGCTTTTCACGCAGTTGGTATTCTACTTTTCTCCCTAATTTGTGAAATTAATCTTCAATTTCTTCAATAGATTTATGTTATTTGATTCATTTTTCTTTGTGGGGTTTCTCTAGATGAAGCAAAGAAGAGACTTAAAAGTGCAGGGTATGTACAGATAGATGAGAAACAAGATTGGGATTTGAAAGCTGGGAACAAGTATTTCTTCACTAGGAACTACTCTACTATTGTTGCTTTTGCTATCGGTAAAAAGTATGCCCCAAAAAATTTGTTCTTTTTCGATTTTCTTAATTTAATTTTTTTTTTTGTGTGTGTTTCTTAATGATGGGCATTAATTTTTTCTAGATATGTTGCTGGAAATGGATTTCACATAGTTGGTGCTCATACAGATAGTCCTTGTCTGAAGCTGAAGCCGGTTACGAAGGTAGTTATAATTCTTTTCTGGGGGAATCAAATCAGATTTTGAAGTTTGTGGCTTGTTGAATCAAGTGCCTTTTATTGATTGGGATTGTTTATAGGTAATTAAAAGTGGATTTTTGGAAGTGGGTGTACAAACATATGGTGGAGGGCTGTGGCATACTTGGTTTGATCGTGATCTAACAGTTGCCGGAAGGATGATCATAAGAAATAAGAAAGATAGTTCTGAATCCTACTTGCACAAGCTTGTGAGAATTGAGGAGCCTATAATGCGAATTCCAACTTTAGCAATTCATTTAGACAGGTAAAACCATAAGAAGATGAACTCTTCTTCAGATGGTTGCATATTTGAAAATTTATCTTGGGTGTCAGAGGTGCTTGGGGTTTTAATTTCTATGTGACCTACCTTTCTCGTGCCTAATAGTTTTGAACCTATTCAGAAATAAATAAAAGTTTTGAGCATCTCTTTAATGTGTGTTATTGTCATGGTAGTTATGAATTGCAGTTCGTATTACTGATGTATTTCATAAGATATAAGGTATTTCTTTTTGTATTAGTTAATAGTTTCATCAAATTTAGAAGTACTTGTGACGGTTCGTGGTTTCTGTGTTTCATTTAGAATGGTTGTGCCTTTGTATTGAAGTTACATACAATTGGGATCATAAGAATGATTTCCGTAGGTGATAATTGTTATATCATGTTGTTCAAATCTTCTAAATCCACAAAAGGGATTTGCATCACTGTATTATGTGCTAACCATATTCACCAAAACACATTATCTGGTCATCATGTGCTTTGTACCTTCAATGAGTCGGAACATCTTTTCTTCTCCAAAGTATCTTCAACAATGGTTTATGTGAGTATTATTATAGTCTTCTTTTCCTATATTTACAGAGGTGTGAATGATGGATTTAAGGTGAACACACAGACCCATCTTCTACCAGTATTGGCTACATCAATTAAGGTAATGGTACATTGCATATGTTTGATGCTTATATATTTTTGTAGTGTAATTCTGTGTTTCAAGATTGAGTGTGACTGTAAGTTATGAGAATAGTTTATTTTGTCTACCTTGACAACACCTTGCCTTTTCTCTGTGTTACTTTCCTCATCAACTAGAATCCTTTTCTTTCTGAAAAAGCATTTAATGCAGGAAGGCTTGTTTGTGATATGAACTAATTCTTTTTCTCCTCGCTTCGCATTAGTAAGGATCTTCTAGGAAATTCTAGTTCTTGCCTACATGCATATGTACAATTATAATTAACACACTTTTTTTTTTATGTCGGTGTTTGTCTGAGACAGCTTGCACACACCTTGACTTTTCCACCATTTGCCTGCTATCTCCCAACAACACTGATACTAGGTAACGCTGCCCACCAAAATTTGGGTAGATGTGCAGAAATCACATAGTTTTTTTTTGCTTTTGTTGGAATGTGAACCTTAAGATCTTATAGTTCTCCACCCTCATTCCAGAAATTCTTAGCTTGATAATCTTTTGGTGTTGGTGGATCTTCCCACTTACATACATTTCAGAAGAACTTCTTAATTGAATTTACTGTTTTACTGGGCATAATGCATCCACAGATATATCTTTTAATATGCTTGCTTGAGATTAATAGAAAACCGACTTTGGTCATTTCACATTAAGCGAATTGAACTCACCACAAGAAAATAGAAAAGAAAAAGAAGAAGAAAAAAGTGACTCCTTGTTACATTTTATTTGATGGTATTTAACTTGATATGGAATTGAGATGGGGTGAAACGTTAGTTTGATAGACAAACATTGCACCAAAGTTCAGAAGTTGAATAGTTAAGTGTATTTGTAATCTTCTTTAAAAATTCAATTGTACTAATCCAATAAAATAACTTCGTCTGATTCCTTAATTCTTATTTGGAATAAACTTTGTGTCCTGTTAAGATATATGCATTCATTATCTATCTGACACCGTTTTGCAGGCTGAACTCAATAAGCCAGCTTCCATTGATGATGCTACTGGAAATGCAGCTCCAAATGATAGAAGTAAGTCCAGTAAAAGGACTCCTGGTGGTGAGCAACATCATTCCCTTCTTCTGCAGGTACCATAAATTGCAATCCTTATCAATGTTAATTTCATGAATCTGAGTTGCTGGATGCTTTCTTTCATTGCGTGAAGCATATTTTCAAGATCTTTATCGTGCTACAGTTTTGTGCTCATGCTATTTTCTTTTTTCTTTCAGCTTCTAGCTGCTCAGGCAGGATGTGAACCAGGCGACATATGTGACTTTGAGTTGCAAGCATGCGATACCCAGCCAAGTATTATTGCTGGTGCCATGAAGGAATTTGTTTTTTCTGGAAGACTGGACAATTTATGCATGTCATTTTGCTCTCTAAAGGTAAAGGATGCATGGATACAGAAAGTTTCATTGTAGTTATTCATTTTATTAGAACACATCATATCTGTATATGGTGGACTCTATGTAAAGAAGGAATGCTAGGTGTTTTGACGGGGAAAATGATAATTTTCACTTTTCAGAAGATAAAAATGAAAAGCTTAAGTCTTTTATTTTTTTGGTGTAAGCAAGTGTTGTTAGGGGAAAGCATAGAGATGGTCGATTTTATAGGAAACTTGTAATTCTGTACGTACTTTTGAGGGTTTGCCCACCTCCCTGTGTGATGCAAGTTTCGAATTCAGTATCCCGTGGGTGATGAATTTTTTGTGAATAAAAGTTACCCTTATCTCAAAAAAAAAAGATTAAATACAATGTGCTTAAATTACATATAGAAATTGGTTATGATATTTTATTGAAGGTTGCAGAGTTTGTCATGTCAATGGCAAATTGGCAATTATCTTCTATCATAGTCACATGGATGCTAAGATGCAGAGCTGCTGTGAAGAGCAACCTTTCCAGTAAAGTTTTAAATAATTTCAGAAGAAGATGTTGGATTGGAAAACATAGTTTCTTTTCTTGTGTGGATTCGTTAGAAACCTAGTAACAGTACCACAAATAGAGTGTTAGTCAATATGTAGATGTGGAGCACAAAACACAGATCTGAGAAACTGCACTTGTAGAATAAGATTGTATGTTAAAGAGATGGAAAGTGAAAAAATTGAAGGAAGAAAGAAAAGCTGTTCAATGTAGTCACTTTTTGTGATTGGCAAGGCTTCTCGTCCTTACCTTATTTTCAAACATATAGCTATTGTTTGGTAAATTGAAAATTTCCTTTTGGAGTTCTCCACTACTTTGATTTGTAAGAAATAGGCTAAATACATAGCTTGAACCTTAAGTATCTAATAGGTAATTAGTAATTACCTTAGTTATGTAAATACTATTTACCTATTGGACACCTTACTCTAACATGGCGCATGGGGTGCACTTCACCTGAAGGGAAGCACACGATGAAGCCGTGAATAATTTCTTTTTCCAAATATTTTTTTCTTGTTCTTTCTCCTCCCTATTCTCTACTTTCATTTAGCTTTTCTTGTCCTTGCTGCTGTTCATTCTTTTTCATTTTTCTTTTTCTTTTTGTTAATGCTCTCTCTTTGATTTTAATAGATACCAATCATCTCTTATTGACAAACCCAAGTAAAAAAAAGAAGAACTGACAAATCCAAGAAAAGGAGGCAGCAACACTTGTTCGAGTTACCCTTCTTTACAGCTCAATTGAGCTGAAATTGAAGACACGACTCTACAATAATTTAAGCATATAATAGGCAATAGCTTTAATTGAAGTGTCTAAATGGAAAAAATGTGACAACTTTAGCGGGCCACCTATGTATTTGGCCTTAGAAATACTTCCTGGAAAAGAGAGGAGGTAGGTCATGCTATGTGCTTTCTAGTTGTAGAAAAAATTGAAAAAGGTGAAGTGGAGACTGGAGAGTATATTTAAAAGAACAAAGCCTTAGGCTAATTTTTTGGGGTTTATTCAACTTCATGATGGTGTATATTGACAAAATAGCAGCTCAACAGGATGTTTTACTTTAAATCATGTTTAATCTCTATTCTCTAATTTATCAAAGGAATTTTTAGAGAAAATCCTATGAAGGGGATAATTTAGCGGACTTAGAAGTCTTTAAAGAGAATATGAAAGTGAAAAGGCAACATATCATTAAATCAGAAAAGTTGAGGACTTCGCCAGTTGTCTATTGTAACATGAAGGCAGCAATACGTTTGTCCTTCTGTTCCTGCATCAAATATTATGTAAACTTGCATAATTTGAATGGATCAACATTGAATGCAATTATGGCGCTTCTTGTTTTAATATACATGCAATGAAACTACTTTGGTGATATTGATGTCAGGCACTGATAGATGCTACTTCTCCCAAAAATAGTCTTGAGGACGAGGTTGGTGTAAGAATGGTGGCTCTGTTTGATCATGAAGAGGTTGGGTCTAATTCAGCACAAGGTGCTGGATCGCCAGTCATGTTTGATGCTCTCTCACGAGTTACAAGTACATTTGGTCCAGATTCAAAGGTAGTCGAATAGATCTATCTCACTACTACTGTACTACATATTGCTGCAATATGTTCAATTGTCTATTGTTGTTTCATGGACACATAATGTGTTTTTAGTACCCGGTAAACGAAGCAGTAGTGGTCTTCCTAATTCATTTTCATGCAGGCGTGAATTATCAGTTTCCCATTTGTCCACTTATTTAAATTAATATGGGATTATAAATCCAAGTTGATTCCACAATTAGATTGCCATATTGGACAAAAATGCCCCTAATTTAGCATTGCCCCTAAATAGAGTTCTTTTTAAAATGATAAACTAATTTAGTTTGAAATTCTAAACCCTAAACTGTCTGTCATAGAATTTCCTTTGATAAACTCTACCCTCCCCAGACCCCACTTATGTGACTACATGGCGTTGTTATTTTAGTGAGTGCATGTAAACGTTGTGTTTCATGGTTAATTAAGAAATTCTTATTGGTAGTTGTACCTTCCTTATTTCTGGTAGCTTGAATCCTGGGTTTCACTGATATTATTGTACATTGTACTTCAGCTAATACAGAAAGCAATCCAGAAGAGCTTCCTGGTGTCTGCTGATATGGCACATGCCTTGCATCCTAATTACCCAGTAAGTTATTACATGGGGTGGTCTACAATCTAATTTCTTTTGGCTTTGATCATAATTTAAATTCCTTTTTCAGGACAAGCACGAAGAGAATCATCAACCCAAATTTCATAGTGGGCTTGTTATTAAACACAATGCTAATCAACGTTATGCAACCAATGCAATCACTTCCTTTGTGTTCAGAGAAATAGCTGCTAAGCACAACATTCCTCTTCAGGTAAGTGAAAAATGTTGGACCCTTAAACATCCCAGAAACTGGCGAATATTAAGATATCATGGTTGACGTTTTCCAAAGGTCAATCTGTCTATTTCTGAACCTTTGTGTTTGTCAAATCTTTCTGTTGTTCTGTTATCATAGATGTACAGTTGCTAAGGGGCCATCTGTTAGGTTTTATGTCATCACATATAATTAGCACAACTATTAGATGTTGAGACATTTTTTTTGTGCAGGATTTTGTGATTCGTAATGATATGCCATGTGGCTCAACCATTGGACCTATATTGGCAAGCGGGGTAGGTATTCGAACTGTTGATGTAGGAGCACCACAGTGGTCAATGCACAGCATAAGAGAAATGTGCGCGGTGGATGATGTGAAGCATTCATATGATCACTTTAAGGCTTTCTTCCAAGATTTCTCACAACTTGATGGGAAGATCGCCGTTGACATCTAGGCCATATATGATTGGTAATGCCTTGTACTGTTGAATTACATAGGAAAAATAAAACTTGTTCAACAGTTTTAATTCCCCCAGCTAGAATTCAACAATCAAAAGATTTGACAATGGACAATGGTGTCCATTACAACTGGTGCTTGTTATTCACCTTCTGAGAACTAATACATCTGTTGAAAACTAGCTGTGTGTTCCCTTTTTTGGAATGGGCAAGCAGAGCATACAGATTTCTGATTGTTAGGTTGATATCTAACGTAATTTCATAAATAACATATCTAGCGTAATTTGGGAGGATAGCAGAACTTACTCCTATTTGATGAATATGATATCATAAATGGTTACCATTTTTCCTAAATTAGTGTCATTATAGTAAAACAAAATTTGTCTCAAAATTTTCAGCTGTCCTTATACTTTACTATCTTTTAGTAGAGTTTAATTCACAAAAAACATTTATTAAATAAAGATAATTTAGTAAGCTACACATTACACATCTTAAACAAAAGAAGTAATAAATTGCATAGATATAAATAAGGTATAGATAATCCAAAAATTGTCAAATGCTTTCAATCAAACGCAGAATAAAGTAGTTGTGCATGTTATTTTAAAATTATTATATATTATATCTCGCATCAAATAAATCTTTGCCATGAAGGGCATCAAATATCTTTTATAAATGTGTGTTCAATTTTTAATTTATTTTAAGGAGGTGGATGTAGTTTTATATCTCCATTAATCACGTCTTTGCCATCTTTATTAAGAAATAGAGATAAGGGCTAATCAATCAGTTTCCCTAAACTGCAATCACATTAACTATTAATTATATTTGATTTATTTAATTTCCTTTTTGGATGTTGACTAGTGACAAAGAAAAATTGCAAAAGTTGAGTAATAATTGTGCGAAAAGTATTGGACTTTTTAATCATACTTTTTGTTAAAGCCTTGAAACTTTTTATGTTTTTAACTATTCAACATTAAAACTGAAAATAGTTTTTAAATATATTCTTGACATGAAAGAGAAAGTCTCTTTTTAACATCTCACATCTAATAATAACTAAAAGAGAAAATGGTCAAATAGCCTTTAATCTATGGTCGAATTTTTAACTACGTACTTTAATTTTACGGGATTTTATAACCCCTATAAACTGTTTAGAACTTAAATTATTACCTTCCTAATCGCTGATTTTGAAAGAGAGTGTATTTCATTCTCTTTGAGAGAGTGAGCAACAAACTTAAATTATTAAAATTTAATTTTTAATTATTTTTATGAATATATCTATTTTTATTTATTTATATTCTTTGTTTTTTATTATCTTCTTTCTTTCACCCCTTTTTTGTCATTGTTACTACGCCAAAGTGATCTTCGCCGGAGCTTCGACCAACAAACAACAACAAAATAACTAGACCACCTACACCGTTGAAGCAACAACTTCACCAAATCAAAACCTATTAGTTGTCTCTCTTCTTCGTCACTATTGACGAGTAGT
The DNA here is from genome assembly GCF_036512215.1 of Solanum lycopersicum. Lineage (NCBI taxonomy): Eukaryota > Viridiplantae > Streptophyta > Magnoliopsida > Solanales > Solanaceae > Solanum > Solanum lycopersicum. Next base: position 58,598,041 of record NC_090802.1, on the reverse strand, counting down.
AAGACGCCGATCTGGCAAACCAAGAAACACCACACCTCTTTTTGCTTCTGATGATGAAGAACCAGCGAAATCTCAATTAAACATATTCCTTAAGTTGTACAATTGAAATCAGATTTACGATGCGGAGGTGGGGGAAGACCCCACTGTATCCATCAATGAATTCTCCAAATCATGATTAGACAAAAATTTAGGGTTAAAAAAGGCATGGGTGAAGAATGGAAGAAGATGAAGGAGATAGTATTTTAAAAAATAAATAATAATTGGTGAAATACGTGTAAGTGTTTGTGTTTCACACACTTGACATTTGACTGGTTATGGTGTTTCAAGAGGGTATATACTTCGTTTTAAAATAGTTTAGGGGGTAATAAAACTCCCGTAAAGTTAAAGTGTGTAGTTGAGAATTCGATCGTACGTTGGGGGGGGGGGGGGGGGCTATTTGATCATTTTCTCTAACTAAAATAAAGTTAATAGACTATAAGAATCGGAGTGTCATGTTGAAACTTACAATTGCAAATCAAGACGATTATAAATTAGACGATACATAAAAACTATATTAAGATAATATCTCCCGCTAAACAAAATTCTTAAATGTCTACGGATGCTCTTGTTTTCTTGATGGGAAAGAATAAATCAAATATCGAAAAGAATTTTTTTTTCCTTTCACAAAAAGTTAGACTAATTGTGGTGATATATTAATTTTCCTTTCAAATAAGAGTAAAACTCAAATATGATAATAAAATCAGAGCAAAATCTTAATATTATATTCTATATTTATTTATTTTCTTAAATGACATTTAAAAAAAACACATAAAATTGAATGAATTTTTGACAATTCAAGGTGGGAACGCATCGTAAAAGTTGGTCCCCGTTTGTCATAATTGTTTAATTATTAAAATGAGACTTACACCACCTACTACTGCCTATTATTATTAAAAGATTGGGTTTAGAGCGTGGCATGGATAGTTTAGCTTATATTATACAGGTGCTTTTAAGTTTTAAAATACTCTTTTTAATTATTATTTTTTTTAATAAAATGTTTTTTAAAATAAAAAATATTAAGTGATTCTATGATTACTGATTTGACAAAGAAAAAAAAAACTTTTCTGCTATTATATTATAAGTTCAATAACATCAACTTCAATTTGCTTTTTACCATCTAAAGGAAAAAATAAAAGTTTTAAGATCGGTTCATCTATTTAATCAAGTCTTGTCTTGTCATCTTCAATTATTGAAAAATCCACATGGTCAAAAATAGTGAAACACTTTTTAAGAATTTAGAATACGTTGAATTTTAATCACGTAATTATCAACACACTCCGATTGACATTCCTAAAATTGACAACTAAAAGGAACGAAAAGAGTAATAATGTGTATCAACTAGCCCCACTATTCAATGACAATGAAAGTTAAAATTTTATTTTTATTTTTAATCAGAAATTTCAAATTTAAACTATCTTAAATACGTAATCGTTATTGTTTCAATATGTTTTATCATTAAATTTAAATTTAATCAAACTATAAAATAAATGACAAATATCAAATAAGTACTAAAAATAAAACAAAAAAATTAGATACGCCAAAATATAATCACAACCGACCTACGTCGGCATTTCAATGATAGTGAGGGATGCAATTTGGAATTTAGAGAAAAGTGGTGTTGGTTTTCATTTGTCACACACAATAACGTACAAACAACACAGAAGAAAGTACAAGTCCCCAAGCAAGAAAAATCTTACGAAATGCTCAAAATACCATTTAAAGAAAGCCATTTATTATATCTATAAAAGGATAAAAAAAAAAACGAAAAAAATATGAATATTCTACGTGTATTAAAAGGATCCACTATTTTATCAGACTTACTGTCACCATCGACAGATGATATCACGTGTTATACTTCAAAAATTTATTTATTATATTAAATTTTTATTTTAAATTTTAAATTGTATTACATGTTTTTCATTCAATTATATATTTAAAAATAATAATAATAATAATAATGGTGAAGAGTTAAATCCACCACCAACCAAGACAGGTCATACTACTAAAATTTAATACGTAAACCTCAGCATACTCTTGTTCAATATCGTCGGCTTCTCACTTTTTTTCTTACTTCAATTCTAACTTCCCAAAAATAATTATTATCAACATTTCAATTAATTTATCTTAAGTTCACAACAATTCCCAAAAATAATTATTATCAACATTTTAATTTATTTATCTTACGTTCACAACAATTGACATTCTATCGATATTAATTAGTATCGAAATTCTATATATAGACCTTTTTCTTCTTCTTCTTCATCATTTTTGAAAACAAAGTTTTCCACAGTATTAAAAAATATCCATGGATCCAAAAAATGGCTATTGCGGAGATACCAAAATTTTCAAGAGCTTAAGACCATCTGTTCCATTACCGCCATTAACGGAGCCTCTTTCTATCGTCCAATACGCCTTCTCTCTCCTCAACTCTCCGACCACCGGAATCAATATCAGCGCCACTACTTTCCTCATTGACGCCGATACCGGCCACTGCTTATCTTACGCCGATTTCCTTCACCAGACTCAAAATCTCGCTGCTTCTATACAAGCTCGTTACCCTTCCCTTTCACAAAACGATGTCGCTTTTGTTCTCTCTCCTACTTCAATTCATGTTCCAGTTGTGTTCTTCGCACTCCTCTCTCTAGGTGTTATCGTTTCCCCGGCTAATCCGCTTTCTTCTTCATCCGAGTTAACTCATATGGTTCAGCTATGTAAACCCCTTATTGCTTTTGCTACTTCCTCTACTGTTGGTAAACTTCCGTCTTCGTTGTTTCCTCTCGGTACCGTTCTACTTGATTCGCCTGAATTTCGGAAAATGATTCAAATCCCTGTTTCTAATCCCATCTCTTACCCGATCATTCACCAATCCGATTCGGCAGCGATTCTCTACTCATCTGGAACGACGGGGAAAGTAAAAGGTGTAGAGTTAACTCACAGGAATTTAATCGCGTTGATCGCTAGTTTGTTCTATAGCAGATTCAATGATGATGCCGCTAATGAAAGTGAAATCACGGAGCAAGCGGTGGCTTTCATGACGTTACCGTTGTTTCACGTGTTCGGATTTTTTATGCTGATTAGGCTAGCGAGTATGGGTGAAGCGATGGTGATAACGGCGAGATTTGATTTCGAGAAGATGTTAGCAGCGGTAGAGAAGTACAGAGTTACGTACATGCCGGTGTCGCCGCCACTGGTGGTGGCAATGGCGAAGTCAGATTTGGCATTGAAGTATGATCTCAGCTCACTGCAACTGCTAGCCTGCGGCGGAGCGCCGCTAGGGAAGGAGGTGGCGGAGCGGTTCAAGAGCAGATTTCCTAACGTGGAGATTTTACAGGTATGTGTTTGTTTATCACGCGCTAGAGTTAGAGAGTGTGTATGAATGGAAAATGTAAATCTCACATGTTTTTCTAGAATTTTTTCCAAATTAACCCATTATATGAAATAATTTAATATAATAACATATTTTTTAAAAATTTTATAAAATTAATATGATGGTATTTTATAGTAAGGTTTTAGGATATATTTTACTTTTTTTTTAAAGACTAATAGTGTTAGGTTGATATACGTTACCGCAAGTAATATTTTACTCTTAAAATGTTACTATGAATAATGTATACAATGTAACACTGTCAATTTTTAAAAAATAAAATATACTCTACAAAAAGAATTTTATTGTAAATTCATTTATACTAATTTTATAAAATTTTAAAAAAATATATTATTTTAATAAATTATTTTATATAATGACTTAATTTTATCAATACTTTGTTTTTCTATTCACCGAAATATTTTGTCGTGAATTAAAATTGCACTTGCTCAAAATACATACACAAACATCAGGATATTATATTTTATTGAAGCACCGATTAAAAATAAATAAAAAATAGAAAGTTATTGGATTTAAGCTTATATTATAATAATTATATCATAAAAATGCTGCTTATTCTGTCTTGACCATGTGAAACTTTTGAAAAGCTTACAATAATCAAATATGTTAAATTATTTTTTTCCAATTATATAATATTTTTGTGTTGAGAATTTCAAGTGGATTTTAATTTTAGATGAAGAATCTCTATTAAATTTCCGTAAATTTTAATCTAATGATTGCTTAAAAAGGTAAATCAATATTTTCAGTTATGTGCATGAAGCGTTTCTCTATTAAATTTCAATTTGGCCATGATTATTTATTACATTATTTATTATTTTTAATTTGGAGTTGAACTCTGGAAAACATTTTGACCATAAATTTTCAAAATTCAACTTTTAAGTTAAATTTATAATCAAAACACAATTTTTATTTTCAGTTATTTTTTTCACTTTGATTTTTTTTATTAAAAAAAAAATAATTCATAATCAAATACGGTCAAAAGGTTGAGGTGTTCGGCATTTGGGGTACCTACAAACTCTGTAAAGTGATTTATTATGGGCCATATCTTATGAGGTCTTCACTGCATAAAACTTTTGGGAAATTAAGTAAACTTAAATTATTTAATTACTTATCATAATTCATAGCTATAGTTTGATAAAATTACTATATTAACATTATTTATTATTACATGGGTCGACTTTGAGTTTGTATAATTAGTCATATTTATATATGTATAATTCGTCAAAATATATATATACATATGTATAATATATAATTATTTAACCTACATACATATATAATTCACCTCTCTCCCACTCTCTATCCTCTCTCTCTCTTCCAATCTCGGTTGCCTCTCTCCTCCCTCTACCAATCTTGCTTGTCATATATACAAATGTATACGTATAATATACAATTATATACATATACAATTTACCTCTCTCCCACTCTCTGCCCTCTCTTGCTCATCTCTCTCCTCCCTCTCCCAGTCTCACTCGCCTCTCTCCTCCCTTTCCAGTCTCTCTTACCATATATACAAATACATATATATAATATACAATTATCTAACCAATATACATATACAATTCACCTTTCTCCCACTCTTTCCCCTCTCTCTCGCCTCTCTCCTGTCTCCTCTCTCTCCCAGTCTCACTCACATCTCTCCTCCATATAACATGTAGCTACGAATTGTAATTATCAAACTATAGCTATGATTCTATGAAGAATAATTAAGCTATTTTTAAATGGCTATATGTGATAGTTCCTTTAAAGCTTTTGGTGCCCTGTGCCAGCTCAAATTTCATCTAGAATAAAAAAATGTTGGAAGTACAAAAATCCTAATTTTGGCAGTAATTACATTTTATTTTGAAAGTTTTACAAATTCCAATAATTTTAAACTTTTAAAAATTTGTGGATAAATTGCTCCTTCGATACGTTTAGTCATAAGTAGTATATCAAATATATAAGTTATGTATTAGATACATAACAATAAACCAAATTCATATTGATTTAAGTTTGAAATAATTGGGGTTATGTTCAACAATAACATTTGCATCAGATACATTGTATACAAACAAACAAAGATGTATGTTGTAGAAGTAGAGTGATGTATCCAAATGTTAAGAGTGAAGGAAAAAGCAGATTTTTGTAATTAATTCAAATGGCAGGAATTTTTAGTGATTATGTTACTTATAAGTCATGTAATTACGTAATTTTTTTCCCTATTATTTGTGTATTATAATATTTTCTTTAAAATTCAATCATTTACTGTAAAAAGTACTGAGTAATATATATATTTTTTATCATATAAATCTGTACTATTTTATTCTCTATAACCTTTTTCAATTACTAAAGTCTAAAAGAAATCAAGAAATTCTTATTTTGTCTTTTCACTTCTGTCCGCTAACACTAACACTATTTTATCCTCTTTGAACTCCTTTTGTACTCCCATTCCTCAAATATAAGTGTTTGAAAAGTGTAGAACATAATGAATTGCAATTTTTTATTTTGTTTCCTCTTCTTCTTAAAGCATGGTAGCAAAATATTAAAGTGGGGTATATCAAGTTATCAACTTCTTGGTCGATAGTCCATTGTTCTAGCTACTCTACTTTTATAATCTAAAATTTGTCGAACTTATTGCTTATAGAGTTAACGAAGTATACACAGTGTCTGTGTGTAATGATTTGACACTGCTTTTTCATGTTTAATGTGTTCAATTGTGATGCATCATAGGGATATGGTCTGACTGAGACTACTGGAGGAGCAACAGGGATGAATGGCCCTGAGGAATCAAACCAGTATGGATCTGCTGGTCGCCTTGGTGTGAATGTGGAAGCTAAGATTGTTGATCCTGAAAGTGGAAAGACCTTGCCTCCTGGACAGCGTGGAGAGCTCTGGTTACGTGCTCCAACAATCATGAAAGGTGATGCATGGTTATACTCAATAATTTACAACTCACAGCATTAAGTTAGTAAAATCACTATCATAGTTTACTACTATACCACAGATGAGGATTTTCCTTCTGATACTTCAGATTGATATTTCATATGAGTCAGTCTTATTGATTTCATTTAAGGAGCCAAATAATACTTAAAAGAGATTACAATATTTAGAATCTGAAACCTACTGTTGTATGATTGATTACTGGTAAATTTATGTCCAATTTGGCCTTTAAAATACTCTTCAGTCACACTTGAATTTTGAAAGAAAATATTGGTGAATCGCAGGCTATGTTGGAGATAAACAAGCTACCTCAGCAACACTTGATCCAGAAGGTTGGCTGAAAACTGGAGATCTCTGCTATTTTGACGCGGATGGGTTTCTATATGTTGTCGATAGGTTAAAAGAACTGATAAAGTACAAGGCATATCAGGTAAATTATAGTTGTAAGTAAATATATTTTTACCACTAGTATGCAAACTTCTGAGCTCACATCTCTTACTATGTTACTGCATCATTATCTTACGAATGGATGAACTTTCAGGTCCCCCCTGCCGAGCTTGAACATTTACTTCAGTCTATTCCTGATGTTGCTGATGCAGCAGTTATTCCGTATGTGATCCTCTCTGTCTTCCTCTATCGTCTCCCTATTCTTATCATGTTACTACTCATGTATCATTATGATAGAAAAATCATAGTACTACTTTTTGTTGGTACAATTTACATTTGATATCAGAAATACTGCATTTCCTGCAAAACAACTTAACCAATGGGCACTACTGTACAAAAAAAATTTCCAAGCCAGTCTTCCTCGGTCTCCTCTACAAAGAGGCTACTTCTTTGTTATATATCCTCACTAATATTTAACCAGTATCCATGTGTACTGAAATTTTCTTAATGCTACCAATGTCTTTTACAAAATTTTGATCTGGAATATTCTACTTTCTCTTCAACAGCACCTTATGGTCATATGCATACTTTAAACTTCTATTTGTCATAGCATGTCTTTTAACTTTGTGACCCTGATACTTAGAGAGGCTTTAAGAACATCAGGTGAATCTTCCGAGTAATTGCACCTCTTCTTTTTAGAAGCCCATGTTGTTATACTTATCTTACCGCTATTTCTGCATTTTTCATACTTATAAATGGAAAAAAAAAAAAACGTAATACTAACATTTTAGATTCAAGTTCAAGACTAGTATTTCAATATGTGATTGTGATTTGTTGCCTGGCATAGGAATCCTGTCAATTAAGCAAACGGCATAAGCAATATCAACAAATGTTCTGCCTTATAAATGATCTTTTTCTAGCTCTGAAGGTGGCAGTAAAATATAAATAGTCACTGATGTATATTATTTGAGTATTTCGCCAGCCGTGGAAATTATAAGCTGCCCAAGCAAATCTTTGAGTCTCAATTTCTGATGATTTTTCGACATTTCCAAATCTTAATATGCTCTTTTCTCACCTGAATCCAGATATCCTGATGAAGAAGCAGGGGAGATTCCTATGGCTTACATAGTCAGAAGACCTGGGAGCACTATTAGTGAGTCACAAATTATAGATATCATTGCAAAACAGGTAAACCTCCAAGTGAATATAACCAAAACCATTTTGCTTTATCATCGCATTATTGTATGTAGAAGAAATACATAAAATTCTCTGATCGTTTCACATTCAAATAAACAACAGATCCATATTGTAACCAGAAAATACCTTGCAGGTCTCACCATACAAAAAGATACGCCGCATTGCATTCATCAACGCAATACCAAAATCTCCTGCTGGAAAGATATTGAGAAGAGAACTCGTTAATCATGCGACTAATGGTGCTTCTGCAAGATTATGACGGAACAATTAGAGATATCTGCATAATTTAAACTACCAGTTGAACATCAACGTACAGTATGTTGTTTTAAGTCTTTTACATCACCTTCTTTACTTCAGTATATATTGCTATGAAAATCATGGCATCTCTTAAAGCGAGTCGAACGAATTATGTTTTTTTGGTCTAATTTTATTGCCTCGCGGCTATGCATTGCATTTCTCCTTTGGGTTGGGCTGTGCATTCTTCTAAAAACAAATTAAGAACATTACCATGAACTTGGAATAGCCTATGACGCTTGTCGTGGGGTTGTAGTACTCGTTTATTCTTTATCACATGTCTCGGGTTCGAGCTCTGAAATTAGAGTTGTCTTTGTTAAGGAGAGTTTTACCCCAGAGAGAGACATCCTCACACGTGAATTATGATTAATCAGACACGAAACAAGTAGAAATCCAACAGAAAAAAGAAGAAGAAGATGGAGCATGTTACTTCACTACAACATTTCATTCCTTATAAACGTATCATACAACTCTTATTGATACTACAAACAACATCCTAATTACACTGCATGAGTTATAGCAGATTATTAGCTTTGTTTACAATTGTAAGTAGTAGGTATGCTGTGAGTTCACTTCCTTCATTCTACATCTGCATAACCTTCGAGAAATTGTCCGATTATGAGCCCTTCGTATGAAGTAAGATCAGGGTCATCACTGGAGAGCCTCTTCCGTATTGCTGCACTAGTGATGTTGTCTGGAGTTTCGTCAAGAACCTGTTGGAACGTCCAAGTTGAAAAGTATGTGTCAATATTAAACATAAAGGCTAAACACCTTCACTGTAGCACAATGAGATGTCCAGTGATAAGAATGGATAACACTTCTATCTAGTTTTCAGTCCCTAATCTGCGTTTATGTCTTGTTCCTTGGAAAACGACATTTTGACAGGAGTATGAAAGACAACGAATGAAACAACCACAACAACCCAATATAGTCCCACAAGTAGGGTATGGGGAGGGTGGATTGTAAGTAGACCTTACCCCTACCTTGTTAGGTAGAGAGGCTGTTGTTTGCGAAAGACCCTTGTTGGAATAACTAGGGGCATAAGTAGGACGAAACGACAGGAGAAAGGCATGAGAGACCTCTCTCCACATTCAAGTGAAATTAGTTCCTTACCTCTACATAGTTGTTGACATATCCATCTTTGTTGGGAGAAGTGATCGGCTCAAACTCATTGCATATCCATTCACCGTCAACAATGTACTTGTATTCATAGTGTCCTTCCTGTAAATATAGAACCGAGGCGACTTTAGGATTTGAAGCTTACGGATTCCCAGTAACCAAAATTTTTTCAAGAGAACTTTATTGTATGTGCCAAAGATGAATCGAACACCTCATCAAAGATATAGCAAAAATTCAACAAGTTCCATTTCTAACAATAGACCAAGAGACTACTTTGTTAATGAGGTCCCAATGAATGTTTCTTATAGATTTAGTAGATTTTTAAACATAAATACAAAATATACATGAAAGTTGTTGGGTTCCGGGGAATCCACTCCCACCACACTAGATCCGCCCCTGATGAAGAAGACACTAGGATTGACAATCTTTACGAAACATCTGTTGTATGTTCTCCAATTAATTTATAACAATTTCTTTAGATTGTTAATCCTTGGTAATATAAGGGAATGAAACATATCTGAAACACAAAATGTGGATTCCATGATATATATATTAAGATCATAAAACCGATATTACTTTCCAATTATGTGTCTATATAATTTTCCATCTTGGAAGAAAAAGGAAGAAACACTGGAAGCCTAAAACAACATACTTACTGGCAAATCCCTCTGGAGAGTCCACAAACCTTGTTCCTTGTCAAAGTTTAACGGTATTCTCTGAAAACATTGAGAAGTTTTTGAATCAGCTCTAATATTAAGCATGAAATAAAGCAGAGTTGCATCAAATTTGAGAAGAATAGTTTATGAAATTTCTTTACGAACATGTAAAAGGCAATAAAACACTACAACAAAGGAAACACGTTGTTCATATTCCTGGATGCTCTTTCCCAAAGTAGTAAGAGCTCTTACCAAAACGACGACAGGGAATGTGGTTGTTATAAAATAGTTCTACCTGTAACCAATGCATTGATCTTTGGTGATTTAAAAGACTAACATTATCGAGACAATTTTCTCAAAAATAAACGGTAACACTCATCTGACAATATATGTTTTCTATTATTGTTTTTGAAACAGTAACAGCATATGATCATAGTGCCTCCACTGAAATTTATTAATCAGGTTATGGGCAATCGACAGTCGAAATTTGGAAATGATGAACTTCAGTATATTATGGGCAGCTGAAAAAACCGTAAAACATTCTGAAAAACTTGACTATTACCTGCCACCAGCCAATATCAAGTCCAGATAACTCCACTGTAGTACAACTATCACCACGCCATGTCAACGTGACAGGCGTCTTTTTTAGGCCTGTAAGCTTTAAACAGGAAGATACTCAGTCATGAACAGAAAAGCATATATGAGAATAATCGTCTATCATATTCAGAAAGCATGCAGAATGTGTAATGAAAACAAGTACTCAGATAAACCACCACAATCTTCCAATATTTCCAATTCGACTACAATCACAAGAGATGCATCCCTTTATAGAAAACAAATGTACGAGTGAGCACGGCAAAGAATACGTGGGAATGCACGGATTGCATCTCTTCTTCAATTTCCAAAAGTTGTTGAAGGATGGAGAATATGGTGAAAAGCGTGTTTTTTTTTTTTCATTTTCATACCCTATTAAAATTGTACTATCAACCAACAAGGTGAAATAGACTCATGTAGAATAGTCAATTAATTACAATGTAGCAACTCGAGTCTTGTACAGAGTTACACAAAATATTGACATATTTGAGAGGACAAACAGAAAATTTCGTGTATTTGGAGTAGCTATTACATTGAAGATAATCTGCTAAGAATAGAATCCCTTTCAGATTTAGAGGTACACTAGGATTCTTAGTAAGGATACAGTATCTCCTGGTATTGGTTTTATAAAAATATTGACCTTTCAACAAAGTATGTAGTGGTCAGCTAAGTAATAATATCGATCCTAACTAACAGTGTAAATTTCAAATTCACTTTATTAAGTGACAAACTGCAATACATATACCATGCACTCCACATCAACACCAAAAGTCACAAGGGAATTATGGAATGAAAAATTGTTAAAACGATAATAGAACTCACGATGTCTGCTGTGGCACTTTTGATTGCATCTAGTTTTGGGAAGCAGGGACGTTTGCTCTGCAACAAGATACACAAAAAGAGATTAAACATGGATTACTATATCTTCAACTGGCAATAATCAGCTTTAAAACTTTGCTAGAGATGCGACTGCATAAACTCTTCAAGGTGATGGCTTAAAATTTTAAAAAAAACATGAACTCTTTATCCAGGTCACCACCATAAATATTTTTGGTGCAAAGACCAAAAGAACAACATCTTTAACAGATGATATCAACTTCAAAAAGATGAAATCTTCTCCCTCACGGACCATAATTCATGGTAAATATTCTCAAAGAGCACTTGGTGTAATAGTAAGTCAGAGAGAAATAATAATATTTTCAAAAAGTGAAACTACATAACCATAATAGAGGGAAACTTACCATGAGTAAACTGAAAGCGTCAGTAAGCTTATAGCATTGAACCCAGAACATATATGTCAACTGCAGTTCAAAGTTCCAAACAGAATATAAGGTCAGTCACAATGACACTTAAATTAATAGAAAAATAACTCTAACTAATCGTGACCTCATTTCGAGTCCAAGACACTTTCTCAAATAAGAAATTACAAGATAAAATTTGATAAATAAAACAACATGGCGTTCCAGGAAGGTGCATATCTGTAGAAATCTGACAGATTGCTTTCTCCTTAAGTAATACAATCACACATTGTTTAGTTTGCAACTTGCAAACAAACCCAAGAAGTACCATGCCCTCTACATATATTAGTGCATCAACAACACTCTTAAAGGATTACCAACGAACAAGCTCAAGTAAATCTTATTAGAGATACAAGTAATAAGAACATACTATGTTGCCCTAGGAAGAAAAAATTGCATATGATTAGTCAAAATCATTTTGAAGAAAGCACATTATCGTTGATAGAAGTGTTATATAATAATATTAGCAAAAAAACAAGGTCTACGCTATAGTTATAGCAACCTTCTTCTATTCGATAACACAAATTAAGATCTTCCCAGAAGACAGACAAATAAGTACTTCAATGCAGTTACATCCATCACATGACACAAAGAAACTCAAAGCACATACCGCAACTGCAGGAGCTCTGCCAAGTCCAGCTGTGCAGTGTATGTAAGTCACACCCCCATTTCTATTGATGGCATTGTTCAGTTTTCTTATTACAGCTGGAAGCCTCAATCTCAAATCAAATGCATCAAAATCCCTGCTTCGTCAAGTATCGACACACTTACGAGAATAAAATAATCTCACACTGTATAATATTATGTTACAAGTCTAGCAGACATATTGTACTAATCACGAAAAGCGCATACAGCCTTGCAGGTAACTTTAGCAGTAATAATAAGAAATTTAACAAGTTTGGTATCTGTAAAAGATCTCCGCAACTTCCCACCCAGCGACAAGGAAACAAAGAAGTGTGTTTACCTTTACTAATTACGTTTCTTGTAATTGAAAGAAGAAAATGAATTGATTCATGGTCTATATATTCCATAATAAATCTTTTGCACATGAATGCAAAACTTAGCCTAGTAATAGATGTTCTCTATCTTGTCATTTGAATGTGCATACCCATGTCCCTAGGTTCTTATAACCTGTTATTTCATGTTCAAACCAACTCTAATATTTGATTTATTTCCTTTTAGAACTAAAAAGTAACAGAAAGAAAAACATTGTCTTTCTCAATTGCATAAACTCCTGCACTATTTGTAACATCAAAGAAGTGATTTCTTTTTTTAAAAAAAAAAACAGAAAGTTCTAATGCTACATTAACTGAAAGGTAGAGACAAATATAGAGAGGAAGAGAGAATTACAACCACAAAACAAGGCACTGCTGACTTTTTTCAGTTAAACTAACCTTATTTCGGCACGCAAGTGTTCAATATCACCACATTTGTTGGCATATTCACGAATTGCTTCGATATCAACCCCGAAATATCTAGAAAACACTAATTAAGGACTTGTAAAAAAATGTCTTAGATTGAGGGTCAAACAGATTTGTTGATCCAACATGAAATACATAATCATGACATATTTCATGGATACTCGAGATCTGAATTTTGTTGCAAGCAAAAAATAGTTTTAACTCCAATACTGCGAAGCTTGTCCACGTCCTCAGGAGTCTGTCATTTTTTGGGAGGTAAAAGAAAAAGGAAGTGAAAAGAATGATATGTTTTAAGAAAAGGAAATTTCTCATTACCTGTAGACATGAACCAACAATCAAATCTGGACGGATGAAGTTGTAGTTCATCCCTAACTCATGCCTATAGGTTAAGACTGCATTAAGAAAGTCAGGGACGATATGAGTGCCACACATTTTAGTTACTTAATAGGACTGTGCAAACTTTTCTGGATTAGTTACTCATTAAAAGTGTATGTCACGGAGTTTGATAATCTGAATTTATGCTAATACAACTAAATCATGTTTTTACATAGAGCAAACTTGGATTTGCAGTTTGCACAAAGAAAGGATGTTTTCCGGAATATACTCACTTTGTTTGAAAATCAGTGTTTGGCCATGAAAATTCTAAAATTCAACTTAAAGTTGAATTTCAAATTTGGAAAACAACTTATAACATGTTTTCCAACTCACTTTTCACTTTTGAAGTTGTATTAAGTACTTTCAAACATGAACATTAATCCAAATATAAGTTGCAAAAAGTAAAACCAAACACAACCTCACCTTCAATCCAATTCCATAAATTCCAAATTAAGTGAAAAATAATTGGAAGTTTTCTTTGATATGTCAAGGAAACTAATAAGTTTAATAGCTTTTCTGTTCAGATCGGAAAAGTATGCAGCAGAAAAATTCTCAAAAGTAGAAGATAATAAAGTTCACAGAACTAAAAAATGTGTAGAAAGATAGACTAACCAGCTCCCATAGCTGCAGTCATGTCATGACTGTATGTATCAGATTTTCCCGCATCCTCGTCCTTTGCTGTACTAGATTCAGGAACAGATACTACCTAGAAAGAGAGAAAGTTAGCTAATGGCAATTCAGAAATGGATTTCATAGATTAGAGATGGAAAAAAGGAGACAGAAGCAGGCACATCTTTCACAATTTAAACTATTAAACCAATGACATTGAGAGTAGCATGTCGAATTTAAAAACATACACCCAGAGAAAAAACAAAAGGAAATACCAATGAACGATTCATCAATCTTTGTTTCAAATATTACCTGTGCCACAATACTTAGACGCTGATCAGCAAATTTTGTCATCCCCTGTATACAAAAAAAAAATGAGCATGATAAGGTTCAATATTGATCACAACCAGTAGAAAGTACAAATTACTAATCCTGCCATTTCAATTTGTATGACATTTTCTCTTGGATGTCTCAAAATGCTTGACACCATTCAATTTATATACCACTTTCTCAACATTGAAAACATGTTTTCTCTATCAAACTAACTTTACAATTTTAAAGATATGGCACCTGGCCTACTTCAATCCCAAAAGCTAGCTCAAGAGGGTAGGATTGTCCAAGATCATATAAGTAGACCGTCAATCCATTCTCTAACTAATGTGAGTCTTTAACCAACTCGAACACCCCCTTCAAGTCCAAACCCAACTGGAGCATGGAACGGGTGTCCAAACGAGGATGGACCAGACACGAATACCATGTAAAGATATGACATATGGGCCCAACTCAACCCCAAAAGGTAGCTCTTGAGGGTTTGTCTAAATTAATATAAGCAAATCCAAACAATCTGGATCTCTAACCCACTCTAACAACAACCATTACTTCGACATTTTATTGTGAATGATATCACACAAAAATAATACTCACAGTACTAACAGTAAAATGAACAGATCCTTGACTTAACAAGATTTTAACGTGGAAAGCACGGGTCAAGAGGAGCAAAGTATAAGATATTAGGTTCAAGCAAAAATGCCAAGTGATTTACTCATGATTTCCTACATCGATCCACCACGTGGTGTACATAGTTATATGATACTTGTGTTTGTAGGAGGTATCAGTTAACCAACAGATTAGCCCAGATGCGTCAGGAACCACAGTTATAAAAAAAATAGCCTCTTTTTGATTCACACAACTTAATATATCACCCTCACACTCTTCATTTTTCCTCACACTCACGCACTATTATCTCTTTCTCACTGTCTGTGACTTGTTTTTCTGCTTCTGTGCAGTGAAATGAGGAAAAGAGCTACCCCTTTTATAGGGGCAAGACCCATGAGCTCCTAAGTAGCAGAAAAACAAAAAGGAAATATTTCCAAGACTTTCTCGACAACACGAACCAAACTTGGTCCCCAAAATAATTCCTTTTTCCTATAACTATAATCTTCGGATCAACTTACATGCATCACGACTAATTCCACAGATATTTGCTAGCTCTCACCAACACAAATACCGAGTAACTTAGTCCATCTTTAAGAAAGTAATTTGGTTTAGTACGGTCAATTTCTACTGAATATAGTATCACGGCCAGCTTACAGGCAACTTGACTATTTCCACTACCCTGCTACCTTTCACCAGTACATGCACCGTGTAACACTGTCCAATCTTCAAGAGAGAAATTTGATTTGGTATAGCCAATTTCTACCAAACGCGTTATCCGGACCAGCTTGCACACTCCTCGACTAAGTCCACATGTACTTGCTACCTTCCAACAACACAAATATCAAGTAACTCTGTCTAATCTTCAAACAAGTAATTTGATTAGATATAGCCAATTTCCACCACATGTGGTATCCGGACCAGATCAAACCCACCTCGATTAATTCCACATGTACCTGTTACTTTCCCCCTGCACAGTATTTGTGCATATATAGTGTATATCGCTAACAATATACTTAACTGACTACCAACCTTCTAACAGACTGATTAGCCTTTCTAACTAGCTATTAACAACATATGTATATCAGCGTATACACCCAGTATATTCACACTCTTTCCTCAACACACTTCACATAAAAAATTTTTCCATATATCACTAATACAAGAACAATAACAATAGTTTAATAACATAAGTAGGGTGAAGGATAGAATGCAAGATAAAAAGGTTGTTTTCGACTGACACTCAATCTAAAGATCACTGATATAATCAATCAAAGTGGGTCAAATCAAATCTAAGAAACAATACCCAAAAAGCGAAAAATGATCATTACCAGTGAAACAACAGTAGGATAAGGCTTTCTTGAATTGCCTGTGAAGCTTCTCAGTGGTAAACCAGAGGATCTGAACCAAGATTAATGGGGGAAAATGAAACTTAAACAAACAAAATTCAACAACAACAAAAAAGGATAGAATAAAAACCTGGGAAGATTCTGAAGGCAATTCATTTTGAAAAAAATGAATGGATTTGTAGAATAATATGATTCTGATCAAGTGTGATGCAGAAATGAGATGAACAGGTTTTTAGTTCCTTTTTGTTATTTTAAGCAGTTCAGTCTATTGCTTTATATACTTGTTGCTAATTTATTTACTTTTTTTTTTTTTTGTCGTAGATGAAGAATTACTTTTTTCTACCTATTTTATATATTATTCTGAATCATAATTTTTCGTTTATTTGTTGATATCTATTTT
The DNA here is from genome assembly GCF_036512215.1 of Solanum lycopersicum. Taxonomy (NCBI): domain Eukaryota; kingdom Viridiplantae; phylum Streptophyta; class Magnoliopsida; order Solanales; family Solanaceae; genus Solanum; species Solanum lycopersicum. The sequence continues at coordinate 58,581,066 of NC_090802.1, read as the reverse complement.
TAGAGTCAATTTATAATAATTTTAATTGATATTGATATATTAACATATTGATATACAAAAAATGTAATTTATAATATTTTCGTATAACTTTTTGATTTAAAATATTCAATTAATATAATTTAATTTTAACTTTGAAAATTAGTTAAATCGACTTTCAAAAAGCACAACGGGACGAAGGGAGTAAATAAAAATGCTACTCTTCATTTGGTTTTCTCTATATTTGATTCTTCGTTTCAATATTAATCAAATTCTTAATTTGAGTTGTCAAAATTTAGCATATGTTCGACAATTTGTTGGGAAGGAACCGTCTTCTGTGACTGCGTACAATTAGTAATGGTACCACTTAGTTGAGCTATATTATTTGATTGCAATTGGCCCCTATATTTTTATATTTTATTTGTTGCAAGCCAGCTCGGAATTATATTTTTTATAATATAAAGAAAAAAATTTCAAAATATTCTTGTTTAAAGTGAAAAATGAAAAAGCTAAAGTAATCAATAATATGATATCAATCAACACTTTATGGCAGGAGAAAAAGTTGTGCATTTTTCTTTAAATATAAGACAGGATGGATTTGATAATTCAAATGTAGAAATTATAAATAACGTATCAAGTGTCGCTATATTGTTATTACTATAAATTTTATTTAATTAGGAAATGTGTATTCTTGTCTAAGTTGAAATATGATGTATTATAAATTTTAGTCGTTTTTCTTTTTTTTTCCTTATTCAACAATTGTATATGTATTGTGTTTCTTATGTTTTTTCATATTTTTTTGATGAAATAATCGATTGTTTGTTCTTATTAGATCTCAAATTAGTCATAGAATAAATGAATCATCTTCATCTATGAGGATTATCAGAGGTATTCTATTGCATGTCAATTTTGTTAAATATTTACAATCGTTTTCAATGGGTTTAACTCAAGATTTTGGGGTTGATGTAGGGTCTATGTTAAAATCAGAACAAGTTCAACATGAACAAACAATGGAAGAATTGAGATCAAAGAAAAAATATGACTCTACGGCAGTTCAAGAAGTTATTAACAATGCTAAAGTTAGAGGCATTAAAATTGTACAAAGAGGAAGAAAGAGGAAAGCAGTAAACATTGATTCAGAGGAAAATGCATGTGAAGTTGACGGATTTGAAGAACATCATAATTATGAGGTAGTGGCTTAAAACACAAATTTAGATACAATTTTTTTGTTACTTAGATGTCAATAAACAAAAAATTATTGTTTAAGTAAATTTTGTATTCACGTAATTGTATATAGTATATTGCATGTTTAGTACACACTTGTTTTAGTTATATATTTGTATATGTGTCTGTGGATTTGATTACTTTATACATACTTTAAGTTATGTATAATGAATAATATACTGAGTCTTAATAGTGGTAGTAGCAGATTGTATATTAAAGGCTTATTATTATTTTTGTTTTTATATATATATACAAAAAGTAATTGGACTTAGTTATACATATGGGAAAATTTCATATATATGATTATAATTTGTATATTTTATTAGTTATATACAAATTATTGAAGTTAGTATATATTAAGTTTATATACATATACAAAAATTGATCTGTCCATGACTGTTTTCAAAATTGACTGTTTTTGTATACATATATACTAAGTTTTAATAGTGGAAGTAGTGGATTGTATATTAAAGGCTCATTATTATTTTTGTTTTTGTATACATATATACATAAAGTAATTGGATTTAGCTATACAGATGAAAAAATTTCATATATGATTGTAATTTGTATTGTATATTTTAGTAGTTATATACAAATTATTGAAGTTAGTATATATTAAGTTTATATATTATTGGAGTATATACAATGTCATTTAGACAGTTGTATATATTGTCATGTTTAACTACTATATTCATGTACACATATTAACCAGAATGCATAACCAAAATAGCCAATGAAGCCATTATCTGTATAATTATCAAAATAAAAATATTTCAAATCATTCAACGAGATCATATATACAATTAATACAACACTATTATACAATCAAATTACTGAATTAATTTTACACTGATATTCTTTTTAATATACAAATACTACATCAAAAAAAGTATATAATTGTATCAAAAGCAAAACACTTACTTTATGGCTATATACAATTATCACCAACGATTACTTGTATTCGCTTACACTATTCTTCTTTATAATATATAAATACTACATCAACAAAAAGTATATAATTGTATAGTACGAAATTTCTGCTTAAAATAATCATATTCTGAAACCAGTTTTCAAAAAAAAAGAAATTACGACACCACAATAACGAACGCACATAAATCAAAATTTGTAAATCCAATAGAACGTTGTATAATTATTGCAATAATAAACATGAATTTTCATCAATGAAACACTTACCTGAATTCGATTACAAAGAAAAATAAAAAAAAATTGATGAACTGTTGTTTCATAAACAGCAAAAATAAGTTTATCTTTTGTTTCAATTGCTGTAAAATTCTTAATTTTTTTGAAAAAAAAAATATGAATTTGAACGTTTACCTTAAAAAAGGGACGTTTACCTTAAATTATGTCATTATCTATATTTATTGTTAGCATATTTAACGCTTCAATTATAAACCATTTTTTTAAATAAAATTATACAAATAAAAAACAAAAGAAACCTTATATACAAAATTAAAGATACCTAAAATAACTAAACTATACCCATAGAATGTAATTAGGTAAACTATATCCATATAATATTATTTAATCAAATAAGTTTGCCATATATGAAATTTTTCCTTTTTTTTAACTTAAAAGTCATTTTATGTTGACCAAGTAGATTACCTTTTTGCCCATGATTCTTTTATTATTATTATTAATTTTTTTAATTATTATTATTATTATTTTTATTATCATCATTATTATTATTATTATAAAAAATTGTGATGATAAAAAAATATGTGAATGATAGAAAATATTTTTACTTATGGATGTAAAATATAAATTAATTTTGTTTTAATTTTTTAAAGTATGAAAACCTTAATTTTATCAACTTTTTATCATGTCAACAATTTTAAGGGTACTTCAGACATTTTTATTTAAAAAATAGTGTTACCAACACTTATTTGCCAAAACAAGTGCTTTTATCTAAACACATAACTACTTATCTTAAAAATAAGTTTCAGCACTTTCAAAAGTACTTTCTGAAAGTTAATTTTTTTTAAGTCCATCCAAACGGGCTCTAAGTATATTGATGGCAAATGTGTGGATTGGGTTAAAAATGGATCAATATAAAACGGATAATAATTTAACCTATTTGATATAGGTAAAAATAGATTGGATAAGAAATAGATTAGGTAAAATATTAGTTCAACGATGTTTTACTCATATTTTCATGAATAAATAGTACTCTACTTAAGAATTCAACATGAAGAAAATATTTTAATCTTTTTTTAGATGAAAAATGTTGAAAATGTTTCATTTACTGTGTCATAAAAGTGAAAAGAATCTATAACTTTTCAATTAAAATAAAAATATGTAATGATAAGGGGAAAATATTTTTAATTTCAAAGTAAATGAATATTTGCATTTTAGGACCAAAACATGCTTAATGCACTTTAACCATGTCAATACTAATACATGATTTGTTTATTTTACACTATTATTTATCATCCAATATAAAATTAAATGAATAAAAAAATATAAAATTATAAATAAAAAAGAAATGTACATTTAATATATATATATTTTTGGAGGGCAAAAAACTTCACCTTTTCAATTATAGTAAAAAAAATAATTCTATAGAAAAACATAAAAGTAAGAGAAATTATAATTTTTTTAATAATATCATGAATTTATTATGAATAAAAGTAAGAAGTTTAACTCATTTGACTAGTGTATATTTTATCTATATTTTACTCATATTTCAATGGGTTGAATATGGGTATCAACTCATACTTTACCTATATAAAAAATCACTCATCCATTAAAAAATATAGATAGATTGGACGGATTACTAAAATATGAGCTCATTTTATCGAGAATTAGTCTAGTATAACTTTTTATGTGCAATTTTAAGTATTTTTATTTATTTCTACATTTTAATGCAGTCTTGTGTTGTATTTTTAATGATCATTTTGACAACTATTGTTGATTTTGAAAGTTTAATTTTTTCATCAAATTTAATGAACACAATCTATAAAATATTTAGGCATAATATTTATATTGGACCTTAAATTGAGCTTCAAATTTTAACTTTGACATTCAACTTTCACAATGCACAAACAGACATTTTAACTATCCAACTTTAAATAAATAAACACATGAGTTCTATATGACAAAATACACCTAGGACACCACGTAGGACAAAAAATGACATGTAGGACATATGTGTCTATTTGTTCAACTTTATACAAATTTAAGTGTCTATTTGTGCACATCCAACATTGAAAAATATAAATGTGATTTGAAGCCAAGTTAAAGGAATATCAAATCAATATATATATATAAATGAGGATCTTCAATCAGCCTATGTGGCATGCCTCAATGATGAGAAAAAGATATATTTTTATTTTAAAAAAAGGGTTTTTTAGATTATTTCTTTTTACACAATAATATTATGAATATATATATATATATATATATATATATTGCTATTAATAAATTAGTTAATGGGCATTACACCTCCTAACTCCTAACCTTTCATATTCAAACCTTCAAAATATTTAATATAAAAATTATAACTCCTAAATATTACCCCTATAAAAACCCACTTTGAGATATTCCATGATGGTCATTTTATTTTTATTTTCCTTATTCTTCATTTTTTATACATTTGATTTGTTAATTTATTTATTTTTTGTCTTCTTTGATCTGATTTTTGCAAAAAAGGGATGTATAATGAAAAAAGTTATATATTTTGCATATTTTAATTTTGTGAGGTAAAATGATTTAATATGTCTAATTATCATTATCACTTTGTTCTATTGTAATTACATATATATTTGATATTATTAGGTTGGGTTGTTGATGATACAAATCATGATTCTTTTATAGAAAAAATAATTTGTTCTTTTTTTTTTTTGCTTCTCTTTGTAGTTTTTTGAGATTTTTTTTCTTAATTTTGTAGTTTCTACCGACAGTGATTGTCTTTATTCACTTTGTAAATTTGAAGAATCGTATATTTTAAATATTTTTGCTTGATTAGTTAATTAATTTTATGTATGTTTGTTGGTATTATTGTATGGATTGTTTATAGTTCTCCGGTTAAACCACTGATGTAACAAGAGTTGATTGGTTCCTTATCAGATTAATTAGTTAATTGAAAAAACGCCAATATATCTTATTTCTGATTTCGTCTAATAATATCATCCTCCTCATTAGCTATAAAAATGTTATACAAATATATAATAAATATAAGTAATAAAAAAAAGTAATATATCATATCTCAATATAAAGTAAATAAAATACTAAATATTAAATTCAAATATTATATAGCTAAGAATCAAATAAATTGATTCTTGTTATAGTTTCGTATCTCACAATCACATAACAATGATATGATAAAAATACATAATTTTAACGTTGCATTATTTTTTATATTATTCATATATAATTATTATTTATCGGCCAAATGTTTCACAATTTTGAGAATTTAATCAGCAAAAAATTAAATATTTTTTAATTTTATTTTAAAACAATCGTACGATTACTTCTTTTTTTTTATAATTTCAAAAAAAATTCTATTCCTTTTAACCAACTTTTTAATTCGGTGTCCCTTTTTAAATTTATTTTTAATTAATTTTTTTCTTGATAGATATCTCTCCTATAATATAAAATAAGAGAAAAAGTATATATTGTTCAAAATAATAGTAATTATAAAAATAATGTTTATTATTAGAAGCATATTTGGAGACTTTTAATAATTTGAAATTTCTAAAATGAGGTAAAAAGAAAATATGTCATATAATAAAATAAACCATAAAAATGGTGGAGGATTTTACTTAAACATATTTTTTTTTATTAAAAAATATGTCACATTACCTTTTTCTCTTATTTTTATATATTTATTTTTAATTTAATTTTTATCATAAACTCACACCTCTTCATCTTTCAAAACCTCTATACTTAATTAATACTTATTAGTAATACCTATAACTTCCAACTATATACCTTCATAATCCCAAATTACTTAATGTTAAAATTTGTGACATCTTAAAATCACATCAAAAAATATTTCTAACCAAATATATTTATGTTTAGCTTAATTGTCCTCTACTTTAATCTTGTAATACAAAATCTATCGACAAAGACTTCTTTGTATAATTATTTTTACTTCTAATAAGAATGATACAAAATATGAAAATAAGATATATAAAAGAGATAATTGATTTGTTTTTTTTTTGCATGAAATTATAAGAGCAAGATCATTACTAAAAGTAAGACAAAAACAATTCTTGAAAACATTAAAATGTATTTGTAGATACGCTTAGCGGCGGGAGATAATCTGTCACGACCCAAATCGGGTCGCGACTGGCACCCACACTTACCCTCCTATGTGAGCGAACCAATCCATCTAAACCTTAACATTTCAATATAATATCAACAGAAAGTAATGCGGAAGACTTAACTCATTAATAAAAACCAATTCAATAACTTCTAAAATCCAACATCTATTATTCCCCAAAATCTGGAAGTCATCACCACAAGAACATCTATAAATCAAATGACTAAACTAAGAGTATTCTAAAAGCTAAAACAAGTAAAAGCTAGTCCATGCCGGAACATCAAGGCATCAAGACGTGAAGAGGAAGATCCAGTCCAAGCTAGAAGCATTAGCTCACCCTGATATCCGGAGTAATGAAGTCTGGCTAGAGTTACTGTTGAGTCGAAGATGACGGCACGTTTGCTGCATTCCACAAATAAACAAGAAGAAAACGTAAAAGTAGGGGTCAGTACAAAACACGGGTACTGAGTAGATATCATCGGCCAACTCAAAATAGAAAACAGTATATACCAAGTAATATCATAAAATCAACTATAATACTCAACATGTAGCAACAGCAAGCACTATATCATTAACAATTACCGTCAAGTTCACACATGAGGACTCAAGCCACAATACCATACTCATTTGGGAATCATGTTCATTAGATTGAGTATATTAACATCTTTCAAGATTCATTATTTTTTGTTCTCTTGTGTCGGTACGTGACACTCCGCTCCCTCATATTCATTAATCCTCTTGTGTCGGTACGTGACACTCCGATCTCCTAAATCTACGTGTCAGTTCGTGACACCCGATCCCCTAAATCTACGTGTCGATTCGTGACACCCGATCCCCTAAATCTACGTGTCGGTTCGTGACACCCGATCCCCTAAATCTACGTGTCGGTTCGTGACACCCGATCCCCTAAATCTACGTGTCGGTTCGTGACACCCGATCCCCTAAATCTACGTGTCGGTTCGTGACACCCGATCCCCTAAATCTACGTGTCGGTTCGTGACACCCGATCCCCTAATCTCATTCTATCAATTCATCAAGCCTTCTTTTATACCAAGGCATCATCAATCTCATTACTTTAGTTCGTCAAGCCTTCTCCCTTACCAAGGCATCATCATTGAAAAGAGATTAGGTTTTTATCAAGATTTGGGATTCAATAACTTCATCATGCTTAGTATAATCACAATTATATAATCACGTTCATGCATGCATACAATTAAGCACATAGAAGGGTTTACAATACTACCCAATACATATCATTCTCTATTAAGAGTTTACTATGAAAACATAAAACCATAACCTACCTCCACCGAAGACTAGTGATCAAGCAAGCAAATTCACAAGGCTTTGTTCTTCTTTCTTCCTCGTTCGATTCTCCCTCTCTCTCTCGTTCAACTTTCTCTCTCTTTCTCTTGTTCTTTCTATTTTCTTTATTCAAACCCTCTTTCTTTTACCCTAATTAGTATATAATTAAGAATAAAAGATGACAATAATAACCCACTAATTAACTTAAGGTTACCTCTTTTAATCCCCCAAGTAATTAGACTTATTAGCATTAACCCTCTAACTTTATAATTAAAGCAGGAATAGTCAAAAACGTCCCTTAAAACGTATAAAGAAATCCGACCCAGCCTGGGATTGCGTAGCCCGTGACGGGCCGTACAGAAACTCGATTTTAAGTGAATGGCCTGTGACGGGCCGTCGAGCCTGCGACGGTCCGTCCTGCCACTCCGTCACGAAGTTCAGAGAGTCGATTTTCAGTACCCAATTTCAGATTTTCTAAGTGTTTTGAAACGAGACCCTGCGACGGTCCGTCGTGCCCATGACGGTCCGTCGTGCCCATGACGGTCCGTCGTGGGGTCCGTTGCCTCAGCCTATTTTTCCAGAAATAAAATCTGCTGCTCAAAACGACTAAACAGGTCGTTACATAATCAAAATTATTATGAAGTTATTCTTAAATTTTAAATAAAATATGAATCATGAAAAATATAATAAAAATTAATTAAGAGAATTCATTTAAACATTTTGCTTAAATTAATAAAAAGCTTAAGACAAGCTAACTTGATTATGTTAAGATTTGATACTAATTGTCACTGTTTTACAAAAATATATATAAATTAGTAAAAATACTAAAGACGAGCAAACTTCATTCTCTTAATTACGATGCTAATTGTTTATGTTTTCTTAATAGAATTAAATAAGCAAAGACTAAAAAATAAAAAAGAAAAAAGGGAGACTAAAAATAGCGTTGAAATAAATTTTTTTAAAAAAACTTAGAATTATAGAAGAAAATTTATCAAGGAAAAAATTAATACAGATAATCATTTCAAATATACTTATTACTTAACCATTCATCGTTAATACAGATAAATTATAAGAAAATATTATTTATCGTTAATAATTATAAACATTCATATTATTTGTGAACAGTTTTTTTATGTTTACTTTATTCAGAAAAAATTCAAGACTCTAATTATAAGTTTTTAGTAGATATATAAGTGTTTTTTTAATCTTAACATAAAACCTTTTATCATTCATCTATAATTGTTCATTTATTACTTATTTTATTATGCTTTTTAACAATAATATATTATTTTTATGTTAATTCTATATCACTAAAAATTATTTTATCGAACTAAAATCATGTATCACCCATTTTCTTTCAAGGGATAATGCCCAAGTACCCCCTCAACCTATGCCCGAAATTTCAGAGACACACTTATACTATATAAAGGTCCTATTACCTCCCTTAACTTATTTTATTAATAATTTTTTACCCCTTTTTAGCTTACGTGGCACTATCTTGTGGGCCCAACGATGGTTGACTTTTTTTTCGAACTAGTGCCACGTAGGCTAAAAAGGGGTAAAAAATTACATATAAAATAAGTTCAGGGGGGTAATAGGACCTTAATATAGTATAAGTGTGTCTCTGGGATTTCGGGCATAGGTTGAGGGGGTACTTGGGTATTTTCCCTTCTTTCAAAGAATCAATATACAGAGAACTTTATATCTTAGTATATAAATATTGAATTACTTTTTTAAGTCTTCAAATTATAGGTAGTTTATCTATTACGAATAATTTTTCATATTTCTAAGTCTGTTTTTGAATTTATTACTATTTTCATTCTTTTGATATTTTTAAAAAATTTAAAAGACTAAAAATCTCACATTAAATTTTTAACAAAACATCAAAGTTAACCATATTTAATTTTGAGAACTCATTCAAATGGATAATGAAGTCATAAATTCTTAATTATATATTATAACTAACATAAAATAATAGGTACTATTCAACCAAAAAAAAGTATAGATATTTGACCGTACAGGTATTTATTTTTTGATAAAATTAATTCATGTATTGAGTTGAAATTACAAAGCTAAATGATAAAATTTATTAACTAATCTATTTGAATTTAAAAATCGATATATATATATAAATGAGGACCATAGAGGAGATGATGTGGCACCTCTATATGGCCTCCATTTGCATTTAGTTTTTTCCTTTTTTTAAAAAAAATATTTATTATATATCATAAAAAATTACTTAAATTTATTATAAATAAATATTTTATTAATGGTGGGTCATTTATTTCAAAAACTCTTCATATTTTTTATTTATTTATCTCACTTATAATTAAAAGAGAAACATAATTTATTTATTTTTGACTTTTTTAAATTTAAATTAATTATTTTATTGTAAAAATATATTAATTTATTTATACAAATATACAAATAAATAATTTATTAATGTATGAACATTTATAATAATAAAAAAATTCTATATTTTTTTTCTATTTGTTCATCTCACTTCTAATCATGAAATCATATTATTATTATTTTACATTTTAAGTATTTTTATTTTTATTTTTGAATTTATTCACTAGGAGTTACTACCCATGACTTGTCCTTATTTAATTTTTACTTTTAATAATATTCATGACTCTCATAATTTTTATATTCGTAACCTTCAATTTAAATTTATAAGTTTATGTGTCTTATGAAATTCCTTTATTTTGCCTATAAATTTATATTAGTTTAATGAAGATTCACTTTCACAATTATTCTTTCTTTTTTCATCATATAAGTTTGATCTGTAACAAAAAAAAAGTACATGAAGGTAAGAAATACTTCATTGAACTTTTTATTTTTTATTTCCTCTATTTTTGTCTATAAATTCGTATTTGATTTGTGAAGGAAACTAACATGTAACAAAAAAAAAAGTACATGAAGTTAATCAATATATCATTCTCAAGTCCTTATTTTTTTCATTTCCTTTATTTTGTCTACATAGATTCATATTTATTTTCATGAAGATTCACATACAAAGTTATAATTTCTCTTCTCCATAATACTTGTTTGTGAATTAGCTAACATGTAACAAAAAAAAGTATATGAAGGTAAGATATATTTCATTCTTAAGTCTTTCTTTTTATTTTTATGGACTTAGACATGCTTTCTTAATATATATTTTTATGTTTGTATTATAATTTATCAAGTAAGTATGATTACAAAAATCTCTTTAATTCTTAACAATGTTTTGTCCGTATGCAATTACTTTTTTTAATAGTTAGTTTTCCATATATAATATAGTTTGATTATAATATTTGTTAGATTTCAAGAAATAATTATTATTTAGTATTGTTATTACTATTGAAAAGATAATATATAAATATGGTTTATATTTCGTTCTTTTTTTTGACATAATTATTTTTAATTCGTATATGCTTTTTTTTTATTCACTTGGTTGCATATATGAAGAGTTTGACATATGGATCAAAACATGATGATGGATCTCTTCGCAAAGGAAGATGGTACAAGGAAAAAAAAAGCATAATTAGAGATTATTTTTTCACTTTAAAATTTATTAGCAACTTAATTACTTTTGATAGAGTTTTTAAAGTTTTAATTTATGTAAATAATTTAGCTAAATGTATTATATTGTCAATACTAATCATTTGATCCTTTAGTATTCTATTTTCTCTTTGTTATGAAAAAAAATAAATATAATTATTTCATTTTAACAACAACAAAATTTATGATGATTAGTTTCACTTTTATTATAAATTATAAAAAGTAATTGAAAAATATATTATTATTTTCATGATGTCATTTTTTGCGTATGTAACAATCTGTCGTCGTTCTTTTTGCTTTGAAATGTATTTATAATTTTTATGTAGTCACCAATTATTATATTTTCTCTGTTCATTTTTTGTATTTTCACACCTTATTTTTATTTTTTTATTTTACAAATAAAATCAATATATAATTAGTAATACATTTAGTGGCTAATAAAATTATACATTTGAATTATTTATAACTCATGTCTCTTTATCTTACTTGTAAAGTTTAATATTAAATATGAATCATGACTTTATATGCTTCATTTTTCGAAAATCTTACAAGTATTTAAATAATGTTTAAAAAATTATAATAAGCAAATGTAATAATAAAATAAAAGAAAATAATTTTATTTTGACGAAATCAGAGTTTAGATAGAACATCACTACTCCTAGAAAAGATAGAGAAAATTAAAACATCTAAAATATTTTCAACTTAATACCAATATATTGTTATTTCAACATATTATCTCTTATTCCATTTACTTCACCACGGTGAATACTTTGTTCTAATATATACATATACAAAACAAATAAATATATTTTATATGTTTTTAAAAAGTCTATAATATCGCAGACGAGGAGAAATATAAATATTATCTATATATTCGATACTAACCTAAATATTATAGATTTCATATTATTATCTTATAAATATTTCATATAATCGCGCGAAGTGCGAATAGTTTCACTAGTATTTAACAAAAATTAGAGTAATTTTTTTGACAAACTAAAAAAAAAAAATTGTTCAATATATTTAATTGATTATTTTGAACTTACTCAAACACAAGGACCATTTTGTCAATTGAAAAAGACTGACGAATCCAGAATTTTGTCTACTTTTCAGCAAAAACAATTACAACTGGTTCAAATCTTGCACCTTTTTCAGCAGCTAACTCCGGTCATGGCCGCCGCCGAGTGCCGCCCACCGGATCCCGGAGCCGACGACGACAACTCTATTCACGTCTCGCTTATTGACGCTATTCAACACTTCACCGATCTAGACGTTTCCTTAAATAAGCTCGAACGCTTTCTGCGAGTTTTAGGTTTCTGTCAGTATTCCATTTTCAGCGCTGCACTATCCTGGCTGGCTTTTTTTGTCTTCTCCATTGTTGTGCCTCTTCTCGTAGTTTACTATGGTTACTGCTCTAACTGTGAGCTGTATCAGATTAATGACTTTGAGCTCGAAGTTCTAGTATGCCAATCTGTTGCCGCTTTCATATCACTGTTGTGCATCTCGCACAATCTCCGTAAATATCGCATTAGGAAGTTGCTTTTCGTGGATCGATACCATGGTCAACTGACTCATTTCAGTGAGCTATATCTAAAGAAGATACGAGTAAGTGTTCATTCTCAGATCAATTATATCGCCCTACATTGAATCCAAGTTCATGTTCATCAACTACATTATTTGTTTAGATCGTTTTGTAAAATCAAAATAGCTATGCTAGAGAAGTCCGATTGGGGATAATTCCAAAGCGCAATTACTCCCAATTTCTGATTTGGGGGAACTTGTTGCTTTCAGGTCTTTTATTCTTTGGTGGTTTCGTGGATGGCAATATTCTTTTTGATGAAGATAGCTCGTGAAGTCACTAGAGCTGTGCATATTCATGATGGTTCTATATGGTGGTCAATTGGAATTGTGGTTGCTTCACTTGTATCATGGGCATATTCTACCATTATATTTATAGTGGGAACTGCTCTGTTTCATCTGGTGGGCAATTTGCAAGTTATACACTTGGAACATTTTGGCGAGCTTTTGGAAATGGATATGGATGTCTCAGTTTACATCAATGAACATATGCGTCTGACTTGTTATGTGTGTAAAATTAGCCACAGGTTTAGGATGTTCCTCCTCCTGGAGTACTTAATAGTCACAGTCAGTCAATGTATAGTTCTATTGCAGACAACAAAAAATCAAAAAGTCGTCAACTTCGTAAATGCTGGTGATTTTGTGGTAAGCATCAAGTTCTTTCATTGTTTATATGCATCTACAGATACTCTAGACTTTTTAGCCTCACTTTGTAGATCTTAAAGCGTAAAATCCATGTCATGATTGGCTTATCGTTACTCAATTGCACTGGCATTTGGTCAGGTTCCATGGCGATTCTACTTTTGAGTTTCTCGACAAGTTAGTTTATATGAAGGTCTGAAAAGTGCATTTAGTATCTTTGAGGCTTGTGTATCTTGACCATCAGATCTTGTTCTTGTGTCTTTTCTTTGTGAACTTGAGAAACAAAGTTGTCACATTGTTGGATATGCTCAAACAGAGTATAATTTTTTTGACACTAATAACATTTGTATTTAAGTCAGTACTCGGGCAGTACTGAAAAACTGCTCTAACAGAGTATATTAAAGCTGTTATTGACTGATCGTATTGTTTCCATTCAACTTCATATTCAGGTAATATCAATTGTTCAACTGGTTGGACTACTTATATGCCTGAATGCAGCTGCAAAGATATCGCACAGAGCACAAGGGCTGGGATCAGTAGCCAGTAGATGGCATGCACTAGTTACTTGTAATAGCAATGATGCTTCTGTTTCCGAATCTTCATCTGATGGTAGAAATGTTGAAACACCAAAAACTGGGGGGCAGTTATCTGTAAATTATTCAGAAGGTGATTTGGAGTCTGCTGATTGTATGCCTCCACCTGCAAATATACAACTCACTTCTACTATGACGTCATATCACAAGAGACAAGCATTTGGTATGCAATCCAAACTTCTGTAAAAGTTGCACTGCTTATGCTTGTATTATGTTCTTATAATTCCCAAATGGCGAGATAATTTTTGTTGCAGACTAAATGATTTGATTCACTGAAGCACTAATATTTGTATTTCGTTTTGAAGCATATAGGATGTCTGTTTGTTTAACAAATAGTAAACTGAAATAGTAAATAGTCCACATTGTTAGAATGGTTGATATACCTACATAATGCATATGCCAGTCTTTTTTGAGATCCTCTCCTTTGTTACCTTCCTGCATTTTATTGGCTGTGTGACTTCTCTTGCCGGAATTCTCTGCAGATGACAATAACAAGGAACAGTGTTAGCGTGCCTCGTTCTTTCACATGTTTCCTCCCCTTAAATCTTTATATCTCTTAGGATACAAACCTGTCCTCTGAAGTGTCTTCAATTACCTATATTGGTCTTAAAAAGACAATAACACGGTTTTCTGATCATTAATACTTTCTTAAGAAGCATCAGCATAACTGTTAGAGGCCCTACAATAGAACCACTTTGGCAGTATGTTATCTTTAGATGATAGATCTATTAGTGAAGTGTTACTCTGATGCTTTACATTTAATGTCATATTTTCACAGTTTGATTGCTTCTTACTGAAAGTGCATTTTCACTGAACATCTACAAGGTCATGTAATCTTCTTGCAACCTTGTAGCAAAGACACTATTTTGCCTAGAACTTGCTCCCTCATTTAGATAATTTTGGTGAAGTATCTTCTATTGCTTTGGAGTTAAAATCCTGCTGATCATGAGCAAAGTCTGATGAATTGAGGTTTTATACTGCCAGAGATACTAGAATCTCCAGGACAAACTGCATTTAGTAATAATCTCCATTGTCTTTACTAGTCCAATATAGATTAGTTAGTTATTAGTACTAGTATCTTGTCAGACAGGTGGGTGAAGCGCTAGGCAAAGGGAGTCTCATAAGATTAAACACTTCAAGTTTTTAAGGGTTGATGATGCAAGTGTAGTGGCATAATATTTATGATCACTTGGTTTATGGTCATGGGACGTCTATAGTGATATGCTATGCACAATACCAGCAGTTTTATTTTATGTATCTCATAACAAGTGACGATTTTGATGCATCTTCTTAGATCACCCAACCTCCCATTACATCCTCGTCTTTGTTTGCTTCATATGCATACCATTCTTGTTATGTTTCCATCATATCTATACGAACTTCTGTAGTTCAGTCTCGTAACATTCTTTTTCCATACAAACAGCAAATAATGTCTAGTTTGCTTTATCTTTGCAGTGACTTATGTGGAGTCTAACCCTGGTGGTTTTAGCATTTATGGATGGAGGGTTGATCGATTACTCATTAACACGCTTTTCTTCGTTGAGATGACATTGGTTACTTTTCTACTTGGGATGACTCTAACAATTAAAGTTTAGGTGACATATACCAGACTGTAACAACATCAGCTAAATGACACATACAAGCAACTCCAAATGGTACTTCATGTGCATTGCAGCTCTCCTTGGGTTTCTCTTCAGGGAATAGCTAGAGCCAGTAACCTTTACTTCTTCCTAATGAAAATTAACTACTCTCCTGATTCCCATACATTTTGGATATCACTTTTCATCATGGTCCAAAACATGGAGTTATTCATTTTTTTCCTCATAAAACATCAACTATATTCTTGTAAGAACAATGTTGTACAACCTCTGTAATACAAGTAATAGCTAATACAGATTGCCAAGTGTGATGCTGCAATTGTACTTTTTGGTTATAAAGTTACATGTTTTTTCATGTCACTGCTTCAGGCGTTGTTTATGGGATCCACGTATTACTCAGCTTATGATCCAAGTTGATGGCTTGATGCATCTTATTCTATGAACCTATGTTCCTATCGATACAATCTACAGTTCACTGCTAAGAAGCAAGGCACTGTAGTTAATCTGGATCAACCTGGTTAGTCTTATTAATTTCTTAAAGATCTTTTTCAAAACTTACATTTCTTTTTCTTCATTTGGTGTCGAAGACATATAATGCACTTAAATTCCGTTTCACGTTCAGAGGAAGTGTAAGATAAACTGTGCCACTTGTCAAAGAAGGGATTTTAATACTTTCAATATTACCTAACAAATTGCAACTCTCGAGGCTGGCACAATTACCAAAAAAATCATTATCCTTGTTTTGAACATATCAAGAAGGAAGAAAATGAATAGATTATCTGCAGCATGATCCTTTTATCATCTGACGCACATAACGCCATGGTTTATCTAAATTTAGACCCATAACGATAAGCTTTACACTCATTAAAATATACAGTACTATACTATTTAATTAAAAAGAAAAATCATAAAATCAGTGGCTATCCACATAGTATTATATATTTCACCAATCTATAGCTCTTGTATTGCAGCCAACTGCTAACTGTGTTCAAATTACCAAAAGAAAAAGAAGAAAAATGGTTAGCTTTGAGACATTTCTTCCAACCAATAACCCTGTTGAAAGAAAGAACAGTGGAACTATGGGTTATGATGTACCTGAAGGAGTAGACGTTAGGGGAAGATATGATCCTGAATTTTCCAAGATTTTAACTAGGGATGCTTTGCAATTTGTAACTGATTTGCAGAGGGAATTCAGGAACCATATTAAGTATGCTATGGAGTGCAGGAGAGAGGCCAAAATGAGGTATAATAATGGAGGTTCGCCGGGTTTTGATCCGGCAACCAAATATATTAGGGAAGGAGAATGGGTATGTGCTCCTGTGCCAGCGGCGGTGGCTGATCGGAGGGTGGAGATTACTGGACCAGTTGAGAGGAAGATGGTCATCAATGCCCTCAATTCTGGTGCCAAAGTTTTCATGGTACGATTACACGAGTTTAATTTCTATATATTGACAACAGTGTAAATAAGCTAAGTTACCTGCTATAACGAGTTAAAATACTTATAATACATTATGTATGAAATATAAACATGTCCTTTCACCATACAATTATAATTCATAGACTTGACTGATATAATGATTCACAGGCTGACTTTGAAGATGCACTGTCACCAAGCTGGGAGAATTTAATGAGAGGCCATGTAAATTTGAGGGATGCAGTGAATAGAACAATAACATTCCATGATCCAGCCAGAAACAAAGTGTATAAACTGAATGATCAGACAGCTAAGTTATTTGTGCGCCCAAGAGGGTGGCATTTGCCAGAAGCTCACATCTTCATTGATGGTGAGCCTGCAACGGGTTGCCTTGTCGACTTTGGCCTCTACTTTTTCCACAACTATGCCAACTTCCGCAAGGCCCAAGGACAAGGATTTGGACCTTTTTTCTATCTTCCGAAGATGGAACATTCTAGGTTAGTGGTCCTCTTATTAGTTGAACTTAAGTTATATTTGAGAATTAAATTCGTAGAGAATTAAGCAATTGTTGTTTTGTTTGGACAGGGAAGCTAGAATATGGAACAATGTGTTTGACAGGGCAGAGAAATGGGCTGGAATTGAGAAGGGAAGCATTAGGGCCACTGTCTTGATTGAAACACTTCCAGCAGTGTTTCAGATGAATGAAATCTTGTATGAACTAAGGGACCATTCTGTTGGCCTCAATTGTGGTAGATGGGATTACATTTTCAGCTATGTCAAGACTTTTCAGGGTCATCCCGATCGATTACTCCCTGATAGGGTTCAAGTTGGCATGGGTCAACACTTTATGAGGAGTTACTCTGACTTGCTCATCCATACCTGTCATAAGCGTGGTGTCCATGCTATGGGAGGCATGGTATGCCAATATCAACTACTTTTTAATCATTTTATGTTGTTTTAGTTCACTGCATAACTGATTTTATGTTTCCAAGTTGCAGAAAACAATCCGAACTAAGGCAAATTTTATGAATTAGCTCTTAATTTTACATATTTGTATATTAAGACTCTGAACTCAATAAATGACATAAATGCCAGCCATATGGACTAGGGAGCATTAGCATGCATTAGGTTAATTTGTATTCTTTTTGGTACATGATCTTTGACGCATAATACATTTGTTGTATCCTTGAAACAGGCAGCTCAAATTCCAATCAGAGATGATCCAGCAGCTAACGATGCAGCATTGGAACTCGTAAGGAAGGATAAGCTCCGAGAAGTGAAGGCAGGGCATGATGGAACATGGGCAGCTCACCCTGGCTTAATTCCAGCCTGCATGGAAGTCTTTACCAACAACATGGCCAATGCTCCTAATCAAATCCATTCCATGAAGCGCCAAGATGCATCGGTCCTAATTGAAGAAGACCTACTGCAGAGTCCAAGAGGGGTCCGAACCATGGAGGGCCTCAGGCTGAACACCCGAGTGGGAATTCAGTACTTGGCTGCTTGGCTGACAGGGGCTGGTTCTGTTCCACTCTACAACCTCATGGAGGATGCTGCCACAGCTGAGATTAGCCGAGTCCAGAACTGGCAGTGGCTGAAATATGGAGTGGAATTGGATGGAGATGGACTTGGGGTGAAAGTGAACTTAGATCTGTTTGGAAGAGTGGTTGAAGAAGAAATGGCTAGGATTGAGAGAGAAGTTGGAAAGGAGAAGTTCAAGAAGGGAATGTATAAGGAGGCCTGCAAACTATTCACAAGGCAATGCACTGCACCAGTCTTGGATGATTTTCTGACTCTTGATGCCTATAATAACATTGTCATGTATCATCCTATTGGGTCGTCCCGGCTCTAAATTTCGCAGCTTATGCTGTGAGATCAATCAGGTGGCTTTCTGTTGTGACTACTGCTATCTTCTCAACAATAATGGTACGAAATGGAATTTCACCTTAAAGGAGATAGCTAATTATTCTAAGGCCCTTTTATTCAGCTCTGCTTTTTAATTCATCTGTCATCACTCTTATGTCTTTCTCTGTAATAATAAAGACAACTGTTCATTTTTGTTTTACTTTTCTACTACATGTGAAGTTGAACCTTTTAATTTCAAGGGCTTTTGTCTTTTATATGTTAATAGCATAAGCACATGCATATATCTTCTTTGATACTTGGTTTTAAATTTTCAGTGAATTCAGTATACTAGGGTCTTTTAGACAGAAAGAAACAATGCATATCCTTGGTTAGGTAGTGTTTTAACAACTGAAATTTTCCAGCGCGGATTGAATTAATCGAATTTCAAAGCAGGCATTAGCAAACTAAAATAAATAAAGGAATAGTAGTGACTTTTGGATCTGTTTGAACCTAAATTCAAATAGTTTCACGCAAAGTCTAGATGAAAAAACGATTGTAAGTGGGTAATTTATTCAGCTGATCCATCAAATCTTGATCATTATGTGTTGCATAAGATTCACACATATCGATAATCCTCAAATTTATCAGTTATATTTTATTTAAATATTTGAACTATGACTTTGTCCTCGCAAATATTTTACTACTAAGAGTTTAACAAAGGAGAGGTCCAAACCGTGCAGAATGCACATTCAATAGGCAATAAATGACATATTCCCTTCAAATCTCTGCAAATAAAGCTAGAAAAATCATATAATATATTCTTTTGCTCAAATTAATTAGATTAATTCTAAAAGATACTTCTTATTCTTTTTTTAGGATATTTATAATATTTTACAAACGTTTATTTTATTTCTTAACATAATTGGATGGACACGTCCCGATTCACATGTTCTCTACATATAGACTTCAGGCTTATTTTTGTTATTATAGTCAGGGGCTAATCTAGAATAATTTAGAATTTTTAGAATACGAATATCCGGACTTAATTTTCTTACTGTAATTTGATTCACATGTTCTTCTATATATATGATTTCCAAACTTCTTTTCTTTACTATAATTGAACAATTTGAAACTAAATTAGAGGTTTAGAATATGAATGCACCCAAAAAATGCATTAAGTGAAATTTGATCTCTTGTATGATTATTATAGAAAGTTAATAAAATCAGTAGATATCCACATACTATAAATTTCACCAATCTATAGCTCTGCCTGCTGCAAAGTGTTTATTGAAATTACAAAGAAAGAAGAGTGGAATTATGGGTTATGATGTACCTGAAGGAGTGGACATTAGAGGAAGATATGATACTGAATTTTCTAAGATTTTAACTAGGGATGCTTTGCAATTTGTGACTGATTTGCAGAGGGAATTCAGGAACCATATTAAGTATGCTATGGAGTGCAGGAGAGAGGCCAAAATGAGGTATAATAATGGAGGTTTGCCGGGTTTTGATCCGGCAACCAAATATATTAGGGAAGGAGAATGGGTGTGTGCTCCTGTGCCAGTGGCGGTGGCTGATCGGAGGGTGGAGATTACTGGACCAGTTGAGAGGAAGATGGTCATCAATGCCCTCAATTCTGGTGCCAAAGTTTTCATGGTACGATTACACGAGTTTAATTTCTATATATTGACAACAGTGTAAAGTAAGCTAAGTTACCTGCTATAACGAGTTAAAATACTTATAATACATTATGTATGAAATATAAACATGTCCTTTCACCATACAATTATAATTCATAGACTTTACTGATATAATGATTCACAGGCTGACTTTGAAGATGCACTGTCACCAAGCTGGGAGAATTTAATGAGAGGCCATGTAAATTTGAGGGATGCAGTGAATAGAACAATAACATTCCATGATCAAGCTAGAAACAAAGTGTATAAACTGAATGATGAAACAGCTAAGTTGTTTGTGCGCCCAAGAGGGTGGCATTTGCCAGAAGCTCACATCTTCATTGATGGTGAGCCTGCAACGGGTTGCCTTGTCGACTTTGGCCTCTACTTTTTCCACAACTATGCCAACTTCCGCAAGGTCCAAGGACAAGGATTTGGACCTTTTTTCTATCTACCCAAAATGGAACATTCTAGGTTAGTTGTGTTCTTGTTAGTTAATTTGAGAATTATATTCCAAGAGACTTTAGCAATTCCTGTTTTGTTTGGACAGGGAAGCTAGAATATGGAATAATGTGTTTGGGAGGGCAGAGAGATGGGCTGGAATTGAGAGAGGAAGCATTAGGGCCACTGTCTTGATTGAAACACTTCCAGCAGTGTTTCAGATGAATGAAATCTTGTATGAACAGAGGGACCATTCTGTTGGCCTCAACTGTGGTAGATGGGATTACATTTTCAGCTATGTCAAGACTTTCCAGGGTCACCCTGATCGATTGCTCCCTGATAGAGTTCAAGTTGGGATGGCTCAACACTTTATGAGGAGTTACTCCGACCTGCTCATCCACACCTGTCATAAGCGTGGTGTCCATGCAATGGGAGGCATGGTATGCCAATATCAACATGTTCTTTTAGTTCACCACGGCATGTTGATTTGTGATTACTAACGATATAAACTTTATGTTTCTGAGTTACAGAAACCAACCCGAACTAAGGCAGTATTAATGAATTAGCTATTAACTTCACATATTTTTATTTCTAAGACTATGATCTCAATAAAACGACATGAATGCCAACTAAATGGACAAGGAAGCATTAGCATGCATTAGGTTGGTTTGTAATCATTTTTGTTACATGATAGATTTGATGCATAATGGCTTTGTTGTACCCTTGAAACAGGCAGCTCAAATTCCAATCAGAGATGATCCAGCAGCTAACGAGGCAGCATTGGAACTTGTAAGGAAAGATAAGCTGAGAGAAGTGAAGGCAGGGCATGATGGAACATGGGCAGCTCACCCTGGCCTAATTCCAGCATGCATGGAAGTTTTTACCAACAACATGGTCAATGCTCCTAATCAAATCCATTCCATGAAGCGCCAAGATGCATCCGAACTAATTGAAGAAGACCTGCTGCAGAGTCCAAGAGGAGTTCGAACCATGGAGGGCCTCCGGCTGAACACCCGAGTGGGAATTCAGTACTTGGCAGCTTGGCTGACAGGGGCTGGTTCTGTTCCACTCTACAACCTCATGGAGGATGCTGCCACAGCTGAGATTAGCCGAGTTCAGAATTGGCAGTGGCTGAAATATGGAGTGGAATTGGATGGAGATGGACTTGGAGTGAAAGTAAACTTAGACCTATTTGGGAGAGTGGTTGAAGAAGAAATGGCTAGGATTGAGAGAGAAGTTGGAAAGGAGAAATTCAACAAGGGAATGTACAAGGAAGCCTGCAAATTATTCACAAGGCAGTGCACTGCACCAGTCTTGGATGATTTTCTGACTCTTGATGCCTATAATAATATTGTCATGTATCATCCTATTGAATCGTCCCGACTCTAAATTTAGAAGCTTTTTGCTGTTAGAATCAATCAAATGTCACTGCTATCTTCCCAACAATAATGATAGGAAATGGAATCTTATCTTTAAGGAGATAGCTAATTATCCAAAGGCTCTGTTATTCAGCTTTGTTTTTCAATCAATATGTCATCTGTATTGTGTATTTCCCTGTAATAATAAAAACTACTGTTCCATTTTTTGTGCTACTTTTCTAGTACATGTGAACCTTGTAATTTCAAGGGGATTGGTCTGTTAGGATATACTATTAACCATGCGTTTTGATATAGTATTAACATTGAACAATTGTTTATTTATTTATTCAATTCAATAAAGTGTTACATTAAATAGATCAATTGTCATATATGTGTCCTTAACTTATATAGTAGATGATTTGGTGTATAGAGTTTAAGCTTATACACAGAAGATTAAATCATCAGTTCTTATAAGTTAAAATTTATAGTTCACAATCATAGATGAAAATTTGGACAAAATCATCAGAAAGATTGTAGCACGAGATTAAATGTAATTTATCTTGATTATGAGAATGGCATAGTTCTAACTTCTCGTGCTAGTGCATTTGGTATGCATTGAACGGGACCAAACAGAGATAGTTGTTTTAGACTGACTGATAAAAACATATTCTCTAAACTATTAAATGTACTTATATTCTTAATCTTGATATAACGATTATGATCTGTATATATTATTTATCATTTTGATTTATTAAAAGGTGAGATTCTGAGATGGGTCAATATGCCTGGTAGATTGGATGATAATAATATATATTGGTGAAATAATTAGTTAGTTGATGGAATCCATGTCTCAGTATAGAGATTGATGATACACCTTTTATGAGAAGCTTGTAAGTTTTCATGTGTAAATCCGGCCGGTAGATTTATGAATTCGGCACATGAAATAAGTTAAGTATTGCTCTAAAAGAAGTTAATCATTGAATTAAATTCGTCAGTAATTTAATTTATTGATTAGTATCGGTAATTTTAACAAGGGGAATCAAATAAGTGTTTAGTGGTGAATTTCGAAATAATAGAGGAGTTCAATTACGAATTTTTAGTGGAATGATTTGTAATTTATTATGGTAAGAATAATTCAAATGAATTATTTAGAATTATTTCCATAATAAGAAGCCTCAGAAATAAATTCTGTGGTCCCTCCAGTGCCCAATTTAACTAGAACTCAGAATCCTATTTTCTAGTAGAAGATGGAAAAGTAGCCTTCTTTTTCTTTGGAGGAAAACGTGTGTTTTCAAGTTCTCCTAAAAGAAAAAGAATTGGTTTTTCCTCTCCTCTTTGGACTAGGAAGACATCTCTATAAATAGGGATTTTTCTAACCTAGATTTAATAGAGTATTATATACAATACTTGCCCACCCAAGTATTGAGAGAGTTCAATTGTTGATTGGGACTACGTAGAAGACTATAGAACTGGAGTTGGATTTACTTCAAGATATCTGCACACGCTTCAAGAGGTAATACTGAGTTAATTTTCAGCATACTTTGTATGTGATAACTATTTGTGATTGTTATTTATATTCATGCAAGATGTATGATTCTGGAATGCTTCCGCTGTATATGTTATTTTCTAACATGATCTTCTCTATTTCCATAGCATAAGAACATGCATATATCTTCTTTGATACTTGTGTTAAGTTTTTTACTGAATTCAGAATATTAGGGGAATTAAATAGAAAGAAACAAAGAACCTTATTGTGTAGTAAAACACAATGAACCTACAAAATTATCATCTATTGTCGAATTATTTCACACGCACTGTTATCGAATCAAATATCAATAAATCATTTTTTTAGTGGAAGTTTTCAAATTTTAAACAACCCTAAATATATAACTTGGGTGTGATAGTAAATGAAGTGAATATAAAACAACAAAACCTCAAAATAAAAGAGGGTCAAATGAAATAAGTCAACACCATACATAGATAGATAGATAAGCTTTTGGTCTTTTCTACCACGCACATATCAAGTACATGTCGATAAGCTTTTCCAATTATATTCTTATAAAGAAAATCACAATATTATTAGCTATCCACTTATTATAAAGAAAAAGAAGTCCACATATTATAAAAGAAAATTATGAAATTAATAGCTATCCACGTATTATAAATTGAAGAACCGAACACTTATAATTAGTTGTCCATCTCGAGGTGTTATCATAAAAAAACTTACGTTTTAATTGAAGGAAATATATTAGATCTTGCGTTTTTTAAGAAATGAATGAAATCTTTTATGATACGCAAATGATGTCTTTGTATTTGTGTATGTATAGGTCCGGTTTCGTTTCTTGTGTGGTTGTGTTGCTGTCACTCTCAATCACACGTAGATTTGTGAATTTAGTGGACTGGAAATTTCTAAGCAGCTGGCATAATATGTTAATGGGCCACATTTGTGGGTACTTATTATTTATCCACCATATTCTTCTTCTATATATCTTTAAATCCTCAACAAGAATTATTTGTGTTACTATAATTGGTCTGTCATCTGTCCTTCCCCGTCCTCCGTCTTATTTTACGTGACATTCTTTAACTTAGCATAGTATTTGAGGAAAAAAAAAAGGACATACATATGATCCCCCTTCACATATTCTTTGTATATGGTCCCAAACTTATTTTCTTATTGTACTTGAATAATCAAAGCTAGTTTAAAACTCTTAGAATATGAATCTTCAGAATTTTCTCTTATTGTAATTGAATTCACTGTGTTCTTCTGTATCCAAAGGTTTTCTTTTTATTATCACGAGAGACGAGTTTAGATTTTTTAGAACATAAGTGCAGCACCAAAAGAAAAAGGAAAAAATTAGAGATACTATCTCATATGGTTACTTCATTTTGAATACTCTACTTAGAATAAAGTCATTTAACTTTGTTTTATAACTAAAAAATCAATCAATTATTGACATTCACTTAGAAAGTCACTCAATTATTGATATTTTATTTAGAAACTCACTCAATTATTGATATTTTACTTAGAAAGTCATTCAACTAATTTATCTAATTCTTTCATTAAATTTTATTGGAATACAGTTTTTGTTTTTGAACTATTTTTTTTTAAAATACTCATTTTAATTATTTTATTAAATTTTGTTGAATACAATTTTTTTGAAACTATTTTCTTAAAGAAAAAACAATAAAAGATTGGTATTTGCTTCTGTGCGTCTTTTTGATTACTCTTTAATTACTTCATCAATTCCAACCTTTCTTTTTTGGATAAATTTCCAGCATATTTAATTCTTGTAAGACAATTGCTAGAATGGAAAAGCAAAATTTTTTCGTCAATTGCTAATGTACGTTTTTCAAAAAATTGTAGTTAAATAATGCAGTGGATCAATAAGTAAAATAGATATTTTATTATTTCTTAAAAGATAGTTTGAAATAAAAATCAGATTTCAACAAAATTGAGTAAATCATTTAAATTTGTTGGGTGACTTTTAAAGGGAAATATTAATAGTTAATTGATTTTCTAGTGAAATACCAATAGTTGAGTGACTTTTGAGTTATAAAACAAAATTGAGTGATTTTCTAGTGCATGACTCAAAGTCGAGTGACTTTCTAAATGAACTAATCAAAGTTGAATGACCATCTGAATACTAACTTGGAAAAAAATGCATCAAAGTGGAATTGATTTCTTGTCCTCGGAGTAAATAACTCAATATTCAACCAAATGCATCAATAATTAGCTTTTTTTAAAGCACAGATATTAGATGCAGGCACATATTTTATATCAATTTTAGAAAATATATACATAAAATATTTAATTTTAGGAAAAAAAAAACAAATTTTACTTTTTTCTCATTTTTAATATGTAAGTTTGCCACTAATTGGATTCACATGTTCTTCTATATACTCGATGCTCGAATCACTGTATTGATATGAATGTATTATCGACTAGCTGCATCCCTCACTGGATGGACTAATTTACCTCTTGGCTCCTTGGATTTGGAAAAGACTTTTGAAAGCTAAAATGACTCATCCATGCCTTGAGCTTTAGCTATGCATATGGTTCACGAAAAGATCGGATTATAAATATCTATCGTGTAGTGTAATTTTATCTTGTATTTTATAAGAAAATGTTTTTACATATTGAATATGTTACCTTCTGATTAGATGACAATAACTTTATCAATTACGTCAAGCTTTCGTAAAGGACAAAACATTAATATAGAATTAAAAAGGGGACCTAAAAAAAAAGAGATAAGGGCCTTTCAACCAATCACATATTGATAAGCTTTGCTGAATATATTATAAGGGGACTCATGAAATCCTTAGCTATCCACATATTATTATTATTCTTTTATTGAAACCAAAACAGAAAAAAATAATTTAAAAAAAAATCATGCAATCATTAGATATCCACGTTATTATGAATTTCATTAACTTAACCTCCCGTTTGATCATAAATTATTAAGTTCAAATTTTAAAATTGTGTTCGGACATGCATTTCAATTGATTTTTTTAAAAAAAAAAAATTGTAAGGGAGAGGTCTCAAAAATCCAAAAATTAATCTAAATTGAGTTTTTGATAACTTGAGAATATCTTAACATCGGACTTTAAATTTCATAGCTAAATAGATATTTGAAAATAAATTTTAAATATAACAGTGAAACGCTGCTAAAGGTCATGTTTCCCCCTATAAATTGCAGCCATCAGCTGCCTAGACTCTTCAGAGAGAAAAAAAGAAAGAAGTATATTAACTCTTTAGTTGAAATTACCAAAAGAAAGAAAATATGGCTAGCTTTGAAGAGACATTCACTCAACCCAAAACCACTGTTCCAAAAAAGAGCAGTGGAATTATAGGTTATGATGTACCTGATGGAGTGGACATTAGGGGAAGATATGATCCTGAATTTTCCAAGATTTTAACAAGGGGTGCTATGCAATTTGTAGCTAGTTTGCAGAGGGAATTCAGGAATCCTATCAAGTATGCTATGGAGTGCCGGAGGGAGGCCAAAATGAGGTACAATAATGGCGGTTTGCCGGGTTTTGATCCAACAACCAAGTATATTAGGGAAGGAGAGTGGGTTTGTGCTCCTGTGCCGCAGGCTGTGGCTGATCGGAGGGTGGAGATTACTGGACCAGTCGATAGGAAGATGGTCATCGATGCCCTTAATTCTAGAGCTAAAGTTTTCATGGTATGCCATATCCCTATCACATCTCCCTTCCCAAGTTAATAGTAGAATAGAAGAACTCTCATTTTAATATAACTAAAACGAAGAATAGGCCAGTGTGAATTACATTGAAGAAAATAGTTGAGCAAAAACTAATGGTAGCACTACACCTTTATGTAACTAAACCTCAATTTGGAGTGGAAGCATATCCAGAATATGTGCACTTTTTAATTTCTTCCTACATACCGTAGTGATGTAGTTCATAGAATTCACTAATATGATATTCCACAGGCGGACTTTGAAGATGCACTGTCACCAAGCTGGGAGAATTTAATGAGAGGCCAGATAAATTTGAGGGATGCAGTAAATAGAACAATAACATTCCAAGATCAAGCCAGAAACAAAGTGTATAAACTGAATGATCAGACAGCTAAGTTGTTTGTGCGCCCAAGAGGGTGGCATTTGCCAGAAGCTCACATCTTCATTGATGGTGAGCCTGCCACGGGTTGCCTTGTCGACTTCGGCCTCTACTTTTTCCACAACTATGCCAACTTCCGCAAGGCCCAAGGTCAAGGATCTGGACCCTTTTTCTATCTACCCAAAATGGAACATTCTAGGTTAGTTGTGTTCTTATTAGTAAATTTATAGTCTTGAGAATTATATTCCAAGAAAATGTAGCAGTTTTTGTTTTGTTTGAACAGGGAAGCTAGAATATGGAACAATGTTTTTGAGAGGGCAGAAAAATGGGTTAGAATTGAGAAAGGAAGCATTAGGGCTACTGCCCTAATTGAAACACTTCCAGCTGTGTTTCAGATGAATGAAATCTTGTATGAACTGAGGGACCATTCTGTTGGCCTCAACTGTGGTAGATGGGATTACATTTTCAGCTACATCAAGACATTCCAGGGTCACCCTGATCGAGTGCTCCCCGATAGGACACAAGTTGGCATGGCTCAACACTTTATGAGGAGTTACTCCGACTTGCTCATCCACACTTGTCATAAGCGTGGCGTCCATGCTATGGGAGGCATGGTATGTCTACATCAATTCAGTTTCTTTTTTTAATTCTATGATCTTTAAATAATTTTACACAAGCATATTTGTATTATTTTGATTAGGAACTTAAATAAAATGTATATATTACCAAACGAAAACATTTGCATTCTAGTAGGATGATATGATATTAAAAGTATGCACATGATCGTTCCCCCATTGGAGCGATGTAGGCGTACAGTAGGAAATACTTTAGTGGTTGTTGATATGTATGAAAGATCCTAAGCCGGTTAGTGTGCGGCTCCAATTTCTGCATTAGGTTAATTTGGAATCTTCTTGTACATGATCAAAATGATGCATAATAGCTGTGTTGGATCCTTGAAACAGGCAGCTCATATTCCAATTAGAGATGATCCAGCAGCTAATGAGGCAGCATTGGAACTTGTAAGGAAGGATAAGCTAAGAGAAGTGATGGCAGGGCATGATGGGACATGGGTTACTCACCCTGGCCTAGTTCCAGCATGCATGGAAGTCTTCACTAACAACATGGGCAATTCCCCAAACCGAATCCATTCCATGAAGCGCCAAGATGCATCCATCCTAGATGAAGAAGACCTGCTGCAGAGGCCGAGAGGGGTCTGTACCTTGGAGTGCCTTCGTCTGAACACCCGAGTGGGAATTCAGTACTTGGAAGCCTGGCTGACAGGGCTTGGTTGTGTCCCTCTTTACAACTTCATGGAGGAAGCTGCCGCAGCTGAGATTAGCAGAGTCCAGAATTGGCAGTGGCTGAAATATGGTGCGGAATTGGATGGAGATGGGCTTGGGGTGAAAGTGAACTTAGACCTGTTTGGAAGAGTGGTTGAGGAAGAAATGGCTAGGATTGAGAGAGAAGTTGGAAAGGAGAAATTCAACAAGGGAATGTACAAGGTGGCTTGCAAGTTATTCACAGGGCAATGCACTGCACCAGTTCTGGATGATTTTCTGACTCTTGATGCCTACAATAATATTGTCATACACCATCCTATTGGATCATCCCGGCTCTAAAACTTTGAAGCTTTTCTTTTCCTATTAATTTGTTGTCTCTGTATTATAATTTTTTTGATAAGGTGAGATAATTTGTTGTCCCTGTATTGTTAATTAGTATTGCCGTCTTCACCCAGTAATGATAAAAATAAATGGAATTTTGCCTTTAAGGGGATTGCTTATCCAAAGGCTCTCTTCAGCTTTGGTTTTCAATTTATTAGCTATTTGTATCTTTACACTTAATAAAGGAAATTGTTCATTTTGTAATCCTCATTATCTTTTAAAGTACGTACCGTATTTGAACATCTTTCAAGTGTTTTGACTTCTATATAAGCATGGTAAAGTCAGCTAAAAACATGCATTTTAACTTGAGCTAACATTGTTTAAATTTAAAATACTATAGTCTACACAGAGTTTTATAGTTCCACGCCAAGTCTAGAGGATTTTCAGATCACAGCCTGAATATGTGTGTGTTATGCGAGATTGAGAACTAAAATTGTTCAAAAACAGTAAATCTGTGAATTCATTGCACAATTCTGGCAACACAAAGCTATATGTGTAAAAGAAGGTGTTATTTTCACCCAGTAGCCAGTTTACCATATTATTGAAGTTATAGGAGTATTCAGTTTTTTCAAATCATTTAACAGGTTACAAACTTAAGGCAAAGCAGAGACTGCACTTGAGCTCTTGCCGAAGCATTGACAAACATCAAAACAAGGTTTCTGGACAGGTACATGCAATGGCGGAAACAAGAATTTCAGTAGGGAGATTCAAAATATAAACAAGTAAACATATGAAGAAGTCAAGAGGATTGATCTATCATTTATAATAAAAATATTTTGATCATATATACACTATCTATGAAGATAGTGTCTCACTCGAGTAATGGGGTTATTGGGTACGAGTGAACGACATTAAGGAAATAAAGGAAGTAGAAAAGAAAAGAACCTGCTTGAGCTCTTGACGAGGCAAACTATACATGGCAAATAACTTGGTGGCATTTCCTCCGGTGAGGGTTCATCTACATCTGTACCCAATAACCCCATTATTCCAAATTCCTTCATTCTCTTATTTGAATAACACATAAAAATGAGAGAATATATCACCTGAATTAGCGAAATTGAACCATTCTTGATAGATCTTCGGAAGTGAACAAATTACACGCTCAACAACAGGGAAGCAATTCCTTTGATTGAAAGCTCAAACTAACTGTTGCAACGGAAAGCTTAAGATCAACAAGGTAGTTGAAAGGATAACAAGGAATAGTAACGAGGGATAGAAGGGAGATGAAAAGCATAGACTCTGAAATGGAAGAGAAAAACGGATTGAATGGGAATGAGGAGACACAGACACTCCAACAATATTCACATTAACCTAGTTTGCTGCCACAAGTAACTATATTCAACTTGGATCCCAAACACAGTCATTTAATCTGTTATTGGGCTGCTTTGCCAATACTGGTACAGACTCATTCATGAAAATACCTCCATCCCCAATAAGAACCTTGTCCTCAAGGTTCGAGTAGTAAAACCTTACATCAAAACCATCGTAGTCAAAAGCCCATAGCTGAACATAGGCAAAGAATTTCCTCACATGCTCTGAATCCTTGAGAGACCTTCCGACACTACTTTGGTGTCCAAACAATATCCTTAGTAATGTCCTACAAGCAATTCCACAAGGAAGTCGTGTGGCCAGCTACTGGTCCAACAGTAGCTCCTGTAGCCTCACAGAGAGTTTTGATGCTTGCATAATTTTGGTACTCTCCTGATGGACAGTATTCCTATAGGAGAAGGTAAAACATTGTACTCTACTTTGTTGTGCTGCCTTAGTGTCCGATCATATACACTGTTATGAATGTGCTCATGGGTGGTACTAGAGAAGTGAAGTAATATTCGTAACCTCGGAAACATTTTCTGCACCAAACTTGCGCACAGCAACTCAAACGCACAATGAAAAACTAAGCTGAACTCTTGCATACAATAAATCATTGTTTTGCAAGGTACAAAGCGATCAAAATGTGTGTTGACCAATTGCTTTGTTTGTTCCTTACGCCGTTCAAGTCCAGTTGTGTGGGTTCTTGAAGAATTCCTGAAGTATCTCCTCCTGGCAGCTAGCAAGCCAAGTAGCCAAACCAAGTGCCATAGAAGAAGCGAATTTCTCACGCCATATAGGAGGAGCCAACTGGCATATGTTCACTGAAGGCAACATATATGTTAAAAGAGGAGGCATAGCTGGGGAACATCCTACATAAATCTGGTCGAATGAGTTCATATGGTACGACACCAATACTAATAAGCTTTGTCCCTGTAAGTTATCTTGACCATTTCACTCAGTTGTAAGTTAATACTTGAATAAGCTGCACGTTTTGTAGCTATCCATGTAACAATATTGTATTTCTCAAGTATTACAATAGCATAAGGGATGAAATTTGAGTAATAAGTCTTCTTGAGAGAAACCATCAAAACAAAGTGACTAGCATTGGACATAGCAGAACCCCCACAGATGGAATCCATATCAATGAATGGATTTGCATTGCAAATGACTATCTAGAATCTACCAAAGATAACATATCCATGTAAAAGCCTTGCAAACTCAAACTCATGAAAACAAACTCAAAGCACCACATGCATTTCCCGGAACACGATCGAAGAGAATGAACTGAAATAAATGCTGCACAAATTTGAACCAATAATAACAAGTGGATAAGCCATTTTTCATGCACTCACACATTGCTAGATCCCTAAATCGACTAAAGATGGCTGGTTGAAAAGACATCGAAAATCTCATGGTAAAACAGATTTATCATCAGTTACAACAAGCTTCAGATGTCAAAATTGGCATTGTAACTCAAAACTCATTTCGCTGGAGACTTTCATCAAACACTATCTCCTCAATATTTAATGGCATTGTAACGCAAACAGATTTGCTTATCACCTGAATCAGCTGCAAAAGCAATACCTCTGAAATCAAAAACAGTATCAAAATTTACCACAAACGACGCTGTTCATAGATTAAATTATTTCGTG
Organism: Solanum lycopersicum; assembly: GCF_036512215.1. Lineage (NCBI taxonomy): Eukaryota > Viridiplantae > Streptophyta > Magnoliopsida > Solanales > Solanaceae > Solanum > Solanum lycopersicum. The sequence continues at coordinate 58,548,385 of NC_090802.1, read as the reverse complement.
GATTGAATTTCACTTGACTGCCTACAAGTTGCTGAATGTTCATCATCTGGTAGAATATTGGGGATGATATAAAATTCATGGTCCAGGCTTATTCATGAGTAATTTTTGGCTTCGCAATAATACAAAATGTTCAGTTTTTTATGAAAATAAAAACTCGTAGAGAGTGATGGAATTGGAGTATTATTAAAGAAATCAGTGGAGAGAAATCATGTCGATATTATCTCTCTAGTGAATTTTAGTGTAACGTTTTAAATAAGTTTGATTTAATTTGACGTGATTTGACAAAATTGAATCATCATGCAATAAATGAGTTAATTATAGTCCCCTTGATGTTTAATTGGGTTGAAATTGATGGATTAATATGAATTAAATAATATGTTTTATACATTAAAATCATTTTTCATTTGTTTATATGTCTGTTATAAAATTTGCTTAATTGCTAAAGCAAACTAATAAATCTTGTTGTTTTTTTTTTTTGTATATTTTCATGATTATATGTATATATATATATATTACATAAAATATTGTATATTTCCTCACTGAGCACAAGCTATTCCCTTCCAATATCATATTATAACCAAACACAAAATTCATATTTATATGTTATAGCAAAGTTTACATAATTACGCTTCATAGCAAACATAATTATATATAATTCGTTATACATACACAAACAAAACCAATTGTATAAGATATACGTATAAAAAAGAAACTAACTGTATAATTCGTTATACATATACAAAAGAAAGCATTTGTATGCAAATCAATTTTATAAAATTTGTGCATGAATAAAATGAAAAAGAGAGAAAGACAAAAGAAAATTGGGTAGAGAAATATTTGTATTGTATAATTTTAAGTGTACTGGACAAAGATATATGTATTTGCAAATGTATATACAATGTTCTCTCACTTTATACAAATAGAAACACAATTTATACAATTCGTTTCTGTTTGTATGAGCAATAGAGACAAGAGTGGCGAGCGAGATCTGAAAGAGTGGCGGGCGATATCTGGGAGAGGGAGAGAGGATAACGAAAATATATGTATATATACAATTTTTCCTCGCTTTATACACACATAAACACATTTTATACACTTGTGTTTGTATAAAAGTGATAGGAAGCGAGCGAGAGATGGAGCGAGAGAGGAGAGGGCGACGAGAGTTTGAGGGAGAAGTAACTGATAAACAGTTTGCTACAGGGCAATTAAATCAAAGTCTGGTTATAGCATGTAATTTGATTTATTAGTTTGTCATTGTGTATAATTTTCTCTATATATATATATAATTATTATTACTACTACTAAAAGTAGAAAGAGTCTAAATCAAAAGTTAAATTATAAAAATATTCCTTATTTATTAATTTATTTTCTAAAATTCATTTTTTTAAAAAATTAATTTTTCATTTAAAAATCAACTCCATAACTATCCTTCTTCATTTTGGCAACTTATATTCTAATAATATTCAGTAATCTTGTGGCTTTAAATCATATATATCACCTTCTTAACTTTTATTTTAAATAATCTCTATTATTTTTATGTCTTTTCAAATTCATAACCAAAATAATATATTATAATATTATTGAATATCATAAATTCAATAGATAATAAATGTAATATTCATTATTTAAAACTAAACGAATTGAAGATCAATACATTCAAACTCTTTTCCAAAAACTATTAGCAGGTCTTGTGTTATACATTTATTATTTATTAGTTTTTGTAATATGAAATTTACACCCTTTCATTTATTATTATTATTATTATTATTATTATTATTATTATTATTATTATTATTATTATTATTATTATTATTATTATTATTTAATTGATGGGTTTTTGCTCTATGTTTTTCCTTTTGTCATTGTTTGTGTTTATAGCACATTTATTTTCATCTTAATGTAGAAATTGTCGGACAAAATTTTGTCTTCAACTCTTGGAACTCAACAATTAGTTGTTGAAACCCAATTGTAACCCTCCAAGATATAGATGAGTCATTAAATTTCTTCAATTTCAAATAATTAGTTTTTATAAAATTTAAAATAGTTTGCAAGTTAATTTAAATAAATGATAATTTTTCAAATAATTTATATTATTTTATATAATTATGTATACTATTATTATTAAATTTTATAAATATTCAAAAATTATCTCAAAAAGATTGTAGTTTTACATTTTAAGATTTGGTTAATTAGTTTGGTTAGTCAATAGTTTATATTTTAAAATTAATTAGTTTATAATTAAATTAAATTATTTTTATTCGTTAAGATTAAGAAGATTGTTAATTAATTAATAACAATTCATCTTATGTCGATTGAACCAATTGCCTCAATTTGATCGAAATTGCGATTCACGTAATTATTTTCTTATGTCTTGGTTTCGTTTTCAAGACGCTTTTTCATCCAATTTATAAAGGGAAATTTTTTATATAATAGCAAACTAATAACCTAAATTAAATGGAATAGCTAGGGTTTGATTTAATTGTGCTCCATAGCAAACATTAGCTAAAATTTGCCAGCGTCTCTCTCCCAAAAATCTCACTCGCCACTCTCCATTCTCGCTCACCTCTCTCGCTTTATACACAGAAGTGTATAATTCTGTCTCTGTTTTGTATAAAGCGAGAGAAAATTGTATATACCCATGCAAAAATGTATATCTTCGTGTTATACACTTAATTATACAATTTACAAATATTTTACTTCAAATATTGCAGAGAAAAAGGCCAATGAATTATACAATTGCGAATTATACAATTGCAGTGAAATACAATTTTCTCTAGTTTTATACAACAGAAGTGTATATATTGTGTTTCTGTTTTTGTATAAAGCGAGAAAAATATATATCTTCTTGCTATACACTTATAATTATGCAATATACATACATTTTAATTCGATTCAACTGTATGCAAAACAAATTATACAATTGCAGCGAAATAGGCCAGCGAATTATACAATTTCGGCCAGCGAATTATGCAATTTAGGCCAGCGAATTATACAATTGTATATGTATAGCAAAATTATACAGTTTTATGTTTGCTATGGAGCGCAATTATGTAAAGTTTGCTATAGCATACAAATATGAATTTTTTGTTTGCTATATGTGAAAGTTACTCATTTATAAAGGGAAATTGGCCCATATTTGAGCCTATATGTTCATCACCAAACAAATCCCGCAGACCCAACACCAATAGCCCAGCCCACTATCTAATTCCACAACTAACAATACATACAAGAGATAATTGTATAGAATGACAAACTAATAATGTAAAACAAATACAATAGTTAATGTTTAATTTATTTGTGTTCTATAGCAAACTGTTTGCCCGTCTGTCTATCCCTCATATTATTGCTCGTCCCTCTACCTCTCTCGCTCGCTTCCTGTCGCTCGCCTCTCTCACTTTATACAATAAAATTGTATAAATTGTGTTCCTGTTTGTATGAAGCGGAGAAAATTGTATATACACATGCAAATATATATATATATATATATATATATATATATATATATATATATATATCCGTCGTATACACTTATAATTATACAATACAAATATTTTTCTGCCCTAGTCTGTTTTGTCTTTCTCTATTTCTCGTTTTATACAAATTCATTGTATATAATTTCTCTCTTTCTTGTTTTATACAATTCAATTCAATTGTATATTACCTATCCAAGTCTCTTTTTGTCTTCTCTTTCTCGTTTTATACAAATTCAAATTGTATATTGTTCTCCCTGTCTCGTTTTATACAATTCGATTCAATTGTATATTCTCAACCCAAGTCTCTTTTGTCTTTCTCTCTTTCTCATTTTATGCAAATTCAAATTGTATATAATCTCTCTCTTTCTCGTTTTATACAATTCGATTCAATTGTATACAAATTCCAATTTTATACAGATATACAAACACATATAGTTGAATTGAGAGGCTAACAATGATTTATACAAATGGGAGGCTAACAACAATTTATACAAATGACATGCAAGCGTAATTATACAAATATGGAGAGGAACCAACGAATTATACCATTGCTTCTTTGTATATATATATCTTGTATATGCATAGCGAATTTATATATATATATATATATATATATATATATATATATATATATATATATATGTTTGTTGTGTAGTACAATTATGCAAAACTTTGGTATAGCATACAAATTTGAATTTTGTGTTTGCTATATGTGAAAGTTATCCTATTATTATGATAAGGACATTTAAACGAAAATATTTATAGCACAAGTATTTTATACCTAAAATATAAACGTAGAACATTTTTACTTATTTCAAATAATTTAAAGACATTTTTCCGGAAAAAAAAAAGAAAGATAAATTTGACCAGTTCCCTTGTATATCAGATTAATTGATCATGATGTTAAGGTGGAGATTAATTTTAATTCACTGGCAATGTAAAAGAATGAAAAATCTCGAAAAAGAAGTAATCAACTTGTTGAAATAACTATTGAAGTTATGGGTGTTAAATAAGTGGATTAAGAGCCTGTTTGATATTAGTGTTACAAATTATTTATTTTTTGATATATTTTTTAGGAAAAATAACTTAAATACACAACTATAAGTTTAGTATTCTCTAATTTTTCCTTCTTTTTTTAAATATTACATAATTCTTTTTTTTTTAATTTTAGTAGAAGTTTAGAGATACATAGTCTTCTCTCTCTTATAACACACACTTCCCCATATCATGTCTATTTTTTCTCCACTAAAACACTCAATCTTCTGAATCACTTTTTGAATTTTGAATTATTAATTTTAATTAAAAATGTTTCACAACATTTAATACGAAATTTTGAATTTTAAAATTCAAAAAATTTGAAATTTCTGAAAATTGGATGCTTGTGCTCATGTGGTGCTTGAAAAAGACGTTTTCTCTCTCTCAATAAAGTCTGGGTTTGATTGTGCCTTTGCCATGAGATTAGTACTTGTGCTTAATCAAATCCAAGTTGATGATTTTGCTAAAAATCGGGTCGATGCCGACCCAATTCTCTATGAAAGAGTTTTAAATTATATATATTTGTTTATAGCTTTGAACTCTTTGAAAAATCAACCTGTTCCTTTTTGTCTATAATGTTAAAAAAAGAATCTTACTAAGTGAATCTGAAATTATTCCCAATTTTTACCGTAAATTTTTATCATGTATCAGTGATTAATTTCAATAACTGCGCCATCAAGTGTGCTTGCTGATACATTTTAAATCAGTCTGTATAGTGTTTTAGACGATGCATTGATACATGAAGTGTTTGTTGATACATTTTGAATCAATGTGCTTGCTGATACACTTTGAATCCATCAAGTGTGTATAGTGTTTTAGATGATGCATTGATACATTTTGAATCCATCAAGTGTGTCTGCTGATACATTTTGAATCAGTGTGTATAGTGTTTTAGACGATGCATTGATACATGAATTTGTTGTGTATCATAATATTTTCTATGTATCATGCGGTTTTGAAAATTGTATTCAAAATAGATGATATAATCTTTGATTTTCAAAATTTGAAATTAATATTCAATTACGTTCTAATTTAATGCTGATTAATGATCTGTTACCGTAAATTAAGCTATTTTAGTTAACAAGTTTAAATGTACCGTTTTTTCCCCATTTTTTTCTTAACAGTTTAAATTTACCATGTATCATTTACCATGTATCACTAGAGTCTAAAGTATCACGGCACAAAAATTTTAAGGAATTTTTAGTAAATATTAAATATGTCGGGACAAAGTGTAATTATTGAATTATACTATGGGATTCCTTAAATATTTACTATTTTTTAATGGGCAACTTTCACATATAGCAAACAAAAAATTCATATTTGTATGCTATTTTTTGTATGCTATAGCCAACTTTGCATAATTGCGCTCCATAGCAAACCTAAAACTGTATAATTTGCTATACATATACAATTGTATAATTCGCTGGCCTAAATTGTATAATTCGCTGGCCTATTTCACTGCAATTGTATAATTTGTTTTGCATGCAGTTGAATTGAATTAAAATGTATGTATATTGCATAATTATAAGTGTATAGCAAGAAGATATATGTTTTTCTCGCTTTATACAAATATATACACTTCTGTTGTATAAAGCTAGAGAAAATTGTATTTCACTGCAATTGTATAATTCGCAATTGTATAATTCGTTGGCCTTTTTCTCTGCAATATTTGAAGTAAAATGTTTGTAAATTGTATAATTAAGTGTATAACATGAAAATATACATTTTTGCATGTGTATATACAATTCTCTCTCGCTTTATACAAAACAGAAACAGAATTATACACTTCTGTGTATAAAGCGAGAGAGGCGAGCGAGAATGGAGAGTGGCGAACGAGATTTTTTGGAGAGAGACGCTGGCAAATTTTAGCTAATGTTTGCTATAGAGCACAATTAAATCAAACCCTAGCTATTCCATTTATTTTAGGTTATTAGTTTGCTATTATATACAATTTTCCCTTTTTAAAAATAGCTTTTTAGATAGTGTTTTTGCAAAATGTAGTTTGTGTTTGACAAATTCATTTGAAAAGTATATTCGATAAGCAATTTGTGTTTCACTAATTTTAATTTAAAAGTGCTTTTGAGAGTCAAATTACGAAAAATGACAAGTATCGAAGTCAAATTATGAAAAATGACAATTATCAAAGTCAAATTACGAAAAATAACAAAAATCAAAGTCAAATTACGAAAAATGAACAACTATCAAAGTCGAATTACAAAAAATAACAAGTATCAATCTGCTTTTAATAAATTAATTTATTAAAGAGAAACGATTTTAATCATCTAATACAAAAACTTTAATTACATTTTAATTTAATTATTTAAAATGTACATGTATTGATAGATCATTATAGTTTTAAAATATTGAAATAATGAATCTTTTGTTTGTTACCTTTTTTTGACTCAATCTTAGGTATTATTTCTTTTTTGTTATAATACAATAATATTTTTTTAAAAAAAATTAAATTAAAATAAAATACGTAAGTTAAAGAAAAATAAATTTTGCACTAAACCTCATGTCAAACAATCGTTTTAATTATCTAAATAAAAATATTTCAAGCACCCTTTACTAGTTTGCCTACTTTATACAGAAAATAAAGTTACAGGAAGCAAATCAACCATCATCACCATTATGCAGTCAAATCGAAAAATATATTAGTATAAAATCTTTATTTAATATCAATTTATCTTTTTTAGGTAAAAAGTAGTCAGTGACAAATTAGTAGAATTTATTCCCTATTTATAGTAACTTTTCCATAAAATATGGTGTTGCTCCGCTTTAAGACAGCATCTTGTAGGGCTAAACTATGTAATAAAATATTATTTATTTATTTTTACTTATTCGCTGTTTATATTAAAACATAATAATTCATTAGTTTATATTGTTTTATCTTTATTAATTAGATATAAAGATGCTTTTTAATATTTAAATAACTTATAACTAATAATTTGTGATATAGTAAAATTATTATTTTATTTATTACTATTTTTTTAAAGAATATATCAAACTAGACATGAACGAGTGAAAAAGAACGAAGGGAGTATAGTAATCCCTCCGTAATAATGTGTGTGGTATATAGTATGGTTCTATATTTGCTAGCTCTTTTCATATTATTCGTTGAGAGTATACTAAAAATAAGGCCGAACTCATAAATAGATGGATTTTTCTCTTCAGATATCTCAACTACGTCATTTTCCTATTGAACCATCCATAGTTTGTTTCTTTTAAACACTGTTGACTGATTTTGAATGGTTTTTCTATTATATATGTCTTCAATTGTGTTTGTATTGTAACAATTTTGATCGAAGGAATGAAGACATATTGTGTGTTAGTCTCATTTTTTTTTAAGATGTTCAAATATAATGACTTGAAGTAAAACACAATCATTCTGGAACAGTTTCATTGTCAATTGGACTAATGAGTTCTGAAACAACATATGTATCCCTCTATTAATACCCCTCACAAAATTTGGTTCCACATCAGTCAACGGTGTTTTAAATGAATAAATTATGAATGGTTCAATTATTCAATAGAAAAATAACATAGTTGAGATATCTGAGGAAAAAACCCTAACAAATTTAAAAATCTGTTTATGTATTTGGCTTAAAAATAATGTAGTTCCCTATTGATTAGTAAATGTTTTATGTATGGAACAATATTGATTATCTTTTTTACTCCTCCAATATTAGGATATAATTGGAATTATTATCAACTTCGATAATAAATTTCTAAAGTGATAAGCTTTATAAGCTAAAATGATCTACACTAGATTTGGAACGAAGGGAATACTCATAAGGTATAAAATGAGATCTCTCCCGTTAAATGTTTTCAAATATAGAAATGCTTTGAAAATGCTAATCGTTAGATGAAACTTTAGAACGTGTTTATTTTTTTTATAAAAAAAAAATCGTTGGCTGTTGAACTAGGTCAAAATTTCAAAGTAATTTGAAATATTTGTTTTTTTAATTTTTGAAAAAATAATTTATTACTGTTTAGAAACTTTTATAAATTTAATCGAACACCTTAACTCTTTAAGATAAACTTTATATTAAAAATAAGTAAGTTATACTTTCGAGAAACTTGATTAAATAGACTAATATATTAGTGACAGGTAATAATACTATTCTAGGAAAGTAATGAGGTGGAGGTGTTGATTTTTGGTTGGAAGTAATTATTATTAGTCACCAAGACTATCTAATTTAATTATTTTATTGCCCTAAAATCAGCAAATATTCTACAAATTTAGTATATTTGGTTCCTTGGATTTGGAGAAGACTTTCAAACTTGAAAGTTGAAACCTAATCCAGCAAGAGTCCACTTTTTTTTTTAATTTTTTGGTGTTTAATTTTGGTACCCATGTCAACACGTGGCAACTTTTGGATGCTAATTTCCAACTTAAGCTAATTTATTTATATATAATAATAACATAATTATAATAATCCTTTTCCAGTATTTGCTGAAACTTTCATTATTATAATTTGCTTTTATGTGTTCAATTCTGGTTGGTTTCATATATTATCTAAATATAGTAGTACGCCACATTGCTATAATATCTACTTTTAGCAAGCCAAGAAGAAAAAATAATAATAAAACAGAGCTGTACTTTTAAATTAGTGGAAAGATTTAGGAACATAATCAATGTTACACTTTGATGCTGGCAGTCTTCAAAACCCTAATAAATATTACTACTATATTAACAAAAGATTTAACGTACATTTTTACTTGTTCATTTTTAATTTTGCATGTCTATTAAATATAATAATTGATATAAACATTCAAATTAATTGATGTATATATAGTCTCAGGGTTTGAAAATTTATTTTTGACAAAATATTCAAAATACTGAAGAAGTAATAATGAACAGATAAAAAAGTATATATATATAAGATGGTGAGACAATCATTAAAATAATTAAAGAAGAAAGAAGATAAGGGTTGTGTGCCAAATTAATCAATTGATTAATTATATTATTAAAGATCCTAATGAACTCAACCAATAATTACCAAAGGCAAAACCAGAATATCTAAGGTGGTATAAGCTTTTCATGTGATGATTAATTATAACTTAAACAATATAATATGTCATTATATCATGTACTATAGTATTTTAAAGTAAGTTTTTTTTTTATGTTCATGGAAAATCATTTGAGCATTTACATTGAGATAATGTAATATTACAAATATACTTATAATACACACATGTATAACTATATTAATAATGTATTTATTGAGGAATCAAGATTAACAATATTATAATTTATAGTCAAGATTAAAAATTTCTCTTAAATAATTATCTTAGAACTCTTATTAATCACTATCAAAATAGTATATGTATATGTAAGAGGGACATTTAATTTAGGTACGTATATAGATAGATTTTTAAGACTATATGTCTTTACCATATAAAGAAATATTGATATATGTCAATATATGTCTTTTTCAGGATTGGAGATTACGTTTTGCTTTGTGATGATCTAGAAAAGTGACTCGTACCCCTAATTCTGAACTAGTATTAAAAAAAAATACAATTATTATTCTATATGTAATATAATTTTACAGGTAGGTACATATATATATAGCCTACATATAATTTTACAGGTAGGTACATATATATAGCCGTTTATCATCTTTGAACAGGAATATCTGAATGATATATTAACAGGGGCGATTCAATATAATTCGAAACTTAAGGCGAAATTTCAATTAGAGGCCTATAAAAATTTTAAAAAATATTTTTATTTATTAAAACTTTTAAATGTAAATTATTAATTAATATCTTTTTTGTAAATAATTTTTCAAATATTTTTTTTAAATATTATTTTTTAGATTTTATCAATTCAATATTGAAAAGTTCATTTTATTGAGAAAATTATTATATGAATCGAAAATATATTTCTATAAGTAATAAGTTGATAAATTTTAAACAAAGATAAGAGTTAGAATTATAAAATCTGATTCAAAAAGTTGATAACTTGATTATCCTACTTTAATATAAAAATTATGAAGAAATAAATATTTGTATTTTACTTTGTTCAACACTTTTCTTCTATTGATTCATACTTTTGATGGAATATTACTCTAACTATGTTGTTTTTCTATTTGAACATTAAACCATCCATAATTTGTTCCTTCTAAACACTGTCGGCTGATGTGAAATCAAATTTTGTGTGGGGTATTAATGGAGGATACATATGTTGTTCTGGAACTCATTAGTCAATAATTAATAGTGAAAATGTTCGAGAATAATTGTGTTTTACTTCAAGTCATTTGAACACATTAGAAACAAATGAGACTAACACACAATTTGTCTTCATTCCTTCAATCAAAATCATTACAATACAAACAAAATTGAAGGCATTTACAATAGAAAAGCCGATCAAATTCAGTCAACAGTGTTTAAAATGAACAAATTATGAGTGGTTCAATTATTCAATAAGAAAATGACGAAATTGAGGATATGTTTATCAGTTCGCTACATATATATAGATATATTAAGAGTCTAGGTAAAAACATTTCCAGGGCTCCTTTTTGATTATTAAGTTGTCAGTCAATTTTGTTAGGAAATTCACCAGTCAAGATATATATATATATTTTTAATTTTCTAATATAAATACAATATCTATGAAAAAGCTAATGAATTAGTCCGAAACCACAAATTCCACTTAACTTCGCTCCGTACTCATAAGTTTTATTGACAATATCATAAACCATTTTTTTTTTAATTCTTCATCAACAAAATTAAGAAAAAAAGAATCGAATTAGATTGGGTAAGATAGTGTATTGATCATTCAATAGAATATCAACATTTAATAACGATTGATTTTCACAAAAATATTCTTTTTCTTTTTCTGTCCACCGTCCCTCCTCAAGAAAAAAAAAAGCAAATCATGAATATCATAATTAAGACTAAAGACGGGTGGATGTTTTACACAATTTTTTTCCTTTTTTATCATTCGATTCGATGTTTGATATTTATAAATTAAAAATAATATTAAATGACATAACAGTGCAAAATAAAATAATATGTACACAATTGAGCTACTTGTAATTACAACATAAAATCATAAACATTTTAATGATAAATTAATAACAATTGATCACCCCAATAAACATAATAAGTATAATTTTATATATTACATTAGACTATATTGAATCGTATAAAAAAATGTTAGACAATATTTTAATTAATTAAAAATCTTATATTAGATCGTCTTGTCTGCCTGAAAGCTACCCAAGTCGTAATCACTTTATAACAGGTGCCAATCGAGTTCAACCAGCAAATTCATTTATTTTAATTTGGAATTTAAATAACTATCTTATCATATTGCTTTTGTTTTCAAACTACCTCAAAAAAACTGTGGGAAAGTTCAACGTTGAATGAAAAAAAAAGAGTGGTTTTCTTATATAATTTTAAATAATTTATTTTTAAAAAAAGTAATTTTAGATTTTGAGTTAGATTTAAAAATCATTTCTTTATATAGTTTAAAAATATAGTTTATTTTAATATTATTTATCAATATTGAGTGTCGTGTTAAATTATTCACACTTTAGATAACGAAATGAAGTTAGATTTTGTTGAATAAATCTTATATTTGATGATAATTGGATGAGGCGTGATTTTCTTCTATAGTCTTTGACAATCCTTTCTTATTAAGTTGGCTCTGCAATTAAGTTAGATTCGACATTCATTCTTTAATACATATTTTGTTTGATTCTTTATTAAGTCTCTGATATACAAATTGAGTTCCGATTAATCTATATTCGTATCATATAGGGCTCATTCGAGGAAAGCAGTACTCTCTACTAACGCATTCACTACGCCACATCCTTGGATAGGGATGGCAATGTGGCGGTGTAGGGCGGGGGTGGTGCGGGTTGAGCTTAACCCGTTAAATTTTTAGTTCACCCCACCCCCCACCCCCCACCCCCCGCATAACAACTCTTTACATTTTCAACTCGCCCCGCATAGACCCCCTACATAACTTTTTAATATTTTTTTTTCTAGTTACGTTTGATACTAAGAATAAAATTCATGAAAATAAATTCATTTTTTCATTAAGTTGTATTAATTTAATAGGATAGTGATGACTTAAAATTTTATTTAGAGGTCAACTGGAAACATGTAAGAAATTGTATTATTTTTATTGAACTATTTTTATTTATTATCTTGAATACTTTAGAAGTTTGAATGAAATTATCTTGATAAATAATGTTTTCTTACTCTTACAACATATAAAAAGTTAAAAATAAATTTAAACCACATAAAAAATCACATATATCGATAACCCACCCCTCCACATCATTTTTTTTTAAAACCATTTCAATTCACACCGCATCTAACCCACCCACACAATCTTAAATCCGCCCCTTCCCACATAGTCTTAAACTCACGCCGCCGCATCCATCCCGCCCCACTGACATCCCTATTGGATGGTTTCTAGTCTACCCTATGAAGCAATATTAATTGGTGGAGGAGTAACATGTAAATTTAGTTTACAAATACAGTGAATGTAATGAATGATATTGAGAAACACAATTACTGGTCCCTTAAGCAACGTGGTAACTAAAATTGGAGATAGTGATTAATAAATATTAAATTTAATCTAATAAATAAGTAAGAAATGTGTAGCTTTCATAGAATCCTGCCTACCACTTAGATATATGTGTAAGCAAGATTTTGTTTTGATAATTTAGCTCCATTTTTGTCAATCATAATACCTATATACTCATTAATTAACCTTTCATTTTCTCCCTAATGACGATTTGCGCCGTTAATTAATTGGATCCATGTGAATGTGAATGATGGGGAAAATTAAATTCAAATTAAATGACTTCTTCTTTGTCCATTCCTCCACATTTCTACTGCCAAGTGTTTTGAGTTGAAAGTTACTCCGTTTTGTTTTAAACGTCATTTAAAGTACTTCCTCCGTTTTATATTAATTGAATTGTTTGAGATAATTTTTATTTTTTAAATTAACTTAATTTTTAGTTTTTAAAAATTATATTTACAGTATTTCTTCAATTTTACTTTTTATTAGTTAGTATTGAAATTTGTAATTAATAAATATTTAGTTATTTTAATTATAAATTTGACAATAATTAATAAGGATAAAAATAAAAATTTATGCTTAATATATGTCTAATATACTTTTCTTATATCTTTTCTAAAATTTGTTTCTAAAATGATACTTCCTCCAATTATAGAATATTTTTTTTAAAAAAAAATCATTTCACTACTCCTACGTTTAATATGACTTCTGAAGTTCAAACAAACTTTGAATCAGTATTTAAATTTATTTATTTTTTCAAATGCTTCTACAATTAATGTATTTGTTGATAATTTTTCGATTACCATGTAAAATAGAAAGTTCTCATATAATATACGACAGCGACAGTAATATATTTCTTAATGAGATAATTTGTAAAGTTATACAATGATTTATGATTTATTTTTTAATTGTAATATTTAAAAATCTATCTTTTTGTTCTTGATAAATTTATTTAATCAAAGTGCATTTGATATGAAAAGAATAATTAATTTGATGTGTCATGCTTGACATTGTTAGAAAAAAAAGTATAAAAGAAATAGAAGATGGCATTGAGACGTATAATTACTTTCTTTAAAGATATTGTCCATATACATATTGAGGAAAATTCAAATAATTTTCTTCAAGGATACGATAAAGTTCTTTATTTTCACATGCAGATTTTGCTTACGCTAGTTCTAAAGAATTTTTATATTTATAGAAATTAAAAAATAACTCTTTCATAAGAGTCATGTTATTTGATAAACATATATTTTTTCATAAGAGTCATATTTTTGCATGAGATGACTTTTTGTAAAGATTTCACGAATAAATAATTTTTCATAATAATTATGTTCTTTCACAAATAGATATACTTGTTCAATTTAAATCTTCTATATATTATAAAAATATCTAACAACACACGTTAGTGATCAAATTAAATAATATTTTTTGGGGACTAATTGAGACACATCATATACTTGGCAATCTATCTGACTTGTTAGCCAACGGTATATATCTTAATAATTAATAAATTTTATTCATTTTAATATTAATAAAAACAAATAAAAATTATAATTCCACTACTTTCTTATCGATATATCAACTATTTGGTTTTTAGATAAGTTTAGTTGGTTGGTTCGTACTAGAAAGAATAAGTAAGAGCCAGACTAATTTATGAGAATTAGGCACATGTCAGTCGAGTAGAGGGTTGATGAGACACCATATATTTATTTTATATTATTAGATATATTAGATAGAGGTAGAGTTTCATTTAATTTAATTGGTTCATCTATTTTCTACTTTTTTTTGGATTTTATTAATTGGTCCATCTCAACATAAGGAGTTTTAAGATAGCTTTTGATTTGAAAGTTTGATTTGGCTCTTCAAATCCACAAAAACTAAGAGACATGTACATAATTAAATATAGCAAATGGCATCACATTAAAAATGATTATTACTGATAATTAATTTTTAAATATTATTAATTATATATTTTTAATAGTAATCAACATTTTTTATGTATGTCTATAAAATATCAATAACGACTTTAACACTCTTATTAATGTCAATATTTATTATCACTAAAGATTATTTTCAGAATTCTATTCACTTCTCCATTTATCAGTTTCAGAGAGAAGGAATATGTGATTATGATTTTGTTAAAAAAAATCAGTAATTTTGTCAGATTCTCTATATTTATTGAGAAATTCATGAAATATGTACGTATAAATGCAGAATAATAAACTTTAAACTATAAATTCGATTAGGTGTATTGCTATTTAGGTTAAGTATTTTGTACAAATATATGTTAGTGATTTAATTAGAGTTTTTGGCCAAAAACATCCTTCAACTATATTCTAAACTTAAAATACATCCATAAAGTATCATTTTTTAACAGAAAACATCATTTAACTATACCCTAAACTTAAACTACATCATTAAAGTATAGTCAAAGAATATTTTTGGCCAAAAACTCAACTTAATTATTAATATAATTAGAATGCAAATTAGTATTATTCATCAAACTTACTTGATTTTTCAAGCTACCAATCACATTGAGTTGAACTCCAATAAATATGTTATGAATTGCATATATTAGTCATCAAACATCAAGGTATTTTCTAGGACCACATGATGTTAATTGTTAATTACCTTGTTACATTATTATTTTTTGCGATAATAATATAAGTGTACGTATTTCGCTATCGATCATGGAATTTTGTTTATTGTTTGACAATTTTGTTCATTCATAGATCAACTACCACATTTCAATTAACACATCTTTTTCTCATTTGATTCCATTGTTGGGTTCCTTTTCTAGACTCTTCTACTACTAAAATCATGAAGAAATACCCAATCCACAACTTTTTGAATGGCTAATCAAATTTTAATCAATGTTCCAAAATTAATTAATTTATATTTTATACTTTTAAATGCGAAACATGTATTATTTTTTGTCCTTATTTCTCTCATGATAATTAAGATCACGCATAAATGTTTTTTCTACATATTATCAAGCACTAAAGAAATTGTAACAATCTTACTTGTTTATTTTTAAGAAAATGTCAAAGTACCTCCTAAATTATAATCAAAATCTCAGAGACATATTTTAACTACACTAAAGTCCTATTACCCTCCTAAAGTTTTTTATTTTTTGGTAACTTTATATACCTTTTATCTTACGTGGCACACTCTGTGACTTCACGTAATTGAGGCGCGTGAGAGATATTTTGATGTCATGTAAGCCAAAAAGGTGCACACAATTAAAAAAAATCGATGAAAATAATAGGATTTTAAAATAGTTAAAATGTATCTCTGGAATTTCGATCATAGTTTAGGAACATTTGCACACTTTCTCCCTATTTTTCAATTAAAGAAAAGAACTTTTTTTTGGTATAAAGTTCAAACACGCCTATTATGCTCCTCATAAATTGCAGAAAACCAATGAAAAACACTTCTATCCGATCTAAAGGTCTGTTTAAATTAACTTTTGACTTACGACTTATAAACTAAAGTCATAAGTTAGGATTTCTAACTTATGATTTTTGATTTATTTTTATTATTTTAGCTGTAAAATAAGCGTTTATAAGCCCAATTTTATTCAAACATTTTAAAACTGCTTAAAAACACCTATAATAAATCAATTCAAACGGACATTAAGAATATGGATATGGTCTTCTTTTTTGTGATTATCACATATGTTAGATATTGAATTATCCAACTAATTGAAAGTTACCAACTTAAAGTAGCAAGATAAAACTCGGCGCTGCCATTTGAGGCACAACTAAGTAAGTGGAGTTAATGAATTCGGACTAAATTGAATAGTGTTTTTTATAAATTTGTATTAATTTTAGGAAATTAAAATAAAGGTGTACGTACATAATTAACTCGTAAACTCAATAATAAAATTAATTAACGACTCAGTTATAAGAAATGAGCAATCATGTAAATCAAGAAGTGAAAAAAAAAAAGGAATAATATAAATCATGAGTGTATTGGTTCTTCTTCTTTAGACCAGTTTCAACTTTTACGTGCTGTTAAAAAGAATATAATACATGATCCCTTTTAGTTTGCAACTTGTTCACTGCAAATGCTCTAAAATATTATTATTAATTAGTACTATTAGCATCAAATAATTTTTTTTTCTCTGAGAAAACAATTAAAAAAGGATCATTTATTTTAATTAATTCAGCTCTTTATAACTAACATTTCATATAAAAGTTTGATTATGACTACAGATGATACTTCTATTCAATATTACACGCATTGTTAATTCATAATTATGTTATAAAATGTAAAAATATTTGCTAAATCATACTCCTATATATATTTTGAAAAGAAAAAAAATTGAATTGTACCCTCCTAGGTTATGATTGAAATCGTATAGATATATCTTTACTAACCTAAGGTACTATCACTTATAAAAAAAATTATACGCAATTAAAGATCGTAATTGATGTTTGGATATCATGTAAGCTAAAAAAACATAAAAAAAAATGAATAAGGATACTAGGACGTTAATTTTGTTAAGGCGTGACTCCAAAGCTTCAGTTATAATTTATAGCGATACTTTTGCCTTATCCCAAAATTAAATATATATGAATGATTAGTTGCATATAGTCATTGGAACATGTCATAACCTCATGCCATCTGACTGATGACGAAGATAAATATGTATCTATATCTTCCTACCAACCAACACGTATTTTTTGTAATAATATTTTGAAAATTATGGAAAATGGATACTATTATTTATTTACATGGTTTTGGTAAACGTCCTAGTCCCCAAATCTATGCATTTATGGGTCTTTTTTTTTCCCTATACATGAAGTATAAAGTATTAAAAAAAAGGAACTATTGATAATCGAGATGTTTTGCGTGTATTCTAAATTACCAATCACAATATCTACCTAGTAATTAGTATTATGAATTAATTGATTCATTTCATTTTACATAGCGACCGTTAATTACTGTAAATTACTAATGAGCTAATTAAATAAAGAACAAATTGGAGTTCCCTAAAATGATATAGAGTCGCATTTAAGGTCCCTGCTAAAATAAAATAGGAGGCATGAATCACGAATTTAACTTATAAATTAGATCTGTTAATATGGGCTAAGTTTATTCTATCAGGGCTAACTTTGACGTTTTACGGGCTAGGTCAGACTAGCTCATTTTTTGTTTAGGTCGGAAAACTATCGGTCCAATACACAAATACTTGGGATATAGGCTTAATGGGTTAGCCCATTTTTTAAAAAAATTATATATATTATTAAATTAAATTATAAATTATAATTTAAAAATATTATTACAAATATCGACAAAGCAATATACATGAGGTTAATATTACTACTTTTTAATCAAAACAATTAGAATTATTTTTATAATACTTATTAAGTTTTCTTTCAAGTAAAAATATAAATATCTAAATAGAAATATTAATCTAATTATTTTGAGTTTGGACTCTCTTTAATTTAAAATTTTAGTATTATATTATCTTTTTAATTAATTTTTATTGACACACGGGCCGATCCTACGATATTTCTCAAACGCTACAAATTAGCAGGCTTATTTAGGTAGAACTAAAAAATTCTTTTCCCAAATGAGCTCCAAATATTATAATTCAATCCTATTAAATCTCGAATTAAATCAAACCGTCCCAACATGCCTAATCCATATTGACAACTCTATTATAAACTAAAACTCTCGTAATAAAACATCTCATAGTCTAGCAAGACTTAAAAATAGGAAAAATTTGAACAAGATCTTTAATTTATATATATTTATTTATTAAGTAAATAAATGCAAAAGCTATTGAAAATGTCTGCAATTTATGATCACCTTTTTGAAAACAAAAGAAAAGGATAATGCACAAGTATGCCTCAATCTATGCCTGAAATTTCAGATACACATTTATATTATACTAAGGTCTTATTATCTCTAAACTTGTATTATTAATAATTTTTTATCCCTTTTAGCTTATGTGGTACTATTTTGTAGGCCCAACGCTGATTGATTTTTTTTCTTCAAATTAATGCCACGTAGGTTCAAAAGGTGTAAAAAATTACTTAAAAAATAAGTTGAGGGGTATAAGACCTTAATATATTATAAGTGCGTCTCTGAAAATTTCAAACATAAACTGAGAGATACTTGTACGTTTTCCTTGAAAAAATGAATTTATAGTATGGTATAATGGTAAGTTAGTTCATTTATATTCGAGTATAAATATAAATATAAATAAAATCTTCACTAGAACTGAACACTCTCCATTTATTCCTTGTGTTGTCAATTCAATATATACACTTCGCCCAGTAAGACAGTAAACAAATATTCTATCTGATTCTAAATAATGTATCCAACAATCAAATTTGTAAATAGTAGTAATTATTTTGGAATTATTAATCTTGAACACATTTGTTCTTCAAATACATGTTGTGTTGTAGTACATGTAAATTAGATTAAAAGTTTGTCTATACTTGATATTTATATTATATCATGTTTATTCATTTTAGTTCAGTGAATCAAATATTTATCAATTAAAAATGTATTCATTAGCTAATTAATCTCATACTGTAATCTAGTCATTCTAATACTATAATAACTTGTTCAGCCATCACGTATAAATATAACCCTAAATGTAAGAAACTCGTACATTAATTATCAAACTACTTGTATTTATTATCCCTAACAATTTATTTTTTTTTAAAAAAACTACAGATTTAATTTTAAAATTTTCACCTATAAATACTATTTAATAAAATTGATAATATACATTATTATTTACACCAATAATGTATGCGATTTAATAACATAATCCATTTTCCTAACAATGGCCCATTGACAAAGATCATTCACCCAAGCCTCCAATAAAAAGGCATGTTGGAGCCGTTGTCTTCAAAAATAAATTATGTAATGCAGAAATACAAATTTAATTAGATTTTAAAATAAGATAGATAAAAAATATTTTTTATCTTTTTAAAACATTATTTAAATTTTTTTTAACAATAAAAATATTTTAATAAATTTAACATACAATTAATTAATTTATTTCAAATAAATTTTGTATCAAGTCAAAATAGGATAGAGTAATAACTAGTATATATAGTAAAAGAAAGAAAAACAATGGTCCATGTTCTTGTCAAAATAATCAGTCCATTGAACCCACCATTTTTGGTTGTAGAATCTGCCGTCCACGTGGTGCAATCGTTATAGAGACTCTAACGGAGTTCTCTAACCATTGGACCACGTGTTCTTCTTCTCGAACATACTCCACTACACATGTACCCTAAAAGGCCTACGTGTCCCTCTTTTGATACCATACTCAACACTCCCTGCATTTTCATTGGTTACTACAAACCGGGCCCATCCTAAACTCCTCAACCCGATAGGTTCTGTCACATGGGGCTCACCTTAACATAGCGCCACGTTATAACATTAGCCAATCACCTCTCTACGCTGTTTCACCTCTCTTCTCCCACGTGTTAATCAATTCCTTCACACGCGTCCTCCCTTTTCTCTTCCCACTTATAAATTCATCTCCCCTCCTTCAACTCCGTTCTTCATTCATATCAATATCAAAAAATTTCTCTCAAACTTATTTTCATAACACTCCATAAATGGATGGGAGAGGAGGGTGTTGTATTGCTAGGTATGCAGGAGGTGCGTACGATATGTCAAAAGTGGATAGGATAATGCTTAAATTCAGACCTATAGCACCTAAACCAGCAGCAGCCGGTAGTTCCGTTTCCGGCACGACTACTCCACCGCAAAAATCTGAGGTTCCGGTTCGTACTGGACGGTGGAAGAGGAGGTATGTTAAGGACAATAAAAATAGTAATAATAACAAGAGATCTAGTAGCGGCGGGTGTAGTCCTACTCCTAGTCGTAGGAAAAGGAAAGCTCGGTCGGTTGAAGAAAATGAATCAAGCGCAAAAACAGTGTCTGGTGGAGAAACGGTAGTTACTCTGCCGTTGTTATCGGAGAGTCCTGAAAGGAAGGATAATTCAGTTGATGTGATGAAAAAAAATGCTCCGATCTGGTTGAGTTTTGGTGGTAACCAAGGGAATAATAGTGATAACAGTAATAATAATGGTCAGTTGCAGGGAGTGGGTATGGATCGGTCAGTTGTGATGTTTCCTCAGCCAGTACGTGTAGTGGGGTCATGGGTAAAGGTGGAAAGCGTGACAGACGCGTGGGTGGAAGGGTATGGGTTAGGACGTACGGATGAGGAAAAACTTATAAACCTGGAGCGGGACAGCTGTCCAGGGTTTATATCAGACGGTTTAAATAGAGTTAGGTGGGCCAACAAGGCATACAAGGCGATGGTGGGTGATGGGGCAGGGGAAGTGGTTGTTTGGCTAGTGATGAAAGATGATGTACGGCTGCCGGAGAGCAAATCCATGGCGGCGTTCACTTGCCGGGTTAGGGTTGTCAGGTGCGGGAAGGAGAAAAATTCATTGATTCTGCCGTGCGATGTGTGGAGAATGGACGGCGGAGGATTTGCATGGAGGTTGGATACAGAAGCCGCTCTCTCTTTGGGGCGGTAGGTAATTGAAGTAATATCAACTCCACCCGAAGGGTAAAGAAGTAAATTTGTATGCCGAACCACTAATAAAACTTTGCCACCTTGTGCCTTGTCTACGTATAGAGGACATGCAGACGACTTGCATGTGCTTTTATCAGAAGAAAAAATTGTGAATATCTTTTTAGAGTTCAGAAATGTTTTTTTTAGGTGAGTTTTTATTTTTCTTTGGTTTTTTCAAGGTGGAGTTCGGGTGGTGGCGGATTTACTTATGCCTAGTTTATGGGATGTTTGTTAGGGATACTTGTTGAAATACAGTTACTACTGGTCGTCGTAGTTGAACCAGGGAGAACATATCATGATCTGCTATCTGACTTTGGACTTTCTTTGCGTTCCTGTTTCTAATTTAACATCTTACATATTTTGTTCAACTATTTCACACAATCAATTTATCACTCTTCTTTTGGTTGTTATTTGTTTGTTTATTATACGTTTCTATGGCTTGGACAATCTTTTTTCTTTCATCTTTTTTACCATCTTTTGATTGCTAAAATTTAGAAACATTTATATGAAGACAGACCAAGAGCAGTACGAAAAAAAGTAGTACTAATCCGGAGATTGTAGAAGGAAATGAACGTGGTAATTAAATTTAATCCCGTTTAAAGTTGAGTATGATCTGAGGTTAATAGTCTCAAGCATAATAATCTGTATTAACGACGAACTGTAAATTGAAAGAATTTTAAATTAATTGTTCATACATCTCAAAGTCTAATTATGAGTATCATTAAAGAGTAGATGGACGACATGCACTGAGCTTCTTCTTAAATGGAAGTATTAAGAGTATCGGATCCTTTCACCTATTCTTTGTTTCCAACTAATAAAATTTCCTTAAATGACCGTGGTTTGAAATTTCGTCAAAATACACATGTACTCTCGTATATTCTTCCTTATTGTAAATTTTTTTTAAAAAGATAGGTGGGATATATTAAATATTTATTATTTCTGTAGTTCGAAATTATGTTATAAGTTGAAATCCAAAAGGGGGGTGGTATGTTCTCAAAAGGAATAGAGATGTGTTGTCTTTTTTATTTTTTGTGAATGGAATACGCTGCGAGATGTTTCTTCAAACTATATATCTATGTACTGCTATTATTAAAACGTGATTTGTTGTCCGTTTCTTTCGCTCAAACAAGGTTTCGCGGAGTCGAGTTCAAGTAGCAACATGTAATCACGTATCATGGGATTTATTTGTTTGAGTCTTGGAGTCTTTAAAAATATTGATAAAAATTTTAAAATGGTTATATGAATTTTTTTTAATTAAAATGGTAAAATTATTGAAGAAGTAGCGATTTTGTTCGTCGGATAAAACAAAATCGCTGCTATAATTTATTTTTTAAAAATAAATAAATTTCAAAAATAATTTTTTTTTAATTATTTTTAATAAATTATTTCGCCGGCAGCAATTTAACGTGAATTTTTTTTATTATTTATTTGTTATTTTTAAAAAAAAATTAAATGAAATGCATACGAACGTACACGCATTAAAATTAAAAATAATAAAAAATTATAATAATTTTTTTACCAAAATTGCTGTTTTGGCAGGGATTTTATTTTAATTTTTTTATAAAAAAAATAGCAAATATAATTAAAAGATTCACGTTAAATTGTTGTTGTTAAATTGTTGTTAAATTGTTGTCAGAGCAGTAATTTATTAAAAAATAATAAAAAATAAAATTAATTTTGAAAATCTTTGCCTTGGCAGCTATTTATTTTTTTTTAAAAAAATATAAATTAAATTTTACAAATCGCTGCTATATTTTGCTTTTTCGACGGATAATATTACTACTTCGTCAACGATTTTATAGTTTTGGTTAAAAAAATTTATATACCGTTTTAAAATTTTTGTCAACATTTTTCACCTTTTAAGCTCCGAACTCTTATTTGTTTAGTTATAGTGTAGTGAAATTGTTTTATACTTAAGTTGCCGTTTAATTCATTGATATGACCTCACCTTTAAATCAATTTTTAAGTGTGTGATTTAAATTAATTAATCAAAATTTTAATACATATTTTAAAAATCAAGTGAATATTTAAATTTATCCAAAGCTTCAATATAAATGTACGAATAAGATGAGAAAAAAGAACTTCTACCTAAATCATACTAGTATGCATGTTCTAGATTCAAATTAAGAAATGAAACAAGTTTGTTGTTAGATCTTATGAAAAAAGATGATTGTATGGTAATTAACAAATCATATTTATGATTCTTTAATTAATCTTTGAAAACTAATTTATGTGTAATCTAAATGTTAATTGCGCATGAGATTCCATTCATTCGTTCTTTTTTTCCATGTGGCACTTGTCAACATTTAACATTAGATCATCACGTCAAAATTGTATTGGTAGATAGTCCAAATTTTTATAGTAAAAAGCTTGCACCGTGTGTGAAATTAGGTTTTTGGCCTATTCATATCCCAAATGCTAGTTTCAAGTAAGAAGGATTGTTCAAGTCTTATAAGAAGTTCATTCATTTCATTAATCACAGTTGTAGGACTTTTGTCATTCTTTAACACCATGTATCTTCTTTTTCATCCAGTACTCTTCCACGTCAACCTGTAAAAGTTCGTTACTAAGATGGCATATGTAAGGATCAATTGTGGGTTGATGAGCGGAATCAGGATTTTTTAATAAAGAGGATTCAAAAAGTATAAAAATATATAAATAGTCTAAGAGAATTCAACATCTACATATAAACTTATTTTAACTATGTATAAATAATATAATTTTCCTGCTAGCTCCGCCCCTAATTATTTATCGAGTATGATATGGTGTCGCAATACAATTACTAAGATTATAGCCGGCGAAGGCGTGAGGCAGATCAATTGATAATTTCACATTCCCCAAAAGTGGGCCTTAGGCACTTTATCCATTTTTTTGACACTTACTCCATACATAGTCCATATAGTTGGCAGAAAACTTATCTGTTATATTTGGGCCCAATGGCATGTGTCCTTATAGGTCACGGCTCTGCTTGAGTTATAAAGAAAAAATTGAAAGACGTAACAATAGCGCGCGTATTTCAAAGTAGTATTGGTGATTCATTTGCAAAGTGTCGTTCACTGGGGAATACTTTTTGCATGCATGTACCACTCTATCAAAAGAGAGACGGCGCTGCTGAGGCGTTACTACGTGTATAGCACACATCAAACATACCATGTGCCTTTGTTGAATGCTCTTCCTTCAGGCGCCGAGCTACCTATAAGTTCAATTCGAGTTAAACTCTATAAATTGTGTTCAACTTGAATAAATATTCTTGGAGGCTATTCAACCCTAAACTCTAATTTATGCGTATAGAAAGAATACTAAATTCTCTTAAAAGACATCTCGGAAATTTCATAAAGAGATCAAGATCTCGAATACTCCACAAATTGATGGAATATTCATATAGAGATCAAATCTAAATCATCTTATGGCAGTGCGTAATATTTTTTCGCGTAGATATCGAAAAAATAATTAGGTTGAAAAAAAATCGGCTCGATTAGACATCGAAATTATGTCAATCTTAGAGTAGAATCAAGGGATCAACAGAATTGTATCCGCTATCTTAATCAGTAAAATTATGTTTCTTCATATTTTGTTTGTATGATTATTTTTTTTTCTATATATTTAAAATTTATTGTAAATATTTATAACATAATACTATGAGATAATTTATCAGACATCTTTAATGCACATGCTTATTTTTTTAACTCGGATTCCAAATGTGATTTGATAGTATATCAATTGGATCGTGTTCGTAACATAATATATATATCTTGTAAATTGAGCAGATGTCGCACTAAATTTAAGCAGGTATGCATATATGACTTAGTATATATATATAGTATTAAAGGAATAAATAGCAATTGAGTAAGAACATTACTTAGTTGACCTTTGATATCATTAGAGAACATGCAAGTTTCAATTTAAAAATTATTTGATATTATCAACGTGTATATATATATATATATATATATATATATTATTTATATTAAATTGTTTTAATAAATTAAGTAAGCCTTTTCTTATAATAATAATAATAAGGGATAATGCACAAGTATCCCCTTAACCTATGCCCGATATCCCAGAGACACACTTATACTATACTAAGGTCCTATTACCTTCCTGAACTTATTTTATAAGTAATTTTCTACCCCTTTTTAGCCTACGTGACACTGGCTTGGAACAAAAAGTCAATCATCGTTGGGCCCACAAGATAGTGTCACTTAGGCCGAAAAGGAGTAAAAAATTATTAATAAAATAATTTCAGGAGTAATAGGACCTTAGTATAGTATAAGTGTGTCTCTGAGATTTCGGAGGGGGTACTTGGACATTATCCCTAATAATAATAATAACTATAGCGTAACCATATAAGTGAACCTAAATAGAATAAAGTATGTATACCTCTTATTTGTATTTCTTATAAATAAAAAGAGAAGTTTTTAATTCAAAAATAAAATGTGACTTTAAAAAAATTATCTTACTTTACCCATCTGTTCTCAATTCCTCTTTTATTTAAACTCGATCCAGACATATTTTATAGCCGAATAAAAGAGGCATTGAGTTTTCTTTTTATCCGGTATGAACGGGTAAAAGAGTAGGTAAGATCTTTTTTAAAGTCATATGATATTATATAAAACAAAAAAAGTATGTTACTTTTAATTGTAAAATCAAAGAATCATATTTTCTATTTTCCTATGTTCTTTATCCTAGTTTACGTGGACTTTTTTTTTCCTTTCAATCTATTTGGGAAGGTACAACTCGTATTAATTATTTAGATTTATATTAAAACAATAATTATATCTTTTTATTTTATTTTAAAGTTTAAGTATTTTATTTTTATATTTTGTGAGTGATCAAAGTATTTTGCAAATGTATGGGCTTTTCGATTCGATGCGAACTACAGTGTTGCCGGTTGCGTTAGTTGACGACCTATAAAGTTTACGAAAAATTACATAAATTAATATATTTTTAATAAATAATTACTGTATTTAGTAATACTTTTAATTTATTATCATTTATAGCGATATTATGTTAAATCTGTAATATGAATTAAAAGTAAATTATGTCTGCAATCTATATGAATTATAATTGTTTTTTGAAATATATTATATTTGTTTGGTAAAAAATTGACATATTGTATTATAAGTATATTAAAATGTGTGATAAATATATTATCCATCGTTAAAACATGTATTATATTTGAATAATAAATTGTTCTTTGTAATATGTGTTAAACTTATATTACAAATGAATTAAAAGTGATCATGTGAAAAAAAAATGTTATTGCTATAAATGGTAAATATTTTTTTATTATAATATATTTATGTAAGTTTTCCTAGAGTTTATTGGCAATAAATAGTCCACTTTAAATTTTTTTGCAAAAAATATTTTTTTTTAATTATTTATTTGGCATTAAATAGCCACATCTTTTTTATTTGAAAATAAATTTTTTTCTTAATTTTCTCACTCTATTTCTTAATAGTTATGATGTCTACTTTTATTTCTTTTTTCTCTCTCCTTGTAATTTGTCAACAATTCTTTTTATGCGTAATCTTCCTTATATTTTTTAATTCTCTATTTCTTCATTTTTTTTCTCCCTCTTTCAAGTTGAGAATTTCTATCTTTTTCTCTAAAATATTTTCATTAAAGATCAATCACAACATTAACTCTTCACGGTAAGTAATAACTCAAATCATATGAATTTTATTTATATTGATTATCTGGGTTATTTTTAAAAAATTTGAAATTTTTATAATATTCTTTATCTTGTAGTTGGATGCAAGATTTTTCATTTTACAAATTATTGTATTTGTAATTTTTTGCAACGTTTTCCTCCCCCCAAAACTTAATATATCATGATTTCCTAAATTGAGATTTTCTCAATTTCTAATAAATAATTAATTAATATATTTCTGACAAGTTTTTAAAATATTGAATTTATTGATTGGATTTGATAATGAATATTTATTTTTCTCCAACAAATGTATCTAAGTTTATTAATGAATACAAACGAACACATAATAATTTAAAATTATCTAAAATTATCTAAATTTATAAATAAACACCGTTGATTGCATTCAAAAGTAATAATACAAACAACTGTATACATATGCAAAATTATAAAAATTCTAATGCAAACAAACGTATACCAATTTATAAATGAAGATGAACAAATTTATCTTGCAAATGCATACCAATATTAATATGAAAGATATTATTTCAAATAAATGTATACCAATTTATCATAAATACAAACAAATGTATACCAACTTATTATGAATACGAACAAATGTATACCAAATTATTATAAATACGAACAAATATATACAATACAAATGGAAAATAAAAAACATATTAATGCAAACAAATATACCAATTTATAAATGATTATGAGCGAATGTATCCAATATAAATATATACCTATGTAAAATTTAAAAGATATTACTGCAAAAAAATATAAATGTATACCAATTTATTATGAATACGAATAAATGTATCCAATACAAATGTATGTAATCTATTAGATAAATATTGTTTAATAGATACTAATGCAAACAAATTATACAAATTTGTTAAGAGAATGAATATGAATGGCAAAATAATTGATGAGTAATAAACTCATAGGAACTTTTGAAATAAGAATAATCATGATCAAAATACAATTTGTTAATTTTAAGAAAAAGATATAATTATAAACTATATTTTGCTAAGTTTGAGTGAAAATGGTTGGAGATAGAATAGAGATGGTATTAATTCTTTATTTATTTTTAAATATATAAAATAATTTGAAAGAAGAGAGTTTTGAATAATCTAGTTTTAAGGAGAAATAGTTGAAAGTTAGAAGAGAACTAAAATTAATTTTTTTTATTATTTCAAAAACTATGTAAAAATTTGAAAGGTGAGATAATTCTAAATAATTGTTTGCTAGTTTTAAGGAGTAATGATTAAAAGTTAGAAGAGAGATGATATTACCAATATTTTTTATTATTAAAAATAAATAAAAAAATATCGATAAGTGGCTAATAAGTGCCAATTTTTTATTTGTTTATTAATTGCTAATTAAATTTTTTATTTGTTTATTAATTACTAATTAATATTTTATGTAACACTTGTCTATTTTGTGTCAAATCCTCGTGTTATTGTTATTGTTCTTGTTCAAAGGGATTCTTAGGAAATGTAGCAATAAAAAAAAGATTATAAAATTAAAAAGACCCCATGTATATATCATTAGAAAGAAAACATAAAATTAATTACATGTGTAATCTATGCATTAAGGAGGATCTGAAAGATAGACTGATGTTACCATATCTATATAATATATATGATGTATAGTTGTATATTTCATATATATGTGTATATGACAAATAACTATGTAATAGAAATGATATACATAATGTATACAATATTTTAAAAATTGTATCAGTCCATCTTCTTCAACAAAATATTCTTTTTTTCAATTCCAACCAATTCATAACTTGTGTTGAGAACCCTACCCTCAAACTTTAGATTTAAGGCACTTTGCCTGCAATA
Organism: Solanum lycopersicum; assembly: GCF_036512215.1. Taxonomy (NCBI): domain Eukaryota; kingdom Viridiplantae; phylum Streptophyta; class Magnoliopsida; order Solanales; family Solanaceae; genus Solanum; species Solanum lycopersicum. Next base: position 58,519,257 of record NC_090802.1, on the reverse strand, counting down.
CGTATAGTTGAGGTTTTTTTGATAAACAATAATAAAATTATTTTAAGTAAGAAATTTAAATTTAATGGAAATTTTATCTAATTACCCCTTATTCAAACCATTAAAATAAACTCATGGGAGAAATTCTCAAGTATCCCTTTTCATACAAATCAAGTTCTACATGTGATTTCAAAAGTAAGCAATGTTTACCACTCCTTAATAAGGAATAAGTTTTGGATTAATTACGAAAATTCCACCTTTTAGTTAACATCATTCCCTATAAGTCTCACAAATTTCGAAAATTCCTCATTTTCGCGCATCATATTAATGTATCTCGCGCATCAAATTAGTGTATCTCGCGTATCAAATCAATGTATCTCGCGATAAGATCAATGTGTCTCGCTCATCATATTAGTGTATCTCGCACATCAGATTAGTATGTCTCACGCATTATATTAATGTATCAACGCTTATATTATTGAGTGCATTTAAGGAATTTTCATAATTATAAATTTTTAAGTGATAGATTGTAATTTTACTTTAAAACTCAAAAATACGTGATTTATGTAATTTGAATATACTTTATCTAGAACATAGAAATACTTTGATATTGCGTGCTATAATTTGAAGTTTCACAAATTTACATATATTGATAATTTCTAAAATCAATTTTCTACAAGTTTCATCATAAATAGAAGTGATAATATACACTTTAAAGGGTGTAATAATTTTTAAATTTTAGATAAATACTTAAATTATGATATATTTCAATTTAACATTTGAATACATAATAAAATATTCATGGTACTTTAATGCCCAAAATTGGAAAAGCTTCTTTAAATGTTCTAATACCCATTTTGTAAAAATATAACCGATTAAAATATATCACATCTTTAAAGTATTCACACTAGTTTTAAGAAATGGTAAAACTAAAAACATGTTTTAGTTAAAAGTGATATGTATACATAAAGAAACTATTTTACATACATAACTTGTATATTGAGCAGATAACGCACTAAAATTAAGCGTATAATTTAAGTGCAATTTTCACATATAGCAAATAAAAAATTCATATTTGTATGCTATAACAAACTTTGCATAATTGCGCTCCATAGCAAACATAAAACTGTATAATTTGCTATATATATACAATTGTATAATTCGCTGGCCTAAATTGTATAATTCGATGGCCTATTTCGCTGCAATTGTATAATTTGTTTTGCATACAGTTGAATCGAATTAAAATGTATGTATATTGCATAATTATAAGTGTATAGCAAGAAAATACATGTTTTTCTCGCTTTATACAAAAACAGAAACACAATATATACACTTCTGTTGTATAAAGCTAGAGAAAATTGTATTTCACTGCAATTGTATAATTCGCAATTGTATAATTCGTTGGCCTTTTTCTCTGCAATATTTGACGTAAAATGTTTGTAAATTGTATAATTAAGTGTAAAACACGAAGATATACATTTTTGCATGTGTATATACAATTTTCTCTCGCTTTATACAAAACAGAAACAGAACTATACACTTATGTGTATAAAGCGAGAGAGGCGAGCGAGAATGGAGAGTGGCGAACGAGATTTTTGGGAGAGAGACGCTAGCGAATTTTAGCTAATGATTTCTAAGGAGCACAATTAAATCAAAACCTAGCTATTCCATTTAATTTAGGTTATTGGTTTGCTATTATATACAATTTTCCCTTAATTTAATCCTTCGTTAATAAAATGACAACTTTCACATATAGCAAATAAAAAATTATGCTATAGCAAAATTTGCATAATTGCATTCCATAGCAAACATAGAAATTGTATAATTCGCTCTATATATATAGTTGAAGCAAATTGTATAAAACGAACTGTATAAAACAAGAAAGAGACAAAACACTTGGGCAAAAAACTGTATAAAAACGAAGTGTATAAAACGAATTGTATTATTATAAGTGTATAGAACGATTATATACAATTTGAATTTGTATAAAATGATAAAGAGAGAAAGACAAAAGAGACTTGACAAGGAATATACAATTGAATCGAATTGTATAAAACGAGAAAGAGAGAAATTAGATACAATTTGAAATTTGTATAAAACGAGAAAGGGAGAAAGGCAAAAGAAACTGGGCAGGGAAGTATTTCATTGTATAATTATAAGTGTATAGGACAAAAATATATGTACTTACATGTGTATATATAATTTTTCACGCTTTATACAAACAGAAACGCAATTTATACATTTCGCTTCTGTTTGTATAAGTGAGAAAGGCGAGAGTGGCGAGCGAGACGTGGGAGAGTGGCGAACGAGATCTGGATGAAGGGAGAGTGTGGAACAAAAATATATGTATTTATACAATTTTCTTTGCTTTATACTAATAGAAACAATTTTTATACACTTGTGTTTGTATAAAAAGTGAGGAAGCGAGCGAGAGATTGTAGGAGAGTGGCGAGCGAGATATTTGGGAGAGATGCGCCTGACAATTTTTGGAAACGTTTGCTATGGAGTACAATTAAATCAAACCATAGTTACTCCATTTATTTTAGGTTATTAGTTTGCTATTATATACAATTTTCCCTTACTAAAACGCTGCATACGAGAGTTTATAGAAGAGAAAAGATCGCCTGTACTCAAAAAGGAAAAATTAACCGTTTACTATTTAATATAATATTACCCAGTTAATCTTTGATACCATTAGAGTATATATATATATATATTCGAGTGACTTCAAAGAGGACGTGGACACGTTACTATTTATAATAATGCAATATATATGATGTCTACGTGAACACATATATATTCCTTTAAAATATATTATTAAATAGTGCAGGAATAAAAAAGGTTCTTTTTCAAAATTCGATATTATTGCAACAATTTCGATCAAAGTTCAAATACATTTCAAACATTATAATGTCACATATCAAAATTTATATAATAAAACCCCCTAAAAAAAAAGTAAGGTATGAACTAAATATACAATTAAAAAGTACAATAAAATTAATAAAATAATAAATAAAGAAAACAAAAAATTGAAAATCTTAAATCAACAATGCAAATGCATTAAATCAATTAGTAATGCATAAAATGATATCTTTTCATCATCATCTAATAATAAAAGGTGTCTAAGGCAATAATAAGTCGGTTGTAGTAAGAATTGGCGCACGTGTCTATACACTGTGGACCCACTTTTGCCGCGTCACGGAATTGCTACGGCGTTTCATATACTCGCTGAACGTCACTTGCTTACATGTAATTTGTTTTATCTTTGATCAATTCTATATAGCTATAAATAAATATAAACTTATCATGATTAAATAATATTTTTTTTATATCACATTTATTTATTTATTTATTTTATATATTTTAAAAAAAAAATCTATTAGTTTACTTTAGAGATATCTTTTGAATTTTATATAAATTCATTTACACTTTTTTGTTATATATTTTTTCGTTTTTAATTACTTGTTTATTTTTCTTTTTCTAGTTGTTACTAATTACTTGTTCATTTTAACGAATCAAGAAAGAATAACTTTTTATTTAACCTGTTATACCATTAATTAATTATTTAAAATAATAAATAACTTCTTAAAATTTTTAAGTTTTTTAGTTCATAATAAATAGGATTTAAATAATAAACTCACTATATCAATTATTATTTTCTTAATAGATGTGATGTATTGATTAAAGAATGGTCAACAATTAGGAGCAGAGGGAATATAATTTTTGTGTTATATATACATTTTTTGTAAGGTTACAATCAAAGTCTGTTTTCTTTTTTTATATAATAAGTGAAATTTATGTTCAAAATTTGAATTATTTTTTGAGTGAATTTTTTAAATTATGTAGTACCTATGTTACTTAAAATTTGTCCAGTATTTAAAATGTAGAATTTTCAATTAATTGTCATTTTTGATATATTAAAAAAATGATAATTATGTGAGTTTATTTTCTACTTTCAGCATTGGTTATTTATTCACTAAATCATTTTTCAGAGATGTAATACTAAAAATTAATTGGTAAAAATAGTATAGAAAAAATGGTCTTGTCAACTTATATTTTCTTTATGAATATGTTAAATTTGAATGTATAAGGTAAAAATGATGTTATGGAGTATTAAATTGGTGAAATTCAAAGGTCAATTTTTTTCCTCATCAAAAAAGGTCTAACACATATAATTGATATTTAAGGAATTTATAAGTCTTTGTATTTCAAAATTGAAAAATAATTTAAAATATCAAATAAATTGCTAAATTTGTTGTTATTGTCATATATCAATGGTTAAAAATGTTCTCTATGAATCCACACTCTGTTTATTTGGATACACTAAGTATGTTATTTTGATGATTTATAAATTTTATATTTTGACTTGTTTGAAATAAATTTGGATATTGATTTAAAATTTGATAACAAAAAAAAAAAAACAAACTAATACATGAGTATAATACTGATTAATTTTAAATATACTTTAGCTCCACAACACATATGAAATTTTTAAACAAATGTAATTTTGATTATTAAAATTGTATTCTTTTACATACAATTCACTTAAAAAAAAAAGGTCTGAGATTAGCCTTTGAGGGCCAAGCAAGACTTCACAAAAAATGACTAAAATCTGTCAATAATAATTCACAACATTAATAAAAAATATTCAAAATTGTTTTACACATTTTTTATAAAGTCACATATTAGATATAATTTTTTAACTTTAATCTCGTATATCTAACATAATTTAAAAAAAGAAGAAGCTAGTAAAATTTTTAAAAGCAATTGAAAGATAAATATTAATTTTAAAATTGGATATTTGTGTGCTTAGTCCGTTTAGTAATCCACACAAGCTCAAAGTAAATAATTAGATCTATTTTGTCCACACTATTTTAATTCAATCTTCACCTTTAAAGACGAAATAAATTTAAAATTAATAATGTCTTTCTATTCGAGCAATAATTTTTGTTCCAGATGAATACAAACAAGTGATAATTAATTTTGTATTTAAATTTTATTTGATTTTTTCTTTCTTTAACAAATGTAAATTATTGATAATTCAACTCTAACAATTATCAAACAAATAAATTTAAATGATTCAGATTATTTATGAGTTAAACTTTGATAGTTACATCATCACATGAATCAACAAAATAAGTAACGTTTATTTAATTATAAATACATATATACCATCTCAACATTTAATCAAAAAGAGAGATATTTTAAATTGTAAATTAAAAACTTTTATGGTTCAATAAATGTTGATGAAAAATTTAAACCCAATAATTATTATTTAGGAAAATTATATAATGAAAATACTAAAAAAGGACATTATCTTAAACCATTTTTAAAGAGCATTTATTTTTTTACCTTTTCCCATTTATTTAAAATTAATATTTATGGCAAGTGCAACACATTTTCCACGGGAGCGCGTGACTTATATTCTTAATTAGTTGTTAATTAATCAGTGCCGCGTAAGATTAAATAAATTAACCAAACTGGAAAACATAATTTTACAGATCTGAAAAGTGTCTAACAACAAATCAGAGCCGTCAGATCTGAATCGTACGGCCTGAAACATAGAAATTAGGAAAACCGTCAGATTAATTAAGGACCTGCAATGTACGGTCGAGATTAGCTAATGAGCGGCGGGCTTGGCTGCAAAACAGCCTTTAAGTAGACGGTGGCAATCAAAAAGATAGAGACCCAACAAAGACAATATCGTAAGTATTCTCTTTCTCTCTCTTCATTTCATCTCTTTCTCTCTCTAGCTTTACCTCAAATGTTGTGTACTTTTTTTTTTTTTTTTTATATATATAGTTTAATTATATCTCAGTATAATTTTTTTTAGCGGTGAAGAGGGTTTTTTGTTCTAGGGTTTGGTTTTGTTCCTTGATTTGGGGTCGTGGGTCTGACCCGAACCGATAAGATCTCAACCCTATTTGGATTTGGTTATCTGCTTGAGGGAGATCCAGGTTTCTATTTTAGTTCAACCATTGTAGGTTTTTAATTATAAAGGTAGGATCTTTTTTAGTTTTTTAATTTTTTAAATTTATCTAGGGTTTGTTTATGAAAGATAAAGGGGATTTGATTTGAGGTTAGGGTTTGTATCTGAATGTGGAGGATATGATTTGAGGTTATAAAGGTAGGATCTTTTTTGATTTTTTTAATCTAGGGTTTGTTTCTGGTTGAAGATAATTTGATTGGAGGTTAGGGTTTGTATAACTCTGTTATTCTTTTACTTCTTCCACAATTTGTTTGTTGAATTCATAATCCAGAATAAATCAGACTTTTTTTTGATTGAGTTTTAACGGAAAATTTAATAGATTGAAAGAAGGGGGAAAACGACGAATTGATTGAACTCTGCATTGAGAGGAATGGTGGAAGTTGTCATATACCGGTGCTATTGATATCTTTGATAATTGTTGACCTGGCGAGGTCTATTTGATATATAGTTCTTGTTGACCTAGCAAGGTATAGTGTAATTTGAGCGGATTAAATGTTGAAAAGAAATATCTGATATGTACAGAATTGGGGAGGTATTCTCATGGCACCTACTGTTCCAATAGATTACATTGGACAGAGAGAATCAAGGAAGTTCTTTAAAAAGGATTCAGTTGATATTATGGGAAAGTCACGCAAGGGTTTTAAAGGTTACTTGCCTGGAATTGTGCCCGATTATCGTAATGCTGTTGAGACAATGGCAGAATCCGAAGGTTTTGGGAGCTCCGGACGTGTTGATACTGAAAGGACTGCATCGGAGGACTCTTGCGCACCTAAAAGAAAATCCATTTGTTTGAATGCTGATGGTCATGACCAATTTGGTGCACCTATTCAATCAATGTCGTTGTCCAGTATGTCATCCTCTGAAAAAAAAGTGTTGGGAATTAGGTTGAAGAATGAACTTGAACTAGTCAGGGGACTGCAGAAGAAAATTGCTTCTGTCGGCTCAAATATTGGGGTTCTTTCACCTGCTAGCGATATTCAAAATTGCACCAATGGGCAGAGGAGATCAGGATCAGAGATATCTCAGCGATATATGGCTGAAGCAGTGATTCCTCCTGGGAAGAAAAAGCCTGCCCCAGGGAGAAATGGGCCTCTTACTAAGGGTCCCGGAGCTAAGCGGCCTAAGACGATGCAACAGGCCATACCTTCAGATACAAGCATGGTCATGTTTATGAAACAGTGTGAGACAGTGCTAAGCAGACTGATGTCACATCAGCATGGGTGGGTCTTCAATCATCCAGTTGATGTCGTAAAGTTAAAAATCCCCGACTACTTCACTGTTATTAAGCAACCAATGGATCTAGGGACCATCAGGTCAAAGTTGCATTCGGGAGAATATTCGAGCCCTTTGCAGTTTGCTGCTGATGTGCGGCTAACTTTTAAAAATGCAATGACATACAATCCGCCAGGAAATGATGTTCATATCATGGCTCAAACACTAAGTAAATTTTTTGAGGTTAGGTGGAAACCAATAGAAAAAAAGATCCCTGTTATTGAAGAGGAACCTTTACCTTCTAAGTCCAGTGTTATCATAGAAACTGAGACTGATACTCCTCCAGCAATGCCGCCTTCGAAGAAGAAGAAAATTGCTCCATTGGAGAACAGGGTTAAACCAGAACCCGTAAAGCGAGTCATGAGTGACGTTGAAAAACATAAACTCACTGCTGAGCTTGAGGATTTACTTACTGAATTACCTGAAAATATAATTGATTTCTTGAAAGAAAAAAGCTCCAACGGAAATCAAGTCAGTGAAGATGAGATCGAGATTGATCTTGATGTTCTTCATGACGATATCTTGTTTGAGCTACGGAAGCTTTTGGATGATTATCTACTGGAGAAACAGAAAAATCAGGCTAAAGGTGAACCCTGTGAGATGGAGGTAAATATCAGCATGTGGATACTTAGAGTGTTACTTCAGATGCTATGTAACATTAGTTCTCTTTGTAAGCAAATTCTGATGTCATATTATTTACTGTTCTACAGCTTCACAATGAGTCTGGATTCAGTAATTCATCCATGCAGCCATGCAAAGGTGACTTTGATCAATAGATGTGGAGGATTTTGAGCTTTGACTTTATGTAGTGTGGTTGTTGAAGTTTCTAGTTTCTTATTCCTTTTTTCTTTTTTCTGTGTTTCCGTCCTTTATACAGGAAATGATCCGGCAGATGAGGAAGTGGATATCGGTGGGAATGATCCACCTGTTTCAAGCTTCCCTCCTGTGGAGATAGAGAAGGATAGAGCTCGCAGGAGCAATATATGCAGTAGTTCAAGTAGTTCGAGTAGTGGTTCTGGCTCTTCATCTAGTGGTTGGTGCTATTAAGAATGTCTTACCTTACTTGCCTTTTTCTTGCATGCTTACTATAAATTTAATTATGGTAAATAATAAAGAATTTACTTGTTCCTTTTATCCATATACATGCTCACCTCCTCGTTGCATAATGGGACATCCGAGAAGAGAAGTCTTTCGCTATTACCTTGTTATTTTACTTGTTTGTGCATTTCCTGTAGCTCTTTGCATGTGTAATATACCTGATATCCTCTAATCAATTATTCATTTCTTGAACTAGAATTTTTTTCATGGGTCAGTTTAGGGGTTTGAAATTCAGATGCTTTTAGCTGGTTGTGTATGTTAAAAACTCAATACGATTAGATTTCAAACTGGTTATCAGATCTACAACCACTTTAGTATCTTACAATTGCCTCCCACCTTAATTTGGTGTAGATACTAATGGTCATGAGTTTTTCTAGATGCCTACTTGCTGATCTGTTTGTGCATAGAATTGTGTTAGCAGCAAAATAGTAGATCCTATCCTGCTTTTCCACCTTCATCAAACCTAGCATTGCCTCCATATGAACACTGACACTATTGATACCATTCTATTCTGACATTTTAAAAGATAATTTAGCACTATTTTCAGAAATTGTCTTAAGCTCCAATTTATTGATCATGTTTACCCACTGTATGGTCTGTATCAAAAATGTATCTCTGTAGCTGTTAGTTAGAAATGCCTTCACAATTGCTAAGCTGAGGATACCTTTCTTCATTTCTTAACAAGAAAAGGTTAACTGCGTAGATTCCTCACTATCACTTTGCAGTTCCTGTTTCCCTTGTTTTTTTAATGTTCTGTAGTACTTGGGGTATCGGAAAGATGGTTGATTTGTCGATATTCAAATATCCAAGATAGGGCTCAAAATGTCCGCAGGAATTCGAGGATGGGGTGATGCCGTGGCAGGAACTTTTGATGGGAAAATGAACAACCTAAAGAAGATTAGGATGTTAAATTTTTTTAATAAGAACTCATCAAATACATGTTTATGTTGGCTTTACTCGAAAGGAGGTTAATCTCTTTTTGCTTATAGCAGTATTTTATAGAAACCTTCATCTATTTGCAGGATGTTTTCACAATTCTGATTAGAATTTAATTAAGGTGTTGTAACTCAAATAAGAAAGAAAAAAAAGAAATACACATGGAGAGAAAAAACCGGTTTGCTCTCTCTCGTTTGGGGTAGCAACTTATTTCAAGTTCTGGAAAAAAGTTTGTTTTACATGTTGCTCATCAGTTTTGAACTCTACCACTTGAGTGATTCCCATCTTTGCGCTCCTGCTAGCTCTTTTGTCTTGTCAAGCCTTTGCGTGAACTAGAAATTGAACTGGACGTTGGCACTTCAGTCTGATTGTTAGTAGACCAGGGAAAATGTAGGATTTCTCCTGGTTAGGTAATTGAAACTGCTTATGAATTTTTCCCGTGGGCTAGCAAATTAGAAACTTTTAACTTGATATTATTTTGGTATGAATTAGGTATGGATTATTTTTTCTTGTTTTTTTCTGTGATTTTGCTGGGTGGGGGTGGGGATTTTGGTGACTCCCTGTTACATAAGTCTGGCTGAACTAGATATATGTCTGACATTATAGTAAGTTAGAGCTCGTTAACTTGTTATAAGAATGACAGTGAGTCTTGTTGGTCTTTGAAATCACATTAGCAGTATTGGCTAATTATCTGCCATAACTTTTTGAACTGTCAATTACTATGGATATAAAGTGTTTGCTGGAACTTGGATGTTTGGTAGTTCATTATCAAAAAAAAGTTGGATGTTTGATAGCTCATTATCAAAAAAAGTTGGATGTTTGATAGCTCATTATCAAAAAAAAGTTGGATGTCTGATAGCTTTCTGTCTTCAAAATTTATTGAGCCACAACTTGGCAGATGTAGATCTATAAAGAGATTGGTACTGAGTGATTTTTTCCGGCTGAAGAACTTGGAGTAGAAGTATATTGCCTTTCAATACTCGATAGGCACTTTTCAGAAAATACATTATGGTTTGCTTGCTTGGAAGTGACTTTATTTAAAACTGAAAAAGGAATTAATGTGAAAAATAACTTTCTTCTTTACTCTGATGACATCACAATTTTTCACTGTGCTTTCTGTTCATCTTTTGCAATGAAAGCCCGACCCTTGAATCTCCCGCCTCAATACTTCCATTGGCAATAATGCCATTTTTTCTGGATCTTCTGTTTTGAAATTGTTGTGTATGTACTTCCTATGGTAACAAATTTGTTTATGTGCTCAGACGTGTACGTTGCTGGATAGTACCTGTGTCATATTCCAACCCTATTGCCAGTTGCTCGTTATTTGCTTGTTTCCACATCTTCCTCTTATTTTGGGAGGATATAGCATTGTAGTAACAAGTGAGATGTGTTACTTGTCTAAGATTTGCTTATCCTAAAAAAAGTTGCTCTGTCCAGCAATTGGCGAGATTTTTTCAAATACCTGTATTAATTGAGAGAATTAGGTCAATTAGCCCTTTTAACTTGCTTGTTATAGGAGGGGCTTGCATTGAGGTGAAAGCTCAGCAATTCGTATTTGTCGGGAATGATTATGCTTTTGCTTCTGTATGTAGGAAGTCTGGACTGTTGGATAGTTAATATTTTCTTTGCTGCCATATTTACTGTGAAGTTAAGGTGCTATGTCTATATACTTGCTAAAATTGTTATCTCTTTTTCTTTCTCAGGTACAGATTCTGGAAGCTCATCTGGTGGTGAATCGGATGCTGATAAAGATTCAGTTGTTCAGAAGGTGTGGATATTGTCGTCTGATTTTATAAGTTATTTGGTTCTCATCTGGATAATTTTATTTTGAGTGATGACTTCTATTGCCTTCTAAAATGATTTTGTTCTTCCACAGGCAACAGCGGCTTCTGGGGCGAGATTGGAGCAGGAAGATGAGCTTGACCTTCCAGAAACTACAGGTTGTCAACCTGTGGAATCAAATGACATGATTTTCATTGCTGCTTTCTTTCTGTAAATCTGTGGGTGGTGGGAAGATTTAATAGCTTTATTGGTCAGTATGTGTGTGTGCTGATATAGTGTTTGTGTACTACAGATCCATTGGCTGGCCAAACAGTGCTGACTTCTCAGCAGAACTCCAATTTTGCTGAGCCCGATGATCATCGAGAGGGTAAGCAATGGTAATAGATGAAGAAAATGTCTGCTACTAGTTTTGCAGCAACCATCTCACTCATCATGTACTGTAACCTTTTAGAGGAGAGTGCTGAACCTGAGAGGCAAGTCTCTCCTGAGAAGCTCTACCGTGCAGCTTTGTTAAGAGGTCGCTTTGCGGATATCATACTAAAAGCTCAGGAGAAGAGCATTGAAAAGGTAAGCCATACTTTAGCTGGTGTTTCTTGCATTAAGTTGATCTTTTAGTTCCATTCATCCAGGTGTATTAGTGTTTTGCTTAACTAGTCTTCTTAAATTTTAGGGTGAAGTGCGGGATCCAGAAAAGCTAAAGCTTGAGAGAGAGGAGTTTGAAAGGCGTAGGCGAGAAGGTTTGTGTTTTCTGTTGTTTGCGTGTGTGGAAGTCCACAATCACATCTTTGAAACCACCCACCTCTTTATTTGTTTATCGGCTTATTCAGAGAAAACACTTTGGGTTTGTCTCTTGTGGTTAGCATGTGGTGAATTTCTCCATTGTATCTCTGAAAACCACCACATTATTTGTTTATCTGCTTACTCAGAGAAAGCTCGGTTGCAAGCTGAAGCTAAGGCTGCCGAAGAGGCTCGTAAAAGAGCTGAGGCAGAAGCTGCTGCAGAAGCCAAAAGGAAACGAGAACTTGAAAGAGAAGCTGCTCGTCAGGCACTCCAGAAGGTAAAAGACATATGGGTTTACATTTATTGAGATTTATCTTTACCTTATAACTCTTAATGTATGTGTTGGCAGATGGAGAAGACTGTTGAAATCAATGAGAACAGTCGATTCATGGAAGATCTGGAATTGTTCAGAGCTGCTCCAGATGAACAGCTAGAGAGCTTCATTGATGAGACTACTAGTCCTGGTCATTCTGAGAATATTCTTGGGAGTTTCAAATTTAAGGCAAGTAGCAATCCGCTGGAGCAACTTGGATTGTATATGAAGGAAGAAGATGAAGATGAAGAGGAGGAAGAAGAGGCCGAACCACACAGCATCCCTGACGTATCGAATGATCCAGAGGAAGGAGAGATTGATTGATGTCCTCTTTATTACTTTGGCCGATTGATGAGGGTGATTTTATCGTCCCAGGGTGGACTGGGGGAAAAGAAATTTATTGTAGCGAGTGATCTACTATCTGCCCCCAGCTTGGATGCTTCAGAAGGACCTGGTTGGTGGGTCTGGCCTTATATTTTCATTTGAAATTCTTTTGCTCGTGTATAAGTTGGTTGTCTGCTTGGGAGTGGATAAAGGTTAGGTAAAAACAGTTTTGTTACGTAGTTTAGTACTAGATTGCTGTAAAAGGAAAAAAAAATGTTGCTACAAGGTGCGTTGGTTTTTCTTCCTCTCTACCCTGAAATAAGTGGCCACATTTGTTAAAGAACTTCTAAGTAGTGCAGAACGCGTATATCGTCCATGCCTATGTGAATTGGACAAAAAAAACCTAATACAAAATTTAGATATAGGCTGCTGAGTTTCCTCTATCAACATAACTAATCGGCCTTTTCAGTCATGGAAACCAACTGGAAAGCCGTTCCATTATCGACCTGTCTAGTAATAAAACTGGCTGCAGGACCGAATTCAGCAACTTCTTCTGGTTGATCATATCGTCCTGTCATCACAGTAAAATTTGTCAATATTTGCAGTGCCTAAAATACAAATTGATGCTCAATCAGAAATGACGCATCGTTCAACACTTGAGAAGAGTAGCAAATTTATACATCACAAAACAAATTTTCTACTCTCATTTGATCATTTAAGTATCTCAGTTAGTGCGTATCTCAATGATGCCCCAACTTTTCAGTCAACTAAATACCAATAGTTTAAAAGGACTCTCCAAAATCCTTTGCTGGCTGCTCGTGTAAATAAACAGTTAAATAATACTTTATACGCTGGATGGAAGTGTAAGGCAGAGAAAATATCCTATTCTGGATGTATTAAGATCTTGCAATAAATGCAGGGAATTGGATTTTTACTCTTGTTCAACTTGGGATTCTTTGATGGCATCTGCAAGAGAGTATGGAGTTTTTCCAGATATTTGGTGAGGAGTAACTCTAAAACAAGAAATTCTTGCAAGTTGAAGCACCACCCACCTTTGGCGAGTTTCTCAACTTGCAAGAGCTTCTCCCAAAAAATATGTTTGAATAATTTTTGCAAACATCTCAAAAAATCTCCAACACTCCTGCAGGTGCCACACTATTAGATGTCTCAAATGTTGATTTCTATCATATTTGACGTGCAGGAGAGAGCCACATATTAGATAAAGTTGTCAATCATATAGCCTTAGGATGTTAGCCCTGACCTAATGGGATGCTTGCCAAAATTTCCTTCTCAATGTCTTCACTTTGCTTGGAAGTCATATCTGATACAATGAATTAAGGGGCCACAGCATTAACCTGATGAAAACAAAGATTGTTGTAAATAAATTGTCAAACGTCATAAATAGTCAGTAGCTTCTCCTTGTTGAGAAGAATTAATTCCTTTGTAGTTTACACTCCAAAGATAGAAAGAAAGGGCGGGGGGCAACCATGCATGGTACTTCTCGACCCTGTTGCTTTTGCGACACTTTTGGTTAACCTAATCACTCCTGCTTTTGCCGCACTATAGTTGGGCATTGCCAACTAAACCAACAACAGATGATATGTTGAATATTCTCCCCCTACAAAAATTTAGACAAGTCTTCTCAATAAAATTCTAGAGTACATGAAACAATAAAATAATGCATTGATGGTTTATATAAGTAAATAAATGCAGCTTCAAATTGACTGAAAAGGCACCATTCAAACTGCGGGTGGTAATTTATGAATCAGTTAGCTAAATATTTAGCCTCGTCTCTATATCATATTTTCATGAATTGCAATAGGAAGGGGCTAAACATTTTACCTTTTTCTTTTTCATCACAATTTTAGCAGCACCTTGCAACAAGGAAAAAGATCTCTTGGAAAAATGTTTTCTTTGAAAAAGACTCAGGTTCTGGTTGAATTAAGAACGCAACAACTGTATAGACCTGTGTGCAGAGGAATACTCCAGTAAGATTCAAATCAATACCCTTATGCCACTGAGATTTCTTCATTCTCATCAACAAAGTATCAGGCGTTATGCCTGAAAAGAAAACCAAGACAACTACAGAGCCGTATTTCTGATATAAACTAAACACGAGACAGTATGACTGTTGTCGACCTGCATTATACGTTAAGATATCAACTGTTCCTCATTGAACCACCTCCATACATGAGCCTTATAAGGTGAAATTATCTGGAAACAACTACACTAAGGTACATTTAGAATAAATTTCACCAGGAAAGGAGTTTGCTTACGGTATACATCATTTAATTCTACATCTTCTTCTTTTGAAACATCACCACCAAAAGTAATAGCTTGGCCACCACATGATTCAATCTGCCATCAAAATAGGAAACTAAATTAATTTAGGGAAGATGTCAAATGGCCAACAGATGAACCTTATAGCTGTTATCAGATTGCTGGTGAAACAAGTACTCCATGAGATGGTGTTTACACTAAATGATAGGATCAGAAAGTTAAACTATTTTACTGTTTTTACACATGAAATAGACACTTAACCTTGCAAAGTTCGATAAGCATCAGCTAACACAGAGCAATCCAACTTCAGGGAGCAAGGGGAATTTGTTGATTGAATTAGTTCTTGATTATGTACCACTAACAACGCTAATCTATTCTACCTATCCAATGCAACCCCGGCAATTTTAGGAGCATGACATTCAATCTTTTACTTTATGAAGGCAAATTGGTAAGGAAAGGTACTTTCATATGGTAAGGAGAACCTAAGTCACAGTAATAATAGCATTTGGGGGTGGGTCAGTGGCTGATTGGGACTGAAGATACTAGAGTCGTTTGACACTCCTGGTAAGCTTTCTTCATTTGTCAAACAAGCAGTAACCATTACTATCATTACTCATAAAATAAAAAGTAGTCCTGCAATTTTTAGTAGCATCAGCTAATAAATACAACATGACAACATTCTGGCTGCACAAATTAACCAAAACATCATTGGCTTAACTGGTCACCAGATATCTTCACATGACTTTGGACTGAGACTTCCATTAAAAAAGGAGTAACCAGTACAAGTGCTCCAAAAGGGTAATTTCACAACACTATTGGTTTTGGAATATGAACATCAGATTAGTTGCTAGCAATTTTCTCATGACAACAATTCTGACTTTTATCTGAAAAAAACAGAGAACAGAATCACTTTGTCGATGGCTTACCAGTTTCTGGAGTTATAGGAGACCTTGCTCTTCACCTCAGAAGATGTATAACTGATGTATTCTTTTAAGGCATCCAAGTATATATGATGTATTTTCCATAAGACCTATAGAAGTCCAAACAAGAATTTCTTAAATTTCTGCAATTTTACTATTTACTACTTTGGTTTTATGTTTTCTAGCAAACAATGTTTACTTGCTATCCAACTATCATGAGCTCATATCATAGTTGTGGAAATGAATATATACAAGGAACAACAGTGGGTAGAACATGTTGGAAGGACTCACACTTGACTGGAATCTTCTCATTTTAAACATAACAATCTCGGGTAGTTCTAAGTGACATAAGGCATCATTTTCAGTTGTTGGGAGGAAAACAGCACAAACGTTGCCACACCAAAAAATTTCCCCGGAAACCTTTTCGGAAACTTACTATCAAAAAGCTCCTTTAAGGCTATGTCGAGTAAAAATTAATTTAAATGAAATGGTTACTTTTACATGAATGCCCCTAATTTCCCATTCCAATGCTTTTACTCAAACCTGATGTGTGCAGCAATGATAAAATTGTGAAAGACACGTCAGAGGTTTGATAAATGTGTTTGCTGAAAGTATCATAGGGTGCAGGACAGCAGAGAACACTCGAGAAAGTGAGTAAGACAATCTAATTACAGGAATTTCTCAACTACAACATGGAATTGGACTTTATGGTTGATTAACTTAGATGGAGGAATAGTAAGCATGATTTTCTACACAATGATTTCTTAGACCGACTCCTAGATTCCAAATTCTAAATTGATAAAGAACTGATTATAATTTACAATGGAACTGAGAAATAGTAAAAGATGCTGGACCATGGGTCTGTTAGCTGTGCCACATGCCTGATCTGTCAATCAACCAGAGGAGAAGACAAAGTAAAACGAAGATAGATAGTAGTAAAAGACAACTGCATGACACAGCAAAGATGATCATGTCCTGGGTGATAGCAGATGATCTTACTGTACTAAGATATGAATTGGAGCAAAGAAACTTGCTAAGGAAACCTCTATAGTATTGATTGAATTCTCTGGCTTCATCAACCAAGATCAGATCAAATATCTTCTATGCTTCCCCAATGAATAAGATGTTGATATCCATGGAATGAGGAGAAATTATAGAACTCAAGTAAGCAAACCCTGACAAAATCGATATCAAATAACAATCCAATAATATACTAGATTGCTGTTGATGTATGAGGTACTGTTCCTTTCAGATTCAAACCTGTGACTACACCATGAGAACTTCAAAAAGATGGTCAAGAATTGTATGAAAGAGGTAGCAAACAGACCATGCTACAAGTTGGTGATAAGTGAAATTACCATGTAACAATATCGAAAGCTGATAAAATTCAACGTGAAGAATAGAAAGGTCAGCTGGGAAAGTTACTTGTAGCACAAGAAGTGATTCTGAGATGAAGACCACCAGCACCTAGCTAAAAAGGAGATAACAATGGCCAATGTTTACATTAGAAACAACCGTATGGGAAAAAAATCAATGGATGGCCATGAATTTCCAGCGAAGAGGGGATTAGAGAAGACATAACCCAGTGCTACCATAAGTTGTACCCTAAGATGGAGAATTGAAGACCACTATTAAACAGAACTCCTTTCTCAAAGAATCAAAGATGAGAGGGAAAGATGAAGATTAATTGCTGAGACATTGTAGAGCAACTTCAGAGCCTTGGGAAATGGTATCCTCATTACTGACATTTATTAGGCACTCACAAAGAGAATGCTATATATCAAAGCAAGCGAGACACCTTTTTTGAACTATATGGAAAGAAAAGGCCTAGAGGATGCTTCAAGACAGGGAGACCAAGTGCAGTCTACACAAACAGTTGTTCCTTTTCTTTTTTTTTAAAAAAAAGATATTACCATCAAGGAAAATTACATAATGATATTTCAGTTATCAAAACTAGAACAATAAATAACAGTAGGCTTTCTGAAAAGACTAACCATCATTTTAATTTGTGTTGCACAGCTGCATTTCTGCAGCCATATACTGCTAATGTTACCATTTCTAAGTCACCTACCAGAAATGCTTTGAAAACTAGATCCCACATACATTCCAACTTTATGGTGTTACTGAAGTATTCTCTTTCCTTCCTCAGAGCATAGATTGGGTATAAGTATTGGGTTAAGAGGATGATATGAGTTGTATTTAGTATTTGTAATTGGAATGAGTTATTGAAGGAACCCTAGAAATGGATCATTAAAATTGTCATTTTCGGAAAAGAGATGATGAATATTGATGGGTGGATATGGATTCTGTTACTTTGAGTTTAAAAATAAAGCGACTACACTCCATAAGACATTTAATGAATAGATTAGAGTTAAACATAAGAATCAATCTCCAATGGAGGAATATATTTTTTTCTTTAAATTTTTGGGACTTAGGCTTTAGTATTGATAAATGCTCCTACATGTTTAAGTCTTGAATTATGTAAAAGTGTCTAGGGCTCTTACGCAATCTTTACAGTATTGTATGGCACATCATACTATCTATCTACAATGATGTCCATGAAGCGTTTGTATTAATATGATTCATGGCATATTTCTGACTATAGCATTGTACTCCTTTCTCTTGATATTCATTGAATATATGAAATTTGCTACTTAATTAAGAAAAGCTAAAATGTCATGACATACAATGGAATATAATATCACAATTCTGCATTACCAATCCCGCCGGGGGAGCAACTTCTTGGATCTTCATGAATTACAGAAAATGAGTTTTTTAGCTACAAGTCATGATTTTGAAATCTCAATGTATATATGCCTATCACTAAGTTGCGGAGACTCTTCACTTTTGCTGCTGCACCCTTGTCGACACGACATGGGTGCAGGTGCGGGATACATGTGGGGTTCTATCAACCCACATCTGATACTTTGGACAGAGTTCATGAGGAATGACATACCTTTAATATTGTGGTCCTTTTCTCTTTTTTAGCTTTTCCTCTTGGTCAATATTCATTTTTTCATTCTTCAAGCCAGACTGAAAGAAGCTAAGAATTCAAGCGGTTGTGTTCCGGCTTCCGATTGACAGTAGCAATGATCTGTGAAGAGAGGGGGCGGATCGAAGCGATTGCTGCGAATAATTGATCTGAAACGTTGGTGGAAAGTCTTGAATGACTTTCTTTTTCCTTTTTTTAGGGGAAGAACCAAAAAGCTTGAAAGAAGAAGTTGGGGGTGGGAAAGAAAATCTAGAAGATCTATCATAATTTAGGATATCTTTATAGGTCTATTTTATAATTTTGGATTTTTAGCCGAAGCCCAACACCCGTATCCATATTTGGATCCGTAGCCCGAATCTAAAAAGTTCAGATTTTTCCTAATCCGACCCTCAGATTCGAATCCGGATCGGATACCCGTACCCGAGTCCGAGCAACTTAGCCTATCAGGTTAGGAGAGTAGATCATACTTCTTGGATCCTTGATGCATTACATATATCCTATCCGGCGAGGAGAGTACATCAAACTTTAGGATGATATCCCAATGCATTACATAATGGTTTCATATAGTCTATCTGGCGGGAAGAGTATGTCATGCTACAAGGATGGTATCTCGATGCATTGCATCATGATTGTTATGAGAATCTTATGTTATGGACATTGAGACTACGAATTAAAACAATGCTTGTCACACTTTGATGATCATAATAAATCCAGTGGAACATAGATGGAAAGATTGGGCTATATTATAGTAACATTGCAATACATGCAGAAGACTGTGTATTGTTTCTAAAATTGATAATTTCTAATCTTGCCTTGAAAGATTTATGACTACTTTAAATGCTAGAGTGGATTAAAATGTATACACTATGTTTTGATATATTAAATTGCATAATTGATTTATCTTTTTCTTGCACTCAATATTATATTATGCATAGCTCTTGCCTCACCATGAGTTTCTTGGCTATGATCTATACTGAGTATTCCAATACTCGGGCAACATTGTGTTCATGATGTCAGGGCCATGTATTGGTAAGTATGACGGTCATGTGTGAGATAGGACTCCGTACATTCTCTACTTTTTTTAGAAACCGTGGTGTACGGACCAGCTTGCGTGCATCTCGACTAATTCTACAAGATAACTCCCATCAACACCAAATACCTTGATGGAAAAAATTACCTGATACCAGGTGACCGTATCCCGATGAATTAGTTGAGTTACGTGCAAGCAGCGTTGCACACCACAACTATTAAAAAAATAAAAGTTTGGTTGGTCCAATTGGCATGTATCAGGTGTCGGCCACGTCTCATCCTGTTTTGGGGTGTGGTAGAGATCCAACTTATAAAATTGATCTTTGCTATCAAATGACATTTGTTTAATGTGGTCTATCAACTTGTATTCTCCCTAAAAGAAACAAAAAAGTAAAAGAAGAAGTGACAATATGAACCATTCAGCACTAAGAATGGTGAAAAAAGTGCTAGAATACTCTTTCAAACATCATTCTTAAGTCAAAAGTACAGTTCCATGTTCTCAACTTTCAACCACAAAAAGGAAATATATGACATGGAATTGGAGAAATTTAGTAAAATAACAAAAATCACAGCAGATGGAATTGGAGGAATTTAGTAAAATAACAAAATCACAGCAGATTTTGACTGAAAAAAGAAACACACCTGTTTGGAAACTTCTGCCTCCTTTAAAGATCTTGCATAATTCACTAGGACCTAACAACAAAATATCAAGTGGGTGGGGAGAGTATGTGAGAGATTTCTCAGGTATACACATGGCATAACATAAATTTTGATTTAAAGTATATTCTTTAAAGAGAACATATATCATAACATATAGCTCAGGCCTAAAGCATTATTCAAGGTTTCTAAGGAAATTGGAACTCAGAGCATCCTATACGACCTTTAAAGACGAATAATGAGTCAAAATGGTGAACTTTGGCTACACCCCAGATTAAAATGTCTCACTAAAATGTGAAAGCAATGGAAAAGATAGACCAGAAAAAGGATATTCAAGCAAAAGGTTAACAATAACCATGAAATCATCCAAGTTGCACTCCAGATTACTTCATATCACTGCCAAAAAACAAATTTGGGGGCACAAAAACAAATACAGATACTTCAAATACTTCCTTTTTGAGCTATTGCCCAAAAAATACAACTTAACAACCACCACTGTATCTAAAAATTGAAACTGCTCTTTACTATTTCTATTTATAAAAACTGATGCTGTTGAACAAGAAAATCACAGGGTTTCCTAGTAAACTTAGTTACAAATACGTGACGTATTAAAGAAAGCTTATCATCCAGGCAATATAAGTTTCCTTTTCATTGTGGTAGTAAAAAGTCCTAATCTATGAAAATTGACAAATTTACTCACAAATTGAAGGCCAAACAGTCAACAATTATCTAATCCATAACAATGATCCAAACCATAAGGCTATTTCAACTAAATATAGACGAAGTATCTGAATGGATGACCTTACAACCAGATTTTCCCAAAGCTAAAGCAACAGCCCTCCCAATTCCTCTAGAAGCTCCTGTAATAACCACAACGGGAGGTTCCACATACACTGCTCGCTCAGTAGTTTCCAACTGAGCTCTTACACCTGATCATATAACTACCCACGTTGTCCCTCAGCACATACAGAAAACAGTTATAAATTAAGCAGCGGATGATAAAATGGAGGGCTTGTAAAGTGATATACCTGAAAAGGCACGAGCAAAGGAAGATGAGCATCGGCATTTCAAGGAAACTGAAGGATAAGAGAGAAGACGGAGATGCGACAGTTGGCGGCGGACGCCGGATTTGGCGGTGGCGACGGAATTGAAGGCATTGAACGGAGATGAGATCAATGTGTGTTGTTTTAATTTGCAAATTCTCCGATGAAATCAAGGGAAAATCCTCTGTTTACAACTAAGCTAATTTTGGGGGCTTTTGTTAATTAATTACGTTACAATCATTTACAGAATCTTATGAATCATTAATTATGTGTAATGTTCAAACCTAAAATAACAAAAATAATAGTAATGGATACAGAGTATTTGGTTTGGTTGAACCATAAAACTTATTTAAGATATAGATAAATTAATTAATTTACGTCGTCTTCGTATTAATAAAAATAAAATTATAACAATAATATCTAAAATATACATTTATCTATGTTGTAATATAAAAAATTACAAGTTATAAAATGATAAACATATCATGATACAGTTTTTTCTTTAATTTGTTTTATTGTATAAAAATAAGAGGTAAATAGTTTTTGATTTGATTAAAGATAGTTTAATTTTGCATTAGCATTTACTTATACGTGTGTTGTATTTTTATTATTTTATTACAACTATTGTATCTGATAATTTATTAATTAACTAAAAAAAGAATCATCATTTTTTATTATTTTGCCATAATGCTAAAATTTACCCTTATCCTATTTATATCTTAGTAATATCATATATAATCAAACTTAGAGAATTATTTCATCTTTTTAAATCTTTGGCATGCTTTTCATTTTATTTTATTTATGATTTCTTTTTAAAATATTTTATTTACATGTGATCAAATATATAAACGCGTTATTTTTCAACTCATATCATAATGTATAAAATAATAGTCAATATTTTTACTCGTTTAAAATAATTTGACATTAGAAAAAATATATTTTTTTAAAGTTAATTCCATTTTGACAAAAATAGTAGTAGACAAAAAAAATTTGAATGTAATTCCTATTCTAAGTCCTTCCATGTTTTAAAGAAAAAGGAATGTTCTAGTTTTTTAAGAATTTTTTTTTTAAAATTTATGCCTCACTTCTTATCTTAATGTGAATTATCATTATTGTTTTCGTATTTTCTATCAAAATAATATTACTGTTATTAAAAATGAGTATTTCTTGATTAAAGAAGCAATACAATCACTAGCATAAAGATAATTTAAGTTTATTATATACTTCTATAAGAGTGTAATTTATTTTTTTGTTAAATATATGGGAAATATTTTTCATACTTCTCCAATTCAGCACTAGCATTTTTGCATTTTCTAATTTGTGTAAAACAATATATACCGATACTCTCCAAAAATTTTTTTTATTAGTAGTAACAAAATATCCTTCATAATTTGATTAAACATGAAATGAAATGATATAGTTTTGTTCCTTAATTGATTTTTTTTATTAAATCGACATTCAAGATTCAATTACAAGCAATAAAATCTTACACTGTACTGAAAAATAATAATTAAGTGATTTGCTCTAGTCAAATTTGATTTTGCACTTCCTTTAAATATCAAACAATAGAATTACAGAATCTATTAATATTTTAAATTTAATTTTTTTTTAAAAAAAAAACACACACTGAATTTTCTCTTTGTTTCACAAAATCATATATAATTCAACTAAGGAAATAACTTATGTAAGGTAACATCTCAATTAATTTTAATAACGACATTATACATTCTACTTTGACTGAGACATCCAAAAAAAAAAATTCTTACTTACATTAAAAGAATTGGTTAGTCAGTATCTTTTCAATAGTTTAAATTCTAATATTAATTGAAAAAATAATATTAATACCATTAATGTTATAATCAATTGAATCAATTCATTATACTTTACAAACTATGTTGTTCTTTTGTTGGTAAGCATAATTTGGAGAATCTCTTGTATAGTTAATTGGTGGGATTTTAAAATTCTTAATATTAGAAATTATATCTAGTATGAGATATACTTTTAAAGAATAAAAAAGATTTAATGAATATTTTGTCTAGTATAAGATCTATTTTTAAAGGATAAATATAGTGAGATTTGGTACTTTTTTAATATATACAAAAATACGATTAAAGAAGGTAAACCTTTTATATAATCATCTGGGATTTATAACTCATTGGTTATTAGAAAGGGAAACATTTCCTATTAATATATTTTTTTTCATTATCAAAACTCGAGATTTTAACTATTTAACACAAGATATTTAATTAAAAATAAAAGAATCTCATTCATCTGACGTCTCTCTCTAGTGCTAACTTACCCACCACTTGAATTGCTTCAAATGTTAGTAACATTGGCCATCAACAGGTGAAAACGAAATATAGGTTGAAAGAAAAATGTTGAACAAATAACTCTTCAAGCATCAATATAATAATCCCATCAAGAAACGGCACCAGTAACTTTTTTCTGATAAGGTAAATAATATTATGAAACTCCACTCATAACTTTTAGGAATCAAAAATATGAAGATAACAAAACCAACTGGTTGTAAGTGAATACAAAATTGTTTCTTTTCTACTAAGGCACAGAACAAATACATTTCTAAAGATGCAAAAAAATCAATCCCCCATTAGGAAAAACTCTACGAAAATTGCATCCGTTTAATGTACCTAGCTGTACAAACTATCAATATAGTATTGCTGCTAATCAGTTTCTTATTTGTCACTTAATCTTCAAACATACCTTCATCTGATAGCTGAGAAGATTCAGTCCCATTGACATAAGGTTGGTTGATTGTATTTTCACTTGGGTCGCCTAGGATGCTGTAATCAAAGTCTTCCTCATCGTCTTCATCATCTGTATTCACTTGGTCGCTGTCAGAATCTTCATCATACAACTCCCGCACAAATCCTTGGGCCTCCATCTGCATCTGCTCTTTGATGGCATCTTCATATGACAACTCATACCAAACGGTACCTTTGCCAACAATAGATTTATTGTGAGCATCTGTCATTCGCTCCTGCTTGCTCTTCTCTGAGTTCTTTGGTTCGCCCCAGTAGTCATATCTGTACAAGGGACTTTCAGGATCATACTGGTCCTTGCTGATAGCACTTGGATCCACATACCTACCAGGCTCTTCCAGTGGGAGCCCAAGGGCTCGGCGACTGCAAGAGCATCACACAAGTACAAAATCAGAAAACTAAAATAGAGATTAAATGTTCACATCCAGTGAGATGGAGTAAGTCGTCTATTCAAATGTTACTAACGTAGGATAACAGGCATGGTTTAAAGCAAATGAAAGGACAAACGAGTTCAGATAACCTAACAATGCTGAAAATAAAATTTATCTGTGCCACTTGGATGTAAATGACTTGACTAGTAAAAACAAGAGAAATAGCAGAAGATAGCTGTAGATGTGAAGGTACAGAATACAGAGATCAAGGGCCGTAGATAAGGTAGTCACATATTAACATTAAATGATTTAAAGTCTTTGACAAGCAATAATATGTTTAATATACATCTAATTCTTGTAAATTATTTCTACTCTTGTCTTCTATGTTTTCCTTAGGTAGGTTATATCTGGACTTTGCTGGAAGTTTTAAGGTACTCTACCACTAAAACACCTAAAACAGATTGTAAGCGATATCATTATAGAATATTGTACTTCTTGTGATAACAATCCAGTGAAAAGGAAAACTATAGTCATTCAATCCCTGGTTATTGCAGTCATTGTTAACCAGTGCATGTCCTTATATGACTACTCTGACTTTTATGCTTTGAAAGTCGTTCATTTGTATAGACTGACCCCCGTGTCCATACTTTATTGTAATCCTTATAAAAACCCAAATAGTACGTAAACATGACGGTACAATGTGACAAGTGCGTCGCATACACCATGGCATGTTAACTTACGGACAAACTACAATGAGAAACTATTCCTCAATCACAAAGTAGTTGGTGTCAGTTATATGAACACAATGTTTATGATGAGTTTTTTTAGATAAACTAGGCCCAAGATAAACTAGAAGTAACTGACTTCTGGAGGACTGAATATTATGAACAGATCAGAATAATTCTTGAGATATTAAAAGCATCAATTATCACTAAGTCTCCAATCTTATATCCAAATTGAATTACTGCATCTTTAGCGATGTTGATAAGCTCTGCAAATTAACGGGATACAGACAAAAACCCTCAAGTTATACATGATGAGGCAATTCAGGTTTAGAAAGAAAACAGAAGGTAAATAACAAGTCTTTCAGTTGAGAAATTAGTACTACATATGAATGTCAATTGTATAATAAACAAATGATTCTTCTTCATTTCATTGGGGTGGGGGTTATAGAGGAAAGGTCTTTGGGGAACTGTTAGGATGGAGGAGAAAGTCCAGTGTGAATACCAGCTTATATCTCTTAATAGAGCCTCTCTCTCCTCAAGGGACCGCCGCCAATGGATAAAATCGTATTCATCCATCTCAATGTTTCGTCTCAGCTTGGAAATTTTGTACACCTCTCCTCGTTCTAGTGCTTCTATTCTCAGTTTATTATGGTGCTGCATTACAATTACAAGGAAAAGCCACAATGAGGACATGCTTTCTCAATTAGATACCTATGGGAGGAAAACTCAAGATACAAAAAACTTTTTACATGGTTAGAGTAACCAATAAGCAGAATTTTCAAATGATATTGCCATTACTGTACTTGATATAGTTCTTGCTGTGGATTTCTTAAATAACGGGTATAGTAAGACGAGGAGGTATGGGCAGAAAGGCGGGAAAATGAGTTTGCACTTCTCATGTATAAGTTCAGTAAATGCAGGCGCTTTTCAACTTGAAACTTTTAGCAGAACTGAGTCAATTTTGTATTCTTGGCCAAACTAGCACTATGATTGTTAGTTTTTGTTAATATTTATCCCATCAAATATCACTTTTGAACTTTACATAACTAAAAACTGATTATTTTTGTTATTGAATTAGATAACTCTATTGTCCACCTTGTACATCGAAGATGTTGACTTTAAATAAGAACATGTATATACCCGTAATGATTTTTCCAACTGTCCCAAAGTTCTCTTCCCAAGGTCAGACATTAAAATTATATTGAGATTCTTAAAACTATATTTAACGTGTTCTGATAAGGTTCCATAGCATGTATCACATGAAGCGTCTCTCTTCTATCTGTTTAAGTTTTTGGCTAAACAAGTTTGATATGTACCTTCTATATCTCTAGATTCATAAGCACCTGATTTCAATCTAAGAATCTATCAATTTATCCCTAACATGATAATAATGATATATGGCTACAGTCACAATAAAGTAATTAAAATTATCTCAAACCTGACGCTCAGCAAGTGCAGCTTCCAAGTCAAGCTCTCTTACACTGACTTTCTGTCAAAATTAAAATCGTGTTAGATAGATGCATGAAAGAAATGTAAAACGACTTGATAAGCTGCTCACTGTAATCATCTTGGTAAGCAACGCTTTCTTATAATAAGCTTTGGAGTACTCAGTGCTATTTTCTTCATCAAAATCTTCCTCGTCAGCTAACTCTGACAAGTTTTTGCCTTCATATTTACCAGGATTTGCCTCCAAGTCATCCAGAATCATTTGTTCAGCATTATGGATCTGCCATAACTGCAGAATAAGACAGAATTGTTTATCATGATTTGTTAGCTCAGATGGCCAAAAAGGTGCCGTAACTATGCATATCGGTAACAAATAAAGTTTCAGGACAGCAGCAAAAAAAAATAAAGACAGATCAGTTAAGTTTAACAACATGGGATGATATCAATCTGCTTGTCCCATTTCTAAGCATATTCATACAGCACATAACAACGATAGATTTAATTGACCAACTAAGTTAGAGAGCAAAAAGAAGCTTGAGCAGAATTATTTGGCTATAATGGGTATATAGGTATATATCAATGGCTACTCAAACCTCCCTAGTTTGAAGAATTCATGTGCAGAAAAAAAGAATACCTTGTCCACATAAGGGTGATTTGATAGTAGTGGTTCTTCTTCAACTTTGACTCCAGGGTCTTTTCTAGGAATAGGTTGTCTTCCACAGTCACGCTATGAAAGGAAATGTGTTAGACAGCAAAAGAATAATTTAGAAGATAAAGTGAATCCAACATCCTATGGAATATGAACCAAAGTATGCATCATAGACCATTAAAATGTTCATACTTGCCTGTAATATTGCAAATCTTCATATGTAATCAAACAGTATTATCTTTTTCTCGAAAACATCAGTTTAAAGAATTTATTAAATAATTAACTATATAGTCAGCAGATACAAAAAAAAGAACATAAATAGAATTTCCATATAAAAAACAACAAGAACAACAGCTTCTAAACCTACCACGGCTCAATCTCAAACTAGTTGGGGTCGAATAAATGAATCATATGCATGAGAATTTGCTCTATTTGAGCCGGTATCATTCCAATACTCAGTAATTCACTTAAATTAGGGGTTCTCTAAAACTAGAAGTTCCCTAGATCTCGCACTTATCCATACACAGTTCTATAAATTTCTGAACAAACTAAAAAAAAACATGAAATAAGGTATTCAAACACAGAGACAACGGAATCACTTTGTTTCACTGACACAAGCAATCAGACTGAATTGAATTAGAAGAGCTGTGACGATCATTCACATAAAGCTACCGTTTTGAGAACGTAAGCAAGTTACTTTTCTATTGAAGTGTGTCCATTGCACCGATCCTCTACCTATATGAAAATTTCACTTCTATCATGTCTGTTCTTCACTAAGTCCGCATGGGCTTAAATATGTTGGCTTATAATAGAAGTTCACAGTTCATTGGAGACGAGTGATAGGATGTATTAGGTCAAGTTTCATCAATCAAACGTGTCAAATGTTAAATTACTTGATACATCTATTTCTGAGGTTAAATTGAGCTATCAAAAAGCCCTAGCGTTGGAATTTCAGATTCCATGCATTGTTGATAAGAATTTGGGAACTCCAATAAGAGTTCCTAATTTTAATAGAGATACTGAACTAAAACAAAGGATTTATATAAGTTGGCTAAAATAAAATGGTACTTACACGCAATTCATCTAGATTTGTATCCTCTTCACGATGAAATATAGGCGGAAAATCAAATCTATTAAAGCTGCAATGATAAGAGATACATGCGGAGACAGATAGTTAAAGACTGCTCTGGGACTTTCTCACTAATGTCTCTTTTTGTGTGTTAAGACAATTAGAACCAACTAAATGTGTGTGTGTGTGTGTGTGTGAGAGAGAGAGAGAGAGAGAAAGAGAGACCCAAAATAACATATTAATGTGCCTTTGCAAGAATAGTTTTGACACTGATGAAATTTGAGAAAGGATAGTCTCAGAAAGATCAGAAATACACTGAAGCTACATACATTAGGTGATCTATGTTAGGATCAACAAAGCGCATCTCAATAGGGAACCGAAACCTGTAAGGATCACGTTTAGCCTGCAAAGGAATTCAAAAAAAACAGTAAGGCATGAAATCACAAAATTGTGATTCTCTCAAGCACCTTAAATGTGTGAAATAGCTGTGAACCAGAAAGGAGAGATAAAAATAAAAGATATACGTAAGTAAATTTCGCCATTTAAGTATAAAAAGATCACATGTCCTCTTTTTTTCTTTTCAACTTTTATCACAGAATTCCAGAAAATTATCTCAATTTCACAAAGGTGCTTAAAAGAAATAACTGATAAGAAAAGTTAGAACTATAAATGAACCTAAAAAAATGATTGTAACAATGACAGCAGCTATATATCTTGCAACCTAAATACCTATACATGTATGCATATCGAATGCTATCACAGACAATAGCTGCTACTGCACCCTAAATGTATCAGATTTTTCTGAATAAAGCATGATATCAGCCTAGATTCCTTAAACCTCCGACTACATATATAAGATAAATATGGAATTTGGTATCTAAATAATACTACTTCGTTCCAAGTTCATTGAGAAGCCAAAAAGTAACAAGATCACTGATGATGAGTGCATAACAGAGCATGACCCTCAGCAGTATAATGTAGATACATAACATAGCAGAAGTGACTAAGGATTATGATACTGGTTAGAAATCAGATGTTGCTCTTTGATGAACAAAAATTCAGAAAATATTAAGCATCACTCACCAGAATTTCAACCATTACATGCATACCAACTTTTATGTGATGGCGGATCCAATACCAATCATTTCGCTTTATTGGCACCCACCTGCAATGCATTGACAAGGGAATCATCAAACACGTGAATCTGAAGTTTAAAATCACTGAAACAAGCAAAACAAAGTAGTTAGATTCCTTGGACCCTATTTAAAATTCTGATTCTAGTCAAACTAACAGCGTAGTTGAGTAATTAAATAAACTCCAAAACACAATGAGAAACTGTTAGGATTCACTGGCAGTGATTATGTTTCATCCGACTGAAAGTCATGGACAATTTATTACCAAAGTCAGCAGACTCAGCACACACCTGAGATTCCTTCAACCGATGCACTAAATGAAAAAGAAAAAGGAAAAAACTCCTTGCCCCTCTCAGTTTTCATTAAGATGCAAAATGACTTCTCCATGAAGCACAGAACCACCACCTTGAGCTACTTCTAAACACATATAATCACTGATACGTAGCACAATGATTCGTTTTTCTCAACTCCTTCTGATTCTACTACCACAAGAAGCACACACATAGAGAGAGAGTGAGTTTAACCATCTCAAAGTGAAACTTCTGTCTCAAGGCAGACAAAGTTTTACAGACCAAAATCTCCAACATTTATCCTCCAGTAGCAAATGAATCTGGACAACAGATGCCGGTTTGTTTTTTTATGAATGGTGATTTTTACAACTTGGACTGCAAGTAACCTTTCAAAGGTTGTATCGGTCTAGTAATGGGATTCCAGTTCCAAAAGAAAACCTTAATCTCACCATCCTAAACTTTTTCTGCAACTTTGCGCCATGGGAAGGGAAGAAACAAATGTAATCAGAATTTGTATGGAATTCTTGAAATCTGTACACTTTACATTTTATTTCAAACTTCATCTCCTTAAACTCGCTTTCATACCACCTTCACTTCTCAAACCACATTCAATTTCATTTGAGGGACGTTCCTACTTTTTACATGGATGTTAGACAAAATAATACATGTCCAGAATTTGTTATACAGATCACATGAACATGCTCACCCATCATGAACACCTCCAATATCAACAAATGCTCCTTGATAAAGGTGTATAGCTGTCACTTTACCAGCACAAATCTGCAAAAAAGACTTCCTATAAGCCTGCCTTTCTTCAAAACTTGTGTAATGTTTGATCAGTTAACATAAGTTCCAACCAAATTGAGGTATGTGAGGAAAGTGGCTTTATGTCCTAGCAATATGAAGTGGATACGACTGATCCTAGCTGAGGTTTCAATTTTATGTTGATGTGACAGTTACCCAGATTTTCTGTAATACATATATTTACAGTGTATACATTACAAAAACATTGAGCATGCATGTCAAATTTCTCTAATAATAAAAATCAGAGTGCAAATGAATGTCCATGTATAGATAACTAAAGATCAATGCAACTTTGACAAAAAAGATTAGCATGGGCTACCGACAACGGAAGGGTGATTAAAGCTTAAACAAGAAAATAATGTTCTATCGTTTTTCTTCTATCTTGTGAATATCTTAAACAACAGTGCAAGCATGTTTATTTCTACCACCAAACTGTAGGATAAACTACCCAATAGGATAGTAATAGAATTCAACCAAAACACAGCTAGTAAACTTGTAGACATGATAAGTCTTTTGATGGGAAAGTAATACTTCAGTTTATGCCAGAGTTGTTCAGATTTATTTTCATGCTAGGGAAGAAAACATGAAGAACCAAAAGAACCCCCACCGACAAAAAAGAGAGGCAAAAAAATGAAAAGAAAAAGATACATGCTAAGATAACTGAAAAACATTAAAATCTTTTGTAAAATAAGAACAGACAAGAATCAAATTGTCAAGCTCAGACTATTTTTTTATCAGGGATTATCCTTCTCAAACTACTAACTTCAAGTATGGCTAGAGCACTTCAAAATCTCTTCAATCATTAATCAGTTTCTAATATTCATCATCAGAGAACAGGAAAAACAACTTACTTGTCCTGGGTAGTAAAATGGGAGTTCATACTGCAACCAAATGAAGACAGGGAGAAGTTATGACAAAGCATCAATAACCAAATAAACCTAACAACAGTAAAAATATTCAACAGAAACAGCTAATGCAACATCTACTGTACCATTCCATCTTGGTAATCCTTTCCCCGTTTTCTCCTTCCAGGATAATAGTCCTGGTCATACTGCAGAGACATCAGAGATTGCGGTTAAGTACAATTATTGATGAACCAAGAATACAATTCTTTTTGGAAGAAAATCTTTTTTTACTAGAGTGAAGAGGAAATTCTTTACATTGAAAAGTTAACTCAATGTCAAAAAGAAAAAAGTACGTAGATGTCTTAAATACTAATACAGGCTACCCTTCAGCTACAGAATTTGCAATAGCACAGCATGATTAGATACTGCAGCAAATTTATCAACTTTAAGTTGGATACTAGTTGCTTTTTTTTCCTTTGAAAGTTGCTTACTAATAGCTTAACTTTCGATATCCAGTGCAATCACTACCTCCTACTAGGTTGTGTTGATAATTTAGTTAGTTTATATATATGGTGTAAGAGATTTAAAAATTTGGACTGGCATATATACTTGAACTACCAAAATTTTCCTACTCCCTAAAAGAAAAAAGAAAAAAGCACTGCGCATTCCACTATGGTGAGGTTTGGATTTGGTTTAGTTTCCGTTAATCAGAATTATCATTTGAAATTATACAGAAAAAAATGATCACATTAAAACTTGATAATTATGCTGTACCTTATAAGATTCTTCTTCTAATCTATCCTTGTTAGCAGCAACCCACTCATTATACTGCTTCAAGAACACTTTATACCGTTCCAAGCTCATATCATCAGTCTCTGTATTCACCATCTCCTCCACTTTATCATAATCCACTCTCACAGCCTGCATCTTATGAGCTTCCCTAATGAACTCCAATTCCTTCTTATCAACCTCCCACCCTCTCGGCGGCCAATCCCTAGGTGGTACATGTCGAACCACCAACGGCCCTGCCCATGTAGTCTCCAGAGGCTCAGGAATATCTCCTTTAATCTCAAATTGCTTAGCGTAATACTCATCTTCCGTTATACCCATTTCCTCAATCTTCTTTTTCCGGTAGTTCGGACTAAGCATTCTGAAAGCTTCAATAGCTTCAGGTGACTGAAGCGCAACTTCTTCACCTTCATTAAGAGATTTCCTAGCAAAATCAGCTTCAGGTGAGAGGATTTCTTCCCATGGAGCCCAACCACGGTCGACCCAGTTCCTGCGCCGGGCTTCTTCTTCAGATTCTTTCTCTTTGGGTCCAAAAGCTTCGAGAAACGCGTCGTCATCACCTACTGGGTATTCATCTGAACTGAAACAGTGAAGAGTAAGAGGAGAATGCTTGAAATTGGATGAAGTAGAGAGATTAAAGAAAGGAAAAGAAGTGAATTTAGAAGAATTTTTTAAGGGTTTAAGGAGGGTTTTAGGAGATGGAAATGTGAAGAAGAAAGTACAAGATTGAAGAGTTTGCATTTTGAGGGGATATTGGAATGCTTGCTTAGAGTTCACAAGATAAAGTTTGGTTTGTTCAAATTATTTTTCATTTTCCTTTTTTGGGCAGGAGGGAGGACGTATATAACTTTAGTACTAGTTTGGTTTGACTTACTGTCCGTTTGAATCGATTTATTTTATGTGTCTTTAAATTAAAATAATTTTAAAGTATTTGGATAAAATTAAAATACGCTTATAAACACTTATTTTAAAACTAAAATAATAAAAATAAGTCAAAAGTCATAAGTTAGAGTCTGTTTGGATGGGTTTAAAAAAAATAATTTTTAAAAAATACTTTTGAAAGTTGTGCTGAAACTTATCTTTAAAATAAATAGTTATGTGTTTGGATAAAAGTGTTTCAGTTGAAAAAAAGTTATTGATGTGTTTGACAAATAAGGGCCGGTAAACACTTTTTTTAAATCAAAATGTCTTAAATACCCTTAAAACTGTTAACATGATAAAAAGTTGATTAATTTAAGATTTTTATACTTAAAAAAATTAAAGTAAGACTAATTTATATTTTTAACATCCATAAGTAATAATATTTCCTGTCATTCACATATTTCTTTAATCATCACAAATTTTTGATAATTTTAGTTGTTGATTATAATAAAAATAATAATAATGATAAAAAAATAATAACAATAATAATAATAACAATAAAAAAAAATAATAAAAATAAAAAATAATAATAAAAAGAATTAAGGGCAAAAAGGTAATATATTTGGTCAACATACAATGACTTTTAAGTTGAAAAAATAAAGCACTCTTCTCACCTAGCTTTTAGTTTTTGACTTAAAATAAGTCACTTTGATAATTGTCAAACACTTTAATAAGTCACAAACTGACTTTTAAGTCAGTTTGACCAGCTTTTAAGTCCATCCAAACAGGTTCTTAGAAATTCTAATTTATGGCTTATAAGTCAAAAGTCAATCCAAACGCTTATGTTAACTGTTTTTAAGCCAAATTAGTTTTTAAGTAGTTTTGAAGTGTCTGGATAAAGTTAAAAAGTGTTTATAAGCACTTATTTTAAAATCAAAATAAAATAAAAAAGTCAAAATTATAAGTTAGAAATCGTAACTTATGGGTTTTGGGCTTATAAATCATAAGTCAAAAGTGAATCCAAACAGACTCTTAGTTTCTTAAAAATAGTACTCCCTCCGTCCACTTTATTTGTCATGTTGCATTTTTTTAAAGTTAGTTTGACTTATTTTTCAAAGTTAAATTAGATTATAATAATTGAATTTTTAAACAAAAAATTTAGATATTCAAAAACTATACAAAAAGTACTATACATTGCAATTTTGTATATATCAATGTAATGAAAACATATATCCAAAAATGTTAGTAAAAGTTTTTATAATTTGACTCTAAAAATAAAAAAATATGACAATTAATTGTGGACGAAGAAAATACATGCACTAATCATATTAATTCAAGCGAAATTATTGATTTATTATTAGTTAAGTTAAATTATCAATTTTAATGATATCAATAGAATATATGATACTTATTTAGTATCAGTTAAGCGAAATTAGTTAGAGATATATAGTATAATTATTTAGTAGAATATGAATGTAAATATATATATATATATATATATATATATATATATATATATATATATAATTATATATATAATTATTTTGTTTGCATGGCTATTTCAGTATTTGCTTAGTTTCCTATTCATTCTAATGCATATAAACTATATAATTAAAAGCGGTAGACATTTGATAGAACACAAACACTTCAATATATTTTATTTTATAATTTATTATATTAATACCAATAAACCAGAAACACAAAAAGGTCATGCAAATATGATAATCAAGTTAGAATTCTAATTAAAAAGAAACACACTCTTTTTTTTTTCCTTTTAATTTTCACACGCTCTTGCTCTTTAGTCTTTTTCCCATATAGAAAACAAAATTATTAGTAAGTATAAGAAATTTTTCAGATCAATTAATTAGTATTGACAGAAATGGTGAATAATAATAAGAATAATAATATAGAATTAAGTAAAGAAAATATTATAAACAATTGGTTACCCATCGCATCATCGAGAAATGCAAAGTGGTATTATTCCGCTTTTCATAATGTTACTGCTATGGTTGGTGCCGGTGTTCTTGGGCTCCCCTATGCAATGTCCCAATTAGGTTGGTACGTATCTATTTAACTGACTTAAAATTGAGTTATGATATTCCAAGTCACCTTTTTTGAATCTCTAATCAACAGGGGTGTTGGAGTGACAGTGATGGTATTAGCATGGGTGATAACATTGTACACATTATGGCAAATGGTGCAAATGCATGAGATGGTAGCAGGTAAAAGATTTGACAGATACCATGAATTGGGTCAAGAGGCATTTGGAGAAAAACTTGGGCTATGGATTGTGGTTCCTCAACAACTATTAGTTGAAGTTGGAGTTAATATAGTTTACATGGTCACTGGTGGCAAATCACTAGAGAAGATTTATCAGACTTGTTGTCCTAATTGCCACCCTTTGAGGACTAGCTATTTCATCTTAATGTTTGGTTCTGTTCAGTTTTTCCTTTCTTTTTGTCCCAATTTCAACTCCATCACTTTTATCTCATTCCTTGCTGCTGTCATGTCTCTCAGGTACGTCTTAATTTGTTTGTCTCGTTTTTTCTATATTTCATATGCATCTTAGCATACATGTAATGTCACAAGTGGGGTTTGGCAAGGACGGTGTATACACAGCCTTAGAGAGACTGTTTTCAATCGACCATCAGGAGTGGATCAACAGTGTTAAAAAAAAAAAGACAATTGCATTAGGCCCCCAAATTTAAAATCTCATTTTTAATAATAATAGGTTATTAGTTATTATTTTTTAACAAATATTGAATACTATTTGTAGAAAAAGTAAATTTTTCATGAAAAATGAAGAAATATTAGAAAAAATTTGACATATTTGGGATACTATATCTCATGAAAAATAATTTAAAAATAAGAATGATTATATTATCAATTGAAAACTAGAAGAAATCAATTATATAAAAGTTATTAACAATTCAAGTTTAAGACCTTTGATTTTTGCTCAAGACCATTAATATGCTTGAACCACTCCTGTGACCACCATCAACATTAAATAATATAATTACTAAAATCAATGCAAAACAACATTGAGGGTCTGGAGAGGATAGAGTGTACGCAGTCCTTACGAAGATCAATTATTATTTTTCATTGTGTAGTTATTCGACCATAGGTTGGGGAGCATCATTACACAAAGGAATATCTCCAGAGGTTGATTATAGTCCAAGGGCTTCAACAAGTACAGGAAGAGTGTTTGGTTCCTTAAGTGCTTTAGGGGATATTGCATTTGCATTTGCTGGCCACAATGTTGTCTTGGAAATTCAAGCTACAATGCCTTCAACTCCTGAAAAACCATCCAAGAAACCTATGTGGAGAGGAGTCGTTATCGCGTACATTGTTGTGGCTACGTGTTACTTTCCAGTAGCTTTTGTTGGGTACAGAGTTTTTGGAAATGGTGTGGAGGACAACATCTTGATATCCCTACGAAAACCTGCTTGGCTTATTATCATGGCTAATGCCTTTGTTGTCATTCATGTTATTGGAAGCTATCAGGTTTAAACTTTTTTGAAGTCATTCAAACTTCAATGATCTGATAGACTGATACACTATTCTTTTCTTTTTTTTAGGTGTTTGCTATGGGTGTGTTTGACATGATAGAATCTTACTTAGTGAAGCAAAGAAATTTCAATCCAACTAAAACATTACGAGTAATTGTTCGGACTGGTTATGTTGGTATGTCATTCCAGTACTTTTATGTTGATTAATATGTGTTCCAGAGGCATAACTTGTGTTGTTATCTTGTGTGTTGGCTCAGCCCTAACAATGTTCCTTGCAATATCATTCCCATTCTTTGGTGGATTACTTGGTTTTTTTGGAGGATTTGCATTTGCTCCTACTACCTACTTTGTAAGTCATTATATTAACTAAAATTAGATGTATTTGTAACAGACTACAAAACCAAATATTGACATGCATTTTTCTCTTGTTGTTGCAGCTTCCTTGTATAATATGGCTAATCTTATGTAAACCTAAAAGATTTGGGTTGTCTTGGTTCATAAATTGGGTACGTTTGTTAAAAAAAGTTGCAAACATTAATGAGAAATTGACGTACTTTCTTGGTTGTATTGCTAATACTATTTCTAATTGTTTTCGTTTTTTTTTTTAAACCCAGATATGCATCATACTTGGTGTTGTTCTGATGATTTTAGCTCCCATTGGTGCATTGAGACAGATCATACTGCAAGCCAAGGGTTACAAGTTCTTTTCTTGAATGTAGGATTTTTAGTATTACTCAGACAGACGATATTTTAAATGTCTACCTAGCTATGTTAGTTTTACTGCTGTATTAGTGTCAAACCATAGTGAAAAAATGATTGATATTTGGAGCTTATTTTAATAAGCTTCCATTTGTAGATGTCTATTTGGTTTTATCAAGTATATATGATAATTTTCATCTCTAGAGTTGAAACTTATCAACTTTAGAAGAAGGTATAAACCATCTCAATAATTTTGCATCTGCATATATATAAATACGTGATGAAAACAACTAAGAAAAATTATATCTAAGAGGGTAAATGTATATCCTTATATTTGAACAAAATATAACTACGAGGGCAAATATGACCGAACCAATTCATTAACAACCCAAAATCCAAGATGAAGTGAAGTCTAACTTCCAAGACTCACTATATGATAAATTTTTGCTACTCCTAAATAACTTGACTTATGTACTTTACCAGCTCAAATGAGTATCAGCAATATAATGTAGCTAGCGAAAATGACCACAAAGTAAAAGACCACCTGAACTAATTCTATTCCGTTCTCGATACCTTTCAAACAACAGCTCTTCACTTCGTTTAAGCTTGTTGTATTCAGCCATGTCGAATCCTGAACTTTGGCAACTTTCAAGTTCTCCTGATATGTTTCGACTATCTTCAATCGTATACATTGTTCTATTCTTCTGTTGACTCTGCAGAATTGCTGGGCTCCAACTCCCATGGCTGCTCATGGAATAACTATGGTCATTCTGAGGGGAGGTGATGTCCTACAAGAAGCAAAGTTAGGGCCAAGTTACAATAGATGTCTGGGAAGAGAATGAGATTTACTACTAGAGGAAAGTACGAATTATATGGCTAGCACACTACTAAAGTGAACGTGTAAATGCAAAACAAATGGCACGGCATGGAAAGCAACTCATGCAATTTAGTAAAGGAATGTGTTTATTTACTAGCATTTTAGCATGTAGAGATTTTCAAGATCTTCTCAACGAAGAAGTGGAAGCAAGATAATATCCAAATAGGCGAAATGATAGGTACTTACGGCCCAGAGTGAGCCAAACATACCTCCTAGTTCGACCACTAACATAATTTCGTAATTCCTAAAAAGTATTTGATCATCTGGAAAATTTAGCTAAACCTACAAGTACCGTGGAGGACGTTATCCAATCAAGAGCACGCTTGCTAGTATATTATGCCGAAAGCAGCAACTAACTTTTTAGGCATAATACATAAATATGTCCTTTAACTTTGCCTCATTTTATTTTTATGTCCTCCAACTTTGAGTGTGCACAAGTAGACACTTAAACTTGTATAACATTGTACAAACAGACACACATGTCCTATGTGGCATCCTACATGACAATTTGCATATTAAGTGGTGTCTTATGTGTATTGTGCCACATAGGACTTATGTGTCAACTTGTTCAACTTTATACAATTTTAAGTGCCTATTTGTGCACATCCAAAGTTGGAGGGTATACATGTGTTATGCCAACTTTTTATATGTCACGACACAAGCATGCAGAATTTAATTTATTAGG
The DNA here is from genome assembly GCF_036512215.1 of Solanum lycopersicum. Lineage (NCBI taxonomy): Eukaryota > Viridiplantae > Streptophyta > Magnoliopsida > Solanales > Solanaceae > Solanum > Solanum lycopersicum. The sequence continues at coordinate 58,480,331 of NC_090802.1, read as the reverse complement.
AGGAAAACAAAGTATCATTTCACCTGTCTTGCATCACATATTGAAGGTTTCCTACTAACAGGAGTTTCCACTTCTTTTATGGGAGTGAAAGAACCATCATTGCTTGTCTCCCATTGCAACCAGGGGAAGATAACCCCGTCGGTTCCAACAGGATGACAATTAGATCCTGCTGGACTTTGATTAACTGCTTCCCCATAAGTAATACTGTCCCTTGGCTTAGCTATTCCTCCTAATGTGGAACTTGCATCACTTCTTTCTCCATCAAATGAAGAAAAATCCGTGTCTTCTATATTTGCAATGAAATCCACAAAAAACTTCTCTGCCTCATCATTCAGTTGTGTTGATGTCCTGTTTCTATCATTGCTTCTCTGGAAATTTGTAAAAAAAAAACTAGTAATAAAGGAAACTACTACAGAGGTGAATAACAGATAATCAAGAAAGTCGGAAATTGATCGTTCAACCAAAAAAGAGAGAGACCTTTCTACGTGGTTGTTTCTGCCCAGCAGCAGAACTTGTTGTATCAGGAAGTTCTTTGACAATCCGCCGATCCCTACCTCTTTGGTCTTCCTGCATAATTTCATCAAGCAGATATTGCATACACTTCTGACTTTAATATCAAAGAAAGTTAAGACATTCATTTTCTGAGGATTACAATCACATAACATACTTACGGCCAAAGAAAAATCAGAACCAGTGTGCAAAAAGAGACAAAATATTAGACTGGAAAAAGACAGCATAACATAGTTTGACAAAGAAGATCTCGACACCGTGTGTGGAAAACAGGAAAATGAAAGAATGGAGAAAACTTACCTGCTCCATTTTTGTCGCATAACTCTTTCTGGCCACATGACCTGACTTGGAGCCAGTAGTTTTCTTCCCCATGGTCTGCATTAGTCAACATGAAATAGTAAGCGAGTCATAAACTCTGGGAGGATTAATTTTCTTATTTGATGGAACAAATAAACCACACACTTGTTCAAGTTCAGTTTTGATTTCTTCAACAGCATGCCTGAGTTCTTTTCTCATTGCTTCATACAGTTCACCATTCAAATCCCCATTTGGATGCTCACCCTGAAGAACAATAATATATTTCAGAAAAAGACAATTGATAAAACATAGGAAAAAGTCAGTGCATGCTACTTTGACAGATAAACAAAGTAAACCTTTTTCTGTGCATAAACTGCTCGAATGGTTTTCTCGATGCCATTTTTACAGATAAGAGCATCCTTTGTGTCATCGTCAGTCAAGGCAGAAGAGTGACTCTAATATGAATAAAGAAGTGCATAAATTAGTAACATTGCAAGAAGGAATGTAGAGACACAAAAAGCAGAACAGCATAAGAACAAAGGGCAAGAGCAACTGCAATTTTTCTGTGAGAAATGATACATGAACCCAATAAGTTCTCAACGATTCAAAGAGAAGCTATTAAAATTGTCGGCTTACAGAGTAGCCATCATGTAACAGAGACATGTCTTTTTGGCTAAAAGATCTCCTTAATTTCGGATTATTTACAGCTGTTGGCTTCATTGATGATGGAATGTCACTGATTCTATTGCTCTGACGCTTCTTGATGTCAACTTGGCTGTTGGAGTTTCGAAAATGATCTGCATCACTCTGCCATACAATAAAGAAATCTCTTGATCAAAAAGTGCCCCCACTGCACATTTATTTGCTGATACCTATGGTTTTCTCATATATCTTCTTTTTAGACAGTGATTTTAAGAACTCATATTATAATGAATATTTAAACAACCCAATTTTATGGACATACACCCATATAACATGTAGATGTGCCATAAGTTTGTATGTCCCTCTAGTGTGTTTTCACAATCAGTATTGAAATTACCATATCATATTGTAGTATGCCCCATCACTGTTCAGAAATAAATACCTTTTGTTGATAAAAGAAAGAACTAGGACATTTAAATTGAGGTGAGATTTTTCGGAGAATTAATTATGTCAGAGTCAGCTTGTCCTCGAACATTGAACAGAAATTATTTAAGGAGGACGACATCATCAATTAGTGCAATTCTTAAAGCCTCAAAAATAGTTATAATTCTGCGGTATAAGACTAAAAGACTGGGAATGTTACACACCACATATAGTTTCACCTTTATTCTCTTCTGATCCAATTGGATTGGTACAACTTTCAGCAACCACGTATATAATTGCAAACCAGTTCCAACATTTAAACCAACTGAAACATCCCACTAATTCTTTTAGGTAAAAAAACTGACCCAAATGCTGAGTCACTGATAATCCACCCGACAGCACTTACATCAGAACAAACAACACTGAAGTCAGGGCAGGAGGAAAACACTTCTCTTATGACAGTGATAGATAGACAAATCAGCTTGAGCACATGTTGACTGATCCATCGGCACATGTAACGGATAATTCAGTTCACCAAGACTTAACAGACTAAAAGTGATCTCCCGACTTTTTTTTGTCTCTACTAGGAACCCAGTAACCAACAAAACAATTCTTAAGGTGACAGAATAACATTAGATAGATGCACCACCGCAAGGGTAATGTATTTCTAGAAGTCAAGCATTTATTCTTTTGTTTTAGCTAGTTCTACCTTCCAAAGCACTTGGAATTCCAACTACTCAAGGAAAGTTATGAAAGGTTCAAAGTTTCTGGAAGAAAACATTACCCTCACAAATTTTCAAACTTACTCAGTTATGCACACATCTGAGTTTTAAGAAAAAACAAAATAACAAATTAATGGGTGTAACCATTACCTTTGAAGATTTTTTCCCACAAAATAGGGTATAATGTACCAATATAGACATAGTAAATGAAGGCCTGCCTACTCAAACTGATTTTTTTAAAATTATTCTGAGCACTTAAACTTCCATTAGTTAGTTTCTTGTCTAGGATTTCATGCACGCTTTCTCTTTCATGATACAAGGCAATTTATGTGTCATACATAAGGAATTCGCTAAGGCTATCTTTATCATTAGATGTACATGAGTGACATTTATTTTAGTTTTACCGGTAGAATGTAAACAATCAAAGTAGTTTTGGTGAAAAAGGACACTTATGCTTGGAATTAACAACCAAAAAAGATATCTACTTTCTGACGTCACGGCCAATTAGGTTTCATATATTTTGCTTTTACAGATTTCTATTACATTTTCTTTCTTTTGATCTGTAAAAGAAGATCTGTGTACTGCATAGTCAACTGGAGCTAAATTCAATTTCATCCCTTTCTCCGCTCCCCCACCTACCTACAACACACACAAACTAAAATAAAGGGAAGAAAAGTGAAAAATATCCACACAGACAGTTTCCAAAGTTAAAGTGCTCCAAGTTTAGTAGTCTCTTTGGTGAATTCCATTAAAATGTTCATTCCCAAAGATTATATCAAGCAAAGTTCAGTAGTCAAGATAAAATACATACCCTGTGAAATTCCACAAAGTGGGGAGTGGGGAGGGTAGAGTGTAAGCAGATCGTACTCCTAGGCTGTTTCCGAAAGCAAATCAAAGCAGTAATGGAAAGGAAAAACAAAGAAAAAAACATGAAAACTAGTCGGAAAGCAGTGCAAAGCATACATGCAAGGAGCAGTAATATTGACAACATAATAGACCACTCAAAACGTAGTACACAATAGATGATAAACTACATGAACAAAGCTCGACTAACCACTAACCTTCTACCCAAATCAGCTACCATGCTCCAGTTCTACTCCCTAGTCAAACAAAAAGAAGGAAAGGATAGAGAAGTTTCACCTCCGAGTCACTCATCTGATATCGAACAACAGAAACCGACCTCCTCCTCCTCGAAGTGGCATCTGACTTAGCTAGGTTACTCCGGGAACGATCAGCAGCAACGCTTTTCCGATCAGCAGCAGAGGTCTTCGAACCCTGCCTGGAAACCGACCTACCACGTCTCCTGGACGACGCCGTTTCACTCGCCCAATGCCCAATCCCCGACGCACGCCTTTCTGACCGACCACGGTCACTATTTTCTTTCTCCTCCTCCTGAGAGAAGAACTCTATCGCCAGATCATCAAGGCTGATTTCAGGAACTCCCGATCCTCTACTCGTATTAACAAACTTCCCACGCGGAGCAGCATTGTAGCCTAAGTCAACCTGTAGAGGCTCCTCATAGCGCCGCGGCCCGTGAGCAACTCGGCTGAGACTCCTAGAACGGCGATGAGGTTTGATACCAGAGCTACCGGAGGAGTCATCAGCTCCGGCGGAACTTCCACCTAAGGTAGTCCTCCGAGTCGTCGATTTGAACGCCGATGACGCCATCAGTGAAGAGCCATTCAAAAATTGATTTTGGGTATAAAATATGATTTGTTTAATAATGGAGTGTTATCCTATAGGGTTTTTTGGAGAATGGCGTTAAATGGTATATTGATGAAACAGCTCAGAGAGAGAGTGTATTTATATGATTGTGAAGAATGAAGAAACGATTTGGCGGAGGTATCGAAATTGGAGAAATTTTGAAAATGGATGAGTTTAATGACCTATTAGTCCACATTAAAAATACTGTATCAAATTTGTATCACAATTATTTTTTAATTCACAATAATGAAAGGAAAATCCGCAGCCCAAGCAACGTACCAACTTAGTCATCCTTGCGATTTCATCTCATATTATTATCCCACGTTTATTCATCTTCATTTGTTAATGCAATTGTGAGATTTGACAAATTAAATATAGAGGTATATTAATATTATATAGTTTGAACGAAGACAATAGTCATTTGGTGGTACAGCTATTTTTATAAGACAAAGGCCATTTGAAATCAGAGTGCTAAGAACAATTATTGTGCCAACAGGAAAAATAAATGTCCTCATTTTCAAAATTTGAAATGGAAATGGATTCATCAGCCACCTGTGGAAATTTATTTCAAGAGATTTCTTGTCTTTTTCTACTGTTTCTTGTCCAATTGAGGTATCGTATTCCCCACTTTCAAATTCGAAATTTAAATGGACAAATAGTGTGTGCATTTAAGTCCTGCCACAAGAAGGAAAACCAGCTAAATAAAAGAGTATCGGTAAGGCTGGTAGCTGAAGTCCTTTGACTTATTTTTATTATTTCGACTTGAAAACAAGTATTTATAAGCATTTTTTTATTTTATCGAAACACTCCAGAACGGGCTTAAAATAAGCCATACAAACAGGCTCACCTACCACGCAACTGCTTTTCTACTAGTAGTTGTTAAAGCTCACAACCAACAATTATCAAACTTATTGACATTCTTGTGATCCCAAAAACCAGCTAAACCAAATTCACATGAAATCTGCTATTCTCCCTCCTCCCATTCACTGCATTTATTAGTAAGAGAAACTAGAAACACAGCATGACAGACTCCCCTTGTACTACAGGAAGAAAGGGAAACCTGCCCGGAAAGAACAGATAATTGCAGAGTAACAATTCACCTTTGGGACCTGTTGGCTAAGTATAGAAACAGGGAAGCAAGATTACTAAACAAGGTTCAAAGTTATTATACATTCGTAACAGAACGAAACAAGAGTAACACATATACCAGAGTTACTAAGACTCATTCTCGGAAAGTGAACAGGTTTACAATCCAGTTGAACATCTAAACAAGAGTATAGCCCCAAAGTACATCAAACATCTGCGCGTTTGTGGTCCGAGAGAACACTTTATTCTAAGCTATTTTATCTAACCACAAAGAACAGGATCATCACCAGCAGCGCCACCAACGAGTGAACTGCCACATTTACTGAACTGACGACATGTGAATAATCAAGTCCACCACTCGTGTACTGCAATTCCAACAAGGATTACTATTAGCAGGAAGCCACAAATCATATAATACTCCTATGCTCCGCATTCGTGCTCAGCATCCAGTGAACTGAATTGATGAAAGAAATGTACAGTAAATATTTCATGTTGTTTACCTGTAACCCCATTCGTTGTCGTACCATGCAACAAGCTTGACAAAATTCTTGCTCAAAGCAATTCCAGCCTTGGCATCAAATATGCTTGATCTGCAAATTATTTCGATGCAGAAATACAGTGTCTTGATTAGTAGAGCACCACAAAAATGGATCAGCACAGACAAGGTTCAAGCAAGAAAGTGGATCAGCACAAATAACGTTTGAGCAAGAACTTCAAAGGAGCTCATGCAACACAAAATAGACAGGAATTAAATCATAGAACAGTTCAATGTCACAAACTCACCTATTGTCTCCCACAAAGTCTGTGGAAACAACATCATCTTCAGTGTAACCTAGAATTCCCTTCAATTTTCCTTCAGATTCCTCCCTTTAGAAAATAAAACAGTGCAAGTTAGCGGTAGCCATGTGAACACTAAGCTCCAGGAAAAAAAATATGAAAAAACGCAACATCATTACTAGACTCTATAGGTATGTGATATATAGTCCTAGGTACAGGGAAAATGATGCACATACTAATGCACTTAAGATAAATCATGTAAAAAGCACAAGCTTACTTGATGGCAGCTTTGATTTCATCATAGGTAGCTTCTTTTTCCAACCTGACTGTGAGGTCAACCACGGACACATCAACAGTTGGGACTCGGAAAGCCATTCCAGTTAACTTTCCATTCAATGCTGGTAGCACTTTCCCCACAGCCTTGGCTGCTCCAGTACTGCTAGGAATAATGTTGAATGAAGCAGCTCTTCCACCTCTCCAATCCTTGGCTGATGGTCCATCAACAGTCTTCTGAGTGGCTGAAATATTATGGTGGTAGCCAAAACCGAGTGAGCAAGCTAAAAATGAATTATATTTATCTAAAAGTAGAAGCAAGAGAAACACTTACCTGTGATGGAGTGGACTGTGGTCATAAGACCTTCAACAATTCCAAATCTGTCATTTATAACCTGCACATTTGCATGATAAATTGTGAGATGATGTATCATTCTCGCGTTTCACGTTATGAAATGAGACAATAGTTAATCTGAAGGAACCGGGTTGGTGGAATAGGAGAACCTTGGCCAAGGGAGCAAGGCAATTTGTGGTACAGCTAGCATTTGAAACGATATTGAGCTCTGGCTTGTATTCCTTCTCATTGACACCAACAACAAACATAGGAGCATCCTTACTAGGGGCAGAAATGATAACTTTCTTGGCGCCACCCTGATGTATCATAAAAATCGAGCAGATATTAGCTCTCTTGAATCACTGAAGTAATAACTAGAGGCAAGGCCAGAAAGTTAAATAGTCAATTAATCCAACTCTTGTAGCATTAAGTCATTAACAGAAACAAGCATAAAGATATCAAAGTTTGATCTGGAGTCCTTAATATAACTCAACAATGAGATATGTTTTATTTAATTCTCTTTTCTAAATTTAAATAAAAACATGAGAGGAAACATTAATCAAAAATCAATGTCCTTCGCAAGAAAATACTTATAAATCATACTCCCTCTATTTCAATTTGTTGTATCATTTTGACTTGGCACGGAATTTAAGAAAATAAAGAAAGAACTTCTTAATCTTGCAATCATAAATTAAAAATAGGTATAATGAACCAAAATACGTTTTAATCTTGTGATCTTAAAGTATATCATGTGGAAGTTAGGATTAAAGAAATGTCAAAAAAGAAGACACACAATCTACTAAAAATGGAAAAGAAAATACGACAAACAAACTGAAACAGAGTAAGCAAATATCATTAAATTATATACTAGCGTGCTCACCGAAACTCAAGTAAACTATGAACATCACCTTAGTACAGAATTTGTATATCAGCATGTACAATAAAAGATACACATCAAACATCAATTAACATCACTAATACTGAGTGATTATGTATGTATGCAAGCACATTAACTCGAAACTTGATGATCATACACACGGTGACACAAAACGCACAAATTCGTGGAACTTTTCCTTATAATCCAAAGCAAGGAATCTCAGTTAATTTACTTCTTTATAATCACAAACCTTCAAATGAGCTGCAGCTTTGTCCTTATCAGTGAAAACACCGGTCGACTCCACAATGTAATCAGCTCCAGTCTGTGCCCATGGAATTTCCTCTGGGTTCCTTCAGATACACAAATAAAGTTCAATTAGAAATTCAAATCAACCCAATAAAACTGTAAAACAATTTGCATATATATATATATTAAAGAGATAAAACATTACCTAAACCCAAAAACAGTAACAGCCTTCTCACCAAAGAGAAGAGTCTTCTCATCTTTAACCTTGAGCTCATGATGCTTCCACTGGCCGTGTACACTATCATACTTAAACATATATGTCTGAAACACCAACAAATCAAACCCATCAACTAAATTATCAATAAACTCATTCAATTTTTCGTTTTATGGGGTTTTTTTGTGGGCACATACCATGTAATCAACTGAAATGAAGGGATCGTTCACTGCGACGAGTTCAACATCATTTCTTTGGAGAGCAACCCGAGCAACCAATCGGCCAATTCTTCCGAATCCTTCATGAAAAACAAGATTTCAAAATTTTATAGAAATACAGAACCAAACAAGCTAGATGAAATTCACTTCAATTTGAACAGATTCTTACCATTAATTCCAATCTTAACTTTAGCTGTGAGAATAAGAAACAAATAAAAATTAATGGAAGTTCATAATCTAAACAGAGAGATTCATGCTAATAAAAACAAGTAAAAATAAAGAGGTAAGAGAATCGAAATACCCATTGATTTTTTTTTTGTGTGTATTTGAGTTGTTGCAGAGTTTTGTAGAACAGAGTAGTAGAGTTGTTGGTGTGATGAAGGCTTTAAATATAAACTGGTTGGTGACCGGGTACCGAAGTATGCGGTCGTTGAGGATTTTCACTATTGTTACATTACTACATCTATCAAATTTAGATAAAATTAAAAAATTATTTATTTATTTTCACATTATTATTACTATTAAATATTATTATCCTGTAATACAATTTTTCAATATCAATCGAATTCATATTTTCAAGGCTGAAAATTTTTAGAAGTAAACTTGAAAGAAAAAAATATAATTTATGCATTGATTTTATAAATTGATAAATATTTTAAGAATCATCTATTTATTAAGACGATACATATAAATAGGAACAATTATAATATACATTTATTACTTTCAGTATCGCAATTTATGTGTGACACGTAAGTCAAACAATTTTAGAAAAATACTATTATATAAGTTACAATAATTGATAACTCAAAATAATTAAAAGATATATAAAAAATTAACAGTCAAATATAGACTTATTTGAATTCAAAATATAATTATATCATATAAATTTAAATAAAAATAATAATATTTTAGGCTAGTCGACAGATTTTTGTATAATTTACTATTTTAATTATAAAAAAATCTTTAAAGATTATACCAACTCAATATTAGGTCAAACAATATAAAACTAAAAATATATTAAACATTTGACCATGAAAATAGTTGTAATTGTTATACATGGACGTACATTATTGTTATTATTATTATTATTATTATTTAAAAGATATAGTTTTAAGTAATGAATTTGTCATGATTGTGATAAGAATAATTTCTCTTAAAATATTCTGTTCAAAAATAGTTATTCACTTGATAAAGAAATTAAAAACAAATATGGTGTCACGACCCAAAACGAGCCGCGAGTTGCACCCACACTTTCCCTCCTATGTGAGCGAACCAATCAATCTAAACCCCAACATTTCAACCATAATAAATAGAATACAATGCGGAAGACTTAAAACTCATTAATATAACCAATAAATAACTTCTAAAATTCAAAACTTATTATTATCCCCAAAATCTGGAAGTCATCATCACAAGAACATCTATCCTCAAGTTACTAAGTCTAAGAGTATCTAAGAAGCTAAAATAACTAAACTGATAGTCCATGCCAGAACTTCAAGGCATCAAGACGTAAAGAAGAAGATCCAGTCCAAGCTAGAAACAATAGCTCACCCTGAAATCTGACGTGATGAGGACTGGCTAGAGTTGCGGTTGAGTTGAAGACGGCGGTACGTTTGCTGCACTCCACAATTAACAAAAAGAAAACATACAAGTAGGGGTCAGTACAAAACACAAGTACTGAGTAGATATCATCGGCCAACTCAAAATAGAAAGCAATATATATCAGATAATATCATAAAATTAACTACAATACTCAACAGGTAGCAACAACAAGTACAAGGATCATTGATAATAACGCCAAGTACACCCATGAGGACTCAAGCCTCCATACCATACTCATTTGGGAAATAGGTTCATTAAATTTTGAGTATATTAAGATAGTTCAAGATTCATTCTCTTTATTCCTCTTGTGTCGGAACGTGACACTCCGATCCCCTAATACTACGTGTCGGTTCGTGACACCCGATCCCCTAATACTATGTGTCGGTTCGTGACACCCGATCCCCTAATACTATGTGTCGGTTCATGACACCTGATCCACTAATACTATGTGTCGGTTCGTGACACCCGATCCATTAACCTCATTCTTTTTGTTCATCAAGCCTTCTTTTATACCAAGGCATCATCATTAACAAAGAGGTTTTAAGATTTAAGATTCAACAGCCTCATCATGCTTATTTTATCACAATTATATAATCACATCATGCAAGCACACAATTAAGCATATAGAAAACTCTACAATACCACCCAACACATATCATTCGCTATTAAGAGTTTACTATGAAATAGCATAAAAACCATAACCTACATCCACCGAAGAATTCGCGATCAAGCAAGCTATCTCCCAAAACCTTTGCTTTCCTCTTCGTTTCTCTCTTCTCTTTCTCTTTTCCTGATTTTTCCTTATTCAAACTCTTTTTCTTTTACCCTAATTACCATATAATTAAGTATAAAAGGTGACCAAAGTAACCCACTAATTAATTCAAGGTTATCTCCTTTAACCCCCAAGTAATTGAATTATTAACATTCAACCACTAACTTTATAATTATAAGCAGGAATAGTCCAAAACGCCCTTTAAAACATTTAACAGAAATCCGACCCCGTCAGGGTTACGCAGCCTGTGACGGCCCGTCGTGCCTGCGACGGTCCGTCCTGCTGCTTCCGTCACAAAGTTCAGAGACTAAATTTCACTAAAAGGTCTGTGACGGTCCGTCGTGCTCACGACGGTCCGTCCTGCCATGTCGTCGCGAAGTTCAGAGAGTTGTTCTCAGTACCCAATTTTTCAGAATCTAAGTGTTTTGGAACGAGACCCCCTCGACGGTCCGTCGTGGGATCCGTCGACCCAGACAGTTATTACCAGAATAAACTCTACTGCTCAAAACGACCATACGGGTCGTTACATATGGATAATTTTTGTCAAATTACTTTTATTAAATATAAATTAATTATACATTAAAAAGTAAATACTCAATGATTCACTTATTTTAATTTATATAAAAAGATTTAATTGTTCATTTATTTTGAAATGAGAATATAGTATTTAATAACAAGATAAAAAAAGAGACTAATATAATAATATTTATTAATTTTACGAACAGAATAAATTTCATTATACTTCAAGTTCAAAATATATAATATAATAAAGGAAAAAAGGACAGATTGATCTTCGAATTATCATAAATAGTATGTAAATATTTTTCGTCATATTTTGGGAAACTGATTTTTTTTCCCATATCGTCATATTTTTGGTACATAGGTGCCCCTGTCGTTATACTTTTGGGACATTGGTGCCCCTGTCGTTATACTTTTGGGACATTGGTGCCCCTGTCGTTATACTTTTGGGACATTGGTGCCCCTGTCGTCATATTTTGAGGACATTGGTGCCCCTGTCCCTTCGTTAGAGTAAAGGGCATATGTGTTCTAATTTATAGACGATAAGAATATCAATATCCAAAAGAATGATAAAAAATATATACATACTATTTATGATAATTTAAAAATATATTTATTTTTTTTCTCTATAATAAATAAGTAAATATGAAGAGAGAGAAATAGAAAATTCGATTGTGGACAGAAAACTGGGAGGTCAGGTTGTAAGAGAGGTAGACGTATTAGTTTGTTTTTTTTTAAGAAAAAGTATTTATTGATGGAAGTTGGAACTCCAGTTTTCAATTCTTTGAAAAAAAGTTGAATAAAGAAACAAAAAAGGGAGAAGTTTCGAGTGAATGCTGCGTGAATAGTAAGCTAATAAAACCGACATACGGGTTACTTGGCATAAATATAGGACACCATTTACACTTGGCACCTCTTTTTCTCCTAAGTTTCATACGTTTTCCGCGAAAAGATTTAAATATGTCATTAAATTTTAATATTCATTTTTACAAAATTATTTTAACACATGATCAATTGTAGTTCGGTCATATCTTTAAATAAATAAAATTATAATTTTAAAAAAATTGAATTAATTATAATTAGCCACATCATTAATTTTTTAAATAAAAAAAATTGAATTAATATTTTTTAAAAAAAAATCATTAAAAAAATTGATGACATAGCCGAATTACAATTGATCACGTGTCAAAAATGATTTTGCAAAATCACGATTAAAAAATAATGACATGAATGAGCGAACGATAATTACATAGATAAGTCAAACTTTTAACTGATTGCATAAATGAGTTTTTTCTGAAAGTTTTGACGTATTTGAGCCTTTTCCCAATATTCTATAACACCTTTAAGATATAATTTTTTTTAAAAAAAAAAAATTATGATCTAAAATTATATATTGGATATGGATTATTTTATTATGCATATCTTAAAATTAAATTACTTTCAATGTTAGGAAGATGATATTTCTTTAAACAAATTAAAAGAAAAATGTGTTACATAAGTTGAAAGAAAAATATTTTTTTATTATAATTATAATTTAGAGGAAGTTTTCTATCCGAAACGATAGAATATTTTACCATGACGAAAAAATTATTTTTGATATACCTATAAAATTATTTTTGTTCTCCGGCAATTGGAATTGTTTCGTTGTCTTTTAATTTGTCCCTTCTAGAAAATACAAAAAAAAAAACGAAGAGTAATGCTAAATTGTTTGAAATTTTGATTAGAATTTGACAGAAATATAAAAAATCTTTAACATCATTTTTATTTGAAAGTAAATTAATTTTTTTTAATTTTTTAATTAAAAGAACAAAAATATTAAAAAAAATAAATAACATATTTGTTTTACCATTATGTCCAAATTCTGATTCAATTTTTTATAGCCAAAAAGACGAAATAGCTTTTTAAGGTTTGGATATTCATTTTTTGTCACGCATGTATTTCATAGGTCACTATAATGAACATATATAGATATATATGTATTCAGAACTAATTTCGAACGACTTAGATCGTTTCATCGAGTAATTAGCGCATATAATAATAATGTTATTTGTGAAAATTGTGTAATAATATTCCACCTTAGTATCCATCCCCAAAATGTAGACTTTGAAAATGGGCTCGACCCAAATCTTATTACAAACTTCTGGGCTTATAAATGGAAGAGTCCAGATTTTATCTGTACAAGCCCAAAAACACAGTAGACAGTTCAATTCAGGATCACTACTTACATCCTGACCAAATTGAGAAACATGGTCGAGGCTCCTCTCCATTACTTTTTCTCTTTTCATTTGGATGGTAGTGATGTGTCATAATAAAAAAAGTGGAGATTTATTTGTTATTTTAAACGAGGAGCATTATCCGAGAAACATGAAAACACAACAGAAACTGAATACACAGCATGACAGACTCCATTCGGAACTAGTATTTTATCTTCTCAGAAGGATCATCACCGGCAGCGCCACCAACAACTGAACTACCATCTTTACTGAAGTGTGATGACATTTTCAAAATCAAGTCCAAAACTCGATTGCTGCAGTTCCAGAAATAAGGATTACTATTAGCACAGAATTGAACTAACTAATTATGAAAGAAATATACAAATATTTCATGTTTTTACCTGTAACCCCATTCGTTGTCGTACCATGCAGTGATCTTGCCAAATTTCCCGTCCAAAGCAATACTAGCGATGTCATCAAATATGTTTGAGCTGCAAATGATTTACATTCGGAAATGATTAACACGAAATACACAGAATTTAAACCATCAAACAGTTTAATATCCCAAACTCACCCATTGTCTTCCATTGACTGCATAAATAGATCATCTTTACGGAAACCTAGAATTTCCTTCAATTCTGCTTCAGTCTCCTTCCTTTAGTAAATAAAACAGTGCATGTCAACGAGAGTCACGCAAACACTAAGCTCCAGAAAAGAAAAAGAAAAAAGTGGAAGAACACAAATATCATTACAAGATGCTATAGATTCATTAGGAAAATGACTTGCACATACTAATGCACTTGAGAAAATCATCATGTAAAGAACACAAGCTTACTTCATGGCAGCCTTGATGTACTCCATCCGTTCACATTTACATGTCACTTTATACTATTCTCCAAAATCATTTTTCAACAGTTAATACTAAACATCAGTTAAATAAGGATGGTGTGGTAAAATACATTAGTTTCTTAAATGGGTATGTCAAGTCAAACAGTGACAAGTAAAAATAAACAGAAAAATTAGCTTCTTTTTCCAATCTCAAGTCAACCACGGACTCGTAAAGCGATTCCGGTTAACCTCTCATTCAATATTGGTACCACTTACCAAACAGCCTTGGCAGTTCCGATATTGGTGGGAATAATGTTGAATGAAGCATCTCTTCTGACTATCCAATCGTCGACTGATGGTCCATTGACAGTCCTCTGAGCGGCTGAAATATTATGGCGGTAGCCAAATCGAGTGAGCAATTACTATATATATTTGGAAAAATGCCTAAGCATTCCTCAATGTATATCTGAAATCTCACGGTCACATTTATACTATATTAAGGTCCTATTATTCCCTTGAACTTATTTTTATAAATAAAAAATGTCAACACGCGTTAGTCCCACAAAATAGTGTCACGTAAGCAAAAAAAAGGGATAGAAAATTATTTATAAAATAAAATCAGGATTAATAGGTCTTTTAGTATAATATAAATATGTCTCTGAGATTTCGAGCATAAATTGAGGATATTTTTTTATATTCTCCCTATATATTTTAAAGAAGAAGCATGAGAGACACCTGTGATGGAGTTCCCTGTGGTCCTGATACCCTCAACAAACAGATGAACATCCTTGCCAAGGGCAGAAATGATAACTTTGTTGTCACCGTCCTGATGAAAATAGGACAAATAAATTAAAACGTACAGTATGCTCACCAGAAACTCAAGTATGTACATATCAATCATCACATCATCAAATTAAAATACGAACATGAATTAGTGCAAATTTCATAATGCTGTTATCAGTTATATATACAATAAAAGATGCAGATCAAACATCAGAAAACGCAAATTTATGAAATTTTCTTTTATAATTTAAAGCAAGGAATATCAGCTAAGAACAGAGATGTATTTCTTTATAATTACAAACCTTCGAATGAGCAGCATCTTTCTCCTTATCAGAGGAGACACCAATCGTGTCCACAGCGTAATCAGATTTACTCTCTGCCCATGGAATCCCCTCTGAGCTCCTTCAGATATACAAAGAAAGTTCAATCACAAATTCAATTTCAGCCCCAATGAATATTCTCATATATATACTATGTCTGTCAACAATACTTGTCCCGATTTTTGCCTGTCCTAATATATAAATATTATGATCCTTTAACTATAATTCCTAAATTTGGACGTGTACAAGTAGGTACTTAAACTTATATAAAATTAAACAGATAGATACACTGTTTTACATAGCATGATACACGTAAGACATCACGTGGGACACAAATTTTTCATATAGAGTGTCAGGTAAGATAAATGACTCAACTTGTTTAATTTTTATAGAAGTTTAATTATCTACTTATACACATCTAAATTTAAAAGGTCATCATTGTCAAGTGTCTATCTTTTTACACATTTCTTAAAAATTATTAACCCTTTGAATATAATAGATATACCTACTAACAAAAATAAATTAAAAATTATATGTAAAATTATCTATTGATTTTATAAATATGAACAAATTGTAATTGAGATGCCAAATGAGGCAGCGTGTCAAATTGCCTGCTTTGGCAGCTAGGGATATTTTTGTCATTTCAGTTAAAAAGAAATAAATCCAATTGGCTTTAAAAGAGATTTGTCATGCTAAGTGTGTTAATTTTTGGAAAAATAACTTAAATACAAAACTATAAGTTTAGTATTCTCTAATTTTTTCTTCTTTTTTTAAATATTACATAATTCTTTTTTTTTAATTTTAGTAGATTTTGACATACATAGTCTTCTCTCTCCTATAACACACACTTCCTCATATCATGCCTATTTTTTCTCCACAAAAACACTGAATCTTCTGAATCACTTTTTGAATTTTAAATTATTAATTTTAATTAAAAATGTTTCACAACATTTAATATGAAATTGTGAATTTCAAAATTCAAAAAATTTGAAATTTCTGAAAATTGGAGGCTTGTGCTCATGTGGTGCTTGGAAAAGACGTTTTCTCTCTCTCTCTCAATAAAGCCTGGGTTTGATTGTGCCTTTGCCATGGGATTAGTACTTGTGCTTGATCAAATCCAAGTTGATGATTTTGCTGAAAATCGGGTCGATACCGACCCAATTATCACAGAGACCCCAATTTTTCTTCTTAATTTTTCTCTATGAAAGAGTTTTAAATTATATGATTCCGACGATCTGCGCCAAGTGTGCTTGCTGATACATTTTGAATCAGTGTGTATAATGTTTTAGACGATGCATTGATACATGAAGTGTTTGCTGATACATTTTGAATCAGTGTGCTTGCTGATACATTTTGAAACCATCAAGTGTGTATAGTGTTTTAGATGATGCATTGATACATTTTGAATCCATCAAGTGTGCTTGCTGATACATTTTGAATCAGTGTGTATAGTGTTTTAGACGATGCATTGATACATGATTTGTTGTGTATCATAATGTTTTCTATGTATCATGTGATTTTGAAAATTGTATTCAAAATAGATGATATAATCTTTGATTTTTAAAATTTGAAATTAATATTCAATTACGTGCTAATTTAATGCTGATTAATGATCTGTTACCGTAAATTAAGCTATTTTCGTTAATAAGTTTATATGTACTGTTTTTTCCCCAATTTTTTTCTTAACAGTTTAAATTTACCATGTATCATTTACCATGTATCACTAGAGTCTAAAGTATCACGAAACAAAAATTTTAAGGGATTTTTAGTAAATACTAAATTTATCGGGACAAAGTGTAATTATTGAATTACACTATGGGATTCCTTAAATTTTTACTTAATTTTTAAAATTATTTTTGATCAAATCCATCCCTATTTCCAACTCTAGAAATTCTATCTACGCTATCTCTACGGTGATATTAATATTTATTATTTAAAAATTAATTTAAAAAATTATAATAATAAATATTTTAATTAAAAATTATATATTAAAATTCTATCTATATTATATAAATTAATATATATATATATATATATATATATATATATATATATATATATATATAAAATAAAGACATAACATAAATATAACTCTTAACGGCTTCAATGAACATCCTCCAACTTTGAGTATACACAAATAAACACTTAAATTTTTGTATAAATGTGTCCTTTAACTTGGCTTTAAATTCCATTTATACTCTTCAACTTTAGATATGCACAAATAGACACACATGTGCTACATGTCATTTTTTATCCTACGTGGTGTCCTACATATATTGTGTCACGTAGAACTCATGTGTTTATTTATTTAAAAGTTGGATGGTAGCCTGTTTATGCATTATGAATGTTGGAGGTCAAAGTCAAAATTTAAAATCAAGCTTAGGGTCCAATATATGTATTGATCCTTTAAATTTCTTATCAAATTGAACAAATAGAGACATGCATCGTACATAACATAATACATACAGAACGCCAGGTAAAACAGAAAAATTCCAATATAAAGTATTACGTATGATGATTGTGTCTATTTATCTAATTTTACACAAATATCTACTTGTACACGTCCAAAATTAAAACTAATAATTATCAACTGAATTAAGGATCGAATCAGAGTCTGGTATATTGAAAGAGATAAAAGATTACCTAATGCCGGTAACAGTAACAGCCTTATCACCGTAGAAAATGGTCTTCTCATCCTTAACCTAGAGGTCAGGAAGCTTCCACCGGCCGTGCTCACTGTCATTCTCGAGCAAATTCGTCTGCAACAGTAAACCGATCGATAAAAACCAATACCCCTAAAAACTAAATTGCGTAAAAATTAAAGTCAATTCAAATTTTCGTTTACCATATAATCAATGGTGATGAAGGGATCGTTAACTGCGACAACTTCAAAATCATCACTTTCCGTAGCAGCCCGAAAGACTGATCGGCCAATTCTTCCAAATCCTTCATCCAAGGCAACAATTTAAAGCTATATACTCCATTTCACTTGATTTTGAAGTTTGAACAGATTCTTACCATTAATTCCAATCTTAACCTTATTATTAGCTGTGGAAATAGGAAACAAGTAAAAATTAATAGATGTTCATAATTCTAAAAACACAGGTCCATGTTAATAAACAAAAGATCCAAAATAATTTCTCCTTTGGGTTACTCAATCTTGAGTTTTACGTGAAATGCTTTAATGTTGGTGCACTTTTGATTTTTCTTAAAAATATTTATCTATTTTTTTTATATTTGATGTTATTCATAATTTATGTATGAAATACTTAATAGCTATTATTAGAAATGATAATTCCATATAAGAGATTGTGAGAAGAAAAATACCTTATTTTATTTAGTAGAAATTGTATTGTAGGTGAAATTAAGATGATTTCATGTATAATAGTATAAATTTTTCTTTGTTTTCTTTCAACATCTTATATTAAAACGTTTTTTTTATCTTTTCTTACATAGAGTTATTATTTCTCACATCCAGTTGTTATTTCTATTAAATATATAAAAAGATGATGGGACATTTATTACGTAAAATTATGAACAAAATATTTTAAAAAAAATAAACTTTTAAAAGAGGATTAAAAGTGCACCAATATTATAAATATGAAAAACTATTAATACTCCACGTAAAAATTTAAGAATAATTTTAAGTCTTTCAACTCTAAAATGAAAAACTATTTTGACCCTTCTCTTCCTGTTATGTTACCAAAAATTAAAATTAGGAAAAATGAAAGGGTAAGATAATCGAAGTACCCATGATTTTTTTTTGTGAGAAATGAATTGTAAAAGAGTTTTGCACAACAGTGTAGTAGTGTCGTGTTAGTGGTGGAAGGGTTTAAATAGAAATTTGCTGGTGACTGGAAACCAAAATATCCGGTGCATTCACGATTTTCATCTAATATTACTTTTTTTTTAAAAAAAATAAAAAATTAGAAAACTAGTCGTAAAATTTTTAATATAATTATAAAATATATATGTTTTAAAATAATTATTAAAAATTCAATATGATTTTAGAAAATAAATTTTATTTTAATATAATTTTCTTTATATATTTCTCAAATCAAGTCTATATTGGACTATTTTGGAAAAATTATATGAATAAATATATTTTTAAAAATAATTAGTGATTTTAGCGATACTTTTTATTTATTACCATTTATAGAATATTGTGATAAATCTGCATATGTATGTTATATATTTGAATTATAATTATTTTTGAAATATATTATGTTTGTTTGGTAAAGTTGTTACATTGCATTATAAGTGTATTTAAAATGTGTAATAAGTGTATTATTCATCATTAAAACTTGTATTATATTTGAATGATAAATTTATCTTTGTAATATATTTTAAACTTGTATTATAAATGAATTAAAAGTGGTCAAGTGAAAAAAAATATTATTATTATAAATGGTAACTATTTTGTTATTATAGTATATTTATGTAAGTTTCCCGACTATTTATTACTTCATTATCCGCATAAAAATAAAGGGAAAAGAGTAAAAATTACCCCTCAATTTTCTTTTATTGGTGGATTTTATCCCTACCATTAAAAGTAAGTTATTTTTATCTCTGACATCAATAAAATTAATAAATATATTTCTATTTGGATGAAAAATCTCAAATCAATTAAAGTAGTCCAATTTATTTAATTTACTCAACTTTAATTTGACCCAACCCACGTAATAATATAATCTATTTCTTTACCTAATTCAACTTTGTTTTCCCACCACCCTTTAAGAGATCTTCTTCATTATCAGCGCGATACCACCACCTCTCCACACCCCTCTTGAAAATCTATAAAAGTTTTATCCATAAACACCGAAAATCCTTAAAAAAAATCGATACTCTCAATCTAATCGGCGAAATGGCAAAAAGAAGATGCAGTTTGTAAGTGCTTTCCCAAGTTAAACTGCACAAATCCGATATTGAAATCATTGGCACTCGATGCATTGATGTAAATTACTTTTTTTGCCCGAAATTGTTTGTCAAGATTTCTATTTTTAGAGTCAAATTACGAAAATTTTGACTAACATTTTAAGATGTAATTTTTTATCATATTGATACGTAAAAAATTGTAATTTTATAGTATTTTTTCTATAGTTTTAGAATATCTAATTTTTTCTACAAAAATATCAAATTAATATGATCTAATTTAACTTTAAAAATTAATCAAATTAACTTTTAAAAAGCGTAACATAATAAACAATTCCGGACGAAAAAAGCAGTGTCTTAAGTCCATCTCTAGAGTAGTTTTCCGAAAAGTCAATATACAACCTTTATCAACAATCACTTTGTATAAAAATGGTGAATGTTTAGAAATAATTTATTTTATGAAATAAAAAAATATAAATAAAATAAAAAAATAATAATATAATAATTAAAAAAATATTTATTTATTTTTAATGTAAAATTTGATGCAATAGTCAGTTGATTACGTGAAAAAATGCTAACGCCAAACTTAATGTAAAATTTTGTGTTAACTTGAGATGTCCGTACTCATTTTTCTACATTTCATCCAAGTCACTTTTTCTCTCTCTTTCCTTTTTTCACCGTTGTTATCTTCTCGTTGTTCAAGAAAATCAACTCTTCCAATCTGCAATATTTTAATCAAGAAATCTTATAATTAATTCAAAAAAAAATCACTCATTTATAAAGATAAATTCGAAATCAACAAATATTTTACACAAAAATTTATAATTTTATTTTATATTCATCAAGTATTTTGTATTTTTAATTTTCTATCTTTTAAATAATATTGTTTAATTATTTTTTTCAAGTTGAATATTGCTTACAATAAACAATATCTAGGATACAATGACTTTGTGATAAAATCTGGATTTTTTTTTATTGTTATTTTTTCGTATCCAAACGATGTACAAACCAGTGAACAAAATTGTTTGGTGTTCCAACAATTACAAATCTTACAAAAAGAAAACGGATAGAATTTGAGTCTACGAATTATTTAGCGTGCCCACTATGTTTGCAAATAATGAATGAACCAAGAAAAGCTACCTAATTTGTTCTCATACTAATTAAATATTTTATGAGATTTTTCTTTTTTATATATTATAGACTTTTTATATTTTAGAATATTGTATTTTTTTTCAATCGATTATATTATTTCAAAATATATATTTTTTAAAAAAAACTTCATATTTTTTCATAAATCATATTCATATGTAATAATTAGATTATTTCCATTTCTTGATGTTCGTAATTTCATCATTCCTGATTAAGATAAAAATGGAGATTTAATCTTTTGATTCAATCAAATGACAAAAGAAATTTCTTTGAAATTGTAACTGATATGTTCTTTTTTAAAAATATCCTCTTCCTGATTTTCTCTTTTATGTTGTTATATATAATTATATTTTTACAAATAAAATTACGTAAATTAAATACATAACATATTATCGTTTTAAACAAATATTAAAAATATGACTAAAAATCTTATTAGCCTTGGCACCACACCGGATAAGTTCATCCTATTTTGTGGCTAGGGAGAACTGTGTGATAGGGTTGTGGATATGGGAGCGGTTTGAAAATATCAATCGATTAGATTTTGTTTCATTTAATAGGAAGATTTCATATAATAATAATAATAACAATAATAATAATAATGATTTTTTAAAAAGGTAACTCTTTTCATTTTATTTTATGTGCATTAATTTTTTTAGTTAGTTTTAGAAAAAAATATCATATTTCCTTATATGGTAAATATTTAAAGATACAATTTTTCTTTTATCCTTATTTATCCCACTAAAATATAGAAATAATGCTTTAACACATTTATAATGAGAGAGAAAAATAAGTTTACTTTTTTTGAATGATAATTTAATAAACATTTTAAAGTTTTTATTATTTCTTAAACTTCAGACCCAGTTAAATATTACTCCATCTATCCTTTTCACTTGTTCATATATTTTTTATATATATATCCCTATTTACTTGACCATTTTAACAAATCAAGAGAAGACAATAAATTTTTTTCTTAATATGCCCTTATTTAATCCTAGAAAATTTTTAGTACTATTAAATTGTAATGTATGCTTTTTGTAACCAGAAAATATATTTATTGTACTTGAGGATTTACATAATCTTTTAAGTTAAAGGATAAAATTGTAACTAACATATGATAATAATTGATGTATTAATATGTGTTACTTTTAAAGTGGACAACTAAATAGAAATTGAAAGAGTATCAAATAAAATGAGACGAATGGAGTAATTGTTTGAGGCAAAATATAAATCAAGAATTAAGATATATTTTTATACAGATAGATCAATAAATGATACTCCCTCCGTCCGGTATTGTTTGTTATAGTTTCTATTTTTAGAATATAAAAACTTTGACTAACATTTTAAGATGTATATTTTCATCATATTAATATGCAAAAAATTGTAATTTATAATATTTTTCATATAATTTCAGAATATTTTTTTTTTGTTTAAAATATCAATTAATATAATTTAATTTACCCTTACAAATTAATTAAATTAATTTTTAATAAATATAACACGACAAATAATTTCGAAAAGAAAAAATATATTTAGATTTTTTAGAGAATCGAAAGGTATCTTAGCTTTTCTTCCGTGATTAATGGGATAAGTAAAAAGCAAATTAAACAAATGCCTATAGAAGGCCAAAAGAGTGGGCAACAAAAGAGGTAAAAAGGAAACACGTGTAATGGTGATTATGTCCTACATGAATAATAAGTTATTATTATTGTTTCTTCCAAAAAGAATAATTCTATTTTTTAAGTATATTTTAATAAGAATAATTTTTTATTTTTTTAGTAATAATTTAATTTTAATTTTTTATATGATATATTTAAAATTGAAAAATTAAAAGATATTTTAATATATTTAATATATAGTTTTCTCATATAATCATTCACTCACTCACTCTAATGATTTCTTCCTTGAAACTCACTCAATTAATGTCGTAGCAACATAGAGATAAATGGACACTCTCTATCGAAAAAGATACTCTATACATAAATAGAATAATATTCAAAATGATTAAATAACATTTTTGAAACATGACAAACTGTTATTTCTGGACATTTTTTATAAAATTCTTGACTTCACCACTATACTCAAATATGAGAGAGTGTCACTCAACTTTTTTTATAATTTCAAAATAACTTAATCATAATTTTTTTTTTTAGAAAGTCATTCAACTATAAATATTCTACTTACATAAAATCAAACAATTAGTCAGTACATGAATAACTATCTATATTTATTAGGTTTCATGAACGTTTTTGGATAAGAATATACTTCTTTTGTCCCTATATAGTTATCCACTTTAAAAGTAACACACATATTAAGATATCAATAATTATCATAAGTTAGTTATAATTTTACCCTTATAGTACAGTTTGTAATTCTAAAATAAATTCACTCAAGATAACTAATTAATGCTCTGACAGAAAGTTCATAAGTTTATTTATAGTACTTATGACAACGTTTCACTTCTTTGAATTAAAGTGAACTAAATTGAAGGAAAACAAAAGGTATGTATTACAACTTAGTAGCACTATAATTTTTTTAAAATTAAATAAGGACATATTAAGGAAAAAATTGTTCTCCTTTCTTGATTTGTTAAAATGGACAAGTAAATGGGGATAAATATAAAAAATATATGGAGAAGTAAATATGGACGGAGGGAGTATCTATTTATTATAATACTTAATATTGTGATTTTTTGAGTAATTTCTCAACTTATAAATAGGATTGTTCATTCACTATTTTATGATATACATATGAGACTTACACACATTTGATTAAAAAGAAAATATTTTCTTTTATCTACTTCTCTTATCTTCTTTTCTTTAAATTTATATCATTATGAACTTAGATTTTATAACAAAATTTAAATTTTCCATTTTAGCATGAAAAAGAGGGCTAATTTTACATAAAATTGCTTTTTAAAAAATTAGGCTTCTTCTGTGCAATGTTCCATAAGGATAAAAAATTACAACTAAATAACCACATCTAAAGTAGTCTTAGGTTAATGACTGATAATAAAATAATAAACAATTTTATTATTATCTATTTTTTAAAAAAAAATTATCTAAATAATTTTTAATTAAAAAATGAATTAAATACGTTGAGTGTCTTTTTAAAGTAAAATAATTCGAGCAAATTTAAAGTTTTAAATAAAACTTGAGTTACTTTCTGAAAGAAGAATCAATAGTTGAATGACTTTCTGGAAAAGAAAAAATCATAATTGAGTGACTTTCTGATAAAAAAACTCATATAATTAAATGTCTTTGTGAGAAATTTTTTTTTTAATTAAATGATATCAAATATTATCTCCTTAAAAATAATACAAAATATCATAAATTACCCTGGCTAAAAGTAGACGTGTCGTCTATGACCTACTTCCTTAACCTCTTATATATAAAATAATAAGATAAGAATTGTTTTTATTCTCCGGCTATTAAAATTATTTTCTTTATCTTTTAATTAAGGAAATTTACATAAATATACTATAATAAAAAAAATATTTATTATTTATAAAAAAATATTTTTTTATTTAATCATTTTAGTTTATTTTATAATAGAAATTTAATATATATTTCAATGAAAAATTTATTATTCACATGTAATACAAATTTTAATGGTGGATAATACATTTATCACACATTTTAATATACTTATTCTACAATGTGTCAATTTTTACCAAACAAACATGATATATTTCAAAAAAACAATTATAATTCATATATATTGCATACATAATTCACTTTTAATACATATTACAGATTTAACATAGTATTCCTACAAATGATAATAAATAAAAAGTATCGCTAAAATTAGTAATTATTTATTAAAATGTATCAATTCATGTGATTTTTCCTTTAATTAATTAAATTGGGCTATGGTGAAGATAATCATTGGGCTCGGCATAGGTCTTACTTAAGCAAATAGGTTACAAACTACTGGGCTTATAATTAAGAGTCCAAATTCTATCCGTACCGGCCCAAACACACTAATAATTGAATCACAGATAAATTTTAGAATTTGATATACGTATTCAAGCGTGGATACTGACTAATAAATGTATATTACAACATATATACGAATATATATATTTAAAAAAATGGTGATAAGGGAAAGTAAAATTGGGGGATTATAATTTATGAGGTGGAAATTGAACTTTCACCCGTTAGAGTTAGGTGAAAGTTCACGTAGCAAACTAACTAAGTTGTTTATAGGAAAAATTGTATAAAATAGCAAACTAATAACCTAAATTAAATAGAATAGCTAGGGTTTGATTTAATTGTGCTCCATAGCAAACATTATCTAAAATTTGTCATCGTCTCTCTCCCAGGAATCTCGCTCGCCACTCTCCATTCTCGCTCGCCTCTCTCGCTTTATACACAGAAGTGTATAATTCTGTTTCTGTTTTGTATAAAGCGAGAGAAAATTGTATATACACATGCAAAAATGTGTATCTTCGTGTTATACACTTAATTATACAATTTACAAACATTTTACTTCAAAAATTGCAGAGAAAAAGGCCAACAAATTATACAATTGCGAATTATACAATTGCAGTGAAATATAATTTTCTCTAGTTTTATACAACAGAAGTGTATATATTGTGTTTCTGTTTTTGTATAAAGCGAGAAAAACATATATCTTTTTGCTATAAACTTATAATTATGCAATATACATACATTTTAATTCGATTCAATTATATGCAAAGCAAATTATACAATTGCAGCGAAATAGGCCAGCGAATTATACAATTTAGGCCAGCGAATTATACACTTGTATATGTATAGCGAATTATACAGTTTTTATGTTTGCTATGGAGCGCAATTATGCAAAGTTTGCTATATTATACAAATATGAATTTTTTGTTTGCTATATGTGAAAGTTGCCCTTGTTTATATGATAGTCCATAAACATGAAACTCAAATATAATTTTGAGGGTTACTTCTTAGTATTTGTATTGTTTGCGGTAATTGTCGAATTAATGCCGTAAAAAATGTATGAAAACGAAATTATTTTTTATGTCCTAATATCACGTTTGATCTTATTTTATTAGGTAAATATTGTTATATGTAGAATTAAATCAACATCACATTTCATAATTGGATGAGAAAAAAATGGTTTTATGTTGTGAAAATGTCCAACAGACCATTTTCTTTGAGCCATGACCCAACATCATGTTAATAATAATAATAATGGGTCCATAAACACTTGAACCAAATTCCCTTAATTTGTCCATTTCATTAACGACACTAAGCATACGTTACGATATTCCATGAACTTGTCTATCTTCTACAACAAGGGATGTCAAAATTATATTAATTTGTTATATTAAGTGTAATTTTATTGGTCAGTTAAAATAATTAATTTGAGCTTGATTGGTTATGTATACAATAATATCACGAGGAGACATATTTAGAATTAAAGTTTGCCTCAATTACTAAAGTTTAGTTTAAGGCCTCCGACCCATTTAATTTTAATTAACTTTCACATTTAGCAAACATAAAAATTATATTTGTATGTTATAACAATAGATTGTATAATTGCACTCTAGATCAACCTTTATAATTGTTGTGGAACATCAGATTGTATAAATCAATGTGGGCATCAGATTTGTATCAAATCATTGGCAACCTCTCATTTGTATAAATCGTTGGCAGGATGTCGTTGTATGAATTGCTGGTAGCCTCTAAATTGATTGTATGTGCTGGTATATTTGCATAAAATTTGAATTTATATGAAATTGAATCGAAATAAGACATTTGTATATCAAATCTCTCTCTTGCTTTATACAACACAAATTATACGTTGTAATTTGTATAATATGTGTTTGTAAAAAATGAGCAAGAGAGAAAGACAAAAGAGAATTGGACATGGGAAGATATGTATTTGTATAATTATAAGTATATATGACGAATATATATATATATATATATATATATATATATATATATATATATATATATATATATATATATATATATATTGTACTTGTATATACACCTTTCTCTCGCTTTATACAAACGAAAACACATTTTATACATTTGTGTTTGTATAAGCAAGAGAGGCGAGGAAAAGACTGGCGAGCGAGAATTTTAGGGAGAGATGCGAATGACAACAGTTTACAACGTATTACAATTAAATCAAACTGTGATTATGACATAGTTTGTAATAATAATTTGCCAGTATATACAATTTTCTCTTTAATTTTTGACATTATGTTTGAAAAATAGCTGGAGTTTTAAAATCTTTACGCAAGTTTTTCTTTTGATTTTTGAAAATCTAGCCTTCAAAATAATGACTATTTTTCAATAACAACAAATTTAAAATTGAATATTATATATTTTACCTCGATTATAACATTATTCATTTATTGAGTGAATCTATTTTAACGTGTCTAAATTAGTCGAAACCACCCCATGTGACACCCCTGCGCTAATTAAAGCTAATTCATTCTTCGTACACTATTTTTTTTTTTTTTTTAAAAAAAGAAAAATGTTAATAGAAGTCTTTCTTATTTAGCCATATATATGGAGATATTTTATCAGAAGACAATACTTCGAATTGAGACTTGATTTTGACAACTTTATACTGTTATAAATGAGAAAAATAATTATGAGATCTGGGATTTATTTCTTAATAAAAGAAAAAGAAAATATTATTTACGAATGTGATTTTCTCGTATTTGTTCAAATTTGATTAACAAATTAAAGTCAATTATAAATTGATTATTCAAGTCTAAGTTTATAAATAATAAATATCTAATAAAATAATTGAAGTATATATAAACTGATTACTCACGTCTAAGTTTATAAATAATAATTAAAAAAATTATAGTAGAGATATATAAGGCTTATGAGAGTGACAAAGCATAAAAAAAAAAACTAGGGGTCAGTTGGAACATGCTCACATGGATTTGCACATGGGATTTCATAATTTCGAACTTCAAGTATTTGTTGACTAAATAAAAAATCCCCACAAAAAAAAAAACAAGTTTCTTTTATTCAATTATACTAAAGAGTTTTTAGTATAATTCCAAATTTTAAAGATAACAATGTATTACTAGTAATTATTTATCCACACTATTTAGGAATATGAGGGTACAAAAATAATGTTTCCTTAGCTACTTACTATTAATTAACGAATCATCCAATGATGAAGAATATAAAGCTTTGATTATAATTTTGCTAAGATCATTAATTATCAGACAAATACATTATTAAGCAGTTGATTCTACCTAACTATATATATGTTGGAGAGTCAATGAGTATCCAATGCTAAATACGACCAAAATAGAGTTTATTTTATGTACTTGAACAAAGTAGTGTTTAGTCTTTAATTGTACTTCCTTCGTTCGAAAATATTTGTCAAAGTTTTTATTTTTAGAGTTAAATTATAAAAATTTTGACAAATATTTTAAGATGTAATTTTTCATCATATTAATATGCAAAAAATTGCAATTTATAGTACTTTTCATATAGTTATAGAATATCTATTTTTTTAATTTAAATTATCGAATTAATGTGATCTAATTTCACTTTAAAAATTAGTCAAATTAACTTTCGAAAAACGCAACATGACAAACAATTCCAAGTAATCAAGACATTTAATTATTGATGCATTATGAACAACAAGACCATTGGTGCATTATATTAGGCATGTGCTAAAATAGTTGCCTAATTATGTGTGGTCGTGGATAATCAAAAATTAAGATGGGGTGTGGTTGATAAGTCTCTATTTTTTTAATTAAAGGTTTCGATTTTGAATTTTCGGTAGGAAAAGATTCTTGATAGAAAATAACATATTTAAATGAGTTTTATTCAACATGAATCTAAATTAATCAGACTCTAATACAAATAATAAAAAATAATTTTTAAAATACAAACACATGAATATATTATATATTATATATATAACATAGACACGTGTTTACTCAAAGAGAATAAAACATTTTTCTCATTATATTAGTGGCTTAAGCAAATCATCTAATTACTCGATCGAATTTATTAACATATTAAAAGTCAATAAAGTGATTCGAGGTTTTATATTTAAATTAAAGAGGAGACATAGTTACCAACATATCCTTTCTAGTTTTGATATTATACAACGTTATTCCACATTTACGTAAAATTAGTGCATCAATTAAGAATTACGAGGTCTCAAATTTAAATTTCAACAAAAACAAAATTATCATTTATTTTAATTTTGATAAATAAAATTATCTAATTAAAACCGTTAATAAGTATATACTGTATTTTCATGAAATTAATAAGTACACAAAAACCAACCCAAAAAACCACCTGTCATAAAAAATACCACCCCTTTTAGGCAGTGGCAGAGCCACCGGATTTCATTCGAATCTCCTTCGACGGAAAATTATATAATATATATATATATAGTTAAAATAATTTTTTAAGTATATATATATATTAGATTTCGAACCCCTTTTAACTACTTAATGCGTCTACTTTTTAGATTTTGAACCATCTTATTGAAATTCTGACTCCATCAGTACTTCTAGGACCATGTCTCCCTCCTTGTTAGGTTTGAATTATATGATATATACTTGTATATAAAAAGGTATACAGGTAAAATGATATATTAATTAATGTTGTGACCACATGAATAACCATGCATATAGACAATATATTCACAGACTTTTAACCTTTTTCTCAACCATCTTTTTTCTACTTTTTTTTTTTTTTCTGTTGCAAGGCTGGCTTTGGTGGTATATAAGGTTTTGAAAATTATGGGCTCTAAAATAAAGTTTTATCATTATCTTTACTTTTCCTATGAAAGCTCTGAAGTTGGATAGAAAATAAACATGTAAAACTTTTCCTCCCCATCTAGGGTAAAAGACAAGGAAAGGGTAAATATATTACCCTCTACGATACGTCTCAATTTATACGACACAATTTATTTCAAATATTGAACTCTTTTATTCGCGAATTTCATTGTTAGCTAATGTAAAAGCATAAAATAAAAAGTTATACCTTAGGCCTAATTTGACTAGTTCTAAGTTCTAACAGGTTCTATTTGAAGTTATATTTATGAGATTAATCAATAATTCATATTTAAATTATCTGATTGATCTTAAACATAATTATTATATTAGTTACTTTGGGAATTAATACAAAATTGGCAAATGACAGACATGTTGGGTAAACACACATGTAACGGAATAAATCATTTTCAAAATTTGAAATTATTGGGACCAACTAAAGTACGAATTATTCACATGGGAGTTTGGGAAAAAGGCCGTAATCTCACTATTTTTATGTAATTATTGACGATTACAAATAAATAAAATACATAAGTTATTTAAACACCATTTTTGCAAAAATAATGAAAATAAATTGGCATTAATAGACTGTCACCAAATTAATAGCCAGTAATTGTATGTTAATGTACAATACAGATAAAATATATTGTTTTGACACAAAATAGTGTATATTTTAGTAACAATAGCATGTTCAATTTAATTCACTAAACGAATTCTGGAAAAGATAGAATATATGCAGAATGTTTTTTTTAAACCTCAGCTCAAATGCATCAAACTCAAGTAAAATATGAAGAAAAAAATTAAAGTAGTGTGACGTCTATGAAAAAAAGTTATAATATGATAATATCGTGATAGATAACAAAGAAAATATTAACAAATCTAATTATTTTTAACCGATCGACGAAATATGTAACTTTACCCTAGGAAAGCCAAATAAATTTTTTACTATTCTATCCACCTCTATTCATGTTACTTTAATTCATAATTAAATAATTCAGCTGAGAGAGTCATGTGTGTTTGATGGAGTCTATATAAAGAGAGAGTGCATCAACATTTATTCTCATGCACATTATATCTTTCTCATCTCTCTTCATAAAAAAAATATATTAAAAAATATCTAACTATTTTTTTTTCCCAAATATGGTGTCAAGAGTAGAAGCAACAATGAAGATAAGGCAACAAACAGAAGTGAAAAATAGTAATTATCAAATAGTACAATGTAAGAAAGGGAAAACAAATAAGTTCAAGAGAAGTAGTTCAAATGTTGAAGAAGATGGTGCTTCTGCTGCTATTCTCTTACTTGCTTGTATTGCTTGCACTACTACTTCCCACTTGTAAAATTTGTTACGATCGAAGTAATCAGATGTAATCGATCATAGCTATATAATTGTTAGTTTTTTTTTTTCTGTATCAACGTTCGATATATATATTGAAACTTTTGTGTCGAATGTAGCTATTAATTAAGTTCCCATTTGCTATAGTAGTATATAGATATATAAATTATTATTTTTACATATTGAGAGTATGAAGTATAATTAATCATTAATCCTTTTAATTTCAGGGTAAGTACTCTCTTGTTAGGCCTTGGTAAGTGAGATGAAAATATTAATTTTAGAGTTAACTTTACTTGAGGTATTGATTTATAATTAATTTTGCTATTATTTTATTCCATTATTTTGTACGAAAATAATGAAATATTATCTCATATATGGAAGCTCTTAGTACGTGAGATGAAAAATTATAATTTTCGGATTAACTTTACTTTATCTGTGATTTGAGGTACTAGCTAATTAATTATATGTTATTGTTGTAAAGTAGTGGATTGTTATTTCATATAATTAAAAGATAGAATAAAATATAATATCCAATGAAATATCTTTATCAATTTCAATTCACGAATCAATTGATCTAGAATTACCTCACGAGGCTTGTAAATTCTACGTTGGATGATGAGTATAATTTATTCTCAGAATTATTCAACATAAAATGATGAAAAAAACTTATGAAACATCGTTAGCTATCCCATCTGAAAACAGTATTCCAAAAATCCATTGATCCGTCCAATTAAGAGTTAAAAGTACTTTATAATTAAAGATAATTAATATTAGTGCAGTAGGATATTTTTAAAATGGTAGTAATATAATTTGTACAATAAAAAAAAAAAACAGTGCAATGGGGACAAATATAAAGTGCAAAATTATTAGATGCCCAAATTGTGGGGGGTCATGTATTTCAACTTGAGTCCAATTATTAGAAGCTATTTTGAGACCTTATTAATGATCAGTAGATATTGCTATTTCAATTCTTAGTACAGAGCTATCTCGATTCGAAATTTCAAAATATCAATAATTATTTTAAATTTTGAATAAAGTGTTAAATGAACGTATTGAATTAATGAAAGTAGAAAGGGTTATAATAATTATTTTAAATTTTGAATAAAGTGTTAAATGAACGTATTGAATTAATAAAAGTAGAAAGGGTTATATTATTATTCATAAACATATACAAGTGAGTTTAAACGAAGTATTTTATTTTTTTTCTAAAAGCAGAATACCTCGATTTTCGAAATCCTTAAAGTTGACATGTTTTATTCCGTAAATGAGTGTTTTTTTGCAATTGATATTTCTCTCTTTTATTTAAAAAATGACTAGATCTTATTATTTTTTATCGAATTAATCTTTTTTTTAGCCGAAATAATATTATTTGAATTGTGTATTTTTTTATTTAAATGCAATGATTAACTGTTTCAATTAACTTTGTGTTTTTTTTGGATAAAAATTGTAGAAAATTGCAAAGTTTTATTATTTTTAGCCAAATTTAGAAATTTTATTCAGAATAGTAGAGTCTGTTATAAAAACAAGTTCAGAACATATAACTATAAAGAAAAGAAGATAAGACAAGTAGATGAAAGAAAATTATTCAAGTGTGTTTTACAAATGATGAATGATATCTCTATATATAGTGTTAAGATATCACCCCAAATGTCACCACGTTAAATGTCCAAGCTAGTAGGTACATAGTTATCTATAAATGTTTATATCACCTTGAAAATATACGTACATGAATACAACTTCACTCACTATTTGTAGGACACAACGAAGAAGAAAAATTTTCTCCTTGATCCACTTATTTTGTCTTCTTCTCTTTATAGTTATATATTATGAGATTCATTTTATAATAAGTCCCAATTATATTTTCATTTTATTTATTCTTTAAATGCAATGGTAATTTATTTCAACTATATATTCATTCATTTCTTTATCTAAATTAAAAACAACTGAACAACAGATCCCACTTAATTTTACAAATTTAGCCGAAAAAAATCACAATTTTTTAAAGAGATAATAAAACATTTTCATGCACAAAAGGTTTCATGTGGCAAAACGTGTATCGCACTTCATCCGAATGTCATTTATGTCCATGAGAGTACTTAAGACCAAATAGTATTTTCATGCGGTGGCCAGTAGCGAAGTCAGAAATTTTAATGAAAAGGTTTAAATCTGAAAAGTAGACACATAAATTAGTAGAAAGGGGTTCAACATCTGTTGTACATATCTAAATTATAATTTTAACTATATATAAATAGTAATATTCTTCATCGTAGAAATTCGAAACTTCATTATATGCTGCCTCCACCCCCTGTCTAGGTGTGCACCGAACAATATTGTCAAGTCTAGAAGAGTCCCAATGTAGTTTTACCTTTTTTTCCCTACTAAACTATTGTATGTCTAACACTTTAAAAATTTAAATCAGATACAAATACGATATAATGAATTGTTAAGCTAAATTTCAAATAAAAATATCTCAGGTTTACGATTACCATGACTGAAATTTGGGACCCTAGTTGTATGAAGAATTTTATTTTTAACAATTTATTCCATTTTTTGCTTTAACTAGCCTACTTCAAATCTATTTTTAATTTTTCTTTTTTTCAACTTCATAGGTTTATTAGTTGATTTTAAGGTAGCTAAACTTGCAAAAACTTATAAATAGGCTATACCTTAAATGGGAGTCAGAAAGTGGCTATTTTGTGCATTTCGACCGTCGAAGGCTCAGCTAGGCAAAAAAGATTGGCCCAAATATTTTTAGTTTTTAGGAAGGAATTTAAGCCCACATTTATTTTTCACTTCCCGCGAATTTTACTTCATTTTGTTTTTGCCGCCCAGTAGATTTGAGTTCCTTATTTGGGAATTTTCTCAAATCTGTAGAGAGGGAGAAGGAGAGGGAGAATGCTGGGAAGAGTAAGACGATCGACGATCAGCTCGCTGGAGCAATTGGAGTTGGAGAGGCCATCGTCGAAGATCATCAAAGCTGATTCTCTCTCCATCTATGGTACTTTTTTTTTCTTCTCCTTCTCAATTCCGCAATCTTCGCAAATCATTTGGTATCTCTTCTGTATTCTGCAATTATAATTTGTTGATTCGTAGGTGGATAAATAAGAATTGAAGAATATATTTATTAATAACTGATGAATTAAAGCAGCAGCGACTAATGCCTCGTTAGTGTAGATTTTTTTTATCATTATTGGGAATTATTAAATGAGTTATGATATTGTTGACAGAAACACAACATTGTGTTGTCATTATCAGTGAATTGATTTTGTAGAATGCGTAGAAGACGATAGGTTCCTTTTTCATTTGAATCTCCAAATTCCCTAATTTTTGTAATCAAATACAATAACAATGAGAAAATAACTTCCAATGACTAGAGAATAAAATTCAGGATGAAATTGCTTTGAACGTAAATGACAATGAGTACCTATGATTCAAGAGTCCTTAGTATGACAACTACCAGTATTAGTTGAATGGTGATGAGGATCATATAGTTTGAGAGCTGTATTGAATTTTAAAGAGTGGTTATGGCGGAATGGAATGTGCTCATATGAGCTACTCAGGAGTAAGCAGTAATAATCTTAAGATCATTTCCCTTAAAGTGGTCGAGAGTAATAAATTGAGTGGAACAAAATAGGAACTTTCAGTTAAGGAGAGCTCAACAAGGTCGATACCTAGATGATGGATCTTCCAAAGAAGATTGAGAGACTGGTAGAGCCAACTAAAGACACCCAGGACTGGACTAATTTCACTCAGTCAGGCTAATGAGTATCTGATTAATTAATGTTTCAACTTTTAACATTTGTTTATTAAAACCCATGCTGAAAGAAGGTTTTATGAGTCCTTGTAGTAGAGAGGGAAAGCTTCCTTGGTACGGCATTTAAAATTTGTAGCCGAGTATGCTATCTGTAAATATACTGGTAGAAGTAGATACATGGAATTAAATCAAACTCCTATGCTCCGATACAATGAATGTGGATGACCTAATAAGACAATTATCATATGGTTGTACATCTCTAGCACGAGGAATGAGAAATCGAGTTCTAGTATTAACTCAGGTTACTGCCCGAGCCGCAGTCTGTGTAAAGTGTGAAACAACCGAAGTACTTATAGTCTTGCCAATAAAATAGTAGGATACAGGAAACTCCATTCACTTGTGTTGAGTATAGTTTTGAAGCCTTGCAGGAAAATATAACTAAAGCTTAAATGTTGGTATGAATAGACTTGCTAAGGACTTGTAAATTTCATTGTAAATTGTATGTCATGGTTTTGGGACAGACAGATAACATATGCCACCTAATCATCTTGTGTATTTCAGTGATAACTAAACTTAAAAAGATGGTTCAGGTTGCTTCTGAGTTTTGCTAAGAGCATCTAAATGGTCTCGATGATCATTTGGTTTTCAGAACTACGGATTCAATTTACTCCCTTTGTCCTATATATATATATAATGGTTGCAGCTTCTTGTTTAAGTGCAGCTGCAAATAAATGTCTATATTTCTTGAGGCTTTAAGTTTGAACTTTGAAGTATATCTTATACATCCCTTATAGTTGTAATGCTTTTGGTTTTCCCTTCTCAATGAAGCATTCTCTTTCTTCTATTTTCAGCAAAAACAAATAACTAACTTTTGCCACCACACTCTTTTTGTCAACCTTAAACAATACATCTGACTTCTGATCTTTATCATTATAGTCAACAATATGAATTTCAATTTGGGACGGAGGGGCTTTGTGTAAATTTATGAGCGAATAACTTCGTTGGAAGAAGCTTTTACTCCTATGGCCTTTGCCTTCTCCGCCAGCTTGTTTCATTGTCATGGTTTTTTTTCTCTTCCATCTTTTAGTTCTACGATGATCCTTTGAGTCACACAGTCAAAAGTAGTACAGCTTGTCATGCTTCATGTTTCATTGATGATGAAATAACCTTCATGTTAAACATGCAAGAAACAAAGTTCAGTTTTAGCATATCCTAGGTTCTCAGATAATCTGCCTATCCTCCAATTTGCTATTTGTATCAGTTGTATAGCACTTCCTCAGATTCGAGAAATCACATTGGTATTGGAAATAATGGAGTGTGCCATAGATAAAGAGCAGATATACTTCTCAAAGTGAAAATAGTTAGTACTTAGTAGTTGATAAATTATTCCCCTTCTAATGCAGAGACAACCCTTCTGAAGCTACGGGAAGGCTCTCGGCGAGATACAAGCTTTCCTGCAGAGAGTTCAGTAGATGGAAATATATGTTGCATTACTTCAGGAGATTCACCCAGAGAGGAGTTATCAATAACTGATACTGATTCTTCCAGGGAATATCTTGAAGATACCAGTAGTTGTCAGCCCATAGGCTCCTTGAAAGAAGCAAAGAAGAAGAACCTCTCACTTGCTTACATGTTTTCCAGGTATAGAAGTTCTCAGTGTGCTGGAGGCATAAATGAGGAGAATGCAATGGATATAGAAGAGAACACTTGTTCTGCAAACTCTTCACTTAGTCCTAACAATTCTCAGTTGATGAGCAGCTCAGTACAGTCCACAAACAGGAACACATTTGTTCCCCTATGATGTGAATCAAGACTTTTGCTCAAGTCTTCTACTTGTTGCATTGCTCTCATGGTGGTCTCTTTGTCATCTTGTATTTTTTATTTATTGCTGTGCACGAGTTCTTTATAAATGATGGATGAATGAAGCCAATTCTTCAAATGTTGTAATTTAGTCCTCCATTTCCATGTTAATCGACCAAAAACAGTTTAACTTCGAGCAATGTTGGTTTAATTTCGTTAAGTTTGAGCTTTGAACCTATTGAAGTATACAACAAAGTCATCTGAATTTGTCTGCAACAACAATTTTCCTGTCACAAGCATTGGACAGTTAAAACTTAAAAAGTTAAGAATCTCTAAAAACTTTCAATAGTAGCCAGCAAAACCCAAAAAACATAATACTAATTTGGATCTCAAATTGGCCTCGCTGAGTTTAGCCAATTTTACTTTGATCATATTCTATGTTTATTTTTGATAATATTATTATATGGTTTGTTGATAAATGAAGAAAGAAGCTAGTACATGTATTAAACTTGAGGGCTTATGTATTCTTTTGTGATAACTCGAGGATTTATTGTGACAATTTTAAAACAAGCAAAGGGCTTAACAGCGATTAAATTACTTTCATTTTGCGTTATTATCCCATTCGTCCTTTTACTACTTTCATTTTGCGTTATTATCCCATTCGTCCTTTTACTTCCATTGCGCTCTATTTCTTACTCTCCGGCGTATTCGAGCCACCGACAACTCCACCGGGATCATCAGCGGCCACTGTCTTCCTCCTGTTTCGTGATCTTTAACGGTAAGTCCCTCTCTTCCTCCTCAAACCCTAATTTTCGAGCTATACCCAGGCTAAATGCTCTTACACTGTCACGACCCATCGTCAATGCACCGGTCTAAATCCACCGTCATTGGCTTCTTCCACCGCATTTTATATTTCCATATCCATGTTAATCGATACGCGACCAATTGTGGCTCCGAATCTTATCTACTGTCATTTCAACAATGTGTGTCACTATTTGTATTGTTGTATTTGTGTTATCTGCTTTGCTTGTTTCACTGTTGTCTTCTAACTATGCTACTTTGTTTTTTTTTGCAGAGTTTTCTTCTAAGGAAACTAGTGGCTTCTAGTTAATTGGGAGGATCACTCTTCTGGTCAGCTGTGCTCTGAAGCAGTACGCGGTTGTTGTAAGTTGTGCTACTTCACTGTGATTATTGAGATTGCAACTTGATTTTTTTTCCAGATTCTAATATGTTTAAAGAGAGATTGAACTAGTTGGAGGATAGTACTTCAATGCAAATCTGTTACAAGTATGTTTGATGCAGTATGTAACGTTGATAGATCTAAAGCAGAACCATAACAAATGTGGATCCTCTTAATATCCAGTTTGTTTAAAATGTTAAGAAAGTCAACTAATCGTATTGGCAAGATACATTTTCCAATATCCTTTACGGTAATAAATAGAAGCTTGGCAGAATACTGCTCTTTATTTTATGCTTTGCTAAGTGAATATGGGAGGACACCTTTACTGAGTGTACTGAATTTTCTGTCAATGACTAATATTGCCTAGTTAGGTTAGAAATGAAGTGCCGTCCTCACTGAAGTAGCATTGAACTGAGGGCCTGTTTGGATGTGCTTATAAAAAGTTTACTCGTAAGTTGAAAGTCATAAGTAGGTGGTTACTACTTTTGACTTAGTTTTAAAAAAATTGGCCTAAAAGTAGATGCTTAAAAGCACTTTATAATCTTTCCAAACACTTCAAAATTGTAAACTACTTAAAAGTCAAAAGCACCTAAAAATAAGTTAATTCAAACTGGCACTGAGTGCCGTAGGCTTAGTTCGTTTGGTTTTGAGCCTGACCAATTTACTTATTTACGCATTAGAGAAACTCATACCTTGAATTTTTTTTCCTAATATGTCCTTATTTAATTCTATAAAAATTCTAGTACTACTAAGTTGTAATGCATGCTTTTTGGAACCAGAAAATACATTTATTATACTTGGAGAGTTGCATAATCTTTTAAGTTAAGGGTAAAATTATAACTATCCTATGGTAATAATTGGTGCCTTAATATGTGTGTCACTTCTAAAGTGGACAACTAAATAGGGACAGAGGGAGTATCAGGGAGAAGAATTGGAGAGGGCCACTAAGTTGTGACTCTCTTCGCTTTAATTTGTTTGTCTGATTTTGACTTGACACGGAGTTTAAAAAAGTAAAAGAACTTCTGAATTTTGTGATCTTAAACGATATGTAGAATGTACCAAATACCTTTTAATATTGTGGTTTTAAAAATCTTATGTGGAAAGTTAGAATAAAGGAGTTGCCAAAAAGGAAAGAAGCATTCTTCTTGAAGTGGACTAAAAAGGAAAGAAAGACAAACAAATTGAAACGGAAGGAGCATTATTTTAATAAATTTGATTTTTATGACTATGATGATTGAAGGTGATATAGAAAGAGGTAGATTTAAAATCACACGGAGAAGAAATTGTCTCAAAAATCCTACAATTTCGCAGTATCAATATGGAATGTAACTTAGATTAAAACACAACAGAATAAAGGATCTGTATAGATGATACCATCAGTGTCCATGAGGAGCTTCTTTAGTATGATTAAGGACTGTATGTCTGTGTAAGGATATGTATGAAATTCAAAGAACCTATAGTTTTATCGAGCTCCTAATTTGCCTTAATGACAAATTATTTAATGTAAAATGAAATGTGCCTAAAGAGAAGAATGCATTAAGAGGAGTCATACAGTTGGTCCCGACCAGTTCAAAATGGTTGATGCACATGACCAAAATGATTGTTGGTGAATGCTCTGGCATATGACTTTTTCTGTATAAAGCAGCAGGCGTAGGTTCTGCATGCTTGCTTGTAAAAAAAAAATACTACTTTTTCATAAAATGTAAAAGATAATATTCTAAGAAAATATGTATTTTTGTTATTTTTTTTAGATATAAATGTCAAATGATGTGGAAAATCCTAAAGATGGAGATGCTAGGAAGTCTCCGGATGCTTCTTCACCACCACCCAGTCTACAATTGACTTGGTACGATGGTTTACTTCAGCAAGCATCAGTTTATGGAATAGCTGCTGGGTACTGTCTATCAGCATCATTACTTTCCATCATTAACAAGTGGGCCGTCATGAAATTTCCTTACCCAGGGGCACTAACTGCGCTGCAGTATTTCACAAGTGCAGCTGGAGTTCTCATGTGCGGGTGGCTCAAGGTTCTAGAACATGATAAGCTTGATCTTAAAACAATGTGGCGGTTTCTGCCAGCTTCAATTATATTTTATCTCTCTCTTTTTACGAACAGTGAACTTCTCCTCCATGCCAATGTTGACACTTTTATTGTCTTCAGATCAGCTGTCCCCATCTTTGTTGCAATAGGAGAGACCCTCTACTTGCACCAACCATGGCCAGCTATTAAAACATGGGCGTCTCTGGGTACAATCTTTGCTGGTAGTGTGCTCTATGTCACTACTGATTACCAGTTCACACTTACAGCTTATAGCTGGGCAGTGGCGTACTTAGTGAGCATGTCCATTGATTTTGTTTATATCAAGCATGTCGTAATGACAATTGGCTTAAACACGTGGGGACTCGTGTTATACAACAATCTTGAGGCTTTGATGCTTTTTCCTATTGAGCTGCTTATAATGGGCGAACTGAAAAAAATAAAGCATGAAATTCAGGATGAGTCAGATTGGTACAGTTTTCAAGTGGTGTTACCCGTAGCCCTGTCGTGTTTGTTTGGTTTAGCTATCTCTTTCTTTGGATTTTCTTGCCGTAGAACAATATCTGCGACTGGCTTTACTGTTCTTGGCATAGTGAACAAACTATTGACAGTGGTGATAAATCTAGTTATCTGGGATAAGCACTCGACTCTTGTTGGAACAGTGGGACTCTTGATCTGCATGCTTGGTGGTGTTATGTACCAGCAATCCACGAGCAACAAGCCTAAGGCTGTGAACGATGTAAATCCACAAGCAGCTGATGAGGAGCAAGAAAAACTTCTTGAAATGCAAAGTAGCATACAGAGTGCTGAGAATGAGAAGCAAGCTACACAATCTGAAGATGAGAAGCAATAACATATTCTTGGGAAGAGTTCCCTTTTCATTGTTGTATGTCAAAGATATTGTTGAAATTCAATTATACACATTGTCAAAAACCCAGTGCTGTCTTAACTGCCAGATTGGGTATGTAGTCAGCTGCTAGTTACTTGGAGCGAATTCCATGAGGAAAAAGGATAGTGGATCGTTACATTGTATTCATGGGTATGAAGTCAGCTACCTTCAATTTTGCAGAAGTACGTGATAAGTTTATCTTCTGTAGTTTTGATTCGTATTCAGCTATAACTGATAGTAGTAAGGTTTCTCCTCCCAATTCGAACAGCAGGTGATGATGGATAAGTATTTGTTTAATGCATTTGTTCGACATGGTGGTGACAGACTATTTGGACTCCTGTACCCAAACCAGTGCCATGCTTCTTCCCAGTAATTTGTGTTACACACTAGATGAATATATCTTCTTCAAGTATGGTTAGTAAAGTCATGTACATGCTAGAAGTCCTCTTGAATGGGAATTAGCATGTAAATAGTTCTAATGTAGACAACTTTTTATTCATATGTGACTGTAAGGATGGACATATCCTAATAGTCTGTCACAATGTACAAATGCTTTACACAATTATTTCGCTATTTTGAATTGTTTTAAAATTTAGTTGACATGCCCAAAGCGAATCCAACTATTTAC
Organism: Solanum lycopersicum; assembly: GCF_036512215.1. Lineage (NCBI taxonomy): Eukaryota > Viridiplantae > Streptophyta > Magnoliopsida > Solanales > Solanaceae > Solanum > Solanum lycopersicum. The sequence continues at coordinate 58,438,557 of NC_090802.1, read as the reverse complement.
TGAAATCAAAAGTTTAGTATACCATTATGCAGAACACGTAACACGTCCAATTTCATTCAAGAAGATGTTGTAATGAGCCCTTTAGAATTGCTCCATGAACACATTTTTTTTTAAAGAAACGTTAATTGCAATGGCACAATGATAGTATTACAAAATTGAATTCATCCTTCCCCTGCAGATTAAGGAAACTGAAACCTCCAAATCATATCTCGTTGGGACATTATTCTGTCAACCAAAGCTGTTGAGCTGGTGTCCAGGAGCTAAGTTCACCTTCTTTAAACCAAAGAGCTGCAGAAAGGAAATGAACAGAGATATTACATCAATTCCCTTTCTGTTTTCAATTCAATCAGCACAAAAATCTTAAATTAGAAAGCACAAGAACTACTTAATCATTTCAATCGAAAACATCCTAGTTATAGATGGGTCTCAGCTTCTTCTCAACACAAATTAACTCCTCAGTCATCTTACTTTAGCAACAGACAGCAGTTGTGAACAAGATCTCTCACTTCTTCAAAGTCATCATAGAGAGAGCTTGTTTAGAATTTAACTTAAGTAGGTTGGTGGTGGATGTACAAAAAAGCATCTATACGAGGAATGAATAGGCAAGCACATACTGCATATTTTGCAGTCTGTTTAAGCTCTACGTCTCAAAAGGTGACGTCTCTTTAGGTATCCCATTTTGATTGTGTTATAACTTATAAACAATAAGATAGATAACTTCATTTCTGGTCTTTCCTCATGATTACCCTATCAAACTTTCAAAGGGAAGTGAAGACAAAGGCACATTATAGCAAAACAGAGATAAAAGAGAGATTTAGGCAGTGAACTGGAGAATCATATCTCAGTAAAACAATGTTCTTCACCTCCATTTGCTCACATGACGAGTTAAATATATACAGGAGGACCATTGCAACACTTAATAGTACATTTTTGAAGTACAAAACCAAGAAAGTATCATTCCTGAATAGAAAAAGCATCTATGTAAAAACATCCAATGACAATCAGAAAATTGGGGGTGATAACTCCAAAGTGAAGGCAGAGTGCAGCATTATCATCTTTTAACATTATTGTGAGCTTGTTTCTAGTCAAATAAGTATCCAGGCAAAATTAATGGGAGTAAATAGGAGGTCAGCGTCTGAACGAAATAAGGTTCCATATTTTACTTATCCTCAAAGATAAGGAAACTGAAGCCGTTACTTTCAGACATGTAATGACTCTCTCAGGCAAACAAACATAGTGCTGAAACCAGATTAAGCGATTCTATAAGCCAAACAATCTCTGGGAAACTATTTTACCTATCTCACGCTTGCCATTCTCAGGGCTATCACTTCCATGTACCACATTTCTGCAAACAGATTGTCATGGAAATCAAGTAAGTGCTTGGCAATATTCAAAAGTTGGAAGTACAATGACAGTGTACTTATTGAACCACAAAGAGTAAACTAAACAGTAAACACTAATATCTGTTGTACCAACCTTCCAGTTTGAACAGCAAGATCTCCTCTGATTGTACCTGGCTCGGCATTAAGAGGATTAGTGGCTCCTATAAGCTTGCGAGCAGATGCTACAACACCAATACCCTCCCAGGCCTTTCCAGAGATGAAAGAAATTAGGAAGCTCGGCAGAATGTCAAAGACATATATAGGGTAAAACTCATTGGACTTCCATATAACTTGGTTTCAACTAGTGAATGATGGAAATGGGCTAAATGGAAAGAATCCTACCATACAGACAACAGGACCAGAGGTAATGTAATCGATCAGCTTGGGGAAGAATGATTTGGATTGCAGGTCCTTGTAATGTTCCTGTCACAATTAACAACTTCTGAGCAACTTTAGCCAAAACTACAAGATTCACAGGAAAGTGAAACTATAATTAGACTCGAGAAACGATTCAGAACATTAACATAGTGATAGGATTCCCTTTTTTTGATCGACAAAACAAACATAACAATAAAAAAAAGTAGATCAAAAATAGAAAAATCGATACAATCTTAATTGTCAGACCATCCATTAGCCACTGCTTTACAAGGATTTATCTGGATGTAAAGATCCTACTTCTAAGTATTAGATCATGTATCTTTGCTTCCCATTAGATTCATGCTTCTTTTCATTTCCCATTAGTCCAAAATACGTGAAAATGTGACATGAAATTTTGTTAAACATTAAACTTTAAATCCAGATGCATTATCAAATCTTGAAATAATCTCTCCAACCTATCAAATCTTAGAATTTCAAGCCTTAAATGGTAGGGAGGTAAAAGAGGTTTCGCGAGAACGTGAGTGTTTGCGTTGGGGTGGGGATGGATTAGGGCATGAGTAGAACTGTAGAAATGTCAACTAATTGAATTTTCTTTTGTGTTATTCACATCGAAACTCAGCTCCAGAAGAAACAAACCTCAGCCAATTCTTTGGGGCATTGAAAAAGCTTCAATCCAGTTAGCTTAAACCCCTTTTTCTCAAATCTTGAAATAATCTCTCCAACCTATCATAATTAAACAAGAACATTAAACAAAGAGCTAAGAATAATGGGCTTTGTCTTCATAAACAAAGAAGAATATGCTGAAGAGCGTACAAGTCCTCTTTGAACACCATCAGGCTTAATCATAATATATGTCTCCTCCACTTCCTCCTGAAACAAACAAATTGACCCCAAAATACAATTGGGTAAGCAAAAATTCAACTAAAATACAGCATTACGTACAGATTAGAAGGGATATTAACATACCATGGAAGCAACCAAGTGGGGAAGGAATATACGAGCTGTATGGTTCCTTTTGGAGCCATGGTGGCCCGATTGGGTACTCGCGAAAAGATGAAACGCAGGTTGAAATGCAGCTAAATTATGGTGTTTCTTGATGGGGTTAAGGATAACCCTGCAAGAGGGTGCGCAGGATAAGCTACTGGTTTTGGAAGAAAGTGAAGAAGAAGAAGAAGAAACACAAGGACTTGCTCTTACAATGCAAAGACTCTCCATTTTTCTCTCTCATTTTCGCCTCAGGTTCCTCTATGACACTAAATTGATGACACTCCTAAAAACTGAATTGCCTAAATTACCCTCCTTGCCTACCTTTATTTTTCGGAAAATTTTAGAGATCTCCCCTCAAGTTTTGCTTCGTTTCATGTTTTGAGTTTAATTTATTTATATAGCAATGTATATTGTGGTATGAATGAGATTCGTTCATCTTAATCAAAGAAATCTGAATTAATCAGGTCAGTGAATATCGAATACCAAATGATTAATAGTCTTAATTTAGTAACATCCAATAAATGAAAACATGTAGGCTTCAATCTCGAATTGACTCAATAATATAAAAAGCTTGGTTAAACACGACTAAGTAATAGAGTTCAGGTTGAATTAATAGAACTTCAAATGTATATATATGCAGTGGAACAATATAATGTCTTCTCTTTATGTACAATCCCTGTAATTTGTAAATATGAAGTACTAATAAAAACATGTACATTTTTGATAGACAACTGGGGATTCTGTCTTCTTTGGGATTGTGGGAAGGAAAAATAGGATCAAAAAAATGAAAGAAATGTCAAAGCTATACACCAAATATATGCAAAATGAAAATGTTTGCCTAACTTTATTCATCACAAACTCCATCTGAAAAAGATATCAGATGTTCTTATTGTTGAACTCCACATTGAAAATAGGCACACTAAAATGACATTGTTGTTGAAGATGATCATATAATTGATCAGCATTTCCAGCAAGAGGCAGCCACGATAGGCTTCGATTTCCATCCAAGAACCAAGCAGCCTTTCTCTTCTGTGATGGTGAATCCTTCATGTCCATTCACTTTCGCAAGCCACTGTTTGGCTTGTGACACCATCTTAATAGGCGCTGCTTGAAAACCTGCTCGGCTCATCCTCCTACGCCATTGGTCCACCCTCTCGTGCCTTTCCACTCTTGCTGGTCCCTCGCAGCTCACAATGTTCTTAATCTCCTCTGCAAAGTAAAACTGCTCTATCTTTGCACGCCTGGTGTCATACTTGGGCAGCATGACATCAAGGGAGTCGAAGATAGCAGAGTAATAATGCAGAGCTTCCATGAATCTCCCGAGAAAAAAGGGTCCGTTGTGACTCGAGTCTTGCTCCACAAGGACTAGAATCTTTGGAGAAAGTTCATGAACTACCTGCAGAACAGAGTTGAGTGCACCGCGGCTTTCCTTCACCACACAATGGAGCTGAAGAATGCTGTTAACCACGAGGACCTCGCCATCGTATACTTTGATGTCCTTTGGTTTAAGGTTTTCCAAGTTGCTTTCCACAGCTGAAAACTCCAAATTTATACCAAGGCTTCTTGCATAGTCCTCAAGCTCATCTCCAATAATTTGCAATTTCCCGATATTCTGTCCAACAGCAGTGATCCTAAGGCGGCGTGGGGGCTGTCCAGGGCGATTAGCAAGACTCTGAACAAGACGCCGCCATTGATGACCTTGAGGCAAACCAAGGCTCATTCCCAAATCAACCACATGAATGAAACTCTCTCCCTCAAAGGCTTCCAATATCAAGCAATTAGCCACAAAATGACCAAACTGAATATGTGGACATATCTCATAAAGCAACCTCAAAGCTTCTTCTTTTTTCTCCAAGGCAATGTCTGTTTTATTCATTGCAGGGGTAGCAACATAACCAACCGTACCAAGCGGCTGCACCAGAGCCAGCCTATCAGCCAACCCCTGCATGAAACAGGAGGCTACACGCTGGAAAGACGTCCCAAATACCAATGCACTAGCACGTAGCTCCGATAACAACACCGATGCACGAGACTTATCTCTACAAGCCACAGCTTCAGCACAAGTAATTAAAAGCTGTACTAACTTCATACCTTCCCCATTTTCCTCCTCCTGATTAATTATATCAGCTGCTGCCTCTTCAATAGCCTCAGCAGCAAGATACCTTTGGTTCAACGCCCAAACATGATCGCGAAAATGAATCCCTGGTTGCAATGACAAGCTATTCACACTATTACTACTACCAATTCTCGGTAAACTGCCACCACTGCTGCTGCTATCAGTACTGTAAAAAGTGGTATTGCTTCCAAAAGACTCACCAAGACTTGGGGTTCTCCTTAACCTCTTAAAACTCGCACTGTCATTAGATAAAGATGAAATGATCATGTTATTAGTAGGAGCATTTCTCTTCAAAACAGATGTGTAAGGATTAAGAGAATAAGACAGTTCTTTGTGATGAGTAAGATACAGGCCATTTTCCATAGGGTCATAACCAATTTGATCACCATTACAAGGCTCAAGTGATAGAAAAACATTAGCCATATCATGAATCATTCTTATTCTTCTCTTTATTAATTCAAGAAACTAAAGCTGCTTGAAAGAAAGACTAAACAGGTGAAGAGGGGGTTTCATATATACAAGTTTTCATGGGCGTTGTTTCTTGTGTCCATTGATAATTTCGATAAATTTTGTCCAAATGCTATTGGATGTTATGTAATAGTAATAACTAATTTAACTACTACTTAAGAAAGGACTTGACAGAGAGAGTTTGTCTGTGAAAAGAAATAGTATTAAATTAAACATAGAGCAACCAATTAGCTAGCTCCCATGGCCTTGGACTTTAAAAAATCTGGTTCTGAGCCTGATTTGGTGACTCTACAGTCTACATTCTTAAGTTCATGACGCAAACTGAACCTTAACCATCATCTTTTAAAATAACCAGAAATTAGTTCCCTGTGACCCGACATAAGTTCGGAATCAAGAGAGCACAGGTCCCTCCTCAACCCAGTGGCGGAGTTAGAAATTTTATTTTACTACCATGCTCTAAATCCCAGAGTGGGTTTGGAGAATGGGGAGGTTAGTATGTTCGCAGATCTAATACCTACCATCGAGAACATATAGACAAGATGGAAAGAAAGATGACAACAAAATAGCACAATCAAAGTAAAACTACTGAATCATATTATATGTTTACGATTTCAAAGCGTGATAGTTAGGATTTCACAATTTTTTTATTTATTTCGCAGCTAGGGTCCGATAGCTTTCTTGAGATGGATTTCAAAGTGGATATTCGTGGTTGTAAACATAATAAAATAAGAAAAAAAATTTACTAACCTATAACCACGGATACTCTAGCCGCGAAATGAGGGAGAAGGGATAAAATCGTTTGGAAAATAATGAAATAAGGGGGAAAAAGAGTAGATAAGATTTAGGGATATAGTCTATGTGGCGGTAGAACCCTATTGATGTGCAGTGTGACATCCACATGACATTTAATAACTTTCGTTAATAAGAAGGATACTTTGACCCAATAGTTTGATCGAAAGAGTAATTTTGAGTCGAAATATAGTTTAGGAGTAAATATTAGCTATTTCGGACAGTTTAAGGATAATTTTGACCCTTTTCCTTTTATTCTAAGGGGCAGTTGAACCTTATTGGCGTGCAATGTGACATCCACATGACATTGAGCAACTTTTGTTAATAAGAAGAACACTTTGACCCAATTGTTTGAAAGGAAGAGTAGCTTTAAGCTGAAATATAATTTAAGGGTAAATATGAGTTATTTCGGATAGTTTAACAATATTTTTGATCCTTTTCTGTTTAAAAAAAATTAGGTGATCATCCAAAAAAAAAAATTTGATTAATTACACTTTATTAAAAAATGTAACATGTTGGTTAAAATGTATTATCAGTACAAAAAATTATTTGTGTTTATGATTTAAATCCATTTTGTTTAAAAAATGATTTTTCCTGTTCTATGATATTTTATGTTCATGACATTATTTTAAAATAAACAAAGATACCAAACAAAAACCAGAATTTTGGTAGTCCACTATAATTGTATTTTATGAAAGCTATGCTAACTTTTTAATATTTGAAGTTTACGTACATCAGAAGAAAACTTTATACTTCTAAAAAAATATTTCACTCTGCTCAACTTGCTTAAAAACAAAGTCAAATATCTAAAAACGTAAATTGAGATAGAATCAATCCATAAAATTGGGGGGAAAAAATAGAGGAACTAAGTCAATTTATTAAACCTGTTCACCTTAATTTTGATCCGCAATTTTTTACGTTGTTTTTAGTAGTGGAAATTTGAAAAGTGAAAAAATAATAGTAACTCCAAACAACCAAAGCTAGTATAGTGGAGCAATTTTTGGGTTTAAACATCAAGTATTAAAATATTACCTTTTGCAAAACCAAATCTTATATTCTCTTTGCTAATTTTTTTTTTTTAGAGAATTATACATTTAAATATATTTTATTTATATTAGATAAACGGCACAAGATTAATATTGTTGCTCTCATTAAGAAGCTTCCAAGGTTGTGAATATTGATAGCAAATAGAACAAGGTAAAAATAGCCAAAAAGTGGAACATGTCAACTCCATTGTTTTACTTTTAATCGTCATGATAATAATTACTCCTATGGTTTCTTTTTCTTTTTATTAAAACAAGAAGAAAAAAAAGTCAAAAACCTATTTAAAGTAGATCAAGCTACTCCTCTTTTACTTTTACTTGACACATCTATTAAGAAATAATAATTGTATGATTATTTTACCATTAGTTTGTACCTCTCTGTTTAACTATTTTAGAATGTCCAACAATACTTGTCCATTTTATGAAATTAATGAATAATTTTATACTTAGTTCCTAATTTGCCATTATCATAAATCATAGTCATTATTCAAGATATTGAATTTGTAAAGGATGATATAGTAAAATAACGTTTTTATTTATAGTTTCTTAAGAAGTGTGCAAAGTCAATAGTGGATAAGTACTGTTGGACATACACAGTATTAAGTTTTGAAAAATAATTTAAGAAATAAGTTATTAACGCTAAGAAAAAAAAATTTATCTTTTCTTCATATGTTAAAAGTGACAAATGAAAATGAAAACCTGTTTTTTGAAAATAACGGTAAAAGTAAATCGAAGAAGTAGTTAAAAAGTGAGGATTTATATTATCAAATCTATATTAGATATCTTCAGAACCCATAATTAACGTTGAAGAGCGAATTCCAAAGTTAGTGGAACCAAATATTATTAAACGTTGACAATTAATTATATATTTAATTTAATTATTAGTGTAACATCAGCCGGCTAACATGTGAAAAACTAAGTGCGTAATTGATTTGATTTGTAAAAAATAAAATAATACATAATATTCTTAATTCTTACTATGTGAACGTCATAAAAAAAAAAAGCATCTTAGCAGTTTTATGGCCTTTTATGAGTGGATTATTATCAATAATCACAATATACATCGGCATAGCATATGCTAATCATGTATTTAAGGGAAACAAGAATACATATTTGCAAATATAAAAAAAAAGGAAATCCCTTTTTTAACACATTTTTTTAAAAAAAACCTCGTCTGATTTAAAAAGAATAACCTATTTTAATGTTTAGTCTGTTTCAAAAAAATAAATTTCTTACCTTTCTGACGATATTTTATCAATGAAACATTCAAAGGCTATAAAATTTATTTTTTTTTTTGATATAATTAACGTAACTTTAATTTAAAACTATAAAAATTAATAATTAAAGGGAATAGAAGGTTCTTTCCTTGTACTCACTAAATTAAGTAGTACACAACATTGGCCAATCTAGAAAAACTTGCACTTTTTTCTGACAAAGGCTGTATTAATTTACTATTAATTGGCACTATCAGTTTCCCATGCAAACTTGAATTAATTAATTATATTATGTTTCCATTTTATGGGAAATTTTTTGTACCAAAGTGATCTATTGATTTTGACTTAATAATTTTTAATTTGAGTTCACGTCAGTCCATACTTATCGTCATGCTTAGAAAGAAGAGAAACCTAACAAGTATCAATTGATGGCAACTAATATGTCTTTTAAATTGCTTAAGTCAAATGTTAGCTTTGTATGCAACAATTTTTGGTTTTAACTAAGGGTATCCCGACCAGCTTTCACCTACCTCCACTAATACCAATTATGGTTAGATGCAATAAGTACACTCTTTTGAGTGTTATTGCGACGGGGTTGAACCGTTCGATTTTTCTAGCCTAACCAGAGAAGTCACCAGATGTTCAAAGGAGCAAGTGTTATGTATAAAAGAAAGAAAAAAAAATCAAATAAGGTAGGTGTGGTCTAGAGAGGATAAATAAAGTGTACATAGACCTTACTCTTACGGCCCTACCCTTACCTCGTGGAGGTAGAAAGGTTGTTTCTGAAAGACCCTCAGCTTGAGTAACACATATCAAAGTAGATTTAAAAGGAGAAAACAGAAGTCTTAAAGGAAAGAAAAACATTAAAGCAAACTCTATATTTCAGAAAATCTCATAATCTCATCTTTCCAATCTCAGCAGATTCGCGCTGATACAAGCGAAATCATTGTTCAAGCACTAAAACTAAGATGCATGAGCAAGACATGCTAATGGTTATTTGTTCATAGTAGAAAATGAATTTGGAGAAACACAAAACTCTTCTCCTATTGCTCACCTGCCGGCCCCTTCAATCACAAGCCCAGTTTGTTCAAGTTAAGTATCCAACTTTGAGGTCCCAAAAGAAAATCAAGACACAACCTAACAACTGCTTGAAATAAGACTAGTGCTGCTATTCGATGTTTTCTTGAGCATGACTAACTGCTTGTAGTCAATGTTATTGACAATACTTCCTTTCTATGCCAATACAACTCGCGAAAGGAAAATTTTAATAATTGAATTATCCATAACAAGGATGGAGCTAAGGGCATCAATTTGAATATGACAAATTACACAAGTTACCATGTTTTCAGGTAGGCTCATACTGATCATTTCCCTACACCAAACACTTGTCTCCAAAATCTTCTTCTAGAAGTTCCACGTCTATGTATTTGCTTCAGATCTTTAGCTGCAAGTAATGAGCAAATCAGAGGACTAATTACCAAAAATCATACCATCGGATTAAAGAAAAATGGTCTACTTGGTAAAGGAAGAAACTGCAGAGTGCAGACATAAATCGCAATATGCAGCAGAGCATCTCGAGCAGGGAACCTAAAAATAAACTATAAATTTAACATTAACTAATTATTGGGGACAGACAGACCGGTTATGTCCACTCCTTTTCCAGGCCCACAAAGTCTAACGACCAAAACAGGGAAAGCCCTTTGGTATGGATTAGTCACGTTCGAAAGAGATATTGCTATAAGGGAACTCTAAAGATACCTGTAAGTCTTCCTGCAACATACAGAACTTCTTCAGCAATGGGTCTCCACTGCTCAGCACATGAAAAATTAATTCCCAGACCAACACTAAGTCCTCTCAGGATGTGCACTGTACGGAGAATAGAAAACAGTTCCTCTGGAAAAGCCTATCATCAAAACAAACAAATTTCAAAATTGTTTTACAGTATATGCATATTTAATTCGCCAACTGGTTCAACTGGCAAATGTTATCACCATGTGAATGAAGGAAAACCAATGTTGTTAACTGCCAATATAGTATTGTTTCCAAGGGTGGGGACTTATGGTTAAACAATAGGAAATCTACTGAAGATTTACAAGGTGAAAGACATTATCTGTGGTTTTGGAGTATCACAAGTAAAATTATAGACTGGGATCTTGACTGCAGCAATTTTAAAATTTATCAAGCAAAGAAAAACACTCTTAAGAGGTTGAAGGACGAAATACTCAGCACAGATCAGGGCGGCATCAATATATCTTGAGTATGTGAGATCCAGAAAAGCAAGTGAACTCTATATTCTTTTCAGACCATTGTGAATTCCTATAACATGAGGAATACATCATTGGTGTATACCACCAAGTCACGTATGCTTAAGGGATATCCAGACAACATTACATCATTTAAGGCAATGTAAGAAGTAATACAAGAGTATGAGCTTTAGGATTCATTCTTCACGCAAGTTTCTCATGGATTGATAAGAAATGGGAAGTCGAAATGGTTGAAGCCCTATGAAATTTGGCAGAAATATGTATCAGAAAAGGAATTAGCCATTTTATCACTCTCATACTATTTTCAGGAAATATTAAGATAAATTGGCCACACGATGAATACATGGCTGATAACTTAAAAAAAGTATTTGATGCTGCACGCAAGTATCAACCTTCATCTCTAAATTATCTACTTCTAAAGTTCTATTTCCAGGATAGTGCTCAGCACAAGGATCCATTTGTTCATAAAATTGGGATAGGGAAGATATCAAATCCAAGGAATCCTTGGATTTGAAGAAGCGCATTTAATTATTCCAATGAATACTAAGCAAGTTTAGTAAATCGTGGACTTTTGAACCATAAAGTTCTTTTGCTGCACAAACAATCTATGGAACTGTTATATTCTAAATCACTGCATTGGAATCCTGTACCACAAGCATCCTCCATATACAACTCCAAATTTCTAAATGCAACAAAATGACTCCCCCACCTCCCCAACCCAAAAGAAACAGAGAAGCAACAAAAAAAGAAAGGACACAAAACATTAAGTACAAATCAGGTATTTAGGTTCTAATAGTAACTTGAGTAACAAGATGTCATCCGTTCAATTTGCTCAATTAGTAGACCCAGCTCTCAGTGTAGCTATATACTTGTTACCTAAGGAGCTTAAAGACATACCTTAACAGCAATCTTTTTTATTGAAGATTCTTCTGCGAAAGGTTGCAGCATCGTAACTCCAGGCGGTAATTTTGTGTCAAACATTGTTTGTGCCAGCCTAAGCAATTCATTTTGTTCATCCTCGCATTTGCTCAAGGTCTCGATACCAAGATCCCTGGGATATAAAGAGTACATATTACCAAGTACAACAATAAAATCGGCTAGATTGCTGCAAGTCTGCAGTTCTGTCGTTTACGCATTAGATCAGATTGAACCGAGTCATAAAGAGTACAGTTACAAAAAAATCAACCACTAGTTCTAGTTGAATGGTGATGAGTCTGAAGTATGTCAAAGGGATATATATATTTTTTGATGAAGTAAGATATTTCATAGTGGGATTTCACTAGGTATGTTGTTGAAGATAGATGTTTCATAGATGGCATCGAAATGTTCCGTAGATGCAAAGATACAAAAATAGCCAATATAACTGTAAGTTCCATTACAAAATGTTCCATTCCGACCAGGGAGCTAATGAAAAGAAGCAAAACATGGCTCAAGTTAAAGAAACTAAGAAAGTGAATTGATAAAATCTAGATATGAACCAACATTATGAACAGGGGTTAGGTTGCTCCAACTAACTAGGTACAGTAGAAGGTGTTTCTAATGATAGATGATTCACAATCATAGTTGCAATGCACATGAATACATTTTCTCTTAACCAAAATATGACCAGGTTTGCCATCTTATAGTTAATAAAATGATATGTAGCAGTACTTTTCTAGTCTCTTATCCTAGATTTCTATTACTACTTGTTATTTCCTGTGCTTCAGTTATCCCATTATTTGGTTGTTGTTGTTCCTTGTTTGCTAAAGCCTATGTAATGATTTTCCTATTATTTGATGTGTCGACTTTGCTTCTTTATTTTCAACTGCTTTGATATGCATTACTTGAGCTGAGGGTCTTATGGAAACAGCCTCTCTACCTCCACGAGGTAAGTGGGTACGGCCTACTTACACTCTCCCTTCCCTCCCCAGACCCCACCTGTGGATTGAAGTGGGTATGTTTTTACTGCTGCTGTCACTGATGCATAACAACTGTCAAAGAACCATGCTGGATTTACAGACACCACACAAATTTTCTATTGCTGTGAAAGTAGAAAGAGGAAATATATATAATTATACATATTTATTTACAGGAAGAGCTTTCAGGGTAAATTACTGCACCTGTAGCTCTCTGATGCCTTTAATGGGTCGTTATCGGCAATTGCAAGAACCAACCTAGCATATCCAAGCCTCAGTTCATCAGGTAGATCCTTCACTTGCCCATAATCAAGCAATGCAACCTGAAAGGGATAATGTAAATAACAATCTCCGTGGTATATTAATTGCGAGAATGATGATTTGTTAATGCTTAATTTAGGTATTCCAATGCGCACTTGCCTCAGAGCCTTTACAGATCAGAATGTTTCCTGGATGAGGATCTGCATGGAAGAAACCACTCTTGAGTATCATTTGTCCATAAGCAAGTGACAGATTTTTAAGGATATTCCTGCATTTTCAGAATGAAAAAAGGGACCTTCACTACAACATTTTCAGAAAAGAGAACATACAGAAGTTCTACATGGATTCAAATATATACAGACATGAAAATGACCACTTCAAGGGGAACAGAGGCGGAAAACTTTCTATACATCACGGAAAGGATCTATGCATGAAACAAGCAGGCAAGTTCAGAACAGCATGTTTTATGATAATTCAGGGAGTTACTGTTTTGCAGCTGCCGCTAACTTGCCATCAGGATGTATGCCTCTCTTTTCCATTTCATCTCCAAGCTTCAAAATGGGTATGCCGTCAATGTATTCCATCACTAGAACCCTCCTAGTAGCAGCATGAAGAAAGTGATTGCTCAGGTGGATGAATATAGGGAGAATTGCAACAGAAATACACCAAAATTCATGCAAGAAATAGTTATTCCAATCATTGTAAACCAACCAACTAAAATAAGCCCGAAAATCAAACAATGCGGATAAGACAAAAATATGATACAATAAGTGGAACTTATGGAGCTGCGTGGACAAGCATATGGAAATGCACCTTTGACATCTTTAGAAGTAGATATAAGGGGTAGAAGTAGATTCTTGGACTAAACATACAACACAAAAGGTAACCTTAAGTGGTGGATTACATAACTTTGAGTTTGAAGCTGGATCTAATTCTGCAACAGATAGGCCAAGCACAAGCTTTTTTTACTGGTTCTTTCAAAAGTATTTCATGTCATCACTCCACCTATCCTTTACTACTGTTGGAATATCAGGCCAAATTAATGAATTGGACATAAGGAATTTGGGTTCATTTGTTAAAGGCCCAGCTGATGAAAACAATACGTGTACATAGGAATATTCTCTTTTACAAGTTTGTTTTAAGTTTGTTAGAACCTAGCCTATAGTATAGGGACACCTGTACAGAATATAGCTGTTATTTTGTCTTTTCTACTTGTACAAATGGAATGAAGCACTGATCAATAAAAAAGACACAGAAAAATTTCCCACATCTCTTCTCATTTACAACAAGAACCAATCTTGTGCAAACACCCTGCATCCGCTCCCATATAATCTGATATGTTGAAGACATACTTAAGCAAATAAAGTGTGCTCTCTTGACAACTTAAGATTTTAGATAAGAGGTCATACATTTCACACAGAATCTCCATGCTCTTGGCATGAAAGATTTAATTGACTTCGTGATACCTATCCTTATATATGAAAGATACTAAAATACATATCCACATTATCCAATCAATACTTATCAAATATGCTTTCTAAAAGAAAAACATCATTCCACTTGTAAGACTCTTCATATTTGGTTAAATTACCCCGAAGCAAACTTATCTGAAGAATATATAACATGAAGAACAATATAGAATGACTAAGGCTAGGGAAAATAGACTTGATAGGCAATCATTCAAATGAACTGATCCCACTAGAAAAAACTTGCAACAGCGATGTTGAACCAAGCTTACATTCAAGGCCCATTGCATGTGGGCTTTAGTAGACTACACAAGTATCACCTGTATGAGGGTTAATTCCATGAATAGGTAATAGGTTGTTTATTTTTTTGACAAGGTCATGAAGAGGCTGTGAAAAGAATATTCGCTTCAGGAAAAATCAGGATAGTAGAAATATGATAACAATCCACGACTCATGCAAACAAAGATTTGATTGTCTTGCAGAGTAAAATGAAATACATATACCCAGTATCAGGAAGACTATAAAGCTTATATTAAAGCTTGTATGGAACAAACAGCAAATTACAAAGTGATCCAGATGCATCAAAAACTTGTTACAAATAAAACTATAAAAGTGTATCCAGAAAGAACTGAAGAAAAGCCTTATGTAAGGATTTGAATGTACATACTACAGAATGAGTATTACAGTGGAGAAACTATTTGACTTTTGTGCAACACTTAGTCAAGTCATAACAAAGATAAACACTTATCAGTTAAAGAAAAAGTCTTAATAAAGCTAAGCACATTAATAGAAACACAAGGTAATTGAAATCACCAAAATAGGAGCTAAAGCTACTAGTCTCATCTTAGTTCACTATGCAACTCAGATAAAGCAATTTTTCTTCACCTGAGCATACCTGCTGACCATGTCTCGTATCACACAAGGTACCCGAACAGGGGACCTTTTGTTGTTCTGGCAAAGGAAATGCCGAATTCTTGCCATAGCTTCAGCTTCCCTCACAAAGTCGAATTCGTAGCTAATCTTGAATGAACAAGTTTACACCAGATTACTTCAGAGATGCAAAAGTTCAAAAAATTCAATCTACAAGACTCTCTCAATCAAGTAATAATATTCAGGCGGGAGGAAGTCAACTAACTGCATGCAAATGCCAACAGATTCAACTGGTGCATATTTGCTGATCTTGAAATATTTAGAGTCTCACGGACATACAATAGTCCCACATCAAACATCAGAGTCCAGAGAAGTCAAGTATCAGTTAAAAAGTAAAACCGAACAAACCAAAGATTGTATATCATCTCCTAAGTAATACTCCTATCCTTTTTGCACAGAGTAAAACTCAAAAATAGTATTTCATAGGGAAAGGAAACAACAATGGAAGCCCTACAAGAAAATAGAAACTGCTCCCAAGAGAATTGCAAAATACGAATGTGAAGCAAAAAGAAACAAGGAGGCTAAGGAATTCTGTCACAGGACAAAAATGTGGATGTTGGATTGGGAATCACTCAGCATGCACAATTAAGTTCAAGATCCATAGTTAATACTAACATTAAAAATATTAGCCAATTCAACTTATGGAAGAAAAAAAACATGTATTATGTGGTAAAAAAACTATGCTTTCATCTTTCAACAATGAAAATCTGATGAGCATTGACATAGATTGAATGGGATAATAAATTGATTGCTCTCATAGGCACATAAGAACTAGAATAGACTGATTTAACGACTGATAGAAAAATGAGCATGAAAGTGTAAGGTGTACTAGGTCAACAGACAATCAAATTAGAACTGGAGTTCACAAATATTTTGCTTCAAGCAGTTGAGATACGGCATAACATTCTCTGGAAGAACTTTAATTATAGCATTACAGAGCATCACCCAAAACACAAACAGACTTGTTTAAGTCCAAAGGATCTGACATAATCATTGTGAAAGATCAAGAGTCATTCCCAGTTTTATTTTCCTTCCCTTTTCTGGAAGCAAAAAATTATAATTAGGTGCTCCACGGGGAGAACCTCAGCATATAGCAAACATAAAAGCAAGAAAAGGTCGAATAGGAATAAGGATATGAAAAAGGAAAGAAAATGAAATGTCTAATAGTACAAGACATTGCAAATTTATGAATGTTTTGCACCTGTTTCTCCATTTCCTTGGTAACAGAGAACAGATCAAACTTGACATCTGTCTTTTGAATATATAACGCAAAGGCTTGCAAGTTGCGGATATCAGTCATCATCAATTCCTGAACTCCAGGATGTTGGACCTATAGTTTTACAACAATTAGAACCTCGTAATTACACCATTATTGCAAAATGACACTCAAATTCTTACCTTGACGACAACATCATTCTTGTCACCTTTGAGTCTTGCTCGATGAACCTGAAAAAGGCATACATAAAGATTAAAGAAAACTTAGGCAGCAAGTCTTAAACTAAATAAATGACAAGGTAATGTTTTAGATTTGAACATGAATTAAATACTATAATTAAATCCATAAATTTCCTTTTTATCAGTTTGAGCTTAAAGAAATAAAAACTACTCAAATGGGACGCTTAATAGGTCACATAACCAGTTTTCCCATTTTTACATTCTATGATTTCCCATCTTTTCTTGCAAAAAAAAAAAATGTGACTTTGAGCATTCTATAATTTAGCAAGAACGAGAGAGAGAGTAGAAAAGTAGATACCTGAGCAATTGAAGCAGAGCCTAGTGGATCCTTGTCAAAATATTCAAACAATTCATCAATACTTTGACCGAACTCCTTCTCAAGCACTACCCTAATCACATTGTATGGTGTAGCTGGTGCTTGATCACATAGAGTAACAAGCCTTTTGACCCATGGAGCGGGCGCCAAGTCTGGCTTCCCAACTATTTGGGCAACCTAACATCATTAATCATCATCCAAAAACTGAATATTTCCTCAGCAATAAGTGGTAATGCTATGATACAAAAAAAATCAAAAAAATAACTAAATAAAAATTAAAACAAAGCAGTTTGATAAAAACGTCAAGTGATTTAAAACCAAAGTAACGTGTAACTTCTGAAGCACAAGGGATGACAATCATGTGATTTCCTCAATAGGATCGGAGCGCCCCCAATATTAGTACTCCCTGTCTTTCAATTTGTTTGTGTTACTTTACTTATTAGTCGGTTTCCAAAAGAATGTTTTTTTTCTCTTTTTGGCAACTCTTATTACTCCAACTTTGCACATGACATGGTTATCTTTAATTTAAAACCACAAAATTTAAATGGTTTCTTTACTTTCTAAATTACTTGCCAAAGTCAAGACCATACAAACAAATTGAAACCAGAGATTGAATACTTGTTAAACCAAATCTGTAATAAAGAACAAAATGAAACCAAATCCATTATAGACAAACAGAAGTACCTTTAGGAAAAACCCACCAAGCTCAGAACACATGCTATATATCTTGTCAGCAGCAACCTCGTGCTGCTTCTCCCACATCATCTCCTGTTTCTTCACATCCTTCTCCAGACTTGCTCTTACCTGAAATACCTACAAAAGAACCCCAAACATAAATTTAATCAAACTACTCAATAGAGAGTGAATATAGCGTGAAAGAGGAAAAGGGGGTTACTT
Source organism: Solanum lycopersicum (assembly GCF_036512215.1). Classification (NCBI taxonomy): domain Eukaryota; kingdom Viridiplantae; phylum Streptophyta; class Magnoliopsida; order Solanales; family Solanaceae; genus Solanum; species Solanum lycopersicum. The sequence goes on along the minus strand of NC_090802.1, from coordinate 58,420,696 downwards.
TATAACCAGTATAAATATCAGCAGCGCGAACCCAGAACTGAAAAGACCGTTGCCAAGGTCGGAGCTGAGTAGACACCTTCTCTTGAAATTCTTTGAGATCAAAATGGAAAAGCATGGCGATATTACTCCACTTGATACCAAAGACTCAATTTTTTTTCTGCTAACTGATTAGTAATTGCAAATGGGTGTCTGAAAAGATGAATTTTTGGGCATTTGTATTGCTCAAAAGTTCTCAATTACTTGCATCATTTGGCTTGAAGCTTGAAGCTTAATTTGTCTCTCTCTAATGGCTAATTTGGAAAATGGGGTTGGTAGACTGATGAGTAGTTCTATGTATAGACTGAAGATCGATGAAAATAGAAAGAATTTGCAAGAATGTGACGAAATGTTCACAGAGTTAAGCGCCGCAGAATTCGAGAAATGAGGTCACCGCAGGTGCAAACTGCAAAGCCACAAATATATTTTTGCAGTGGAAATTTAATAGTTGACTTTAAAAAAATTTATTTAAGATATTTAATTATATTTTGTATTAAATAAAACTTACCAAAACAAATAAATTTAAAAAAATATATATTTACTTTTCATCCTCCAAAAATATATTCTCCTACTATCTAGTTAAAATCAAATAAAAAATTGAAACGAAGTACCTATCTTTTACGATTATAAAAAATATATCCAAACACATTATATTATTACCGAAAAAAGCTAATTTTATATTTGTATTTGTCCAATCATCATCAAAGAGATACCTTGAATTAGAAGTAAAGGACGCCCTCTCCATTTGCTCCAGGCATCAGAAAATGTATTAAAATATAACTTAGATTATATAAAGTACTAATTAATTTAATATAAAAAGATACTCATTTTGCTAACTCAATATTCAGCACAGTTAATTTTATGAAATATTTATTATTTTTTATCAATATAAATATCCAAATCAAGTACTTAATTTAATTTTTCTCTTTGAGGAAAGCGTTGTTGAGAAATAGTGGTAAAATAGTGAAGGGACAAATTAATAGGATTGGGCAATCTTGAGGAAAACAAAAATCTATATACACAATTTGGTAGACCCAAAATTTGTAGACTTAAATGTGTAAAAAATTATTGGTCCCACTAAATTGTGAGTTCAAAAGAAGCTTAATTAATGCCAAATGTATGAGGCACGTAATAATTGGGGAAAAAAATAGTCATAGTATGTTCTTTTATTTTTAAAATATTTTTATCCTTTAACTTTAATATATCTTTTAATTAAAATAAAAAAGAAATTTTATATAATAAAAATAATTTTATACTCTTTAAATTTCTAATCAAATTTTCCAGTTAGCAATAGTGATTAGGGTGAGTTCAGTTCTAATATTTATCATATTTGATTGATTAATTTTTTTAAAAGAAAATATTTATTCTGATAAAACAAGTTATTTGATAATGTGTAAAATGATTTTCTTAATGGATGATATTTCATATTAATTGTATCTTCTTCACCCTTCAACCCACTTCATCTTTACCTCCATTTCCGTAGTCGTAGCCCCAGGTTTTAGGTATCAAACACAGATAACCCACACTAAACAAGTCCAGTGCGACAAGCTTAACCCAAACGGCGAACCCCTTGTTTTCGCTAACAAGGGATTTCGAACTTTACCTCCAACATGAAAGTTCCAAGCCCAAGCCATTGGGCCATCCCGGAGGGTAGAAAATTATCATATATTTATTAGAATAAGAGGTCATTTTCTTGTTTCAGATTCACGGGTTCACTTAATAAGGTGGAGAAGGGGGGAAGGCCCACATTGATAGACAGTCTCAATCCTAAGATTAGTTGCAGCAACAAAGGAGTGGCAGAAATTGAACAACAAATGTTGGGGTTCACCCAAAATCCTCCTAGGAACCATCACCACATATTGCAAAATCAGCACCAAAATCTAAAATCAGATGTACAGCAACCTTCCTTTGATCTGTAATATGAACTTGGAGAAACATAAGGGCAACCCTTATCCCAAAACTAGTGTATTACTGCGACAATATACTCGTATTGACTCTCACAAAACATCAAATTGCAGATATAAGCCAGGTTCTATAGCAAAATAAGTGAGAATATGCAGCAGCTCGTTGCACTTGAGGATTATCTGATATATGAAACCTTTGTTCTTAGACCATTTGGTTTTCACATTGCTGGTTAAGGTCAAGTATAGGGTGATTCTACATCGATAAGGTCCCACTTATCTTCATCAGATTTATAACCCTCATCCTTCAAAGTTTCTGGTGTATCCCCTAGTAAAGCTTTTGGTTGAGGCCTTCTGCAGATCCAAAGGGAGAGCTTCGTTAGACATTAACAATTGTTAGTCTGGTATCCATTTGACTCAATGAGAACACTTAATGAGCTATCAAAAATGAAGGCAAAAGTTAGCAAGGACAAGCACAAGAACTCAAGTGGTCAAGATCTGTCATCTGACAATCTGAATGAACTAAAATGTTTTTTTGGATTAAAGAAAAATAAAGTAAAATGTAGGTTACTATTCCCAAAGACGTTCATTTTATATCACGCTCCTCCACCGCCGTTGGATGGGGCTAATCTTACCCTCCATTTATTACTTCCATATCAATACAACATAAGGCAACCCATTTGTTGCTGACCACAAATTCCGCAAAGCCATCCCTCTCACTTTAGGGACCTGAGCTAAATAAACCAGTATATTTTGGATAGGAAAGACATCAACACACCACAAGCCTAAACCTCCCAAGAATCAGAAAACCTTGTGATCCAGCAGTTGATAATAAACAGGAGGGAATCAAATAAGACTAGATATAATTATGCACCAACGTCAATGTGCAACCACAAATGCAAGTTCAGTTATATTGCTCAAAAATGTTAGCACCATCAGATTAAAATGCCTGTCATCATTTGGGAGTTTTCTAAGGGCTCCCATCTTCATCATTCTAATTCCTCTCCAATACCCTAATTTTTAAGTTTTGTCCAGACAGTCTGTTTCCAGGTGAAAGGTACCACTTGTGTCTGCCTCTGCTACTTATGCAACAAGAGGTCCACATCTTCAAATTTATTTCCACTAAAAATGAAGAAAAAAGTAACTATTGTATATAATTTCAACAAACAAAAGAAAGCTAAATAGGAGGGTGGAAGATGTTTGCACACCCCTAGAGTCCGAGCAACATAGCATGCAGGTATAATGTTCAAAAATGCTAACCACAGTATCAAAACTAACTGAAAAGACCTTCCTTTAGACCGTACCAAATCCATTCCTTTGTTCTTAATGATGAAATCAAATCCACTCCTTTGTTCTTAATGATGAAAAAAAATATAATGTTTCTCCCATCCTGCTTTATGAGATATCATTTGATTGGACATGGAGTTGTCTACTGGTTCAAACATTGTGCCTATATGAGAGAGATCAAGGAAGGGGAAACAACAAAGATTTCACAAATTGATTTTACCAATCTGACATATTTTTCTACTTCTCGTTCAATGAGAAAAAATCGGCAATGGTCGAGTTTTATAGGATCAAAGTTGAGGTACCTGAGAAATTCACATTTTGGCTCAGTCTGGTCTAAATCCATGAATATTAATACATAAAAGACTATTTTCCATGTATGTATCCATGCTATACTCACAAGCTTTATTGATCAGAACTCATGCAGAATCTCTAGCAAACATACCGGCTATATATTTGGTTAACTGTCTACAAACAATGGACTTCTTTTTGCTCTACTTAGAGCATACAAAAAAATAAATGACTTATATTATCCAATTCACTTTTTCGCTTTTACTCTACAACCAACAACGAAAGTGACTGTTATAATATGATGTGAAAGAATAAGATATTGCCACAAACTTAGTTTAAAAGGAAAAAGTCTCATATGGACAATACAAGGGGCTCAGCTACACTATCTCATTCTTCTTTATTCTAACCTCAAAATAACACTTGCACCTATGAAGTTGCTTTTTATAATTTTAATGTGATACATTGAACTCCTCCTTTGAAAAAATTGAATAAACCACACAACTTCAAAACATTCAACAAATACAGCCATCGGGAAATAAAACCATATTACTGAATACTGACACAATACTTATGGTGGAATATGTACATTTATCTATCCATTCTCTTGAAATCAGAGAATGTTTGAGAAAGGATCTTAAGGTGTCTCCTGTCTACTATTCGGTATGGAGGGTCTCCTTAACGCCTTCTTTTTCCTTCTCGCTATAGTTCCTTCACAAAATCTTAACTGGTGAACTATGTTTCTTTCTGAAAGATAATAAAATACACAACGATAAGTGGAACTAAGTCAGCTCACTTTTCCTATTCCTATACAAAATACAAGCTCGGCGCACTCAATAATGTCATTGTTCTCGTGTCACAAAAGGCAGAAAATCTATACCAATTTACGTATCATTCTTTATGAAATGAGCAAAATCAGGGAATACAACAATAAATGAGAAAAAAGCAAAAAAATCGATACAAACCTTTTGCGGTTTCGTCTGGCAGCATCACGACACTTCCTTTTCTTCTTCTCCTGAGTAGATTCAAAAAATCTTCGGCGTTTACTCTCTTGGATAACTCCAGCTCTGAAAACCTCTCTGCGGAAGCGGCCAATGAGTTTCTCTTCCGGCTCGTGTTCCCCAGCTACAACCTGAACATTATATGCTGATTTAAAGAAGAAAATATTGGAAAATGGAAGTGAAGGAAACAGATGAGAGTAATCAGAGCTGTGATGGTCGAGTTTCAGAATTGGAGTTACAGGTAACGATGTAGACGAAACACATAAAGGTACGGCACGAACAGTACTGATTTGTGCAGTTTTTGGACGAAAATTTGCAGTGTTCTGGTTGTTGGAAGAAGAAAGCAAAGGGTTGAAGAAGGATGATGACTGAAAAAGGGCCATTGATGTAGAACCTTCGGAGGTTTAAGAAGAATGAGCTTTGGGGTTCTTACATTGCTAGTCCATTCGATTAGGGCAATTAATTAGTTTAATTTTGAATTTTGATGTACTACTATTGACTAATGGTGACCTTCTACTCGCTCACTATAATTGTCTATTATATTATTTTGAGAAGTGTATATATAATTATTAATTTATTTTATGAAATTAATAAATAATTTTATATTTAATTTTATCATTGATTAGTGATATTTATCTATTATATTTTTTAAAATATTATATTTAATAATGTGATATAATAAACTCTTTTGGTTAGAGTTTAAGAAGTGCGCAATTTCAATAATAAACAACTTAGACAAGGAGGGAGTATAAAACAAAAATTGCATGCATCGAAAGGTATGTACACAGTATAGTGCTTGATATACGTGAAAAATAAGTTATAAAAGGTTAGAGGATAAATATATCTCGAACTATCATAAATGATATTTAGATATTTTTTGTTATATTTTTGAGATATTAGTGTCCTTTAATCCAAAAATTAAAGCATATATATAATTTACTAACGAACATACACATGTCATAATTTTATCCACTGACCCCATATTTATTAAATATCGAATTAACAAAAGAGATTGTGGCATGTATCCCTATTTAGTTTTACGCTAAAGTGAATGACATATATGCTCTACTTTTTTAGTCCAATTGTGTCATTTAGTAACCCTCTTTAGCTTTCTTTACGCGACTATAAAATATTTTAAGCTTTGTTATGGCAATATTAACAATTCTTTTTCTATGGTTATTTTACCCTTTTACGTAATTACCATTTATGTTATGTTCAAGTATAACAAATTCGTAATTATTTGCACAATTATTTGTAAATACGTGTATTGTTACGAATCTTATGATATTATATTGTGTTTTATTATAAAAAAAAGCTAGCGACCCTTCACATACTTACTTCTGTGACTATATTTCATTAAATTTTCAAAAAAATTCTCGACTGTTAAAATAAAATGATTAATATGAAAACAATTTTTATAATAGTTATGGAATTCAAAGCACAAACATAGCTTTCTTAACTTTAGAAAAAATAAAAATTTAAATCGCGTTTCATAGTAAGTACGTATTTTTTTTTAAATTATCTTATTTCATCAATTACTTTAAGCATGGAGACATGACTCGAAGCTTAAAATAACACCTTATTAATAAAGTAATAATAAGTAAATCTTATGATTGTGTATACGCTCTAATTAAACTAAAATTACAATTCAATTTTCTTTTTTAAAAAAGCTAAAACATTAATGATCTTATGATCATGGCTAAAAATGGATTAGTGGCCCAAAAAGTGATTATCTTCCAAGTAATCGGTGGTTAGATCGACAAATTACTAAGAAAAGGGACCGGAGTGAATTTTTACAAATTGAAGAGGTGGATATGTAAATCACAAAAAAAGTCAATAGGTTGCCGTATTAAACTCAACTTTCCGACGATCGCCGGAACTGGAAAAAGCTCCTCTCCCCGGGAATGGCAGGAATGGCTATGTTTGCCTCTAATCTCTCCAGCGAGGTATCCTCTCTCTCATTCTCTCCCCAATGTTTACACTGATCCGACAGCGATTGGGTTTATTGACAATCCGTTTGCTGCCAGTTATGGCCCATGCTTAATTTCATATGTAGAGTTGGGTTTTTCTAATTTTACTAAGCTTTCTTCTAGGATCATTAGCAATTAAGGCTTTAGGGCTATGTTGTTGTTTCAATTTAGCAGATTATAGAAAGATAATTGTCGCCTGTGTTTTCACCCAGTCACGAACAACACTTTGTTTCCAGTAAGATGATGATATGTTTATTCCTTTAAGCATCACCTGTTGTATCCTAGAGGGACTTGGAAGCATACACCAGATTCTAGAAGCAACTAGGCAGTGTAAAATTCAGACGATTTGCACTTTCGATTTCAAACTTAAATGTAAAATTCAATAAAAAGAGAAAAAAACACAACAGAAGAATTTTTTATATTAGAGTATCATTTTTTACATTTGACCTTTTTCAGAGGATCACCACCTTCATTGGACGAAACAGTAAGGGTTTTCCAGATTGGTCTGTCAAAGGTGGGATTAGACTAGATAAAATTATCTCAACAAATTGGTCGTCATGTTAAATGACCCTTTAGGTGTCAATACTTTAGTATAAAATAATGAGTGAATTCATCAGATTGTTAGAAGCATGTAGAGAATATCATCATTTCTGTCATGATGATGTAGAGTTCTGAGGAAATGTCGAAAAAGACGGTGATCTTTTAGATCTTCTTGTCAATTATGGTTACTTGACAAGTTGGTAAAATTTGTAAGTACCACTTCCCAGTCTCAGAGCGTTTGAACTGGTCGCCAACCTCTCTTGTTCTGCAACCCTTGATGTTCATCTTACAATTTTACTTTTCAAGCTTCACTACAACTTCTTTTTTATTACTGGTCATCCTTGTGCTTATAACTTTCATTTATGTCTGCATTTAGAAGGTATAGGTTCTTTCTTCTTTTCTGGTCTCACATCACTTTCTTTTGATGCAGATGGGGTTAAAATTGCTTCTTAGCCCGCTTAATACTAATGTTATTGTCCGCACTGCATGGTGAGCTCTTATTCGAGTCTGGATATTTTCTTTTTCATGATCCCAGTTGATTTTTGCCGTTGTCACTTTTATGTTTAAGAAGGCATCCTACAACTGTTGCTTGGGATGAGCCAGATGCAAAAGTTCCAGTGCCGTTTCACGAGCCTGAAGAAGTTTTGTTTCTAATAGACATTCTGAACTCTAATTGTTTAGTCGCTTCTATTATTTGGAAAATTGAAGATTCTAATTGAACTTTAAAAGGTATTTGCAGCTGCTCTGTAGGGATTGTTTTGCCTGTTTATTCTACTTTTAAAGCAATTGAGACGGGGAATCGAAATGAGCAACATAAATGGCTTCTGTACTGGGCAGGTGATGATGCTTTCCGAAACTTTACAAATTTCTTTTGCTTTGCAAATCTTGAAATTGCATTTTTCTCCACAAGGTACTGATTATTGTCCTCGCCACAAAATATTTCTGTTAAGTTATATTATATGTCCTTTTGTTTTCCCTAATACCATGTGAAACTATTGTTGGGAAAAAATCTAAGAGATCATTTGAGAAGCAATAAAAGGATGTTGTCGAGTCTACTGAACAAGAAAATACAACAAAAATTTAATTTAGATCCTCCTTAAAATCATCTCATTTTTTGTAAGAATGACCCTGCTATACTTGTAATCTCTCAATTACTTGCTACATCTCGGACTCGGGTGTGGGTATCCGATATGGGTGCAGATCTAGAGGTCAGATTCCTCATCACATAAATTGTAGGATTCTGATTTATGTATATACATACATACATACATACATACATATATATATATATATATATATATATATATATATATATATATATATAGATATTCATATTTCGATTAATTAGTGACATTGACTAAAACTAGTAAATTTAATTCTTTATAAACACGTACTTTTATTCACAAGATATCTCTTTAAGTAGCAAAGTGGTGCATATAATATGAGATAAACCCAAAAATCAAACCAAATACCCTCCGATCTATACTTCTTGGTCATAGATTTAGTCAAAGCACCCAAGCTAAGTTGATCAGATCTAGCGTGGATCCCACACCCAAATTGTGTCGGATCAACACGGGTGCGACAAAGATTTTGAAGGGTCCAAGCAACATACAGTGGCAAATAAGATTTTTAGAACATGAGTGCATCACTAAAAAAAATTAAAAATGTATGAAGTGGTAATTGATCCCCAGTTTAGAAAAAATATATGAAGTGGGAGTTGATTCCTAGATCTCAAGGTAAATAACTCAACATTCAACCAAGTACACCATTAGTCTTCTTTAGCATGGGTGCCACTGCCAGAACATAATATTATACCAATTTTAGAAAATATATACATTACATATCTAGGTTTACAAAAAAACCACGGGTCCATGTGCCCCATATTTTGCCTATAAATTCGCCCTTGGCAATATAGACATCACTTGATTTGATATATGACCCCAGCAGAAAGTGAGCAATTGGTACAGATTGGTGTTTGTCTTTTTCTTCCACTTCTGGTTATTAATTCTATGATGATTTTTCGGAAGGTGTCACTGATTCCAACCACGCCCCACCAAACAAAAAAATAAATAACGAGGAAACTTCCACTCCCCTGAATACTTTTGCTTTTCTGGTGACTTATTTTTACCTATTAAAGGCCTAATCACTGTGGGTTGAATGTGACACGGTAACTAGTTTTAGATTTATGTGATTGCAATTATCTTGCCCATATATCTCTTTGAAATGAATCATAAGTTACTCTCTCTCACTCCCTCCCTGCTTGCAGCATATGGATCTTTCAGTATTGTTGAAGCATTCACGGATAAATTTCTCTACTGGTACTGCTTCCGTTTTTGTTTTCTAATTTGCTTATAGCCTCTCTGATGTGGTTACATGGGGTTATAAGTTTGGGAATACCAATTTTTACTAGCCTTGCTCTTATAACATGGAAGAACTGTCTTATTCATAGGTTCCCACTATACTATCATGTGAAGCTCGCATTTCTTGTTTGGCTTCAACTTCCATCTGCTGAGGTGAGTTCAACGGATATTTTGTTTCTTGAACTTTATCTCTCTCTTTCCGTTCCATTTCGCGTATCCTGCTTTGGGGGAGGATTGGTGTAAAACACAATTCACTTTCATGGTTTGTGTATCCCGAATATATCCCCTTCCCCACTCCAAAAGATAAGTGCTTGGGAAAAATCAATACCTTTACCGTTAAGAAGACTGTGACTATATGAGCTAACAAATTATAACTGGATATTCTTTCCATATGAAAGCATTGTTGGTTCTGCTATTGAAGAGAAAACCGAGGAAAGATTGAAGAATAACATGTTTGGGAGGAGAAGATAGATGAAGTCATGAAGAGATATACAGAGATGGAAAGGAGAGAGAGAGAGAGAGAGAGACAGAAGGTAAGTAGGCGAAGCTTAGGTTTCGAATAAGAGAAAAAGAACGTGGAACGTAGGTTTCAAGCCAGAGACGAGGAAGGTGGGAGTCTTAGAGAGGATGGGTGGGTGAGGGGAAGCTAGTGAATCTGGCAGACAGTGGAAAATAGAGAATGGTGAGGATAGTAAACTATATTTAATAATTAGGATAATCATCACTGGTCCCTTTGTAACTTTTTTTAATCAATTAAAATTAGCATTAAGATGACTTAATCTCAACATACTTGCGAGCGTATCCAGCCAAACCTCCTGGATAGAAAAAAAGATCTAACTGCTTTTGAGTTGAATTTAGATGAACTGCTTAATTGGAGTTGAGGATGTAGCTTTAGCTTGAAGTTTATACTTAGTTTTTTCACCAAAAATGGACTTTTTGAAAGTTATGCACTTCTTTTGGTGTCACACAGGGTGCAAAGCAATTGTACACGAACCATCTGCGCCCTTTCCTCATGAAACACCAAGCAAGACTGGATCATATTTTGGAGTTATTTCATGGAGAATTGGTAAGAGTTATCTGTTCACTATGTTGTATATTTGCATATCTAATGTGTAGATGCAACTTGCCATTTAATTGAAAAATATGTTAAGTGTCATCTAGTTCACTTTATTAGGATGCATTTTTGTTGCTTGCTGTTTTAGCCTTCTTCCGAAGATTTTCAGAAATTTCAGTGCAATGCTGGAAGAAGTCAAGAAACTGTTATCATGCATCTAATCTCATAGGACTGCTTAAGGATTCTTGTTTAATAGTTTGTCTCTAACATAAATATGTGCAACTTCTTATGGATTTTTGAATCGTTAATCAGATTTCTTAAAGAAATAAAATTTACAGGGTAAATTTATTAGTACTCACCAAGCAGAAATTCAGTTTGCAAAGGTGCTTCTTGGCAAAACCTTACTATCAGGTAAATCCTTTTATATATATGATCTCCATCGTAATATATTTTAACAGGAAAAATCTTCCTTCATCTTGTGTTATCTTTCACGAGCTATTTCATGGTGAACAACATCAGTATTTATCCATTTATCATTAAAGAAGAAAAGAAGTTACATATTTTAGTTTGGATCTGTATCATGTACATCAAAGGGGATAGATTTAACCAATTGAATTTCCTATATATTTAGTTGGAAATATTCTTCAACAACCTGCGCAAGGACGAGTTGTTGGTACAATTGAAGGGCCAGCAGAGCAAGTAGAGACTTCAGAATCTGAAGATGAATCGTGATACGCTCTTCAAAATCAGCTAATAAGTACGTCTCTCTATTGTACTTCATATCAACTTAGTTTAGCTTTCGTTCAAGATAGGAGTGATCAGTGTATACATAATTTTCTAAGGAGTCAATTTTGTTGTGGTTTGAGAGTTTCCTTCTCCGTTTTCCTGTAAATATATCAACAGAAACTGCTGATTTCTTTCAATCTCTTAGGGTGTTATAAGATTTCACATTGTTTTTAACCATTTTAGCAGACTTTGTGTAGTTATTCCTTTGTTTGCATTGTGAAATAGTACTTATTTACTGGGAGTGAAGTTGTACTGACTATCCTACTTATTCAGACACAATATTTGAAGCATAACCGTGGAGATTGAATTTAATCGTTGCAAGTTTTAGTTCTCGTTGGGAGTGCCGCCTCGAGATGGACCTTTCAATTCGCAATACGAATTTAGTCAGAGGTCAAATGCGGGCTTCTGAGTTCGGACACCGGATGAGAAATAAAAAAAAAGGTGGTGTTGGAGCTATCTAAGTATGATAAAGCACAATGACGTGAAAATTTGACTAATTCTATTTACATATGTACCACCTCCTACCAATCTATATGTCAATTCGCAATTCGAATTTAGTAAGAGGTCAAATGCGGGCTTCGGAGTTCGGACACCGGAAGAAAAATATAAAAAAAAAGGTAGTGTTGGAGCTATCTACGTATGATAAAGCATAATGATGTGAAAACTCGACTAATTCTATTTACATATGTACCACCTCCCACCAATCTACGTGAGGATTGAGTAATTCTAAGTAAAAAATTTCGATCGGAATATTTAATTTGAAATCTCACGATTCTCATTGCTACCATTAGTCCCATCAAAAATTTTATTTATTCAGATCACGTCAAACAACAAGATATCATATTGATGGTTGGTAACACAATTTTAGTATTATTATATATCAATGATATACATAAAATATGATGATTTTACATTGAATTTGCTAGTAAGAATTGAGTAAAGACTAATGAGCATTCAACTTTGACGAAACAAGGACCAAGTACAAGTTGGATCGACAACAATACAATTAATCAGTGGTATATATTAAAACTCTGACTTATCTGGGGACTTAATTGTATCTTTTCTATAATTAGAGGACCAGTTTGTAAATAATTACATTAAACCCCTCCACTTTTCTCATTGCAGGGTCCATCGGCAAGCAGCAAAATATACTAAAAGCAACCGACTTCGGCGGTTTCAGGTCATTCTTCTCAATCTACTATCACTCACTCATGGCGGCGGCGGCGGTAGCGGTAGCGGAGACCCGAAAGCTCCCGCGGCCGGGAAGGGGCGGAGTTGTTTCCCTCGGCCTGACAGATGAAGAAGCTAGAGTTCGTGCTATAACGGAGATCGTCAACAACATGGTGGAACTCTCACGGAAAGGCAAGGATGTTGACCTAAATGCGCTAAAGTCAGCAGCGTGCCGAAAATACGGGCTCTCTCGGGCTCCTAAGTTGGTAGAGATGATCGCTGCTTTGCCTGACTCTGAACGTGAAACACTGCTTCCCAAACTCCGAGCCAAGCCTGTCCGTACAGCCTCTGGAATAGCTGTCGTAGCTGTAATGTCCAAGCCTCATCGTTGTCCTCATATAGCTACCACCGGAAACATTTGTGTCTATTGCCCTGGCGGCCCCGATTCTGATTTTGAGTACAGTACACAGTCATACACGGGATATGAACCTACTAGTATGCGAGCTATTCGAGCTAGGTGAGGATCACATACACAGGTGTATTTGCAGTTTGATATTATCTTTCCGTCAATTTGCAATCAAATGGAAGTAGTTATCCTGAATTATGCCTTAGGATTTCAGAATTTCATCTGTATACTTTACTGATAAGTGAGAAGCTCATCTATATGTTTCATTTTTTACACCGGAGAAGTTTTGCTGTTATCACCGGAAAGTATCATATATCTGGAGAAAGATTAGGATTTAATGCTGGTTAATGCCTTTTTGCATCCGAGATTTGTTAAACCTTCTATATACTTATTAATTTTTTCTTGTTGGAAAAAAATGTGGCATTCCTTATATGTGGCTAACTAGAAAGTTGTTATATCACTTACTCAAAAAAGTAATCTTTGGAAAGACAAGATCAGGGCTGGTACTTATGTGGTTCATTTTTCCAGATACAATCCTTATGTACAAGCTCGAAGCCGGATTGATCAACTTAAGAGATTGGGTCACAGTGTTGACAAGGTTTTTCTCCTTTGGAAGTACTACTAATTCTTTTCTGATTTTGGAAAATTGTTCTGATATTGGCTGCTTTCCTCATAGTTACGAATGACTAATTGCAGGTTGAATTTATCTTGATGGGAGGTACATTCATGTCATTGCCTGCTGAATACCGTGATTACTTCACACGGAATCTCCATGATGCTTTATCCGGACATACTTCTGCCAATGTTGAAGAGGCTGTCGCATACTCTGAACATGGGGCGACAAAGTGCATTGGGATGACAATTGAAACGTGAGTAACTATTGGCTGCATGATAGCGGTTTAAAAATCACAGTGTTTTAAAAAAGAAAAAAAAGGACCACAGGGGAAGTACCTTGAGAAACCTTTTAGCTTATATTTTGGTCCTCTGCAACTGAGATATGCTCTTTTTATCAATTTTATTCTCCTTTTTTTGTCTTGCTTTTTTCATGTGGGAACTGAGTTCAGACATAGTGTTTAATGCATGATAGTGCATATCCCAGTAAGGAAGAAAACATTTTTTGCGTTCTCATTTTCCTCATCCTCATGATTATAAGCTATCTTTGGTTTTTTAGTTATATTATTATTCTACGACCTTTGATTTTATTATTGTGATTCTTCTTCTATCATATTAGATTATAAGAACACTGATAACGAGATTGAAAATAGTTTAAACTAAAACAAGAAGCAGACAAGGTGCCTTACTTGATTTCTTTGGAGGCTAGACGCTTGGTTGAGCTACTACTACCTCTGAATAATTTAAGCATATAGCATTTTATTTATATCTTTATGTGTACTCAAAAGTTTGTATTTTGGCTATAGGAGGCCAGACTACTGCCTTGGACCTCATCTGAGACAAATGCTTTCTTACGGTTGTACGCGGCTAGAAATTGGAGTACAGAGTACGTATGAGGATGTTGCTCGTGACACCAATAGAGGCCACACTGTTGCAGCTGTGGCTGATTGCTTTTGTTTGGCAAAAGATGCTGGCTTCAAGGTGCTTTTCTAATTTCTTTTTGTTGGTGGTTTGGGTTCAATCTCTACTCTTGGTTCCAGGTTACAAAACCCTTCCACCTCTAATAGCCTTCACCCTCCCCAAGCAACACAGAATATGAGCCTTGACGAAGAAAGTAAAATGGAAAATCAAATTTACATCCTTAGTTGTGCTGTTATCTTTTGGAAGGATTTGAAATGAAGCTTTGTCTTGAAGCTGTTGACGTGATTTTCACATTCAATTCCCTAGTGTTATCTTTTTGAACTTCACAACATACCCAGTTTGAGAACCAAGTGTAATTCCACTGGTGTTGTTTCTTTTGCTTCGATGTATCATTTGCTGTTTTTATTATTCTCTTCTCATTTATTTTTAGCATGGCGTCTTCATTATTGTTTTTCCTTTCCATACTTGATTTTGATATGCTTTACTTGAGCCGAGGATCTATTGTAAACGACCTCTCTACCTTCGCAAGGGTAGATCTTCTCCTTTGTTTCTTTCCCTCTTCCTGTTATCATGATCATGACTGCTACATGATTTCCAAAAGCTCCCACTATGATTAAAAATCTCCCAATAGGCCACAGGGGTAAGGCTGCCTACACCGTTGTACTGGTAAAATTTTCATGCATACCTTTGTTAATTTTTTGTAGGTGGTTGCTCATATGATGCCGGACCTTCCAAATGTTGGCGTTGAAAGAGACTTGGAGAGTTTCAAGGAATTCTTTGAAAGTCCTTCATTTAGGACTGATGGACTTAAAATTTATCCTACACTTGTTATTCGTGGCACGGGACTCTATGAACTGTGGAAAACTGGAAGGTATAGTCTACTTTCTGGATTTTGTTATCGCATGTGTTGTTTTTCCTTCGCTGAAATCATTTATTTAGTCAGTCAATAAGATTGATTTTATCCAACAACCTAGTTGGCAATAACAGTAGCCATATTGTTGGATGCAAACTTGAAAATATTATTTCAATGAGGTCATTAGTCATTACAAGTGTTAACACGTGCAGGTATAGAAATTATCCGCCAGAGCAGCTTGTAGACATTGTAGCAAGGATTCTTTCTATGGTGCCACCTTGGACCCGAGTTTACCGGGTCCAACGTGATATCCCTATGCCTCTAGTGACTTCTGGAGTTGAGAAAGGGAATCTCCGAGAACTGGCTTTAGCTCGAATGGATGATCTTGGCTTGAAATGCCGAGATGTCCGAACACGCGAAGCTGGGATCCAGGTAATATAATTTTGTATTATTTCCTCTCATCTCTTACAGTGTGGTCACAGAACTCAAACTTTTGATGGAAATAACGTATTAGGACATTCACAACAAGATAAGGCCTGAAGAGGTTGAGCTTGTTCGCCGCGATTATACTGCAAATGAAGGATGGGAGACTTTCCTTTCATATGAAGATACACGCCAGGTATGTCAATTCAGCTATGTTTCCCTTTGCCAATTTACAACTCCATCCTTGCTCTAGTGCCAAGCTAATAAATTGAACTCAATATATTTTTCTGCCAAGAGCGGTAACTGGTTCTAGATTCTTGAACAATGAAAAAAGTTTACTTGTACTAGATTTGTTTTACTTCTGCGGTGGGATCAGCACATAACTTGTATACAGTGATGCAAGCAAGCCTTTCTTTTCTTTTTTCTTTTTACATTTTAAGGAAATTTTTTCGGGGTCGTGTCCTGCAATTTAAAAGCCAAGGATATTTTTCTTTTAAACTTTTAAATTTGATAAAATTCTAGATAGTAAACAAGTCAAGTGCTGGTAAACTATTGTATAAGTATTCTTTACTTCCACTAAGAAGAGTTGATGTAATTGCTGAAGAACTTGTTGTCTCACATCTTTGCCAGTCATTGTACGACATTAATATAGGAAGGGACCTTTCTTTTGATAATGATGCAGGATATTCTTGTTGGATTGCTACGGCTGCGGAAGTGTGGACGGAATGTGACTTGCCCAGAACTTACGGGAAGGTGTTCAATTGTTCGTGAGCTTCATGTGTATGGGACTGCAGTTCCTGTTCATGGTCGAGACACAGATAAGCTGCAGCACCAGGGTTATGGTACTCTGCTGATGGAGGAGGCTGAGCGGATTGCTCGGAGGGAGCATAGGTCGACCAAAATCGCTGTTATATCGGGTGTAGGGACCCGGCATTACTACAGAAAGCTAGGCTATGAGCTTGAAGGTCCTTACATGGTAAAAAACCTTGTGTAGAAGTATACTTGTTATTTTGCTGCAAGGTCTTACGCCTTGTGACTAATTTTGTATCACACAGTAGATTGTATTTTAAATGGTATGCATATTTCGATGTTGGTAAAGACAAGTACCAAAGAGAGAAAGCCACGTGTCTCATTTCAACTTTGAAAGGTTAACAATTATCTTTAATAATAGGTAAATTGATTGCGCTTCGCGCATTGGTGAACTACGTCAATACTGTATTTACGAACATTTGATAATATAAGTGTTTTTGAGTGGGTACAGTCTTATTATAAATTGTCAAGAATGTTTTATTCAAAGATGAAATGAATTTTTTTTATCTTAAAATTAAAAAGATTTGATTCTAAATTTTTATGCATTTTGTTTTTAATTTCTCATTTTACTGTAGTTAGTCGTCACCAAAGTCTTTAGAAAATGTATATAATTGTTTCATTGTCTATACTATATTTGTATTTTAAAAAATTGGAACAAACATTTTATTCATCAATTGCGATACGATCTCTACATATAAAATATAAATATTATGCATCTTATATAATTAGTTGTGTACTTGATAAGTTAATTAATATTTAAAAGGACATCCCTTGGAGTTCAAGGAAACAACGTATTTCACTCAAATAATTTGGATTAAATGATGTCTTGGCAAGTCCCTTATTCAAAATCTGCTTTGATATCGAAAAGCCATATTTTGTTGTTTATGTTTCGATCAATATGGTTAAAACTTTATTTTTTGGCGACTTTAATCTAATATCTATAAGGATATAATTATTTACTTAATATTCATTATTATGGATTCATCCTACTTTGAGGAGTAATTTATTGATTCTAATCAACCATTTGAAACCAAACTTTTGATTAAGGTTGAGTCAATACTTACCATCCCACTACATTCATTTTTTTTTCAAGTGTCACTAATCGATTGAATGTCTTAATAAGATAGAAAGTTGAATAATTGTAAAATTACATACCAAGATCTGTAACATAAGCAATAATGTCAACGAGTCACTCAACATGAACAAATATTTAGTTGTGAAGAAGAAGAAAAAAAGGAGGTTTAATTTTCATTGTTTTAAATGAGACAAAAAAACTCTATTTATATACAACAAAGGACAACATGAACAAATGTTTATTGTGCCTTATCGGATTGGTTACAACTATTTAGAAAAGTTGCAATCCTTAGGAAAGGTCATAATCTTTCATAAAAGTTACAATTATTCATTAAATTTGTAATTTTTTTTATAAAAGTCACAACTTTTCAAAAAAGTCGCAAATCTTCAAAAAAGTCGTAACTCTTTATAAAAGCCACAACTTTTCATAAAAGTTACAACTATTCATTAAAGTCACAACTCTTCATAAAAGTCACAACTTTTCATGAAATGGAAAGACTAGTTTTGGAAATAAATAAATTTAAAAGGAAATTCTTGTTTGTGGTGGCGCCACGGAGGTGGACCTAAGACACAATATAAATAAATAAATTTATATATATGATTTTTTTAGTAACTTTTAAGAAATTTGTTGAGTATATTTATTTTCCTTAGTTGTCATTCTTAACAATAAATTTGATTAAAGAAAGTTAGGTAATTATCTTGATATCAGATGAATATTGCGAATATATAGGGTAAAAGATGATGTATTCAAAGTAAATATAGTATGCATTTTGTGGGATAAATGATAAATTGCAAGTTATCATCATTATTCATTAGATTTTGTTGATATCATGTAGGATTTTAATTTAATATCTAAGAATGTTTTCCTTTTGTGGTCTATGAAAATAATATACATATGCCTTGCAATTATCCTAATCTCATCTAAATCTTTTACTATAGATTGTAGAGCTGTCAATATGGACTAGCTCACCCATTCAGGCTAACCTATACAAGTTTCGACATTTTACGGGTCAGGTCGGGCTAGCCTATTTTTGATGTGGGCTAAAAAACGGCCGGCCAACCCACAAGTACGTGGGCTACAGGCTTGCCGTGCCAGCCCACTTTTTAAAAAAAATTATATTATTTTTAAAATTATTAAAGTTAAATCATAAATTATAATTTTAAAATATTATCATAAATATCGACAAAACAATATTACATGATGTTAATGTTACTACTTTTTAATCAAATTCATAATTAAATTTATTTTATAATACTTATTAATTTTTCTTTCAAGTAAAAACATAAATATCTAAATAGAAATATTAATCTAATTTTTTTGAGTTTGTACTCTCTTTAATTTTAAATTTTAATATTATATTATATTTTTAATTAATTTTTATTGGTCTACGGGGCAGCCCTACCGATATTTCTCAAGCCCCACAAATCAGCAGGCTTATTCAGGTCGGGCTAAAAAGCTCTTTTCCTAAATGGACTCCAAAAATCGTAGCACAGCCCTATTAAATCCCAGGTTAGGCCCGGCCGGCCCGACTGGCCTAGCCCATATTGACAACTCTAGTAGGTAGAATGATAAGTTATGTTGCTTAACTATATTAATTTCATTATATTATTGTTTTAAAAGATACTTAAGATTATCCTTGATTGCCTTTTCTTAGCGAGTATTAATAGTTGTATTTATTACATACATATAAATCAAATACGATTTAAAATCTTTTTACATTCACATTCTTAGTGTGTTTGGTATGAAGGAAAATGTTTTCCTGGAAAACAAGTAGATATTTGACTTATTTTCTTATGTTTGATTGGGGAGTAGCAAATTTTTTTTTAGTATTTGATTTTTGAATGAAAAATATTTTTGAGAAATATCTTTTATTTTTTACTAGAGTAGAAAATAATTTTTGGAATTGAAAATATTTTTAAAAACAAACTTAAAATTTTTTTCTGAGGGAAAGAGGGTATTTGAGGGTAGGGGGGAAAATAAAAATTTGAAGTTGATTGGGGGGGGGGGGGGGTGAGGGTAGGGTTAAAAAATAAAATTTAGAAGTTTAAAATATTTTTTAAAAACAAACTTAAATTATTATTTTTTTTTTGGAGGGGGGGGGGGGGGGGGGGAATTTCAGGGATATGGGTGAAAAAATTAAAATATGAAATTGACTTTTTTTCTAAGAAAAAACAATATTGTTTTTTTTTTTTTGGGGGGGGGGGGGGGAGGGAGTGGGAGGCTGGTAGGGGGCTTGTAGTGGGTGGGTTGGTGAGGGGACGAGGGGGGTGAATAAAAAATTGAAATTTTGAAGTTTAAAATAAAATGGTCAAATAGCCCCCAAACCTATGGTCGAATTTTCAACTACACACTTTAACTTCACGGGGGTCCTATTACCCCCCTAAACTTTTTTAAAACGGAATATATACCCCCTTGAAACACTATACCAGTCAAATGTCAAGTGTGTGAAACATACACACTTACACGTATTTCACCAATTATTATTTATTTTTTAAAAAATAAAATCTCCTCCATCTTCTTCCAATCTTCACCTATGCCTTTTTTAACCCTAAATTTTTGTCTAATCATGATTTGGAGAATTCATTGATGGATACAATGGGGTCTTCCCCCACCTCCGCATCTCTCTTTATTATCTCCTCCACCTTTGTCGTTATCTTTTTCACCCACTAAAAGAACTCTCCACCATTTTCTCTTGAGAATAAAACTTCAGATTGAAAAGACATTAAAATCATCGTAAATCTAATTTCAATTGTACCAGTTAAGAAAAATAGTTTAATTGAAATTTTGCTGGTCCTTCATCGTCAGAAGCAAATAGAGGTGTGCCAGATCGGTGTCTTACTACTCGTCAATTATGACGAAGAAGAGAGACAAATAATGGGGTTTTGATTTGGTGAAGTTGTTGCTCCAATGGTGTAGGTGGTCTAGTTATTTTATTGTTGTTTGTTGGTCGAAGCTCCGGCGAAGATTGCTTGGCGTAGTAAGAATGACAAAATATGGGTGAAAGAAAGAAGATAACAATAAACAAAGAATATAAATAAATAAAAATTGATATATTCATAAAAAATAATTAAAAATCAAATTTTGATAATTTAATTTTGTTGCTCACTCTCTCAAAGAGAGTGAAATACACTATCTTTCAAAATCAGCGATTAGGGAGGTAATAATTTAAGTTCTAAACAGTTTAGAGGGTTTATAGGACTCCCATGAAGTTAAATGTGTCGTTGAGAATTCAACCATAGGTTAGGGAGCTATTTGACCATTTTCTCTATTTTTTTAAGAACAAACTTAATTTTTTTGGGGGAGTGGGTGGAGGGGGCTGGTGGAGAAGGGTCAAAGGTAGGAGCGAAAAAATGAATTTCTGAAGTTGAAAATATTTTTAAACAATTTTAAATTATTTTTTGGGGATGGGGGTAAAGGGGGGGGGGGGGGAGGTTCAACGGTAGGGTGGAAAAAATAAAATTTTGCACTTAATTTTTATTTTTATTTTTTTTTTGGAGGGGGGGGGGGGGTTGGAGGGCTGGTAGAGGGTGGGTTGGGGGGCTGGTAGTGTGTGTGTGTTTGTGTGGGCTAGTAGCATTTGGGGGGGGGGGGGGTTGGAAGAGAATCTTGGAAAATGTTTTTCTTAAATTTTGTAGGGAAATCATTTTCCTTAAATTTGAAGAAAATGAGTTGATTTGGAAAACATTTTCCAAAATATTTAACCCAACCAAACATGAGAAAATTAAAAATCATTTTCCGAAATATTTCAAATAACTCTAAATTTGAAACTCCCTATTATCCAATAAAAACCTAAAATTCCTAGTAATAAACCAAAATCCCCTACACGATAAGTTACAAACGCTTTTTGACAAGCATTTGCCGCAACAGTCGTGTAAACCAAAATCCTATTAATAGATAGGAACACAGCCCAATCAATTCCCAAAAAAATATAATTTTTCTCAAATTTAAACTAGTAACTATAATGTTTTCATTTATATCAAACACACTTTTAGTGTCGTTTAAAATTTTAATAAACGTAATTAATGATTGAAAAGTAAGAGTAATGACATGTAAAAACATTAGTCATGCTAATTCAAAATAATTAAATCTCAAAATAAATATCGAACGATAAAAAAAAACCCATATAAAAGCAGGTTAAACCATCACAATCAACTTTGAATTAAGTTGATATTACACTGCAAATAAATATATTTGATGTTATTAAATAAACACATGAATAAAAAGGTGGGGAATTATTTTTTTTTTATGTAATTATTATGATGAATTCGTAAATATTCAGTGATTAGCAACAAAAGAGAGCACTACGATACTGAATTATTGAGTGATTAAGGCCATTTTTGGAATAGAATATGGTTTTAAATTTTGAAACTTATTTTAAAGAATTGTTTGTTTTGTTTATTGAAGTGACATATTATTTTAACATCAAAATTAAAATATAAAATTTAGAGTTTGAAAAACAAATTTTCCGAACTTAGAATGATTTCAACTTTTAGATATATGTTTTCCATTTTCTAACTTCATTCTTTTTAATTTCAATCAAACATATCCAAAATACATAATAATTTGAACCAAAATTTCATTTTGTTTGGTTTTTCTCTTTTTGGTTTGCTCTCAGTTTAATTATTTGATTATGCAAATCCTAATTAGAAACATAACAAAATTATATTTGCAACTTGAGTGTATGTGTATATATATACATACAAAATAATAATAATAATAATATTAAATCTCTTAAATATACCTTCTAATATAAATCACAAGTGAAACGTAAAATATATTACTTAAAAACATATCAATTATAGATGTTCAAGCATTAAATATAAACTAAATAATTCAGAAAGACAATAAAACACAAACACTCTCTCTATTTATACATATTATAATTCATTTTTTTCTCGATTTTTATTTATTTATCAAAAATTAAAATTAAAATTCAATATAATATAATTTTTTGATTTAATCCAAATAATGTCCGACAACCTTTAATATTTTGAGTGACAAAGACAGAGATTTTCCCCAAGTCAAAATAAAATAAATATAGTGTTTATTTTTATTTAAAATGCAAATATTAAAATGTTGGGAATTGAATGCATGCATAATATAATACTCCACAAAATACTATTAACTAGATTTAAGCTTTCGCTATTAGTTATTATATATTGAGTTAGTGTTTCAATTAATTTCAAAATAAATTCATTCGTTAAAAATTTGAAATACATGAATGTGAGTTGTAACACTTTTATTCTAATACTATGTTATATGATTTTTTTTAAAAAAGGCTTTTTAATTCTACATTATGAGTTTTCTAGAAGATGAGTTTTCTATTCTAATTCATGAAACTATAATAAAAACAATTTAATTAAAGTATTTTCTTGCAAAACTTTTATCCTATAATTAATTTTTTTTTTTGGTTGATAAGATAAGCACTCAAAAAACTACTTCCCTTTGGAAAATATTTGTGAAATATTAATCAAAATGTGAAATCATTAATTCAAGAATAGAAAAGCATTGTACTTGAATGCTACTTGTTTTGTGGTTTAGTTAAATTCCGAAGACAGAATTGTTATTTATTCCTTTCGCTTGCTCGAGGGAGAGACTCCAACTATCTTCAAAAAACATATTAACATGCTTCTAAGACAATCAAATTTTGTTTTGAATTTGTATTTTTATCATTCTTGTTCAGTTATTCTAACAATATGTATATACACACATCATCTTTATTTAATATATTTGTAACGACATGTTTAGTCGTTTTGAGCAGCAGATTTTAATTATGGAAAAGCTGTCTTGGTCGACGGACCCCACGACGGACTGTCGTAGGCACGACGGACCGTCGAGGGTGTCTCGTTCCAAAATACTTAGAATTCTGAAAATTAGGTACTGAAATCGACTCTCTGAACTTCGTAACGGAATGGCAGGACGGACCGTCGTGGGCACGACGGACCGTCACAGACCCTTTAATGGAATGGAGTCTCTGAACTCTGTGACGGAGCAGCAGGACGGACCGTCGCAGGCACGACAGCCCGTCACAGGCTGCGTAATCCCTGACTGGGTCGGATTTCTGTTAAGTAATTTAAGGGGCGTTTTGGACTATTCCTGCTTTAATTATAAAGTTAGTGGTTTAGTATTAATAACTCAATTTCTTGGGGGGTTAAACGAGGTAACCTTGAGTTAATTAGTGGGTTATTATTGCCATCTTTTATACTTAATTATATGCTAATTAGGGTAAAAGAAAGAGGGTTTGAATAAGAAAAATAGAAAGAACAAAGAGAGAGAGAGAGGATCGAACGAGAAAGAGGAAAAACGAGAAGAAAACAAAGCTTTGGGAAATGTCGCGCCCCATTTTCGCAGAAAACGGATTTTGTGCACGACTTAACAACTCTTTTGGGATTTCTAGTTTGGAGTCGCCACCTAACGAATTAAGGCGCGTTAGGGCACCTATCTAATCTAACTAAGTCTAACTAAGGTCAACAACTAGAGAATTAGGGTAAGGGTTCAAATTACCTCGAGGGGAAGGTGTTAGGCATCCCTCGAGGTCCACAAGTGTGGGTCCCGGCCGTATCTCATACAATCTATGTGGGGGTTACAATTAGCAAACAAAGTCACTTCATTTAATAGTTTATTTAATCTTGCTAAGTGATAACAAATACAAAACAATTAATACTATTTTTCATTAATTTAAGCATGCAAGGCTAGGTGATAGCAATAAATAAACAATCAAGTTTTATTTATTTAAGCATGTGAGACTATGCTATAAACAAAATTTTGTAAATATTAAACAATTAAAATGTGAGAAAGTAAGGTTTTGAAAATTGAGCAAGTTTTGAATATGAAATTTTTATTTTTAAAAAAATGTTTGTTTCTTTATAGGGATGATGCCACGATATTGTTGATCGCGCTCCTCCACCATAGAAACAATTTTTGATTTGAGGTCGGTCTAAAATAGTTTATGTTTTTGAAAAATGATTTAAAAGATTTAGTTTACACGTAGGCACATAACATTTACATATAAATGCACATAATTCTTTTGAAATTCATGGGAGGCGGTACTTCCGAGGACGCGTCGGGTTTAAAAATTGGAACTAGACCTCATAGTTCCTTTGACTTTCCCACTAACGATAGGTTAGGAGATAGTGCTTTATAATTTAATTCAAAAATAAGCAAAATCACAATCAATCCAAAATTTTAAAGGAAGATTGAATAATGATTTTTTTTTAAAAAAAATTGTGTTGCAAGGTTTTGATATGAAATATTTTTAAAAGCCAAGTAATTTGCCAAATGCATGAAATGATTCTAATTTAGTGTTAAAAAAAATATTGCATCATGAATGCGGAAGACAAATAAGATTACTAATAATATTAACCGATTTTGGGGGAAGGGCACAAATATGCACAAACAAATTTTATTTTTACGGATATGTTAAAAGTTGTTTTCAAGCCTATAGACATGAATTTCTAGGTGTTTAAAAGAAGGAGTAACACATATGCATGCTTTTTGTGAATCTAAATGATATGAACAAATTAATCCTTATTCTACATGACAAGATGATGCTAAAAGTTATAACATTGTTAAAATACCTAATCAACCTACTAAATTATATGATTTTATTTTAACATTAAAAATTAATGGAATCTAGTTTATTATTTTTTAGACTTATTAACAAGCATCAAACAATTGATTGGATTATAATACCTACAAACAATAATTCTAGGTGATTAAAGACAAACCTATAGGCATGATTTCTAAAAAAATTTAATGAACAAGTAAGCATATAAATCCCCCTCCCCTAGACGACCCCCAAATAATTTTATATATATATGATCTTTAGAGTTACAATTGTTACAACATTCGAATAAATAAAATAGGCAAAAAATAAAATATATATATATACATTCAAATAAACAAATAAATCTTTCTTCAATTAATCTTCAACTTGAACTTCAAGTTTGAAACCTGTTAAAGCAGTCAAATAACGGTTGAGTAGATTAGAAATGGTAGCAATGAAAAGCAAGTTGACCCAACCTTTACTCGAACAAAAGCAAAAAAGCAAGGTAGCGAAGAAGAGCACTTGAATGTTTATCGAAATCTTAATGTATTTAGAGTAGCAAGAGAGCAAGAGAGAAGGGAGAGTTATGAGAGAATTTTGTGATTGAGAGTGAATGAGTGTCTTTTTTTTTTTTAATGAAGGGAGGGGGTCTTATTTATATAGCAAAGAGGGGGAAACAAATAAGGAAAAGAAATATTTAAAGGAATCAATTAAATATATTGTTTTCCTTGTTGTAAAAGAGGACCAAATCAGAAAGTTTTAAAATAATTCCTTACCAAATATAAACAAGTAAAAGTAAATCAATTAGGAACAAATAATATTTTTCCTAAAATAAAGAAAAGCTAAATCAAAAAATATTTTGTTACCAAATATGAATAAATAAAAGTAAAGTATTTTTCTTTAGATGAAGAAGAGCTAAAATAATATTATTTGACCATATATATTTTTGAATAGAAAAAAAAAGGATCGATTGATATTATTATTTTTATTTTAAGAAAGCCAAATCAGATTTGGTTTATTTTACAAAAATATATGAGCAACTAAAATAATTAAAGATGGAATGCAAAACAGAAAAAAAATAAAATGGCCAGCACTTGTCAAATATACAATGAGTAAGAAATATGTCATTTGATTGTGGTAAAGAGATATTAATAAGGTCATAATATATCAAATCACTCAAACAATATATTAAAAGAAAGACATATTAACATATAATTGAAGAAATAAAATATTTACATACCTACGTATACTGATTCCTAATATTTGTTGCCTTATTAATATACGTAACTATCTAATCACTTTGAGAAATCGAATGCACCATGGTTATAGCAAACAGAATGAATTTAGTAGCATAATACCATATTGATTTTCTGAGGAGGTAAGAGATTGCGATCACTAATAGAAGACAAAACCAATTGAACTGAATCATGCATCAGATTTAACTCCTAATAAATCATGATTAGCAGCAAGCAAATTCATATTAACAGTAGACTCATCTATATGAGAACAGATTAACAGAAATAATTAAGCAAGTTCTGGGAAAATAGAAGAGTCACATCAGAAGAAAGGACATATTTCAATTTTGCGGAAAAAAAATGTTAGAGCAAAAAATATATAAAAGTATAAATGCATCAATTTGTATATCATTGCCACGCTTGAATATGATTTTATCATTATACTTAATATGTAAAAAATCAAACCGAACTCAAACAAAATGAGATGATAATTGAAAGAGGGAACGAACATGGATGGACCTGTTGAGATCCATCTTCTAACACGAACTTCATTGGAGATGAGAGGAAGAGAAGACGCTGACACTACCGTTGGTCGTCGTTCGCTGCTCGCCTGGAGAGAGGAAGGGGGGAGGGGAGCGGCTGCTGTCCGTTGTTGATGCTGCCGGTCGGAGATGCTGCCTGTCGCTGTTTGTTGCAGCTGCTAGTGGCTTCCCATCATGCTGTCCCTGCAAAAAAGTAGAAACGAAAAGGAGGAGGAAGGGGAAGACAGAAGGGGAGATGGAGAGAGAGGAGAAGGGGCGAGGGAAGGAGAGAAACGAAAGGGGGAGAGAGAGGCGGGGGAGGGACGGCTGCTGCTGGTGCGCTGTCCGGCAGCCTCCCTCGCTGGAAAAATGGAGGAGAGGGAGAGAGGCGGCTGGAGAGGGGGAGGGGGAGGGCGAGAAGGGAGAGGGGAGAGAGGGGCGGTGGCTAGTGAGGAAGGAAGAGAGGGAGATGAAACGAAGGCGGCTGGAGAGAGACGATTTTAGCCGGAAATAATGGAGGGAGAGAAGAGAAGGGGAGGCTGCCAAAGAGGGGAGGTAGAAGAGGATTGAGGAATAAAAATCTTCTTAAGTTTAGATCTTTTGATAGTTCAAAAAATAGAGAAAAGAAGGATTTGATCTCAACCGTCGATTAGATAGAGATGGAGGGTTAGGATTAGATCTAGGAATTAATTAAGATGGATGGATGAGATTAAAAGATGAAAAAATTAAAATCAAATTGGTTGGAGGATTGGAATGGCTAAAATTGCAATTAAATTGTCTAGAATTGAAATGAAAAAGAGGCTATAATTGTAACAAAAATTTAATTGGAGTAACTAGGATTGAAAGAAATTATGATAGAATAGGCTAGAATTTAAAATTTAAGGAAAGTGTAGGAATTACTATTTAATTAAAATACTACATATATTAAAATATTTTTATATAATTGAAAATCATTTAAATTTTAACATTTGAAATTCGTTAATAATTTTAAAATATTTTAATAATATTTACGATAATTTTATAGAGTAAAATATACTAAAATATATAATTTTCAAGCAAAGTCGATTTAAAAATTCTAAAATTTAAAATACTTATTTAATTGAATAGTATTCCTAAAAATGGTCAAAGGTCGGTCAAAATTGGGTGTCAACAGGAAATTTCTTGCTTGATCAAAATTCTTCGGTGGAGGTGGGTTATGGTTTTTGTGCTATTCGTAGTAAACTCTTAATAGCGAATGATATGTATTGGGTAGTGTTGTAAACCCTTCTATATGCTTAATTGTTTGCTTGCATGAATGTGATTATATAATTGTGATGAATAAGCATGATGAGTCTATTGAACCTCTAATCCTAAATTTACCTTGTTATTGATGATGCCTTGTTATAAAAGAAGGCTTGCTGAACTAATAGAATGAGATTAACGGAGCGGGTGTCACGAACCGACACGTAGAATTAGGGGATCGGAGTGTCACGTACCGACACAAGAGGAATAAAGATAATGAATCTTGAAAGATGTTATATACTCAATTTAATGAACCTAATTCCCAAATGAGTATGATGGGGAGGCGTGAGTCCTCATTGATGTGCTTGGTGTTGTGACCAAGGGTTATGGTAATTGTAAATGCCGCATGTTGAGTATTGTAGTTGATTTTATGATATTATCTGCTATATACTGTTTTCTATTTTGAGTTGGCCGATGATATCTACTCAGTACTTGTGTTTGTACTGACCCCTACTTGTATGTTTCTTTCTTTGTTATTGTGGAGTGCAGCAAACGTACCGTCGTCTTCAATTCAACCGCAACTCTAGCCAGTCTTCATTATACCGAATTTCAGGGTGAGCTAATGCTTCTGGCTTGGACTGCATCTTCCTCTTCATGTCTTGATGCCTTGAACTTCCGGCATAGACTAGCTTTTTACTTATTTTAGCTTCTTAGATACTCTTAGATTAGTAATTTGAGGATAGATGTTCTTGTGATGATGACTTCCAGATTTTGGGAATAATAATAATAATAAGTGTTTGAGTTTTAGAAGTTGATAATCGATTTTCATTAATGAGTTTAAGTCTTCCGCATTATATTACGTTACTTATGGTTGAAATGTTGGGGTTTAGATTGGTTGGTTCGCTCACATAGGAGGATAAATGTGGGTGCCACTCACGACACGTTTTTGGTCGTGACAAACTTGGTGTCAGAGCCTTAGGTTCGTTGGTCTCATCACACAAGAACGAGTCTAGTAGAGTCTTAAGGAAACGTAGGGGGACGCCTTTACTTTTCTTTGAGAGGCTATAAGACTTTAGGAAAATTCCATTCTTTCTTTCTTTCGTGCTATTACTTGAATCCAATTGGTATCTAGGTGATACAAATTGGTATCTGACCATCTTCACTCTATTTCGCAGATGGTTAGAACTAGAGCACACACCGCGCCAACACCAACACCGGCAAGACAAGAAGCGTCTGAGCCAGCCACTGGGGCTGTAGCTCGAAGAGGAGTAGTGACAAGAGGCCGTGGAAGAGGTCGTGGGAGGATGCCCTCTAGAGGAAGAGGACGAGCACCTAGCCCATCTGGTACTAGGGCGGTGACTCCTCCACCAACTGAGGAAGTGGTAAGAGAGGGTGAGGATGGGGAGAATGAAAAAGTGCAGAATGAGGAATTGCCACCCCAACCTACCCCAGAGATGATCAATCAGGTTCTTGCTTATCTTAGCGGGTTATCTGATCAGGGCCAGACACCTCCAGTGTTTTCTGCACCAACACCTCCGGTTCCGGAGGTACAACATGCAGCTACTGTGGCTCCCCGCATGGATGCCTCATTGGAAATAGGCACGTTTCCTCGTCTGACTACAGGGCCTATAATGACAAATGATCAGCATGAACTTTTCAGTAAGTTCTTGAAATTGAAACCTCCAGTCTTTAAGGGTGTTGAATCTGAGGATGCCTACGATTTTCTGGTTGACTGTCATGAGCTACTACACAAGATGGGTATAGTAGAATGGTTTGGTGTTGAGTTTGTGACTTATCAGTTTCAAGGAAACGCTAAAATGTGGTGGCGGTCACATGTTGAGTGTCAACCAACAGAGGCACCACATATGACTTGGGCATCATTCTCTAGCTTGTTTATGGAGAAGTATATCCCCCGGACTTTGAGGGATAGGAAAAGAGATGAGTTCTTGAGCCTAGAGCAAGGTAGGATGTCGGTTACTGCATATGAGGCTAAGTTTCGTGCATTATCCAGGTATGCCACCCAACTTTGTTTCAGTCCACAAGAGCGGATTTGCCGTTTTGTGAAGGGGTTGAGGTCAGAGTTGCGAATTTCAGCCTTACAGGTAGCGGCTACAGCGAAATCCTTTCAAGAAGTGGTAGACTTCGTGATAGAGGTAGAGGGAGTGAAGCCAGATGACTTCACCATGACATCGACATCAAAAAGGTTTCGTAAGGGAGGTGAGTTTAATGGTTCTTACTCCAGAGGGCAGGGTTCAGGAGGTTACTCAGTCCGACCAATTCAGTCTTCACTACAGACTGTAGTTGGGGGTCCACCTCAGACCGGTCAACACTTCCCTGAGAGACCTATGCTTGACTCCAGAGAGTGTTATGGATGTGGGGAGACTGGACATATTAGGAGGAATTGTCCAAAACAGAGTTATAGACCCCCAATATCTAGAGGTAGAGGTGGTCATGGTAGAGGCCGTTATTCTGGAGGACGTGGTGGCTGAGGTAATGGTGGTCACCAAAACGGCCGGGGTGACGGACAAATGGGAACTACTGCAGCGCAACATGGTAGGGGCAATGGGCAAATAGGTGATAGGGCCCATTGTTACGCTTTTCCTGGGCGGTCGGAAGCGGAGACATCAGATGTTGTTATCACAGGTAATCTTTTGGTTTGTGATTGTATGGTTTCTGTATTATTTGATCCTGGCTCCACATTTTCATATGTATCTTCCTCATTTGCTACTGGTCTTAATTTACATTGTGAATTGCTTGACATACCTATTCGTGTGTCTACTCCGGTGGGTGAGTCTGTGATAGTTGAAAAAGTATATAGGTCTTGTTTGGTGACTTTTGTGGGGAGCAATACTTATGTAGACTTGGTTATCTTAGAAATGATTGATTTTGATGTAATTCTGGGTATGACTTGGCTTTCTCCGTTATTATGGGAGGGTGACTACACTTCCAATCCGGTTCGTATCGTCTCCTTTCTTCGTGCTAAGAGAATGGTTAGTAAGGGTTGTTTAGCTTTCTTGGCACACCTCAGGGATGATACTACCCAAGTACCTTCAATCGAGTCGATTGCGATAGTCCACGAGTTTTTAGATGTGTTTCCTGCAGACCTTCCTGGTATGCCACCGGATAAAGATATTGACTTCTGCATTGATCTTGAACCGGGTACTCGCCCCATTTCTATACCCCCTTATAGAATGGCTCCCGCTGAGTTAAGAGAGTTAAAGGCCCAACTTCAAGAGTTGTTGAGCAAAGGCTTCATTAGACCAAGTGCATCTCCTTGGGGTGGTCCGGTGTTATTTGTGAAGAAGAAGGATGGGAGTTTTCGGATGTGCATAGACTACCGGCAGTTGAACAAGGTAACTATTAAGAACAAGTATCCCATTCCTCGCATTGATGACTTGTTCGATCAGTTACAAGGTGCTTGTGTCTTCTCTAAGATTGACTTGAGATCCGGTTATCATCAATTGAAAATACGGGCAACGGATGTGCCAAAGACTGCTTTTTGGACCAGGTATGGGCATTACGAATTTGTAGTGATGTCTTTTGGTCTTACGAATGCCCCTGCTGCTTTCATGAGCTTGATGAACGGGATTTTTAAGCCATATCTGGATCTCTTTGTGATCGTATTTATTGATGATATATTGATATACTCAAAAAGCAAGAAGGAACATGAGGAGCACTTGAGAATTGTATTGGAAATGTTGAGGGAGAAAAAGCTTTATGCCAAATTCTCCAAGTGTGAGTTTTGGCTAGATGCAGTGTCCTTCTTGGGGCATGTGGTTTCTAAGGATGGGGTGATGGTGGATCCTTCTAAGATTGAGACAGTGAAGAATTGGGTAAGACCTACTAATGTGTCAGAAATAAGGAGCTTTGTTGGTTTAGCTAGCTATTACCGTCGATTTGTCAAGGGATTCTCTTCCATTGCTTCCCAATTGACGAACTTGACTAAGCAGAATATTCCATTTGTATAGTCGGACGAATGTGAGGAAAGCTTTCAGAAACTCAAGACCTTGTTGACTACTGCACCAATCCTTACCCTGCCAGTGGAAGGTAAGAATTTCATTGTCTATTGTGATGCATCCTATTCGGGTTTGGGTGCAGTGCTAATGCAGGAGAAGAACGTAATTGCTTATGCTTCAAGGCAATTAAAGGTGCGTGAACGTAATTATCCGACCCATGATTTGGAATTGGCTGCGGTAGTGTTTGCATTAAAGCAATGGAGACATTATCTATATGGGGTTAAGTGTGAAGTATACACGGATCATCGTAACCTACAGTATGTCTTTACTCAAAAAGATTTAAATTTGAGACAGAGGAGATGGATGGAACTACTGAAGGACTACGATATCACTATCTTGTATCATCCGGGAAAGGCGAATGTTGTGGCAGACGCCTTAAGTAGAAAGGCAGGGAGCATGGGAAGTCTAGCTCACTTGCAAGTTTCTAGACGCCCATTGGCTAGAGAAGTTCAGACTCTGGCTAATAACTTTATGAGGCTAGAAGTAAATGAGAAGGGAGGATTTTGGCCAGTGTGGAGGCAAGATCTTCTTTTCTTGACAAAATCAAGGGAAAACAGTTTGATGATGAGAAACTAGGCCGAATTCGGAATATGGTGTTGGGAGGAGAGGCTAAAGAAGCAATAATGGATGAGGAAGGTGTTTTGAGAATTAAGGGAAGGGTATGTGTGCCCCGTGTTGATGATTTGATCCACACTATTCTTACAGAGGCTCATAGTTCCGGATATTCTATACATCATGGTGCAACCAAGATGTATCGTGACCTAAAGCAACACTTTTGGTGGAGTAGAATGAAGCGCGACATTGTTGATTTTGTTGCCAAATGTCCAAACTGTCAGCAAGTAAAGTATGAACACCAGAGGCCCGGAGGAACACTTCAGAGAATGTCCATTCCTGAATGAAAGTGGGAGAGAATTGCAATGGACTTCGTGGTTGATCTTCCAAAGACAATGAGTAAGTATGACTCCATTTGGGTAATCGTTGATAGGTTAACTAAGTCTGCTCACTTCATTCCGGTCAAGGTAACCTACAATGCAGAGAAGTTAGCCAAAATCTATATCTCAGAAATCGTTCGATTGCATGGAGTTCCACTCTCCATCATATCAGATAGAGGTACGCAGTTTACTTCTAAGTTTTGGAGAACATTGCATGCTGAATTAGGTACTAGGTTGGACCTTAGTACTGCATTTCACCCTCAGACCGATGGTCAGTCTGAGCGAACGATTCAAGTGTTGGAGGATATGCTTCGTGCATGTGTGATAGAATTTGGTGGTCATTGGGATAACTTCTTACCCTTAGCGGAGTTTTCATACAATAATAGTTATCACTCAAGTATTGATATGGCTCCATTCGAAGCATTGTATGGGAGGAGATGTAGGTCTTCCATTGGTTGGTTTGATGCATTTGAGGTTAGACCTTGGGGTACTGACCTTTTGAGGGATTCATTGGAGAAAGTGAAATCTATTCAGGAAAAGCTCTTAGAGGCGCAAAGTAGGCAAAAGGAATATGCAGATCGAAAGGTTAGAGACTTGGAGTTTATGGAGGGTGAGCAAGTCTTGCTGAAGGTTTCGCCCATGAAAGGGGTGATGCGGTTTGGTAAAAGAGGTAAGCTAAGCCCAAGGTATATTGGACCATTTGAAGTACTTAAGCGAGTAGGGGATGTAGCTTATGAATTAGCCTTGCCCCCAGCACTGTCCGGAGTGCATCCGGTATTTCATGTGTCTATGTTGAAAAGATACCATGGGGATGGAAACTACATTATCCGTTAGGATTCAGTTTTGCTTGATGAGAATTTGTCTTATGAGGAGGAACCTGTTGCTATTCTAGATAGAGAAGTCCGCAAGTTAAGGTCAAGAGAGATTGCATCCATCAAAGTTCAATGGAAGAATCGACCAGTTGAAGAAGCCACTTGGGAGAAAGAGGCTGACATGCAAGAAAGATACCCACATCTGTTTACAGATTCAGGTACTCCTTTTCGCCCTTGTTTTTCTTCTTGTGATCGTTCGGGGACGAACGATGGGTAAATTGGTATCTATTGTAACGACCGGTTTAGTCGTTCTGAGCAGCAGATTTTAATTATGAAAAAGTTGTCTTGGTCGACGGACCCCACGACGGACCGTCGTAGGCACGACGGACCGTCGAGGGTGTCTCGTTCCAAAATACTTAGAATTCTGAAAAATTGGGTACTGAAATCGACTCTCTGAACTTCGTAAAGGAATGGCATGACGGACCGTCGTGGGCACGACGGACCGTCACAGACCCTTTAATGGAATGGAGTCTCTGAACTCTGTGACGGAGCAACAGGACGGACCGTCGCAGGCACGACGGCCCGTCACAGGCTGCGTAATCCCAGACAGGGTCGAATTTCTGTTAAGTAATTTAAGGGGCGTTTTGGATTATTCCTGCTTTAATTATAAAGTTAGTGGTTTAGTATTAATAACTCAATTTCTTGGGGGGTTAAACGAGGTAACCTTGAGTTAATTAGTGGGTTATTATTGCCATCTTTTATACTTAATTATATGCTAATTAGGGTAAAAGAAAGAGGGTTTGAATAAGAAAAATAGAAAGAACAAAGAGAGAGAGAGAGGATCGAACGAGAAAGAGGAAAAACGAGAAGAAAACAAAGCTTTAGGAAATTTCTTGCTTGATCAAAATTCTTCGGTGGAGGTAGGTTATGGTTTTTATGCTATTCGTAGTAAACTCTTAATAGCGAATGATATGTATTGGGTAGTGTTGTAAACCCTTCTATATGCTTAATTGTATGCTTGCATGAATGTGATTATATAATTGTAATGAATAAGCATGATGAGTCTATTGAACCTCTAATCCTAAATTTACCTTGTTATTGACGATGCCTTGGTATAAAAGAAGGCTTGCTGAACTAATAGAATGAGATTGACGGAGCAGGTGTCACGAATCGACACGTAGAATTAGGGGATCGGGTGTCACGAACCGACACGTAGAATTAGGGGATCGGGTGTCACGAACCGACACGTAGAATTAGGGGATCGGAGTGTCACGTACCGACACAAGAGGAATAAAGATAATGAATCTTGAAAGATGTTATATACTCAATTTAATGAACCTAATTCCCAAATGAGTATGATGGGGAGGCGTGAGTCCTCATTGATGTGCTTGGTGTTGTGACCAAGGGTTATGGTAATTGTAAATGCCGCACGTTGAGTATTGTAGTTGATTTTATGATATTATCTGCTATATACTGTTTTCTATTTTGAGTTGGCCGGTGATATCTACTCAGTACTTGTGTTTGTACTGACCCCTACTTGTATGTTTCTTTCTTTGTTATTGTGGAGTGCAGCAAACGTACCGTCGTCTTCAATTCAACCGCAACTCTAGCCAGTCTTCATTATACCGGATTTCAGGGTGAGCTAATGCTTCTGGCTTGGACTGCATCTTCCTCTTCATGTCTTGATGCCTTGAACTTCCGGCATGGACTAGCTTTTTACTTATTTTAGCTTCTTAGATACTCTTAGATTAATAATTTGAGGATAGATGTTCTTGTGATGATGACTTCCAGATTTTGGGAATAATAATAATAATAAGTGTTTGAGTTTTAGAAGTTGATTATCGATTTTCATTAATGAGTTTAAGTCTTCCGCATTATATTACGTTACTTATGGTTGAAATGTTGGGGTTTAGATTGGTTGGTTCGCTCACATAGGAGGATAAATGTGGGTGCCACTCACGACACGTTTTGGGTCGTGACAATATTTTAAAATTTAAAATAATATAAAGTAATAATATATATGAAATACATAGAGAAAATATTAGCTTATATGATGGTAGAAATTGATTATTTTGATGAATTGAAATTTAAAAGTTAGTGGCAAATCGTGGATAGCAAATAGGTTATAGTGATTATGCAATAATAGCATATAGTGATTATATGTTGATCGTCAAAAACAATAAATATACAATGCTCATAACGAGGGTAGTTAATAATAATGATGTTTGATAATAGTTATACAATGGATAGTCGTTGATGATGGATCTAACAGTGACAAATAGTGATACAAGTCTTCTGCTTCAACTTTGTAAGGTTTATAGCTATTTTAAAGAATTATTTTACAACATTAATTTTAAAATTTTTGCAAAATACATTTTTTTTTTCATTCTCAACTTTAGACTTGACCATGAACGCAAGATTTGGACATAAAATTCTTTTGGTAATTGACCCTTGTTTTAATGTTTTTAGCAGATTCTTTTAGTTTCGAATAAATAACAAAAATATAAAAATAAAAAATAAAATGTTTACCATAAATGTAAACACACATAAGCAAACATATGATAAATGGTTTTAATTTAGTATTCGAATGTTGTTTTCATTTTTAACCACATGGATTTAGATTCTTTTGTGGTCCATGTATATATGCCTTGCAATTCCAATTCTATTGAAGTTTTTATTTAATTATGTTATTTTAATTATATATGGTGTTTTAAAAGTTGTATAAATTATTTGTTATCGTCTCTTTTGAACAATTAATGATATATATATATATAGTATTTTTTAATGTCATTTAACAGATTATTATTTGCTATTACTAAATTACGAGTTTGAAAAATAAGAATAATGGCATATAAAAGCACTAGTCGGGTTAATTTGACTTAATTAAAACGTCAATATAAATATCAAATAACAGGTAAGAATAAAAAAATTAAGTAATTGTATATCATCAAATTTGAATTACTTTAGGAATTAAATTCAACATGGTTACTACAATTTCTATATATATTATATATATATATATATTATTATTTATTACTAGAATCCAAAAGTGAGCGTCATGCTATTGAGTGACCAAGACCATGTTTGGCATATACATATTTTTTTTAAATAATATTTTAAAATTATTCTAAAAAAAGTATATCTATGTTGAATTGAAGTATTTTAATACTAGACTAAAAATATAACATTTAGAGTTTGAGAAACAAATTTGATGTATTCATACATCACTTGGTTCCAAATGCATTTTTTAAAGGCCAAATGGTCTGACGGGACACCTGTACTTGTATGTGTTTGTATTATTAAATCTTTTATTTACTTTCTTCGTTTGGTATTGTTTGTCATGGTGTCTATTTTTAGAGTTAAACTATAAAAACTTTGACTAACATTTTAAGATGAATTTTTCATCATATTAATATGCAAAAAATGTAATTTATAGTATTTTTCATATAGTTTTAGAATATTTAATTTTTTTATTTAAAATATCAAATTAATGTGATCTAATTTGCCTTTAAAAATTAGTCAAATTGACTTTCGATAAGCGTAACATGACAAACAATTTCGGACGGAGGGAGTAACTATTTACCAAGTAAACCTTAAACTTAATTAAACAAATATTTTTAAATCCCTCTCGTCATCTGCGTAGTTCACTCGCCTAGAATAAATGACATGTCGAATCAATATCTCATAAATTAATTACATGTCAGAATTATCTTTATTATTTATTTTTAAAAAATACTAAACAAAGTTTTATTAAATAAAACATAAAATAATAAATTTTAAATTTATTAAATTTTGGGACTCCACACGTCTTTAACAGTGTAACATCTAAATTCCCCGGTGAAAGTCGCCGCCGTCGCCGCTTTTCTTGTTGGCAAGACCTATAGGTCTCCATCTTCGTTGCAAACCTCACTATTTTCCTTATCTCTTTCTCCAACCTCCACAAAATTAATAACCCTAAGCCGAAACACCACTGACGACCCCTACGAGCCACCAGGACCGTCCCTCTTCTCCATCCTCTCTGTCATACCAATAAACCCTCTCCCCACCTCCCGATCTGATGAAAAATGATCATTGTCGCCTTTCTCTTACTTCACTTTAAATTAGTAGACTCCGACGAGGCGATGAGCACCACCATAAAATCAATGTCACTTTCTCCCTTCAGTAATAACATCTTAAAATGTGACGACAAAGAGGTGTCAATATCTTGCTAAAGGTGATAAGAAGTGTATAGAAGAAAAAAAAAATGGGCGGAGCAAGAATGGAGATGGCGCTTGGAGTTTAAGGAAGAGGAAGACATTTTTTAATTTTCTTTTTCTATTTTAAATTTCTTATTTTGGTTTTTAGTTTTTTTTTTAAATTGAATATGTTACTTTAAAATATTTTTTAAATTTAAATATGTCACTCGCCTTTTAATGCGTGTAGTCACACTCTTATGCCAACTCAATCATCTTAATGTCCCATAAGACTAATTAATGGTTAGAGGGGTTTGATATATGGTGTTTTATTGAGTTTAACGGTTAAGTTGATAATTTTTAAATAGAAAAGTTCACAATACAAACTTATACAAATATAAACGTCCACCAGACAATTTCACTATTTTAAAATTTATACTTCACTTTTTTTTTATACAAATCTTCATTAAACATGTTTAACTATGTACCAACTGAAATTCAGACCAAATTATTCAAGATATTGTTTTTTATTATTTTATAAAAACAGAAGAATATTATTTCAAATAGGTATTTATTAATTGAAATTGACTTATTATTTCAATTTCAAACCTAAAATATGATTTTTTTTAGATTTATGAATTTAATAAACAATATTTATGAGATATTATTATTTATGACTATTTAGACGGGATTTACTTTAGTTTGAATGTTATTTAAAACAAATTATGTTTATCTTTCCTTGTTGAGTAGTGTAAAAGTAATCCACCTCATTTTTACTTTCCGACATATCTCTTCATGTAATATCAATACGGTACATTAGAAGATTCTATTGATTTCTTTTTGGTGTAAAATAAAGAGGTCTTTCTCTAAGACTCTTTTTTGTAATTTTGGCTTAGTCAAATAAACAAATACATGATCTATTTTTATTGTGAAAGTTGTTTCTCACTGTTTAAAATCAATAGAGTATTTATGTTTCACATAAGAAAAAGTCCACTTAAATTCTTCAATTAACTTATCTTATTAAGCTTCCATTTCAGTATCAGTCATTCAACAATGTGAGCGTTTCAGTTCCCTTATCCTTACAACTAACTCATCTTATTGAACTTCTCTCTTGATATTAGATCTTCACAACACAAAATACTGTAACTCTCTTATCCTTAATCTCGAGACGAAAAACTAACTTTTCTCATTGAACCAAATGTCTTGATATTACATCTTCAATATTGTAAAAATTGTTATTCTCTCATTCTCAACGACTCAATAATAAACTAAACAGAAAAATTTTCCTCTTAAATAATCACTTATATTACTGTAAGTTATAAATATGAACATATTTGCTACCTGGCTTGGTTAGACAAGCAAAGAAGGATCTTATGCGACCGATAACTGGCTTGCCTATCTAGTATCTGGTACTAAGACTAATAGAATAGAGGCACTACTGGGCGTGACTTCCTCGATCACAACTTCTCGCTTAGCTAACTGCCAGACAAGGATGCAAATCAATCAATTCCTTGTATAGAAATGCAGATCAACACAATCAATGAAGCAAAACAGTATGACAGATAAGCTACTTTTTTATTCTAGGACTGGAAGATTAACTATCTATTAGCATACCCGTACCGACAGTCAAACTAGCACTCTCTCCTTAATCAGCACAGTAACTGATTGTAAAAGAATTAACTGTTTGCTATATATGTTATGCCTTGACAGGTGAATATGAAAAAAAGACTGTAAGTGCATTATTTAAATTCAAACGTACATTTTCCCCTTCATTTTTTTCCTACTTTTATATCAATCAATTTATGTCCAAACGCCAGCTTAAAATAAGGGAGAAGCAAGAGAAAGTGTGAGAAAAAGTGTGAAGGTGGAATACTCCTATCCAAATTAATTTTGGATTCATCCTCTCCGCACCAACCCACGGCTACTCACATCTCAAAATACATTATTTATTACTCCTAAATCCTAATATATAATAAATTTCACACACCAAAGAAGAAACCCAAACAACTCTCTCTCTCTCTCCTTTTTCTCTCTATCTCTCTCCAGAGTTTTTTGGTCTCCGGAGAAATGGTTGCGACGAGACGAAGTGGATCTCTGCCGTCGACTGTTAAACGGTCGGCCTCCTCCTCCGATGATTCTTCTTCTAAGCGACAAAAGGTAAATCTTTTTTATTTTTCTTCTTCAGCTCACTCTAATTTATCTGCCTGTTCGGTGAATCGATTTTATTTGTGTGGATGATTTTAGGTAGTAGATAATAATAACAATAATAATAATGCGGAGTCGTCGGAGAAACCCAAGTCTCCTCCACCGACGGAGAATCCCAAGGAGTTGTCTTCTACTGACCCGCCGGAATTCGCCGCCGTTACAGCTCCCGACGGTGAGACCACCGCCGTTCCCGCCGCGAAGGGTGAAGATGCACCTTCCGTATCCGTTGTAGCAACTCCTATCGCAGAAGGTAACTTTTTTTGAACTGAAGTTACTGTCTTGTCTACTTGATCATGTTTAAAGTAATTTTTTTTTCCTGGGGTTTTAGGGGCGACGCCTGCTATAGTTGATAAGCCCAGGAGTTCGGTGACTTTGAGGAAGCTGAATCAAGGTTCGGAAACAACATCGCCTTGGTGTAGGCTTATATCAGAGTTTCCTCAGGTGAACTTTGTTGGTTCAAGATTTTTTTTTTCTTGGTCGGAGTTTATGTTTTGTTGTTATGGATTTGTTACTGGTTTCATGTATGTGCTGCAGAACCCAACTATTCATGTTTCAGCTACAAATTTCTTGATTGGTTCTAGCAAAAATGCTCATCTTCCTATCAAGCAACAAACAGTTAGTGCAACCTTATGTTCAATAAGGCTTACACAGGTATTGCTTAAATTTTTTGTCTTTACCCCGATTATATTCTCAAATTTTGTTGCCATCTGCCCATGGTTTTAAGACTATTCCTTGTGCTAGTGATGGTATTAATAGAATGATTTAGGAAAAAAAGGAAAAAGTTCCTTTGGCTTTTTTGGATTTTTTTCTGCCCTTCTTTGTCAGTTCACGCACTGTTTCTTTCCGAGATTGCAATAAGAACAAATCTGTAGCACTATCTAACTTGGCGTGGCCCAACCATTTTTTCATGAATCGCTGGTGCTAGACTGTAATAGCTATCAACCATGTTGATTAAAGTTCAATTCCTGGTCTGAAATTTTATTGAAAAGTTTCAGAAATTCTCTGTGTTGGCTGAAACTGTGCTAATTATTTGGAATAGAAAATCTTTGGGTGAGCTCAGAGATTTTGCCAATACTTGGCTTTGAACCACTGCATGTGAAATTCCACTGCTTGGAATAACTACATCTGTGCTCATTTTGGTGTTATTTTTAATGGAGATGAACTTCATACTGTGTATATTAAGTATGAGTACTCATTTTTTGTGGAAATGGTCGTCAGCATGAAGGGAATTGGGTTGCTGTGCTTGAGAGCAGGGGCAAAGGATCTGTGCAAGTTAATGGAAAGACAGTTCGGAGAAGCACTAGTTGCATTCTCAATTCAGGCGATGAGCTTGTTTTTGGTGTTACAGGGAGTCATGCTTATGTATCCTTAAAGTCGCTTCCAAATTTCCTACATCTCTTGATTATTATGTAAAAATCATATTCAAAATAAATTTAAATTCCTACCTCTCTTGTTATTTTTCAGATTTTTTTTTTTTGGGTTTTGTAAAGTTCTGTTTACGTTTTTGGCCACATAATTTGTAGGAATATCCTTAACCTTTTTCTTGTATAGATATTTGAGCAGCTGCCATATGAGCTTGGAGTTAAGTCACCTCCTTCAGATGTTAGGACCAGTGCAGGAAAATTGCTTCGCGTTGAGAGAAGAGCAGGAGACGCGTCAGCTGTAGCAGGTGCTTCCATTTTGGCATCGCTTTCAAGCCTGAGGCAAGATCCATCACGCTTGAAACCTACGTCTCAGGTTAGTGGGAATGAGCTGCCTTCTTCCCCTGTTATTCATGAAGATGAGCTTGATGGCCTCGAAGTCGATTCAGCTGCACATGTTGGCAGCAGCAGTGCTGCCGATGTTTCATTGACTAGCAAAATTCCCCCGCTTGATGGAAACCTGAATGATAGCAGAGAGGCAGGCAACGTAAAGTGTCTGACTGATTTATTTCTTCTTGGTCTTCTATTATGGAATTGAGCCCGCTGATATGTGAGATGAACTAATTAGAATTATATATGGACAGATGCCAGAGGAAAGAGAGTGGAACAGAGATTCAATACCAGCTTCCTCAGCAGGGGTGTCTCTAAGATGTGCAGTATTTAAAGAAGAGATTCATGCTGCAATAGTTGATGGACAACAACTAGATGTTTCATTTGATAGCTTCCCATATTACTTGAGGTATTCTCCAAGACCACAATGCATTATCCCATTTACATCGTATACTTAATATGCAACTGGTTTATATGCCAATGTTCTGTTTGATTTGAATGATATGGTATTTATGAGTGTATTTTTGTAGTTTCTTGTTCATGTTATTACTTGAATGAGGCAGGTTTTGCTTTAAGCCCCAGGGACTTGTTCCTGAATGATGTTAACGTGTAACAACTTATGCCAATGTGTTACGAGAGTCCTAATCATATCTTATCTGTGAAGTTCCAATATTTCACCTTAGTCCTCACATACTACACACTCTTTCAAGTAAGCTGTTTTTATTGCCCCTGCTTTGGTCAATTTCCATGTAAAAAACTTTGTGCATTAACTCATGTGGCAAAAATGGCAGTTGAATGTGAAATGCTACTGCTAGAAAGGAAAAACAAAAGAAGCTAACTTAATCTTTTTTCTGGCATTTAAAATTTAAAATATAATTGTACATGTCCTCAATGCATTTCTTTCAAAATTTTATGCCTATGTGGGAGCTAAAAGTTTATCATTAGTAAGAAGTTTGTTGACAACTAGGAGGTTGAGTTAGGGGATACAGTAATTTAGTAGGTATTTGGACAATATTTAAGTTGAAGTTTGTCCAGTGACAAGGCAGATTGTCCCTAGTTTTTTGACTGATTAAGTATAGCTTCCGCTATGTCCAACTCAGCAATGAACTTTTTATCAGCTGGGATGTTGGGGGAACAATAAGAAAACCTTTGAGGAGGATTCGGAACACAATTTCTGCTCGTCATGTTGGGTGGTGTGGAAGGAAAGGATTACGAGATGTTTCAAAAGGAAAGTAGATGCTATACCGAAGATCAAATTCAGATATTTATGGATTTTGACTTTTTGGTGTAACCTGCAGGATGTCAATGATGAAATAGCATGCTCATTGTTTCTCTTCAGGAAATCAGGAATAGTACTTGTACAAAAGGAATCCGCCATTTTTTTTATATTGGAGGATTTCTGTGTTTCTAATGTCCTGGCACTTTCTTAATGCTAGGCTGATTATTATTTTCTTATTCAGTAATATAATCAATATTTACCTGTTAGCTGTTAAAAAAGAAGAAGTTGAAAAACAAGTGTATTTAAGGTAAGTTGGAAAAAAGTTTGGGGAATTTGTTGAAGCTAAATGGTAATACAACTTCTTATAACGTACAAGCGGGAGTATGGGCTGCAGCATGTAGTTCCTCTCTTTCTTCTCCCCAGAATTTTGTGTGTGTGGGTGTGTGGGGTAATCATATCATCATTTTTCTGTGTGAAATATCATACAGTTGTTTTTCTACACTACGAAAATAACCTTGCAAATTTTTAAGCAGCATGAAGCCCTATTCTCCAATAAAGGTTCGGATCTACTGATTTTTATGTCTGTCTTATATGTGATGAAAGTTCAAACTCAAAAATGTGATTTCTTTCAGGTGGCCTGATGCAGTAAGTGCATTACTTGAGTTATTAACAAAACCTCATTTTAGTTGCTAAAAGAATGTGTTTAATTTCTGGTCCTTACTGTGAGTGAGTGAGCGTTGTAGTGCTAAAAATTCTGTTGGGTTATTTACCAGGATTAGTTGTGCCTCGTTTTTGTTCTTAATTGGTTTAGCAATCCCATAGTTGTTAACATTATTAAATAGTTAATATATCCAATTCCCATGATTAGTGAAGATTCATTCTATATCTGATCTTACAGCGAGAACACAAAAAATGTGCTGATTGCGGCTTCATATATACACCTGAAGCATAAAGAACTAGTAAAATATACTTCTGAGTTATCCACTATCAACCCAAGAATTCTGCTCTCAGGCCCTGCAGGTAAGTCGCTTTCCTTAGTAACTTTTGATGAAAAGCTTCTTATGAATTGTTTGTCTCGTAGAATCTTGGTAGTAAATTTTGATATTTGCGTATTAACTACTTGCTTTTGTATAGCAGGATCTGAGATTTATCAGGAGATGCTGGCAAAGGCACTCGCTCATTATTATGGAGCAAAATTGCTCATCTTTGATAGCCATTCCTTTTTGGGTGTAAGACGATATTCATGTTATCTTTTTTTTTTTTGAGGCTGGATTGCATGATAACCTTATCATGGTTTTCTTAGTCGTGTTTCACCTCTCTTGTTTCTGAAATACTTGATTCCCTGATCCTACCTTTTTCACGTGAACTTTGTGTATGATTGCTTACTTTGCCCGCTTGTCCTGGACAACATTGTTGGTGTTTATGGACCTCTTTCTGGATCTTTATATATGTAACAGAAACAATATTATATGTTGGTTTGGTCACTAAAAGGACAGTTAGCCAGGTTGACATATTGGACGATATGGGAGTAACATCAAAATTTGGAGAAATTCTCTTTTCTCCATGTGTGTTTGGTAGGGGGGATTTCACATGTCTCCCTAATTTGC
This sequence comes from Solanum lycopersicum, assembly GCF_036512215.1. Classification (NCBI taxonomy): domain Eukaryota; kingdom Viridiplantae; phylum Streptophyta; class Magnoliopsida; order Solanales; family Solanaceae; genus Solanum; species Solanum lycopersicum. The sequence continues at coordinate 58,375,969 of NC_090802.1, read as the reverse complement.
AACAGTGGGAATCTGTGTTCTATTTCTTATTTTGTAGATACTGGAATTATCTAACAAAAATTTTCACGTTTGGTTTTGTCACACTCTTGCCCCTTTACTGCTGTTAAATTGTTATGTTCTCTCTTATGGATTGCTATGTTGTCATTCAGGGTCTATCAGCAAAGGAGGCTGAATTACTAAAAGAGGGAGGCAGTGCACATAAGATTTCTGCTAACTCCAAACAGATTCCTGGAGAACCTGATTTGTCTAAGGGCAATGAGTCCTCATCTGGTCAAGTAACTAATGCTAACACTCTGACTGATCCTTTGGGTTTGGAAGCACACCCAAAGATGGAGATTGGCAATGTACCATCTTTAGCCGGGACATCAAAGAATACCTTGTTCAAGATAGGTATTGACATTGGGTTCTAATATTTATTAATTGTTACTGCATCTAGTTTTTTTTGATTGATTTGACTATATAAGCATTCTACAGTTTCTTTTGCTCTTTTACCCTAAAAAAGGATGTTGGTAATATTTAGGTGACAAAGTGAGGTTCATTGGTTCTGCTTCTGGTGGTTTATATTCAAACTCCACCAGGTAAGTTCTAGGGAACACTTTCTCCTTAAGACCTTCTACTATTCACTCTTTCTGGACCCAAAATGAGTTGTATTATACATTATGTGATGTTATATTATAGTTCTTTGTTGATATTGTATTTGTTCTCTGTTCTGAAACTTTTTTCATTATTTTTGAATTTGGAGCATTTGGAAATGATTTACTACTTTTGCTCACAGCAGTATAACTATTATGGTTATCAAGAGATATATATCAACCACAAATAAATTTAAGGTAGAATAACTTGTGTATGTTAGATATTAGGAGCGCAATGGAGGAGAAGAAGAACAATGTAGTTTTCAGTTCTTGTTTTTAGTAGTCCATTTGACCAAGCTTCTACGAGGCCAAAAAGCACTTTTTCCGGGGATTTGAGGTTGAGGGGCCAAAATAAAAGTGCCTTTGAGCAGCAATAGAAGCAACTTTTTTGTAGGTCGGGAGAAGCTAGATATTTATGCTTCTTCCATGACAAGAAGCAGAAATTTAATCCTTTCTAGACGAAATATCCTTACTAAAAATCTACAATCTTTACAAAGATTCCTTACCAAAGTTCATATTTACCAAATTTTTTCTCATTAATTTAACCAATATATTTCTCAAATATAAATACAAACCTCTTCTCTTCTTTCTTTTTTTGCTTAAAATATTTACATTGATTAGAAGTGTACATTTCCATTTATGTTTTAAATTTTAACTTGATAAAAATAAAAAACATAATTAGAGTCTTCCACAAAAAATATTAAAATCGTGTCCCTATTCAATAATATTAATTATAAATGAATCTTAATGCTGTCATTTTTTTTGTAGTTTAATACTCGGAAACACTTATCAAAAGATTGGTCAAACATAATCAGTTCACCAGAAGTACTTTTCTGTAAGCTATTTTGACTAAAGTGCTTTTCAGAAAAAGCTTTGGAAGTTTGACTAAACAGGCTCCAGGTCCATTTGTGGGACGGCTCATGGACTTGTGTAGAAAATATAGAAAAGTTAATTTTTTTTCTTTTATCTGGCCACAAGTGACGTTGTGAAAAGAGCATAGTTTAGTCAATAATGGCAATGGTGCCCATGGTGATGAGTTTGGAACTTTAAGAAGAGCTCATTTTAAGTCAATCAACTCATATTAGTTCCTCTTTTTCTTTCCTAGGAAACCAAAACACATATGAACATGGTTGCTATCTATATTTCTATTTAAAGTGGCGTAGTTTTTGCTCATTTAAACAGATTCAGATACATTTGAATGAAAGTTGATGTGCTAATATTTATTTTGTTTACTATGAGCCCCTGGGAAGCAGGTGGTCTTCCACTTTTCTCTATAAATTTCCTCATTGTACCACCATTCTGCCAGAGAAACTAGGAAAGTATTTGAGGTACAGCCCCCCCCCCCCAAAAAAAAAAAAATAAAAATAAAAATAAAAAAGTCCAATTTAATAATATGGGGGAATTGGAAGTGTAAGAGTTTTGATCTTGCTGTAAGGATATTCATAATAAATATAAAATAATCCGCAGAGGCGATCAAATGCAGAAATCCCTTATAAGTTATAACCTATTTGGAGACCCCATTTTATTGATAATGGTGACTTTGTTGTTCTCTTTAAGCATCTTGGTCCAGTGTTGCTTGTACTGTGATGGTCGTGTAAGTTATAACTAGTGGTGGATGTATCTTAGAGCTATGGTTGAACTGAACCCAATATCTTTTACCTGGGTATAAATATGTGTGAAAAATAATAAAATTTCAACAAACTTTAGAGGTCCTGCAAAGGAGAATTGTCCTTGGAAACAATTCCGGAAAGTGAATATCCCTGTGAAGGTGTCATTCTTTGTCTGGTTGGTGATTACGAAAGCTTGCCTAACTCAAGTTAAGCTACAAAAAAGAGGTTTTGAGATTTGTTCAAGATGGCTTTTGTGTGAACAGGATGGTGAAAACAATGAACACTTATCTCTACACTTCAGGACAACTATAAATCTGTGGCACATGTTCTTTTTTATTTTAGGGATAACTTGGGTAATACCTAGTTCTACTTTGGCATTAATGAATAATTGGTGGAATATTGGGAATAGAGGTGGGAGGAGGACTGGTGGAAGATCATTCCTGCTTGCATTTTGTGGACAATGTGGAAGGAAAGGAATGGTAGACATTTAGAAGGCACTAGCAGTTCTATCGAGAAAATTAGGATGAATTGTCTTAGCTTGTTCTTTTTTTGGTGTAAACAGAATATGTGGGGGGAAGTAGGAGAGTAAGTATGTTAAATTGGCATATATAATTGTATAGGGTTTTGGGGAGGGGGTTAAGCACCTTTTCGGTGCTTGTAAAGTTTCTAACTTAGCACCTTTTTCTGGGGTGACTAAGTTTGAATAAAATTGTTACTTGTGTCAAAAATAAATAAATTCTACAAACTTCAGATTTTGAACCCATAATCTTGAAGATTGAACATGAAATTGAAGTCTTAGATCTGCCTCTCGACTCGTAACTGCCATTTATTGTGGATATGATGCATATGGAATAGGGGAAAAATGGTCTTTTCTCCAATTTCTTTGATCCTTAAATGCATCTGCAAAATAAATTTCTTATCTGTTTAGTCTAGAATCATAATGGAATTTTACTTTTTTTTTTTGTTATCAGCAAGTCAGATCAGTGATCATGTTTGTAGTACAGTCATTTGCGTTCTACTAATAAGAATATGTCGGAAAGATTAGCTCAGACTATTTTACAGCTTTATCTGGATCAATTTGGAAGTTTTAACAGTACTTGACATGGGAATTTTGTGTGGATACATGAAAGTGAGATCGCATGTATTTTCCTGTTAAAAGATAATTAGATATATGACACAAAGAAGATGGGGAGCAGGAAAGGGGTAGACTAGATTTGGTTTGAATTATTATCTTAACTGTATGCCCATAGGAGGCTTTTGGAGGAACAGAGATTCAACTAAAAGAAATTCGAAACATAGTTGTTAAGATGAAAGTGATAGGTGGCAAGTCCGTTTTATCAATGGGTTACCAGTGAAATAGGTAATTTTTTCTAACAATATATTTGAAGTAACATATGTTTTTGGTGTATCAATTATACTCAAATGATACTATCTCCTTAATTGATGTACAAGACTCAAATTAGTTAAAGATAGTAGAATTTGAAGTACATGTCGTAAATACTGATCAGTGTACTGACTTTTGAGGAATAGACAAAGTTACAGTTTTCAAAAAAAAACAAAAAAAAAAATGTTTGAAGTAACATTAGGCTTGCAACTTGCATGAATTGATTGAATTCAGTGCCATTCACAAATGTATGAATGGGTTACCTTTTATATCGTTTTTTTTTTCAATTTTCGGAGCTTTCAAATTGACGATGTTTGATTGAATTTTGTTCTGGGACTAGCCATGCATGCTTAACTTGCAACTTTGTTTTGTTGGTTTTTGTTGTTGTTAACTTTATGTTTAACTTGAATCTCGATGCTTTCTCGATAATTTGATTTCATTTGGACTTCCATTATGGAATCATATAATCACCTTTTTAAGATAAAAATCTATATAATGCTTCATTTTTTATTGGGACAAGGCAATGCTTCTTTTTTATGCTCCTTATTTTAATTTGTTTTTGAGATTTTGGATTGTAGTCCTTAACTTCCTCATATAATCGATTGTAAATTAGTCATGCTAGTATATTTTATCCTGAAACAGTGCCTATGCTTCAGTTACAATGCAGTTTAGAACTGTTTTATTTAACGTTGTCTATCTTGGTCCAAATTACTAGGGGGCCAACTTTTGGAACTCGAGGGAAGATTGTGTTGCCTTTTGAAGATAATGCATTATCAAAAATTGGTGTGAGGTTTGATAAGCCTATACCAGACGGGGTTAACTTTGGGGGTCTTTGTGATGATGGTCATGGATTCTTTTGCAAGGGTATTGCCCACATGGTCTTACTTTCTTTCTCTTTAATTTGTCAAGTTCAGTAATGCTGAAGTTAGTTTTCTTTGCTATTTGTCATCCCTTTCTCTCTTTCAGCCAGCGAACTACGCTTGGAATCCACAGGTGCTGATGATCTGGACAAATTACTCATTAGCACGTTGTTTGAGGTTTGATCGTTACAATTACTTTGAGAACTAATGCTATTGGACTTGTGTTAATTTTTTCTGGTTATTCTGAGGACCTAATAATCTCTGTAAATTTTGTTCTGCTTGTCAGGTCGTATTCAGCGAGAGCAGAAAGTCTCCCTTCATTTTATTTATGAAAGATGCTGAGAAATCCATGGCAGGGAGTTCAGAATCATATACAACTTTTAAAAATCGACTTGAAAAGCTTCCTGGTAACATCATTGTTATTGGATCTCATGCACATACAGATAACCGCAAGGAAAAGGTATTTTACTTTCCAGGTTGTCAAATGTAGTGGTATACAATTAATTTTGTTTTTGGTTTGCGCATGCTGTGTGTTAAGAGCCCTCTGGTGTGAGTCTCTTTGGTTAAGTTTATTGATCAAAGAAGACATAGGTGCAAAGGCTCTGCAGAGTTGAGGGATAAGGAAGCGAGAGATGTATCTTTTGTTTGTGGTTAACTCCTAACTTGTAGTTTGGCTGCTGTTGACCCAGTGATCAGACCACTAATCTGGTTCATGATTAGTCCGAGTTCAAAAAAATGTGTCCAAAGAAATGCCAAGGGTGTGATAACCCAAAAGACAAACAGACAAGTTAGCTTGCTGTCATGCTTGTGACAAGTGCAGGTTTTCTCGTAAAAGAGAGCAGGCAGAGAGGCGTGACTGACTAAGAAAGTTCTAGTATGACTGTAGAGATCCAAATGGGAATTTATAAATAGAGATATTATTGAGGATTGAATGCCTAACTTTTGCTTTATCATATGCTTTGTTATTAAACATGCAGATACAACATAAAATAGTTCTCAAAAGTTCCTAGTGATATCAATTTCGTAATCTTTTGCTGTCTTATCAGACTTTTTGCTTTCTTGCTCCTTTTCTTCTCCTCTGGAGGAGATATATTATGTGTGGGCTTTAACTTTTATTTTGAACTAGTCAATCTTTGTGTTTAACTATTTATTAGTTGGAATAAGGTCTAATCTTTTCCCGATCTGCCCGCTGTAGTCACATCCGGGGGGGTTGCTCTTCACCAAATTCGGCAGCAATCAAACTGCTTTGCTCGATTTGGCTTTCCCGGTATGTACTCTCAATCTTTTATTCCGTTATTTTTTTTTTGAGAAAGGTAACAGATTTGTATGTATAAAATAAAATTTAGCTACACCAAGAAACTATGTAGTCTCCCATAATTACAAGGTGAAATGCAGAAAGAACACTCCTAATCCTTTGTGATCTCACAAGGATTCTGAAATATCAAAAGTAGATTCATTATCTTCTAAATGCTTCCCTTTTTACACTAAAATAAAACAACACCAAACCCTTCATTTTTATCTTCTGAATGTCGCTAGACTTGTCTCCAAAACATATTTGATTCCTCTCTTCCCATATTGTCCACCAAATACAAACAAGTGCCACTTCTTCTTTGATTTGACTTCTTTCCTTCATATTTGAGGTATTTTTTTCTTTTCACCTACTTCGTTAAGTTATTACATCTGAAATAAATGGAATCTGGCGACCCTAAGCCTGGCAGTTCAAGTGGTTTCCTCTTGTCTGGATGTAATCCGTTCCTTGTGCCAATGTCACTCTTACGTGGACTTTTTTTTCCCTTACAAACTTAAACCACTGGCTTATACTACTCAAATTTGTTTACCTCAGGATAGTTTTGGGAAGTTGCATGACAGGGGAAAGGAAGTGACCAAGACAACTAAACTTCTGACAAAGCTTTTTCCCAACAAAGTGACCATTCACATGCCACAGGTCTGTTTTCAGTTTTTTCTTTTATAATTTCTGGTGTTTTTACTGTCTTGCCTAGCTGATGAGTGCCTATGGGTATTGCAGGATGAAGCACTTTTATCTGATTGGAAGCAACAGTTGGATCGAGATGCTGATACCCTCAAAATGAAAGGAAATTTGAATAGCTTGCGAACAGTAAGGGCCTGTAACCTATCTTTCACCTGTTTGTTGATTATGTTGTTGCTAATCATCCTTACTGTAAGTGGAAACTTAATATTTGAACTGTTCAGTATTTAAATCAATTGACATCTCTGCATTCTTATGAAGCTACAAGCTTCTTGGATGTGGTAGTTATATATCTCGACGTGAATTTTTCTTTTGGTTATATAAAATAAGCTGAAGAGAAGCAACTGTTATGTTGGCATAGATCAAAGTTTGATGAGAAGACGTGCCTTGTTGTTCCTGTTTATATATATATAAAATATAATTCAGAAGTTTTTGTCTACTTGTACACCAAATAGCTGCTACAAATTGCACATACAGGAGGGCGAACTACTGGTCTAGGAATTTTCTCTTTACTCTTAAAAAGATGGATCAACTTTGTAGATGTTACTCGTCCTATATGTAATTGCTCTCAATCTGTCCTGGTTCGCTTAGTGGTAACTTCAACTTCCTTAGCATTACTAGCAAGTTCTTCTGTCAGTCTTGTTCCATCGCCTGCCAGATAAGTGTCTCAATGTCCTGGTTCACCTGGTACAGATGGTTCCACCAGAAAAAAACTAGCTTATATCCTGTTTTTCCCCTTTCTGCTTGACAAGCTTCTCCATTTTGTTTAACCTCCTTTTTCATACATATATATTTGTGTATGTGTGGTGGTGGTTTGGGGGGGGGGGGGTTCCAATGTTGAAGAAAATAAGAAAGAGTATAGTGAAGTAGCAGGAAGAGGGAAACATTGTTACCCGTGTTGGTGAAATTTCCTGTGAATCACTTCTCATCTGACAAACTCTCTACCTTTACCCGTATAAGTGAAATTTCCTGTGAATCACTTCTCATCTGACAAACTCTGTACCTTTGGGTTGTTCGAACTTCAGCTTGTGCTCTTTCTAGAATTTGAAGTTATGATTGGCAACAGAATGTGGTCCACTATTTTAGTTCTATTCTACCTTAGGGACTAGCATTCTGAGGCGTTGCAAATTATTAAAGACAATCTATTATTATTGTTATTCTAATTGTGTGAACAAGTGGATTACCTGACATGTGAGGTCAATAAATCAATAAAAAAATCATGATTCTTTTTACTTAGTTGTCTTGTTTGTTAATCCCTCCCCTTTTTTTTGAGTATAGGTTCTTAATCGGAATGGATTAGACTGTGATGGACTTGACACTTTGTGCATCAAAGACCAGACTTTTTCTGTTGAAAGTAAGCAACTTCTTTCTCACATTGTATACTGTTCAAGTCAACATGTGATATTCACTAGATGACTAAATGAAAACTTTTTTTTTGTTGTTGCAAGAGAACAAGTTACTTAGTTTTTCTTCTCTTTCTTTTGGTGCTTTGAAGGTGCAGAGAAGGTGGTTGGATGGGCCTTAAGCCATCATTTGATGCAGAACCCTGATGCAAATCCTGACGTGAGGCTTGTTTTGTCTCCTCTGAGGTAATAGAAGTAGCAGCAACAGTTGAGACTATATGCGGCTTGCATAGCTGTAATATTTGTGGTATTGAAGAGTTGTTTTGTATTTTCAATCTTACAGCATTCAATATGGATTGGAAATTCTACAAGCCATGCAAAATGAAAGCAAGAGCTTGAAGAAGTCACTTAAGGTGATACCTTCTTTCTAGTGGTTTTCTTAACTTGTATTTTCATGAGATGCTATCCTGATATGACTCTGGGAGTTTTTTTGGCATATGAATTTGTGAACAAATCGTTTGTCTGTTACAGGATATTGTGACTGAGAATGAATTTGAAAAGAGACTTCTGGCAGATGTTATCCCCCCCAGTGATATTGGAGTAACATTTGATGATATTGGTGCGCTTGAAAATGTCAAGGATACGTTAAAAGAGCTGGTCATGCTTCCTTTACAAAGACCTGAACTCTTCTGCAAGGGTCAACTAACCAAGGTTTTCATCTTCAGTTCTTGCTTGTTTACATGGTTGTCTACAAGTGAAACCATATTTTCTTGTTTAGTAGTGTTTGAACTTGTGTTCAAGGATCTATCAGTTAGCACAGATAGTCTTTGCTCGTTTCTATCCACTCTTTTTATCGATTTGTTGTTATGTCTGACAAAATGTCAAATGAGAAGGAGATGACTGTTGGTCTAACTTGTAGTGAATTGTTATTTTGAGGTCAGTAAACTGAGTTCTCTAGGCACTATGGTACTAGTTCGGATGAGGTTTTTAAGTTGCAAATTAGAATATTCATCAAGTGTTTAATGTGGCTGCATTATTTTGATAGCTACTGTAGAAATAAACATAAAGACGATCTTGTTAGTTTTCTCATTCGCTTTGCTTATTGAATTTGATTATGAAGTTTCTTGGTTATCTTGATAGAAAAAAAAGGTTCCCTTTCTATTTATCTGTCACCTTCCTATATCAATATAGTAGATATTTCCAGTCTCTTGATCTTTTGAGATCCTTGATATGGATTATCACATTTATAAAAGTATTATGTGGCACTAGAGAAGGTTCTTGTATTTAAATGCTCTCTTTGGTGGGGGCAAAAGAAAAACTTTTTATACCTAATGCTATCTTATTTGGCTTCGCTAAGTATTCTTCTGGGTATCTGACATGTATATCTCATATAAGTCTCATTTGTGATTGCACAAGTTTTCTTACTTAAGAATGTTATTTTTCAAATGCTTACTTTGCAGCCATGCAAGGGAATACTTCTATTTGGACCCCCTGGAACTGGGAAAACCATGCTTGCGAAAGCAGTTGCCACTGAAGCCGGTGCAAACTTTATCAACATTTCAATGTCAAGTATCACTTCAAAGGTTTGCTTCTTTTGGAACTTGTCAGACTGTTCCTATTGTGTATGTTTTCATATCTGCTTCTTGTCATGTATAAATCTTGCTGTTGTTTTCCATGCTGCAGTGGTTTGGCGAGGGTGAGAAATATGTGAAAGCTGTCTTCTCCCTGGCTAGTAAAATTGCTCCAAGTGTCGTTTTTGTCGATGAAGTATGCTTCCTGAACTCTTACTGATGTTTTTGTTCTTTTCTGTTTTATGCTATGCATTTTCTTATTCTCACTCTCCCTTTCTCTGATGTGATCTACCTAAGGTTGATAGCATGCTGGGACGACGGGAAAATCCAGGAGAACATGAGGCCATGCGTAAAATGAAAAATGAATTCATGGTGAATTGGGATGGATTGCGTACAAAAGATACTGAACGAGTATTGGTTCTTGCAGCGACAAACAGACCATTTGATCTTGATGAGGCTGTCATAAGGCGACTGCCGCGTAGGTAAAAGAAGAACCAGCAATTTGCTACCAACAAATTAGGAAAATTTCATCAGTTGATTTCAATGTTCTTATCATGAAATTTTATGAACAGGCTGATGGTCAATTTACCAGATGCTCCAAATAGAGCGAAAATTCTAAAAGTCATACTTGCAAAAGAAGACTTGTCTCCAGATGTTGATCTGGATGCAGTTGCAAGTATGACTGATGGATATTCCGGAAGTGATCTTAAGGTGTCTTTGCTACTTCATTATTGTGTGAAAAGTTCCTTTGCTTGTTATGATGTTTGCAGAGGCTGACTTAAGTCCGGTATTTTGCAGAATCTTTGTGTTACAGCGGCATATCAACCCATTAGAGAAATCCTAGAAAAAGAAAAAAAGGTACATGGTTTGTTATTAGATGTTTGTGCACGTACTCCTTTATTGTTAGAGAACAATCATGGCTTTTTTAATAGATATTGCAAGTTCTGTAGTTTGGATGTGTCAGTTTCACTTTTTTTTTTAAATTATTATGTGCTTGGGAGGACTTTGTGAAAGCATATCGCAATCAAGAGGGAACAGGTTGTAGGTACATCAACATAAATGTGTCAGGATGTGGAATTGCTTCTAGAATTTGGGGAAAATGCCTCTTCTTAGATAGTCAGTCATACACTGGCAAATAGTTCAAGATAATGAATAAGCTTCCCTTAGGTAGTTCCAGAAATACTTCACCTAATTTTAATTGTGTTTGTAAGCTCAAGTTAGGAGTCACTTGGGAAGTATTGTTGGAAAACTAAACTAGAGTCGTCTCAAGTACATAAATTTTCTGAATTCATGTATTAGGATATAACGTTAAGGAATGGAGAAGTCTGAAGTCAAATTATGACACCTGGAAATACTTGAATAATGTTATTATTTTATTCAACCCAAGCCGGATGAAGTGAAGAAGAATGCTTTCTTCCACTTATCTTCAAGAGAATTCGGTTGATTGAGAGTGCTCTCCCATTTCGAATTTTCAACATTTGGTGCCAGAAATACTATCTCTGGCGCCTTCTCTTTTGTTTCTCTCACTCACTTCCCTCTCAGAACCCACCATCTTAAAACCATCAATCTGCAACAATTTCAATACACTTGAAAGTACACATGCAACCCCATATACGGAATGTGAGTAAGGGTGTTGTCAGAGTGGTAGCCTGGTGGCCATAGGCTATGAGGGGAGAAGAAATCTTTTGGTGTGAGTCCATACCATTGAGGGAGGTGGAGAAGTGGTTGGCAGTTGATGGTGTTACTTGGAAAATGGGATTGAAGATTCTTTTTAAGAATTTAAGTTTATTTCATAGTTTTAAGAAGGTTGGAAGTTCTGTTATGAATTTGGGAAGATGAGTGGAATTGTGGTTTAGTCGTGGTAGCTGGTATGGAGAAAAAGAACAAAAAATTAGTATTAAAAACAAAAATTACGTGGCAAAGCATAATTTGTGCATCACATATACTCTACCATCTTTGTGTCATTGTTTAATGTGGTTGTTATTGAAGAATTGGTTTAAATGAGAGTTTGTTAGCGCCTTCCGCCTTTTAAGATAGGAACCAGTCGGCCATATGTGCTTTGCAAGCATATGACTTCTCAATTGAGAAATGTAAACTTGTGGCTCTCGTTAAAGAAGCCATGAGATGAGATGTATAGGAAGATCCAAGAAAGAATTCAAGCTTGAGATTTTTAAGTTGAAGACCAAATTGTGTTGGTTATCTTCACCTAGGTTGTTGAAACGTATCTTCCCCAATTTTTCATGGAGTGAAGACTCTAGTTTTGTTAGGGTAGGGATTGGTGGGGAGAAGGGTTGTGTGATGGAAATAAACCAGATCTATTCGAGTACATGGATGTCATTAAGGAGATTGTTAGAGTAGTATTGGGATATGAAAAGAGACTTACTTATGGTGTTCATTGACTTAGAAAAGGCATATGACTAAGTCCATATGGAGTTTTTGGTGGAGCCAAAACTCGAGTGAGAACGGTGATTCAAAACACTTTCAATCAAGATGGAGCTACACCATGGATTAAGGTTTAGTTTGTTTTTGTTTGTCTTGGTGCTGCATGATAGACGAGACATGGGGACTGGGGTAGAGTTAGTGATAAAAGGGAGGTTTGGAGATAGACCCGAAAGTCAAGACAGTTGTGGAAGTGAGGATTGATGCACAATCCATCCCTAGGATATGAAGCTTCAAGTATCTTGGGTCGATAATCCAAGGAAATGAGGGGATTGATGATGATGTCATATATCATATTGGAGCGAGGTGGATGAAATGGATGCTCACATTTGACGTCTTTCCTGATGAGAATGTTCTATTGAGAAAGGTAAGTTCTATGTAGTGGTGTTAGACCAACTATGTTGTATGGGACCAGTCTAGAATTCACTCATTTAGACAATGAATGAAGTAAAGATGAGGATACTTGGACGGATATGCGGGCAAACTTGGAGAGATAAAGATTAGAAACAAAGATTCTGGACAAGGTTGGGGTGGCTTGAGTAGTGGACAAGATGTGAGAAGTGAGATTGAGTTTGTTTGGGCATATTAAAAGGAGGAGCAGTTTGTTTGGGCATATTAAAAGGAGGAGCAGTTTGTTTGGGCATACTAAAAGGAGGAGCAGTTTGTTTGGGCATATTAAAAGGAGGAGCACTGATGCTCTAGTGAGGAGGTGGAGGTTGACAATGATAAGGCTAAGTAGATTGTAGAGGTAGACTAAGTAAGTGTTGGGGGAGGTAATAAGATTTCGGAAGAGTTGGAGGAGGTAATAAAACATGACATGATCCTAAATAAGTAAGCATGAAGATCGAGGATTAGGGTAGAGGGTTAGTAGGTAGTCAAACAATTTTTCCTCTTTCTTGAGGGAGAGTATGGTTGGAATTATCAAAATCATTATTATTATTGTTCTATTATATCTCTCTTCAATGAATTATTATTCTATCTTAGTTGTTTCTTTTACTATTTTTTTTTTGTCAGTACTTCCCTTTTACAAGTATTATGTCAATCCTGTTTTTGAAATCACTTTTCTTGAGTCGAGGGTCTATCAGAAACAGCTTCTCTACCTCTCACAAGGTAGAGGTGGTCTGCTTACACCTCACCCTCTCCAGACCCCACTTGTGGATCTCAGTGGGTATGCTGTTGTTGTAGAGTGCTCCCTCTGCACTTGATCTGCTATTTATAAAACTTACCCACTTAATAGACTTGCCACTACTGGAATCTCATGCTTGGAGTTGATTTTAGGAACATGCTGCAGCTATGGCAGAAGGTAGACCTACACCAACACCATGCGGCGGTGCAGACATACGACCTTTGAACATGGACGATTTCAAAAATGCTCACGAGCGGGTGAGTTGACAAAAAGTCTTTTAAGCTCACTCTTTATTTTGCTGCATCTGAATGCTGAGAATTCATGTGCTTGGTGTTTATTTAGGTTTGTGCAAGTGTTTCATCGGAATCCATAAATATGACGGAGCTTCTTCAGTGGAATGAACTGTATGGAGAGGGGGGCTCTAGAAGGAAGAAGTCCTTGAGTTATTTCATGTAAAAGTTGTTCATATTGTACATTGATGTCTTAAGGAAGGTTCTTAAAAGTGTGATCTCCTCAGGCTCAGGTCAAGGTCAGTCGCGGCCCCTTTGTGGTTTTCCATGACACCCTGGAAGTTTGTACAATGAGTATAGGTCTCTTTAAGTTATACATGAGTTTTGAGATGTAATGAGGTTGGAGTAGTCCTCTAGGAATAGGTAGTATCTCCACCTTCATTTTCTTTACCCTCTTTCTCACAACGAGCAGAAAGATGTCGAGGTTCTTATTTTAATGCAGCTGCTACTGTTGCTATTCGTTATATGTCAAGTTGGAAGCAAATAATATGCAAGTCTTGTCGTTGTTTTAGATACTGACTTGGTTCTTTGGATATCTAGTTGTTGATGAGCTTGTACTTGCCGAGTTCCAGCAAAAATACAATGAAATCCCCCGTCCCTCTATTTATTTCAAATGACATCTTGACTCACTCTCTCTTCCATTTGTTTCATAGTATCAAGAAGTAATTTTGATACTACTGCATGAACATTTTGGTGTTTGGTTAGAGGAATATAAGTACATTCCATGTGTCATAATTCTTAAGACAAAACACATTGTTCTGTTCATTCACTAAACTCAATAACTTGTTCAACGATATCTTTTTCTAATAATAACACTCACATTCGATGGGGCTTTGTGGATGTTCTATAATTATACTGATTAGTAGCACTTCGTGACTCTCTATCGTCATCTCAGCTTTGAACTCATGTTTCTTTGATTTTTAGTATTGAAAGTAAGTTAAAGAGTATGAACCTAGACCTAGGGTGTGTTGGTATAGCAAAAAACGATATTTTCTTTGTTAGAAATCATTTTCTAGTGTTTGGTTGAATTTGTTGACAGATAGATATACACAGTTGAACTGGTGTTTGGTACTTAATTCTGCTTAAAATAAATTTAGAGACAACCCACAATGTAAGATCTTGTTTATATAAAAATAGAAGATAGGTTTTCGTCGATATCACTCATGTTCACCAAACGATGGCGAAAACAGTACCTAGAAGGAAGATTCTTTAAAATATATATTTTTTAGATATTTTTCTTCTTTTGACATTCAAACTTACATAAGTTTTTAGAAATTGAGGTCATGCTAAAGTAGCGTAATTTGTGAGATGTTATGATACGAAAATACAAGTTTATGTTCACGAAAAAGTTATTTGTTACGAGGGTTATATATTAAAGATCTAACACAAAATAGTGGCAGATGAAACCCCCAACAAATAATGCAGAAGCAGACGAAATTTGGTGTCCAACTTCTTTAAAAAAAGAGTATCCATCATTCACAATGATTGATCACATCCAACAATTACCAAAAAAAAAAAATTCAACTTAAGAAATACTGATGAAAAAATTGTGACAACTAAATTAAAAAGAAAAAATACAAATGCTTCAAAGTAAAGGAAAATACCATTACTTCTTCTTCACTCAAAAAAAATTCAGTGAGGAAATTTAACACATGTCACAACAAATTATTATAAGTCTCCCTTTAGGTAGAAAAATAGTGACATAAAGAAAAGAACAGAATGCCCTCTTCTGAAATTGCTTTTCCTCTGCTTCATTTCTCACCAAAAACTCGTCTAAAAAAGACACTTTTACACAAATATTGCATAGCTATGAGATTTACAAAAAGAAATATCATTCCACTTCTTGTTTTCATTTTATCATTTGCTTCCATTCTCAGACTTGTCAAGATTTCTGTTATCACATCATATTCCTCTCCAATTTTCTCAGCCTTGTCTCTAGTTGAACATAGCCACAACCCCCTCGCGGAGAAAGAAATCAACTTTCTCTATGATCTTGTATCGCGAAAATCCCCCTGCAATATTCTTGTTTTCGGGCTTGAAACACAGTACTCTTCTCAAATTTCAACAATCAATAGGGGTGGATTCACTGTCTTTCTCGAGGACAACCCCGCGAAGATCAAACTTTATAACTCCACAAGTAATGCTGATAGTACTCGAATTTACAGAGTCGAGTATCAAACAGTTGCTAGCGATGCATACAAGATTTTAAAACATGCTAGACAAAACCAGAAAGACTGCTACATTTCAGCAACTGCTAGGCCTAGTAGTTTAAAACATGATGTGCATAGTAATTCATCAAGAAAGTGCAAATTTATGTCACTTGTCACAAATGTTCCTAAGGAAGTGTATGAAGTGAAGTGGGATTTGGTGATTGTTGATGGACCAGAAGGCGATAAACCGGAATCACCAGGAAGAATGGCTGCAATTTATATTGCTGGTGTGCTGGCAAGAAGAAGCAAGAACAAGAATGGGACTCATGTATTGGTACATGATGTTGATAGAATGATTGAGAAGTGGTTTTCTTGGGAATTCTTATGTGACACTAATTTGTTTTCTTCAAAAGGGAAATTCTGGGATTTTAACATACCAATAAAACCAAATGCAACTACTTTTTGTCCTGCATAATTGAACATATATAGTCTGCTATTGTAGAAAAAATTCTTTTGTTTGCTGTTAGATATAGGCATACAGCTTATATTTATTTCATTACTATATTATCTTACCTTAATTATGTTGAGAGCACAAATTTGTAAATTAGCTCCCTTCTATATATGCTTTATCTTCAAGGATGCCTCCATTCATTGATATTTTCAATCATAAGGTTGAATCTCTCCATTTGAATGTTAAATAGTATAGACATTTCCAAAATGGAGATGATGAAGGATAGTACACGAGAAATTAGGGATGTCGAATTGGTGGACTGAATTTAGACAAGTAAAAGTAAAATATACAATAATGTCCCGATGTAATCTCACAAGTAGTTGTGGGGAGAATAAGATGTATGCAGATCTTATCTCTACCTTTGTGGGATAGAAAAGTTGTATTCAATCAAAGAAGGATAGAAAGGAAAACAACGACAATAGCAAGATAAAAAATGCAATAGAAGTGATGGGTACTAGTAAAGATGAAGAATAAGATACTACGTGAATACTAAATAAAGAGGATAGGAGACTAGCTAGTAAAGATAGTACAACACACGCTACCATTTATCCTTCTACTCTAATTCTCGACCTTCAAACCTTCCTCCTATCTATGGTCATCTCTTGCCTGCACAACTGAGCATTTTCGTCTCCGCTACCTTCATGTTCTGAAGGTCTGCGATCTTGACGGGCAAGCATAGTGCACTATCCAGTCTAACCACCGCATTATAGAACTTTGCTACATTATTATCACACAGTACCCCAAATGCGAGCCTCCATTTCACCCACCCCTCCAGTACAATGAGCAGCTGAGTTAAAAACTGAGCGGGTCCATCAATCAGTCCAAACATTACTTGGCTGAAGTAAGTTAATAAATGGATGGATCTTTTGTTTGTTTGCATTATTTGACCTGAAATTCAGCAAGTGTTTCTAACTAATCAGTACGTCAATCTCTATCAGCGTTTCTACACTTCTTTCTTCTATCACTTTATTACACTTCTTTCTTCTATCACTTTTTGAGGTGATAACTAATTGTTACTTCAACAGAGCAATATATTCAATCAAATCTATTTGCTGTAGTCAAGAAAATCTAATGTTAAGACCAAACAAGTGATATGTCAAAGGCGTACGTTTTTTCCCTTAGGACAAATATGACATTAATGATGACCATGGCATACTTGTTACTTCTTATTTCTATCACTTGTTTTTACCCTTGTACTCTGAAACCGATCCCCTAATAGAGCAAGGGCCATCTACTGCTTGTTAACAATGAAAGATCAAATGCCAATATTTTCCCATCAAAAGAGCAAACTTAAATCTACAACAACAATTCAGCATGTATGTGTGTGTCTCATGCACACGCACTAGAGAGTCTAGACAAAACACACCTTTTCAAACCTGATAACCAACAAGGTTTAAATACAAGAGTAGAGTTAACTTTCCCAGCAACACTAGAGATATCTACAGAAAGCAGTAATAGACACAACCTGATAACTAATAAGGTACAGATACAAGAGATTAGTTTCTCCTCATCACCAACATGTTCAGCATCATCAGTATAATCCCAAAGATGAAACTTGATCAGAAATTAGCAAATCTCAGTGTCAAACTTGAGAGATATTCCCATGCTGAAGAGCTCCTGGCACAACAACTTTGCACCATATGGCACATTAACTTTCACAATATCTTCGACTGATTCACAGAACCGGCAAAATGGACCCCTTACCTTACCACCTTGCACAGTTCGCTGGATTACATTTGCCATGTTCTTGCACTTACCACATATGTGCATCTGGGAAGAGTCACTGAGTGTGAAAAGGCGTTCATGCAGATTTGCTGCAGCACCATGAGCTATAAGACAGTCACGCTCCATTTCACCAAACTTAATTCCACCAAAGCGTTTTCTGTCTGCCACTGGTTGGCGAGTAAGGGGATGGACAGGTCCAGTGTTACGGAATTTCACCTTATCTTCAGCCATATGGATGAGGCGTTGGTAAAATGTTGGGCCCATGAAAATCAGGGAATGAACCATTTCACCTGTCCGACCGTTGTAAACTCTCTCATTTCCCCATCTTGTAAATCCTCGCCTGCAGGTCATATAGCATTTAATAGTCAATGACAAATCACCAGAATTCACAATTGACTACAACAAAATAAACACAGCTTAACTGGTTGGCTCAAGGGCATGGAATTATGAAAAACGATACAGCTTTCAGATATCTTACCCCTGAAGCTGCTCCATTATGGCATCAACTGATAAAGTGGAGAAGGGAGTGGCATATTTTTGACCACCACCTAGAGCAATGCCCTTCCCCAGAGCAGCTTCTAGCAGCTGACCAGGGGTTTGCCTGGAAGGAAATGCATGGGGATTGATAACAATATCTGGAACGATCCCCTGAATTGTAAAAGGGAAGTTTTCCTGAGATTCCAGAAATCCAAGGACACCCTTTTGTCCATGCATGCTGGAGAACTTGTCTCCAAGACATGGAGAACGAACCTGCACACAATGTACAAGATCACTAGAATCATTTAAAGGGAATTGGAATCATCCATACAGTGTCTTCAGGTACTCTTAAGGAAGGATGGTGGAAGAAACATAAAGATGGATATGAGGTGACCAACTCTTCACACATGTATATTTGAATCATAACACAGAGACATAATGCTTACCGCTAACAGCTATATTTGCAAACATTTTTTTAAGAAGGTAAAGTAATTTTTTATAGATAGAGTAGCATTAAGGATGTGCTACAGACACTGTACTTGTCAAAGCAAAACAGCAAAAAGACTCCCTATCTAGTCCTGTAGGGATTCTGACATCTGTAGCACTGATTTAACCTCATTTAAATGTTATAATTTTACACCTCAAGTAAAACAACAATATGTGATTAGGCTTTCTTGTAACTCTTACAAGAAAAAAGTATTCTAGATGGCTAGTAGCTTTGAATCTTTAACATAGTCAAGTAGTATAGTTTGTAGTTTTGAAGCTTTAGCATAGTTTAGTAGTGCTACTTTTAGACAAATCAGCTTTTCTTTAGTTCAGTGGCCAGTCTTTCAATGCGTTCATTAATAAGATGGTTCAAGCCTTCAATGCACGTGAAGCTATATATGGTCTTTATGTACATCAGTACATAACCTCTGTTCTCCTTTTATCATAATGATTAAAATTCAATTTTTTGATCTGTATCTTTAATTTTTGGAACTTATAAAGTTCTTTAGGATATTGTCTATCAATTCCATAATGAGTACTCTTTTACCCACTCCAGCACCCACGAATAATGCCATTTTCTCATCTAGGGCGGTAAGGGGCTAAAAGATCTACTTCTTTAATTCCTGTTTCAAAAATAGATAATTTTGCATCCAACTGTATAATGGTGGTGCAGATTATGAATAGGCGACGTTGCATCCCATGAAGTGTAAGTAATTTCAGAAGCTTGCCAAACTGCCTACAAACAGTTCTCCAAAGACTTAATATGGTCTTTTTAATAAATAAATGTTTCTAATAAACCGGTATCTTAAAGCACTTTAACTTGTTTGAGAGATGCAACAGCAAAAGTTGAATATAAATAGTCACATAAGTAGAAGCATATTTATATATACATATATATATCTTACTTGTCTGAGAGATACAACAGCAAAGTTCTTCCCTTCATCATTAGCAGAGAGCAAAACCTTCTGAACCATGCCCCTTTCCGTATGCTTCAGCTTGACACTGTGATCAGCCCCTGATTCAGAAAATTTCCCAATAATGATATCTCCACTCTGGAGATTTGCCCCAATGAATGGAAAACCATCATCATCTAGGCTGTCCACTCGTCCAATTTTACTCTGGGTTTTTCCAAAGTTGACAGAGTCCTCAATCTTTAGCTTCTTAGCCATTGCTTCCTTATTGTCAACCTCAGCCTTATAGCTCCTAACATGCTCAGATCGAAACATTCCCCGCTCCAGTGAAGCACGATTCATGACCAATGAATCTTCTTGGTTATAGCCAAGGTGAACATTTACTGCGACAATTGCACATTGCCCATTGAAGTATTCAGGCCGAGGAAGCATTCCTTTCTGGTACTGAGCACATTTTGGTTTCCCAAGGGAATCTGCCAACATTGTCCGGAAAAGTGGCCTCTGAGGATAATACAGTTGATGGGTATTTGTATCAACTCTATTGTTTGGAT
This sequence comes from Solanum lycopersicum, assembly GCF_036512215.1. NCBI lineage: Eukaryota > Viridiplantae > Streptophyta > Magnoliopsida > Solanales > Solanaceae > Solanum > Solanum lycopersicum. The sequence continues at coordinate 58,355,916 of NC_090802.1, read as the reverse complement.
TCACTGTTGAAAACCCGATTGCCTGCTGAGAGTGCTTCTCAGATTGATAGAGGACCCTCCTAGCATGATCATGGTTTGCAAATGGGATAATACCACAGCTCAAGCCTAATAGGAATGACATGTCCAACTCACAATGAGTATACTTAGCAGGTGGGTTCTCTTTATCTGCTTTTAAGATGTACTCAACTCCCCATGCAGTTCGACAGTCTTCTTCTTCTTCAGGTCCTATAAGCTCAATAATCCCATTGTCCAGAAGAGATTGAAAGCCATAATCTCCCCCTTTCAAAGCTTTGATTTTCTTTAGATTTGAAACAACAAGAAGAGGACGCAGAATTCTTCCAGGATCAGAAAATATGCGAACTTCACCCTGCAGCTCATCTCGCTTAACTTCAACCTAGAAGAAAATTAAGATTGCTCAGTGTTTGAGTATCACATTTACAGATCCTATATCACAATATACGTCTTCTAAAAAAAATATACTACACTGAATTTTAATATCAATGTAAAAAAGAAAGACTTCCACATCACATCCGGTGCTAATGAAAAAGGTACTGGGTCAAATTTCCCTAGTCAAGAAACTGTATCAACTTCCATGAATTTAACTCGCATGGAAACATCAAATCAATTGCCAAATTTGTGATAAAGGTTATTTAATAGAGAACTTTTGGATTTAGTTTTATTGTTCTGCCAAATCTGTGATTAAGGTCATTTCATAGAGAACTCTTGGATTTAATTTTATTGTCTAAATCCTTCAAAATTTTAAAATGTTAGTATAATTTTTATTTGGTTAGTCTGAATTTCTGCGCATTACAAAGAGATATTTCCAAAATGTGACTTTCTCCCCCATCTACCTGAGGCTTGGTGGGCAGAGTTAATGGTGTGTGCGCTGGTAGGAGGTAGTAAGTACCCGGTGGATTGGCCGCAGTGCACACAAGCTATAGTTAGGACACCAACCATTAAAAATAATGAAAAATTTCCCAAAAGGAAAAACAATCAAAGAAGAGTAATGACAGAGTTCAAGGATTCCATCTATTTTGAACACATCAGATATATTTCCATTTAAGGAAACATGTCAATGACGAGAGGGTTGCTCTAATGGTAGACCCTCCACTTCAGGTCACCATTGGAGGTGTTAAGATGTCCCACATCGATAGAGGGATGGGAATTTGGTCTCCTTATATGGACTTGGACAAACCTCCCCTCATGAGCTAGCTTTTGGGGTTGAGTTAGGCCCAAGTGCCACATCTTAACATGGTATCAGAGCCAGGCCCATTCCAATTTGTTGTTCACCGATGATGGGCCCCCATTTAGAAGTGTTCACGCTCCAGTGGGCAGGTCTGGGCGTGCGGGGGAGTGTTAAGATATCCCACATCAGTAGAGGGATGGGAATTTGGTTCTCCTTATATCGAGTTGGACAAACCTCCCCTCATGAGCTAGCTTTTGGGTTGAGTTAGGCCCAAGTGCCATGCCATATCTTAACAGGAGGAAAGAGGCACAACCTACTGTTGGCAGCTTCAGGGTTCGGACTTACCAGCATACATAAAAAAGTTATACTACAGTCAATACATATACCACAAAAATCACGTCCATTTCAGGAACAAAGAGAAAAAGTTTAGTCCTTCATATTTGGTAAATAATTTTGTAATCGCCTTTAATGAATGTATTTGCAATATAAGCAGCCTTCTAAAGTAAGTTTTATGACTTCTGTACATAATTAAATGAAAATTATCTCTACTTGCCTGGTGTGACGATTTACTCCTATCAGTTCTATTCTTTATTTCACATTTTAAGTACCTGGTGTGACAATATAACATAAACTTGAGGAGCAAAGAGCATGAGACAAGACATTCGGCTTACAGTTAGATAATTGTCCTTCTGATAAAATTGAAAATCATACTTATGATATAAACAAGTATTCTGCTTTATCCCCCAAAATACGTGCGTGCACAGACAAAAAACAAATATTCTAAGTCTTAAACTATGTGCATAACTAAATCAAAATGATTGTGAGTTAAGCTAATGTGGGACCTTATTCCAGTGGCGCTTACATGATATTGTACATCCAAAACAGTATGACAGACGATTTACATCCTACTTGAGAAAAAGAGAAAAACACAAGTTACTATGTTTGGATGACAGTTCTATAACCATCCTTTTGGTGGATCAATAATCAACGTTGCAATATAAATGAATATTCAACAGCAACGTTCCATGATTCAACAGTACATAATTAAATGAAAATGATCATGAGCAACCTGGTGTGGCACTTCATTCCTGCGGCGCTTACGTCTTAGCTTTGAAACGAAGAGTGCAGAATCTTCACATACTCCAACCCACTCCCCATCAAGTAGTACCTTTTGCTTTCCATGGAGTGAGGTGGAACAATCGTCTACTAACTTTTGCATCCCACACCGGAACAATGTCTCAAGAAATGGTTTCAAAATAATTGTGCTGACAAGACCCATACTAGCCAAATTTTTCACCAGGCCACAATTTTCTCCATCTGGGGTAGATAGAAAACATAGCTTTCCCCAGTGTGAAGGATGTCTACATAAGTTATAGACCAGTCATTAAATCATCATACTTGAGTTAAACAAAACAGAAACAAAATACCAAAAACTTACTGACAGAATGAGCAACAATCAGGAAGCAAGAAATGAAGTCACCATTTTTTGCTAATGGAAAGCACAAAAACAATGGTCAATATAAATTTACAAACACTTACGGGTATCTAGCATCGCCAACCTTCCCAGTGTATGTAACCTGCTGACGCGATTTCCTCATATCAGCAGTCATTTGCAATGGATTTGTTCGTCTAAGAGTTGCAACTACACCGGAAACCCTCTCCATTCTCTTGTAAGGGTGACACCAATGCCCAGTGGAAAAAGCCCTAGAGAGACCATTGGTAATTATTGATGCATCCAAGTAATGCTCAATTGGCTGCACTTGTCGATCTCCATAAAGATCTCTTTGCATTGCCTTCACCATACGCCTCTCAGCATGTTTAATGTGTGCCCTGAGCTCTCGTTCTAGGAGCTCACCAGCCAGCTCCAATCTCTTGTTTCGAAAATCATCTCTGTTGTCAACCTTTCTGCGACCAATGAAAGAGTGCAAGAGGCATTTTACCATATAGCCAAGGAAGCGAGCCTTCTGCTTGAAACCACTAAGATTAGGGAACAGGTATGCATTTATGCACTCCTCAACAGATTCTTGAGGTGGAAATTTACAATTCTTTATAAGTCTATCAACATAAGCAAGAGCCTTTTTCCCCTTCCTGAAATCCTCACAATTCTTATCAGCCTCATGGATGGAAGCTACTAGTATATTGACAATAGTAGTATCTTCAATATCCACATCAATTAAATTTACTACCTCCCTGTCGGAGGAAACACCTAGAGCAAAAAACAAGACCCAAATTGGCATTTCTGCAAGGATGTATACACTGAGGGCTTTTTCTCCTCCCTTAATGTGCTCAAGCTTCAAGGTCTCAGTCAGTTTAATGTAGACTCTCTTCCTTTTTTCACCTGGGCGATATCCAACCATCCAAGTAGGATTGTTTGACACCCAGAGCCTTTTTAAACAAAGCTGCTCTTGTGCAATGAAGGTCTGAAATGGAAATTGCAAGAGATGCCAAATCAATAAAGAACTGCAATAGGAAATATACTTCCAAAAGGCCAAAAAGATTAAACAATATCCTATAACACTCTAGAAAATAGCACAAGTAAAGAATGCATGCAAAAGTTACATACATCCCGAATAGAATGGGGGATTCGGAGTACCAGAGTCGGACACATTTAATTTTCGAAAATAAGTATCCATTCTTTTTCCTTCAACTGAAATAAATATCACTCCTACATATTTTTTTTTTTTAACTTAAATATTACTCCTACATACTAAAAACCAAGATAATACGTACTCAAACCACAATTTTTGTAGTCAAGAAACAAACTGTTTGACTTCCCAAAAGTGTACTTTGTCATTCTTTTGAGACAAAGGATTACTATGTAGTCACTCATGGGGAAATGTTGCAATACTCAGCTTGAAGCTTGAGAAAGAACTTCTGCATAAAAGAGCAGCTAAAGATTCTTCAAAGGTAACAATACTACAAAAGAACTTGTGCAATTGTATTAAACATGCAGCATGATTACTCGAATTCAACACATTATTAAAAAAAAGAGTTCTTATATTATTCCAAGACTGCCGTTGATGTTTTTACAGAAGAAAAATAACTTTAACATATTTTTGCAACTGCTCTTACAAAATATGAATTCTTATCTTACTAACAGCGTGTGACATCCGACTACATCAAATTATGATGGAGGCACATAGTCTTTCCTCCTAAAGGTTCATGCATTCTACAAAACTGTTTCATCAGTCCGAACTCTAAACTGCTGGACATTATGCAATCCAATGCATAAACTTCATCTTCATAAGATCAATCTTCAACAGTATCATCAAATAAGACAAGTAAACCAACTCAAAAAGTAGCTAAGACCTTCAGATCTTCCTCAGACTCTGCATCATTTTAATCAATCACTTAGTAAATGTCTAATATGAAGTTAAATTTTCCCCTATCGTTCATAATCTTTTGTCACCACATCTTCCATTATAGAAAAACAACTGTCGCAATTATCTGAATTATCGAAGTTGGAATATCTGTCAAAATAAACACCTATTCAGGCAACAACAATTACTAGTACAACACTGCGAATCAATTTTGGGTTTGACTAAACAAATCATCTATATGCATTCCACCCCATTGCACTCGGTTCATTCCAACACTCAAATATATTGTCTTGTAGGAATAAGGTGTCACAGTCCAACTAACCCAGATATATTATTTGAGACATAAATTCTAACATTAACAAGTGAAATTCCACCATTTTGAGTTATGCTAGATTGATGTGTAATAAAATGGTTATCTTCTTTTTTTGAGTACTAAAATGGTTCCCTAATCTTCCCTCTAGACTCATTAGGGCTTAAATACTTTACTAACACACACCAACTGTCCAGCCTTTTTTCCTATGCCATCTTTAAGTAGAAGAGAGGGAGGCGTCGAGAGTGAGGTGCTAGCAGGAAGATCTTACCTTTTCAGCCCCTTTGACAATGAAGTATCCCCCATGATCAAATTCACAGTCAAGCTTGTCAACGCCATTCATCCAGCACAATTCTGAGTTAACCATCACAGGGATTCTCCCAATCAAGACATCCCTTTTGTCTTCCACTTCACACTCCTTGTCGACAAACCGGTCTACGCCAGTTTTGAACTTGTCACTTCTAACTAGCTTTTTGGTATACACCTGAAATCATATACAAGGACAGCTAAAGAAATTAAAAGAATAAGAAACTAACAAAGGAAATAAATGACATGCTGGGTGTGTTATCAATGCTAACTGGAAAAGGCTGTCTTTGCATGGATGAGAAGGGATTATATTTCAAATTTCAGTGGCCATATACTTACTTTTCATCGGATGGCAAATGCATTTAATAAAGATTTGTTCAAGAGAGACCAACAAGATTAACAACTTAGTCTACTGAAGAGCAACACAATGTAATCATTTTAGAACATAGCTAATTCAAAGATAATAAAAAATTGATGTAGTAATATTTATTAATATTTAGGGAAAAGAGACAGCTGTATACAAGGAGTACTACCAAAAAAAGTAGAAATCCCACGATCTGGCCCATTCAAATTTGAGAATAATAAGAAAAATGAACGAATATAAATAAACAGGAAGAATCTGATACACATAAAACTATAGATTATAGGCAAACATCATATTTATTTTTTGAATATTAGACAAAAAAATATTCACTAACCTGAACATGGGTCTCAACCATAATCCTGGCAGAATACGTCATGTTCTGGAGGCGAGCATGCCGTGGCAACAAGTCCAGGTACTCTTTCCCACCATCCACAGAAAACTTTTCCCCAGCCCAAAACTTCGGCCTCTCAAGGGTAACTTTCCCGAATTTCACAGAAGCATGCTTCCAATCACCATCACCTCTCTTTGATGGATCATAACCTGGCTCAACATGGATCTCCCCAACCGAGTCAAACACCCTTTGGATTCCATAGTTGATGAAGTCATTATATGAATTAATCTGGTGACTGATTAAACCATACTTCTCAAAAAAACCAGTTGATGCCTTTTTACAGAAGTTCTTCAAGAAACTTTCACCCAACTCTTTAATTAAAACCATATCATGGCTATCATCCTCATCTTCATCTTCGTCCTCGTCCCAATCATCGTCATCTACTTCAAAAAGATCATCAATATCAAAATCCATCCTTGTTGATCCATTGGATATCTTCTCTTTACCACTACTACATCCCACTTCTTCCATGATGTCAGAAATTGTCATCTAGATGAAATGCCTGCATAAAACACAAAATCAAAGATCATCAGTCGATATTTAACTTTATTCCAAACTGTACTGGTATGCACAAACATGATCTATCAGCTAAAAGTCTTCAAATAGCCCAGCTGAAACTGCGAAAAATTGTCCTTCCAGAGAGGCCAAATGAGCATTTCTCTAAAAAGGAAAAAAAAAGTAGGAGAAGGCTTGATCTTTCATTTCTAGCTAGAAATGAGTTATATTAAAGAAAAAACAAAATAACAAAGCAACAAAACAAAAGACTAAACAAATGTCAATCAGGTGAAAACAGCAATTGCTTGGTGAAATATGCTCTCGAAAATAAAATGTGTTTTTGAGAACCCACTTCCGCTCCATTGAGCTATTTCTAAAGAGGATAAAGCTAAAAAATTATAGAGACTATGGAAGGCTGGGACTTATAGTATGTTTTATATAGCATTCAAATATGTAATGCTACATTTAAAAGATAACGAAACACTATCTATTCACACTGAATATTGGATGCACTGATACATTCTTCTTCAGAGAGTATATGTAACATCAGTTATGCCTTCTAAAATAATAAGAAACTCCAACATCCCAACGAGTTATTATGAGATCTAAAAGAGATAACACGAAAACAAGCTTGACCAGAATCTACTCTTAGCATTTACTCATCAAGTCATAAAAACTGAAAACTACAAAGACCTAAGACATTCACCAACATTTCAGAAAACAAAAAGTTAAATGAAATGTTAAGCTCCCTTAAAAGATCTCTTTTTTTCACCTCTTGAAAAACCCATAAAATGCCCACAACATCTTGTGAAAAAATATAATCTTACTTCAAATAAAAATATTTTCTTTTGCAATTCAAGAAAACCCATAAATCAATTTCAGCTGTTTTTAGGGATTTCAGCACAGTAATATTCTTATTTCAGTCAAATCACCTCTAAACCCTAAACCCCAAAAAACACGAAACAGAAACAAAAGAACTCCACATGCAAGAAGTATCAGAGAAGCATTTAACCTTTTCTGTACTTTCTACTACCAAAAATGAGCTAAAATCAGCATAATCTTTAAAAAAAAAAAAAAAAAAAAAATAGTGCTTTTCGGATTTGCCTACTTCGAAAAATTAAAACCCAAAAGCAAAAAGAACTCGCCGGACAAACTGCATTACAGCAGTATTGTTGAAAATGAAAAAACCCCACAAAAATTACTCAAAAACCAACACAAAACTTGAGCTGGGTGTCAGAAAATAATCGTGAATCCCTATATTTTCTGAATATCTTAACGATTTGGGGGAAACTAAAAGAAGATAAAGAAATGTTTGAAGCAAGAGAAGATAAAGGCTTACCAAGTAGCGATTTGCTCCCTTTTGGTGAAATTTTTTAGAGCTTTTTCGCAGACAAACAGAGGAGCACGAGCAGTAAGTATACTCACTAAATGGTAGTGAGGACATGTGTTAATGTGACTAAAAACACAAAATCTAATAATACTCGCCTCGATTTATGTGATTTACTTTAATTAAATTTAATTTATATAATGTATTTTAATTGAATTCGAAATTTAAGAAAATATATGAGCACTATCCACCATAACTCATTAATATTTTATAATTAAAAATTAAAGTGAATCATGTTTTATATCTTAAAACTATTTTGTGATATTATAAAGAAAAAATGTCGTCGTAAATTTTATTTTATCTTTTTTTTATGAGATTTTTAATTTTGACAAAATAACTTTCTTTTATACCTAACATATCTAAAAGATCATTTCTTTTTTTCATTTGGTAACTGATCAATTTTTTTTATTCCTCTTAATTAATTAACACAAGTTTCATTATTTTAGAGTATAATTAAATTATGTGCTAATCCCTTAAGTTTTTTCATTTGTATCGGATTTCGATCTTTAAAGACATGAATTTGATATATCCAAATATATGAATTTTAAATATATGGGTTACACTTATATGTAATTCGTTCTAAATATACTAAATCTACGTCAATTCACATGTATTTGTATCACAAATACATGTATCAAATGTGATTTACATGTATAATGAGATACACCGACTATCACGCTCTCCTCTCTTTTATCTAGTTCGCTTCTCTCTTCTTTCGATTATCTCTCTTTATGTGTATAGGTATTTTATAGTGTATCAGATATCAAAAATATACATATATATATATATATATATATATAATCTCTGTGTGTGTGTCTAGATTGAAATTTAATATGAAATTATTAATAAGTGAGATAATGTTTAATTATTTTAACTCATCGGAAAAATTTATAAATATTGTAGGAATATTTAGGTAATTAAGGTACTATTGTTAGGGGGGAAACTTACATAAATATACTATAATAAAAAAATATTTACCATTTATAGCAATAATATTTTCTTTTCACTTGATCACTTTTAATTCATTTATAATACAAGTTTAATACATATTACAAAGAACAATTTATTATTTACATATAATACAAATTTTAATGATGAATAATACATGTATCACACATTTTAATACACTTATAATATATGTGACAATTTTTTACCAAACAAACATGATATATTTCAAAAAACAATTATAATTCATATATATTGTATAGATAATTCCCTTTTAATATATTTTACAGATTTAACAAAGCATAGCTATAAATGGTAATAAACAAAAAGTATCGCAAAAATCAATAATTATTTTTTAAAATGTATAAATTTATGTAATTTTTTTATTGTTTTAGGGCAATAGGATTTGGGTCATATGGGCCATCAGTAATGTAAAAAAAGCCCATTTGAATTGCAAGGCCCAGCATAGCCCAAATTGTATATAGCGGGTTGGGTGAAAATGAAACTCTTTTTGTGTCATTCTTCTTCGGAACTTTGTCTGAACAAAAATGGATGCTCTGGACTCTGTTTTCGATCCCCTTAGAGATTTCGCCAAAGACAGCGTTAGGCTTGTGAAGAGGTGCCACAAGCCAGATCGCAAAGGTATTAATTTCAGTTCTCTTCTGATTTTGTGTATTCAATCCATAGATTTGTATATGTTCTTCAATTTTTTTAATCGAACGTTTTTGTGCAGAATTCACCAAAGTTGCTACTCGTACTGCGATTGGTTTCGTTGTGATGGGATTCGTAGGATTTTTCGTCAAATTGATCTTCATTCCTATCAACAACATCATCGTTGGTGCTTCTTAATCGGTAATTCCTTCTCCCTTATGTGGATCTAGCTAGATCTGGTTCACCAGTGTTAGGTTTTGCTGTTAATTACAACATCTAAGGATCTCATGCAATAGACTTTTTTCACATTTTTTCTTTATGCATGTGGATGGATCAATTAGTGTCACAAATATGTTTTTTTTTATATTTTGAAAGGAAATTGATCTAAATGCTGTTAGGAACCGAGATAATCTGTATTATTTATGATTTGGAGTTAAGTGTTGCAAGTGTGAATATAGGTGTTTATGTACAAAACAGAAGGATTTTTGTTGGTTGTGAATAAAAAAGGGGCAGTTCCCTTTATGCATAATTCCAGTTTTATGCCTGACATAAAGCATATTTTTTTATCATGAATATACAAAATATGTGTGGTATGTTAAGTTTGACCATTTGAAGTCTGGTACATGAAGATCATTGTTTGTAGTGATGCATTTCTTGTGTGGATTGATCTTCGTATTGACAGCTTAACCTTCATTTCAATAGTATCATGAGCTCTGTTAGACATTCTTTCAATTATTTAGATGCTACTGGAGGTACTGTTTCATTATAATTAGGAGAGAGGAGTATGAAGAAACAAAAGAACACTATTTGCTGGAATTTTTCTTATAACCAAACTGTTTTCTTAATACGCATTTTCCTTTTGTGAAAAGGTCTCATTCTAGTACCTAAAATTGATCCCATGCTTTTCTTGGGATTTTAGGAAGTATAATAACCTTTGTTGGTAAACATACTTCATCCTTTTTCTTTTGGATCCCTATTACATACCGACCCTGGGCTGTCAAAAGAATTTCGATGAGTTGAGAACTCCTTGTCCTCGTCCTCGTCCTTTTCCCCTTCCCTACTCTTACCAAAAAAAAAACCAACTTTATATTCATATATTAAATTGTATGTAGAAAGGTGCTATTAGGAAGGGAAGATATCCTTGTCATGAATTCCACCAAGATATGTGAAAAGAAGTTATAGTCCTGCAACCTCTAGTCAAACTGATATTTTTCTAGGAGTTGTATGAAAGAAATTGAATATGCAAATTTTGTTGATGGTGGCAGGCACGTTGAATCTACTAAGTGTTTCTGTCCACCAAGGCTCACGTAGGAAGAAATAACATACCGTTTTTGTCCCTGCTTGGATTTGAACCTTAGTAACTCATGGTCCATTCTAGCTTTCGGATCGCTAGGCATCATCCATTGTGTGCAACAAACTGAACTGTTCAGAATTAATAGCATAGTATCTTGGCTGTTAACATATCATCGAACTTAAGTATTGTTGTGTTTGTCCCAACATGGAAAGAAATGGCAATAGTCAACTTCATCTAGTTTTTTCTTATTTGATACCAATTTTTAGTCTTTTTCTTTCATCATACCTATCCTGTTGTGCTTTGGATGTTCTTCTCTATGGATTGTTAAATGGCTTTACAATTCAATGGCTGTGAATTATTTGTATTGTTTTAATTCTTGTTCTTCTTCAGAATGTATATCGTGGTGCTTTGCAACAAGACAAACTTAAAACTCTTTTGTGTAACTGCAGAGGGCCGTGTAGGAGAAACTTAATGGAGATATAGAAGGAATCAACGATGACAGTCTTCACAATATTAGTTTAATTTTGTAACCTCTGTGGCTGTTGGATATTTCTGACATCTTTTTCAGAACCCTCTTTGCTGGTTTGAATTGTAGCATTCAAATAGCCTTTCTCATCTTCCACCTTCCACCTTCTCCCTGCACCCCCTTATATTGGAATCTTGTACACTTATCTTCCAGATCAAAGTACTTATATCTTAGTTTTACTTTTCTGTTGCTCTTTATACAGAATTTAATGTTTCTATTATTAGCATTATTATTATTTTTCATGAAAGATGCTTTATCATGAAAAGTACAATTAAGGAAGAAGTCAAATTCAAAACCATTTCTCTTGGGTATATATTGACATCATGTGTTCCGCTTAAACTCGTATAGTAAGTCGCGTAGCTAGCAACATTTAAATTAAAACAAACCCTTGCATTGTGAATCGTGAATACTAGGGACACTAAAATCATAATGCATCAACTTTGTCTATTAGTATTATTGGAACTGCATGAAAAACCCACGCTTATGTTCAGTTGAAGTAATAATTAAGTAACATATTTCATAACGCATACAAATATTTTATAAGAACGCATTGCAGGGAGTATGGGTATCCCCACTAATCAAGCATGAGCTTCGAGAGAAAAGCAAGGTGACAAACAACTAGCTAGCCAAATAAAATCAAAGCTGAAATTGAATCAACTTTTTCTGTAGAATGGACAAGGTCCCAACTATCTGTTTGGAAGTAGAAACTGTTTTCACAAAGCATAAATAAACCTTTATGTAATTCGATTTATAACTTTATTATGTGGCATCTTGTGTAACCATCTCTGTTTCTAATACTATACACAATTAGCTCTTTTATATCAAAATACCTTCTCCTTTAGAATAATTGGTGCCAGAAAAATGTCTTTTTTTTTAAAAAAAAAATACTCTCTTGAGACAAGTGGGTTTTAATTATTTTTTTTTAGTATTCGATAAATGTGTAAAAATATATTGAGCTCATTTAAATCTGAATCGGAATTCAAGAAGTTTGTAAGCTCCAAGTGTTAAAAAGTATTCTTTAAATGCTGGAGTTTAATTTGTATCGAATAAAAATAAATATGTATGATTAAAAAAAAAGGTTAACAAATTAAACAAACCAAAACAACTGTTGAGCGGAAAACAATGATAAAAAACTTCAAATTTTACCAAACACTCCAACAAGTTCAAAATTAAGCCCCTCAAAAGAGGCCAACTCTTGAGTGCCCACTAGACTTACTTATTATCATCCCATAGCCAATAAGCCTTGGTGGCTCCATCATACCACTATAGCACGGAGTAATAGTAAAAAAAAAAATGAAGGGCAGAAAGAGAACTGATTAAATTAGCATAACACAATTGTTATGCAAGGTCAAGTTTATCATAACACTGAAAACCAGAACTTCATAAGGCGTTCTGATAAACTACACAGAGTTTTATACTTACAAAACGACTAAAGGATTCAAGTCATTACAGTTAAGCCAGTATCCGTGGACAACAGTAATAAGGTGCATTCACATTGGAGAGGACCTGTAGCATTGGTAACTAATAGCTTCCGCTCTGCTACCAAGCATCTGGATCAACAATATACATGGATTTTAACTGCAGCAACATCAAATAGAAAAATTATTAGAAACAATTAATAATTGAACCATATGAATGAGAAAACAGTGTCTTGTATCCTCAAGCAGAACCATTTTAAGAAACTACATCAAACAAACAGTAATTTAGCTGCTTAGCCTTACAAGTACAACAACATCAACAAACTACAGCCTATAAACAGGTAACTTTGGAGTAGGAAAAACAACTTAGAGACTAAATATTTAACCTTAGCAATCATAGGTCATCTAAGAGCAAAGATGCCAACATCATACCGAACAAATCAATACATGCCAAAAATGAGTGAAATAACGTGAATACACATGGATTAATGAATACAAATATCTCATTAATTATGAGACCATCTAAACCAAAAAAGAAAAGAAAAAAGAAGAGGATAAAGAGGGATGGAATCAATAGGGCAATGGATAGAGGTGGAAAAGTTCAGCATCAAAGAAAGAAAAAGCACAAGCCTTTGGCAACATTTATAAATTCCGTATCCCATAAATCATGGACTTCTAATGAGAACAAAGACAGCAGTATTACATCATAAACTGCCTAAGCTGAGGTAGAAAGGAAAAAAGGTAACTAGTGCCAGCTTTTGAATGGTCCAATTCTACATTCCTATCTATCTCTAAAAAGTACCACATCGCAAGCGAGGTAAGTACATCCCCATTGAAGGATGGTTCCTGGTAAACACAACAGAGTTCCGACCATAATTCTTTAAGATATTTTGGACATAACTTTAAATCTGACATTTAGTTTCACTTACAGGTAGTTTACCTTAAATTCAGTCCCAAACTGTTTGCATTAGGGGGTGTTGTTCTCTTTGAAGAACACTTCTCTGAAAACCATGTTCTACACACATTCAATAAATACAATACCACAGCTAGATGATTCGCTAGTTCAACTAATGTGAACTTTCTATTAACATGCAAGGAATTCAAATAAAAGGTAGTTCATGTGAGACATGGAAACAATGAACTGCTATTGATTATTTAATTAAGCGGGAATGATATACTGGTGTTAGGTCCACACTTCACAGGTTACAGCCAGTTGAAATTCAACTTTGTTTACACACAGAGCAAACTAAGTCTTTCCTGTGCTTTGTTCTTCATCCTTTACAACCATGATAAGTACAGGACATAATCCCTCCTTTTCCAGTTCCTTCTAATTTTTTCCTCCTTCCTCTTCATTCAAATAAATTATCCTATAAAGAGAAGAAGGGTCAAAGAGGAAAAAAATAAAGGAGGATTTCAAGAATTTAATCTACCCAACTATGAGAATGAGACTGACTAATATTTAATTATCTTCCGGAGGACAATGAAGTAACCCTAATTCATTTTCCAAATGAAAACAAGATTAATTTTAACTATGATCATGAATTAACCATATATAATTCCAGTCAAGCAAGTTTTTGAAGTAACTCTTGGTTTCAATTAAAACGTAGAAAAAATTAAGTTTGGATGTAATATGTATATGGAAAGGTAGAGGTAGACCAGGGAAGGGTGGAGAGGTGATAAGACATGACGTGACACATCTTCAGCTCACCGAGGACATGATTCTTGCTAGGAAAGCATGGTGGCCGAGAATTTGGGTAGGGGATTAGTAGGTAGTCAAACGACTTCTCACTTTCTTGACGGAGAGCATGGTTTAGCTTAGAGCATCTTGTGTCCTCACTCTTCTACTTAACGATATCAGTGTTATTATTATTTTATTCTTCAAATTGTATTACTGTTGTTGTTTGTTGTTGTTTCATTTACGTGAGTGTTCTTTACTGTTTTCTTGTCAGAACTTTTTTTTCCGGCATTTTAGTCATAGCGTTTACTTTTACATTTGTCAAACATGTTTTTGGAAATACTTATCTTGACCGAGAGTTTATCGGATACAACCTCTCTACCTCACGCAAGGTAGGGGAGGGCAAGGTTTGCGTACACCTCACCCCCCCCCACCCCCACCCCCAAGAACCCACTTGTGGGATCACAATGGGTATGTTGTCAATGTCAAAAAAAGTAAGTTTGGAACATTCAACCACACAGTTCTAATAAAACAAGTCCAATTTTAAATTAGAACTGAAAACATGTTAAGGACAGAAAAGATAAGTTTGGAACATTCAACCACCTACTTCTCTTCTTCTACACTTGCTACAGAAAAGTGCAGTAAGGCTATCTTTATTTTTTTTGGTCTTTTTCTGCTTCACAAAACCCTCTCCTATGAAAGCTTCACACCACCATTTTCAAGAAAAAAAAAAAGTTCTCTTCTACAGTTTTAGCTGGTGCACTACAAGTATTTGATTTCCCCAATATTTTGTTTGTTTCAATCAGAACCCATTGTCTCCTCTTTGATGAAAGCCCCGTTGAAGAAGCCATTATCACAAAGTTTATCAATCCTACAGATACCATCATGCTTGAAGAAAAAAATTCTCATTTCAAGATAAAGATTTCTCTTTTGTGTATATTAATAGGTCGGTAAGATGATTTGTTTTCTGAAGGTCATCTATGTACTTCCACTCACCCCCTAAAAATGAATCATACGACAGGGAGTGTTTTTTTACTCTAGCTTCACTCAGAAGCCAAAGTGGGAACCTCCACTGACGCAATTCTTCGGAAATGTATAGATGAGCTTCTACCATGAAGAGAGTCAATTGCGTGCTAGCTGCTCATGCAAAGAGCATCATGTCTGCCCTGGTTCTCTATTTTTGGCATTCACGCTAAGGACAAAAATAAGAAAAGAAATGGTTATAACTAGCCATATCAAACTATCCTAGATCTTCAAACTTGCCCTGGATTTTTTTTTTTGATGAAGTAAAGGATTTCATTAAAGAGCATCACCTAAATGCAAAAGTATATACGGAAAGAAAGTTAGTTCCCTTAGATGAGTACTAAGCTAGGACTAAAGAGCTAACAAAATCGAAAAAACTGTCAACACTACTAACAGGAGACCAAAAATCCAACTAAACAGATTGCTCTCGATTTACTTTCCTCCTATAAGACATTCTAAGCCGCCAGGGTTAGCAATGAATTTAGTCCCACTAGTTCAGTATGCATTAGCATAACCAATATTTACTTGGTAAGGAAAAAGCAAGAATTGTACCTTGACATCATGTAAACTACATAAAAGGCTGTGGGAAGTAGAAAACACTTTCTGTAATTTGCAACACCGATTAATAAATCAGATATCAGTAGTTTCTTAGGATAATATAGGGAATGGTTATGGATGGCATATCCCAAGCATGCATATATAATCATTCAATTGGTAAGAAATTGAAAGCGTATGCTTTGGCGCCATCTAAGCAGACAGTTACCACTACAAGAAAATCTCATACTTTCGGATTAAGAAAATCATCACGAACTCCTTCCTCGTAGACAGTGTCAACCAAATGTGTGTGAACATATCAGCTTGTTGCTCTAAATTAGGCAAAATCCAGATTCCCCAAATAATTCTTAAAGGATGCAAATATGAAGCAAAATTGATTGATGAAAGTCTAGAGTGTAACTTCTATCTCAATGTTGCAACATCAATGAGATTGCAGAACAGAATTGTGTTTTACAAAGTGAAGAATGAACGCACGAAATGATTCAAGTACATCACTTGAATTTGGTAGAGCTCAACATGCAAGAAGGCAAACATATAAAAACCAAAATGTATGTAGATACTATCTGATATTTGCAGCTTTGACAGGAATTATTAATGCTCCAACCTCAAAAATGGAAGAAAGCAATTCCACTTGACAAATTTATTTTTCGAACCCTAGCTTACCCAGATCTGAAGGAAATGGGAAGTTACCTTTGACCATCAAGGTTACCCTGTCCATTGCTGCCTCCACCAGCATAAGAATTATCCTCAGCAGCCTGCCAAACGGACTGCCACGCCTGCGACGGTGGTGGGGGAGGCTGAACATACATTGAAGGATCAACCCCAGGCATAGCAGGCCTTCCCATCATCACCCCAGGTGGAGCAGGCTGTCCCATTGGTGGATAATAGTACGGAACACCACTTGCTGTGGAACCCACAATTCCGGGCCCCAGACCAGCACCCTCTTCCTTGATCTCATCCCTGGGAACAATGTCAACAAGGAAATCAAAAATATCAGTCCGCGTAATGGCCGCAGCGATGTCATTCTTCTGCAGAGTCCGTCGCTTGTTCTCCTCAGCGTGAAGCCAGGAACGAATAGTGAGTTCCAGAATGAAAAGCTCACATGCCTTGGCAAACAAAATGGGTGCTTCAGCGGAGATCATACGGACATCTTCGTCAGCTTTCATGATCTTCTTGATTCGGGCAAGGGGAAGTTGATGGTTCTTAAAATCGTTAACCTGTTCGATTTCCTTGCGTTGGTAGGTCCAAAACACCTGTAACTGCTGCTGCTGTTGCTGAAGGAGATGGTGGTAAGGTGGCTGAGTCGGGTACCCAGCGGACTGAGCCGCTGCAGCCGCCGCCGCTGCATTCGCCGCCGATTGCTGAGGGCTGTTTTCCATGGCTTTTTATGGACAAAGGGACAATTTTTTTCTCTATAAACAGAGACACTGAAATGTAAGAAGCCTTGATGAAGTAATGTAATTGCTATCTATATATACAGGGCGAAATAAAAAAATAATAATTGTATATATATTCTAAATACTACTTTTTTTAAATTAATTTATTTACGATATTATAATATATTCAATATATTTTTAATTTAAATTATAAAATTAACTCAATTTTTTTTTTAAATGAATGGAGTAGGAAGTGTTGATGATTGAGGTACAAGTATAGTTATGGTTGGAAAATGAGGAATGAGGGAACTTTATTAATCAAATAAAATGAAAATTTTATAAAGAGTGGAGAGTGTCTATGGATAATAAATAAATACTCTACCTGTAATAATCAACATAATAAAATTATAATTTTAATCTTATTAATTATAATTTTAAAAAAAGATAAAATAAAATTTAAATTTTTTTAAGAAATTTAAGTGAAGATATAATTAAATTATTATTTTTTAGTCTTTTTTTAATTTATTAAAATGAATTAATATATACAACTAAAAGAGAAAATATAAACAAATAGAAAGAGATGGAGGGAATATATAATCACTATTTACATATATTTTGTTTTATTTATTTATTCTTAGAGTAGTGGGATCCACATTAGAAAGAGACTCAAGTCAATTGGCTTATCCATTAGTAACACTATGCCACATGGAGACATTTACACATGACATGTGGATTCAATCTAGCTAAAATGGGGCCACACTCATATTACTATTATTATTTTTAAAAAAAAAGATAGAGGGAAAAAAAATTAGAATATGGGAGAATTAAATTCTTATTGATAAGGTTAAATAAAAATTGTGTAATCAACTATGTAAGAATTCCAATCATCCTTATTCAAGTACCCAAAAAGAAAAAAGAGAAATTTCATCACAAGTAGATTTATCTCTAATAAAGAGTATTAATTAAAAAATATATATATGTAATTATGAGTTGAATTTAAATTTTAGAAGTTTCTTTTTATGTGTTTTCAAGTGACTCTAGGTAAAAAAAAAATATCACTATTTTAAATATATCTCTCATTTATTTATATGTATTAGCCTCAAAAGAAAGTTGTAAAATTTCAAGTTTGTTTTCATTATGAATGATGTGTATAATTAAATATAATGACATATTTTATGTGATTGACTATTCCTAAACACTAGTAAACGCGCATAATCTTTTTCATTTAAAAATTTAAACTAAAAAAGCTATAAAAATATCACATTAAATGTTTATACATTTAAATAAGACATTTACACATTTAAACTCTATTATCATATATTATAAAGAAAATTTACTTCGATAAAGTATTTATTCAATAATAAACGTTTAATTTAGACTCAACGTCTACTATATATACTTTTACCTTGGATAATTGGTGAGATGAAAACCTCGAAAACTAAGTGAAGTAGGACTTTGAACACTCTTTTTCCTCCTTTATCTTGTTACCTTCTTTCTCCATGTAAATTAAAATAAGTCGTAGTTTCAATATCTAAATTAACTTTTCTAATAAATTTTAAAAGTTACTGTTGTATTAAGTTAATATTTAGCTTATATTGATAAGAAAAAAGAAATAATATTTTCTATATAAGTTTTCATGAATGACTAATCAAGTGAAACTTAACACTTTTAGTACGTTTAAACTTGCAAATATAAATAATATGGACGTGTGACAATCGACAAATAAGTTAAAAATAAAAATATTTATCTTATTAATCATGTATGAATATAATTTTAAAGAAGTTTATAATAGACATTCTTAATTATGTATTGTCAAACATTTCTTTTCTTTCCTTTTTTAAACTATATACGTCTTATTTATAATATATTTTAATTGTTATGCATAAAATTTGATTTAATTTATAATTCTGCGTAATTTATAAATGCACAAGTTAATCATCACAAAATTTATGTAGTATCTTATTTATGATAAAAAAAAAATTGATAATTAATATATAACTAATTGAATTTGCATAACTCTAACCGATTTGATCTCTTTTTTATCTTTTATAGACTAAAGTCACTAGTGGGTTATCACTTAGCTCATCAATGGAATGGACATAGCTCAGTAGTTTCTTGAAAAAGAAAATTTGATTTTATATATTTTTTACGAAAAAATCAAATCTTAATACAAGTAAAAAAAATATAGTTTTAATTATTATTTGACAGGGAAGTCCGACCCTCCGACCCTTTAAATAGGGTTGTTTAAAATGGAATTAAAATCGCTAACTTAAATAGAAAAAGGTTATTTATTCAAAATTGCTGATCATATGCATTGTTCTAGTTTATCACCTTGTTTTAAATGATTTTTTTCGTGTCATGTTTTAATGGTTAAAGCAATAACATAATCGATAATTAATAGTCAATAATCAATAAATCGATAATCGAACTATAACAATTAATAACTGATAAATTCATAATTAAACCAATAATATAACAATCAATAATCTCATGCGAATGGATGAAAAAGTTTGCAATGCCCATAAGATAATAGAAAATAATGAATGCCAGTAAAGGTGGCCAAAGAATAAAGGCATGATAAAAGTCTTTTAGAAGTGTTTTACTCTATGTGATTTTCTGGCGCGAACTTGAATTTAGTTAGGCTCCAAATATGTAAGTATTAGGCATCGGCTGATAACAATTTTATATGATGTAATCATGAAGTTGTTAAATAATTATCATAATAAATACTAATTATAACAAGATATTAACTAATGAACCTAGACACCAATATTATCTTTTTCTTTTAAGATATCCAAATCATTTTTCCAATAATCATCCACATATTGAAAAAAAAAAGAATAGAAAAAATATTAAGAAATTTTAGTGGGTTTTCTAGTATAATTTGGTGTGTAGTTAACAATGAATTATATCTTGATAAAACAAGATTAAACTTATAGAATAATTGGGGAAGTTTAAAACTTATATGAATCAAGAATTCTTTTGTATGCTTAGGATCTTATGTCACGCTCCAATATTCTCCATACACCCGATAAGGTGCTTAGAGCCACAAGCAACCGAAGCTGGCGTGATAGTAAAATTAACATAAATCAATAGAAAATTGAAGCATAAATGTATCACCTAATTTGAAAGATCTATATAAAGTCCATAACACTGAGACATATTTATATATTTGAAAGAAATAACATAAACAAAATTTTTATTGATAAGTTTGTTTGAAAGCATTTACTTGTATGAGCTGCTAGAATAAACGCCTAACTAATAACTCATCTCTATGAAACTGAAAGTAAAATATTGAAAAGAAAGATCAGGTACTTGTTATCTGAGTGACGAAGATTCACCAATATTGTTGCTCGCTAGTTAGAAGTACCACTAACCACGAGTTGGTCTGAACATCAGAAGCTACCTGCATTATCAAACAGAGTATGTTATCAGTACCTTTTGTAACCCTATAGGTATGAACTTAAGGAAATAAGAAGGTTACATTTGATGATCAAGATTATCAGTATGTACGCCCATTGTGCTTTCAGCAACATAATATGGAACAACATTTGGTGCAGAGCCGTCAGTAACATCAGCATCATCATCAAGAAGGAAATCCAAAGTGTCAGTCTCCATAATCACATCAGTGACGTCATCCTTCTTCAAAATACGACGATGATTTTCCTCAGCTTTAAACCAGGAACGAAGAGTGAGTTCTTGAATGAACAACTCACATGCTTTAGCCAACAAAACAGGTGATTCAGTAGCAATCATTCTGACATCCTTGTCTGTCTTCATGATCTTTGATGCGGTTAATTCGAGGTAGTAGGTTGCTCTTGAAATCAATAACATTCTCCATTTCTCTCCGCTTGTCTGTCCAAAACATCTCCAGCTTTTCGTGCTTTTTCTCAAGGTGAGGCGGCAACAGCATTGGATACGCAGCGGATTGACCTGCATTCACTGCTGATTTCTCAGAGTTGTTTTCCATGATGATTTTTTCTATGTTTTCAAGCTCAGACACACAGAGAAATGAAGATTTATACATATATGCAACTGTGTCTATATATATATAGAGAGAGAGCGAGAGAGAGAGAGAAAAAAATCTAATTATAAATTTTCTAAATTTAATTAAATGAATGAACCTAGACAATTCTAAATCTACATTTAATCTAAGACTATTAATGGTAATTTGTTAAAATTTAATATGTAATAATAAAATTGTAAGAAAATAATCATCTTATTAAATACTAGCTAAATTTAGTCAATAATGCATCAAATACTAGTTAGTTCTAGTCAATAACGTATTAAAAATGAGCTAAGATATGAATAAAATAATTATTTTTGAGTATTCTAATAATTTTTTTTCTAGAACCGTCCATATATCACACAAAAAAAAAATAATGAATAGAAAGAAATAAAAACTTTGTTACAAGATATACGTACAATGCATCAAATTTGATGTATTAAAGACTGTGAATAATACTTTGATAAAATAAGATTAATTTTATAAAAAAACGGATGAAGTTTAGAATTTCTATGTACAAAGAATTTTTTTATAAACACAGAATTTTATCATATTATAAATATCACATCATTATATTAACAAAATCATTATTGTCATCACGAATTTGGTACTAACATGTCATGCGTGTATTTTGAGATTCATGAGTGCTTTAAAATCTATCGCTACAATTATCAAATGTACTATGCAGAGCAATATATGACATGTACACGATATGAATTTGATTAAACGTTTAACTTAGCTTCACTAATTTGCAATGTACAACTATATTCAGACATCAAGAGAAGGGGTGACATAGTTTAATAATACATATTAAATAATGATTTTTATTACAAATATGAACCCAAATAATACGATCTTGAATCACATAGTTGGGTTATGTACTATCATTGTTAATATTTCCAAATTGATAAAAATCTCGCATTCCTCGACGTTTCTTTTTATCTTTGAATTGATCTATAGTGCACCTCTGTGAATTTTTTTGAATTAGGTTCAATACATTAAACACACTTATGTATATATAGAATATTTGTTATTTTACAAACAATGACAACAAGTGAACAAAGTAACTTCATGTTTCTTGTTTCTTTGCGAGAAAAATTAGGTTTACAAGTGAGATTTTGCACTACTTTTACATTGTTTTATTTTTATAAAAGAGAACACAATTAGTTTAATTAATTGATTTGCCTTCTCAATTTCTCGTGTACCTCATTTTGTCTATCAAGTTATTTTGCAACCAAACAAAGCCTATTTGGTTATACATATATACACATCAAACTTCTTTTATTATGGTGTTGATAAATGGTAACATATACATTTTTTTCTAATACAACAAAGTAATTGTTAAATTCACTCATAACTTCTTTATATTTGTTGCCACTGCATTGGCAATAGACTGTTCAAAGTTATTTTTCAGAAAATTTTGGACAAGGGGCGTCTTTTTCAATATTAACACAAAGAACTGAAAGTAAGATAAATGTTGGTGTTTGTATATACAGAGGAGAAAGAAATCTAATTATAAGAAATAAATAAGAGAAGTGGTCCACAAACTTATTTTAATTAAACGAAAATCTTAAAAATAGTGAACTGTACCATAGATAAAATATGAAAAATCACATCCCCATAAATAAATTAGACACAATATTACAAAACTTAAGATACTTTTAAAATCTTAGCAAATATAATTTTATAATAAACTATAGCAGATTAAAATAAATTAGAAAATGATTTTTTTTTCTTTTAGATTTTGAACATTATTTATGGGCTAAATTTTTAATTCTTATATTGTGTTAACACATGTTTTAATTTTCTAAAGGAAAATCACTTGTCTGTTCATACATTTTCCCATTTCTCTCTCTTTTTCACTTTTAATGGGAAACTCATTATTCTCTCCCTAAAATAAAATATAATTATTAGAAATTTTTTCGTCCGATTCTCATAATGCTATATCAGTATTAGTATTTTCATTCAAACATTTGATTGATCATTTCTTCATCAAAGTTTGAATTTTCATCAACTTTATTCCATGTTAATGGATTTCTCGATGTTACTCTCTTGCCATGTATAATGCATGTTTTCGGTCAATACTAGACATGTCTTGAGAAGATGTAACTTGAAAACAAATAATCACAATTTTTATCTTGCACTTAACACAATAAAACATGAATGTTATATATATATATATATATATATATATATATATATATATATATATATATATATATATATATATATATATATATATATATATATATAGAAGAGTGAAGTGAGAGAACGATTAAGGGCAAAAATGTAATTTCACGCTAACAAAAATCTATATAGAAAGATGATTAATAATTCTAGAAATATCTTTCTACATATAAAGTGAGTAATGATCAAGGGCAAAAATTTAATTTCACGCTAACAAAAATCTATCAAGAATGACAATAAAAAAATTAAATAATTTTAGAAACATCTTAAGTTATTGTTATTACCATTAACTTATTTTGTTATTATTTCATTTTTGTTTCTTTTATGAGTTATTATGATATCTATTTTATTAGTACTCTATTTTACTATTACTTTAATTTAATTCTTAATATTATTTTTATTCATTGTGTTTATAAAAATACCTACTTTTTATATAAAAATTTATCATGAATTAATTATTTTCATCTTTATTTTGACTTTATTAATATACCTGAAAATAAATAAGTGTGATCAAATTAATAATATATATTTGATTGAAATTAAAGAAAAAGATGTTGAAAAGTAACTATACAAATAAAAATGAATAGGATGATATATTTGTATTAAAGATGACTAAAATATAATTTCATTCTAACAAAAATCTAACAAGAATAAATAGTTCTAGAAACATCTTTATATATATGGAGTGAATGATGATCAAAGGTACAAATGTAATTTCATGCAATCAAAAATCTACCACGAATGATAACAACAAAATTAAATAGTTCTAGAAACATATTTAGTTATTATTATTAGTATTACCACACTTTTGTATTTTTTTCATTTTTTATGAGTTATTGTGATATCTGTTTGTTATATGAAAGTAAATAAATAATGATTACGCTTAGTTCTTAATAATTATATATCAAGTATAATATTAGGTGGAATCAATCAAAATTAAAATTAGAATTTATATGTATATTTAAATTTTGTGTATTGAAATATTTTTAATTTTTTGATTTTAAATATGCTATATAAAAATATTAAAATTCAGAAGTTAATTTTCTTTTTGAAATAAAATATAACAATAAGTTAATATAAATCGAAAAGGAGGGATTCATATATTCAAAATGAAATGTATATGTGTTATTATTAAAATGAGCTTTCATATATTTCTTTTTAAGAAAATCGCTTGGCTTCTTTCTATTAATTTGTGCTTATATGTGGATCTTTAAAGATTTGAACATTTTAATATAGAAATATAATGATTTGAAAACATTAATTTCTTCGCTTTAACTACTAATTTTTACGTATTTGAAAATTACATTAAAAAAATAAATAAATAAATGTAACAATTTAAGATATTTTTAGAAAAACTAGTTTAAAAAATGATAAAATTTGAATGACTCCCTTATTTTTGTCGAAACAAAAGAAAGTTGCATATATTGTTTGAAAATAACGTAAGAACTATAAAGTACTATGAATCACAGTAAAATGACAACTAAAAATATGTGAGAATCATATAAGAAATTTCGTTGACTTTTCTAATATCACTTGTATCACATAAAATAAAACAGATATAGTAACATATATTATTCGAAAATGACACAAAAGGTACATAAATTCATAATTTGAAATATTTTTTAAAAATATACATGTAAAAAATTTAGTTCACTTTTTCAAATTTCATTTGTGTCACATAAATTGAAAAAAAAAACTAAGATACGTTGGGCCTACGCACCTGATCTTATATATATATATATATATATATATATATATATATATATATATAGACACACACACACACACACCAATTCTTAGAGTGTGTTTGGTATGAAGGAAAATATTTTCTCGAAAATGTTTTCCAATTTTCTCATGTTTGGTTGGGACAAAAGTTTTGAAAAACATTTTCCAAAGCTCTCCTCTAATTTCAAATTACTTTTTTTTTTTGAAAAAATATCATTTAAAAAAAAAATATTTTCAATTTCAAAGTTTTATTTTTTCACCCGATCCCTGACCACCGTCCCCCCCACAACCCCCCTCCCCAAAAAATTAATTTTACTTTTTAAAATATTTTCAACTTCAATTTTTTTTTAGACTCCTACATGCTTTTTGAAAATACTATCAACTTCAAATTTTTATTTTTCACTCCTACCCCTCCCCCTGCCCCCACCACCACTATCCCCCCACACCCCATCACTACCACCAAAAAAAATATATTTTTAAAAAATATTTTCAATTTCATAAATTATTTTCTACTCTAGTAAAAATAAAAGATGTTCCTCAAAAACATTTTTCATTCATAAATTAAAAACTAAAAATCATTTCCGGAAAATATTTTCTACGCACCAACCAAACATGAGAAAATAAGTCCAAAATCTACTTGTTCTCCCGGAAAACATTTTCTAGGAAAACATTTTCCTTCATACCAAACACACCCTTAGTCTTGAAGATTTTCATTCTTGATTTTTGAGTGAATTAGGTGTGAATACTAATATTCATATCATCATCCACTAGCTTTCTTTTCTCTTTTTAAAATATCAAATTGAAAATATTGTTGTTTAGGCATCGACTATTTTTATGAGGTTTTTCGTATTTCTCTTCTCTTTTTTTTCAGAATTAAGTTCGTAGTTTTTCTTACCAAAATTTTCAACGAAGACAATGACATTGAAGTTATTGGTGTAATATTTTAATAATTGATATATGATCATAAACATATTTTATTATTGTTGAAGAGAGAGTTGG
Source organism: Solanum lycopersicum (assembly GCF_036512215.1). Classification (NCBI taxonomy): domain Eukaryota; kingdom Viridiplantae; phylum Streptophyta; class Magnoliopsida; order Solanales; family Solanaceae; genus Solanum; species Solanum lycopersicum. Next base: position 58,329,777 of record NC_090802.1, on the reverse strand, counting down.
GCTATATGAACTGTGATTTTTCTTGCTAAATTTTCTTCGATCTATTAATTCTTTTCTGAGAAAAGTTTTGAATCTCAATTTATAATTATAATTTCATGTATAGATAGAAATTTGTTCATACTAAATTCAAACACAACATTAAATTTATTTCTGATTTAGTTAATTTTGAGTTTCTTACTAAAAGAGCACAAGTGAATAAGGAAAAAATATTAGTGTTTTTTTTGTTTTCTTTTTTAATTTTTTTTACAAAGAAGAAAGCTCAAAATACTAGTTATAACCTTTATTCCTCATTTTTCAAGAATGAAGTCCTTAGAATACATTTACATTAACTTTTTTTGATAATTGGTTGATTATAGTACAGAATACCAGTTGTGTTGGAACAATTTCTTCGTAAACAAGATCGTTTAAGCCAAAAAAAATCAGTTATTTTAATAAATAATTGTCTTGATAAATAGAAAAACCAAATGTAAAAGCGGTGACGTAAAAAAGAAAATTCATTCTATTTATATAATGAGATAGATGAAGGGAAAAATCAGGGGAATGTGAAATTTTGCACCTTCAAATCTTGCTCCCAGATAGAAGTGTATCAAATTAGTTGATAAAGGAAAAATATTATACTTGACCATCTGATAGGATATTGTGCCCAAGGATTTGATATATGTCCTTCGATTTAAACAAAATGAATAAAAAATATGAAGAAACTTTGACGGATTTTCATGTATGCATATAATATGTTGAATTTCGTGTATCGTAGACTATGAACTATACCTTGATAAAGCAAAAATAAAACTTATAGAATAATTGGTGAAGTTAGTACTTTTATGAACCAAGAATATTTTTGTAAGTATAGGATCTGATATCACATGTCCAAGAATACCTCTAGACGCGGTACTAAGCCATAAGTCATGACCCCTAGCTAATCAACCTCATGACACTATGATTTACATAAATCAATATAAAATTAAACATAAACGCAAAAGATAAATCTGAAACATCTATATAGGCCATGATAAACTAATATTTGAAAAAACTAACATAAGATATTTATATTTGATTGTCAGTAAGCCTCTACTAGTAGGAGTTGCTAGGACAAACTCCTAGTTAATTCCAATTGTTTGAAACTAAACGTAATAATTGAAAAGAAAGATAAGGATTATCCTCGAAGTGATGAGGACTCATTAATAATGTTGCTTGCTGATCAGAGGTACCATTAATTGCCGCGAATTGGATTCTGAATATCACAACCTGTGTTATCAAACAATATAAACAAATATTATTTTGTCAATATTTTTTGTAACCTTATAGATGTGAATTAAGGAAATGAAAAAATTACTTTTATTGATCAAGATTATTACCATCCTCTTCATTGCTACCTCCAGCAGCATATAACGGAACAGAATTTGGTGTGAAAGGGTCGGTTGCACCATTCCTATGAACAACATCAAGAAGAAAATCAAAATAGTCAGTCTGCACAATCACATCAGTAAGGTCATCCTTCTTCAGAATACGTCGATGATTTTCCTGAGCGTGAAGCGAGGAACGAAGGGTGAGGTCCTGAATGAACAACTCACATGCCTTAGCCAGCAAAACGGGTGATTAACCCGCGACCATTCAGACATCCTCGTTCTTCTTCATGATCTTCTTGATACGAGTTGGTGGAAGTAGCAACCTGTCCTTGAAATCTTTAATGTTCTCCATTTGACTCTGTTGGGATTTCCAGAACATCTCCAAGGTAGGGTATCCAGTGGATTGAGCTGCATTCACTATCGATTTCTCAGAGTTATTTTTCATGGTGGTTTTCTCTATGTTTAAAAGCTCAGACATACATATATACAATTGCTCGTTCTCTATATATAGAGAAAAATAAATTTAATTACAGATTTTTTAAATCTAATTAAATGTATGAACCAAGACACTTCTAAATCTACATTCAAGCTTAGACTATTAATGAAAAATTGTTACAATTTAATATGTCATAATAAAATTGTAAGAAAATCATTTTATTAAATACTTGTTAGTTCTAGTCAATAAGGTATTAAATACTAGTTAGTTCTAGTCAATAAGGTATTAAATAATGAGCGGAGATATTAATAAAATAATTTTTTAATTTTATTTCCAGAATTCTCTATATATCACAAAAAATCAATAATTAATAGAAAGAAATAGAAAATTTATTATATATGGGCTTTCATATATGTGTACAATGAGTCAAGTTTAATGTTTGGTAGACTATATATCATACTTTGATAAAATAAGATTAATTTTATAGAATAGTTGGTGAATTCTAAAACTACTATGAACTAAGATTTTTTTATAAACTCAAAGTTTATTTATATCACATGATTATACTTGAAAAATCATTATTGTTATCACAATATTTGTACCAACATGTCATATGTGTATCCTAAGATTCATGAGTGTTCTAAAATCTCTGGTTTTATCATCAAATGTATTATGCAGAGCAATACAAGACCTATAAAATATATGAATTGGATTAAATGTTTAATTAAGAGCAACTTTCGCATATAGCAAACATAAATTTTATATTTGTATGTCATAACTATAGTTTGTCTAATTGCGTTTCGTAACAAATTTTATGTTTGCTATGGAGCTTTTGGTATAATTTCGCTACAAACATCTAATTTTAGACAAATTGCTCAATTTTATATAAATTCATTTATATATTGTAATTTGTGTAATAAGATCCGTATTTGTATAATTATAAGTGTATAGGACAAAAATATATGTATTTGTATTTCTATATACACTTTTCTCTAGCTTTATACAAACATAAATGCATTTTATACATTTTATACCGAAATGTATAAAATGAACTAATTGTATACCGAATCAGATGGCAAAAAAGGGAATGTTTGCTGCAAATTAATATAAAAATAAACTATGGATATGATATTTAATTTGAATTAATAATTTGTTATTTCATACAATGTTCCCTTTAACTAATTAGCCTCACTAATTTGTGGTATAACACTATATTCAGACATCATAGGAGGGTGTGTGTGTGTGTGTGTGTGTGTATATATATATATATATATATATATATATATATATATATATATAAACCTAGTTCATTTAATCTCCAATTGTCACGACCCAAAGCGGGCCGCGAGTGGCACCCACACTTATCCTACTATGTGAGCGAACCAACCAATCTAAACCCCAACATTTCAACCATAAATAACATAATAATAATGCGGAAGACTTAAAATTCATTAACGCAATCAGTAATCAACTTCTAAAAACTCAAACTTATCATTATCCCCAAAATCTGGAAGTCATCATCACAAGAACATCTATCCTCAAATTACTAATTCTAAGAGTATCTAGAAAGCTAGAATAAATAAAAAGCTAGTCCATGCCGGAACTTCAAGGCATCAAGACATGAAGAAGAAGATCCAGTCCAAGCTAGAAGCGTTAGCTCACCCTGAAATCCGGTGTAATGAAGACTGACTAGAGTTGCGGTTGAGTTGAAGACGACGGTACGTTCGCTGTACTCCACAAATAACAAAGAAAGAAACATACAAGTAGGGGTCAGTACAAACACAAGTACTGAGTAGATATCATCGGCCAACTCAAAATAGAAAACAGTATATATCAGATAATATCATAAAATCAACTACAATACTCAACATGCGGCATTTACAATTACCATAACCCTTGGTCACAACACCAAGCACATCAATGAGGACTCACGCCTCCTCATCATACTCATTTGGGAATTAAGTTCATTAAATTGAGTATATTAACATCTTTCAAGATTCATTATCTTTATTTCTGTCATGTCGGTACGTGACACTCCGCTCCATATACTATCCTGGTGCCGGAACGTGACACTCCGATCCTCATATACTATCCTAGTACCGGAATGTGGCACCCGATCCATATACTATCCTGGTGTCGGAACGTGACACTCCGATCCTCATATACTATCCTGGTACCGGAACGTGGCACCCGATCCATATACTATCCTGGTGTCAGAACGTGACACCCGATCCATATACTATCCTGGTGTCAGAACGTGACACTCCGATCCTCATCATACTATCCTGGTGCCGGAACGTGGCACCCGATCCATATACTATCCTGTTGTCAGAACGTGACACTCCGATCCTCATATACTATCCTGGTACCGGAACGTGGCACCCGATCCATATACTATCCTGGTGTCAGAACGTGAGACTCCGATCCTCATATACTATCCTGGTACCGGAACGTGGCACCCGATCCATATACTATCCTGGTGTCGGAACTTGACACCCGATCCATATACTATCCTGGTGTCGGAACGTGACACTCCGATCCTCATCATACTATCCTGGTGCCGGAGCGTGACACCCGATCCTCCTCATACTATCCTGGTACCGGAACGTGGCACCCGATCCCCTAATCTCACTACTTTCGTTCATCAAGCCTTCTTTTATACCAAGGCATCATCATTAACAAAGTAGATTAGGGTTTTTCAAGATTTAGGATTCAATAGCTTCATCATGCTTATTTTATCACAATTATATAATCACATTCATGCAAGCATACAATTAAGCATATAGAAGAGTTTACAACACTACCCAATACATATCATTCGCTATTAAGAGTTTACTATGAAAAGCATAAACCATAACCTACCTCCACCGAAGAATCGTGATCAAGCAATCTACTTCTCCAAAGCTTTGCTTCCCTCTTCGTTCCTCCTCTTGATCGATCGTTTCTCCCTCTCTCTCTGTTCTTTTTCTTTTTCTTATTCAAACCCTCTTTCTTTTACCCTAATTAGCATATAATTAAGTATAAAGGATGACAAAAGTAACCCACTAATTAATTCAAGGTTATCTCCTTTAACCCCCAAGTAATTGAATTATTAGTATTACCCACTAACTTTATAATTATAAGCAGGAATAGTCCAAAACGCCCCTTAAAACATTTAACAGAATTTCGACCCAGTCAGGGTCACGTAGCCTGTGACGGGCCGTCGTGCCTGCGACGTCCGTCCTGCTGAGTCGTCGCAGAGTTCAGAGACTGAAATTTACTGAAGAGCCTGTGACGGTCCGTCGTGCCTACGACGGTCCGTCCTGCCATTTCGTCGCGAAGTTCAGAGAGTTGTTCTCAGTACCCAATTTTTCAGAATTCTAAGTGTTTTGGAACGAGACCCCCTCGATGGTCCGTCGTGTCCATGATGGTCCGTCGTGGGATCCGTCGACTCAAACAGTTATTACCAGAAATAAACTCTACAGCTCAAAACGACTAAACTGGTCGTTACACCAATAAGATAAATTGAGTTATGTACTATCATTGTTAATCTTTTCTAATTGATAAAAATCTCACACTCCTCTACGTTTCTTTTTATCTTTGAATTGATCTATAAAGTGCCTCTTTGAAATTTTTTGATTTAGGTTCAACACTTCAAGCACACTAATATATATAGAAAATATTTGTTATTTTATCTATAATGACGACAAGTGAATACAGTAACTTCATGTTTCCTGTTTTCTTTGCGAAAACAATTAAGTTTACAAGTTAAATTTTACATTACTATTAATTTGTTTTACTTTACAAAAGAGAACACAAAGTTTAACGGATTTGCCTTCTCAATTTCTCATGTACCTCATTTTGTCTACCAAGTTATTTTGCAACCAAATAAAGCATATATACACATTAAACTTATTTCATTGCGGTGTTGATAAATGGTAACCTATACACTTTTCTCTAAAACAACAAAGTAATTGTTAAATTCACTCATAGCTTCATTATATATGTTGCCAAAGTATTCATCACCATCGACTGCTGAGAGTTATTTTTCATGAAATGTGATCAAGGCAAATTGTTTCTAAATTAACATAGACATAGTTGAAAATAAGGTAAATGTTAGTGCTTATACATACAAAGGAGAAGGAAAACTAATTACAAATTGGCTAAGCCTAATGATAAATGTTGATGTTTGAGGTACAATACAACTACGGTAATGTATAAATAAGGAAATTGGGGTTATATAATTTGGTGTGTAGTAGACAATGAAATATATCTTGATAAAGCAAGATTAAATTTATAGAATAATTGGTGAAGTTTAAAACTTTTATGAATTAAGAATTCTTTTGTATGCTAAGGATCTTATGTCATGCTCCAATATTTTCCATACACCCAATAAGGTGCTTAGAACCACAAGAAACCGAAGCTGGCGTGATAGTAAAATTAACATAAATCAATAGAAAATTGAAGCATAAACGTATCACCTGATTTGAAATATCTATATAAAGTCCACAACACTGAGACATATTAATATATTTGAAAGAAATAACATAAACAAAACTTATATTGATATGTTTGTTTGAAAGCGTTTACTTGTATGAGCTGCTAGAATAAACGCCTAACTAATAACTCCATCTCTATGAAACTGAAAGTAATATTGAAAAAAAAGATCGGGTACTTGTTATCCAAGTGACGAAGATTCACCAATATTGTTGCTCGCTAATCAGAAGTACCACTAATCACGAGTTGGTCTGAACATCAGAAGCTACCTGCATTATCAAACAGAGTATGTTATCAGTACCTTTTGTAACCCTATAGGTATGAACTTAAGGAAATAAGAAGATTCATTTGATGATCAAGATTATCAGTATGTACGCCCATTGTGCCTTCAGCAACACAATATGGAACAACATTTGGTGCGGAGCCGTCAGTAACATCAGCATCATCATCAAGAAGGAAATCCAAAGTGTCAGTCTCCATAATCACATCAGTGACGTCATCCTTCTTCAAAATACGACGATGATTTTCCTCAGCTTTAAACCAGGAACGGAGAGTGAGTTCTTGAATGAACAACTCAGATGCTTTAGCCAACAAAACAGGTGATTCAGTAGCAATCATTCTGACATCCTTGTCTGTCTTCATGATCTTCTTGATGCGGTTAATTGAAGGTAGCTGGTTGCTCTTGAAATCAATAACATTCTCCATTTCTCTCTGCTTGTCTGTCCAAAACATCTCCAGCTTTTCTTGCATTTTCTCAAGGTGAGGCGGCGATAACATTGAATACGCAGCGAATTGACCTGCATTCACTTCTGATTTCTTAGAGTTGTTTTCCATGATGATTTTTTCTATATTTTCAAGCTCAGACACAGAAAATGAAGATTTATACGTATATGCAACTGTGTCTATATATATATATATAGAGAGAGAGAGAGAGAGAAATAAATCTAATTATAAATTTTCTAAATTTAATTAAATGAATGAACCTAGACAATTCTAAATCTACATTTAATCTAAGACAATTAATGGTAATTTGTTAAAATTTAATATGTAACAATAAAATTGTAAGAAAATAATCATCTTATTAAATACTAGCTAAATCTAGTCAATAATGTATAGAATACTAGTTAGTTCTAGTCAATAAGGTATTAAGAATGAGCGAAGATATTAATAAAATAATTATTTTTGAGTATTCTAATAATTTTTTTCTAGAACCCTCCATATATCACAAAAAAAAAAAACAATAATGAATAGAAAGAAATAAAAAATTTGTTACAAGATATACGTACAATGCATCAAATTTGATGTATTTTTAGACTGTGAATAATACTTTGATAAAATAAGATTAATTTTATAGAAAAACAGATGAAGTTTAGAGTTTCTATGTACAAATATTTTTTTTATAAACTCAGAGTTTTATTATATTATATATATCACATCATTATATTAACAAATCATTATTGTCATCACGAATTTGGTACTAACATGTCATGCATGTATCCTGAGATTCATGAGTGTTTTAAAATCTATCGGTACAATTATTAAATGTACTATGCGGAGCAATATATGACGTGTACACGATATGAGTTTGATTAAACGTTTAACTTAGCTTCACTAATTTGCAATGTAAAACTATATTCAGACATTATGAGAAGGGGTTACATAGTTTAATAATGCATATTAAATAATGATTTTTATTACAAATATGAACCCAAATAATACGATCTTGAATCACATAGTTGGGTTATGTACTATCATTGTTAGTATTTCCAAATTGATAAAAATCTCGCATTCCTCGACGTTGCTTTTTATCTTTGAATAGATCTATAGTGCACCTCTGTGAAATTTTATTATGGTGTTGATAAATGGTAACATATATATTTTTTTCTAATACAACAAAGTAATTATTAAATTCGCTCATAACTTCTTTATATTTATTGCCACTGCATTCGCAATCGACTGTTCAAAGTTATTTTTCAGAAAATTTTGGACAAGGGACGACTTTTTCAATATTAACACAGAGAACTGAAAGTAAGATAAATGTTGGTGTTTATATATACAGAGGAGAAAGAAATCTAACTATAAATTTGCTAAACCTAATGAAGATATAAGTGTTGATAATGCTTGAGGTAGAATGCAATTTCATCAATAAGAAATAAATGAGAGAAGTGGTCCACATTCTTATTTTAATTAAACGAAAATCTTAAAAATAGTGAACAATTTCATAGATAAAATATGAAAAATCACATCCCCATAGATAAATTAGACACAATATTACAAAACTTAAGATACTTTTAAAATCTTAGCAAATATAATTTTATAATAAACTATAGCAGATTGAAATAAATTAGAAAATGATTTTTTTTCTTTTAGATTTTGAACATTATTTATGGGTTAAATTTTTAATTTTTAATTATATTGTGTTAACACATGTTTTAATTTTCTAAAGGAAAATCACTTGTCTGTTAATACATTTTCCGATTTCTCTCTCTTTTTCACTTTTAATGGAAAACTCATTATTCTCTCCCTAAAATAAAATATAATTATTAGAAATTTCTTCGTACGATTCTCATAATGCTACATTAGTATTAGTATTTTTATTCAAATATTTTATTGATCAATTCTTCATCAAAGTTTGAATTTTTATCAACTTTATTCCTTGTCAATTTCAGTCAATACTAGACATGTCTTGAGAAGAAGTAACTTGAAAACAAATAATCACAATTTTTATCTTGCACTCAACACAATAAAACATGAATATATATATATATATATATATATATATATATATATATATATATATATATATATATATTTATTTATTTATTTATTTTTTTAACTATATAGAAGAGTGAAGTGAGAGAACGATTAAGGGCAAAAGTGTAATTTCACGCTAACAAAAATCTATTAAGAAAGATAATTAATAATTCTAGAAATATCTTTCTATATATGAAGTGAGTAATGATCAAGAGCAAAAATATAATTTTACACTACCAAAAATCTATCAAGAATGATGATAAAAAAATTAAATAATTTTAGAAACGTCTTAAGTTATTGTTAGTACCATTAACTTATTTTGTTATTACTTCACTTTTGTTTCTTTTATGAGTTATTATGATATCTATTTTATTTTTACTCTATTTTACTATTCCTTAAATTTAATTCTTTATATTTTTTTATTCATTATGCTTCTAAAAATACTTACTTTTTATATAAAAATTTATCATGAATTAATTACTTTTATCTTTATTTTGGCTCTAATAATATACTTGAAAATAAATAAGTGTGATCAAATTAATAATATATATTTGATTGAAATTAAAGAAAAAGATGTTGAAAAGTAACTTTACAAATAAAAATGAATAGGATGATATATTTGTATTAAAGATGACTAAAATATAATTTCATTCTAACAAAAATCTAACAAGAATAAATAGTTCTAGAAACTTATTTATATATATGAAGTGAATGATAATCAAAGGTAAAAATGTAATTTCATGCAAGTAAAAATCTACCACGAATGATAACAACAAAATTAAATAGTTCTAGAAACATATTTAGTTATTATTGTTAGTATTACCTCACATTTGTATTTTCTTCATTTTTTATGAGTTATTGTGATATATATTTATTATATGAAAGTAAATAAATAATGATTACGCTTAGCTCTTAATAATTATATATCAAGTATAATATTAGGTGGAATCAATTAAAATTAAAATTAGAATTTATATGTAAATTTAAATTTTGTGTATTGAAATATTTTTAATTATCTGATTTTAAATATGCTATATAAAAAAATTAAAATTCAGAAGTTAATTTTCTTTTTGAAATAAAACAAAACAATAAGTTCATATAAATCGAAAAGGAGGGATTCATATATTAAAAATGAAATGTATATGTGTTATTATTAGAATGAGCTTTCATATATTTCTTTTTAAGAAAATCGCCTGGCTTCTTTCTTTTAATTTGTGCATATATGTGGAGCTTTAAAGATTTGAACATTTTAATATAGAAATATAATGATTTGAAAACTTTAATTTCTTCATTTTAACTACTAATTTGTTACATATGTGAAATCACATAAAAAAAACCAAAAAAATAAAATGTAACAATTTAAGATATTTTTAGAAAAACATCGTTAAAAAAACATGATAAAATTTGATTGACTCCCTTATTTTTGTCTAAAAAAAAGTTGCATATATTGTTTGAAAATAACGTAAAAACTATAAAGTACTATGAATCACAGTAAAATGACAACTAAAAATATGTGAGAATCATATAAGAAATTTCATTGACTTTTCTAATACCACTTGTATCACATAAAATAAAACAGATATAGTAACATTTATCATTCGAAAATGACACAAAAAGTACATAAATTCATAATTTGAAATATTTTTTTAAAAAATACATGTAAAAAATTTAGTTCACTTTTTCAAATTTCATTTGTGTCACATAAATTGAAAAAAAAAACTAAGATACGTTGGGTCTGCGCTAGCGCAGACACCTGATATCTAGTATATATATACACATATATATATACACACACACCAATTCTTAGTCTTGAAGATTTTTATTCTTGACTTTTGAGTGAATTAAGTGTGAATATTAATATTCATATCATTATCAACTAGCTTTCTTTTCCCTTTTTGAAATATCAAATTTAAAATACTGTTATTTAGGCATCGACTATTTTTATGAGGTTTTTCGTACTTCTCCTCTTTTTTTTCCCCAGAATTAAGTTCTTAGTTTTTCTTGCCAAAATTTTCAACTAATACAATGACATTGAAGTTATTGGTGTAATATTTTAATAATTGATATATGATCATAAACATATTTTATTATTGTTGAAGAGAGAATTTAGCTATATGAATTGTGATTTTTCTTGCTAAGTTTTCTTCGATCTAATAAATCTATATGAATTGTGATTTTTCTTGCTAAGTTTTCTTCGATCTAATAAATCTTTTCTTGAGAAAAGTTTTGAATCTCATCTATAATTATAATTTCATGTATAGATAGAAATTTGTTCATATTAAATTCAAACATAACATTAAATTTATTTCTGATTTAATTAATTTTGAGTTTCTTACTAAAAGAGCACAAGTGAATAAGGAAAAAATATTAATGGTTTTTTTTGTTTTCTTTTTTAAAAATTTTTACAAAGAAGAAAACTCAAAATACTAGGTTTAACCTTTATTCCTCATTTTTCAAGAATGAAGTCCTTAGATTACATTTACATTAACCTTTATGATAACTGGTTGATAATAGTACAGAATATCAGTTGTGTTGGAACAATTTCTTCGTAAATAAGATCGTTTAAGCCAAAAAAAATCGCTTGTTCTAATAAATAATTGTCTTGATAAATAGGAAAACCAAATGTAAAAGTGGCTACGGAAAAAAGAAAATTCATTCTATTTAGATAATGAGATAGATGAAGGGAAAAATCAGTGGAATGTGAAATTTTGCACCTTCAAATCTTGCTCCCAGATAGAAGTGTATTAATTTAGTTGATAAATTAAACAAAATGAATAAAAAAAATATGAAGAAACTTTGACGGGTTTTCATGATAGTATACTTGACCATCTGATAGGATACCGTGTCCAAGGATTCGATATATGTGCTTCGATTTAAACAAAATGAACAAAAAATATGAAGAAACTTTGACGGGTTTTCATGTATGCGTATAATCTGTTGAATTTGGTGTATCATAGACTATGAACTATACCTTGATAAGGCAAGATAAAACTTATAGAATAATTGGTGAAGTTAGAACTTTTATGAACCAAGAATATTTTTGTAAGTTTAGGATCTTATGTCTCCCGTCCAAGAATACCTCTAGACGCGGTACTAAGCCATAAGTCATGACCCCTAGCTAATCAAACTCATGACATAAATCAATATAAAATTAAAACATAAACGCAAAAGATAAATCTAAAACATCTATATAGGCCATGATAAACTAATATTTGAAAAAAATAACATAAGATATTTATATTTGGTTGTCAGTAAGCCTCTACTAGTAGGAGTTGCTAGGAAAAAATCCTTGCTACTTTCAATTGTCTGAAAATGAACGTAATAACTAAAAAGAAAGATAAAGATTATCCTCGAAGTAATGAGGACTCATTAATACTGTTGCTTGCTGATCAGAGGTACCATTAATTACCGCGAATTGGATTCTGAATATCAGAACCTGTGTTATCAAACAATATAAACAAATATTATTTTGTCAACATTTTTTGTAACATTATAGATGTGGATTAAGAGAATGAGAAAATTACTTTATTGATCAAGATTATTTCCGTCCTCTTCTTTGCTACCTCCAGCAGCATATAACGGAACAGAATTTGGTGTGAAAGGGTCGGTTGCACCATTCCTATGAACAACATCAAGAAGAAAATCAAAATAGTCTGTCTGCACAATCACATCAGTAAGGTCATCCTTCTTCAGAATACGTCGATGATTTTCTTGAGCGTGAAGCGAGGAACGAAGGGTGCGGTCTTGAATGAACAACTCACATGTCTTAGCCAGCAAAACAGGTGATTCACCCGCGACCATTCGAACATCCTCGTTCTTCTTCACGATCTTCTTGATACGAGTTGGTGGAAGTAGCAACCTGTCCTTGAAATCTTTAATGTTCTCCATTTGATTCTGTTGGGATTTCCAGAACATCTCCAACGTAGGGTATCCAGTGTATTGAGCTGCATTCACAATCGATTTCTCAGAGTTATTTTTCATGGTGATTTTCTCTATGTTTAAAAGCTCAGACATACATATATATACAATTGCTCGTTCTCTATATATATAGAGAAAAATAAATCTAATTACTGATTTTCTTAATCTAATTAAATGAATGAACCTAGACATTTTTAAATCTACGTTCAAGCTAAGACTATTAATGAAAATATTTTATATTTTAATATGTAAGGTAAGAAAATAATCTTATTAAATACTAGTCAAATCTAGTCAATAAGGTTTTTAATAAAAGTAATGTCACGACCCAAAACCGATCGCGACTGGCACCCACATTTACCCCCCTGTCCCGCCGGTGCTGGTGCTGGCGCGGTTGTTACTCTAGTTCTAACCATCTGCGAAATAGAGTGAAGATGGTCAGATACCAATTTGTATCACCTAGATACCAATTGGATCCAAGTAATAGCACGAAAGAAAGAATGAAAGAATGGAATTTTCCTAAAGTCTTATAGCTTCTCAAAGAAAAGTAAAGGCGTCCCCCTACCGTTCCTTAAGACTCTACTAGACTCATTCTTGTGTGATGAGACCAACGAACCTAATGCTCTGATACCAAGTTTGTCACGACCCAAAACCGATCGCGACTGGCACCCACATTTACCCCCCTATGTGAGCGAACAAACCAATCTAAGCCTTAACATTTCAATATAATATCAACAGAAAGTAATGCGGAAGACTTAACTCATTAATAAAAACCAAATCAATAACTATTATTCCCCAAAATCTGGAAGTCATCACCACAAGAACATCTATAATCAAATGACTAAACTAAGAGTATTCTAAAAGCTAAAACAAGTAAAAGCTAGTCCATGCCGGAACTTCAAGGCATCAAGACATGAGGAAGAAGATCCAGTCCAAGCTAGAAACATTAGCTCACCCTGAAGATCCGATGTGACGAAGACTGGCTAGAATTGCGGTTGAGTTGAAGATGACGGTACGTTTGCTGCACTCCACAAATAAACAAGAAGAAAACATAAAAGTAGGGGTCAGTACAAAACACGGGTACTGAGTAGATATCATCGGCCAACTCAAAATAGAAAACAGTATATATTAAGCAATATCATAAAATCAACTAATATCCTTAGCATGCAGCATTTACAGTTATCATAACCCTTGGTTACAACACCAAGCACATCAATGAGGACTCACGCCTCCTCATCATACTCATTTGGGAATTAGGTTCATTAGATTTGAATATATTATCATCTTTCAAGATTCATTATCTTTATTCCCCTCGTGTCGGTACGTGACACTCCGCTCCTCATATACTATCCTGGTGTCGGAACGTGACACTCCGATCCTCATTCTATCCTGGTGTCGGAACGTGACACCCGATCCATATTCTATCCTGGTACCGGAACGTGGCACCCGATCCATATACTATCCTGGTGTCGGAACGTGACACTCCGATCCTCATATACTATCCTGGTACCGGAACGTGGCACCCGATCCATATACTATCCTGGTGTCGGAACGTGACACTCCGATCCTCATGTACTATCCTGGTACCGGAACGTGGCACCCGATCCATATACTATCCATGTGTCGGAACGTGACACTCCGATCCTCATATACTATCCTGGTACCGGAACGTGGCACCCGATCCATATACTATCCTGGTGTCGGAACGTGACACTCCGATCCTCATATACTATCCTGGTACCGGAACGTGGCACCCGATCCCATAATCTCACTACTTTCGTTCATCAAGCCTTCTTTTATACCAAGGCATCATCATTAACAAAGTAGATTAGGGTTTCTTTTCAAGATTCAGGATTCAATAGCTTCATCATGCTTATTATATCATAATTACATAATCACATCATTCATGCAAGCATACAATTAAGCATATAGAAGGGTTTACAATACTACTAACACATATCATTCACTATTAAGAGTTCACTACGAATAACATGAAAATAACCATAACCTACCTCCACCGAAGAATTGCGATCAACAAGCTATCTTCTCAGAATCCTTGCTATCCTCTCCGTTTCTCTCTCTCTACTCGTTCTCTTTCTTTTTCTGTCTCTCTTTGTTCTTTCTTATTTTTCTTATTCAAACCCTCTTTCTTTTACCCTAATTAGTATATAATTAAGAATAAAAGATGGCAATAATAACCCACTAATTAACTTAAGGTTACCTCTTTTAACCCCCAAGTAATTAGACTTATTAACATTAATCCACTAACTTTATAATTAAAGCAGGAATAGTCAAAAACGTCCCTTAAAACGTATAAAGAAATCCGACCCGAACTGGGATTGTGTAGCCCGTGACGGGCCGTCGCGCCTGCGACGGTCCGTCCTGCTATCCGTCGCATAGTTCAGAGACCCAACTTTCCACCAAGGGTCTGTGACGGTCCGTCACACCTGTGACGGTCCGTCCTGCCATTCCGTTACGAAGTTCAAAGAGTCGATTTTCAGTACCTAATCTCAGATTTTTCTAAGTGTTTTGAAACGAGACCCTGCGACGGTCCGTCGTGCCCATGACGGTCCGTCGTGGGGTCCGTCGCTTCAGCCTATTTTTCCAGAAATAAAATCTGCTGCTCAAAACGACTAAACAGGTCGTTACAATAGATACCAATTTACCCATCGTTCGTCCCCGAATGATCACAAGAAGGAAGACAAGGGCGAAACGGAGTACCTGAATCTGTAAACAGGTGTGGGTATCTTTCTCGCATATCGACCTCCTTCTCCCAAGTTGCTTCTTCAACCGGCCGATTCTTCCATTGCACCTTGATGGATGCAATCTCCCTTGATCTCAACTTGCGAATTTCCCTATCTTGAATGGCAACCGGTTCCTCCTCATAAGACAAATTCTCATCAAGCAAAACTGAATCCCAACGGATAATGTAGTTTCCATCCCCATGGTATCTTTTCAACATAGACACATGGAATACCGGATGTACTCCGGACAGCCCTGGAGGCAAGGCTAACTCATAAGCCACCTCCCCTACTCGCTTAAGTACTTCGAAGGGACCAATATACCTTGGGCTTAGTTTACCTCTTTTACCAAACCGCATCACCCCTTTCATTGGTGAAACTTTCAACAAGACTTGTTCACCCTCCATGAACTCTAAGTCTCTAACCTTTCGATCTGCATATTCCTTTTGTCTACTTTGCGCCGCTAGAAGCTTTTCTTGAATATACTTCACTTTCTCTATCGAATCCCTCAAAAGGTCAGTACCCCAAGGTCTAACCTCGAATGCATCAAACCAACCAATGGGAGACCTACATCTCCTCCCATACAATGCTTCAAATGGGGCCATATCAATACTTGAGTGATAGCTATTATTGTATGAAAACTCCGCTAAGGGCAAAAAGCTATCCCAATGGCCACCAAACTCCATCACACATGCACGGAGCATATCCTCCAACACTTGAATTGTTCGCTCAGACTGACCATCGGTCTGAGGATGGAACGCAGTACTAAGGTCCAACCTAGTACCCAATTCTGCATGCAATGTTTTCCAAAATTTAGAAGTAAACTGCGTACCTCTATCTGATATAATGGAGAGTGGAACCCCATGCAATCGCACCACTTCCGAGATGTAAAGTTTTGCTAACTTCTCTGCATTGTAAGTCACCTTGACCGGAATAAAGTGAGCAGACTTAGTTAACCTATCAACAATTACCCAAATAGAATCAAACTTTCCCAATGTCTTTGGAAGACCAACTACGAAATCCATTGCAATCCTTTCCCACTTCCATTCAGGAATGGGCATTCTCTGAAGTGTTCCTCCGGGCCTCTGGTGTTCATACTTTACTTGCTGACAGTTTGGACATTTGGCAATAAACTCAGCAATATCATGTTTCATTCTACTCCACCAAAAGTGCTGCTTTAGGTCACGATACATCTTGGTTGCACCCGGATGTATCGAATACCTTGAACTATGAGCCTCTGTCAAAATAGTGTTGATCAAATCATCAACTCGGGGTACACATACCCTTCCCTTGATTCTCATAACACCTTCCTCATCGATTGTCGCTTCTTTAGCCTCTCCTTTCAACACTTTATCTCGGATCCAGATCAATTTTTCATCATTAAACTGTTTTCCCTTAATCTTGTCAAGAAAAGAAGATCTCGCCTCCACACTGGCCAACAATCCTCCCTTCTCATTTACTTCTAACCTCATCAAGTCGTTAGTTAGAGTCTGAACTTCTCTAGCCAATGGGCGTCTAGAAGCTTGCAAGTGAGCTAGACTTCCCATGCTTCCCGCTTTTCTACTTAAAGCATCTGCCACAACATTCGCTTTTCCCGGATGATACAAGATAGTGATATCGTAGTCCTTTAGTAACTCCATCCATCTCCTCTGTCTTAAGTTCAAATCTTTCTGAGTAAAGACATACTGAAGGCTACGATGATCCGTGTAGACCTCACACTTAACCCCATATAGATAGTGTCTCCATTGCTTTAATGCAAACACTACCGCGGCCAATTCCAAATCATGAGTTGGATAGTTACGTTCATGCACTTTTAATTGTCTTGAAGCATAAGCAATCACATTCTTCTCTTGCATTAGCACTGCACCCAAACCCGAATAGGATGCATCACAATAGACAATGAAATTCTTACCTTCCACTGGCAAGGTGAGAATTGGTGCAGTAGTCAACAGAGTCTTGAGCTTCAGAAAGCTTTCCTCACACTCGTCTGACCATACAAATGGAACATTTTGCTTAGTCAAGTTTGTCAGTTGGGAAGCAATAGAAGAGAATCCCTTGACAAATTGGCGGTAGTAGCTAGCTAACCCAACAAAGCTCCTTATTTCTGACACATTAGTAGGTCTTACCCAATTCTTCACTGTCTCAATCATAGAAGGATCCACCATCACTCCATCGTTAGAAACCACGTGCCCCAAGAAGGACACTGCATCTAGCCAAAACTCACACTTAGAGAACTTGGCATAAAGCTTTTTCTCCCTCAACATTTCCAATACCATTCTCAAATGCTCCTCATGTTCCTCCTTACTTTTAGAGTATATCAGTATATCATTAATAAATACGATCACAAAGAGATCCAAATACGGCTTAAAAATTCCGTTCATCAAACTCATGAACGCAGCAGGGGCATTCGTAAGACCAAAAGACATCACTACAAATTCGTAATGCCCATACCTGGTTCTAAAAGCAGTCTTTGGCACATCCGTTGCCCGTATTTTCAATTGATGATAACCGGATCTCAAGTCAATCTTAGAGAAGACACAAGCACCTTGTAACTGATCGAACAAATCATCAATGCGAGGAAGAGGATACTTGTTCTTTATGGTTACCTTGTTCAACTGCCGATAGTCTATGCACATCCGAAAACTCCCATCCTTCTTCTTTACAAACAAAACCGGAGCACCCCAAGGAGATGCACTTGGTCTAATGAAGCCTTTGCTCAACAACTCTTGAAGTTGGGCTTTTAACTCTCTTAACTCCGCGGGAGCCATTCTATAAGGGGGTATAGAAATGGGGCGAGTACCCGGTTCAAGATCAATACAGAAGTCAATATCCCTATCTGGTGGCATACCAGGAAGATCTGCAGGGAACACATCCAGAAACTCACGGACCACCGAAACCGACTCAATCGAAGGCACTTGGGTAGTGTCATCCTTGAGATGTGCCAAGAAAGCTAAACATCCTTTACCAACCATTTTCTTAGCACGAAGAAAGGAGATGATGCGCACCGGATTGGAAGTGTAGTCACCCTCCCACACTAACGGATCTGTCCCAGGCTTGGCTAACGTCACCGTTTTAGCATTACAATCCAAGATCACAAATTACGGAGAAAGCCAAGTCATACCCAGAATTACATCAAAATCAACCATTTCTAAGATAACCAAATCTACATAAGTGTTGCTCCCCACAAAGTTCACCAAACAAGACCTATATACCTTTTCAACTACCACAGACTCACCCACCGGAGTAGAAACACGAATAGGCATGTCAAGTAATTCACAACGTAAATTTAGACCATTAGCAAATGAGGAAGATACATAAGAAAATGTGGATCCAGGATCAAACAATACAGAAGCCATGCAATCACAAATCAAAAGATTACCTGTGATGACAGCATCTGATGTCTCCGCTTCAGATCTCCCAGGAAAAGCGTAGCAATGGGCCCCATTACTTGTCTGTCCATTGCCCCTACCATGTTGTGATGTAGTGGCTCCAGTTTGACCATCACCCCGGCCGTTTTGGTGACCACCATTACCTCGACCACCGCGTCCTCCAGAATGACGGCCTCTTCCATAACCACCTCTACCTCTAGCTATTGGGGGTCGGTAACTCTGTTTTGGACAATATCTCTTAATATGTCCAATCTCCCCACATCCATAGCACTCTCTGGGTTCATGCATAGGTCTCTCAGGGAAGTGTTGACCGGTCTGAGGTGGACCCCCAACTACAGTCTGTAGTGAAGACTGAATCGGTCGGACTGAGTAACCTCCGGAACCCTGTCCTCTAGGGTAAGAACCATTAAACTCACCTCCCTTTCGAAACCTTTTTGATGTCGATGTCGAGGTGAAGTCATCGGGCTTCACTCCTTCCACCTCTATCACGAAGTCTACCACTTCTTGGAAGGATTTTACCGTAGCCGCTACCTGTAATGCCGAAATCCGCAACTCTGACCTCAACCCCTTCACAAACCGGCGAATCCGCTCTTGTGGACTGAAACAAAGTTGAGTGGCATACCTGGATAGTGCGCGAAACCTAGCCTCATATGCATTAACCGACATCCTACCTTGCTCTAGGCTCCAGAACTCATCCCTTTTCCTATCCCTCAAAGTCCGGGGGATATACTTCTCTATAAACAAACTAGAGAATGAAGCCCAAGTCATAGGTGGTGCCTCTGTTGGGACACTCAACATGTGACCGCCACCACATTTTGGCGTTCCCTTGAAACTGATAACTCACGAACTCAACACCAAACCGTTCCACTATACCCATCTTGTGTAGTAGCTCATGACAGTCAACCAGAAAATCGTAAGCATCCTCCGATTCAGCACCCTTGAAGACTGGAGGTTTCAATTTCAAGAACTTACTGAAAAGTTCATGCTGATCATTTGTCATTATAGGCCCAGTAGTAAGACGTGGAAATGTGCCTATTTCCAATGGAACATCCATGCGGGGAGCCATAGTAGCCGCACGTTGTACCTCTGGAGCCTGAGGTGCTGGTGCAGAAAACATTGGAGGTGCCTGACCCTGATCAGATAACCCGCTAAGATAAGCAAGAACCTGGTTGATCATGTCTGGGGTAGGTTGGGGAGGCAATCCCTCATTCTGTACTTGTTCAGTTTCCCCTTCCTCACCCTCTCTCACTACCTCTTCAGTCGGTGGAGGAGTCACTGCCCTAGTATCAGATGGGCTAGGTGCTCGTCCTCTTCCTCTAGAGGACGTCCTCCCACGACCTCTGCCACGGCCTCTTGCCGTTACTCTTCCTCGAGCCACAGCCCCAGTGGCTGGTTCAGACGCACCCTGTCCCGCCGGTGCTGGTGCTGGCGCGGTTGTTGCTCTAGTTCTAACCATCTGCGAAATAGAGTGAAGATGGTCAGATACCAATTTGTATCACCTAGATACCAATTGGATCCAAGTAATAGCACGAAAGAAAGAATGAAAGAATGGAATTTTCCTAAAGTCTTATGGCTTCTCAAAGAAAAGTAAAGGCGTCCCCCTACCGTTCCTTAAGACTCTACTAGACTCATTCTTGTGTGATGAGACCAACGAACCTAATGCTCTGATACCAAGTTTGTCACGAACCAAAACCGATCGCGACTGGCACCCACATTTACCCCCCTATGTGAGCGAACCAACCAATCTAAACCTTAACATTTCAATATAATATCAACAGAAAGTAATGCGGAAGACTTAACTCATTAATAAAAACCAAATCAATAACTATTATTCCCCAAAATCTGGAAGTCATCACCACAAGAACATCTATAATCAAATGACTAAACTAAGAGTATTCTAAAAGCTAAAACAAGTAAAAGCTAGTCCATGCCGGAACTTCAAGGCATCAAGACATGAGGAAGAAGATCCAGTCCAAGCTAGAAACATTAGCTCACCCTGAAGATCCGATGTGACGAAGACTGGCTAGAATTGCGGTTGAGTTGAAGATGACGGTACGTTTGCTGCACTCCACAAATAAACAACAAGAAAACATAAAAGTAGGGGTCAGTACAAAACACGGGTACTGAGTAGATATCATCGGCCAACTCAAAATAGAAAACAGTATATATTAAGCAATATCATAAAATCAACTAATATCCTTAGCATGCAACATTTACAGTTATCATAACCCTTGGTTACAACACCAAGCACATCAATGAGGACTCACGCCTCCTCATCATACTCATTTGGGAATTAGGTTCATTAGATTTGAATATATTATCATCTTTCAAGATTCATTATCTTTATTCCCCTCGTGTCGGTACGTGACACTCCGCTCCTCATATACTATCCTGGTGTCGGAACGTGACACTCCGATCCTCATTCTATCCTGGTGTCGGAACGTGAAACCCGATCCATATTCTATCCTGGTACCGGAACGTGGCTACCGATCCATATACTATCCTGGTGTCGGAACGTGACACTCCGATCCTCATATACTATCCTGGTACCGGAACGTGGCACCCGATCCATATACTATCCTGGTGTCGGAACGTGACACTCCGATCCTCATGTACTATCCTGGTACCGGAACATGGCACCCGATCCATATACTATCCTGGTGTCGGAACGTGACACTCCGATCCTCATATACTATCCTGGTACCGGAACGTGGCACCCGATCCATATACTATCCTGGTGTCGGAACGTGACACTCCGATCCTCATATACTATCCTGGTACCGGAACGTGGCACCCGATCCCATAATCTCACTACTTTCGTTCATCAAGCCTTCTTTTATACCAAGGCATCATCATTAACAAAGTAGATTAGGGTTTCTTTTCAAGATTCAGGATTCAATAGCTTCATCATGCTTATTATATCATAATTACATAATCACATCATTCATGCAAGCATACAATTAAGCATATAGAAGGGTTTACAATACTACTAACACATATCATTCACTATTAAGAGTTCACTACGAATAGCATGAAAATAACCATAACCTACCTCCACCGAAGAATTGCGATCAACAAGCTATCTTCTCAGAATCCTTGCTATCCTCTTCTTTTCTCTCTCTCTCTACTCGTTCTCTTTCTTTTTTTGTCTCTCTTTGTTCTTTCTTATTTTTCTTATTCAAACCCTCTTTCTTTTACCCTAATTAGTATATAATTAAGAATAAAAGATGGCAATAATAACCCACTAATTAACTTAAGGTTACCTCTTTTAACCCCCAAGTAATTAGACTTATTAACATTAATCCACTAACTTTATAATTAAAGCAGGAATAGTCAAAAACGTCCCTTAAAACGTATAAAGAAATTCGACCCGAACTGGGATTGTGTAGCCCTTGACGGGCCGTCGCGCCTGCGACGGTCCGTCCTGCTGTCCGTCGCATAGTTCAGAGAGTCGATTTTCAGTACCCAATCTCAGATTTTTCTAAGTGTTTTGAAACGAGACCCTGCGACGGTCCGTCGTGCCCATGACGGTCCGTCGTGGGGTCCATCGCCTCAGCCTATTTTTCCAGAAATAAAATCTGCTGCTCAAAACGACTAAACAGGTCGTTACAAGTAATTCCTTTTGAGTTATCCTAATAATTTTTTTTAACAATCCTTCATATATCATAAAAAGAACAATAATGATGAATAGAAAAAATAAAAAGTTTGTTATAAATGCGCTTTCAGATATGTGAACAATACGTCAAATTGAATGTCTTTTAGATTTTGAATAATACTTTGGTTAAATCAATAACCGAACCAATAATTAACAATAAATAATTAATAAATTGATAACCGAAATGATAATAATTAATAACTAATAATTTGATAATCGAATCAATAATAATAAATAATTGATAAATCGATAATCGAACTAATAACAAAAAAAAAATCTCATGTGAATGGATGAAAAATCTTGGAATGCCCATAAGATCATATAAAACAATGAAGATTAATACAGTATAGGTGGCCAAAGAATAACGACACGATAAAACCTTTTTAGGAAGCGTTTTACCCTCAACGAGAGACTTTCTAGTGTGAACTCTAATTTAATTATACTCTAAATATGTGAGTATTGGAAACCAAATGATAAATTAAGAAAAAATACTTACAAGCCTATCAATGGAGAGTTGTTACAGTTTCATATGATGTAACTATAAAATTATTAAATAATTATCATATTAAATCTAATTATACCAAGATATTAACGAATGAAACAAGACATTAATTTTATTTGAGATATCCAAATCTTATTTTCCATAATCATTCATATATCGCAAAGAAAACATAATGAATATAAAAAATATCAAGAAACTTTGGTGGGTTTTCAAGTATGTATACATTAATGCGTCGAATTTGATGTGTCGTTGACTATGAACTATATCTTGATAATATAAAATTAAACTTATAGAATAATTGGGAAAGTTTAGAACTTTTATGAACCCACAATTCTTCTGTAAGCATACGATCATATGTCACTCCCCGAGATTATTCCTAGACCCGACACGGTGCATAGAGTTACAAGTTATCCCAAGCTAACCTCACAGCATGATAAAAAATTGGAACATAAACACAAAAGCTAAATCTGAATGTGTGTGTATATATATATCCCATAATACTGAGATAGACTAATATATAAAAGAAATAACATAAGCATAATCTAAGTTGATATGACTATCTGAAAACCTTTACTAATATGAGTTGCTAGGACAAACCCCTTCATAACTCAAATTCTCTGAAACTAAAAATAAAGATAAGGCTACTTGTCCTCGAAGTGATGAAGAAGACTCACAAATACTGTTGTTCGCTGATCATAGATAGCAATAACAACGAACTGAATATTAAACATTGTAGAACCTGTATTATCAAATAATATAGACAAAAAGTATGTTGTTAATACTTTTTTGTAACCATATAGGTGTGAATTAAGGAAAAGGAAATGATCACGATTACTACCATCTGGTCCATTGCTACCTTCAACAACATAAAACGGCACAACATTTGGTGTGGAGTCGTCAGTAGCATTAGCAACATCATCATCTTCAACAAGGAAATCGTCAGAAATGAAAGGTGAGTTCTTGAATGAACAACTCACATGCCTTAGCAAGCAAAACATGCGATTTCAGCAGCGATCATTCGAATATCCTTGTTCGCCTTCATGGTCTTCTTGATGCAGTTAGGTGGAAGTAGCAGATTGTTCATCAAATCATTAATGTTCTTCATTTCTCTCCGTTGGTTTGTCTAAAATATCTCTAGCTGTTGTTGCTTATTCTTTTCAATGTTAAGTTGTGCC
The DNA here is from genome assembly GCF_036512215.1 of Solanum lycopersicum. Taxonomy (NCBI): domain Eukaryota; kingdom Viridiplantae; phylum Streptophyta; class Magnoliopsida; order Solanales; family Solanaceae; genus Solanum; species Solanum lycopersicum. The sequence continues at coordinate 58,305,388 of NC_090802.1, read as the reverse complement.
GGCGTTGGGTACCAAGTGGATCGAGTTGCATTTACTGCGGATTTTTCAGAGTTTTTTCTATGATGATCTTTTCTATGTTCACACACACACACACACACACACACGCACACACGCGCACACGCGCACACGCGCACACGCGCGCGCGCGCACACACACAGCGCGCGCGCGCACGTATATGTAAGTTTTCTAAATTAAATTAAATGAATGAACCTAGACATTTCTAAATTAACCTTCATTAAGCCTATAAATGAAAATTTGTTACATTTTAATCTGTAACAATAAAATTGTAAGATAATCTTCTTATTAAATACTAGTTAATTCTAGTCAATAAGGTATTTAAGAATGAACCTGAACATTAACAAAAATAATTCTTTTGAAGTTATCCAAATAATTTTTTCTACACTCCTCCGTATATATATTGCAAAAGAATAATAATGAATAGAAAAAAAATATATTTTTTATAAAATTGGGCTTTTACATATATGTACAATGCGTCAAATTTGTTCTCTGGTAGACACTATCAATCATTCTTTGATAAAACAAGATTAATTTTATAAATAATTGGTGAAGTTTACTTTAAGAACTAAGAATTCTCTTATAAACTCATAGTTCTATTATATCACATTATACCCGCACAATCTTTGTCGTTGTCGCGAAATTTTAGCTACCAGGTCATTCATGTATCTTGATATTCTTTAGTGCTTTTAAAAAATTTCATTATTTCATAGGAGCGGCATCACTGCACACTCATATAGTTCGATCATCAAATGTATATAAAAGATATGAATTAGACTAAGTGTTTTACTTAACATCAATTTGCGATTTAATACTATATTCACATCTCATAGGAGGGACGCCATAGTTTAATAATAAATACATAATGAACATATGATTAGTTGTTATACATATATGAACCTAGTTCATCCGATCTCCAATTACAAAGATTGGATTTTTATCATTGTTAATCATCTAAAATTAAAAAAAATAAAATTACAATAGCTCTTAGATGTTTCGTTAGTCTTTGAATTAATCTGAAAATTTTGATGTAAGTCCAAGCACACTAATGAATATAGAAAATAGTTATCACTATAGTGTTAATAACGATACAAGTAAATAAGTAACTTCTTGTTTTTTGTGTTTTTTATGAGAACAATTAGGTTTATCAGTTAAATTTTGCATTATTTTTACTTTGTTTTAATTTACAAAAGAGAATACAATTAGTTGAATTACTTTACTAACTGTAATTCAGTCAAAAGAGTAAACTTAAGTTTGACAAAATTGCTTATAAACTTTTTTGGTTCAGTAAGACATAAAAAGATCAATTTAAACAGACAATACACTTTATTCAACACATTTTTACTATTAATTTATATTATAGACAAGGGGTTTAAAATAAAATAATGTGAGTTTTAGCAAAAAGAATGTAACAAGACAAACAAAGTTTTCTTGATTTCTTCTATTTGATTGAGGTTAAGGAGAATAAATATTTTTTTTTTATAAAAATGATAACGTGTATCATAAACAATTATTTCTTTCTATAAAATATTAACACAAAAATAATTTTTGGGAAGAAATTGAGGCCCCCTAAAATTGGGGGCCTTAGGTATGTTCCTTTTTTTATAAGCAGTGAGCCGACACTGATCACAAGGATATTGATGACTAAACAAAATCTCTATATAAATTTATTTTCTCCAAAACTAAATAAAGTTTTAACAACTCGATGAGATATACCCTTAATCTTCAGTCTTTAATCATTCAAAACTGAAAAGTAATAGATACCATTTTATAATTATTGAAGTTTCAAAATTTACACTTCAAAAATGACACTTTGCAAAATAATTCACCACAAAATGTATAGCAGAATCTCACAATCAAAGCTTCGAACCCAAAAGTATTCGACATGAACTCAGCAAGATAACAAAATCTTCGAATTCCAAAGTCATTTAGAAACACCGATTAAAAAGAAAAAAAGGGTTATATACATGATCACATAGATATACATATATCTAAAATGCATGCATAAATTATAAAATAGTTACAACAATTTGAATGAAACAATGGAGAAGCATTTGATAAAAAATAGTTTAATTGTAAAAGGAAGGAAAGAGTGAGTAGTGCTTGAATTTCCACCCAAAAAATAACTATCAAGAACTAGTTGTTAATATTTTTCTATGTTTACAAGCTCAGATATAAAGAGAAATGAAGACTGATACATACATAATTGTGTGTTCTCTCTCTATATATATAGAGAGAAAAATAAATCTAATTTAATGAACGAATCTAGAAGTTTCTAAATCTACATTCAAGATGATCGGTCAACGGAAGCTTGTTACAATTTATTACGCAATAAAAAATTGTAAGATATATAATCATCTTATTAAATACTAGTTAATAAGTAAGGTATTTATAATAAATGAAACTAGACATTTATAAAAATGTTTTTTTTTGAGTTATCCTAATCATGTTTTTTACAATCCACCATATAGCAAAAGGAACAATAATGAATAGAAAAAAAAGTTTTAGTTGGATTTTCACATGTGAATACAGTGCTTTAGTTCTTGTAGACGCTGAATCGAACTTTGCTAAAATAAAATTAATTTTATAAAATAATTGATGAAGTTTAGAATTTCTATGAATCAAGAATTATTTTATTCACTCAAAGTTTTATCATATCACATTATATTCACAATATTATTATCGCTTGTCGTGATTTTTGCACTCTCAGGCTATACCTGTATAATGATATTCATGAATGCTTTAAAAAGATTATTATAATTTCATAGGAACAACACAAATTCACAAACGTATAGATCCAATCATCAAATATATTACCTATAGAAGATATAAATTTGATTAAACGTTTAACACAATCTTACTTTGCGGTATAACATTAAATTAAACCTATAAATGTAGAGGAAAACTAATTACAAATTTTCTAAACTTAATGAAGGTATAGGTGTTGATTGTTGATGTATAAAGGAAAACTAATTACAAATTTTCTAAACTTAATGAAGGTATAGTGTTGATTGTTGATGTACAATGCAACCATGGTAAGCAAATGAGGGAATGAGAGCTCATATACTTATTTTAATTAAATGAAAATCTTACTAATAGTAAAGACTACCTATAGATTATAAAAAAAAAAGGAAAAATCACCCACCCCCATCTGTTGACTTTCTTTTCTATTTTTCAATATCAAATTGAAATATTATGTAGGTACCTATTATATATGAAGTTTTTCGTTTTCTCATTTTCAGAATGAAGTTTTTAGGGTTTTTTTAGAAAAACTTTCAACTGACACATACACAGTAAAGTTAGCACTAAGTGTCACGACCCAAAACCGAGCCGCGACTGGCACCCACACTTACCCTCCTATGTGAGCGAACCAACCAATCTAACCCTTAACATTTCAATGTATATCAACATAAAGTAATGCGGAAGATTTAAACTCATTGATAAAAACAATTCAAAACTATTATTATCATCCCCAAAATCTGGAAGTCATCACCACAAGAACATCTATGATCAAATGACTAAACTAAGAGTATCCTAAAAGCTAAAACAAATAAAAGCTAGTCCATGCCGGAACTTCAAGGCATCAAGACATGAGGAAGAAGACCCAGTCCAAGCTAGAGGCATTAGCTCACCCTGAATATCCGGTATGACGAAGACTGGCTAGAATCACTGTTGAGTTGAAGATGACGGAACGTTTGCTGCACTCCACAGATAACAAGAAGAAAACATAAAAGTAGGGGTCAGTACAAAACACGGTTACTGAGTAGATATCATCGGCCAACTCAAAATAGAAAACAGTATATACCAAGTAATATCATAAACTCAACTATAATACTCAACATGTAGCAACAACAAGTACTATATCATTAACAATTACCGTCAAGTTCACACATGAGGACTCAAGCCTCAATATCATACTCAGTTGGGAATTAGATTCATTAGATTGAGTATATTAACATCTTTCAAGATTCATTAATCATATTCCTCTTGTGTCGGTACGTGACACTCCGCTCCCTCATATTCATTAATCCTCTTGTGTCGGTACGTGACACTCCGATCCCCCTACTACTATGTGTCGGAACGTGACACTCCGATCCCCTAGATCTACGTGTCGGTTCGTGACACCCGATCCCCTAAATCTACGTGTCGGTTCGTGACACCCGATCCCCTACATCTACGTGTCGGTTCGTGACACCCGATCCCCTAAATCTACGTGTCGGTTCGTGACACCCGATCCCCTAATTCTACGTGTCGGTTCGTGACACCCGATCCCCTAATTCTACGTGTCGGTTCGTGACACCCGATCCCTTAATTCTATGTATCGGAACGTGACACTCCGATCCCCTAATCTCTTTCTATCAATTCATCAAGCCTTCTTTCTCACCAAGGCATCATCAATCTCATTACTTTAGTTCATCAAGCCTTCTTTTATACCAAGGCATTATCATTAACAAGAGATTAGGTTTTTATCAAGATTTGGGATTCCATGACTTCATCATGCTTAATATAATCACAATTATATAATCACGTTCATGCATGCATACAATTAAGCACATAGCAGGGTTTACAATACTATCAATACATATCATTCTCTATGAAGAGTTTACTATGAAAGCATGAAAACCATAACCTACTTCCACCGAAGAATTGAATCAAGCAAGAATTTTCCCAAAGCTTTGTGTTTCTCCTCTTCCTCGTTCGATTCTCCCTCTCTTTCTTTCTCTTGTTCTTTCTATTTTCTTTATTCAAACCCTCTTTCTTTTACCCTAATTAGTATATAATTAAGAATAAAAGATGACAATTATACCCACTAATTAACTTAAGGTTACCTCTTTTAACCCCCAAGTAATTAGACTTATTATCATTAACCCTCTAACTTTATAATTAAAGCAGGAATAGTCAAAAAAGTCCCTTAAAACGTATAAAGAAATCCGACCCGAACTGGGATTGCGTAGCCCGTGACGGGCCGTCGCGCCTGCGACGGTCCGTCCTGCTGTCCGTCGCATAGTTCAGAGACCCAAATTTCCACCAAGGGTCTGTGACGGTCCGTCACACCTGTGACGGTCCGTCCTGCCATTCCGTTACGAAGTTCAGAGAGTCGATTTTCAGTACCCAATCTCAGATTTTCTAAGTGTTTTGAAACGAGACCCTGCGACGGTCCGTCGTGCCCATGACGGTGCGTCGTGGGGTCCGTTGCCTCAGCCTGTTTTTCCAGAAATAAAATCTGCTTTTCAAAACGACTAAACAGGTCGTTACAATAGATACCAATTTACCCATCGTTCGTCCGCGAACGATCACAAGAAGGAAAACAAGGGCGAAAAGGAGTACCTGAATCTGTAAACAGGTGTGGGTATCTTTCTCGCATATCGACCTCGTTCTCCCAAGTTGCTTCTTCAACCGGCCGATTCTTCCATTGCACCTTGATGGATGCAATCTCCCTTGACCTCAACTTGCGAATTTCCCTATCTAGAATGGCAACAGGTTCCTCCTCATAAGACAGATTCTCATCAAGTAAAACTGAATCCCAACGGATAATGTAGTTTCCATCCCCATGGTATCTTTTCAACATAGACACATGGAATACCGGATGCACTCCGGACAGCCCTGGAGGCAAGGTTAACTCATAAGCCACCTCCCCTACTCGCTTAGTTTACCTCTTTTACCAAACCGCATCACCCCTTTCATTGGTGAAACTATCAACAAGACTTGTTCACCCTCCATGAACTCTAAGTCTCTAACCTTTCGATCTGCATATTCTTTTTGTCTACTTTGCGCCGCTAGAAGCTTTTCTTGGATGGACTTCACTTTCTCTATCGAATCCCTCAAAAGATCAGTGCCCCAAGGTCTAACCTCAAATGCATCAAACCATCCAATGGGAGACCTACATCTCCTACCATACAATGCTTCAAATGGAGCCATATCAATGCTTGAGTGATAGCTATTATTGTATGAAAACTCTGCTAAGGGTAAGAAGCTATCCCAATGGCCACCAAACTCTATCACACATGCACGAAGCATATCCTCCAACACTTGAATCGTCCTCTCAGACTGACCATCGGTCTGAGGATGGAACGCAGTACTAAGGTCCAACCTAGTACCCAATTCCGCATGCAATGTTTTCCAAAACTTAGAAGTAACTGCGTACCTCTATCTGATATGATGGATAGTGGAACCCCATGCAATCGCACCACTTCCGAGATGTAAAGTTTGGCTAACTTCTCTGCATTGTAAGTCACCTTGACCGGAATGAAGTGAGCAGACTTAGTTAACCTATCAACAATCACCCAAATGGAGTCATACTTACCCATTGTCTTTGGAAGACCAACCACAAAGTCCATTGCAATTCTTTCCCACTTCCATTCTGGAATGGACATTCTCTGAAGTGTTCCTCCGGGCCTTTGGTGTTCGTACTTTACTTGTTGACAGTTTGGACACTTGGCAATAAAGTCAACAATATCACGCTTCATTCTACTCCACCAAAAGTGTTGCTTTAGGTCACGATACATCTTGGTTGCACCCGGATGTATAGAATACTTTGAACTATGAGCCTCTGTCAGAATAGTGTTGATCAAATCATCAACTCGGGGTACACATACCCTTCCCTTGATTCTCAAAACACCTTCCTCATCGATTTGTGCTTCCTTAGCCTCTCCTTTCAACACTTTATCTCGGATCCGGATCAATTTTTCATCATTAAACTGTTTTCCCTTAATCTTGTCAAGAAAAGAAGATCTTGACTCCACACTAGCCAACAATCTTCCCTCCTTATTTACTTCTAACCTCATCAAGTCGTTAGCCAGAGTCTGAACCTCTCTAGCCAATGGACGTCTAGAAACTTGCAAGTGAGCTAGACTTCCCATGCTTCCCGCTTTTCTACTTAAAGCATCTGCCACAACATTCGCTTTTCCCGGATGATACAAGATAGTGATATCGTAGTCCTTTAGTAACTCCATCCATCTCCTCTGTCTTAAGTTCAAATCTTTCTGGGTAAAGACATACTGAAGGCTACGATGATCCGTGTAGACCTCACACTTAACCCCATACAAATAGTGTCTCCATTGCTTTAATGCAAACACTACCGCAGCCAATTCCAAATCGTGGGTCGGATAGTTACGTTCATGCACCTTTAATTGCCTTGAAGCATAAGCAATCACACTCTTCTCTTGCATTAGTACTGCACCCAAACCAGAATAGGATGCATCACAATAAACAATGAAGTTCTTACCCTCTACTGGCAAGGTAAGGATAGGTGCGGTAGTCAACAAAGTCTTGAGCTTCTGAAAGCTTTCCTCACATTCGTCCGACCATACAAATGGAACATTCTGCTTAGTCAAGTTCGTCAATTGGGAAGCAATAGAAGAGAATCCCTTGACAAATCGGCGGTAGTAGCTAGCTAACCCAACAAAGCTACTTATTTCTGACACATTAGTGGGTCTTACCCAATTCTTCACTGTCTAAATCTTAGAAGGATCCACCATCACTCCTTCCTTAGAAACCACGTGCCCCAAGAAGGACACTGCATCTAGCCAAAACTCATACTTAGAGAACTTGGCATAAAGCTTTTTCTCCCTCAACATTTCCAATACAATTCTCAAATGCTCCTCATGTTCCTTCTTACTTTTAGAGTATATCAGTATATCATCAATAAATACGATCACGAAGAGGTCCAAATATGGCTTAAAAATCCCGTTCATCAAGCTCATGAACGCAGCAGGGGCATTCGTAAGACCAAAAGACATCACTACAAATTCGTAAGCCCATACCTCGTTCGAAAAGCAGTCTTTGGCACATCCGTTGCTCGTATTTTCAATTGATGATAACCGGATCTCAAGTCAATCTTAGAGAAGACACAAGCACCTTGTAGTTGATCGAACAAGTCATCAATGCGAGGAAGAGGATACTTGTTCTTAATAGTTACCTTATTCAGTTGTCTGTAGTCTATGCACATCCGAAAACTCCCATCCTTCTTTTTCATAAACAAAACCGGAGCACCCCAAGGAGATGCACTTGGTCTAATGAAGCCTTTGCTCAACAACTCTTGAAGTTGGGCCTTTAACTCCCTCAACTCCGCGGGAGCCATTCTATAAGGGGGTATAGAAATGGGGCGAGTGCCCGGTTCAAGATCAATGCAGAAGTCAATATCCCTATCTGGTGGCATACCAGGAAGATCTGTAGGGAACACATCCAAAAACTCACGGACTACCGAAACTGACTCAATCGAGGGTACTTGGGTAGTGTCATCCTTGAGATGTGCCAAGAAAGCTAAACACACTTTACTAACCATTTTCTTAGCACGAAGAAAGGAGATGATACGCACCGGATTAGAAGTGTAGTCACCCTCCCACACTAACAGATCTGTCTCAGGCTTGGCTAACGTCACAGTTTTAGCATTACAATCCAAGATCGCAAAATTCGAAGAAAGCCAAGTCATACCCAGAATTACATCAAAGTCAACCATTTCTAGAATAACTAAATCTACATAAGTGTTGCTCCCCACAAAAGTCACCAAACAAGACCTATACACTTTTTCAACTATCACAGACTCACCCACCGGAGTAGAAACACGAATAGGCATATCAAGTAATTCACAATGTAAATTTAGACCATTAGCAAATGAGGAAGATACATAAGAAAATGTGGATCCAGGATCAAACAATACAGAAGCCATGCAATCACAAACCAAAAGATTACCTGTGATGACAGCATCAGATGCCTCCGCTTCAGACCGCCCAGGGAAAGCGTAACAATGGGCCCTATCGTTCGTCTGTCCGTTGCCCCTAATATGTTGTGATGTAGTGTCTCCAGTTTGCCCATCACCTCTGCCGTTTTGGTGACCACCATTACCTCGACCACCACGTCCTCCAGAATAACGGCCTCTACCATGACCACCTCTACCTCTAGCTATTGGGGGTCTATAACTTTGTTTGGGACAATTCCTTCTAATATGTCCAGTCTCCCCACATCCATAACACTCTCTAGAGTTAAGCATAGGTCTCTCAGAGAAGTGTTGACCGGTCTGAGGTGGACCCCCAACTACAGTCTGTAGTGAAGACTGAATGGGTCGAACTGAGTAACCTCCGAAACCCTGTCCTCTAGAGTAAGAACCATTAAACTCACCTCCCTTTCGAAACCTCTTTGATGTCGATGTCGAGGCGAAGTCATCGGGCTACACTCCTTCCACCTCTATCACGAAGTCTACCACTTCTTGGAAGGATTTTGCCGTAGCCGCTACCTGTAAGGCCGAAATCCGCAACTCTGATCTCAACCCCTTCACAAACCGGTGAATCCGCTCTTGTGGACTGAAACAAAGTTGAGTGGCATATCTGGATAGTGCACGAAACTTAGCCTCATATGCATTGACCGACATCCTACCTTGCTCTAGGCTCAAGAACTCGTCTCTTTTTCTATCCCTCAAAGTCCGGGGGATATACTTCTCCATAAACAAGCTAGAGAATGAGGCCCAAGTCATAGGTGTTGCCTCTGTCGGTTGACACTCAACATGTGATCGCCACCACATTTTGGCGTTCCCTTGAAACTGATAACTCACGAACTCAACACCAAACCGTTCTACTATACCCATCTTGTGTAGTAGCTCATGACAATCAACCAGAAAATCGTAAGCATCCTCAGATTCAGCACCCTTGAAGACTGGAGGTTTCAATTTCAAGAAATTACTGAAAAGTTCATGCTGATCATTTGTCATTATGGGCCCCATAGTCAGACGTGGAAACGTGCCTATTTCCAATGAGGCATCCATGCGGGGAGCCATAGTAGCCGCATGTTGTACCTCTGGAACCTGAGGTGCTGGTGCAGAAAACACTGGGGGTGTCTGGCCCTGATCAGATAACCCGCTAAGATAAGCCAGAACCTGATTGATCATCTCTGGGGTAGGTTGGGGTGGCATTTCCTCATTCTGTACTTGCTCATTCACCCCATCCTCCCCCTCTCTTATCACTTCCTCAGTCGGTGGAGGAGTCACCGCCCTAGCATCAGATGGACTAGGTGCTCGTCCTCTTCCTCTAGAGGACGTCCTCCCACGACCTCTACCACGGCCTCTTGCCGTTGTTCTTCCTCGAGCCACAGCCCCAGTGGCTGGCTCAGGCGCACCCTGTCCCGCTGGTGCTGGTGTTGGTGTTGGCGTAGGCGTTGCTCTAGTTCTAACCATCTGCGAAATAGAGTGAAGATGGTCAGATACCAATTTGTATCACCTAGATACCAATTGGACCCAAGTAATAGCACGAAAGAAAGAAAGAAGAATGAAATTTTCCTAAGTCTTATAGCCTCTCAAAGAAAAGTAAAGGCGTCCCCCTACCGTTCCTTAAGACTCTACTAGACCTGTTCTTGTGTGATGAGACCAACGAACCTAATGCTCTGATACCAAGTTTGTCACGATCCAAAACCGAGCCGCGACTGGCACCCACACTTACCCTCCTATGTGAGCGAACCAACCAATCTAACCCTTAACATTTCAATGTATATCAACAGAAAGTAATGCGGAAGATTTAAACTCATTGATAAAAACAATTCAAAACTATTATTATCATCCCCAAAATCTGGAAGTCATCACCACAAGAACATCTATGATCAAATGACTAAACTAAGAGTATCCTAAAAGCTAAAACAAATAAAAGCTAGTCCATGCCGGAACTTCAAGGCATCAAGACATGAGGAAGAAGACCCAGTCCAAGCTAGAGGCATTAGCTCACCCTGAATATCCGGTATGACGAAGACTGGCTAGAATCACTGTTGAGTTGAAGATGACGGAACGTTTGCTGTACTCCACAGATAACAAGAAGAAAACATAAAAGTAGGGGTCAGTACAAAACACGGGTACTGAGTAGATATCATCGGCCAACTCAAAATAGAAAACAGTATATACCAAGTAATATCATAAACTCAACTATAATACTCAACATGTAGCAACAACAAGTACTATATCATTAACAATTACCGTCAAGTTCACACATGAGGACTCAAGCCTCAATATCATACTCAGTTGGGAATTAGATTCATTAGATTGAGTATATTAACATCTTTCAAGATTCATTATTCATCCCTACATCTACGTGTCGGTTCGTGACACCCGATCCCCTAAATCTACGTGTCGGTTCGTGACACCCGATCCCCTAATTCTACGTGTCGGTTCGTGACACCCGATCCCCTAATTCTACGTGTCGGTTCGTGACACCCGATCCCTTAATTCTATGTGTCGGAACGTGACACTCCGATCCCCTAATCTCTTTCTATCAATTCATCAAGCCTTCTTTCTCACCAAGGCATCATCAATCTCATTACTTTAGTTCATCAAGCCTTCTTTTATACCAAGGCATTATCATTAACAAGAGATTAGGTTTTTATCAAGATTTGGGATTCCATGACTTCATCATGCTTAATATAATCACAATTATATAATCACATTCATGCATGCATACAATTAAGCACATAGCAGGGTTTACAATACTATCAATACATATCATTCTCTATGAAGAGTTTACTATGAAAGCATGAAAACCATAACCTACTTCCACCGAAGAATTGAATCAAGCAAGAATTTTCCCAAAGCTTTGTGTTTCTCCTCTTCCTCGTTCGATTCTCCCTCTCTTTCTTTCTCTTGTTCTTTCTATTTTCTTTATTCAAACCCTCTTTCTTTTACCCTAATTAGTATATAATTAAGAATAAAAGATGACAATAATACCCACTAATTAACTTAAGGTTACCTCTTTTAACCCCCAAGTAATTAGACTTATTATCATTAACCCTCTAACTTTATAATTAAAGCAGGAATAGTCAAAAACGTCCCTTAAAACGTATAAAGAAATCCGACCCGAACTGGGATTGTGTAGCCCGTGACGGGCCGTCGCGCCTGCGACGGTCCGTCCTGCTGTCCGTCGCATAGTTCAGAGACCCAAATTTCCACCAAGGGTCTGTGACGGTCCGTCCTGCCATTCCGTTACGAAGTTCAGAGAGTCGATTTTCAGTACCCAATCTCAGATTTTCTAAGTGTTTTGAAACGAGACCCTGCGACGGTCCGTCGTGCCCATGACGGTCCGTCGTGGGGTCCGTTGCCTCAGCCTGTTTTTCCAGAAATAAAATCTGCTTCTCAAAACGACTAAACAGGTCGTTACACTAAGTTGATGATTAAGGGTTAGGTGTAATGTTTTAATGATTGATATATGATTTTAACCATGTTTTGTTACCGCTAAACAATAAGTTGGACTATGTATATGAACTATGACTTTCTTCCTTATATTTCTTCGATGTTTTAAAATATTATTCTGAAAAAAGTTTTAAATTTCAAACTAAAATTATGATTCCTTTCATAGATAGAAATTCATATTGACTTCAATATAGTATTAAATCTATTTATGATTTTTATTAAAAAAATGAAATTTATTTTCAATTTAGATACATTTGATTTTCTTACTAAAAGAACCCGAGTGAATAAGGATTTTTTTTAATGTTGAACATTTTTTTCTTGTTTTTTTTTTTGGGCAAAAGTGCAAATAGAACACCATCTACTAATTAAATTCCTTTTCTAATTTTGTTATCAAATTCAGTATAAAATTGAAGCTATTTGTTAGGTGAGATTTTGTGCTTGGGGAATTCAGTCCTAACAGTCGGGTCAAATGTGAGTCAAAATGTAAGAGGTCGTTTTATAACTAGTTAAAATTGTATAGCTATTAACTGGCTTCTTTCATCAAAAAAGCAGAATAAGGATGGTGATTATAAACATAAGATGGCGAATTAAATTTATCACCCAATAGTTACCTTAAGGAAAAAAAATTCGCAATATACAGAGTATGATTCTTTTTTCATGTTTGGCCTAGCCCTTTATCTTCACCTTTTATAGTTGGGGGAGGGTGGTTAGTAGAGGTCAAATCCTGTTACGAATTAATAATACTTGAATTTTGATTTTTTTAAATTAAATTATCGGTTCTTAATCGGTTTGAAGTAACTTCTTAACGAGTAGTAAATTAATGGATTCTCTTTAATTTATACCATTTGATATGGAATTTCTTGACTTAAGGTTTAGTTTGATATTTTTATTTCTGGTTGTTTAAGCTCTTTGTTATTCTACAATGTGTGATTGATTGCTTTTGAGTAAGATACAATTTATCAACTCATATGCATCATTCATTTGATTTGTCACCTTGTTTCTAAATAATTTTTTTGGTCAAACTTAATGGTTAATTAAATCAAGATAACCGAACAAATAATTAACTATCAATAACTGATAAATAGATAACAATCAATAACTGATAAATCGATAATCGAACCGATAACAATCAACAATCTCATATAAATGGATGAAAAGGCTTGCAATGCCCATGAGATCATTGAAAACAATGAAGATTAAGACCAGAAAAGGTGGCCAAAGAATAAAGTCGTGATAAAAGTAATCTCAATGAAAGACTTTCTAGCGTAAATTATAATTTAATTAGGCTCTAATAAATAAGTGAGTGTATTGGGTGAGAAGCCAAAAAAAAAAACTACATACAAGCCTATTAGTGGAGATTTGTTACAATCTCATATGATGTATCAATAAAATTGTCAGATAATTATCATATTAAATACTAATTATACCAAGATATTAACGAATGAACCTAAATATTAATTATTATTTTTTGAGATATCCAAATCTTATTTTCCAATAATCATCCACATATCGCAGGAAAACAAAATGAACAGAAAAAATATTAAGAAAGTTTGGTGAGTTTTCAGTTACGTATACAATGCGTTGAATTTAGTGTGTCAGACTATGAACTGTATCTTGATAAAGTAAGACTAAACTTATAGAATAATTGGTGAAGTGAAGAACTTTTATATGGACCCTCAATTCTTCTATAAGAATAAGATATTATGTCACTCCCTGAAATTATTCCTAATCGGACACGGTACTTAACTAGAGTCACAAGTTACCCCAAACTAGTCTCATGGTGTGATATGACATTAAGATTAACATAAATCAATAGAAAATTGAAACATAAACACAAAATCTAAATTTGAAATATATATATATATATATATATATATATATATATATATATATATATATATATATATATAGTCCATAACACAGAAATAGACTGATATATCTAACATAAGCAGAATCTATATCGATATGACTGTTTGAAAGCCTTTACTAATATGAGCTGCTAGGAGAAATCTCTAGCTAATAACTCCAAATGTCTAAAACTGAAAGTAACAACTGAAAAGAAAGATAAAAGTACTTGTCCTTGAAGTGATGATGAGAACTTTCCAACACTGTTGCTCGATGATCAGAGGTAATAATAAGCACGAACTGGATACTAAACACCAAAGACCTCTATTATCAAATGAGAGTATGTTATCAATACTTTTTGTAACCTTACGGGGGTGAATTAAGGAAATGAGAATATTACCTTTGGTGATCAAGATTATCATCATGTATGTCCATTGTTGCCTCCATTAGAATTAACATCATCATCAAAAAGGAAATTCAAATTGTCAGTCCGCATAATCACATCAGTGACATCTTTCTTCTTCAAAATACGTCGATGATTTTCTTGAGCGTTAAGCCAGGAACGAAGGGTGAGTTCTTGAATGAAAAACTCACATGCCTTAGCAAGCAAAACAGGCGATTCAGAAGTGATCCTTCGGACATCCTTGTTCGTCTTCATGATGTTCTTGATACGGTTAGGTGAAACTAGCAGATTGTTCTTGAAATTGTCAATTTTCTCCATTTCTCTCTCCTGGTCTGTCCAAAACATCTCCATATATTCTTGCTCAATCTTTTCAATGTTAAGATGAGACGTCGTTGAGTAAGCATCAACGGATTGAGTTGCATTCACTGTGGATTTCTCAGAGTTGTTTTCCATGGTGATTTTTTCGTTGTTTACAAGCTCAGACATGGAGAGAAATGGAAGATTGATACATACACACAACTGGGTTTTCTCTATATATAAAGAGAAAAATAAATCTAATTATAAATTTTTAAATCATATTAAATGAATGAACCTAGACATTTTTAAATCTACGTTCAAGCTAAGACTATTAATGAAAAATTGTTACAATTTAATATGTCATAATAAAATTGTAAGAAAATCATTTTATTAAATACTTGTTAGTTCTAGTCAATAAGGTATTAAATATTAGTTAGTTCTAGTCAATAAGGTATTAAATAATGAGCGGAGATATTAATAAAATAATTTTTTAAATTATTTTTCTAGAATCCTCCATATATCACAAAATATCAATAATTAATAGAAAGAAATAGAAAATTTATTATATATGGGCTTTCATATATGTGTACAATGCGTCAAGTTTAATGTCTGGTAGACTATAAACTTTTATAATTAGATTTATTTTTCTCTTTATATATAGGCTAAATTTTTAATTTTTATATTGTGTTAACAAATGTTTTAATTTTCTAAAGGAAAATCACTTGTCTGTTCATACATTTTCCGATTTCTCTCTCTTTTTCACTTTTAATGGAAAACTCATTATTCTCTCCCTAAAATAAAATATAATTATTAGAAATTTCTTCGTACGATTCTCATAATGCTACATCAGTATAAGTATTTTTATTCAAATATTTTATTGATCAATTCTTCATCAAAGTTTGAATTTTTATCAACTTTATTCCTTGTTAATGGATTTCTCGATGTTACTCTCTTGCCATGTATAATACATGTTTACAGTCAATTCTATTACTTTAATTTAATTCTTAATATTTTTATATTCATTGTGCTTATAAAAATGCATACTTTTAATATAAAAATTTATCATGAATTAATTATTTTCATCTTTATTTTGGCTCTAATAATATACTTGAAAATAAATAAGTGTGATCAAATTAATAATATGTATTTGATTGAAATTAAAGAAAAAGATGTTGAAAAGTAACTTTACAAATAAAAATGAATAGGATGATATATTTGTATTAAAGACGACTAAAATATAGTTTCATTCTAACAAAACTCTAACAAGAATAAATAGGTCTAGAAACATCTTTATATATATGAAGTGAATGATTATCAAAATTTCATGCAAGCAAAAATCTACCACGAGTGATAACAACAAAATTAAATAGTTCTAGAAACATATTTAGTTATTATTAGTAGTATTACCTCACTTTTGTATTTTCTTTATTTTTTATGAGTTATTGTGATATCTGTTTATTATATGAAAGTAAATAAATAATGATTACGTTTGGCTCTTAATAAGTATATATCAAGTATAACATTAGGTGGAATTAATCAAAATTAAATTAGAATTTATATGTATATTTAAATTTTGTGTATTGAAATATTTTCAATTTTCTGATTTTAAATATGCTATATAAGAAAATTAAAATTCAGAAGTTAATTTTCTTTTTGAAATAAAATAAAACAATAAATTCATATAAATCGAAAAGGAGGGATTCATATATTAAAAATGAAATGTATATGTGTTATTATTAAAATGAGCTTTCATATAATTCTTTTTAAGAAAAACGTTTGGCTTCTTTCTATTAATTTGTGCATATATGTGGAGCTTTAAAGATTTGAACATTTTAATATAGAAATATAATGATTTGAAAACTTTAATTTCTTTGTTTTAACTACTAATTTGTTACATATTTGAAAATTACATAAAAAAAAACCAAAAAACGAAATGTAACAATTTAAGATATTTTTAGAAAAACATAGTTAAAAAAATGATAAAATTTGATTGACTCCCTTATTTTTGTCGAAACAAAAAAAAGTTGCGTATATTGTTTGAAAATAACGTAAGAACTAAAAAGTACTATGAATCACACTAAAATGACAACTACAAATATGTGAGAATCTAATAAGAAATTCCGTTGACTTTTCTAATATCACTTGTATCACATAAAATAAAACAAATATAGTAACATATATTATTAGAAAAAGACACAAAAGGTACATAAATTCATAATTTGAAATATTTTTTAAAAAAATACATGTAAAAAATTTAGTTAACTTTTTCAAATTTCATTTGTGTCATATAAATTGGAAAAAAATTAACCAACTAAAATACGTTGGGCCTGCGCTAGCGCAAGCACATGATATCTAGTGTGTGTGTGTATATATATATACACACACCAAGATTTTCATTCTTGATTTTTGAGTGAATTAGGTGTGAATACTAATATTCATATCATCATCCACTAGCTTTCTTTTCTCTTTTTAAAATATCAAATTGAAAATACTGTTATTTAGGCATCGACTATTTTTATGAGGTTTTTCGTATTTCTCTTCTTTTTTTTCACAATTAAGTTCTTAGTTTTTCTTACCAAAATTTTCAACTAAGACAATGACATTGAAGTTATTGGTGTAATATTTTAATAATTGATGATCATAAACATATTTTATTATTGTTGAAGAGAGAGTTGGGCTATATGAACTGTGATTTTTCTTGCTAAATTTTCTTCGATCTATTAAATCTTTTCTTGAGAAAAGTTTTGAATATCAATCTATAATGATTTCATGTGTAGAAAGAAATTGGTTCATATTAAATTCAAACACAACATTAAATTTATTTCTAATTTAGTTAATTTTGAGTTTCTTACTAAAAGAGCACAAGTGAATAAGGAAAAAATATTAATGTTTTTTTTTATTTTCTTTTTTAATTTTTTTTTTACAAAGAAGTAAACTCAAAATACTAGGTTTAACCTTTATTACTCGTTTTTCAAGTATGAAGTCCTTAGAATACATTTACATAACTTTTTTTGATAATTAGTTGATAATAGTACAGAATACCAGTTGCGTTCGAACAATTTCTTCGTAAACAAAATCGTTTAAGCCAAAAAAAAATCACTTGTTTTAATAAATAATTTTCTTGATAAATAGAAAAACCAAACGTAAAGGCGGTGACGGAAAAAAGAAAATCATTCTATTTAGATAATGAGATAGATGAAGGGAAAAATAAGTGGAATGTGAAATTTTGCACCTTCAAATCTTGCTCCCAGATATAAGTGTATCAAATTAGTAGATAAAGGAAAAATATTATACTTGACCATCTGATAGGATATTGTGCCCAAGGATTTGATATGTGTCCTTCGATTTAAACAAAATGAATAAAAATATGAAGAAACTTTGACGGGTTTTCATGTATGCATATAATATGTTGAATTTGCTGTATCGTAGACTATGAACTATACCTTGATAAAGCAAGATAAAACTTATAGAATAATTGGTGAAGTTATAACTTTTATGAACCAAGAATATTTTTGTAAGTTTAGGATCTTATGTCACCTGTCCAAGAATACCTCTAGACGCGGTACTAAGCCATAAGTCATGATCCCTAGCTAATCAACCTCATGACATTATGATTTACATAAATCAATATAAAATTAAAACATAAACGCAAAAGATAAATCTGAAACATTTATATAGGCCATGATAAACTAATATTGGAAAAAAATAACATAAGATATTTATATTTAGTTGTCAGTAAGCCTTTACTAGTAGGAGTTGCTAGGACAAACTCCCAGCTAATTCCAATTGTTTGAAACTGAATGTAGTAACTGAAAAGAAAGATAAGGATTATCCTCGAAGTGATAAGGACTCATTAATACTGTTGCTTGCATATCAGAGGTACCATTAATTACCGCGAATTGGATTCTGAATATCACCTGTGTTATCAAACAAATATTATTTTGTCAATATTTTTTGTAACCTTATAGATTTCAATTAAGGAAATGATAAAATTACTTTTATTGATCAAGATTATTACCATCCTCTTCATTGCTACCTCCAGCAGCATATAACGAAACAGAATTTGATGTGAAAGGGTCGGTTGCACCATTCCTATGAACAACATCAAGAAGAAAATCAAAATAGTCAGTCTGCACAATCACATCACTAAGGTCATCCCTCTTCAGAATACGTCGATGATTTTCCTGAGCGTGAAGCGAGGAACGAATGGTGAGGTCTTGAATGAACAACTCACATGCCATAGCCAGCAAAACTGGTGATTCACCCGCGACCATTCGGACATCCTCGTTCTTCATCATGATCTTCTTGATACGAGTTGGTGGAAGTAGCAACCTGTCCTTGAAATCTTTAATGTTCTCCATTTGATTCTGTTAGGATTTCCAGAACATCTCCAACGTAGGGTATCCAGTGGATTGAGCTGCATTCACTATCGATTTCTCAGAGTTATTTTTCATGGTTATTTTCACTATGTTTAGAAGCTCAGACATACATATATACAATTGCTTGTTCTCTATATATAGAGAAAAATAAATATAATTACTGATTTTCTAAATCTAATTAAATGAATGGACCTAGACATTTCTAAATCTACATTCAAGCTAAGACTATTAATGAAAAATTGTTACAATTTAATATGTCATAATAAAATTAAAAGAAAATTATTTTATTAAATACTTGTTAGTTCTAGTCAATAAGGTATTAAATATTAGTTAGTTCTAGTCAATAAGGTATTAAATAATGAGCGGAGATATTAATAAAATAATTTTTTAATTTTTTTTCTAGAATCCTCCATATATCACAAAAAATCAATAATTAATAGAAAGAAATAGAAAATTTATCATATATGGGCTTTCATATATGTGTACAATGCGTCAAGTTTAATGTCTGATAGACTATAAATAGTAGTTGGTGAATTCTAAAACTACTATGAACTAAGATTTTTTTATAAACTCAAAGTTTTATTATCTCACATGATTATACTTGAAAAATCATTATTGTTATCACAATATTTGTACCAACATGTCATATGTGTATCCTAAGATTCATGAGTGTTTTAAAATCTATAGGTTTAATCATCAAATGTATTATGCATAGCAATACACAACCTATAAAATATATGAATTGGATTAAACGTTTAACTAAGAGCAACTTTCGCATATAACAAACATAAATTAAATATTTGTATGTCATAACTATAGTTTGTCTAGTTGCGTTTCATAACAAATTTTATATTTGCTATGGAGATTTTGATTTGTATAATTTCACTACAAACATCTAATTTTAGACAAATTGCTCAGTTTTGTATAAATTTATTTATACATTGTAATTTGTGTAATAAGATTTGTATTTGTATGAAACATATATGTATTTGTATTTGTGTATACACTTTTCTCTAACTTCTTTATACAAAAATAAATGCATTTTATTCGTTTTATACCGAAATGTATAAAATGACTAATTGTATATATCGAAAATGACTAATTGTATACTAGATCAGATGGCAAAAAAGGGAATGTTTGCTGCAAATTAAAATAAGAATAAACTATGGATATGACATTTACTTTGAATTAATAATTTGTTATTTCATACAATGTTTCCTTTAACTAATTAGCCTCACTAATTTGTGGTATAACACTATATCCAGACATCATAGAAGGGTATATATAAATATATAAACCTAGTTCATTTGATCTACAATCAGATAAATTGAGTTATGTACTATCATTGTTAATCTTTTCAAATTGATAAAAATCTCACACTCCTTTACGTTTCTTTCTATCTTTGAATTGATCTATAAAGTGTCTCTTTGAAATTTTTTTATTTAAATTCAACACTTTAAGCACACTAATATATATATATATATATATATATATATATATATATATATATATATATAGAAAATAATTGTTATTTTATCAATAATGACGACAAGTGAATAAAGTAACTTCATGTTTCTTGTTTTCTTTGCGAAAACAATTAGGTTTACAAGTCAAATTTTGCATTTCTATAACTTTGTTGTACTTTACAAAAGAGAACACAAAGTTTAACGGATTTGCCTTATCAATTAAAAAAATGGACCTTCTCAATTTCTCATGTACCTCATTTTGTCTACCAAGTTATTTTGGTAACCAAATAAAGCTTGTTTGGTTGCATATATACACATCAAATTTATTTTATTACGGTGTTAGTAAATGGTAACCTATACACTTTTCTCTAATACAACAAAGTAATTGTTAAATTCACTCATAGCTTCATTATATATGTTGTCACAATATTTATCACCAACGACTGCTCAGAGTTATTTTTCATGAAATATGATCAAGGCGAATTGTTTCTAAATTAACATAGACATAGTTGAAAGTAAGGTAAATGTTAGTGCTTATATATACAAATGAGAAAGAAAACTAATTACAAATTGGCTAAGCCTAATGATAAATGTTGATGTTTGAGGTACAATACAACTACAGTAATGTATAAATAAGGAAACTGGGTTTATATAATTTGGTGTGTAGTAGACAATGAATTATATCTTGATAAAGCAAGATTAAACATATAGAATAATTGGTGAAGTTTAAAACTTTTATGAATAAAGAATTCTTATGTATGCTTAGGATCTTATGTCACGCTCCAATATTATCCATACACCCAATAAGGTGCTTAGAGCCACAAGCAACCGAAGCTGGCGTGATAGTAAAATTAACATAAATCAATAGGAAATTGAAGCATAAATGTATCACCTAATTTGAAATATCTATATAAAGTCCATAACACTGAGACATATTAATATATTTGAAAGAAATAACATAAACAAAACTTATATTGATATGTTTGTTTGAAAGCTTTTACTTGTATGAGCTGCTAGAATAAACGCCTAACTAATAACTCCATCTCTATGTAACTGAAAGTAATATTGAAAAAAAAGATCGGGTACTTGTTATCCAAGTGATGAAGATTCACCAATATTGTTGCTCGCTAATCAGAAGTACCACTAATCACGAGTTGGTCTGAACATCAGAAGCTACCTGCATTATCAAACAGAGTATGTTATCAATACCTTTTGTAACCCTATAGGTATGAACTTAAGGAAATAAGAAGGTTACATTTGATGATCAAGATTATCAGTATGTACGCCCATTGTGCCTTCAGCAACACAATATGGAACAACATTTGGTGCGGAGCCGTCAGTAACATCAGCATCATCATCAAGAAGGAAATCCAAAGTGTCAGTCTCCATAATCACATCAGTGACGTCATCCTTCTTCAAAATACGACGATGATTTTCCTCAGCTTTAAACCAGGAACGAAGAGTGAGTTCTTGAATGAACAACTCACATGCTTTAGCCAACAAAACAGGTGATTCAGTAGCAATCATTCTGACATCCTTGTCTGTCTTCATGATCTTCTTGATGCGGTTAATTGAAGGTAGCAGTTTGCTCGTGAAATCAATAACATTCTCCATTTCCCTCTGCTTGTCTGTCCAAAACATCTCTAGCTTTTCTTGCTTATTCTCAAGGTGAGGCGGCGACAACATTGAATATGCAGCGGATTGACCTGCATTCACGGCTGATTTCTCAGAGTTGTTTTCCATGATGATTTTTTCTATGTTTTCAAGCTTAGACACACAGAGAAATGAAGATTTATACATATATGCAACTGTGTCTATATATATATTGAGAGAGAGAGAGCGAGAGAGAGAGAAAAAAATCTAATTATAAATTTTCTAAATTTAATTAAATGAATGAACCTAGACAATTCTAAATCTACGTTTAATCTAAGACTATTAATGGTAATTTGTTAAAAATTTAATATGTAATAATAAAATTGTAAGAAAATAATCATCTTATTAAATACTAGCTAAATTTAGTCAATAATGCATCAAATACAAGTTAGTTCTAGTCAATAAGGTATTAAAAATGAGCTAAAATATTAATAAAATAATTATTTTTGAGTATTCTAATAATTTTTTTCTAGAACCCTCCATATATAACACACAAAAAAACACTAATGAATAGAAAGAAATAAAAAGTTTGTTACAAGATATACGTACAATGCGTCAACTTTGATGTATTTTAGACTGTGAATAATACTTTGATAAAATAAGATTAATTTTATAAAAAAACGGATGAAGTTTAGAATTTCTATGTACAAAGAATTTTTTTATAAACTCAGAATTTTATCATATTATATATATCACATCATTATATTAACAAAATCATTATTGTCATCACGAATTTGGTACTAACATGTCATGCGTGTATTTTGAGATTCATGAGTGTTTTAAAATCTATCGGTACAATTATCAAATGTACTATGCAGAGCAATATATGACCTGTACACGATATGAATTTGATTAAATGTTTAACTTAGCTTCACTAATTTGCAATGTAAACTATGTTCAGACATCATGAGAAGGGGTGACATAGTTTAATAATGCATATTAAATAACAATTTTTATTACAAATATGAACCCAATTAATTCGATCTTGAATCACATAATTGGGTTATGTACTATCATTGTTACTATTTCCAAATTGATAAAAATCTCGCATTCCTCGACGTTTCATTTTATCTTTGAATTGATCTATAGTTCACCTCTGTGAAATATTTTGAATTAGGTTCAATAAATTAAACACACTAATGTATATAGAGAATATTTGTTATTTTACAAACAATGACAACAAGTGAACAAAGTAACTTCATGATAAATGGTAACATATACATTTTTTTCTAATACAACAAAGTAATTGTTAAATTCACTCATAACTTCTTTATATTTTGTTGCCACTGCACTCGCAATCGACTGTTCATTTTCTAATAAATTAGAAAATGAATTTTTTTTCTTTTAGATTTTGAACATTATTTATGGGCTAATTCTGAATTTTTATATTGTGTTAACACATGTTTTAATTTTCTAAAGGAAAATCAATTGTCTGTTCATACATTTTCCGATTTCTCTCTCTTTTTCACTTTTAATGGATAACTCATTATTATCTCCCTAAAATAAAATATAATTATTAGAAATTTCTTCGTACGATTCTCATAATGCTACATCAGTATTAGTATTTTTATTCAAATATTTTATTGATCAATTCTTCATCAAAGTTTGAATTTTTATCAACTTTATTCCTTGTTAATGGATTTCTCGATGTTACTCTCTTGCCATGTATAATACATGTTTTCAGTCAATACTAGACATGTGATTCGTGATTCCGTCACCTACACTGAGCATGCCAGGAGGAAGACTGTCACTACTATGGATGTCTATGGATCAGTTGTTAGGTGCATTAGATATCTCTGTAACTGTTCATAAGCTCTAAATATTGTAATTTCTCATTAAATATTCAATGAACAAAGCTCAATTTCTACCAAAAAAAAAAAAAAGTTGCAGTAGACATTAGAGACATTTATAAAGAATACTAATACATATTTAGTGACAATTAAAATATTAATTATGGTTAGAAGATAAAAAAAATTTTTGTAGTGACAACTCTTTCTTTTGGCTTTTTTAAAATAAATTTGTGAATTTTAAATTGGTGTGAAAGGGGTGTTAGAGTGGATAAAAAGTCTCACATCGGTTGAGAAATGGACTGGCGGTCTCCTTATATGGACTTGGATAAACCTCTCATAACAAACTAGTTCTTGAGGTTGAGTTAGGCGCATGTGTCATATCTTTACATGGTCTGACATCTGAGACCATGTAAAGATATGACACATGAGCCCAACTCATCCCCAAGAGTTAGTTTTGCCTTTTGGGTTGAGTTAGGCCCAAGTGTCATATCTTTACAACACCCTCTTCACGCCCAAGCCCAACTTGTGCGTGGACTGGGAGCCCAAACAAGAATGAACATGACTCTGATACCATGTAAAGATATGACACATAAGTCCAACTCACCCCCAAGAGTTAGTTTTTTCCTTTTAGGGTTGAGTTAGACCTCTAATTAAGTGTCATATCTTTATAGTTACTTCTAATCAACTATTTCAATGAAGATTTTTCTTCAACTCCTTTCTTATACTTAAAATCACTCTATGACTAATATTTTTTGTGCAACAAAAAAAAAACATCACTTAAAGATTTCAGCGGAATATTTTGCATTAAGATTAAGTGTTCTTGGCAAGCAATGTAGTGTATATATCAAAAATACTAAAGTAACTAAATGATCATAAGTAAGCTTAATAAAATAGTGTATTTTCGTGTAATTTGCCTAGTATCATTAGAAACCAAATCTGTCAAATATCAGTCATTCAAAACATATATATTGTTATACAATATGTTAGGTTTTCTGTGTTCTATATCATATATATATATATATATATATATATTATTTTTTATTATATAGAAGAAAGAAGTGGGAGGACGATCAAGGGCGAAAATATAATTTCACGCTAACAAAAATCTATTAAGAAAGATAGTTAATAATTCTAGAAACATCTTTCTATATATGAAGTGAATAATGATCAAGGGCAAAAATGTAATTTCACACTAACAAAAATCTATCAAGAATGATAATAAAAAAAATTAAATAATTCTAGAAACATCTTAGGTTATTGTTATTACCATTAACTTATTTTGTTATTACTTCACTTTCTTTTCTTTTATGAGTTATTATGATATCTATTTTATTATTACTCTATTTTACTATTACTTTAATTTAATTCTTAATATTTTTATATTCATTGTGCTAATAAAAATGCCGACTTTTAATATAAAAATTTATCATGAATTAATTATTTTCATCTTTATTTTGTCTCTAATAATATACTTGAAAATAAATAAGTGTGATCAAATTAATAATATATATTTGATTGAAATTAAAGAAAAAGATGTTGAAAAGTAACTTTACAAATAAAAATGACTAGGATGATATATTTGTATTAAAGACGACTAAAATATAATTTCATTCTAACAAAAATCTAACAAGAATAAATAGTTCTAGAAACATCTTTATATATATGAAGTGAATGATGATCAAAGGTAAAAATGTAATTTCATGCAATCAAAAATCTACCATGAATGATAACAACAAAATTAAATAGTTCTAGAAACATATTTAGTTATTATTATTAGTATTACCACACTTTTGTATTTTTTTTCATTTTTTATGAGTTATTGTGATATCTGTTTGTTATATGAAAGTAAATAAATAATGAATACATTTAGCTCTTAATAATTATATATCAAGTATAATATTAGATGAAATCAATCAAAATTAAAATTAGAATTTATACGTATATTTATATTTTGTGTATTGAAATATTTTTAATTTTCTAATTTAAAATATGCTATATAAAAAATTAAAATTCAGAAGTTAATTTTCTTTTTAAAATAAAATATAACAATAAGTTCATATAAATCGAAAAGGAGGGATTCATATATTCAAAATGAAATGTACATGTGTTATTATTAAAATGGGCGTTCATATATTTCTTTTTAAGAAAATTGCTTGGCTTCTTTCTATTAATTTGTGCATATATGTGGAGCTTTAAAGATTTGAACATTTTAATATAGAAATATAATGATTTGAAAACTTTAATTTCTTCGCTTTAACTACTAATTTTTTACATATTTGAAAATTACATTAAAAAACAAAAAATAAAATGTAACAAGTTAAGATATTTTTTTGAAAAACATAGTTAAAAAAATGATAAAATTTGAATGACTCCCTTATTTTTGTCGAAACAAAAAAAAAGTTGCATATATTTTTTGAAAATAACGTAAGAACTAAAAAGTACTATCAATCACAGTAAAATGATAACTAAAAATATGTGAGAATCATATAAGAAATTTCGTTGACTTTTTTTCTGATATCATTTGTATTACATAAAATAAAACAGATATAGTAACATATATTATTCGAAAATGACACAAAAGGTACATAAATTCATAATTTAAAATATTATTTATAAATATACATATAAAAAATTTAGTTCACTTTTTCAAAATTTCATTTGTGTCACATAAATTGAAAAAAAGAAGAAGCTAAGATACGTTGGGCCTATGCACCTGATATCGTGTGTGTGTGTGTGTGTGTATATATATATATATATATATATAGACACACACACACCAATTCTTAGTCTTGAAGATTTTCATTCTTGATTTTTGAGTGAATTAGGTGTGAATACTAATATTCGTATCATCATCCACTAGCTTCCTTTTCTCTTTTTAAAATATCAAATTAAAAATACTGTTATTTAGGCACTGACTATTTTATGAGGTTTTTCGTATTTCTCCTCCCTCTTTTTTTTCAGAATTAAGTTTTTAGTTTTTCTTACCAAAATTTTCTAACTAAGACAATGACATTGAAGTTATTGGTGTAATATTTTAATAATTGATATAAGATTATAAACATATTTTATTATTGTTGAAGAGAGAGTTGAGCTATATGAACTATGATTTTTCTTGCTAAATTTTCTTCGATCTATTAAATATTTTCTTGAGTAAAGTTTTGAATCTCAATCTATAATTATAATTTTATGTATAGAAGGAAAAAATATTAATGTTTTTTTGTTTTCTTTTTTAATTTTTTTCACAAAGAAGAAAACTCAAAATACTAGTTATAACATTTATTCCTCATTTTTCAAGAATGAAGTCCTTAGAATACATTTACATTAACTTTTTCTCATAATTGGTTGATAATAGTATAGAATATCAGTTGCGTTGGAATAATTTCTTCGTAAACAAGATCGTTTAAGCAAAAAAAAATCACTTGTTTTAATAAATAATTGTCTTGATAAATAGGAAAACCAAATGTAAAAGCGGCGACGGAAAAAAGAAAATTCATTCTATTTAGATAATGAGATAGATGAAGGGAAAAATCAGTGGAATGTGAAATTTTGCACCTTCAAATCTTGCTCCCAGATAGAAGTGTATTAAATTAGTTGATAAAGGAAAAATATTATACTTGACCATCTGATAGGATATTGTGCCCAAGGATTTGATATATGTCCTTCGATTTAAACAAAATGAATAAAAAATATGAAGAAACTTTGACGGGTTTTCATGTATGCATATAATATGTTGAATTTGCTGTATCGTAGACTATGAACTATACCTTGATAAAGCAAGATAAAACTTATAGAATAATTGGTGAAGTTAGAATTTTTATGAACCAAGAATATTTTTGTAAGTTTAGGATCTTATGTCACCTGTCCAAGAATACCTCTAGACGCGGTACTAAGCCATAAGTCATGACCCCTAGCTAATCAACCTCATGACACTATGATTTACATAAATCAATATAAAGTTAAAACATAAACGCAAAAGATAAATCTGAAACATCTAATAAACTAATATTTGAAAAAACTAACATAAGATATTTATATTTGGTTGTCAGTAAGCCTCTACTAGTAGGAGTTGCTAGGACAAACTCCTAGCTAATTCCAATTGTTTGAAACTGAACGTAATAATTGAAAAGAAAGATAAGGATTATCCTCGAAGTGATGAGGACTCATTAATATTGTTGCTTGCTGATCAGAGGTACCATTAATTACCGCGAATCGGATTCTGAATATCAGAACCTGTGTTATCAAACAATATAAACAAATATTATTTTGTCAATATTTTTTGTAACCTTATAGATGTGAATTAAGGAAATGAAAAAATTACTTTTATTGATCAAGATTATTACCATCCTCTTCATTGCTACGTCCAGCATCATATAACGGAACAGAATTTGGTGCAAAAGGGTCGGTTGCACCATTCCTATGAACAACATCAAGAAGAAAATCAAAATAGTCAGTCTGCACAATCACATCAGTAAGGTCATCCTTCTTCAGAATACGTCGATGATTTTCCTGAGCGTGAAGCGAGGAACGAAGGGTGAGGTCTTGAATGAACAACTCACATGCCTTAGCCAGCAAAACTGGTGATTCACCCGCGACCATTCGGACATCCTCGTTCTTCTTCATGATCTTCTTGATACGAGTTGGTGGAAGTAGCAGCCTGTCCTTGAAATCTTTAATGTTCTCCATTTGATTCTGTTGGGATTTCCAGAACATCTCCAACGTAGGGTATCCAGTGGATTGAGCTACATTCACTATCGATTTCTCAGAGTTATTTTTCATGGTGATTTTCACTATGTTTAAAAGCTCAGACATACATATATACAATTGCTCGTTCTCTATATATAGAGAAAAATAAATCTAATTACTGATTTTCTAAATCTAATTAAATGAATGAACCTAGACATTTCTAAATCTACATTCAAGCTAAGACTATTAATGAAAATGTATTATAATTTAATGTAAGGTAAGAAAATCATCTTATTAAATACTAGTCAAATCTAGTCAATAAGGTTCTTAATAAAAGTAATTCCTTTTGAGTTATCCTAATAATTTTTTTTAACAATCCTTCATATTATCATAAAAAGCACAATAATCATGAATATAAAAAATAAAAAGTTTGTTAAATTGGCTTTCAGATATGTGAACAATACGTCAAATTGAATGTCTTTTAGATTTTGAATAATACTTTGGTTAAATCAATAATCGAACCAATAATTAACAATAAATAATTGATAAATTGATAACCGAAATGATAATAATTAATAACTAATAAATTGATAATCGAATCAATAATAATAAATAATTGATAAATCGATAATCGAACTAATATCAATAAAAAATCTCATGTGAATGGATGAAAAAGCTTGGAATGCCCATAAGATCATATAAAACAATAAAGATTAATACAGTATAGGTGGCCAAAGAATAACGACACGATAAAATCTTTTTAGGAAGCATTTTACCCTCAACGAGAGACTTTCTAGTGTGAATTCTAATTTAATTATACTCTAAATATGTGAGTATTGTAAATCAAATGATAAATTAAAAAAAAACTACATACAAGCCTATCAATGGAGAGTTGTTACAGTTTCATATGATGTAACAATTAAATTATTAAATAATTATCATATTAAATCTAATTATACCAAGATATTAACGAATGAAACAAGACATTAATTTTATTTGAGATATCCAAATCTTATTTTTCCAATAATCATCCATATATCACAAAGAAAACAAAATGAATTTAAACAATATCAAGAAACATTGGTGGGGTTTCAAGTACGTATACATTAATGCGTCGAATTTGACGTCTCATTGACTATGAACTATATCTTGATAATGTAAAATTAAACTTATAGAATAATTGGGGAAGTTTAGAACTTTTATGAACCCACAATTCTTCTGTAAGCATACGATTATATGTCACTCCCCGAGATTATTCCTAGACCCGACACGGTGCATAGAGTTACAAGTTATCCCAAGCTAACCTCACAGCGTGATATGACACTATGATTACCATAAATCAATAAAAAATTGAAACATAAACACGAAAGTTAAATCTAAATGTGTGTGTATATATATATCCCATAATACTGAGATAGACTAATATATAAAAGAAATAACATAAGCATAATCTATATTGATATGACTACCTAAATACCTTTACTAATATGAGTTGCTAGGATAAACCCCTTGCTAACTCAAATTCTCTGAAACTAAAAATAAAGATAAGGCTACTTGTCCTCGAAGTGATGAAGAGGACTTACAAATATTGTTGTTCGCTGATCAGAGATAGCAATAACAACAAGCTGAATATTAAACATTAGAACCTGTATTATCAAATAATATAGACAAAAAGTATGTTGTTAGTACTTTTTTTGTAACCATATAGGTGTGAATTAAGGAAAAGGAAATGATCACGATTACTACCATCTGGTCCATTGCTACCCTCAACAACATAAAACGGCACAACATTTGGTGTGGAGTCGTCAGTAGCATTAGCAACATCATCATCTTCAATAAGGAAATCGTCAGAAATGAAAGTTGAGTTCTTGAATGAACAACTCACATGCCTTAGCAAGCAAAACATGCGATTTCAGCAGCGATCATTCGAATATTCTTGTTCGTCTTCATGGTCTTCTTAATGCGGTTAGGTGGAAGTAGCAGATTGTTCATCAAATCATTAATGTTCTTCATTTTTCTCCGCTGGTTTGTCCAAAATATCTCCAGCTGTTGTTGCTTATTCTTTTCAATGTTAAGTTGTGCCAGCGTTGGTTACCAAGTGGATCAAACTGCATTTACTGCGGATTTTTCAGAGTTTTTTCTATGGTGATCTTTTCTATGTTTACAAGCTCAGACACACATATATACAACTCTCTCTCTCTCTCTCTCTCTCTCTCTCTCTCCCTCTCTCTCTCTCTCTCTATATATATATATATATAAATAATTGTATGTTTTTCTGAATTAAATTAAATGAATGAACCTAGACATTTCTAAATTAACCTTCATTAAGCCTATAAATGAAAAATTGTTACATTTTAAAATGTAACAATAAAATTGTAAGATAATCTTCTTATCAAATACTAGTTAATTCTAGTCAATAAGGTATTTAAGAATGAACCTGAACATTAACAAAAATAATTCTTTTGAAGTTATCCAAATATTTTTTTCTACACTCCTCCGTATATATATTGCAAAAGAATAATAATGAATAGAATAAAATATTTTTTTATAAAATTGGGCTTTTACATATATGTACAATGCGTCAAATTTGATCTCTGGTAGACACTATCAATCATTCTTTGATAAAACAAGATTAATTTTATAAATAATTGGTGAAGTTTACTTTAAGAACTAAGAATTCTCTTATAAACTCATAGTTCTATTATATCACATCATACCCGCACAATCCTTATCATTGTCGCGAAATTTTGGTTACCAGGTCATTCATGTATCTTGATATTCTTTAGTGCTTTTAAAAAATTTCATTATTTCATAGGAGCGGCATCACTGCACACTCATATAGTTCGATCATCAAATGTATATAAAAGATATGAATTAGACTAAGTGTTTTACTTAACATCAATATGCGATTTAATACTATATTCACATCTCATAGGAGGGACGCCATAGTTTAATAATAAATACATAATGAACATATGATTAGTTGTTATACATATATGAACCTAGTTCATCCGATCTCCAATTACAAAGATTGGATTTTTATCATTGTTAATCTTCTAAAAAAAAAAATCACAATAGCTCTTAGATGTTTCGTTAGTATTTGAATTAATCTGAAAATTTTGATGTAAGTCCAAGCACACTAATGAATATAGAAAATATTTATCACTATAGTGTTAATAACGATACAAGTAAATAAGTAACTTCTTGTTTTTTGTGTTTTTTTATGAGAACAATTAGGTTTATCAGTTAAATTTTGCATCATTTTTACTTTGTATTAATTTACAAAAGAGAATACAATTACATGAAGAGTGCCTACAAAATAACTATGAGAAAATTACTACCCATAAATTTAGTTAATTTTGATTTTTCTTACTAAAACAACACACAAGTGAATGAGGATAAAATTTTTGATGTTGAACATTTTGTCTATTGGTTTTTCTATAAATCTTCGGCTGAGAAATCTACTAACTTCGTTTTCTATTTTTTCTATGGACCCCTTTCACTAGATCACTTTACTAACTTTAATTCAGTCAAAAAGAGTAAAGAAACTTAAGTTTGACAAAATTGCTTATAAACTTTTTTGGTTCAGAAAGACATAAAAAGGTCAATTTAAACAGACAATACACTTTATTCAACACATTTTTACTATTAATTTTTCTTGATTTCTTCTATTTGATTGAGGTTAAGGAGAATAAATATTTTTTTTTATAAAAATGATAACGTGTATCATAAACAATTATTTCTTTCTATAAAATATTAACACAAAAATAATTTTTGGGAAGAAATTGAGGCCCCCTAAAATTGGGGGCCTTAGGTATGTTCCTTATTTTTATAAGCAGTGAGCCGACACTGATCACAAGGATATTGATGACTAAACAAAATCTCTATATAAATTTATTTTCTCCAAAGCTAAATAAAGATTTAACAACTCGGTGAGATATACCCTTAATCTTCATTATTTAATCATTCAAAACTGAAAAGTAATAGATACCATTTTATAATTATAGAAGTTTCAAAATTTACACTTCAAAAATGACACTTCGTAAAATAATTCACCACAAAATGTATAGCAGAATCTCACAATCAAAGCTTCGAACCCAAAAGTATTCGACATGAACTCAGCAAGATAACACAATCTTCAAATCCCAAAGTCATTTAGAAACACCGATTAGAAAGAAAAAAAGGGTTATATACATAATCACATAGATATACATATATCTAAAATGTATGCATAAATTATAAAATAATTACTACAATTTGAATGAAACAATGGAGAAGCATTTGATAAAAAAATAGTTTACCTGTAGAAGGAAGGAAAGAGTGAGTAGTTCTTGAATTTTCACCCAAAAAATAATTATCAAGAACTAGTAGTTAATATTTTTCTATGTTTACAAGCTCAGATATAGAGAGAAATGAAAACTGATACATATATAATTGTGTGTTCTCTCTCTATATATATAGAGACAAATAAATCTAATTTAATGAACGGATCTAGAAGTTTCTAAATCTACATTCAAGACCATCGGTCAACGGAAGTTTGTTATAATTTATTACGCAACAATAAAACTGTAAGATATATAATCATCTTATTAAATACTAGTTAATAAGTAAGGTATTTATAATAAATGAAACTAGACATTTATAAAAATATTTTTTTTGAGTTATCCTAATCATGTTTTTTTACAATCCACCATATAGCAATAGGAACAATAATGAATAGAAAAAAAAGTTTTAGTTGAATTTCACATATGAATACAGTGCTTTAGTTCTTGTAGACGCTGAATGGCATTTTGCTAAACTAAAATTAATTTTATAAAATAATTGATGAAGTTTAGAATTTCTATGAATCAAGAATTGTTTTATTCACTCAAAGTTTTATTATATCACATTATATTCACAATATTATTATCGTTGTCGTGATTTTTGCACTCTCAGGCTATACCTGTACAATGATATTCATGAGTGCTTTAAAAAAATTATTATGATTTCATATAAACAACACAAATTCACAAACATATAGATCCAATCATCAAATATATTACCTATACAAGATATAAATTTGATTTAAACATTTAACACAGTCTTACTTTGCGATATAACATTAAATTAAACCTATAAATACAGAGGAAAACTAATTACAAATTTTCTTAACTTAATGAAGGTATAGTTGTTGATTGCTGATGTACAATGCAACTGTGGTAAGCAAATGAGGGAATGAGAGCTCATATACTTATTTTAATTAAATGAAATATTAGATTACCTATAGATTATAAAAATAAAAATAACAAGGAAAAATCACCCCCCCCCCCCCATCTGTTGACTTTCTTTTCTATTTCTCAATATCAAATTGAAAATATTATTTAGGTACCTATTATTTATGAAGTTTTTCATTTTCTCATTTTCAGAATGAAGTTTTTAGCTTTTTTTTAAGAAAAAATCTTTCAACTAACACATACACAATAAAGTTAGCACTATGTTGATGATTAAGGGTTA
This sequence comes from Solanum lycopersicum, assembly GCF_036512215.1. Lineage (NCBI taxonomy): Eukaryota > Viridiplantae > Streptophyta > Magnoliopsida > Solanales > Solanaceae > Solanum > Solanum lycopersicum. The sequence goes on along the minus strand of NC_090802.1, from coordinate 58,271,207 downwards.
GGTGTAACGTTTTAATGATTGATATATGATTTTAACCATGTTTTGTTACCGCTAAATAATAAGTTAGACTATATATTTGAACTGTGACTTTCTTCCTTATTTTTCTTCAATTTTTTAAAATATTACTCTGAAAAAATTTTTGAATTTCAAACTAAAATTATGATTCCTTGCATATATAGAAATTCATATTGACTTCAACATAGTATTAAATATGTTTCTGATTTTTATAAAGTTTTGAAGCTATTTGTAAACATAAGATGGCGAATTAAATTTATCGTTCAATAGTTACCTTAAGACAAAAAAACTCGCAATATAAAGAGTATGATTCTTTTTTTCATGTTTGGCCTAGCCCTTTATCTTTACCTTTTATAGTTGGGGGAGGGTGGTTAGTAGAGGTCATATCCTTACCATGGTTAAGAATTAATAATACTTGAATTTTGATTATTTTTTTTTATTAAATTATCGGTTTGAGGTAACTTCTTAACGAGTAGTAAGTTAATGGATTCTATTTAATTTATACCATTTGATATGAGAAGTTCTTGACTTAAGGTTTAGTTTGATATTTTTATTTCTGGTTATTTCGAGCTCTTTGTTATTCTACAATGTGTGATTGTTTGCATTTGAGCAAGATACAATTTATCAACTCATATGCATCGTTCATTTGGTTTGTCACCTTGTTTCTAAATAATTTTTTTGGTCAAACTTAAGGGTTAATTAAATCAAGATAACCGAACAAATAATTAACTAACAATAATTGATAAATTGATAACAATCAATAACTGATAAGTCGATAATCGAACCGATGACAATCAACAATCTCATATAAATGGATGAAAAGGCTTGCAATGCCCATGAGATCATTGAAAACAATGAAGATTAAGACCAGAAAAGGTGGCCAAAGAATAAACTCGTGATAAAAGTCTTTTAGAGAGCGTTTTACCCTCAATGAAAGACTTTCTAGCGTGAATTATAATTTAACTAGGCTCTAAATCTGTGGGTGTACTGGGTGAGAAGCCAAAAAAAAACGACATACAAGCCTATTTGTGGAGATTTGTTACAAACTCATATGATGTATCAATAAAATTGTCAGATAATTATCATATTAAATACTAATTATACCAAGATATTAACGAATGAACCTAAATATTATTTTTTTTAGATATCCAAATCTTATTTTCCAATAATCTTCCACATATCGCAGGAAAACAAAATGAACAGAAAAAATATTAAGAAAGTTTTGTGAGTTTTCAGGTACGTATACAATGCGTTGAATTTAGTGTGTCAGACTATGAACTGTATCTTGATAAAGTAAGATTAAACTTATAGAATAATTGGTGAAGTTAAGAACTTTTATATGGACCCTCAATTCTTTTATAAGAATAAGATATTATGTCACTCCCTGAAATTACCCCTAAATCGGACACGGTACTTAACTAGAGCCACAAGTTACCCCAAACAAGTCTCATGGTGTGATATGACACTAAAATTAACATAAATCAATAGAAAATTGAAACATAAACACGAAATATAAAGTCCATAACACAGAGATAGACTGATATATCTAACATAAGCAGAACCTATATCGATATGACTATTTGAAATCCTATACTAATATGAGCTGCTAGGAGAAACCTTTAGCTAATAACTCCAAATGTCTAAAACTGAAAGTAACAACTGAAAAGAAAGATAAAAGTACTTTGTCCTCGAAGTGATGATGAGAACTTTCCAACACTGTTGCTCGATGATCAGAGGTAATAATAAGCACGAACTGGATACTAAAAACCAGAGACCTATATCATCAAATGAGAGTATGTTATCAATACTTTTTGTAACCTTACGGGGGTGTATTAAGGAAATGAGAATATTACCTTTGGTGATCAAGATTATCATCATGTATGTCCATTGTTGCCTCCAGTGGAATTAACATCATCATCAAAAAGGAAATTCAAATTGTCATTCCGCTTAATCACATCAGTGACATCTTTCTTCTTCAAAATACGTCGATGATTTTCTTGAGCGTTAAGCCAGGAACGAAGGGTGAGTTCTTGAATGAAAAAATCACATGCCTTAGCAAGCAAAACAGGCGATTCAGAAGTGATCCTTCGGACATCCTTGTTCGTCTTCATGATGTTTTTGATACGGTTAGGTGAAACTAGCAGATTGTTCTTGAAATTGTCAATTTTCTCCATTTCTCTCTCCTGGTCTGTCCAAAACATCTCCATATATTCTTGCTCAATCTTTTCAATGTTAAGATGAGAAATCGTTGAGTACGCATCAACGGATTGAGTTGCATTCACTGTGGATTTCTCAGAGTTGTTTTCCATGGTGATTTTTTCGTTGTTTACAAGCTCAGACACGGAGAGAAATGGAAGATTGATACATACACACAACTGGGTTTTCTCTATACATAAAGAGAAAAATAAATCTAATTATAAATTTTTAAATCATATTAAATGAATGAACCTAGACATTTTTAAATCTACGTTCAAGCTAAGACTATTAATGAAAAATTGTTACAATTTAATATGTCATAATAAAATTGTAAGAAAATCATTCTATTAAATACTTGTTAGTTCTAGTCAATAAGATATTAAATATTAGTTAGTTCTAGTCAATAAGGTATTAAATAATGAGCGGAGATATTAATAAAATAATTTTTTAATTTTTTTTTCTAGAATCCTCCATATATCACAAAAAATCAATAATTAATAGAAAGAAATAGAAAATTTATTATATATGGGCTTTCATATATGTGTACAATGTGTCAAGTTTAATGTCTGGTAGACTATAAATCATACTTTTATAAAACAAGATTAATTTTATAGAATAGTTGGTGAATTCTAAAACTACTATGAACTAAGATTTTTTTTTATAAACTCAATGTTTTATTATATCACATGATTATACTTGAAAAATCATTATTGTCATCACAATATTTGTGCCAACATGTCATATGCGTATCCTAAGATTCATGAGTGTTTTAAAATCTATAGGTTTAATCATCAAATGTATTATGCAGAGCAATACACAACCTATAAAATATATGAATTGGATTAAACGTTTAACTAAGAGCAACTTTCGCATATAGCAAACATAAATTTTATATTTGTATGTCATAACTATAGTTTGTCCAATTGCGTTTCATAACTGTTTGCTATGGAACTTTTGATTGTATAATCTCGCTACAAACATCTAATTTTAGACAAATTGCTCATTTTTGTATAAATTCATTTATATATTGTAATTTGTGTAATAAGATCTGTATTTGTATAATTACAAGTGTATAGGACAAAAATATATGTATTTATATTTGTATAAACACTTTTCTCTAGCTTTATACAAACATAAATGCATTTTATACATTTTATACCAAAATGTATAAAATGAATAATTGTATATATCGAAAATGACTAATTATATACCGAATCAGATGGCAAAAAAGGGAATGTTTGCTGCAAATTAAAATAAGAATAAACTATGAATATGGCATTTAATTTGAATTAATAATTTGTTATTTCATACAATGTTTCCTTTAACTAATTAGCCTCACTAATTTGTGGTATAACACTATATTCAGACATCATAGGAGGGTATATATATATATATATATAAATCTAGTTCATTTGATCTCCAATCAGATAAATTGAGTTATGTACAATCATTGTTAATCTTTTCAAATTGATAAAAATCTCGCACTCCTCGGCGTTTCTTTTTATCTTTAAATTGATCTATAAAGTGCCTCTTTGAAATTTTTTTATTTAGATTCAACACTTTAAACACACTAATGTATATAGAAAATATTTGTTATTTTATCAATAATGACGACAAGTGAATAAAATAACTTCATATTTCTTGTTTTCTTTGCGAAAACAATTAGGTTTACAAGTCAAATTTGGCATTACTATTACTTTGTTTTACTTTACAAAAGAGAACACAAAGTTTAACGCATTTGCCTTCTCAATTAAAAAAAATGGACCTTCTCAATTTCTCATGTACCTCATTTTGTCTACCAAGTTATTTTGCAACCAAATAAAGCCTGTTGGTTAAGCATATATACACATCAAACTTATTTTATTGCGGTGTTGATAAATGGTAACTTATACACTTTTCTCTAATACAACTAAGTAATTGTTAAATTCACTCATAGCTTCATTATATATGTTGTCATAGTATTCATCACCATCGACTGATCAGAGTTATTTTTCATGAAATGTGATCAAAGGCAAATTGTTTCTAAATTAACATAGACATAATTAAAAGTAAGGTAAATGATAGTGCTTATATATACAAAGGAGAAAGAAAACTAATTACAAATTGACTAAGCCTAATGATAAATGTTGATGTTTGAGGTACAATACAATTACGTAATTTATAAATAAGGAAATTGGGGTCATATACTTATTTTAATTAAATGAAAATCTTATTTATAGTGATGAGTGTCATAGATAAAATATGAGAAAATCACACCTCATAATAAATTAGACACAATATTACAAAAACTCAAGATACTTTTTAAATCTTTATCAAATATAATTTTATATTACAAAATATAGAAGATTGAAATAAATTAAAAATGGAGACTTTTTTTTTTAGATTTTAGACATTATTTACGGGCTAATTTTTTAATTTTTTTATTTTTTTTGTGTTAGCTAGCACACATTTTTCATTTTCTAAAGGAAAACTACTTGTTTGTCCATAGTTTTGCATCTCTCTCTTTCTCTTACACTTTCAGTAGGAAAATCATTATTATTCTCTCTAAAAAGAAATATAATTACTACAAATTTGTTCCTACAATTCTCGTGATGTTACATTAGTATCAGTATTTTTATTCAAATATTTGATTGATCAATTCTTCATCAAAGTTTTATCTTTCATAAATTTTATTTTCCGTTAGTGGCGATGTTCTTTTCGATCGATATTAGTCTATAGACTTCAAAAATTTCCCTTCTTGTTTCTCTAGACATGTCTTACACATGTCTTGAAAAGATGCAACTGGAAACTAATTAATAATCACAATTTTTATCTTGCACATAACACAATAAAACATTGATTAATGTAGACAAAAGAAAACAGACTTGATTTGGTTCATCATCTAGATGCTTGTTAATGGAAATGCATACTTAATAAAATAAAAATAAAAACATAACTCAACTTCTTTTTCATAGAATAGCTCTTTCATTGTCTTCTTCATATCATTTGACATCAAACTGAAGCTTGGTTTCAATGGCTACTTGATTCTCCTTTCTTCTTCTTTCTTGAATATGTCGTTGTGGGTTTTTTGACACCTTCATTTGTCGTTGCACGTTTTTTCTCAGTCATCGCTCTTTTTGATCTATCATACAGAACACTCCATGCTTCAGATACAATCTTGAACGCCCCATCTGCTCCAACGGATTTGTTTTTATCAGGGTGAAGAGCTAGAGCAAGCTTTTTGTATTGTTTCCTTACTGCTTCATCGTCAGCTGAAGGATCCAGAGCAAGGACACCGTAAAGATCCACTTCACCGCGAGTTTTCTTCTCATGAGCAACATACACATTCACCACTTCCATGAACTGAGAAAGACCATCAAGACCTGGATACATCTTTTGAGCCTTCAAAGCGAATTTGTGAGCTCCAGATATGTCGTTCTCCATTAATTTCTGCTCAGCAATTCCTTTGGCCCGGATAGCTTCATCTCTGTTACATTCCATTTTTGCCTACAACGCTGTTGCCTGAACTGTCTTAGATTGTTCAAAACCTAGAAAAAAACCATTACAAAAGAACAAGTCACAAAAAAAAAACAACTTGAAAGCCAAAAGTAGAACCATAAAAGAAAAAAGGGTACTAATAACACAAAGTAACAGTGACTTTAACGAAAAGCAAGCAGGATTGAGTGTGAAACTACTATAGGTTTGATTACATTTCTCATGGATGTCATGAATTAATGCACTCTACGATTTCCACAAACACCGGAAAAGCAAAAACAAGAACTCGTGAAAGGTTCTGAACTTACGGAAATTGAACCTGATTTGTAAGAAGAGAGAGAGGAACTTGCAATAACGTCTATCATCACCCTTCTCCGAAAATTCTCTATATTAATTGCTTTGTAAAAACAAAAAAAAATAAAATCTATGTAAATTATTTTCTCCAAAACTAAAGAAAGATTCGACAACTCGGAGAGACATCCTAAATCTTCATTTTTAAATCATTCAAGACTGAAAAGTAGTAGATACCATTTTATGATTATAGAAGTTTCAATAATGACACTTTGTAAAAACATTCACCACAAAAATGTATAATAGAATCTCACAATCAAAGCTTCAAAACCGAAAAAGTATTAGACATGAATTCAGAAAGATAACAAAATCCTCGAATTCCAAAGTCATTTAGCAACACAGATAAAAAGAAAAAAGAAAAGGTTATAAAATGATCACATAGATATACATATACACATACATGTATATATAAACTCATGCATAAATTATCTTCTTCACAAGAACAACTGCAGAAACTAGTTACAGCAATTTGAATGAAGCCATGCATGAAACAACACAGAAGCGTTTGATTAAAAATTAGTTTACCTGCAAAAGGAAGGATAGGTCAACTGTTTAGTGTGACCAGTTTGTTGAATTTCCACCCGAAAAAATATATTTTTTGGTGCATAAAGTTGATCAAAAAGAGAGAAAAAAAGCGAGAAAAAGTTTTGTTCTCCTAAAGTGAAGTGTTCTTCTCATGTTTGGCCTAGCTCCCTTTGTTTTCACCTTTTATAGTTGGAGGAGGGGTTTCGTAGAGGTTAAACCCGTACCATGGTTAACATTTAATTCAATTTTCCAAAATATTATTTTGGCTATACACATTAATTGTAATTTTCCTTTCTAAATATTTTGGTTCTTTATTTTTTGGTGAAGGTACAAATACTAATATTCAGATCACCATTTATGAACTGTTTCCTTTTTTTGAGTATAAATTGAAAGTATTATTTATGAAGTTTTTCATTTTTCAAGAATGAATTCCTTAGTTTTCATTGACCCTAACTTTTTTAATTAACATACTAAACAATGAAGTTGATGCTTAAAAATATGGCATAAAGTTTTAATGACAAATATGATTTAGTCAAGTTTTGCTACTGCTGAACCGATAGTTGGGCTATAAACATTAACAACAATTTTCCTTGCTAAATTTTCTTCCTTTCACATTCTTCAATCTTTTAAATCATATCTTGAGAGTTTTTTTGAATTTCTTACGTTAAAATTATACTTCCTTGAATAGATAGGAATTCATATTTGACTTCATCAGAATATCAAAAAAAATATTCAAATTTAGTTGACTTTTACTTTCTTTTTTTTTATGAAAGTTTACTTTTACTTTCTTATTAAAAGAACGCAAGTAAATAAGGAAAATAGTTTAGTGTTCAAGATTTTGATTCTTGTTTTTTGAGTGAAGGTGCAAATACTAATATTTGTCACCATCTACTAGCTTCCTTTTCTATTTTTTGCTATTTATGAGGCTTTTTGGTTCCTCCTTTTCCCAGAATGAAGTCCACAGTTTTCATTTATCTTTAACTTTTCCAACTAACGTAATGAAAATAATGAAGCTAATTATGAATCTGGTGTGAAGTTTTAATGATTAATATATGATTTTGTTCCTGCAGAAACAAAGAGTTGGGCTATATACATTAACCATAATTTTCCTTACTAAATTTCTTACTTATAATTTCTTCGGTCTTTCAAATCACATCCAGAGCTAAGTTCTGAATTTCAGACTATAATTATACGTCCTTGAATAGATAGAAATTCATACGTGACTTCTAAATAATATCTACAATCTCTATTTTTTAGATTTAGTTAACTTTGACTTTCATACTAAAAGAACCCAACTAAATATATATAGATTCTTGTTTTTTTTTTTGGTGAAGGTGCAGAAACAAATGTTTCCTTTTCTGTTTTCTGAATAACAAATTGAAAATACTATTTATGAGGTTTTTCGTTCCAATGAATCCAAACCAACATTACCTCTCTTAGCTTTCCTAAACACACTCAAATTAAATGTGAGCTCAAGTCCATTAGATCCAAATTCTCATTCCTTTCATAAACTGAGTTTAGTAATTCAATAAATAGTATTCTCGAGCTCTCGAGGTCATTAAAATAATTACTGAACTCATTCCTAGCTCTAATTTACTATTCATTATCTTCTTTCCCAAATGCTAATATTTTCAATTTCTAAAATACCTTCATAATACACATATGTTCATCATAGTTAAAAGGAAAAGGCTAGAAATTACCTTTTGAAGGAACACTAGAAATTCTTCCTCTTCAGTGTTCTTGAGCGATTCTTGAAAAATATATGAAACACAAAGTATTTGGATGTTATTCTTGTACTAAGGGAAGTGCTTTTACTCAAAACTCAAAAGCACCATTTCTTCTCACTCAAATATCCAAATGAAGTGTTTTTACTGTATGGAGAGTCGATCAACTTTCGTTTGATGCTGTTTCTGTTTCCAGCATCGGGTTAAAAAGCTGTAATATAACCTGAAAAGAACACAAGGTAAGCTTCTCAGACTCGTTAATTCGATGATCACCAAGTGTAAATAAACAATGATCCAATTCTTGTCCCACAGCCAAATATGTGACGTCACAATCTCAAACCGAAATTACGAGATCATATAAGTTAAAGTACTGAAAGAGGTCGAAGTCAGAAACACATCCATGATTGAACTAGGGATCCCACACGAGATCAAATTGTTACGTAATCATGAAGAAGATAATCACATGATTGAACCTTCACACCAGAGCGAACACTTGGAACTCCCGAAACCTGATTCATGCATGAATCTCCCTTTCCAAAAGGGCAAGCTGGACCAGCTGATTGAAAAGAATGCAAAATGGGTAAACCATAACTTGTAAGACGAGCAAAAAACATGACAGGGCAATCCCAGAAGTAGAAAGAAACAGTGAACTACAGACTTGGTCCAGTTATAGATACTGAAGTTCGCACAACCTAATCAACCAGAAAATCATCAAACGTAAAGAGACTAAAGAGAGAAACCGCCTTTCCTAGACGCTGACAAGATCTCACCATAGTGGAAGCGAAGTTACTAGTCTGAGATTCCCAGAGCTCCTTATTATGCCATTTAGGAAATAATTACATAAAGAGACCAGAGAGAGAATCACCTGATTTTGTAGTAAAACCAAAACAAACTGCAGTAACTAAATTCATAAGACCCACGTGCACTTTATTCATCAAAAATTAAGCCATGATAAACAACAGAAAGACTAAATATAGCTACAGCATTATTGCATCTGACTTCAACAACTACAGAGTCATGATCGATAAAAGCTCATATGAATTTGAAGAAATTCTGGAGGAAAGTAAAAGCAGCACTGCAATTCAAAGAAGAAACTTTTTAGTATCCAATCGGGGTGACTTCAAATGCCATCAGTCTCGGAGAAGCTCCAATAAATATTGAACCTATGGACTCACTAGGGTTTCATGAGCAACTCAGACCACATGGAACTGCATTCGAAATCCGAGATGCCCACCCATGCATCCGTATCCATAACAACTCCGACCACACCTGGGAAGGAACCCAACATAAGAGAGAGCAATAGTAAAATCAATAGAAACATTGATAGATTACTTTCACACACAAAAAAAAAAAAGATGAAGCAGCATATACAAACCTATGAACTTAATGTACCTGACGGACCCCAAAAAGAAACTCAAATGCGATCAAACCATGCCAAATTTCATATCTTCACCAATCATATCTATCACTGTCAATCAGAACAGAAATAATCAGAAATCTCCTCCATGACTGACCCCAAAAAGAACTCCAAATGCGATCAAGCAGTGCAAAAATCCATACTTCAGGGTTTCACCAATCACATCTTTAATTATCAAGCAGAACAGAAATAATCACACGACTAACTTTTCAACACCTGAACACATGCTTGAGTACCCAAACGATTCCACTAAATCAATTTATCCATTTGCAAATGGATAACCTATATCCCACAATGTAGAGGAAAAATCACATCACAACTCCCAAGAAGGAAGACATAACAAACTAGACACCAAAGGAAAACAAAAATGTTAAGCTCCGAACCTCTACCAGGGGCAGTGAAAGACAACAGGAATTGTCCCTGCAAGAACTCCCTATTACCATCTTCAAATTGGCATCCCTAAGTCAGACGACAGACCAGACTTCCAAAATTATCAGACCAACAGATAAGACTTCTAAATTGTTCCTTTTTAAAAATCAGCAAGTGTAACTTTTCTGAGAACTTGTAATTACAGGTGCATATCCACATCCAATAATATCAATCAACTTTCCATGTGTTCTACTCCAAATCATTACTTAAAACAATCTAAAAGTGATAGACAAAGGAATGCAGGCAAAAGTAGCAGTACCACAACTTCACGGATAAAAGCAGCTTAGACAGTAGCAATCCCCCGCAGTCCCTGACAACTTCGTGCCTGGGATCAAAGAACATAAGCATCTTGACAAACAAAAACTGCAGTTCATACTTTGGGGAGGCCAAAAAAAAATATAAGTCCCTGCGACTGCAAGCACAGAAAGATAGGGTCAGTAATGAGTGCAAAGTTCGGAGGACCTCATCTCCCCATATGAAACGAACCAACGTGAAGAATAAGATAAAGAGCCAATCACCTTATTCTAGAAGCTGACAATCTGCATGGAAGGAGCACCAGAATGACCTTGAAAGAACGATAATGATAGTCTTGAAACTGGAGACAAAATTCTGTATATAATTGTATTACCACAATGAGCACTGCCTATTCCATTATGTTAAGAAAACCAATCCTTGATTAACAAAAGAAAAAAACAAAGTAGGAATTATTATCATGTTCATCCAGGCAGCAAAATTCAACACTATTGAGACTACGGATTCCAGAACGATAAATGCGCTAGTTGGAAATCAAAGAGTTTCTGGAATCCGATGACAAACAGACTGCACTATTAACACAAGAATTAAGGGTGGCCAATCGAGAAACTTCATATGAAGAAGTCTGGGTAAAGCTTCAACATGTAGAGGGTATGCAATCTAACAGGAGAACTTGCAAATAAAAGCAAAGAAAAATCTGCACAAGAGAAAGCAGGCTTGCTTTGCTTCATCATCTACACAAAAGAAAACAAATTTGGTGTACTTCATCAAACATAAAAATAATACTTAATTTACCCACCCATCTAATTCCAAGATGGTACCTGCCAGGCTGCAATGCCATAACAACTCGAACCGTACCTAGTATAGAAAATTCAGGGCTAGAACAAAAAAAAATCCGGTCCAACTCAATCATTTGACGGCTTCAATAGAAACTTGCTGAGAGTTCACCATTGCAAATTACAACAAGATACTGGATGAATTGAAAATAGGCAACAGGTCCGAATCATCACCTACGGAAATTACTTGAAATAGAAATCATAGACATGATCAAGCTGTGCCAAAACAAGAAAAATACATTCTTAGAACCTGGAGGGCATCATTGAATCTCCCAATCCAGACGGATCCACTGATTAGTACAGAAAAGCAATTGAAATTTTATAAAAATAATATGCTCAAATGAGTCAGACTACAATTTAATCAACTATGATCGATATTCTTTAACATTGTTCATGTATCATGTGGATTCTTACAGTTATTACATATATAAGATACAATGACCACATGAAGCCCTTTTGCATCTTCAAACTTCATATTTATGAGCTTTTTCTTGGACCCCTCTCTTTTCTCTTCATCTCTCTTTCCATCTTATATGTTTTTCAGTTTACAATGAAATGCGAGGGGGTCCTCTTCAAGACTTTAGATTTTTTTTTTCTTTGAATTTTGCAAGCTTGTTACACTGAAGACCCAAATAGAATGTTCAAAGTCTCAACTTCTAAAAAGAAAAAGAAAAAACCTTAGGACCATATAATCTATTGTTACACCCAAAAAATAAAGCAGGGATAACAAAACTTTTATAAGCTGATTACGAGAAAATGATAAAAGTTTATCAAAAACCTTCAATATGTGTTTCATCATGTTCTTTTCTATATACTCTGCCTATATGCCTGCCCTTGTGTATCCGTCAACATCAAGTAGATGAATCCTATGAATTACTCCATATGTTTATATACATTAATACATACTCGCTCATGAACAATATTTTGGAATTCTTTTTGAATTAAATGATTCAATAACTGCTTTTAACACAATATTTGTGTTATATGTACTGCATGGTTCAGGGTATATGAAAGGAGAATAATTGGGTCAACTAAAGAAGCAAGTTGATGGAGAATAACTCCCAAATTATTACTTCAATCAATGGAGTTGCAATGACCCTTTTATTTAATATTCAAGTCTTTCAAGAAAGGAATTAAATATTCAAATCTTTTTATAGCAGGATTTTCTTCCACAGTATGCAGTGATCCCACTTTGGAAGTCATTTCTTCCTAAGCCCATGATAAATTCACACATCAAACTTCAGGAGTAGAAAATGACCATTTTAAAAAAAAAAAAAAAAAAAAATGGCCAGTGGGCTCTATTTCTACCAATATCGCACTTCAAATTCATAGACGATAAGCAAGTAACAAGAACTACTGAATTACACAACTTATAGACTTACAGGAATCACACTTCAATATTCAAGTAACGATATGTGGATATAATGAGTCTGCATGCAAAAGTGGTTGGTTTATGGGCTAGCTCTATGCACATGTAGCAATATAAGAACCAGAAATAAGAAAAGCTAAGAAGCTGAAGTTATAAAATAGGAAGAAAGACAAAAGAAAAATCATTCGGACTATGGCAAAAACGGAGAAATGATTAACACTCTATGTTGAAAGTGGTTTGAGATCCCTGTAGTGCACCTTCACGAGAACAGCACCCATAGCCCAATCAAATACACTAAAAAGAAACAGGAAAAGAAAAGCAATTATGAACATAAGATGGTTAAGAAAATTTATAATCCAGAAGTTACTTAAGAAAAGAACTTGAAATATACAGTATGATTAAGGTTTTTTACAGTATAGCTCTTTCTTGATCTGGTAAACCTATAGAAGCACAAAAATCAAGGCCAAATGTTCACTTGGGTGCTGGATTGTCTTCTTTATCTATACTACCCTATCATTAGCAATCAAACAAGGAGGTTCGAGCTTAAACTACAGAAAGCACCAAAATTACTTGATCATTGGCTAGAAAGCTTTAGCAGCAACCTAGCTTTTCTCTCTCTTGGTTTCAATGGTACTTGCTTCTGCTTTCTCCTTCTTCTTTCTTGAATATGTCACCATGGGTTGTTTGACAACACTCATGGAATCTCTGGGAGTCTCTTCGCCCTTTGTCACACTGTTGTCACCAACCACATAGGACTTCTCCTTCTCTTTGCTTTCACCACATGTCCTTTCCAACTTTGAAGTATCTGCAACTTTTCCACGAGCCTCTATTTCAGTGTCTGTCATGACTCTAAGAAATTCTAAGGGCAGGGCCGCAGGATCCAACTCCCAGCAACCAGTGGGAGCATTTGGAGCTTCTTGGTCTGTGAGCAAATATGAAGGGACCTGATGAGAGAAGCGAAACATCTCTTCCCTTGGAACACGGAGAAGATATTTAGGGTCCAAACGTTGACGGAATACTGACGTAAAGCCAGCTACTTTGACTAATGGAGCAACTGTAACACCTTCCTTCTCAGTGTAGTCGCCAAGCACTTCCACCATATCATAATAGTGTATCATATCATCAGGAGTAAGCTCATTCCAGTGAGGAGACCAATACCTGTACAGCGCCCAAACATCCCCCTTTAGGGGGAAAATTTGAATGACACCTCCCACCCCTTTCGCCCACTTGACCTTGTGGGAGAAAGAATTGAGCGTCTTATTGACTTCATGCCTGCCTATCCTGAAATTTCCACAGGTCTTGAGGAATCCTGAACCAATCCAATTCATTGGGCCAAATTCAGAGGTGTTTCTGGAGTTCAGCCAGCTCAATTGCACTTCAAATGGCTTTCTAGATATCACTTTGTGAATCAAAGCATAATAACGTGTCATGCCATCATCATTATCATAAGCAGCCCATACTTGTTTATCATGAAAAGATTGTTCCGTTCTATCCTTGTCAAAATCATGGAAGTCCGGATCCGGAACAGTCATTGACTTAGCTTCTGATTCTAAGTCAGTAGGAGCACTAAAGACAGGCAAATTTTCCTTCTTGCGTAATATTTGGGAATCCACCACAGCATCATGAGCAGCTTTATTCTTATTCCTTCTCAGATCATTTTTGATAATTTGCTTCTTCATTTCTACTTCTTTTTCCTTCTTAGATGATGTTCGAGAAGCACCAGTTGTGCTCCATTCTTTTAGCTTCTTCTTGATCTCCATCCTTGCCTTTTTCATCAGCATATTGCGAATTTCGATATTGGATAACTCCGCTGAACTCCTAGGTTTGTTACTTCCCACAGCAGCAACCCTCTCAGCTCTCAAAACACCATTCTCATTTCCATGTATGTTTCCTTGGCTAGATCCACCTTTTGCAGCCATATCATTTATGGTTCCCGCACCTTGAAATTTAGACTTCAACTCAGCTGTGCGTCTCTTTTTTATTAGCCTGTCAGCTTTTGAACTAGAGTAAACTGAATCAGGAACAAAACCTGCATCAGTTTTCAAGAATGGATTGCTTTTCTTCCGAAAAGCTGGGTTCGCTGCACTTGAAGCTGCTTCTGCATGAGTTCTCTTCGAGATTCCACCAGCTGACTGGCCAGGGTGTGCAGCTTGCTTAGCTGTAGCGGCCTGCGCACCATTTGCATCTCTCTTCTTAAAAATTCGATCCTGCTGAGTTTTTTCTCCAACTGTTGAGCCAAAGCCAGAATATCCAGTTTGTTCTGAATTTGATGCTGTAGAGACACCTGAAGCAGAAGATTCATTAGCAGCAGATTTTGTACCCTGCTGCTGCTGGCGGGAAGGCCATCGGAAAGTTGAACCTTGATCTTTCACAGGAGCACCTACCTCCCTTGCATGAAAAGGCTGGTGACATTTGGGGCACATAATAATTTTGTTTCGGTGAATCTTTAAATATTCATACCGTATCTGGCATAGATTGCATAATGTCCAGAATGCCTCAACTTTTGATGACTGAGGAGCCACCGGAACGGGCTGGAAATTAGCATTTGTTGACTTTCTTGCACTTGCTGGGCTCATGGAGAAATTAGAAAATCCGTGCTGGTTGGCTTGCATGGATGCATTCCTCAAAGCACGCTTACTGTCATAGATCATTCTTTTGCTTTTATCAGACAAGATGTTCCATGCTTCAGATATAATCTTAAACGCCCCATCTGCCCCAACAGAATGATTTTTATCAGGGTGAAGAGCTAGAGCAAGCCTTCTGTAGTGTTTCCTTATAGTTTCTTCTTCAGCTGAGGGCTCTACAGAAAGGACGCTGTAAAAATCCACTTCACCATCAGTCTTCTTCTCATGAGCAACATACACATTGACCACTTCCAGGAACTGAGAAAGACCATCAAGGCCTGGAAACAGATTTTGAGCCTTCAAAGCAAACTTTTGAGCTCCGGTTATGTCCTTCATGGTTAATTTCTGCTCAGCAATTTCTTTGGCCCGGATAGCTTCATCTTTGTTACATTCCATTTGCCGACAACTTTGGCAGACCACAAAGAGCAAATGGTATTGTCTCCCTCAGATTCAAGCAGCAAAAATGGAGCAACACTCGAGACCCTGGTTATTGTGTGAAGTTTATTTCACACAAATACTCTGGAGAAGAATTGTCTTTGACTCTTCAAACCCTATAATACAATCATTACAAAATGCAAGTCACAGAAACTGCAAACTTGAGAGCCAAAAATATTCCATAAAAGAAAAAAGGGTACAAGTACTACAAAGTAACGACGACTTAAAAAACGAAAAGCAACCAGATCGAATGTGAAACTATAGGTTTGATTACATTTTTCATGGATATCATGAATTAATGCACTGTACGATTTCCATAAACACCAGAAAAGTACAAACAAGAACCCATGCATCATGTGCCGAAATCTAAAGGAAACTGGTCAAACAATAATGGGAAACTAATAAGCTGCTTACCGACCTTTTGAACCTTATTTACAATGGCGTGAAAAGCAATTCTGAATATCATTCAAGTTTCTCTAAGCACATAAATAGTAACTGAATTGGTTATGAAACCACAAATTACATCTCTTAATGCTCATTCCACCGTCGAATCACCGTATGTACTAATAAAGTTCATGTATTCAGATTTCTCATGTGATCCATTCTATTCAGACAAAAAACACAAGCTTCCTTTTATGATTCTGAAATTCTACTTCCTTATACAGACGTTACAGAATTTCAGATCATACACTTCAAAAATAGCATTTTTTTCCCTTCTTTGTAAAATCATTCACCACAGAATCTAGAAAGAATCCCACTATCAAAGCTTCAAAAACCAAAAGTACTCAACTCAGATACACTTCAAGAATCTACTTATTAATTAGAGGAATCCATATAAAAATTTCAAAGCCTTCAATCAACATTAAATCAGCAAGATAACTAAACCCCTCATATTCCAAAGTCATCTACACTCACCACCGCTTAAGAAAAAAACAAAAAAAACAAGGGCTTTATCTAAAAATGCAGACAAAAACACACACAGACAGAGATACATGTATACAACACGTAAGTACACATAAATTGATGCAGAAATCATCTTCCTCATAAACGGATATGCAGAAATCAGTTGCAACAATCTGAATGCAACCATGCATAAAAACAACGAAGCATTTTATTAAATGAAGTATACCTACAAAAACGAAGCAATGTTGAACCAAATAGAGTGAATCGTTGTCAAAAAAAAACAATCTTTCTACCGTTTGAAGCTAGAGAGAGTGATGATCAATTCAGAATTTCGAAAACCCTAGAGAAATTTGTTGGCTGGTAAAGTAGAAAACCATTTCTTCGGCAAAGAGAAGAGAAAGAAAAAAGGTTTTGTTTTTCCTGAATTTAAGTATAGTACATTTTTCAGGTTTGGCTATTGGCATGCTCTATTTATTTGTATTTTGTTTGTAGTTGGGGGGAGGGGGGTTGGTTTAAACCTCTCACCATGGTTAGTTTTTAACCATGGTTAAACTATTTACGAAAAAGTATTTTGATTGTAATTTTTCGTCAAGGGGTGTTCTATTTGTTTTTAAATTAATATTGATGGAACGTGTTTTGTTTTGCATTCACTTTTTTCACGCATTATGTTCAAAAAAATACTCAAAACTTTCAGTTACAAGATTCTTGTCACTATGTTATACTTTTGAGTTTGCGTGATCTACAAACCGACTAACATTTGTCTTTTGCATAACTTTCTACACTGATGAATTTTAAAGCTACTATCTTTTTACACGTCCCGTTTGATTAGAATATCAAAGAAGAACTGTGTACATGCCCGTATGACAGAAGCAGACAAGTGTAAGGAAGATGAAAGAACAAACACATTCTCCATTTCTTCAAAATTTTAACATTGTACCGCAAATAGTGATCTTAACATATGATCAAGAATTACAAATGACTGTTATCTCCAGCAAAACAAAAACAAAAACACTTGCTTCATAGACTGGATTACATGACGGAATAATATGGTTCACTGGGAATCTAAAAGTTGTGTTTGTCAAGAACACTCTAAAATAGTTTATAAACAAAGAGACATGACAAAGGCTTAAGTTTCCGGGGGCGTACGCGCAGATTAAATCTGTGATGCCTTCTCTTTCCTCAAAATCGCTTGAGTAATCTGCCAAGGAATGAGGATACATTTGATTGATATAAACTGCAGAGTGTCTTAAGTTGAATATCCTTCAAGCTAGAGGCTTGCCATAGAGCTGTGCATAAACCCTCTTCGTTCGATGCACAACAATCATACTCAAGATAAATGCAATGATGCAGAGTCCTGACATGATGCCCATTGTGAGTGAATAGCATATGGAACCATAACAAGTAAGAAAGTCATCCTTCAGAAGAGGCACTCCTGGACCCAGTACGGAACCTTGAATCCGATGTTCATGTTGCTGCTTTGCCTGATAGTCATATATACCACTAGCAATAACACCAGAAAATATCAGCGAACCAGCTGGACTAGCCAATGTAAGGAAGTTATACAATGCACCAAAGCTTTTCAATCCAAAAAGTTCTGAGACTGCAGCTGGTACAATAGCCCAGTGTGCTCCATAGCCGAGTCCTATCAACACAGAAACCACATATATTGAACCAGGCCACCCCATAGCATAGAAGAAAAGAGCAAATGCCATAACAACTTGAACTGCAGCCATTGCCACAGGTCTTGGGTATGCATAGTATCTGATAATCATTATAAACAAGTTACAACATCAGAAAAAAATGCTTCCATAAGGAAGAAACTGTATTGGTAATTAGGAACTTGGAAAACATACTTTACTATATTCTCAGAGAAGTATCCACCAGCAACACGACCAAGAAAGTTCCAAATGCTTATCATTGAAACAAATATGTGGGTGTTAGAATAACCTAACGACTGAGATATCTGACCCAGATTATCAATCACTGTCAAACCAGAACCAGATGCTAGAACTAGGGAGAGAAAAATAAGCCAAAAGTCTGCCTTTACTAGAGCCTGAAGTAAAGTGAAATTCTCTCCTCTGCGTGGACCTTTTCTCCGCTTGACTCTAACTGCTCCTTCTGCTGCTGCTTGGTATAGTTTAGCTTGCAAGTGTGCAATTCTCTTTTGTCTTTCTGATGGTGGGAGTGTGTCTTCCTCAGAAGACCTCTCATCTTCTACCTCACTGAGGCTGAGAACGAAACTCCCCATTCTAGAGGATCCTTGTTTCTCTGGCTCAGGAAGAAGGCTCTCCTCCAAAACCGGCCTTGGTTCAGAGAAGAAAACCAAAAAAAGAGGAATAATAATCGGAAGCACTATTAAAATAAGTAAGATAATTGTCAAAAAGATTACCACATTCTCATTTAGACTGCTTAAATCCTGAAGAAGCAAAACTGCCAACAGATAAGCTGCCAGGATAACGCAAATGCTGTAGATAAATAGGAAGCTCGAATGATCTGAAGGTCTAACTTGTTTGTGACCACCTACAGGTCTAACCAAGAACATCACAGCGGTAATTACAATTGATGGCCCAACAGCAACCATGAAAACAAGGGATGCTTGATCAGGAAAGTTGAACATAGCATAAACTTGTGTCAAAATTGCACCACTTAGCCCAGCAAATCCTTTAAGTATCCCCACTATTGGACCACGGCTTTTAGGAAAATTCTGTACACAGGAAACTAAGGCTCCTGTATTGAAGTATGTCTCACCATTAGTCCCAATAAATATTAAAACGCAAAGCTGCAAAAACAGAAGATCCTCAATTAATAAAATATTACAAAAGAGTGAACTGTTGCATTATTAAAAAACAAAGAGAGAGGGGGGAGGAAACTGCAGAATTGTGGCAATACATCCAGGATCAAAGGGAACCCAACCTTTTGTAGACATTGAGCATGTTTTCTTATCAAGTACATTGAACATGTTTTGATTGGTTTCATGTAAGAAATCACTTTTAAGCATTTCTTAGCTAACAAATTGAACAATTGAAAAGTTAAGTGGTTGGTTGGACAGTAATATCTAATCTGAATTGAACATCTCAAGACACTGAACAAGTAGTTGTGTCAATATTTCATGGCCATATCTCACAGACAAAAGAAAATCACTACCGGAAGTTCTATTATCAAACCCAAAAGCTACAAAAAGAGAAACTCAAAGCCAATATAGGCTTCACTCATAATTATATTTGTAGAAGGGGAGAAGGAACGGAATCCCGCCATCAAAACAAAAGAGAAATTACTTTTTAAGAAGCCATAAATTTCAACAAGTTCAACCGCATTTGGCATGTTATCAAATGATATATCCTGGGTAAGACAGTAAAAGCACCAGGAAAGCAGATGCATGATCACTTAGAATAAAAATAACCAAATCCAGCAGTAACTTTCTCAGCTTAGCTCCTTCTTGTTCAGCCGTGATATTAAAGCTCTCAAAAGAAACTATCATGTCGAATCCATCCGAAAGGACTTTAAGAAGAGAAAGGTATCTAGATTCCTTCTTTGTTTTTTGATTACCATTTTCTACGAGGGGAAAGGAGGGGAGATCAGGAAGTGACAGAAACGATTACCATAGGAACTTGACTTTGAGATTCATAATCAGAACTTGATCAACATGTATAATGATATTCTACTCATTTTGAAGTTATCAACGAGAACTACAAGTCAGAATCCAGAAGTTTGACATCCAATAATACAAAATATCATGCATCTTCTGAATGTCCAATAATACAAAATCCAGAAGTTTGGATATCCTCCCGAATGTCCGTATAGATATTGCTAGTGGACAAACCTTAAAAATTGCCATGATTATTTTTTCTACTCTTCAGGCTTGTTCCATTTTTAGGTAAAACTTTAATTAGCAATTCAGCGTACATGAAATTGCAATTTCCCTCAACCCAAAGAATGAACATGAAACCCTTCATGTAATTTCCAACAACCCAAAGAATCAAGAATACATAATATCCATTTTTTGGAGGCAAGTAATGATGTCAATTATCTCAACTCCACACGGAGAAAATTATACCACTCAAAAATTATTTTTGATTCATACATAATAAATCTCGAACACCGTTGATGAAATTTCTAGCTTCGCCACTGTTAATTACTCTGTCTACTAAGAAATGTAAGAGCTCAAATTTCAAATCAAAGCATACAAAATGTAAAATTCCAGACTGCAAAACTCTATAAAGCTGAAAACAGATAAGTAATCAAAGAAAAGTGAACTGACCACCCAAAGAGGCAAAGCAGGCAATTTGTGAGCAACAATCAACCAAACAACACCATACCCAACAAAATTCTGAACAACCCCAATAAACAGAACAGCCCAAATAGGCAAAACTTCACACAAGATACCAGCTAGGAACCCAATGGCATCACCCAAATCCTTAGCTACACCCAATAAGGCAATTTGCCTCTGGTTATAACCCATACCACTCTTGATCACTGGAGATATGCTTCCAAACAAATACCCAATTCCAGAACAAGACTGAACCCACATCGAAGCTACAAAAACTAGCCATCGATCGTTCACAAGTCCCCTGAATTTCTCTGAAAATTGCACCATTTTACCTCCCAATTCTCGATTTTGATTCTTGTTTATGCATGAAAAAATGGTAGAGTAATACCTGGAGTAAGAGCTAAGAGTTTGATTGATCTACTAGTAGCTAAATTCAAGGATTTAACGACATACTAGTACAATATTATACTATTTCTAATTTCAATTTGTTCGGCATACTTTTCGAATAATACTTTTTTATACTTAAAATAAAAAATTATTAATTTAAAATTCTCAATATATTTAAAATTATAAGATAATGATATATACTTTCGTATATTTATTATTAAAAATCTCAAAATTTAAATTTGTTTATTTTCTATAGCTTTGTGTTAAATCAAATTAGATTGAAATGAATAAAAATATTATAAAATTAATTATATGTAAAAGTAAAATTCATGTGATAAATAGAAAAATAATTATTTACACATACTAGATATTTTTAATTAACGTGGATAATCTTAGAGCATGTTAATATATTATTAGTTCAATAATTGATATAACTATTCATGTGTGTTAATCTAGGATTATTGAATACTCATTATATAAAAGATATTTTGAAGAAGAAAAAAATGTATACACTTATTTAGGAACAATAATATCACCATACTTAAGAATAGATTAAGCCAATTTAGCTTAAAACATATATCATTATGTGTTTTTTTTTCCCTAAAACTTTTCTATATAAAAGTGTAGTCATTTCATAATTTTCCATTTATATCGCTAAAAATAAGAGCATTAATTCTTCCACCACTTTGTATATTTTAATTGACTAATTTTCTTTCTCTAATACTTAAAACACTGTCTTTGTGTTTTCATTTTTCATAATTAAATTTTTGTTTAAGGTAAAAATTGATAATATAAATTTTCTATAAATAATTTTTTTTTTAAAAGCCCCAAAAGACATGAACGATTTTTTTCAAACAAAACATAAAATATCTAAACAATATCATCTAATTTTGATTAATATGTATCTGTTCTTATCCTCTATGATTGGAAATGATATTTTATATCCAATATATTATTTAGCAAGTGAAGACAAAAATGAAAAAATTATTGTAGCAAATGAAATTGATAGTGATTGAAAATTGTATGCATATTCCAAGTTAGGTTTAATTAAATTTGAGAATAAGTATATGTTAATCATTACTCAACATTATTTGCATTAAGCTTCTTTTTCTAATTTTAATTTCTCCATTTTGTTAAGTTAATATCAAATTGCTTTTAGACAATATTTTTTTTTCTTAATATATTCGAAGAAGAAAATAAAAGGCTTTGCTTTTCTTTTTAAATCTAAACATGTGATACTTAATATAGAATAGGCTCAAGATTTACGTCGCGTAGCTTAAAAAAAAAAACATATTATTAGAAAAGTTATTTTTTCAAAATCGAATTCAATACTCAATTATGGAAATATCTCGTTAATTACATCACGATTTTTTTTTTTATCTTTTTCTTTAGAATCACATGATCGAATTTTAATTAAATCGATCTTTATAATAGAATATTCAAATTATCAATATTAGAAAAGTTAACAGTCAACAACAATAATTAGATAATCAACAATTAGGGTAGAATTTTTAATCAAAATTAGAAATATGGCAAATAAGTAAAAGCCGTGGGCAGATATCTCATCAAATACAAATCTTACACGCAATTTCCAACTTAATAATACACACACTGATGTGTGTCTCCGCCTTTTTTAATTTCAATTTTTCACGTAATATATCTAAAATTATAAAATTAAACGATATTTTCGTATCTTCTAAAAATATTTTATTTCAGGGCATAATTTTTTTTTAAAAAATCAGTCAAGATTTCTCTTTCATATAGACAATCCAGATATTAGCTGTCTTTTCAGCAAGAATGTCACAAATAGAAGAAATAAAAAATTTAAAAAAAGAATAATGACAAGTGGAGAGACATAAAATAATGCTATATTTAAATAATTAAATGGTATAACATGATTTCTATAAAACAAGAATAATAGTTTAATCTCCAAGTTTCAGGGATATCTGATTATTTAATTCACCTACCACAAGAATATGTTTGGTTAAGAATTATTAAGAATCAAGTAGGCCAATTGGTCAAAGTCACTTTATATGTATAAAAAAAAAAAATATTACAAACAAAGTATATAAAAATTTGTTTATTCATTTACTTTTTAATTATTGATAATCGCTTGTAAATTTTTTGTTGACTTTTTTAGTGATATAATTAACGTTAATTAGAATAGTAATTAACCATAGTTTAACCATAATAACATGTATTTACCTAGCTACCATGCTAGTTAACTCAAGGATCAATTGCGATATGTAATTTATAAGATAATATTTTTTATTTGTCAAATTTAAAAATAAGAAAATGTTTTTATGTGTCGTAGCAAGTTAATCTTAAAATGAGATATCTATAACCCATAAATATCAATAATTTATTATAGACTAAATATCTTAATTTTTTTAATATAAAATTCATATCAAATAATTGAAACGAAGGAAATAATATTTTTGGCTGACAATTTGACAGTTCATTTCACTAAAATAGCAATTACTGGCAAAAACAAATAAATAAATAAATAAATAAATATATATATATATATATATATATATATGTGAAGTGTGAATTTGTGGGGATCACTTCAAAGCCATAAAGGAAATTTCTAATATTTGTCATTTGCTTTTATGGTGGCAAGTATTTGTTTGTATCATTCTTTGTTAATTTTGTCGAAGCAAAAGATATTTGTTTGTTTTATATCAAATATAAATAAAATTGAACGGAAAAATGTAGTTAATATTGAGGCTGCTCTTGATTTTTTAAAAAAATCTATCTATTGACACATAGTACGACTTTTACAACATTTAAGGCTCCGTTTGATCATGCGATTTGAAATCAGAAGATGAAATTAAAGTTTTATTTGGATATGAGATATGTAAATTTTGTATTGCATAATTTTTTCATAAACATAAGAATCTCATAAGTTTTAAAATCATTAAAGTAGTCTCAATTGTTTATTCAATCTTACCAAATAATTTTGTTTCATAAAATCGCATAATAAATCATTGGAATAATGCATAAGTACCTTCCTAATCTATAACTGAAATATCAGTGACACACCTAAATTTAATAAAGATTCTATTACCCCTCTGAACTCATTTTATTCGTATTTTTGTGCACGATGTGGTACCTTTAACCACCCAAGTTGGTTGTGTTTGTACACATTCGTCCGCCATATGTGTAATATATATATTTTAAATTAAAAAATATTTTTTAAAAAATATTTCTTAATTTGTTTTAAAATATTTCGTAATTCAATTTTTTTTATCGTGTATTTAAATTAATTTAATACACATTTTTTTACCTTGATTAGTAGCTTACCTTCATTTCTTTTCTCTTTTATTTTTCTATTGAATTTATTTTCTTTGTCTTTCGTTTTGATTTGATTTCAAATGTCTTGTATTTAAAATAAGTTAATTTTAAACATATATCAATATTAAAACATTAAAAATAAAGGACACTTTTATATTATTATTTTAAATACACACAATTTATTAAAAATGATTAAAAGTGAAAAGATAAAAAATTAATTAAAAAAAAATTAGAGTGAAAAGAAATTAAAATAAATATTTTACAAAGAAAGAAACAAAAATAATTAAATACATATAAGTTTTATTATACATATATATATATATATATATATATGTGTACTAACTAATTATAAATTTACCAATTAGGAAATGACAAGTGTTCGATTTGTGCACTCATCACTTGCCTTCAAGAGAGTGTGCACACTCTCTATGGCATGTCCGCGTTTGTGGTGTATTTATTTAATTTTAAATTAGTTTAGGGGTAATAGAACTCTGGTTAAGTTTGGGTGTGTCTCTGGAATAGTCTAGGGGTACTTATGCATTTTCTCTAAATCAATACAAAACTATTTGTTTCCCACTCAAGTAACTGTTTCATCAAACTTTAATTCAATAAAAAAAATTGAAAATAAATTGTAGTGAACTAGTCTTAAATATAATCATCCCTCATAATACTGACATTCTCCTCACATTGAACTCGATCATGTGACCGATAAGACGAACCAACATTGTTACTTTGAGCATTTGTTGGTCAATGTCATCCACAACTATATTTTCGTGCTCATAGAGTATAAATATTTCATCACTCCTCGCAAATAGTTATGTAACGCTGCACAAGTTATGACAATTTTCAGTTGTGTGTCAATATCATAATGGTTCGTGTCTTGTTTTAATATTATGAATCTATATTTCCAAGCTTCAAAAGTCTGTGGGTTTGTTTTAACAAAATATAAACTTGTGGGTCAATTTTTGTGTTAAAAAATCTCAAATCATGATATGAAATTTCCATATAATTAATTCATATCATGATTTTGGAGAATAGGAATTTCATCTCATGAAATGAAATCAGCTTGAAATCGCATGTCCAAATGCTGATTCTATCTCATGATTCTATATCTTAATATGATATTGCATGACCAAACACATGTTCACAAAACACAATAATTACTTCAATATTTTCGTCCTGAGTAAGAGTCGATTGAGAAAGCTATAGTATAGGAAACTTCTAATATTTGTTCTTTCCTTTTCTGGAAACTAAAATATTTGTTTGTATTATTCTTTATTTTTGAGGGCAAAAATGTATTTATTTGTATTCTTTGCTTATTTTATGAGGGCAATTTTTGTTTGTATTAAGTCTCAATGATGCAGAATCATGTGTTATAAGCCGGGCAATTAATTAACTCGAGTCCTTGTAGCCTATATTGACCTATGTGATGCCAGGTTGGTTTGATCTCGAATTAACTTTAAAGTTAAAAATCGCTTGTAGTGAGTTAAGATTTTACGATCACCACTTATATATATCAATCTTTCTCTTATATGAGATTTAGTTGTGTGCAATTACAAAGCCCCCAGAGTGGCCATAACAAGTTATATGAATTAGTTCCTGGTGTAACAAAGTATAATGAAACAGATTATATTAAGAAGACAGATGAACTTTTTACCAATGATCAGATTCAAAAGATGATTCTTTTTTTTAAAAAAAAACTTACCACATGCATGAATTGCTATACAAAATTTGGTGCATGTAGATAGTTATATGCATCAAAGTTCTAATCCATTGAGTCAAGACTTGGTGCATACCATCCTAACTCTTCTGCAATCATTTCCATTCTTTCTTCTTGTCCTTTTGAATCTCCAAATGCAGTAGTAAATGGGTATATATAGGTCACTTTTGTCGCCATTGCTCTGTAGGCAACTGAATCTCCTTTCACCAAAAACTCTAAAACATCTCTGCCAAATCCTCCGTCAACCTCAGCCTGCAAATATTTTCCTGCAGTTATTTCCGTCATCAGCAAACACTACGCAGATACATTTGTAACTGTATAGTATTTCAGGCATCTATGAATCTTTAGTAAATTGCAATATTTGATGCATAAGATTACCGTCAGGGATATCTTCAACGACTTGAATCTTTGCATTCTTCTGTGTCTTCAAAATGGCATCCTGCAATTGCTGCCACAGATATGAAGAATTTATCAGCAGCCAATTGCTTGGTTTCTGAACAAAATGAAAACAACGGTTGGAAGTCTAGAAAGTCCGCATCTTCTTTACCATGATAGCATTGCCAGAAGAATTTTGAGAAATTATCAAGGGGAAGGCAGAAGAAGAAGATTGGGGATTTGTCGATACACACCCTGGATTAACTGAGGGGCAAGGTCTGATTTTTCTGCAAAAGCAAGCGACAAGAACCATAAGATAAACGACAGAAGTAATCGTTAAATGTTTGAGCAGACTGGCTTTAAATAGTTCCCTCTATTGTACATTCAAAGAGTTGACTACAAAATCAAGCAAGGAACAAGAGAACATAGTGATACTTAGCTTTTGGAAGTTTAACCAGTAAAATTATGTCACCAAGAGGACAAGAAATGCATTGCATTATTAAAGTAGAGTTAAATTAACACAATGGTCCCTAAGAAATTACCTAAAGCAATTAAAATGAGTTCAAAACTTAAACTATTAGAAAGAAGACAATTATGTTTGTTTATTTATTAAAGGCAATAGCGGAAGCAGGATTTCATTCAGGGGATTCATAGAAATGCTCCATTGTATCCGGAGGATACAACAATTAATATATATACACATAAAAGAAATTCAGCTTTTCTGGTAAAGGGAATACAATTTGGTAAATGTGGTTCTGCCACAGAATTAAGATGTGTAGCAAGCACATCATGTGCTGGCCAACTCTTTTTCTACGTCCAAGGCTCCACGCACATGAAAATTATTTTGACTAGGGGCGACTGGGAGACTTGAATCTGGATTCGCTTGCACACAACACTTCTCATCTTGCCCACCGAAAGGGAAGGGTAAGATCTTTGTCTTTCTCTGCAACCATGTTGAACTGTACGACCACCTCATTCAGAAGCTTCAACTGTTTAGATAATTGATAGAGGTATGACTTGAACACAGGGCCTTAGGACACTCTGTATCATGTTGAATCAAAATGACTTAAACTTCTAGGGTCTATCTTAGCTCGAAGGAAAGAACAACCAAAGTTAGACCCCCAAAGATGAGGTGATCTGTGATCATACAATACATGATATTAGAATTAGTAAGCCCATTCTCACACATGTTACTTCGTACTAAATTTCACGGGTGAACATCGGAACCCAATAATATGTGCAAGAGAGTGTTAAGTTACTAGTTGTACCACAATGTTGTGCAAGGCTTTCAAAAAAAGGTTTATAATGGTCTCCATGTTTTCATTGAAGTTTTGGATTGGATGCTCAGATTGTTTACTTTCACACTAACATTCCAAGACCTCATGCGCCCTTAATAGCACCCAAGGGTGTGGCCTAGAGGTCAATGAAGTAGGTTGAGAACTCTGAGGTCTTAGGTTCAAATCCAAGCAAAACAGTAGGTGGTTTCTTTCCATTTGTCCTAGTCTGGTGGACAGAGTTACTTGCTACTTGTTGTTGGTGGGAGGTGGCAAGTATCACATGAAATTAGTCGAGCTGCGAGTAAGCTTTCTGGCATCAACACAACATTCATTTAAAAAAAATCCCTTACTGGTGCAATAGCTGCATCCTATTTCTATGTTGATGATCTTGTATACTAACCGAGTCCACACGAACACACACATCCTCCCTGTAATTTTCTTGTCTTTGTTATGGTTTCAGGGCTTACGCCTACCCATATAGAGCCAACATCATTCACAAGGCTTGCTTTACATTGGACCCAATATTCAGCCTCATACTGTGAACTAGGCTATGAGAAAAACATTAAGCAATGCATATCATGATTCACTTTATTAATGAAAACAACAAATTGGATTTCCAGCTTAATTAGCATGAGTTATACAAACTCCTGGACAACATTGAATCAATTTCAGCAGAGTAATAAAATAACCAACCAAAAATGTGGAAAAAATTTACCCATTTTCGAGTCCAGTAGGCAAGTTCTTGGATTGGGAGAACGGGGTCATGGGTGCAACCGGAGTAGATTTGGAGTTGAGAGAAGGTATCGCGGAAGAAGAAAGGGGAGCGACCAGCGAAACCGCAACTGCCAGTGGAAGTACCTTTGACCAAATAGATGGTACGCATTGCTGTTGTTCAGCTGCAAAATTTGGGGTTGAATAACAGGGAGAATTTTGCTGCTTGACGGTAAATTGGGGAAGAAGGGTAGCGCTGATTCCCAATGCCATGTTTATCTTTCTCGTACAGTTGCTGCTATTACTACACCCACTTGTGATTTTGTAAATTAGACTCTATTTTATGGTCCACACTCCGCCACGATGATTATCCAATATTTTCGTTTTCAAATACTATATGTTATTTTCTGAAAATTATTACCATTACAAAAATTTAATAAAATTCAAATGATCATCATCTTCAACTTCATATTCATATGGTTTTCTTCTTTCACCTTTTGTCCAAGGAATAGGTTGATGGTTATTGAACTAAGTTAGTTGCCCCAGTTTCAAACCATTTACTAACAAACAATTTTTTTGTCTTCTCTGTGGCATGAAATATAGAATTCGAAATCTAA
The DNA here is from genome assembly GCF_036512215.1 of Solanum lycopersicum. NCBI lineage: Eukaryota > Viridiplantae > Streptophyta > Magnoliopsida > Solanales > Solanaceae > Solanum > Solanum lycopersicum. The sequence goes on along the minus strand of NC_090802.1, from coordinate 58,242,006 downwards.
ATAAGCCACAAAAATATAAAAATGACTCAAATAAGTTATTATTTTAGTACGTAACTAAAATAAGCTTAGTGGTAGAAAAGAAGTTTCACTTTATCTAATTTTCTAAACGTTTTTCGTTAGTGTCATAACATATATTTTAATGTATAACAAAACTTTTTCTTCCACTTTATAAGAGGAATATTTTTCACGTTTTGAAGAAGATTTTTCAATATTGTCATACAATTATATGATTTTGCGATATCATAAAAAAGAAAAAAGAGTTACATTATGTATTTTATTTTTTTATTCTGAAAAATCTTTCAATCACTATATAAGGACGTTGAAACATAGTTGATAGCACCTACAACATAAAAGTCTTCTATTTTTCTTCATTTCAATCTCAAAAAAAAAAAAAAAATTCTACACCTAAAGTTATAGTTTCGATTTATTAGGATGGTGAAATTATATATGACGAAAATACCGTTTATTATAATTGTCCTCCCAAACACAATGCTAAATATTCAATTATTTTTTTACAAGGAATACTGTTTAAAGTTCCAATTTTTTACAAAGTGGAAGATTTTCTTCCACTTTATAAAGTGTAAGCAAAAGCTCTACTTTACAAAGTGGAAGAAAAAATTACACTTTGTAAAGTGTAAGAAAAAGTTTCGTTTTATATTAAAAATACACGTTATGACACTAACGGAAAACGTATAGAAAATTGGATAAAGTGAAACTTTTTCTTCCACTAAGCTTATTTTAGTTACATACCAAAATAGTAGCTTATTTTGGTTACTTTTATATTTTTGTAGCTTACTTAGGTTCCGGACTCTTACAACATTTTCTTTCATAAGTACCATGTATAATCTGGTTGATGTTAATTATTACTCCATTCGTCTATTTTTATTTGTCATATTGTCCTTTTAAAAATTAAATTAGATTATATTAATTTAATGTTTTAAACAAAATCTTAGTCAAAATTCATATAACTTAACTCTAAAGAAATCATAACAAACAATAGTGGACGAAGGGATATATTTTTAATTTTTCAAAATGTCAATATCTTACATTTAAGAGGGTTTATTAACAACAGTTTCAATATTTAGTAAAAATATCAAAATTTTAAGTTTGTTATGTATCTTATTTATGTTCTTATTATTTGTTTTATTTAAAAAAAAAGTGCAATTTTTATATAACAGATTGAGAGGAATTTAAGGGAGATAATTTATTTTTAAAAAGGAACAAATGTTAAAAGTCTCATTAGTTACAATTTATCAAAATACACCAACTTTCATCTCTTTCTTTCCTTTTTTTCATCATGTAATAAAAAACATTCTTTTCTCCATTGTTCTAAAAAAATTCAATATCCAATTTTCTTAATCTTTTTTTTGTTGTTGTTTCTAAACATTTTTATTAACCAAAATAAATATTCAATTTTCACTAATAATTGTTATCAAATCACGGAATTAAAGAAGTACCACATCTATAAAATTTCAATATCAACTTTTCAGTAATTATTGTTATGAAAATCATATAATCAAAAAATATAATATTTCATTCTCACTAATTATTATTAAGAAACTTTATGATAATACATTATAGTTTTATCTATTAAATTTTAATTTTTTTTTAATTTAGAAACTTGAACATCTATAGTTTTATCTGTTTTTGACATACTTTTATCACAGTGTATTTGTTTTATTTTTCAAAATTTTGTATCCTTGCTTAAATTGTATTTATTCCAATATGTAAACCGTTTGTATTAATATCCATTCTAGTTTTCATGTTGTATTTTGTATAATGAAGCTTGTATTTCTTTATTAGTTTGTATTTATTCCAATATGTATGTCAAATAAAATGTAGCTATTTAAAAATACATTTGTATTCATATATTTTTTCACTGTGTATTTATTTTTCTTTTCAAAATCTTGTTTCCTTTTCTAAGTCGTATTCATTCCAATATGTCTACTATTTATATTTGTATTCGAATACAAATAAACTAATATAAAGTTGTTCTTCTTATAAATAAAATACATAACTAGTTGACATACATTTGAATGAATATAAATTTGGTACAAATATTGATAGTATACATAGTGATTTGAATACAAATTGAGAAAGCATACCAAATTCTAAAAAATAACTATAAATACAAAACAAACTAATAGAAAATTGTTCGACAACTATCCGATCTTCATCGTCTTTTTCAAGATCCTCACGAGTATGTGAAGATTTTACATTTGCGTTCTGAATTTGAGGAAGGTTTTGCACACCAATGAATCTTGTAAATGTTCTAACCCTCTTTCTTCCCTCATTTTAGCAGCGGATCATACATTATACACTATTTGTTAAGTAATAAATAAATAAAAGGATGAAAAATCGCTAGAAATTGGTTGATTAAGATGAATACCTCTATTAAGCCTCTTGGATTCAGCCATTGGAGAATATACCATAACGAAAAATGAAAAATACAAACAACATTTTTTTAAGATTTAAACAAAAACAAATCAGAAAAGAAATCTGAATATAGGATAAAAATTAGCGATACCTTAATCAAAGGAATTCTTGTTGATCCAATTTTTTATTAAAAAAACAACCAAAATATATGGTAGAAAAATATTTGCAACTTGAATATTGGAGGAAAATCAGAAAATGTAAGCATGAGAGAAAAAAAAATTAAATGAGAGAGATAATTAACAATTTAAAAAGATAAATATGAGAGAGAATGTTTTTTTTTAAAAAAAAGATATATATAATTAATTGAAAAAGGGAGATAAAATAGGAAGAAAATTGGGATACATAAAGTTTTTAAATAACGACACTTTTAACATTATTGCTAATATTTATAAAATATAGATATTTCTACTAAATATGTTTTTTTTTTTTTTTTACTAATTTACTAATTTTCCCTATATTTTTTTATATCCCAAAGGGATTTGATTCCAACTAAATTAGAACACTGTACATGGAGCGTCAAAATGGGCTTAGCCATGGGTTTTGCCCGTAAGCTTTGGGCCTCTGAGACTTCATCAAGGTTTCATTGGAATTATTCTATGAGTGAAAACTATTTCTTCATTTATTTTAAAGTAAAAGTATTATAGAGTAACTGTTCTTTAATTCATAAGTTTTTTTTTTTTTGAGTTTTTAGAAATATTTATTTGTCAAAAAGATCTAAATGTGTTTTTGTTAGAATTATTGAAACAACGTCACTAATTGCCACATATTATTTCTGGCCCTTTTCAAATGAAGTAGGTGCTAGTTGGTTTGGATTTTTTAAATATTAAATTAAATTATTTGTGTAGGATTTTTGAATTTATAAATCAAACCAAATTAATTAAAATTGAGTTTTTCAACTTTGAGTTTTTTTGGATTTCCAGTTTTTTTTGATAAAGTATTCATACAAACTTATAATTTTCTTGTACTTCAAATATTTCTTTAGTTATACCAAGATGCAACTATCTAAGTTAGTTCTCAAGAAAATAACAAAAAATATGATATGATTTAACGACACTAAAATATCCAATAAAAATAATAATAAAATCGCGTATAATGAAATTGATCATAATTTAAAGTACTAAATCATGCTAAAATAAGTTTAGTAAGGTATTAGTTACATGACTAAATATTAAAAGAAAGTAAAAGCAGATCATGTATTTGAATTGTCTAAATTTATGTAAAACTAAAAAATAAATCTTCAATATTATTGTCATTCTTAGTGTTGAATTGATTTTCTTTTTGCATTAGTATTAATTTGATTTTTATTTAAATTTTATTATAATAACCAACATGTATAGACTATAATCTCTATTAGATCATTAAGAATTCTAACTTCTAAACATGAAATAATTATATCGAATGATAAAAACTACGAAAAAGTATAAGAGATATTTAAAAATTATATCAAACTAAGTATTTCTATTTTTTAAAAAATAAAATTATATATATATCGAGTTGGTTTGGTCTCGGGTTGATTTTTTTAAGTTAGAAACCAAACCAATTCAAATATAGTCGGATTTTTTTTCCAACACCAGACCACTAGTTGGTTTTTCTTCGATTTGCGATTTGGTTCGATTTTTTATTCGATTTTGTACATCCCTAAAATGAAGTATGTACCCCTTCTAGCAGATTAAATCCTTGAACCGTGATACTTGAGCCGAGTGAAATTGATCGACCCATTTTGACAACTCTACGTATATATGTGAAGTCGAATGTGGGAAAATTTTAAAAAAAAACATTACGCGTTAAGACTTTCGTTGTCACATATGATGCATGGACTCTGTTAATTCATTCTCCCGTGACTTATTTTAATTTTTTCTTTCTAGAGTTATATACGTTGTTGACAAAATAATGAAAAAAATATGGTGCTGTGAATAAATAATTAATAATTGTACACAAAAATACAATTCACCTTTAATTGCCGTCACTGTAACTTGTACATTCATCTTTCATATCTAAACTTGCAAACATTTCCCAAAAAATTTAGCTTCTCGTGAAAGGACTTTCTTTCTTGTGGAATTCTAAATATATTCTCTCCGTCCACTTTTAGTGGTGATGATCTTTCTTTTTAGAATTAACTGTTAAAAATTTTAATTAACATTTTACGATATACTTTTTAATTATATTGATTTATAAAAAATGAAAAAAATCACAAATATCCTTTAGACTATGATCGAAATCCCGAAGACACGTCTTAACTGAACTAATGCCCTATTATTCCTAAATTTATTTTTTTGTAATTTTTTATACCTTTTGTCTTACGTAACATACTCCGTGGCTCCACGCAATTGAAGCATGTGGGAGAAATATTTGAAAGCCACGTAAGCCAAAAAAGTGCACAAAATTAAAAAAAAATTGGATTCATGGAATAATAGGACTTTAGTTTAGTTTAGATGTGTCTCTGAAATTTAGATCATAGTCTAGGAGGTACTTGTATATTTTCCCTGCAAAAAATTAAAATTTATAGTACTTTTCGCATAATTTTTTAATATTTAAATATTTTGTTTAAAATATTAAATTAATATAATCTAATTTAATTTTAAAAATTAATCAAATTAATTTTCGAAAAGCATAACACGACAACTTAACGTGAATGGAGGGAGTATAAAGAAAACCTTAAAAAACTAAGGAAAACAGAACTTCTCTCTTTTTTACATGGCCTTGCTTGCTTTAAATTTTGTTAATTGATGAATAACATGAACTATATAAATGGATGCCAAAATCCATAAAACAAAAAAACAATATACATTTAAAGGGGCTTATTGATTTGACATAAATAAAAATGAACAAACTAGTGTTGTACAGAAGTTCTAGTAGTAAGAGAAGATCTCATATCTACAATAGTAGACTCATCTGCTCCTAATTTAATAGCTTCTTTACTTGCACTAATAAATCTTGAAACTGCACCTCCTACATAGCTATGAGCTTCTTTTACATTCATTTTCTTCCCCATTTCATGTGGAAAACTGCTCAAAAAATGGTCCCCATTCAACACAGCTGCTAATTGCACTACTTCGCTCTGAAACTCGGACAATGCCCGAGTTTCATCAGCTTCCGTAGTAGTGCTTCTCAAAGGAGATGCATCAGGTAGAACCTCTGCAAATAATCAATCAATCAAAAATTGAACAGAAGATAATCTTCTATCAGAGGCGGAGCCAAGATTAAGAGTCTGGGAGTTCTAAGGTTCACAAGTTAATATACATAATTTTGAGTCATACGAAAAAAGCTAGTGGGTTCGTCTGAACCCATGAACCCCCACCTAGCTCCGCATCTGTCGTCTATAAACGTAGAACTAGTAATGTATGAGTACTTACCAGGGCAATCTGTTCTTGGAGATGACAATTGAGCTACAACATGTTCAAATGTGCCAGCCCAAGCATCTCTATGAGTTAGAAAATTCGATGAAAGATTGAATATTTTCTTTATTGTTGCTGGAATCGATGAGTGTTCGAATTCGGAATTTGGTGTAGGTCCCTTTGGCTTGGTTATTACTGCATAAAAAAAAAAAAATAATGTGACATTAGTTGATTAAAAACTAGAATAGAAAAACACAAAAAAAGAGTTGATCCCGTGACCATGTTAGATAAAAAAAAAATTGTGGTGCAGAAAGATCTGAAATCTTGCTGTATTGTAATATATTTTACTTTATCCATATGAAAGGAGCATGTAGAAGTTTGGATTAATCTTGTCTTACTTCGGAATTCATTGATCCGACTAATTAGTCTGATAATGCATTCTCATGGCTCGAATTCAAGACTTTGATTAAGAGGAAGGAACTTTTGTTGTTCTGTAATACCGTTCGGTTGGGTAGGGACCTTAGAAATAGAGTCATTTTCGCTAGAGAGCTCTAAAACCTGACTAGTCTACAAACAATATGTTTTTCGCTTTAAGCATGCAATGTACCGGGAATTTACTGATATGACTAAGTCAAATTCATACCCTAGAAAGTTCATTACGAGAGTTTATTTATCATATGCTCACTCAACTAATAGTTACTATCTCTCAAAAAAGACTCGAATATCAGAATGAACATTTACTATTCCACCATACCCTTTTGGAGCCTTAGAAGTGGAGTCCTGTTCGGATAAATCGAATGAGTAAATTTTGAACACTAGATACTTAGACAATAACTATTAGTTGAATAACCATATGAGAAATAAAGCCCCTTGTAATCTCATTTTCAAATTAATAATAAACGAACATTTACCATTCCCCAAACACCCTTTCAGAGCCTAATTCGAAATGGAGTCATCTCCACTAGACACAAATTCAGATTAATCGAACCAGCAAGTTTCGAACACCAAACACTTGAATCAAAAAAAGATGGAAATTTCAAACTTACCAGTTCCTTTCTTGATCCAAGGAGAGACCATAATCGTTGGAACACGAACACCAAGCCGATCAAACTTAAAGAAAGAAGGTGCAGGCCCAGTATTTCCATCTGGATTTGGAACATCACCATAAGGAGTTTTAACATGATCATAAAATCCACCATGTTCATCATAAGTTATAACAAAAAGTGTCTCATTCCACTGAGGACTAGCTCTCAATGTCTCATAAATCTCCTTAACTAATTTCTGTCCATCAGCAACATCATGTGATGGATGATCATCATTTGCTGGATATCCGATTATACCGAAATACCTTGGCTCAATCACTGTCAAATTAGGCAAGTTGCCATTTTTAGCATCTTTCTTGAACTTCAAATCATACTGATGAAACTTAAACATGTACTTCAACATCCTTAGATTTCTGTAAAACAGAGTTGATGGTATGTTTTGATAGTAAATACCAAAATCTAATCCGTTCTCGTGTAACGAATCGAATATGGTTTTCTGTGGATACCCTGTAGCCAACTGCTTCTTCACATGGCTTGTGGAACCATGAGAAGTTGCAGAGTATAGAAATAGCCTGTTTGGTTGTGTTGGGCCTGGAATTGAACAAAACCATCTGTCAAATACCGCGAATTCGCGAACTAATGTCTCGTAAATTGGGACATTTTCCGGCTTAAATCCCCTCATCACAGCTCTTGATAGATTCTTATCAGACATAGTGAGTGCTTGTTCCACAAAACCTGACATTGATGGAATAGAGCCAGAACCAGAGCCAAACACCTATTTTTTGTGATATAAAGTTTAAACTTTTAGACGAGATAGTCGTATAATTCAATTTCCCCCCAAAAAAAAAGCAAAACAGTACTATTTACTTATCACTCGACTAACAGTTATTATCTCAGAAGTCATTTTCTTAATAAAAAAATTAATTGAGTACATGAATGAGTGAGAAAAGCTTTTAGACGAGATAGTCACAGTTATTACCTGTTGTTCCACATCTTCAAAAGAGTGACCAGGGTCTGGATCCACATACTGTGCATCATCAGTAAAGCAAATTGTTTGAGTATGTTGAGCTTTAGTAGACAATGGATTACACTCTTTTCCAGTAACACCATTGATTCTTGGATTCACTGATTTCTTCATCCATCCAAGCAAATGATCAAAAGATCTATTCTCCAAAACCAACACAACAACAGTTTTAATGGGTTGTTTTTGTTCTCCATAAGTGTTCTCAAAACCCCACAAAAGATTCAGAAAAATCAAGAAAACATAGCAAAAAGGTGGAGTCTTTCTTCTGAAATGACCCATTCTTGAATCTCAACAAAATGTTGAACTAGCAAATGAAACTAAAAAAAGAGGAAGGATCTAGACATTTAGTAAGTGTAGTTGTAAAGACAGACAGATGAATGAATGAAATAAATGTGCAGATGTAAGTTTGTGGGAAGCTTTAAATGGAGATTGTCTTCATCTCATTGTGGGTCTTAATTAGGTGAAATAGAAAAACAGTTAATTTGATGTAAAAATGTGAAGTAGTAAAATTTAATACATAATGATAACAATATTTTTTTTACTTTTAATTTAAAACTTAAAAAGCAATGATAAGTTCATGTAATTTAGAGTTAATGGTAAAATGCATATCACCTTTTCACTAGTATTCGACAAATATTTGACTATTTGAGCATCGAGGCATGTTTTAAAATATAAAACTTGTGAAAAATAATAATTTAAGTGTATTTTTTAGCATTAATTTTATAATTTAATATAAATATTAAGTGCGAATAAATTTTATCCACTAAATACAATTAATAGTCTTGTAATACTGGTGAGAGAGGTAAATTTCTCGTTGTCCTCTTCTCCTTTTTTCCTCCTTCCCCTTGTAATATATAAGAAGATGACAAAAAGACAATAAATATGGATATATGTATACGAAAATATGAAGTTTCCTTTTGGTGTTGTTGCTTAGCTTGTTCGTAACGACAATCAAAAATCGAGTGGAATTTGATAAATTAGGTTTTAAAAAGGTTAAAATATACGAAGATCTTATCAGTATTTTTTTGAAATAACAGAGACTTAGAAGAATAAAAAATCGAGTGAAATTTGATAAATTTAATTTTTTAAAAAAAGTTAAAATATACGAAAATCTTACGAGTATTTCTCTGAGACAAGAGAGACTTGGAAGACTTGATGTTTGTTAATTGGAACATATATATTCTGGGAGTGGAATCTTCCTCAGTATAGAAAATTTCTTAACATATGTCATAAAAGTACCAATTATTAATGAAGGATATGTCATTTATGTACCAATTAGAAAATTCAATTAGCCACTTGCAATGATAGCAAGCAGAGTACCCTTCTCAGTAATGGAATTAAATTTCATCAAAGATTTCTATTTTATGAAAATTAATTTGTTTAAAGACTTGACACATTTGAGTGAGGTATCAAGTAATCTTTTTATTACTTTTAAATGTTTCTGAAATAGTTCCTTTTCTTCAGAAAAGTTTGACAGACAAGAGTTATTAGTCAAAGAAATGGAAACAAATTGCCTAAAAAAAGACTGACAAATGAAAGAAAAAAGTAAGACGTAAATCCACTTTATATAACTGGTAAAATTATTTTATTCTTAATCATAAATTTTAATTTTGAGCTTTCAATATGAAAAAAGTTATTATAAACGCCACTTATGAATGAAATTTGTCATGCACGAATCAAATTTAATCAAACTTTAATATCAGTTGTGAACAGGAAAAAAAAAAAAGATAATCAACTCTTCAGTATCTTTTGCTATTCTCACGTGATTTCATGCACCGACACAAATATTGAACTTATTAGAGTAGTATTCTTTATTACCTGAGTGGAGGTGGGAACACTAAGAAAGAATTTAGTTCTATTGTAGCCACGTTATATCTTTTTTAGAAAAAAGTTGTACCTAATGTACTTTATTACTATGTCATAATTACACTCTTTAGCCATATTTTTAAATAATTATATAACATAGTTGTATTTTATAGCATATATACATCTGTTACATTTATATTGCTAGCGATTGGACTATACCATCTACTTTCTCATCTCAAGTCCCCTCACCCAAAAAAAAAAAAAAAACCAGAATAAATCAAAAGGAACTCAATATTTGTACACAACAATTTAACCTAAGTTTGTATTGTACCCTATTCACGGACATTGACGATAAATGTAAATTTGTCATTACAAGCACAAACAAAAGTTGTTTCGTAAAATAATTTTACATGGACATGAATGCGCCATATGACACCTCTGAATTCTGTTACACTCTGGGAACTAAAAAAAAAATTGCTTTGGTCAGTTGAATTACAAAGCGTGTAATTAGAGGACACAACTCTCACCACTATACATCAAATTTCAGCTTTCAGGTATATAAAATTCTATAGCACAGTAAACAATCATAGAAATCAAGCTGACCCATTATTGTTTCCTATATCTGCTGCTCCCAGTGCAGGGAATGTATATCACGTGGCGAAACTTTCGACTGATCACTCACCGGATCTCCTTAAGAAAGCAAATACACCTAAACTCGCGGCCAATGCAGCACCAGCTGCTACAGCAGTGTAGGCTGAGGCCCATGCAGATTCTGGATGAGCATAATCCAAACTTTCCGAGTTGGAACCTCTCCTACGACCAGGCGTTCCTGAATAGTCTAAGTGCAATCTCAGTCCCTGTAGAGGTTGCATTTTTATCATCAGTTCATTTGTAAATGCTATTTTTTCACTATTGTTATGTCTCTTATAAGTCATACTAACGCGTGCTGTTTTCAGAACAAAGGTCCGGAAAAAGAAACAATTGTACCTTCCAGCCTGACAACTTTGCATGTTCAACTGCTGCTGTAAGATCACTATCTGATGCTAGGATAACCTTGTCTTGGTCTTCATCTTCATACTGCAACAGAGGGATTTACAGTGAACATTGAAGTCAAGGGGTTATTCCAGAAAAAAACACAGGCGAAAGGGGATCTTCACATGTACAAGGGAAAAGCTCATGCATCCTTACCAAAATCTGAGGAAGGTTGTTTCGGTCAATGTCATTTCCCAATCTCTGAATGATTGAAGTTATGAGATCTGTCACGCTCCGTATATCTGAATTATGGAAATACAAGGGCCATAATATTGGTGTGAGTCAAATTATAGTGCATTGAGATGATACCATATTTCATTAAGAGTTGAGTTAGGTAGCGTTATATAACTGGAGAACTATAGTTCCAATATTTCTCAGACTATTCAAAATAACAAGCAAGAGTACTGCTAAATATACAATGCATGATGGGGATTCTCAAGAGTACTACATATATAACTTGCCTTATCTCACTATATACTATATAGGGAGGGATCAATAATAGTAGAGAACCAAAGAATAAAAGGAGTAACATGGAAAATTCACATTTTAAATGCCACTACAATATTGAAAGGAATCAGGGGCTTCAAAGAGAGCTTCATATCAGAGTCTGAAGATACTTCAAAGAAGAACAAGAATCCAAAGTTTAGTTTGTATCTGCCAGATATTAACTACGATATATGGAAGTCATATATGATGCATAGTTCAGATACAACAAGCGCTTAATTTGTTTCTTGTATATTTAATTCTTAACAAGGGCTCATCAATAGCATACCACAGTTGAATCTGTGCATCCTTCCCTTTCGGTCTTGAATCTTGAAGGCAAAAGTATTTGGCAGGCTCGCCGAAGGATAAAGATTTGATCTTCCTGTTTCTGCACCTTCAGAAGCTAATTTCAATGAACCCTCGCTGAAACGTCATAGATAAATGTGAAAGATCAGTTGAAGGAAAAAAAATGATTTAACAGAACTATATGGAAAAAGAGGCTAGAACCTCCGTGTCTCTTCATCATCATCTGGAGTCAATGCCATAGCTGAATCCCAAAATCTTTGCATCATAGTGTTTGCAGCTTCATTGTTCGGTCCAGCATTTTGTCCCACCTGGTTAATGAGGCACAGTTAAGGAATAATTCTCTACAAGCTTGGGCAACAAAAAAGCTTGGCTGTTCAAATGTAGAAACTAAGATCCTAATGCTGTACAAATATGATATGTTCCACCCATAGAATGAAAATTCGAAGGACTGAAAGTCCCTGAAGCACGGAATACAGTGCATCGAAGGATGGATTGAAACGTCACCAATACGAAAAAGTTTTGGATCTAAACTAGAAATAAGTCAGGAAAGGCGATAATGATGTCCAAAATTCATTGCAACATTGTTGATTTGATCTCCTTTGTAAATGCTGACCAAAATTATTACCAAAATCTAGAGATGCCTTTTGCATATTGGAAACATTGTTGTAACCTTCCGTTGAATACATAAGCTAACAGTTTTAGCAAAGAGGCCCCAAGACTCCAAGTTCAAATATCCCTTAAAAGAGAAATTTTATACATTTAAAATGCAAATGGCTGCAAAGGAAGCACATCATCATGGTGAAGTGGAAGGAAGGGAAATTAACTGACTTGAGGATAGGCATAAACAAGATAGCATTAAAAAGGTGATTTGACCAGTGAATTACTCTAAAAGTTTTCCGTTACTAATGACGAGCTTCATAGAAAATGCACAAAGCACTGAAGGAGATCCATAGCTATTTAGGGCAAGTTTTGTCTTGACGAGCACCAGAAATATGATTCGAAGTATTGCTAGTTACTATTCTTAGTTGAGCCATTTACGGCTATTTTTTGTCATGATGAGGCACAAATTTGCATCTTTGCCAAACTTAGAAACCCAAGCATATTTTAAAATAATGGTTCTTTGACAAAAGAAATGTCATCCAAAATCTGTCCATACTGAAGTTTGAATGCTCTCATTTGTCAATAAAATTGAGTGATGATAGTTCATTAAGAACTGAGGAATTCGTGGTTGTTGTTTACACTCTTTCCGCAATTGAAAGTTGACATGATTAGTCCCTGTAATCATATCTTAGTGGCAGAATGACAAAATGCATATGGATGAACTTCCGAATAATGGCTTGTCAATTGATCTTTCAACATCATCTGGTCCTTCATAACTAGTCAAAAGGAGTTCAGAGCACTTTATCCTCTAAGGGGCTGATAATGACTTCTTTTTTTCTTTCTATATGCACCATTATATGCAAAGATAACTAGGAAGATATTAATTTCAGAAACTTGTCAACTTATGGAAAAATCATGCATATGCATATTAACTAGTGAGTTACGAAAAATGTTTTCAAAATTTAGAAATTTGTGCGCATGCATATTACCGTGGATACAGCTGCATGAGTGATATGAAGAACATCAAGGACAGCAACAATAGTACCCTCTGCACCACATTAGAATTACAATTTTTAAAAAGAAATCAGGAAAAGAAGATATTAAATCTCAAACCAACACTTGGGAAGATCAAATTACCTTTATCCACCACAGGAAGGTGTAAAAACTTGCCATCATGCATTGTATGTAAAGCATCAACAATAGGTGTATCAGTTGTAGAACATTCTGGACTGGGGGTCATTACCTGAACATTATGCGTTATAAAACAAAAGTTAACGGAGATTAAATGATACTTTCTTTCTTAAATTCCAATATAGGAAATAAGAGAGAGAGAGAGATTTACCCTCTCAACGAGAATGGACTCAGGGGAGAGATCTTGAGCAATGACTCGCATCAACATGTCTTTTGAACTGCAACCACCATGAGGCAGATATTTGAAAGAGATTATTAGTGTGCATTACATTATACCTCAGATTCAGTGGCTGACATTTGGAGAAAAAAGAGAAACCTTACGTTAAAATTCCTCGTGGTTTGTTGTCAACCATTACTATTGCAGAGCTCGTTCGAGATTCAAGCATCTTTTTTGCTGTGGCTAAAACAGTATCACTTGGTTCAACTATAACAACCCTAGAAACACCACAGGTACAGTAATTGCATGAAATTTATCTTCCAGATCACAAGCTATGAATCCCATACTAAATAATATAATAAGTAAAGATATTACCTACTTTGAATTCTCAGAGATGATCGTTGAAAGCGAAGGCTTGAACATCCGCTCCTGAAGTGTTTCAATAAATGTATTAGAACCTGAGACAATCAAGAAATAAAAGAGGTTAAAAAATGACACATGCAAGGGAAGATCAAATAACGTATTCAAAAACAGGGAACTTGGAAAATGAACTCAAGACATTCAACAAGCTATATCAATGAAATATAGAAACAATGCAAAATTCTCAACTAACCAGAAACAGATGAGCCCCAGTGCTTTTCAACACCCTCAACAGCAGCTGCAATGGCCTTTCCTTTCTCAGCTGCTCTTTCAAGTCGAGCGATGGCATCATAAAGACATTTTGCTATATCAAGCAAAGCAATAACCTCTCCATTTTCCACAACTGGCAAATGTCTGAATTTTCCTGTGGCCAGCTTGACAGTGAGCTATTGAATAGGCTCGAAAGAATCAACCATTTGTGTTATTAAAATATACCAACCTAGCACCATTTTCTGCAAGGCTTCTACAGCTAGTGTGTCAGAAAGCACAAAAACAGGATTTTTCGTCATGATCTTTGAAACTGGTGTTTCCTGAATATTAACTTCACGAGCAATAACCCTTGTCGCTATGTCCTTCAATTTCCCAAAAGAAGAAATGAGAAGGATGCAAAGAAAAGTTAGTTTAAGATTTTTTTTTTGTTAAAGGGAAAATCTCATAACTTGATTTTATTTGGTCAGATTATGACAATTATGCAAAATTTATTTAAACCTTATCTGTCAGGATACCGCATAGCAATGCATTTGAATCAGTCAGCAATAAAGCATCAACTCTGCGAGCAGCCATCCTGCGACAAGCTTCATAAATACTTGTACTATCAGGTACAGTTAGGGCTTTTGACAGTCGCAGTCTCTTGACTGTCCGCTCTCCAGTCAATCCCCTGAAACAAATGTGTAGGAGAACCAAATATTATTACTACAAGAAATGATATATCACTGATCACTTTGACTTGAAGACTTGGAGTGGTTGTTAACCCCAACCCTAACCTAAACTCATGATTTTAACATTCGGTACATCCACTAGCATAATCATTTCCAGCTATGACTATCACTTAACAGATTTGTCACCACTCTGTGGTCAAGAAGTTAAGGATAAAGTAGGGGATGAATTTTAATGGCTAAGCAATGGTTTAAGATAGAACTAATTTGTGTATGAAACAAACTCAACCAGCCCAAAAGAAAGAACAGACTATAGCCAATAAACTAAATAAGCAAAAACCTCTGGCAAAATTGTGCAGCATAATCATTCACAACATTTAATGCGTAGCAATATACAACCACGTAACACACATTCGCTTTAATATTGAACATGAGTATGTAGCAGATAAGGTACGTGTAACATAGATTTTCCATGTATATTTTTAGATCTATGTGGAAGTCCCTATGCCCATGTCCTACCAGCTTAACATGGATGCATACATGTTAAAAATCATCTATATGCAACTCCAGTTCACTCAATCTATGCCAGCACTTAAATTTAGTTTACTTTAACTTGATGTAACAGTAAGATAGTTACCAGTATGCATGGGTTCCAGTTCCAAAAACATAATTTCAAGAATGCAAATGCATTAGGAATGCGCTCTTCCATTTTAGCTTTGGAGAACCAACACATAAGTCATGGATATTCCCCAAACCAGAACACAGCTCCAGCTTCAAATTTCCAATATTTAAAATAAGTGAAACAACTAGGCTATGAAAGTATCTAGTACAGCGTATATAACCAACATTCTGTCACACACTTAATCGTTTTGCTTCGATTGCAGGATAACGGGAGCAAATTGAACCAAGAGCTCCCCAAAATTCTCAATCAATCCAACCCGATAAACGAACCACTTATTCTTTTCCAATCTTCAGGAATCAGGATATCAAGCCTCAATCGTTGAATCATACATAACGAAATAAAGATGAGTTTTCCTTTTCTACTTTACAGGAATCATTGCAACCGAGTTTTTTTAACATTAAAGGATGATCAAAATATTGGGCGAATGAATATCAAAACATCCGAAAAACAAGGTGCATGAGAATAAAAACTCACATGGAACGCGACAACGACATAGACTTTCGGGTACCGGAATCAGGCTGTCCACCTCCATTTTCATGAGCGGCTGCTTTCTTCTTCAAGTTGGACGTCGAGCTCGTCAACGACAACGAACTCCTCCTCGACAAGGATCCTCCTCCGTGACTCGTTGTCATCTCCAACTCCGATATCAATCCAATCCAATCAAACAAAATTATTCACCTCAATCTTCAAATTAAACCTAAGAATAAAATAAACATAAATATACAAAATTGTATTCAAATAATGATAAAACGATATCAATCTCCAGATAATTTTCTCGTCGTGTTATGAAGATGCCTTTTTTCCGGGAAAATTCTTCAGATGAATTTTCCGGGAAACGGCAAAGAGGAAGAGGAGAGGTGGAGAGAGAAGGAATTTTTTTATGAAATGAGAGAAAGGCAAGAAAGGAATGACACAATTGCAATTGAAAAGTTTCGGGAGGACGCCAAGTTTTTAGAGAGTTTGACCAATAACATTGTGCCACGTCAATCGATGTCCGCCTCTGGAATATGATCCCAATTTCACTGAAAACGTGCGGCGTTGAATTTTAGATACTCATATATCATTATTTTGTTTTCCTTTTTCCGATTTTCGCAAACACAAACATAAATTGTATATCGATATGGGTTGCGGTAAAATTAGAACAGTTCAAAATTAAATTGAAATTGACAAGTGAAATTAATAAAAAAGTAATTATTTTATAGCATTGAGTTACTGGTTTAACGATTTAAATTTTTTTTTTATTGAATTATTGGTTCTTAATGGTTTGAAGTTTTTTTTTAACGGGTTAAGCGATAACCCGATAGTAAATTAAATAATTATATTTATACCATTTTATATATAAAGTTCTCTACTTAGAGTTTGATTTCCTGTTTTTATTTTTTGTTGTCCCGAACACTTAGTTATTCTACAATGTAAAAATGTTTGTTTTTTGAGCAAAATGTAACTTGCGAACTCAAGTGCATGGTTGTCACTTTGTTTATAAGTGATTTTTAATGTTTTTTCTTTTGTGTAAAATTACGGTTAAATTGATAGTTGAACCGATAACGATTAAAAAAACATAAAGCAATAACTAATAAGTCATTATCTTAATGGTTTCATAACTGTTTAACATCTCTACAAGCCGATAACCAATAAGTCAGCCCGATGAACTTCAATATCGAACCAAATCACCGATACGCAGCCCTAGGTATAGCGGTCTGCTTTATCCTGAGATCTCAAATTTAAGCTCCAATGTGGAAAAAATTATATTAAGAGCGTCATCCCTAAATGGCCCTTGCAAAGCACAATTTAAATTTAATTAAAACTTTAATGTGAGCTTCTAACATCGAGTGCGAAATCAAAAAATAAAAAAAACACAAATTCTATATCATTCTTATATCGGAACTAAAAATATAAGTTCTTTATTATTTTTGAATATATAACGTGAATTTCGAATATCGATCACGTTAATTTAAGTTAATTTTAAGAGTTATTTAAGTTAATTTTAAGAGTTTTTTGGATAACTATACAAAAAGGGTGATCGTTATGTATATGAAAAAACTTTTGCAAATAATCATTTGAACATGATGAGAATTTGGATTATCTTTAGAATACATTATATAAACAAACCAATAAAAAGAAATGGGCAAACGAATAACGTGGTGACTTTGCATAATGTCTTTTAATATTTTAAATAAATAAAATTAAACTACTTCTACACAACTATTTTCCAATGACATACATCATATATATTGAAGCAGAATCAATATTCTTCCTTTGCCTTTACACATCTACAAGGAGTCAGGGTCAGCATTTTTATTTTATTTTATGGCAACTTTAGATGAAGTGCCCTTGATCCTTTTTATTATTTTTTTAAATATATATATACCAAAGAAGGAAACAAAATAACTTAATTTTTGTCATCATTTTTATATCTATCCGCAAATTCAAGCATTTATTAAATAATATAAATCTATTAGTTTTGAAAACCCAAGACCGAGGCTTTTCGGCTAAAATTCATCGATCATCATTCAACTTTGAATTTACACTATAATTTTTTTTCACATTAAAGTTATTTAATTTTAAAAATTACAACACTTAAGAGTTATTTTTCTTTTTATAATACGAGTATACTTTATACTTGTGTTTACATAGTAAATAAGCTAGTTGAGAAGGCATTAATTAGATGTAATATATTTTAGGCATAAATATGCTCTTTAATTTGGTTTTGAATTACATTTATACCCTTCAATTTTGGGTGTGCACAAGTAGACTCTTAAACTTGTATAAAGTTGAACAAATATGACAAACATGTCCTACATGTCATTTTTTATCCTACCTGGTGTCCTACGTGCATTTTGCCATGTAGGACTCATGTATTTATTTATTTAAAAGTTGGATAGTTAAAGTGTCTGTTTGTACATTATGAAAGTTGAAGATCAAAGTTAAAATTTATATTTTCAAGCTATTTATATATTATAATTGAGCAGAGGCGAATTTAGAATTTGAATAGATTGAAATTTGATTTGTAAAAAAAAAAGAGTTAAATAAGAGTCGTTGACCAGGATAAAACCTGCTTCTGCAAGGAGGTATTTCCTCACTTCTAGAAGCAGTTCAATGTTCATTAAGAATGCACCTTTTATTATATTCTTTTTCTATCAATTTCTCAATATATATATATATATATAGATATATATGTATGTATTATTACCCTTAGTAGTTACTATCGTTGAGGTGCTACTGAGGGTAACAATACAATCTCATCTTAAACTTTGTAATATGACACGTAAAAATGAACAAAGAGTATATATGTTATTCCATTATTAATAAGAGTTAAAAGATGCTTTTCCCTCAATCCCAAGGCTCTCTATCCTATTAATTTATGCAGTAACGCAATCCTTACCTTGATGAAAAAGCATAGAATTTATCCATGAGAGTGTAAAACAATACTATAAGTAGGAGAGCGTAAATTGAACCTATTTCACAATCCCTATAGTTCAACAAAGCTTAGTTTCCCTGTCTTCTCGACTAGATAAAGGAGATATAAATTTTATTTATGCGATCCTGATAATTAAATATGATTGATTGGGCACCCATTCTGATAGGTTATCTTCTTTTCATCTTGCTATCGCCGGGACTACTCTTTCAGCTGCCGGGGAATCAACGCCACGTCGAATTCGGAAGCTTTGCTACTAATGGCAAAGCGGTTCTAATTCATACTTTGATTTTCTTCGTTTTTTTTACAATTCTTATTTTAGCTGTTCGTGTTCGTATTTACTTTCACTAGTTTGCTTCTTTGTATATTCTTTTTCTAGTAATTTTTTGTTTAATTTGGAGGGATTGTGTTAATTTATTTGTTTATTCTTTGATTTGTTTTCGGTTTAATCAACGTTTGTAATATGTAGAATGAAATTATATGTTTCTTCGCTTGAGTTTCTGAGGTAAGTCTAATTAATCTGATTTGACTAATTATTGGAGAGTAAACACCACAAAATCACTATTATTCGGTTCACTTTTAATTATTTTTGTTTCTTTTTAGATTCAAATTATAAAAATTTTGACAAACATTTTACGATGTATTATTTTATTATATTGATATGTAAAAATTAAAATTATTTATAGTATCTTTCTTATAGTTTCTTTTAATATCTAAATTTTTTACTTAAGATGTTAGATTACAAAAGTAGTTTAATTGACTTTCAAAAAACACAGAATGACAAATAAAAGTGGACGGAGAGAGTAACTTTAAGACTTCTCAAAATAACAATTCATGCCAAATTTTGATATCGATTTATATAAAGTCAAAATTAAGTGTAATTTATTTTGAATACCTTTTATCCAAGTAGATTTGCGTGCAACTGGATATATAGATAAATCTCACTCGTCTCCCTTCTATTATTGCTTTTCTCTTTTCTTATTTCAGTATATCTGATAGCCAAAAAATATATTTATATCTAAGTGTATCCGACTTAAAATTTTATATGAAATTATCAAATAGTGAGACAATACATAATTATTTCAAACTATAGATAAAATTAGCAAAATATAATAAAATATTTACGCGATTATACTCCATTATCAATTAGTCTACACCCCTTCGTCCTTCACAGTAGGAATGAAACAACCCTAGTTTTAAAAACCCTTATTAATTAATAGGCTAAAAAGATAATAATTCGTGATAAAATATATATTATTCTATCCTATGTTTGATCATAAATATTTTCTATTTATACTAAAACGATGAAATTAGTTATCCTATATATACACACACAATAGCTAATCTGATGAGATATCTTGATTTAATTTTTTTTTATCGTACCGACCAAACAAAATCTCTAAAGAATAGATAGACAAATGTACCTTACATAAAGTCAATAAGAGAGCACATTAAATTTATTAACAAAGTCATGCTAAAATATATACTTTTAGCAAAGTTTCATGTAGTAGCCATCACATGTTTATTTATTTTGCAATACAATATGTTAAAACATACTAGTAATACATTATACATAGTCTAGTTAGGATTGTTAATTAACTAGACTTTCTTAAAATTAACACCAAAAGGTTGATCTTTCACTAGACACAAACGTCTCTTCCCATCTTGCCTAACCCAACCTACTGCTTGACACTCATCAACAGGGCAAGATGGACAAACAAAAGG
Source organism: Solanum lycopersicum (assembly GCF_036512215.1). Classification (NCBI taxonomy): domain Eukaryota; kingdom Viridiplantae; phylum Streptophyta; class Magnoliopsida; order Solanales; family Solanaceae; genus Solanum; species Solanum lycopersicum. Next base: position 58,221,476 of record NC_090802.1, on the reverse strand, counting down.
ACCAGGACAATACAACAAATTGTAACTTGATTCTGATGCTTTCACTATTTTAAACCAACTACTATCTCCCTCTCCTAAAGTTCCTCCCGTCTCCAATAATCGCGCTCCGAGCGATACATCGTAGTCTCCGATTTTCCAATTTGCGTAAATAACACATAGTCTAGACGTTGCAATATCGAATTGAATGTTTACGTCTTGATTTTCGAAAATACTATGATCGGATTTAATAATGAATCGAACGGGCGTACCGATGGGTCGTCCTACATCGGAGTTGTAACGGAACACACCGTTAGGGCACGGTGCGGATGAATTCGGGGAGGGACCTAGGTACACGTCACCACCCGCGGCACCACGACCAATCGAAACGATGTGGTAACTTGCACCAGGATCGAGTGCGTTACCGTTGGTGTCTAGTACTAATTTATTAGTAGCACTAGGTAAATCGATGAGATTTTGGGAAGTAAAAGTTGATGAGAAGGTAATAAAGGGAAGTAAATATAGAGTGAAGAGGAATAAATAATTTGCCATGCTTGTGAGTTGTGAATGCTTTTTTAGACTAATGAAGCCTTCTATTTATAGGGTTTGCTTGGGTTTAAGTTTAAATATGAATATTATTTTTTCTCTAATGGTTGTCCATTTGTATACGTTTTGCACATATTATATTATACTTCAATACTAATCTCTATCTTTAGTTTTTTCATTTTGTTGACGTGGAAATCATAGTCGCGCTTTTGAGTACATATAAAGTAAATCTCGCTTCAGTATTATCAAGGAAAATCGTACTATGGAGCTCCGCACGATAGAGAAAATATATATCAGTGATTGGAGATTTTGAACCAGGAATTACATCACATGCTCAATCAACCCGATCAATAGTAATGTCTATCTACTGTTAGGTAAAGTTACTATAGAGCCTCCTCAATGGATATAACTTAAATAGCACTCCGTCTGTCTCTATTTACTTGTCCATATTTTATCTTTTAGTTGTCCTTATTTACTAGTCCATTTTGACAAATCAAGAAATGACAATTTTTTTCCTATTATACTCTCATTTAAACTTCTTGAAAATTTTTAAGTTTTAATTCATTATTTTTGAAATCATAATTAATAAGGATAAATTATAATTTCACTATGTTAATTATTGTAATCTTAATATGTGTGTCATTCTTAAAGTGAACAACTAAATAAGGACAAAGAGAGTATATTGTTCGTACATACTGTTGCTTTTTTATTTGATTATTTTATTGGCGGCTTTTAATTATCTGTGATATATAATTCTATGCTCTTAATAACGTGAAAATGTAATACTTAACACTTTTAGAAAGTCAATCTAAATCAATTTGGACAAGGAATAATGTGACTGAATTAATTAAAATTATGTGAAATAGATTTTATTATTATATATATACCAGCACACTTTGTTTGAATGTGGCACAAGTTGAAAATTAAGTTAAATTTATTTTATGTGTTATCCCCTTTAATTATATCAGTATTTGACATAAATTATATATATAAATTTGTGTAAATTACCTATTCAAGACAACGAGCACAAACTCCGTAAAAACCATGCTCCAATGAAAAATGTTAAATTAAAGTAATTGTATGTGATATATTCTTAAATCAGCAGAGGCTAGGGTAGATAGAGGAAGAGAAGATTTATTGAAAATTTATTTATGTGGTAAAATATTATATTTCACAAGGATCTTTTTTTTCTTTTTTTTTTGTATTGAATTCTTCAAAATGTGAGGAAGTAGCACATTCTTCATCTACACAATTATTTCCTTTTTTTTTCTTTATTTAAGACTATACTAAACTTGTAAATGAAATGAATTATATTGACTTTTTAATAAAAAGATGAGTTACTGCTCCTGTTCAACATACGGGCGTTAAAAATGAATTTAAATATAAATAATTCGTTCAATTCTTTCAGAATTTTTAGGATTGGACTCAAGATAATATAAATTAGGTTCAGTCTCAAATCATTCAAGCTTTAGCTTATTTTAAAAGAATTCTCGATAGAACTCAATTCAATCTCTAATTTCAATACGTGTAAAGACTCTTTATTTGCATTGATGTAATATATGTTCATATATTGAAGAAATGAATTATTATCTATATAATATCTTTGAGGATTTATCTATTCATTTATAATTTTTTTTAAGAAAAAAAGAATCTTAAATTGAAATTTAAATTATGATTATAAAAGTTAAATATCAATTTGTTAAAGTTATTAAAATTAAGCACATCAAATTGAGTAGGTCAAAACTCAATCTATTTTTAGCCCATATGAGGCCTAAGTAAACTTGAACGGATCATAACCTAATCTCATTTCTGTTTCAACTTATTTTAATATCTTTAATCTCAATCCAACCCGTCTATTTGAAAACTCTAGTTCACCTTCCGCCACAGCTAAACTATGGAGCAATGAATTTTCATTGCATTTTCAGCCCAAATCATATATTGTCAAGCCCACATACCATATAGACTTTGGACTAGATATCATGTTTGCCCCATCTACCAAAATGAACCATTTATTAGCTTCACCATCGTCAAAAAAAAATGTTGCTTAGCAGCAATTTTGAAATTGGGATTTGATTTTTTTAATAATGAAAAACTTGACTCAAAAATTTATATTTTTTAAGAATAATATTTGTACCACATGAAAGGATTATGTAAGGACGAGAATACTTTTCTAAACAAACAGTTTTTTCTTAGAAAATTATGTAATGCATATTATTTTTAATATAATAAGTAAATAATAAAAATTACTATCTCCGTTTTAAAAAGAATGATCCTGTTTTTTTAGTCTGTTTAAAAAAGAATGACCCTTTCTTTTTTTGGCAACACTTTGACTTTAACTTTCCACGTAAAAAATTTAAAACCATAAAATTAAAAGACATTTTGATACATTTAACATACTTTAATAAAGTTTTCTTCCTTTTCTAAACTCTATTTCAAGTCAAACTACACCACCATTTTTGAAACGAAAAGTGTAATATTAATATAAATAATCTCAATATATCTAATCTAGGCTAACTAATTCCACCAAAAACTTTTCTGCAAACCAAAACGACCCCTTAAAAAGCTGTATTGGTGATTCGTCCCAAATTTTGAATGGAAGATACTTGGTCAAGAAAGTGCCTTTATGTGATTTTAAAGATAATGTCCATCTTTATGGTAACTTTAACTTTCTACTCCCAAATGTATCTTAGAAATTTAAAATAAAAATTAATAACATATTCAAATCATGTTTTATACTTCATCCTTTTAATTATAAGAGATTTTCAAAAAATATAATTAAATATATATATATATATATATATATATATATATATATATATATATATATATATAGTAGTAAATTATATAGTATGTATTAATATCTTAACAAAACATATTCTTTTTTTAAGATCATACTGATTTGAAATGGAGGAGATATCTATTTAATGGTAGGACTATTAAAAATAGAATTGTAATAGATAAGTTAATCACAAAATCAATTTATTAGTATTGAATTATCGGTTGGTGAACATATTAACATTTTATATTAAATGGTTTCAAAACGGAGCAGATTACTTAATTTACTTATAGGTTAAACATATTAACTCATTAAAAATTATCGAAATTATATTTTTACCGTAAATACATTTATTAAGTAAATACTTATGTGTATACATCCTCAAAATTTAGATTTTCATATGTGTCTTACTGTGATTTGTAATTATTAAATTATCAACTTAAATAGGATTAGAAAAATTAATTTGTTTGATGGAATCAATATATTGGTGAGTCAAAGTAAGAGAAGTGAGCATGAAATGGTGTAGTCGGTACATCGATAATCATCCGTTAATTTCTAATCTAATACCGAACTAAACAATAACTTATTGATTGGCTAGCGGATTAGTAATTCGTCCGATATCCAGCCCTATTCAATGGATGTGATTGTTTTTGGAATAACATTTATTTTGAGATAAATAATATAATCATGTGTTAACGGTTATTTGTCATTTATTTTTAAGATAAATTTTTATTTTACTTATTATTTTTGACATATCAAGAAAAGACAATAATTTTTTTTCTATGTTTTACGCTTAAGCATTTAAAATTTATTTCTCAAATCATTTTTCAAGACATCACTCTCTCTATTCCTAATTACTTGCTCCACATTATATTTTTTAGTTGTCCCTAATTACTTATTCATTTTGACAAAATAAGAAAAAGATAATTTTTTTCCACGTATTGTACCCTCGTTAATTCCTTTTAAAAAGGTAAAACTTTTTTTAAAATTTTATCTTTTAATTTATTCACTTCATAATTAATAAAGATAAAATGATAACTTCATTATCTTAATTATTAATTTTTTAATAGGCGTGTCAATTAAAAAACGAACAAGTAATTAGAAATAGATGAAATATTCAATAGAGGATTTTGGTTAATATTTATATTAATTATAATTATTTTCTTAGTAGGTGTGACAAATAAAAGTAAACATGTGAAATATCTAACTGTGATGTTTAAGGTGTGCACCATTTGGATTAAACCGAATAATCAAACCAAATCAAATCGAATTCTAATTTGGATTAATTTTTGAGATTTTTGGTTTGATTTTGGATTTATAATGTACTTTGTTTATTTTTTTGGTTTGATTTCGAATTTAGCAAAACGAAAATCGAGAAAACTGAATTTTGTGTGTGTTGTTTTTACAATTAAGTTAGAGTTACCTAATTTTGTCCCTTTTTAATTATTTTCATCATGATTTAGTTCATTTTCTTATATTTGAACATCTTTAAGATATAATTTTAAGTTTTACTTGTGATTTATATTAAAAAATAACATATAATTTTTTAAAAATTGCAAAATAACTTTGTTATATTTATAATTATTGACATAACTGATTAACCAAATCAAAAAGAAAAAACTCAAATCAAATCAAATTATATTTATTTTAATTTGAATTGGATTATATTGCTTTAAAACCAAAAATAAAAAAATAAATAATATAAAATCGAACCAAAAAATCAAACGTACACGCATAGTGATGTTAACCAAAATTAAAAGAAGAAAAAGTGTATTGGGAGGATGAGAAGTCACCGTCCAAAAAACAAAGCCCAAGACTGAAATTGGGGGAATGACGAGGCAATGAATCCAATGACGCCAACATCCAACAAATTCAAATCTCTGTTTCCGTTCAATTTTGGCCACATCTGCTGCACACAACTTCACCATTTTTCATTTTCCCCAATTAATTTCCTCTTTCTCTCTGTTCAATCACCCTTAGTTACTTACTTACCATGGCGGATTGGGGACCGGTGTTGATAGCGGTGGTGCTGTTCGTGCTTTTATCGCCGGGGTTGTTGTTCCAGTTACCTAGCCGTGGAAAAGTGGTGGAGTTCGGCGGGATGCAAACGAGCGGCGCTGCTATTTTGGTACATGCCGTCATTTACTTTGGCCTCATCACTATCTTACTTGTTGCCGTCGGCGTACATGTTTATGCCGGTTAATCAAACTCCGATCTCTATTTTCTGTTTGTTGCTCTTTAAATTATGTTCTACTTTTTGTTTCGTTAAATACAGTGACTCGTTGTTGCCTTTTTGATCTTCGAATTACTTACAATCTAGCGCCTCCCCTAACCTTAGTAGTTTTCCCTGCACTGTTCTCCCCTTTCCCTCTCGAATCTCTGTCTCAGCCTTTGCCCTTTCGATGAACACTCTGTTGTGACCATTAAATTTGCACGGTGTAAAATTCAGTAAATCATATAGGGATTAATTTGTACTAGACAAATTCCGTGCGATGATATAGTCAATTTAAAAGGCATTGTCAATTTAAAAGGCATTGAGACGGAACAATCCGATAAGCCTCTGCTCTTGGTGAACATTTTAAGCAAACTGATAAATCGTTGTGAATATAAATTAAATTAGTCTTATGCGACATGCTCGACTTATTCTTTTACATCAGGCGAATGAATAGTCATATTTTTATGAATTAATTTTATTTCCCCTAATCATGCAACAATAAGTTCATTATCTACAATCTTAATGCCCCTAATCTATTACTAACTACGAACTTATATTTTATGGGGGGTTTTATTTTGTTTTTACACATTTTAAAAATGAAATATATATATATATTTCCTTAAAAGGTCATATTCAAATTCGTGTTAGATTGTAGTAAATGCACACTCCTTGTCACGCATAATATATTATTTTTATAATAAATAAATATTATCTTTTTCTTGCTTTTTTTTATCTTCTCTTTGCGGCCCTTTTCTTTTTCTGCAAATGAAGAGAAAATTTCAAAGTTTTATTTGTGACAACTTTAAGCATACGGTAATGATATGTGGAGTTATGAAATTGAAGTTTTATTATTGAAAGGTGAAGTCATAAATCTATAATATTCTCTCGTTTTTTGCCATTGATAACTTTTTTTCCCACCATTTTCATCTTCCGTACAAACATCAAAGATTTATCAATCAACCCTATTAATATTATCATGTTCTAAACCTTTGAGACCAAAAAAAAAAAACCTCAAGTTTAGAAGGAGTTGACGACAGGTTTCATGTTTTCATCATCGATGACTGCAACGACAATTTTGAAGAGTAAAAATTCAGCAAGAATTTTAATTCCTAACCTTCTCATCCACCATTTGATTGGTACTCAAGTTATTTTTATGGATGAATTTGTCGACCTTTTCAAATTGGAGTAATGGATACATAACTATGGATCTCTTCTCTTTATTTTTATTTTCAAAATTACATATGAATTTCGTTGACAATTCAAAATTCTTTCTGAACTTGAATTTACATTGTTAAATTAGGGCCTTAGAAATCAAGATAAGAATTTTTCAACCCATTTGATATTATAGCTTGGCTTATAAAATGATGACTAACAATTTTAATAATATTAATAAAGAGTTGATTTTCAGAATTTCTTATTTAATGCACAAATTAAAAAATTAAAAATTATAGAATTAAGAAGATCAATGAAATTCCATGGTGAATCCAATGAATGTGTGGTTATGGCGACTTAGGGAAGGTGAGTGGTGGAGGTATGGTTTATGTTATTGCAAAGAACAAAGGAAATAAATAAGAAAAAAGAGTGATTAAAAATAAACATATTTATGAAAAAAAATAAAATATCAGTCATCACTCGCTTAAAAAAGATTATAATACACTTATTGTGTCAGGTAAGCGTTTAGGATGTAAATTGTGTCAGTTTAAACCATTTTCTCTCGAATGTATATTCCAATATTCCTAGTAAGGATTCTGCAAATTCCTCCCTCCCCCTTTTAACACGAATTCAAAATTATCTGGCTCAAAAAAAAAAGTACTAGATGCTACACGGATGCAACTTGTAAGTTGACACCATTTTGTAAGCAATAGAAGAATATTTTCGAACTAAATGACAGTTTTTCGATGACACAAAAACATTAGTTTCCCCCATATGAATTTGCATTTTTCATGGATAAGTTAGGAGTGAAAATATTACTCCATACATATAGCTTTCTTCATGACTGTCTAGATTTTAGAAACTGACTGTTGGGTCTTGCTCTACGTTGTAATAGCTGATAATTGTATTAGGGAAAATACATAAAATCTTCTTAAACTTGTCCGCAAAATTCACTTTTGTATTGTAACTTTATCGGTGTTAAATTCTCCCTTGAAAAACTTTCAAGTGAATTACATACCACCTTACTGGCTGATGTGACAAATAAAAAAGGTTCAAGCGCGTAAATAGCAAAAAAATAAAAAGAAAATAAGTGGGTATCACTTTGTCTTCCTTCAAGACCCGTTCTCAATCATGAAAGACCTTGTTGCCACTCCCTTCATTACTGCTTCTAAAAGAGACTAGATGTCATATAACCATCAGATCTTGTCAAAAAATTTCACCACGCCGATGAATTATAGACAAATTGCTGGGCATACCCTTTTTTTTTTTGGATTTCTACCATTCTTTCTATTTTCTTTTCTGTATTTTTATGTGTTTTCATTTTTGCCGCAACCATGGTAAAAGATATGAAAATCTTCAGATCTATCAATCTTAAGTCTATTACAACAATAATAACTCTGATAATTGCCATTGAAGCTCCACGATAAAAGGTTTGAAAACCTTCAGATCTGTTAATCTTAAATTTATTATAACAACAATGACTCCGACATAATTGCCATTGAAGCTCTAGCAACTCTAATTTCAAATATATTTCTCTGTTGGACACACAATATTCGTTAAATTATTAGATAATCATGTTGTTTGTGTTAGTTTTCTATTTAGGGAACTTTTAATTTTAGCATTGTAATGGAGAAATGGGACAATGAAGGAGACGAGCAACACTAAAAATGGGAACAAGAAATTGTATGGAAAAAAAATGAAAAAGAAAATATGACATGGATAAAGAAAAAAGAAAATAAAACTAAATAATTTCACACGTGTCACTGAGGTGGCGCTGATGTGGCAGCGTGTATATCACCTCCTAACCATGAAGTTGGTATTGTATATATAAGGTTGTATTTAATTCACCTGAAAATTTTTTAAAGGGGTACTTAGACATTCGTAAAGTTACAATGCTAAAGTAAATTTTACGAATTCCCATTGTGTTATTAATACTTTTTATTAATATAAAGTATTATGATTTTTGAATAAAATATTATCGAGTTGACAAAAAAAATGATAATTTTGTGTTGAAGTTATTCAAAATGCCCAACTCTAGCTTAAAAAAGATATTATATTCCTGAGTCCGGAGCCTAAAAGATATAAAATATTAACAAAAATTTCAAAACGGTATTATAAATTTTTATATTAACCAAAATTTCAAAACGGTATTATAAATTGATCTTCTAGCAATTTTACCCTTTTGGTTAAAATAAAAATTCATATACCGTTTTAAAATTTTTATTAACATTTTATACCTTTAAGCTCGAACTCTTATATTCCTAATATATAGTGATTATACTATGGTCAAATCAAAGATAGAAGTGGAAAACATTCATCACGTCCACAGCACATATGCACTTGAATGGGCATCAATCTCTTAAAGCTCCATGCTCCTTGGACATTAAGGACACTATGAAAATGGGATGCCACTATAAAGTAGCTCTCTATGATGAATAATTGCTATTTTGTCCTTTTTGGTCGAACAAAAGTTTAACGGTTTAAATTGAGTTAAGATAACAAGTGAACTGATCAATGAACCACTAAATCATATTTCCATGGCTAATTTTATCCTTTCTAATTACAAAATAGATTTAAATTGAAGTTAAAGATCAATTCAAGGTCAAGGTCAGGTCTAAATTTGATCCATAAGAAGATCGACTAGGATGAAAAGTTTCGACTTCCTAAAGAGAAACTTCATAATTCATATCCTAATATTCACGATACAATATCCCATGATACATAAGTGATGCAGTATTCACCATTTATAATCTTCAAACATTCCCCTCTCCCACCTTTAAAGGAAAAAATATAGACAAATACGATCGGAGGTGGAGGAGGGACCGGGACTGGGGCGTACAGATAAAAGTGTTGAAAGATGATCAATGTGAAATACATTTGTAGATCTTCATTCCCGTATTTTCATTAGGAAAGTTATTTTTTTTATTGTTGAGAAATTTATTGTTCTAAAAATAATTTAACTAACCGAACATGAAAAGATCAAAAGATGTTTCCTCCATACGGGACACACCCTAACAAAAGCGAGAAAAAGTATGTAACCCTCATATGGAAACAAGATACCAAACGTTTGATTACACTAATGTTTATAGTAGATCTTAATTTCAAGTGATTATCAACCAAAAAGAGAAGGATTACTTATCCAATACAACTAATTAGTATATAGACCCAATGTTGGTACAGATTAAATAGAAAGAATTAACTTAAATAGTCGTTCATTCAACCACTTAAATTTAAAAAAGATAACAAATATATAATATAAGCATAAATAATAAATAATATATGTATATATAGTAAAAAAAATAAAAAATAAATCCGACTAATTCAAAACCTCTGAAATCTCCACGTTACTTGGACATTAAATTTCTTTTCCTAAGACACTTGAGTAGTGTGTTCCTTTGTGGGGGGATCAATCTGGGTAAGATGTACTGGGAATATCATATCACCTTTGACTATGGAGCTTTATCAATCCACTGACATGTTTGGTACGAAGATAAATATCTTTTGAAAAATAAATAAATCTATAGTATCTTTTAAAAGATTGAGATATTGAAAATAAATTAAACTATCCGTTTGAAATTAGTCCTCCAAGTTAATTAATTAGATACTTTCCTCAAAGCACAATTAACCAAAAAAAAGGCTAATTATCACTTCAAAGAAGTCATTATGTTGTTTGATGAACTCTTTTATAAGATAATGTTGGAGAGCAGGCTGTTATTATATCCCTAAATTTGGGACATTAAACTTTTGTGAATATATTATCAATCACTTCTATATGAAACGTGTCGATCAGTAGTAGGGGCTACCCATTCATCAAAAACACTTACGTGTCGATTTTTTATATAGTGTATTTTAGAAATGTCCCCCTCTCCCCTACCATTCCAGTTTATAGTTTAATCGTAAATTTTTACGTATCAATATAATGATTGAAAAAAATATTCATCGTAAAATGTTAGTTAAAATTTTAAAATTTGTAGTCTAATTAATTTTTAGAGTATTTTGTATTGTTGTAAATCATGATTAAAAGAAGAATTTTAAAATTAGACTAATGATAGTAAAATGACATTTTTTTTAACAAACTAAAAAGAAAATAATATCATATAAAATGAGATATATAAATTATTTTAATTTATATATATAACATAATTTTTCGGTAAAAGGCATCGATTGATACCTATTCTATGAATCTATGTGAAATATATTGGTTTTAATTATATATATATATATATATATATATATATATATATATATATATATATATATATATATTAAATTTTATATTTTTAAATCTAATGAAGATCTTCTTTTAACTGTTTTAATAATTGAATTTTTTTCTGAACTTTGAACAAATAAATCACCGTAAATAGCATTTTTCTAGTTTTTATCACAATTTAGATAATTAAATCGAAAAATTCAGAAGTTTTATAGCCGTATTAAGGGTCTGTTTGGGTGGATTTATAAAAGTAATTTATAAATACAAAATTAAAAGTTACAAGTAGAAAATGCTCTACTTTTGATGTACCGCAAATTCTTTTATCTAAAGTGAGTGCTTAAAATCACTTTTAACCTTTTCAAAACCTACAAAAAGATGTTTACAAATTAAAAACATCTAAAAATAAGTTAAACTTGTTAGGATTAAAATAATTAGGTGTCATGCGGAAGCTAGCTAAGCAAATCTTAGAAGATTATGAGTAAAAAGACTAATAAGAACTATATCATAAGACATAAAAATATAACGTGGTTAGGTCAATCAACTTACGTTTTAAAAGGAAATAAACAATTCACTATAAAAATATGAGAGTCTAAAATATGGATAGAAGTAAGATTTATCCAATTCACTGAGAATGCAAAAAAGTTTACACAAATAATAATGTATCACTTGTTTCCAACAAATTTTCCATTCTAACTAAAGCTCTCAAAACCTATAGAACTACGTAAATGTTGATTAAGTTAAAAAAACGAACTTTTATATAGAGAGTCTTAAACTTTCTTACAAGAAATGAACTATCAAAATATGAAGACTTTATATTCTCGGAAAAGAAAAACATATTTATGATAAAGACAGACACTGAAGATTCCTTATCAACTCAATCTATACCAATACGTTTTAAATTTGTCAGTTGTCGTTGTAAGTACTTTATTCGATTTATTTCATTTTCTTTAGTTATATCACTACAAGTACTTTGTTCAAATTATGACATTTTCTTTAGTTATATCATACTTATAATTTAGATAGTTATGTACTTATGTTGTATAAAACATATTATTTGCTTTTAGTTATATGCAAACTTTAATTTTATTTGAAGTTGATAAGTATAATTAAAGAAAATATCATATTTTATTTAATTAATTTAATTATCTAATAGATAAATAAAAACACGCTAATGAACTTTCTGCAAAACTTTGAATTGAAATTGTCTAAAGTAAAATACTTAAATTAGAAATTGAGTATATTTAATATTGAAAAAAGTGACTTAATTGTTACTATTTATATAAAATATCTTAATAAAAATATAAAGGTATGAACATGTACTGAGCCAATATACTAAAGCCACGAAAGTACTTTGTTAAAGAAAAAAACAAAAGATTGTCGTGTCTATCCACGTTCAATTAATTTAATTTGTTTATAATTTTAAAGGATGGAGATTAAGATAGTTCGATTTAACTTATTTTAAGACAATTTTAATTGAATTTAATTTAAAAAAAAAAAGTTTAAATTTAAATTGTGGTTATAATATTTAAATAAATAATATATTAGAATTATTGAGATTAAGTGAGTTAAATTGAGTGAATCAAAACGTTACCTGTTTTTAAGCGCATTGGAGTCCAAGTCTAAAGTAAACTTGGAAAGATTAGAACTCAACCCAATTTTTATTTATTTAACATATTATATCTCTAATTTCAACTCAAACCATCTATTTAACATCGCTATTTACAAATAATCCGACCTAAAACATCATTTTTTTTATGATTTTAAGAATTCAAAGACGCTTAATTGGTGAATTTTCCATCAAATTATAAAAAACAAGCTCAAACATAGTACTAGGCCACAAAAGCATATAAGAACTAATGCGTTGATATATAATTCAATATAACAACAAACATTTTAGTTTACCAATAAATATTGTGCAATAGAACATCCTTTTTTAAATCTGTTATGATAAACTTGCTCGAATCTAAATGAAATTAAAAATATCATGCTAAAGATCGTTTAGTTTAGAAACTTAAAGAGTCCTCAACTTTGAATTTTAAGATAAATTCAACAATAGATCGCAAAATTTTGATCATAATTTTTCTTTAGAAAAATAAAAGATGAAGCTTTTACCTTTCAGCAATGCTCTAATAATTTAAACCTTTTAAATTTTAAAGCGTCGTTTTTATGTATACCTAGTAATTTTTCCAAAATATATAATATAAAAAAAATACCATGATTAGGGTAAAAAATAACACAACACAAATGAACGACCAATCATGAGGTAAGGTCAATTAAATTAAACCTTTGTTTTATATAAGTAAAAAAAAAAGCTTTATACTACATAACTAAGATATTACGTCAAGATTGGGCATGATGAGGTCATGACATAATTGGAGGGTCGAATAATTAATTAATTACATGTGTATATAATATGGTGCTTTTATTCAATCTCTTAGTAGGTAAAATAAAAAGTAAGGGGGAAAAGAATAATACTCTTAAATTATCTAAAATCATTTGAAGAATGGGGAGAGGGAAAGTTGAATTGAAGAGAATAGAGAATCAAACAAATAGGCAAGTTACCTTCTCCAAGAGAAGAAATGGTTTAATTAAAAAAGCTTATGAACTCTCTATTCTATGTGATGCTGAAGTTGCCCTTCTCCTTTTCTCTCCTTCTGGCAAAGCTTATCATTTCGCGAGTCACGAGTAAGTCGTCTCAAACTCTTAGTACTGTTTGTGTTCGAGTTCTGTGAATTCAGTTATATATATACTTGTAGTACTCGATTATATTTGTTTATGATACAACCATGAGATTAATGGTTTTTTTTTTTTATTAATGAATCGATGTAGCATCGAAAGGACTATTTTAAGGTACAAGAATGAAGTTGGATTGTCCAAAAATAGTGATCAAGGCCCCAGAGCTATGGAGGTAATTAATTACTTTCCTCTTGAAATTAAAGAAAAATGCTTAAATATGTGATTGAATTTTGAGAAAAGAATTATATCTTCATTTGTTAAAAGTTTTTCGTTTGAGAAAAAGGTTCATTTATGTCATTATTTATTAACTAAAATAACATAGATGAGTCAAACTTTATAGCATAGATTGGCTTTTTTCATAGTTTGATGACATATTTAAATAATTTTCTTTTAATAAAATGATTTAATTAATCAGTCACTGAATCGTAACTGACCACGTGTAATTTTTCATTTTTTTTTTTGCAAAATTAGAATTATTTTGATTTTTGATTTAACAAATCATTAGCATGGAGCATTTTCTCAAATGGAAATGGCTGATGAGCCAAACTTTAAATTTTATGACTAGATGGATCTTTTTTCATAGTTTGATGATATATTTAAATATTTTTCTTTTAATAAAATAATTTAATTAATCAGTCACTGAATCATAATTGATCATGTGTAATTTTTTATTTTTTTTTGCAAAATTAGAACTATATTGATTTTTGAGTTAAAAAATCATTGGCATGGAGCATTTTCTCAAATGGAAATGGTTGATGAGCCAAACTTTAAATTTTATGACTAGATGGATCTTTTTTCATAGTTTGATGATATATTTAAATATTTTTTTTAATAAAATAATTTAATTAATCAGTCACTGAATCGTAACTGACCATGTGTAAATTTTTTTTTTTTTTTTTGCAAAATTAGAACTATATTGATTTTTGAGTTAAAAAATCATTAGCATGGAGCATTTTCTCAAATGGAAATGGCTGATGAACCTAACTTTAAATTTTATGACTAGATGGATCTTTTTTCATAGTTTGATGATATATTTAAATATTTTTCTTTTAATAAAATGATTGAATTAATCAGTCACTGAATCGTAACTGATCACGTGTAATTTTTTCTTTCTTTTTTTTTTTGCAAAATTAGAACTATTTTGATTTTTGAGTTAACAAATCATTAGCATGGACCATTTTCTCAAATGAAAATGGCTGATGAGCCAAACTTTAAATTTTATGACTAGATGGATCTTTTATAAAAAATTCGATAATATATTTAAGCTTTCTCTAAAATTAAATAAACTTCTGATAATTAAGAGCCAGGGTCACTTTTTTTTCTAACTAAATATATAGTTTAATTGAATATGATGAGTAATTAATTAATTTTCTTCTCATGGATTAGGTTTGGAGAACTAAGATTGATGACATGACAAGAACAATACATGAACTTGAAGCTAGAGATAAGTATGTAATTATGATCTCTATTTAATTTTCTTATATTACTGTTTGTTTAAAAATCTATATAAATATTACTAAACATTTTATTTTTCGTGCATATAATAGTATTAACTCGATTATTACTAGAGAAAAAAGATACTGTCACTAATTGTATATTTTATCGGAATATAAGGGTCTGAACCATTCGACCATCTAGTTTGGAAAATATATACAAAGTTTATAAATGTTATGTATATTTTATAAAAAATACATTTATACACTAATGTATATTTTAAGTTTTTAACCACGTTAATAAATTAGTTATTTTAACAATAACGATATATATCTATAACTTTCCGTTTATATATTTTGGACAGGCATTTGACTGGAGAAGAGTTATCAAATCTTGGTATGAAAGAATTGAAGCAGTTGGAGCGTCAACTCAGAGTTGGAGTTGAACGCATTCGATCTAAAAAGGTTAATTTTTAAATTTATAAACAAGAAATTTTTTAATTATCGACATTTAATATTTTTTAATTTTAATTAATTTCCACCAAATTTTATAGTTGATATATAATTAAGAGCTAAATCTAATTATAGTTTATTTACTTTCATGTAACAGAGGCGTATCATTTCCGAACATATTCATTGGCTTAAGAGGAGGGTGAGACTCTAATTAATGGGAAAATAGTTTTTAAAATTTTAATTTACAAAAAAGAATAAATTAATTTGGAATTTCTGCAAATTATGTGGGTTAATTAATATTTTGTATTCGTTGATGCTTGTTTATTGATAGTTCATTGGAGTTTTAATTTTCTGTTAGGGTGTGTTTGGTATGTAGGAAAATAATTTTTTGAAAAACATTGAGTTTCTTACTTATTTTTTAGGTTTGATAAGTAATTAATTAAAAAAAAATACACCAAAAACATTTATGTAAAAGTTTAATATAATATTACGAGGGTGGAATGAGATGGAGAGTGGAGAGTTAATGTTCGGGGATAGAATAATCGAGAGACATTAATAAACATAAAATTAAAGTACATTATAAATTTTATTTTATTTTTTAAAAAAAATTCCCCATATCAAACACACTATAGAAATAGCTAAGCATATATACAAGCATACAACTAATTAATAGACTAATGCAAAATGTTAATGATTTAGAAAGTTAAAAGAAACATGTTAATGAATCTAAAAAGAAAGTAAAGTAATTAACTATACATTTTTAATTAATAATGAGCTTAATTGTGTATTCATCTTACTTATGCAGCATAAAATCCTTCATGAGGAGAACATCCATCTTCAAAAGCAAGTGAGTTTGTCTATACGGACTCCAATATTTTTTTTTTAATATTTCAATAGATTAGTCTCAATTAATTATCTGACTACAAAGTATCACGTTAATTTTAAAACAAAGAGTATATAATACTAACATTTTATGAACTTGGAATGGGAAGAAATGCGAATAGGCCTCACACATTTCATTACGACATTTTCTATAATTTTTAATTTTGTTTAAATTTAAAATACCAAGTACTATCAAATTTTAAAAAGAAACTAGCTCTTATTTTCTCAATAATATTTATCTAATGTACAGAAAAAGCTAGGAAAATCTAGGTTGCATCAACTGCGTATATACAAAGGAGGATTCATTAAAGATCGTACGATTTATGTATATGTGTCTCTACT
Organism: Solanum lycopersicum; assembly: GCF_036512215.1. Lineage (NCBI taxonomy): Eukaryota > Viridiplantae > Streptophyta > Magnoliopsida > Solanales > Solanaceae > Solanum > Solanum lycopersicum. The sequence goes on along the minus strand of NC_090802.1, from coordinate 58,204,755 downwards.
TATCTATCGCGTAATGCAGGTAAAATTATATGAAGTAGAAGGGAGCTCAAGGATTCTCGATTCAAATCCAAGTGAGTTACTTTCTAAGGTAAACTACTTTAACAAATATTTTTATTAATCATATGTATTATTTAGTCGTGTTATATTAATTTGATTATTCTAACATTTCCCTTTTTATTTTCTATCTTTTTTTGCTTTTTTTATGGTGGTGTAGGGATGAGGATTATATGATTTACAGAGCTTCAATTGCTACCTTAAGTGGACGTATACGTAGCATATATTATAAATAGTGTGTATGATATATTTAAGGATGATAAATTCTTTTGTGTTGTTTGAATATATTTATTGACTATCTAGAATTTTCATTCCAAGTTAATGTTAGGTAAAAAAAATATGAAGTTACTATGTTAATATTATAATTTGAAATATGAATTTTAAGTTCAATTCTAAGCGACTCTTAATTGCGTATGCATCTAATTATATGTGTATTATCTATATATGAAATATTGTATAGTTTGATTTTGTCGTATATTGCAAAAAGAAATTGATACTATTTTTCATTTTTTAAACCTTTTACCGTTATATTGAAGGATTGAAAAGGAAAATTGAGGAAATTCGTTGATAAGTGAGAAATTAAAATCAGTGTTGAGTGGGTATGACGTTATATGTAATCTATTCATCATATTGAATTATTCATATCAGATTGTCATGATTTTATATATTTTTAAAGCTACAAAGAGAAGAAAGTACATTTTAGATATGTAATATACAAATTATATCAAAACAATATGACTTCAAACTGTGTTTGACCAAACTATTTTGTTAGGCAAATCACGAATCAAACTAGATTTTTATGATTTCAACCTTTCAATTATATTACACACCTCTTCTAATTTAATTTACTTGTTCATTATTTTTATTGCACATTTCTTTTATTAATTTCTTTTACTATTTATATCTTTCTTTATGTAACTCATAATAACCTATCTTTGGGATAATAATATATAATCCATGATAAACTGATGTGACTTTATGTTATACTCGATCTTATTAAATTTGATCAGATAATACAAAATTATAATTATAAAATCTTCATAATTTCGAAGCTACAAATAAAAAAGCACGGTACAAAGTATGAAAATTTAGCTAAACAAAGTATGACCTCGACTTATATTTAATTTTGTTGCATTGCGAAAGTTCAAATGTTATTTTGTTTAGAATATATTAATAATTAAGGATCAAAAGTGCTATTATTCCTAAAGTAAAGGTGCATAGATATAATTATGAAATGTGTTTGGGGCTCATACAATTATCAAAAACGTATTGGCGTCAAAATGTAATTATTTCTTCTTTTTGGACTGATAATTCTATTTCATGCTTTTCCTGAAGCACCCCTAGAAGAAAACGAAAAATACCTTCAAGTCCACGACTCTATTGAATCATTTCATTTCACATCCATTTGTGAGCTCGCAAAAATCCCTTTCTCTATCTCAGACGCACAGAAGCCGCTTCAAAATCTGCAATGGCGACACTAGGTAGATTATCGAGAAGAGTCATAGCGTCAACTATCTCCGGTCACCTCCGCCACCACCAGAGTCACAATCTCATCCGCCGGTCGCTGGCGACGGAAGCTCAGGCGGCAATAAATGAATCGCCGGATCGAGTGAAATGGGACTATAGAGGGCAGAGGAGGATCATTCCATTAGGTCAGTGGGCACCGAAAATCGCCGTCGATGCCTACGTGGCGCCGAATGTTGTCCTTGCTGGTCAGGTGACTGTCTGTGACGGCGCTTCTGTATGGAACGGAGCCGTCCTAAGAGGAGATCTAAATAAGATTACAGTAGGGTTCTGCTCTAGCATTCAGGAAAAATGTGTGGTTCACGCTGCTTGGTCTTCTCCTACAGGTGATTAGTTCTTTTTCCTCGCTTGAATTAAGTACATTTATGCTGTTTGTTGATAAGATTTGAGTATTTTTCATCACAATGAGCTTATTGCGCACTATTAGCTTAGCTGACTTAACTGATGTTTTGATTCCAATTTATTTAAAATTTTGTTTGTCAAGGGAATTTCGGCAATTCACTGCTTAGGTGAATCAGTTGGATATTGATAGGGATAACATTATATGTGGAAGAAATGTTATGCTAGTATGACTATGTTGCTGAGAACAAAATTGTATTCAGAACGATTTATGGAACTTACTGAAGATTGTTATCGATGAATCTGAATGGTTTTCATTTTCCAAAGTCAAATAAATACATCAACTCAAGGAATCTGGAAATCTTGTTGAATGTTCACTGATTAGAGCCTTACAATTAACACGATATATATTTCTATTGGAACACGTAGAATGCTTGTAAGTCAAGTGACCATGTAATTGATTCAATTAGGGATAGTTCCTTTTGGGACATCTGATAAAATTAGAACAAATTGATTCTGTTAGTCATAAGTGTTAAATTGTTATTATCTATCTTGTCTTTGCCATTAAAGAGGGGCACTTACGTGAAGTAAAAGATGTCTAGATAACACAACTGAAATTCTTAATGCATAAAAAACATAGTGTAGATCTCCAAGGTATGCTAACTGCAGCAAGACAACATAAGCCTTAATACCCAATGTTTTAAAGAGGAACTGAGACTTTTCAAGATTTGGGGCTTTAAGCAAGAAGCAAAATTACACGTTATTGAAGTGATGTAGTTTTCAAAAGGGAGGATGAAGGGAAGACGGTTATTGCAGCAAAGCTCTAGACAATGGATACGAGTTGTAGTGCAATGCTACTTATAAGACGTAGCATAAAAGTAGGAGTGAAGGATAATGTCATTGCAGTAGAGCTGTAGTGGAATTGCAACTTCCAATCACTAAAAAGCGGATGAGGAGAGTGGTAAAATGCAGTCAGATTTTTTATTTCCCTGTGTTTCTGTCACAAATGCAAGACAACAAAGAAGTATACATTTCTTGCTCTGATGTATTATTGCTTCAGCCGAAAAGCAGTTCAATTCTCACTTCTCCTCACTTCCACACTCAGAATCAAGGGGGCCCTGACTTGCACATAAGCTCAACTTTCTTTGTGATTTACAATGTTGAATAGAAAAATCTTCAGGAAAATAAGGAAAGCTATCAATAAGAATTATTAATTGCTTCTTATTTTTCACCAGATCGTCATATTACTAGTGTACAGTGAGTCATTGTGAATACATATATGGAAGTATAGGAAGTGAGTACATAAGTAAGTGAAGTGCTTAAGCAAGAAAGCAATCTTAATTGTGGAACTAATATGCTCTTGAAAGCTTGTTTGTCAAATATATTCTACAATGTTAGGTTGTTTTGACAAAAAATATGGTTTGTAATTAGGTCTTTTAGTCTACAACTATACGCATGTTTGCACTGATGATTGCAGTAAGGATCAACAACATATTTTACCTTGGAAGAATTGGTTTAATTAGCTTGTCAAGTGCCAGTTGCCTGCTCAAGGGCTTCAATATAAGGGATTTGTAAAATTTGTGAATCTCCGATGGTAGCTTTAGAAAGAACTCTGCATAGAATTTGTCCTAAGAATTCCGGAAGTCAATGGTTAATTACACAAATTTCCACTCTGGTTGTAGCCTGGTACCTGTAGTCACATGCAAGTTGCGACCTGAAACATTGCACAAACCTCTCTTTTTTGGGATTTTGTCTATCAACAATTTTTTTATCCTCAAGCATACATATTTTCCCATTGAAGTACTTCTATTTTATGAAACAAAAACAGATCTTCATATTTGTTATGAATTTGATCCTTTCCATGACATTTATCTCTACAAAATGAATCCATTACTCTCTAAAAAGAAAAAGAAAATTAATTAATCAATTGCAGTCTCAAGTGCAAATTACAGTGGACACAAATAACACATCATTATTTCTTCCATCTACCCAAGTCTTTATTGAATAGAGTTACCCAAATGCATGTGCTAGTGGAAGGTAGTAGGTATCTAGTGGAATAATTAAGATGTGCCCAGGCTGTCCTGGACCTACCGTCATAACAAAGATAAAAAAAAATTAATCAATAAATTGCTTCTCAGGTCCAAACCTTTGGGGTTAGCTGTAGCCTGTGTGAATCTTCTACCTCCATTCTGTTATAATAGGGATTGTTTCATCCCCTTGTTTCATTACTGTGCTAGTAACCCTTTTATCCTTCGACGTGATTTAGAGTTCTCCAGAAGTAGGGTTTATGTAAATCTCACACTTGTCTTGATGTTGACAAAACAGTAACCAGACTAAGAAGATTAATGACAAACACTGAACCTAATGTGATGTGATAACACTAACAAATCTTCTATCTTATCTCCTTTTGGCTAAGATCAAGTGTAATCTTGTCTATTCAGTCAAAAAATAAGTAGGCGTTTGGCCATTTTTCATTGTGAAAATAGAAAAAAATAGTTTTTGTTTTCAAAGTGAAAATGATATGTGGAAATTGCAAGTGGTGTTTGCCATGAAATAAACTGGAGTTGTTTTTAAATTTTTGTGAAAAAGCGAACAGTTTTTGGTTGTTTCTGGAATATCTGGAAGTTCTTGAAAAAAGAGAAAACAAAATATTCCAGAATTTTATGACCAAACATGTTTTAAGTGAAAATAATTCATGGATAAGTGCCCCCTAAAGAGGAGTAAATCTCAAGCATATAATTATGAAGAAAACAAGTAATAGCTAAGCTGAGAAGAAAGAGGAATAAAGACTTTGAGCAATTCCATGGTGAAGGAAATGAGAATATGGTGGATTGAAGGGGGGAAGAAAGAGGGTTCAAGGCTCTTTAGTAGAAGGAAAAAAGTATTAGGTAAAGAGGCTCTAAGGCTCTTTGTTAAAAGGAGAAGTATGCGGCAGCCACAAAGGAGATTGTAGTGACGTGGATGAAGGAGAATGTAAATAACAAATTTTTACATCTAGGAGCGCCTGTGACTCATTACATGCGTAAAGATTGTTGTTTTCCTAGTTTTTAGTACTCCCTCTAGTTCATATTAGTGAATCATTGAGTTATGCTCACCCCCTTAAGAAAAATGTGCAAGGACATGAATCAAGGCTACTTACTACTATTACCCTTCTGATTATTCTCATACTATTCTCCTTGTAAACGTAAAGTAGTTAAGAACCTTAATAAATGAAGGGTAAATATGAGAAGAAGTCTCAACAATTCTCTTGAACTTTGAATAATTTAATTATTTTGAACTATGAAGTAGTCTCAACTATGTACTTAATATGGACTACAGAGAGTAGTGATTATTGTTTTTTTAATTAAAAAACATAAAAGAAGGGGAATATAATTTTTAGCAAAGCATTCTCACAAGGGATAACATAACTTTTTGAGGAAGTTTTTTTTAGAGATCTTTTAGAGAAAGACGAGGGGTAGCATAACTTACACTGATATACCTCTCATATTCATGTTTTATGCTGCTCTGGTTTGATGTCTAGGAATGAGTAACCACAAAAATGTTGGGATTGAAGAAAATAAGTGCTGCCTCTCACCCCAACTTTGTAAAGACAAAACTACCTACAAAATTATGTATTCTGTTTGCAACCTAAATAAGTCAATCTGAAATGACGTGTTATTGAAGTTCAGACTTTGGTCCTATGTTCGGTCTTTTCAAGAATGTCAACAGGTGCGTGCTAGATTCTCCAAAAGTAGTTTATTTTTGGAAATCCGACACAGGTGCGGCATCAAAAGTGAAGAGTCAGCACAATTATTCCAATGATTTTGCTGATTACATTCTTAAATGACTGCTCTGTTGCTTAAAACTTGAACCATTCCAGTAGTCATGTTCTTAATATTTTCCGGTTTAGAATTAATTTAACATATTTAACTTAATTTTTATGCATGGTAAATATCCAAAAGAGGTTATAGATTTCTTTCTCAAAAAAACAAAAGAGGTTACAGATTTTCTGCAAAGATTGATAAATATACAGGGTGAGGAGAATGATCTTCAAATAATTTTTAATTACCAAGAAAATCTATTTGATTAAGTGTCAAGAAAAGCCTTTTACTAGGTGCTGGAGAAGAAATGATTCATATCTAATATGTAAATGCTTTAAGTGATATATGAAGGAGTTGTCACAAGTGTGAGATCAGGAGTCGTTGTAGAGGAGTTGTCCATGGTAGTTGGTTAGCGTGTTTTATATTATAAATCTGTCTTGAGCTGTTTAACCTATACTTGCTTAAGCTCATTCTGGATAATAGTACACGCTATATGGGAGATTCTATGGTGCATACTATTTTGCAGATATTAATTTATTGGAAGTAGTAGGAAAGTCAATTAAAAGCTTGAACTATGCTTGCAGCACTTTTAAAATTAATAGTTTTAGTACAAGTAAAACTAAGAAATAATGGATATGCTAAAAGTTTAGCGAACAAGCCTTTTTGTTAGTGTGGCTCATCTATGGGCTGTCTATAGTAATTCCTCTGGTTGCCCAGTGAAGGCTTTTGGAGAATTATGTCATATAATGCTAAATGAGGGAATTTTGGAGTGCTATAAATTATAATACATGAATGTTAGAGAAAGTAATTACAATCCTGCAGTTGCCTTCTCCTGCTACAACTTTTACTTTTTCTTTCCAAATATCATAAAGATGTGTCTTTTCAATCTTTCCCAACACATCTTCATAGTAAAGAGCATACATGTTTCAACGTTGATGAATCTTATAAGTTATACCAACTTCATCTCAGAAGTCAGATCTTTTAACAGTTTATATTCATGATTGTCTGTAGTTGCTGCATATCATTAATTTTACTTAGAAGCTGCATTTTCGTGGAGCATTTTAAGGTGTCCCCTTCCCTCAAGTGAAGCTGATTTCCTTCCTAGTCCAACTAAATTTCCAGCTATGCAGAACGTTATGTTGTCTATCTTTATCTGTTCTTAACCAGATCAAGCTGTTTGCTTTTCATTCATTTAACAGGGTTGCCAGCAGAAACAGTAGTAGACAGGTACGTTACAGTTGGTGCGTACTGTCTGTTGCGATCCTGCACAATTGAGCCAGAATGCATTATTGGCCAGCACTCTATCCTTATGGAAGGTTCATTGGTGGAAACTAACTCGATCCTTGAAGCTGGGTCGGTGCTCCCACCTGGGAGGAGGATTCCAAGTGGTGAACTTTGGGCTGGGAATCCCGCAAGATTTGTCAGGACCTTGACCCATGAAGAGATAAAAGAGATACCTAAGCTTTCTACCGCAATAAATGATTTGGCCAATGCTCACCACTCAGAATTTCTGCCTTACTCCACCGTATATTTGGAAGTTGAGAAGCTTAAGAAATCATTTGGTATTTCGATTTAGAAGTTTTGTTTTTTTCGATTGTACTTGTTGGGAGGAAATAAGAAAATTGTAAGACTCGTAAGTGAAACTTAGGGTCTGTTGTTTTTTAAATGTGATTCTACAACCCAGCGGAGCAAATGTTTGTTCTCTGTTCATGGATTTTCTTCTAACACTCCGATATGGACATCAATTCATGTTATGCTTTACAAAATCTCAGAATATGCTTCGAGATTTCTTGTATTAAATTAGATGAAGAGCTTTTAGCTATTGTGTAAAGCCCTCTGTTAAAGCATCTGAACTTGAATGGCAGCATGAGCTAGTCGTAAGCAATGTGGTTTTGCTTGAAAATATAATTTCAATTCGTTGATTGTTCTCCAAAAATTTGGATTGGAATTTGAAATCTAGTATCATACGCCATACAAGTCAAAAACACATAAATTATCACCTTTTATTTGAAGTATTAAAATACACTTTGATATGAGTTGGCCAAATATTGTTCCAGTTCAACAACAGATGCATGTAGACCAAATAACAATTCAACAATGAGTTGTGTTTCAATACAAAGGGAGTGATTATTTAGGCAGGTGTTTGAGATATCCGTTTGTATTAAAACACACTTAGAATGCTGAGTTGGTCAAATATTGTTCCCACTCGACAAGACACTAATAATAGTTTAGATATACTATTGACCGTGACCATGAGATGGAAGCCGTTAGAATCAATGTTGCTTATTTTCGAAGATGAAAGAGCATAGAAAAAGCTCTTGTGAATGTAGAAGGGTCAAATACCATCTTTTCCAAGTAATTTGTTTGGGCCACACACATAATGTGAGTTGAGTGCTTCACAGAAAGGGACAAAAAAGAATAGGTTCAACATATTTATTCCTTCTATTTTTTGTTTAATAGGTTAGGGAATCTTTAGTTTTGTGTATGTCTTTATAGCCCATATAATCTCAACCAATCACAAATAAAAAAGCTTACAATAATTGTATATACAAACAGGCAGGCTATCCACTAGATATTCTGGCAAGGCAGTACAAACTAATAATTGTCAATCAATTTAACAATTTCCTTCCACATTTCTTCTTCCTTTCTTTATTTTATGTCAAATATAAATTATTAAGTATATCCCCATTAGTTCAAAATAAAGTTAATTCATATCTTAACTGTCTATTATTCTTTCAACCTACTTAAACAAGTTCATAGTCAGTTCTGAGTTGTGTTTTAGTACAAAAGAAAGGATTGAGGTATGAAATTCGTGAAAAGATAATAAATATTGAGATATGAAACTTGAGGAAAAAAATATAATTTTAAATGTATTTTTAATCACTAAGTATGGACCATTTAACCAATGAAGACTATCATATTCAATGTGATCTTTGTTTGATTTATCTTTTTAAAGTCTACCTATTCCACAGCATGCCACAAGGGATACAAAATATTGTACTCTTCAAAGTTGGTGACTAATTATTAATTAAGTTCAATTTTATACAACAAGAAGGCAAATTGAACAAGTCCATCAGATAGATAAGCCTAAAGTAGAGAGAATATACAATAGACTATTTGACAAATTAAAAAAACTATTACTTGGGGATCATATAATTATTTTCATAAAATAAGCACACCGTGTGGGTTTAAATAAAAATGTCAAAGAGATTTGTAAATTGTAAACTAATTATTCTTCTACTTGGATGGTTCCACAAAGTTTATTTGGATATACATCTATTTAGGAGCGTGAAAATACACTCTTCGATCCATTTTACTTGTTATGTTTTCCTTTTTCTACAACCCTTAAGAAAACATTAACTAAAACGTTGTGATCTTATTTATTATTACTCTTTTTTTCACAGCTCTTAGGAATTTTTTAATCAAACGAGTGTTTTACTATATAAAAGTTTTTTTAAGGACTGTATCAAGTCAAGTGAAATAAAACGAAAGGGAGCAATTAAGCAAAATATAGAATATATTTATAGTGACAAATTGATGACGGAGTATTGACAACTAAGAAAAAGTACATTAAATTTTTTTTAAAAATGAGTAATTAGGTTAGGTTAACAATAAGTTGACAAATGATTAAAAAGCAATCTTGTAAATACAAAAAAATATATATATAATTGAAGGGGACCTGGTTTTGTGACATATTAGGTGTTTTTCATCAACCACCACTACGTATATTTGTGAAAATGCCCATTTGACTTAATGTATATTTTTTCTATCTATATAAACTCCAATACAACTAATTTTCTTTTCTTATCTTATATTTATTATAGCTTATTCTTCCTTTTTCTCCTCTCTAAATTAGGGTTAGGGTTCCATCATTATCATGCCGGCAATTATAATTAGGAATATTGCAAAATCAAGTTCTTAGTTATTTGATGATCTACAAATTATGAAGTTGGAAAGGTAAATTTAAAAGTTCTTTTTTTTTCCTTTTTCGCTTTGTAGTTAATAGTATAGTAAAATGATGTTGGAATGGCTCAATCAAATCAAATTCCTCAAAGTATTGGGTCATTTCATTTGATTGAGCCGTGCCAATATCATCTTACTTATATATGCTCATCCATCTTCTTTTTCTTTTTGTTTTAGTGTTGATTTCTCAGATGATCGACTGACTAATAAAAATGTCTTATGAAATTGAAATTAAGAAAGAAAACTGACTTTCTAAGATCATAGTACTTAGTTTGGGTAATCAGCCCCTCCTTTTTATATCTTTATTTTCTTAATATTTTTCTTTTTCATTTCTATTAAGAAAAATTAGAAGTGGTGAAACTAGTATATGATATAATATTTTGTTTATATATTAAGATTTGAAAGGTGTCAATGAGTTTTCACTAGCTTGATATTCATCTATAGATGAAAAATAAACCTCCCAATATAGAACACGTCATCGTCATTTGCATTGACACAATTATTGTGATTTTATTTATTATTATAATAGTAAGCATTGTGATTTGATATTTGTAGATGAAAAGTAACATGAGATACGAGTGAAAATGTTTTTTTGTACCAAACTTAAGAAACTACATATTGATGGAACAATAATTGTAATTGGACAACCCTTTTATGTTTAGAGTCTAGCTAGTGAAGTTAATTTGTATTGTGTATATATTGGAGTATATAGGAAAAAAAACCTTTCGTTATTAAAATTTATGACTCTGTTACTATCATTATAATATTCAAAACCTTTCTATGTTGGGGCAGACAAATTGTTTATGATAAACGAGTGAAACTCTAACCCGATGGAGAGATATTTGTTTTTGTTTAGTGTTTAGTTATTTAAAATTGTTTCTTCATAAAACTATTGTACATTTTGTGTAGAGAATATATTTTATTATGAGCACAAACTAACTGTTAATATGTTACAAACATAGTGGTCATGTTGAATTTTTTATTAAGGCACTCTTTAAAAGTAAAATTATACCATTTAACTTTATTGTTAATGACATATACACCACATTATATCGATTATAAGTTTCGTATAACATAATTAGAGATAACTTTGTGGTTAACATCAAATATGGCTTTTCAATTTAGTGCTCCACAATAACACAATCCATCGTGTTCAATATTAGAATTACGTTGTAGTAATTATTTTTGAGTAAATACCACTTTATCCTCTCCTTTTTTTTCAACGGGTATTCAATATCCACATTGAAGTCCGATTAGATCCGTATTCTCGCCAGAAAGTTCTACATTTGAGTTGACAAAGGCTTTGGTATTTAATATTCACATTGAAGTCCGATTAGATCTGTATTCTCGCCAGAAAGTTCTACATTGGAGTTGACAAAGGCTTTGGTATTCAATATTCACACTGAAGTCCAATTAGATCTGTATACTCGCCAGAAAGTCCTACATTGGAGTTGACAAAAGCTTTGGTATTCAATATTCACATTGAAGTCCGATTAGATTTGTATTCTCGCCAGAAAGTCCTACATTGGAGTTGACAAACGCTATATATTATATCCAGGAGGACTCCTTTTTTTTTTATCCTTTTGTTGAGAAAGGTTATCCCCTTCGCATGGTGAATAAATGGGAATGATAACCCCCTCGCAGTATATTTGGATGATAATTTTCTTTGTATGAATATAGATTTTTTATTTTTTTTTTGCTTTCTAAAATAAAAATAACTTTTTTTAATATACCTCTTATTATTGTCTCATTTACCTATTTCGTTGAAAATAATGTACTATATCTTTTGGGATATAATAATAGCTACTTGAAATAATCTGTTAATACATTTTAAGCTATGCTCCAACACCTTTTGAGGTACTTCACATCGACGCACTGCAACTTTTTTTATAGGGGTGTTCATGAAAAAAGAAGCAAATCAAAGAAATAAACGACATTTTGAGTTTGATTTGATTTGATTTTTAATTTCATAAAAAGAAAAACGGAGATAGCTTGACCAAACCGATTATATAAATATCTTTCTTTCTTTTTTCAACCTGCTCTAACATACTTCCAAGTTTCAAAATAATTAACGTCACATTTTCCATTTTACACGTTATGAAAGTTCTTTAAAATGATGAATTTTTAAGGTGTTTCACACTCTTTAATAAAAGTAGATCAAAACATAAATTGGATATAGCTTTCCATTTTTATCCTTACTAATTATTGTCATATACTCAAATTTATCACATTGAAAATCCAAATGAAGGATAATATTGAATTATTTAAAAATAATGTTGAAGATAGAACAATTAAGTTAATTTGAAAAATGCAAAATGCCTCAAAAATTCAATTAGTATAAAATGGAGAGAGTATAAAATTATAAATTTTAGTACCCTTTGTTTTTATTTTAAGTTTCAAAAATAAAAATAATAAACATAATAAGGCTCTATAACTATAGTTTCGATAATTGCGCTCATAGCTATGCATATTTTATTTCCCGGTTTGTGTTATTTCAATACAGACATGTTGAGTATATACAAATTATGTATTTATACGTTTAGAAATTTTTTTAATTCCATTTGTATATTTCACTTGCAAATATATACAAAGAGGATAATTTTCTTAAATCATATACACTGAAATTATACAACTAGACAACCGAATAGCAAGATACTGTGAAACTATAACTATAGATTAAAAATAATCGAAAATATAACTATATTACAAAATATACTTTACCTTTTTAAGTTATGTCAATAAAATCTCAATAACTGTAAGCACCCATTCGAGTATGCTGGACACGTCATTTATGAATAACATACATAATAGGTGTGTCATTGAAATATAAAATTTGTGTAAACCATTTAATTTAATTTTTCCTTTTGGGGAATCTGATATGATCAGAAGACTGGCAGGAGGGGGTCATGTCCAACAAAGAATCACGATTCAAAGATTTATATAGTCTATAAATTTCTTTAGCGACTTAAAAGTTAATATATAGTAATAATAACTAGACCTCACAATCATATATAATTCATAGATAAGTAGTGAATTTCTTAATGCTACTATGCATGATCTAGGCAAACGCTAATAGAATCACGTGAACTCATATGTTACACGGTAGATCCATCTCCATCACAAAACATGCATTTCAGAGCACCTCACTGTGTATGGGGACACGAAGCGGCGACTTACTTTACTTACCTGTTCTATTGATTACTAGCCATGGAAGATAAGCATGGGAAGAGTAATTTAGCATGACCAGAGATCTGGAGAGAACAGGGACAGACAACTGAAAATGAGACATTACCTAGAATGTTTCAAAATACAAGCCCAACATGAGCACTTTACTGAAGGTACCAAATGTCAAAAAAAATATCATAATTTTGCTGATCAGAACACAACTTGAAGGAATGTCAGATAGTTTAGGTTGTGATTAGTCCTAAAAAAAGATACCCAACAATGTCAGCATTTCTTTAAGATAGTTTTTACCATACAGGTCAATCCTCAGCTCTTGCCATTAGATATGTCCTCTATTATCCCTTTACCATCCATGGCGTCAAAGAAGAAAAAGTTCTTAAGAGGATCGCCTTTGCCAGATATTGCTTTTATTACCTCCTACAAAGGAAGAGAATTTCAACAAATGAGAAAGAAGTCAGAAACAGTCTGTCAACGTTACAGAGGCATAACTACCTGTCCAAGAATTCCTCCAACGATAGCACAGACTGGAGGAAATTCACTTATACTTGCTATCAATCTTCTCAGAAGAGAATCTGGGATCTGAGATTCATTTAAGGACTGCAATTAAGTGGCAAATATGTTAGTAACCTAGACGAAAAGAATGAAACTTATATAACAAGAGCATATTGCATAGTGAAATACATGTGCCTCGCAGAGTTCCTTCCTCAACTTCTGAACATTTGGAAGGTCATCAACAGAAGTTTCTCCAGGATTTTGTCCCTCAAGCTCTTCAAACCTTTCTATAACTGCAAAGAAGTTAGTGGTCTAGGAGTCAGGAGGCAAGCCACTATATATCTAAAGAACGTGTTATAACTTCTTGTCACCATTATTACTGAAAATACAAGACAATCAGATCACCAACTGAAATATTACAGGTTCAGGGTGCCAAACAGAGGACTATAACCAAAAACTGCCATTAATTTATTACATTCACTACAAATTCAGCTAAAAGACATTTATTATTTTTGAAAACACAAACAGTATATGATGAGAAAGAAGCCAGAAATACAAAATATCGTGACTTCTGAGACTACTCCATTAAGTTTTTCGAACCTGGATGAGAGGCTTTAGTTTCTTGTTTGTATTGGGGTGTGTTTGGGGGGGGGGGGGGGGGCGGAGAGGGGGAGGATCTACTCATAGGTGTGTAGTTGGTTTAGTCCTTACCTTTTGTAATTAAATTAAATACATATTTTTACTAAATTGTTGAATACCAAGTGGCATTCAGCAAATCTCGGATAAGGAGTCTCTGTATTCCAACCATCATGGTAACTGCATCAGAAATTACAAGAAACTGAGAAATGACAGTTACCTCTCATTGCATAATACAGCTTTGACATTCTCTTCGGTAGAGATCTCCAGGGGACTGCAATGGCTTCCTGCAAAATCTAACTTTTAGGGCAACCAAATGCGGGAACACTCTGCAACATAGGAAACCCTATGGAATGACAGAGTGAAGCTTTTATTTTTGTTGCTAACAGGGTTTGAAAGGCATTCTTTAGTGTGTATTAGTAGTTGTTAACGGGTTTAAAAAAGATTCTCTAGTATATACACAAAATTAGTTACTAGTCAGTATCTTTCAGCAATATTATGACTTCAAAATGACATTTGACGACGGTCTATCGAAAACCACCTCTCTACCTTCATAGAAATAAGATTGCATACACGCCACCCTCCCCAGACCCTACAAATGGGGATTACACTGGGTATGCTGTTCTTGTTGAAAATGGTATGTAAATTATAGTCAAAGAGTTTCTGCATTTTTTTTTCCAATTTTAATTATAGGAAGATTGATGTGAACTTCCATTGTATTTGAAATCTAAATGCAGTATAAGTGTCCAAATTTAAATCGGAACTGGAACTGCAGGCTTTCAGTGCTGATAGTGGTTATTAACAAGTTGTCAAAGCCGACAACTGACGTCCTGGCAATGATAGAGTAAAAATGGCAACGATGGGAGACGAAGAGCAAAAGAACACAGGAAACAAGTTTTGATGTTTTACTCAGAGGCATTGACAAACACATCCACAAAAAAATGGTGGGCAGGGACAACGACTTAATAATTCTCTCTAGATTGAATCAAAGAGGTTGCACCAATAAAATCCACCACAACATGGAGAATCACTTGGGCAAAAATAATATATGATTAAAAGCTGTTAGATTTTACAAGCTTCACAAATACCGACCATCAAATACTTCAAACAGCACATAAACGAGGTTAAAAGTGAACTAAGAAATGGAACCACTAGCATCATACTTTACAATATAAACCCCATACAACTGAGCAAAATACTGTCAGAGGGTGAAGCATGCAGCTATAACTTGCCATACGAAACAAAATACCATTTGTTTGCCGGAACTAATAAAGTTTCTAAACTTCCATAAGTATTGAGTTGACAAAAACTCAAGTTGACTTAAATGAAAATATATTTCTCGATTTTAACTTTCAATTGTTATGATTTTTTGCTGATTAAGGACTTCACAATTTATTTAATCATAAAACGCTTATCACAAATAAAAAGATTATTGTAATTTTAATAGTGAAACAGGTTAACATATTTATTATGGCTAAACAAAAGCAAATTTTCCTTGTATTCTTCAATGGAGTTGTACCTCAAAACTTGGATAATGCAATTTACATTCAATTGTCTCTTCATTTTTTTTCTGCAAAAAGAAACAGAAAGGAATTACTGAAGGCCTTCAAGTCTAGTTTCTTTTGACATGAAAAAAGATATAGACCAACTGCACAAAGAGGCAAAAGAATGAGTAACTCTAGCTTTATCATCATTTAGGAGGGAAAGATTATGTCTAGAGAAAAAAGATAAAATTCGACTGAATGCAGAGGAATAAACAAAGAAATGAATCGGTTATAACCTTACAGTAGCTGTAGTTCTGTAAATCAACAAATATCTCACCGCAGGAGTCACGGCATTCTACACTGTAAAATGCTACACGCTTTGGCAACTTGCGACATTTTGCATTTACTGATTTCTGCAAGGGAAAACATCAACAAAATGACAATAATAGGTATTTTCTAAACAGCACTAGTTACAAAAGAATCTAATAATTTTATTCAACAAAAGCTAAAACATTTAATTTCATCAAATAATGGAAGTAGGATTTTACTTTTGTCAAAAGGGAGCAACAATTAACAACAACAACATCAAACTTCTGAAAGAAATCAGCATCGAAGATGGACAGAGCACCTGAAAAGCATAGTATATATAAGTCATATGAGAAATGAAATCCAACAGAAAATTTGATTTTGACGTTAAATAGAAAAAGTTAGTTAACATACATATAGCACAACAGCTAATGAAAATAAAAATTACAAGTTCATTCAGGTAATCAAGCTCAACAAGACACAAGTACAGCATGTTGCATTATAGAATTTGCAATTGTTGAATGCGTTATCTGATAGCTTAAAATGCATTGGTGAATTGACACCTCATTCAGTGGTCAGCTTTGGCTTTCAGGAAATGTAATAATATAAGTTATTAGATACACACCAGGGAAGCTGAGACAAAATTGGGAGATAGTGAGAATTTTCTTTGGTTGACATTGAGCTGATTCGGATAAGTCGGCTATGGGCTATAGCTGTTTGTCAAGAGATTCTAGAGCCTAAGATTCCAGGCAATATATGACATGGAAATTTCCTGATGCACCAAGATAGCAAATCAAGAATCTCAAACGCTTAATTTGCAAAGATAGCTCAAAAGAAATCAGTACTTTTTATGAGCGCCATCCTCAGGTTTCCTATTAAACTTAAGATAGTTAACAAAATCTCTTTAGCATTCTCTTGATAGATGATGCTTGTGAAATTGTGATGTGTGCTTAGTTTTCTTTCCAGCTTTTTCCCTTTTAAACCCCCATAACTATTTCTTTCATCTGGCATTCCACTAAAGACTAACATTCAGCAAATCAAGAATGATATAAGAAGGAATGTATACATCAAGGAACAACAAGTGGAGATGCTAATTTTTGCATGCATTAGAGGAAAGAAGCAAACTAATAGTTTAAATCAAAAGAATACAAAAAATCCAACCTTTCTCTACAGAAACAGAAACCATAGGATTGAAATCCTTCAAAGAATCACAGCAAAGCTCAGCAACAGACTTCCCCCGGAAATCATTTTCAGCGGGAGGAGTTAAGAAATTAGCAAATAATAGATCTTCGGTCACCATCCGGTCATCATTTAGTGTCAAACTACCTACTCCAGCTAAAACAATATTCTTGCAGAACTGAAAAGAAGGAAAATCGTTAAACAGAACATAACGGGAAAAAAAATGTTAGAATAAGTACAAGAAACTACTCCTCATAAAAAAACGTAAGTAGAAGAGACTACTCGAATATGATTTTAGCAACTAGGGTTGTAGTCGTTAGATAGGACATATACTATCAAAGGGACAATAATTATGATGTCAATAATATTCATATAACTTGGCAAAAGTGAAAGGTAAGTATTGCAAAATGGTTATAAGACCAATAAAGTTATATAGAAGTGAATGTTGGACTATTAAAAATGCAACATTTCCACAAGATCAGTGTCGCAGAAATGCAAAAGCTAAAATGGATGTGTGTTCATACAAAATTAGATAAGATTAAAAATGACCACATTTGTCGGAAGGTGCAAGTAGCACACATTGAGGATAAAATGAGAAATTGTCAATTGAGATGATTTGGTCATGTCTTGCATCGACCTCCAGATGAACCGGTATGTAGGTGTGAACCCATGTGAGTGGAGGTGCTAAAAAGACCTATAAATCCTTGAAGTCCATGCAGACTTGACTAAAGATATGCCACAATAAATAAAGAATCTATATGGATGATATCAACTAGTTGAAAAGGATGTTTTAGTCGAGTTGGAAGGTTTTACTTAAGTCAGACTTTTCTAGGAGTATTATAGCCTTATCATAGATTTATTATGTATATTCCTGTAAAAAGAATAGACAACACCTAATATTATTTGTTATTAGTATTCAAATAAATATTTAACTTATTTACTACTTCAATTTGAATGGTTTTTGTCTATATAATTGCGTGCTAGATTCTTACAAAAAATTGCACGCGCCTCAACTAATTTTACAAGATACTTCCTACCTGCGACCATCATAGGTATCGAACAACTATATCCACCAAGGCCTGTAGAAATGTAAAAAATCACCTAATACCTTTTGCCTCTGCTGGAATTTGAACTTAAAAGACCTCAACCCAACCCACTTCATTCACTACTAGGTCACACCCTTGGTGCTACTTTTACTTTGTATAATCGTTACATTAGATAGTTTAGATGGAGAAACATGACTCCAACTTGTTTGAGAATGAGATATAATTGGTAAATTATCACATAACAATCCCAGTTCAAGGAGACAAATCTATAATCAGTAATTACAATGTTCCAATTAACAAAATCCATAATACTAGCTAATTAACCTAAGAAAAAAAAAAGAGTTCAAGAAGTAGAAGAAGTACCTCAACACTAGTTCCTCTCAGTCCACTAACAAACACATTGGATTTGCTGAGCCTGAAGCAAATAACATATAATAGAAATTAAAACCCAAACGAAACACAAATTTTATCTGTTCAAAACCTACCTTCTCTGAGCATCAACGCCCCAAACCCTAATTTGTCGATCATAGATGGCAGTTTCCTGCTCCGTCAATTGCTCACCTTCCGTTCCCATTTGCAACCTGAATAAATTGCGACCATA
This sequence comes from Solanum lycopersicum, assembly GCF_036512215.1. NCBI lineage: Eukaryota > Viridiplantae > Streptophyta > Magnoliopsida > Solanales > Solanaceae > Solanum > Solanum lycopersicum. The sequence goes on along the minus strand of NC_090802.1, from coordinate 58,186,148 downwards.
AGAACAGAAAGAACAAATTGAACAAAGGGAATACCACCCATTAACAAGGAAATTAGAGATGAAGACGAACTAGTGTTAACTGAGCTTACCCTCAAATGGCAGAATAACTGAAGAAATTTTGCAGACGAATAATGTATTCTACTCTTCCTTTTGTGCATCAATTCGTCAAAATACTAAAATTATACTCCCTTGTTTGCTTATAAATACCCCCACTATCCCAATTATGGAGTTTTGAAAAATAAATTTACATATTTAAAAGTAAGTACATCAAAATCTATAAATTACAAGATTCAAGAAATTTAAACTTTAAAATATGAATGATTTAAAAATAAAATATATATTGTATTTTTTAATATCTAATAGTTGTGATTCTTATATAATATGAATTGTTGATACTTTTTTTTTATATTTAACTTTCATTTAATGCGATTTTAGTTACTTTACTTTTTCTAGTAAACTAGTTTGAAAATAATTTAAATGGTAATAAAGGAAAGTAGTTTTTAGTTAATGTTATTAAATATTTTTTTTATTCAGTATGTCATATCTCAACAATTACTTAGAATTTATTTGGATTAATTTAAAATTTTGATCAAATTATTTTTAGTTTTTAAAATGAAAAATCAATTTAAAAATAAGTTAAGAGTCAAAAATAGGACTCTACGACTCTCCTTTATTTTTTTAATTTAAAAATCATTTAAATATAACTTTTTAAAATTATTTTAAAAAAGTGTTTCTGTAATATCATCTTCAATATTATTTTGTTTCAAGTAGAGCAATAAAACAATCCAAGTGCTACTTTAATATGTTACAGCACTCAAAAAAACACAAACAAAAAGATAGTTCATGTAAACTTTTTTATCGTTAACAAAATTAAAAATTCATAAAAGATATAGTTCATGTAAACTTTTTTGCCACTGATAAATTTTGAACTTTTTTTAATGATATTGAAATAAATGCACATAAAATTAGTGTAATGTTTTTTATATGTCATATATCATTATAAATTGTACTATTGTTTTCGATTAATATGAATCAAGGATAAATTAGTCAAATTAATCTATCTTACACAAAATAAAAGTGATCAGTTAATATGTGAATGAACTAGGGTTTAGTCAGTAGAGTCCAAGAATTGTAATTTAAGTTGAAATTAATTTGTAGAGCCTCATCTCGAATTGAACGCATATTATAGAATCCCATAAAATTTCAATCTCTACAACTTTCAAAGAGAATATTTAAAAACATTAAGTATGATGATGAATATGTTTAGTGAATTATATCTTGATTTAATAAGTGATCAAGTAAAAAAAAACAAAAATAGTTCATAAATTTTTATTTCAAACGTTTTGCAGAAAAATAAAGTAAGACAAGCAAAAGTAATGGCAATATAAACTATAGTAGTACCTGTCAAACATAGGTATGAGTATTTGATATCTTGTTATAACATGGTTTGCAATTTCACCATCTTCTTCTTCTACGTGATATAATAATTAATTAGTAATCATGATGATATATTTAATTAAACTAAATATAATTAACTCACCAATGTTTCCGTCATAATCTTGCTTTTGATTAGCAGTAGCAAACATAGCCACTCCTCAAACTTTTCAGTTTCGAAAAATATATATATGATCTTCAAGCCCACAAGTATTTTATCACAAGTATTTTATATCTTCAAAAAGAATGTAAAACGAAAAATAAAATAATTAAAGGGGGATGAATTTTTTTCCATTCATAATAAATATGAGGGGAAATTTGTAAACTTCGAGGAAATTAGAAGTGTAATAGTCGCACAATCATTTTAAGGGGCCAACGTGAATCGAGGTCGAATTTATAGAGAAACAATATTTAAATATTAAATAGTTAGAAAATTTGACTAAAAAATTTAAAAAAAAATTAATATTTTTATAATTTTTAAATAATTTTTTTTTATTTTTTAGTTAAAAGATATTAAAGTTAAAATGTTAAAAATGTTCAAAAAGATAAAATAATATAAGTAAAATGTTATTCTGGCCATATTTTCCAGCCAAAAGGATTTTTCCAAACCAATATTAGGTAGTTCCTTTGTTTCAAAATAAGTGCATTTTTGAACATTTTTTTCATATTTGAAAATAACTTCACTGTTTGAACATTTTTTTCTTAGTTGAAAATAAGTGAATTCTTCAAAGTATAAGAGAACTGTTGAAATTTTTTTTCCATTTTCAGCCCTTATTTACATCTTTTAAGTGATAATTTCTAAGAGAGTTAAATTATCCTTTTTTTTAAATTATTTATATTTTCAAAAATAATTTGAGAATATTTAAAAGGACAAAATAGCTACAAAATAGTTTGAAATAGAGTTATTGAAATAGCTACAAAATACTTTTTTTGGGCTCAAAGATATGTCTCAAATACTTATCATCTTTTTAATTGAGATAAATTAAATTTTTTTCTCATTATACTTATAGTAATAATTCTTCTAGAAGACTACAAACACTAGCTTAATAGGGATATGAAACTTAATCATTCAGATTCGTCTCATTATAAAAAATAATTATAATTTAAAATTAAATACTTAAAGTGACAATTTTTTTTAATTAAAAAATTGAAAAATTATTAATTCGGGATGAAAATATATAGTATACTTATCAATTGTATGTTTTTTTAGATGTTATATTACTTAGAAAATAATTCAAAAATTAAAGACTTAATTATTAATTTCATATAATATAAATAATTAAAATAATTTGAAATTACATATTCAAAGTGTTGATTATTTTTTTTAAAAAAAATATTAATTCGGATTAAAATAGTAACTTGCCAATAATGTGTTTTTAGATGTTATATTATATTAAAAAATTAATTACAAATAATAAAGACTTAATGAATGATACAATAGAAATAATATTAAAATAATCAAAAAGTGAAATAGAGTTGGAGAACTACTATTCACCTCTCTATAAATGGAGAATCGAGAGTAATATGGAGGGGGGTTAGAAACTCGTTCTTTATTTTACTCTCTAAATATAGAGAATAGAGAGTAAAATAAAGGTGGGTTAGAGATTTCTTATTTTCTATATATATAGAGATGAATAGTAGTACTCCAAATTTGGAGAATTGATATTCGCATTCTCTATTTTACTTTTTAATTGTTTTATTATTATTCTATTATTTTACATTAACATATTTTTTTCATATAAATCATTAATTAAGTGTTTAATGTACATAATTCTTTTTTAATCTAATATAATGTTTTAAAAATAAATTATTTAATCTATTTTGATTTCGAATTAATAATATTTTAATTTTAAAAAAAAATATTCACTTTAATGTGATTTGATATCATTATTAATTGTCACTATGATCACAAAATTAAAATGATAAGATGAATATTTTGATTTGAAAATACAATGCATAACATTATAATTTAAATATGAGATAACTCAATGAATAACTTAATAATTTTATCGCAACAATTTTAATTGCAATTTATGTACATTAATTTGTATATTATATAGTATTTATTTGCAATTTATGTAATTTAGAAACTTAGGATAAAATAAAATTTTAAATTAAATAAAATTTTTCAAAAAATATATTTATATTACATGAAAATTATACAAAGTGATTTATTAAATAAAAAATTATATTATGAAATAAAAAGATAAGAATGAAATATAAATAATAATATAATATTAAGGAGTGAGAAAACAAATTCATTTTTCGAGGGTAAAATATAAAATTGAGTTGGAGTTGAAGGTTTATTGTCTGAAAAAATGAAAAAAAATTAATATTTGGAGACTAAAATAGTGGTTAGGGCTGGAGATGCTCCAAGTGTATTTGTCTTTTTAGTACTGAATCTTAATTATTCAAATTTAGTTTATTAAATTTGTTTGTTTATTTCCTTATAAGGGTCATCTTAATTTGACTACATCACAACAAGTCATAAAAGTCACTTTGTTTTCTTGTTTAATTAATGTTAATTGCTTATCGTTATAATTTCTTTTATTCTTATTAACTTAATATACGCTTTTTACTTTCATAAATTAATCAATATATTTGAATTGATAAGCAATCTTATGGTACAATATTTAGCACGATTTCAGAAAATAAAAAAATATTAATTATTTTATGGATAACAATAACAAATACCTATTATAAAATAAAATGTTTTCATAAACAATATATTACTACTCTATATGATATTTTACATTGCATTGCATTAGATTAGATTCTTAAAGTTTTTGAGTGCAAAAAATAATCGTATTTAATAACGTAAGTTAATGTTGAATTCTTAAAAAGAATCATATTACATTGTTATATAAAAGTATTCAAAATATTATTTTCTAATAAAAAAATTATATTCTAGATTTTTATAATATTTTATTGATATAACGTTTAATTTCATATGTACATTCAGATATTAAAAACAAACATTCCTAATAATTTAATATTTAGATCCAAAAACAATACCTTAATATTCAGATATGTATTCAGATTTATACGTCTTGAAGAAACAATTAGGCATTAGTAACACGTAAATCAAGAAGTATCATAAGATACCACCTCAAAATTTCATTTTCAGAACACAAGCAATAAATAGAGATTTGCTTTGTTGGTACTCAACCATTGAGCATTGCATTTTATTCCCTACGTTTAATAATAGTTTTTCATTAAATTAAAAATATTTATTTAATAATATTTGTTCAATTTTAAAAACTAAGAGATGATTTATTTTGTTTATATCTATTTTATCTTTACTATTAAATAATATTATTTATCATCTAACATATTTAAAAAAAAAAAAATTTAATAAAGTTAAAAATTAATATTGTTGTTATGAAACTATATGAAATTTAAGAATAAGAAGAAAGTACGGGAAGAGAAAAAACTTCTTATTTCTCTTGAAGTATATTTATGATTCATAGATCTTTTGAAGAAAACCCTTTATTTATAGGGAAAACCTTATTTGGTCCCCAAGTAAAATTTCTAATCATATCCTACAAGTGTAGGACTCCACATAATTAGATATTCACTATAACACAAATATATTTATAACAATAATAATACTATTTCATTATTTATTATTTCTTAAAAAGTGTACCAAGTCAATAATTGATAAGTGTTGTTAGACGGACAAAGTATTAATTATAACTCCCTCAAATTAGGAAAAGCCCCGGCTCCAATTTAAACTTTATTTATGTATTAAAAACTTAGTAAATATGTAGACATAATTAATTTCGTTATTTAAGTAAAAACTTAGTAAATATATAGACATAGTTGATTTCGTACTTAGGAATCAAATGAACTGTTATAAATTTTCAAAATTCAAATTCATAAATTTTAGATTTTTGAATCAACTTATGTTGTTCGATTAAAAAACAAGAGTAATTGAGAAAGATAGAAGACGAAAATTTATTCAAACAACGTTTGCATGCTTCAACTTATAGTGAAACCATGTTTAACTCAAGTGACACAATTAAAAACGCTCTGATCAGACTTTTAAAAATTATTGCAGTATACAAGTCAAATTCTTCGAAAATGAACTATTACTTTTGAAGAATCTAACACACATTTAGAGTTTATAAGTTTCAAATTACGACCTCAAGTTGATAAAGAATAATAATTGGATTCACAAACAAATAATTTTAGATACTTTGTAGATTTTTAATATATATTTATAATCTGAACAAAAATTATTGAATTTATTAAGTTCATGTAAATAACATTACCTCATCATATTTTTAAAAAGTCCGAGCCACACGCATCAAAACGTGCACTTATCTATTCGTGTGGGTTAGAAAATTACCAAAGGGTATTATTAGTTCAAATAAGACCGGTAAAACTTATCACAAAATCAAATTTCAAAAAACCATAAGAAGAGATGATTAATTTTTAAAATCCCGATTTAATCTCATACAGTTAGTTTACCACAGATAATCCTTCTTTCTTGAAGAAAAAAACTAAACTTTTTCAACTTTTTTCAAAAATAAAACTATAGAAACCCCACAATACAAAAGCAAAAAATTGTCTCAATACTGAAAAAAAGAAGCAAAAATCATCATAATGAAAAGATCAAACAGAGCACTTTACCAACAGTTAATTAATCTTGAAAAAGATTGGGACAATTATAAGAGATCCAATAAATCACTAAATTTTCCTCAAATTTCTGATAAATCAGACTCTTGTAGTACTACTATTACTACATTAGACTTTTTTAAACTTCTTGAAAAATCACCAAGAAGTTTAATGTCATCACTACAAAACAACGAATCTCCGTTTGAAGAAGAAGGGGTTAATTGGAGAGTAGTAAAGAAGAAGAATGATTTGTTTGTTGAAGAAATAATATGTGACAGAAGAACTGCAATAGCCAGTGGTAAACTTAAAGGCAGACGCCTTTTCGGAGAAATTAGTGATGAGAAAAGTTCTATTACGACTGATACTTCTAATTCACAAGAAAGTGATTGTATTGTTTTACATGAAAAAATGGATGACAATGAGAATGTTGATGGTGATTCTTTGATATCTGGTTCATCAATTTCTTCTTTTTCGACTGAAAAAGTATCAAAAGAACGCGAAATTAGGATGATTGAAGGCAATCACAGAGCACCAGTAAATCTGCTGGAACGGAAGGAGAGGCGTTGTAGGACTTGTTTATGGTTACTTGTTGTGATTATTTTTGCAATCATTGTATCGGTGTTCACACGAGGCATTTGCTTGATGATAGGAATTGGGAAGCAAGTAGAAGAAGTTGTTCTAGTCCCAACTTGAGCTTTTGTGATCGTGGTTGGTTAATCAATTTTCTCGACTTGTTATGAATACGATGAATGATGAGTCTATCTTGTTAAACTTGCAGAATTTGTAATTGGGATCTTGTGTGTTTTTGTGATATTTCAATTTGTTAGTATGAAGTAATGATACTATATCAATTCCAGGAGATAAAAAAAGGAAATCCGATTTTTTATTTCTTATGCAAGCAGAAGAAGCAAGCATATATATTGCAACTATTTAATATGTTGCTGCAGACAAGGGTAACTCAATATTCTAGTACACTGAGTCACTAGCTAGGAAATGATAAAAACAGAACTTAATGAAAACGATAGAAATGTCGTTTCAAGATTGATTCATCATGAAACGAAATGAACTAGGCGACTAAGCAGACCCGTTCTTGACATTTGCTGGTGCGTTGAATTCTTCCCAGGCCTCAATCCAGGTGACCATAGCATCAGCAAGGTTGTTGAAATATGGATCAACTGGACCAAGCTTTTCCTTGGCTTGCTTAGCGAGCTCGAGATAGCATTCTTGAGCATTGGTGCATTTTTTAGGTAAGATCACAGATTGAAAGAAGGGAATCATCTCTTCTTGCCAGAACAGCCCGTTGTATTCCTTCTTCAGGTTCACGAACGGATTGCTAGCCTTGCTGTGCCATAAATATGGCAGCCCTGTCTTCACACCATAGCCCAAATGATCACACACCACCTGCATTTTTCAAACACTCCGCGTTTAAAACAAAAATGGGTGACTGTCTCAACACATTTAAACAAAATCAAGAAACAGATTATCAATCATACTTTGGTACACCAGCCAGCCCACATATCATCATATCTGCCAAGAGGCTGTCCATCACCCATAATCCCAAAGTACATAGCAGCACCGATAAGTTCTCTGTTAAACGCAAGGTTCATAGCACACATGGGATACAGAGTCCCTTTAGGGATTGTCAACACAGCATCCACATACCTGTTTGAACCAACACTAGAAAGTTTATCATTATTGAGTAAAAAAGTATGTATCGAATGTTTTTACCACATAGATTATACGCTACAATGAACTAACCTGGTGTTACGATCCAGAGGCTTGACGAGCTGAGTGGGGGCATCGTAATCAGGGATGTTAAGCCAGAGTCCATGAGAGACAGCAGTTGGTACACCAGCCCTCAAGCTAAACGGATACCCTCGAACGAAATCAGCACCTTCTCTGTATGGATCATACAGAGTGTTGAAGAAGTAGGGTGTGGATGGTTTTGTCAGATTTTCAAGATGCTTAGCCAATGCATCAATTTCTTTCCCACTTGGATCCTTAGCCACCTTCATCACAAACACACACACACACAAGAAAAAAAATCAAATCTTTCACAAATAAAATACAACACATATTAAATCTTATCTACACAAAACCAACAAACAAGTACTCACAAAGCAATCATCATCAATAGTATAGATAAACTTCTTCTTAGAAACCAAGAAGCCGAAGCAACGACAAGCACCATCCTTGAAGGAGATGCAATTGGCCTTAGGACCAAGAATCCTGTTGATATCATTGCGATTATAGAGCTCGTAATCGAAGCCCTCAGGGACCTTGATTTCCTTGGTGGGATCACCATCTTGAATGATGATCAAATGATATGGCTCAAAGAATGGCCTCCAATTCTCCAAGAAGTTCAAGCTTCTTATGGTTGGTATCACTATGTCTACCTCACCATTCAAAGTTGGAGCCATTCTTCTTCTTCTTTTTTTTAATCAAATGGTATTTCTGTTCCTCTTTACTTAGCAAGTATCATGACATATAGAGAGGTCTATATATAGTACTCAGAGGTTAATATGTTCAAAACTTAAGAGAAAATTACATTAAATTGTTTTGGCTCTATTAATTCTAATTTCTTTTACCATTTACTTTATATTACTTTGGACTATATATTATTATTATCTTGGTCAACTTAGAAAAAAAATCAACCAAGATGTTCAACTTTAGTTAGTAAATCTCATGACTATTTTACCATTCACTTAATAATATTTTGTACTATATAATTAACTCTCCATATTTGCTTGGTCAACACTCAACAGTCAAGTCAAACTTATTTAGTGAATCTCATATTATAGAGATTTCATTAAAAAAAAAATTAAAAAAATTCCCTTTAAAAAATATGGAAAACATTTGAAAAGCAATAAGGCATTTAAATCCACCTAAATTATGATCGAAGTTGTCAGTTACATGCTAAAACCATACGAAATTAATATTTCCTCATAAATTTATTATTTCATATTATTACCTTTTACCACCGTGAATGATTTTTTTTAATCATTTACTCCCCAATCTCACCCGTTTTTATTCTCAGATCCCACGCTATATTTTACTCTCCAAATATATAATTTTTTATTTTTCCAGACAATCAATTTCGATCTAGTTCTCTGTTTTCGAAATTATTACGTTGCTCACATAAATGTTCTATTAATGCATTACGAAGTACAAAATGAGCACCTTTGTTCTTAAATATTTTTAGGCGTAATACATAAATATGCCCTTTAACTTGGCTTCAGATCACATTTATGCCCTTCAATTTTGGTTGTGCACAAGTAGACACTTAAACTTGTATAAAATTGAACAAATACACGCATGTCCTACATGTCATCCTATATGTCATTTTTTGTCCTAAGTGTATTGTGCCATGTAGGACTCATGTGTTTATTTATTTAAAAGTTGGATAGTTAAAGTGTCTGTTTGTGCATTATGAAAGTTGGAGGTCAAAGTTAAAATTTGAATCCAAGTATAGGTCCAATATATGTATTATGCCTTATTTTTATGTCTCGCTAAAAATTGTTCAAACCGGAAATTTTCATTTACCACCATTTTTGTCGTTGGAGTTGACCTCTACGACATCTTGAATTGGTGCATTAAGATCACGTTCATCCTCAATTATCATGTCGCGCAGTATAATACATGTAGTCCTTCCTTTCTCCAAAAACATGATGGTCCTGCAATAATTGCAGAACTCTGAATGCACGTTCAACATCTTTTCGACATGATTCTTGTTTCATCATGAATTAATTATTATGTTATGTATTGTAGTTTATCTTGTGTTTAAATTATTATCTTATGTATTGTATTGTTATCTTATATTTAAACTAAAATTTTCATCTTACCATTTTAATTTAGTGTATTCTTTATAATGAAAATTAATAATAAAATATAAATTTATTATTGATGAAAATTAGGAAAAAATAAAAAAAACTATTAATTTAAATTAAAGTAGTATATATTAAACAATATATTTTTAAAAACATCATATTACATTTAAAAAGAATTATGAATATTGGAAATTTAATTAATGAAATTATATGTAAAATAATATGTTGATTAGAAAGTAATGAAAATAATAATAAAATATTGAAAAAAGCGAAATAAAGAGTGTGAATAGTAATTCTCCAAATTTGGAGAACTACTATTCAACTCTCTAAGTTTGAAGAATAAAGAGTGTTTTGGAGGTGGATTGAAGTGTCATTTCTGTATTTTACTCTCCAAATATAGAGAATGAAAAGTAAAATAGAGGTGGATTGAAGATGGACATATGATCTAAGACTAATCTTTTTGAACTTTTCATTTTCACGATATCATTAAGCTAGCTAATCAAGGATTCTACGTAAGTAATAAAATAAAGTCAAAACTAAGTATTATGTATACAACATATTGAATCAAATAAAAGAAGTTTACGTCCCTTGAATATATACCAGTGACAAAATTAGGATTTTCTTCAAGGATGTTTACACTTTAAAAAAAGAAAAAAAAAACATATTGGTAAAATTATAAAGATTGAAATTTCACTTTTGTTCTCTAAAAAGCAAATCTAAAAAGAAATAGTCCGAACTCGAACCCAAGCCCTGGAGGCGACTTTTTTCTCTTAAAAAATGAAACTAAAAAAAACTAAACAAATCATCTTTGTTTGGGCCTGAACCCAAGACCTTGCAGCAACTTTAAATAACCTTAACTAGTGAACTATCTTTCTTTAGTTAGTTAAGATTGTTCAACAATTTATATACATTTAAACTATTGATATTTTATATATGTACTTGTAAAAAAAAAATTCAACGAAGATTGTTTATCTGACCGCTCATGCTAAGGTGTAGCTTCATCCTTGGTATACATTATTATAAAAATAATTTTCAGCGATAACTAGCTAATAATAATAGTTTAATTATTGTAAATATGTTTATTTAGAGGCAATGGCGTACGCAAATTTTTTGAAAGGAGTCGCACCTTTAAAATGAAAAACAATAAATAAATAATTTGACATCATATTTTTTTATTGAAAAAAATGAACAAAAAACTATGAATAAAATACAATTTGAGCTTAATACTATACATTTTCTGAAAAAGAAATATTTTTTACAAAATTATTTTAAAAAAATCCATGAGTTTTTTTATTTTGAAATGTATTCAAAATAATTTTTCAAAATTAATAATATTATATGTTTCATAAATTTTTCTAAATTAAATTTATTCGTGAGAAAAAAGAAATAAAAAAATCATAAAAAATAGAAAAAATTACCTAAATACACATTTTATTTTACCATAATCTTTAAAACTTCCTACTTTTTTAAAAATAAATAAATAAAATCCCCTTTGGATGCATCACTCTTCCTCTCGGTGATTTATCCATATCCCCCCACCCCCACCCCCCGGATAGATCCCTCCCCTTTCTAATACATTACTCCTCTCTCAATGCATCTCTCACATATGTAATCTGATGTCGGTTGATGTATCTAAAAGTCTAGTAATGTATCTAGATGTCCTATCTCCTCTTTGATACATCCATTCTCTCTCTGATACATCTCTCACATGTATCTGGATGCGTGCTAGTGACTCTGTAAGTCAGTGATGTATCCGAAATCCATAATTTTAAGGGATTTTTGTAATTTAAAAAAAAACAAAAAAATAATATAATTATCTTTTAACACTATGAGATTTAGGTAAATTATACTAAAAAAAAAACCTATAAAAGAATTAAACAAAATAAACATTTTTTGTTTACCCATTTAAAACAATTTTTGATTTAAAAAAGAGAAAAGATTTGACACTTTTGATACACATCAATTACTAATTATAATATCTTTGCATTCTACATAATACATATAACTAGTTTTAATATCTTTTTAAAACTTCATAGTATTTAGTATACTCTTACTTGATTCTTAGTTTAACTCTGAACTCTTCAAATTGGTTTAGGATTCACTTAAGTTACATATAAACATAATCAGGCAGACTCTCAAAACACCAAAAACAGGAAAAGTTGATACAACTAAGAACTTCGAATTGAAATAATAAAATTATTGAATTATCAAAATAACTTCGATATATTTTTTTTGCTTTTTAACCACAGAATCTTTGTGAACCCATACGACTTTAGTTCTTCCATTTCTTATGTTGGCGATTACTCTTCTTATGTTGAGAATCCATGAAATGAATTGAGAGAGAAATAGGAACTTGATAATATAAAAGTTAATGATATCAATAACAATGTGAGAATAACAATTATTTATATGACACAAATGTTTATAGTCTTTTTGTGATGTAGTTGAGTGATTTTTAAACATAAAAACCTTAGATTAGGTGATTTTTATTCATGTAAAATAAAATTCAATGACTTTTTAAAAAATAAATTCTTATAATTTAATGACTTTAAAATATTAATTTCAATTAAAGTCTGTTTATTTGTCATTAGTAACTACTACTATTCTAGTTTAGTTGTTGTATTAGTTCACTAATAGGTTGTATCAGCTGTCTGGGTGGTATGGGGTGTGGATCACGTGTATTGATTGTTAGTTGTTACCAACTTTGTATCATTTGTTTTAATTTAACTTGTACTCACACATCGTCAATCTTACAATTTTAATGAATAAAATTATGATATATTAAATGCATTCGTTTAATAAATTATATGATTCTCTCTCATACAACTAAATACCGAGAAAATTATTTCCCTCGCACAAAATAAAATTTTTTTAATTTCAATATAATAATTCGATATCTACCATATCATAAACCAACATTGCCCCTACATATAGAACTTGAAAGCAACATAAAATGATGGTAAAATGAAGAAAACTATCTGCATAACCAAAAGAAGAAAAACAACAACATTTGTAGCTGATAAATTCATACTAGCACATTACATGAAGCTGAAGAATGGTTAAATGTGGCAAAAAGAAAAAAGAAAAAATTAACTACCATCATCTCGTATATAATTTTAATACAAATTTCTTGCAATTAACCACTTGTCATAAGAGGTTTTAACAAATAAATTAAGCCTCCATGCATATTTCTTCTTTTTTGTCCTTTTGATATTATTAATTAACATTTGTTATGACTCCATTTTACCTATTGCTATTTGGTCCATTGTTTCCAACATAGGCCCTGAGAGAGGGTGATTGAGTAAGACCATATGGAGCAATTGTCTGTTTTTGATTTCCATTCTTCTGCTGCATTTTTCTTCTAGCAATGTAACCTCTGATCCACGGGGTTACATCTTCGTTGATCTTGATCATGATAAAGAAGATAATACGATAGGTGATTATCATCACGAAGATCACACTCACGTCTATCCATTTTGATCTGTTCAGATCAATTTGGAATATCTGCTCCAGTATGAATTCACCTGGGATTTTGGGGAGATCAGGACTCGAGTTATCAAACTCCAATCCCATCAAATCGTTTTGATATTGCCCCTGTACAATATACAAGAAACATTTAAAAATAGTTAAAAATAAGACGTGTTTGTGACACCGTCAGAGTATTGAAGTTAAATGAGTCTTACCTGTAGTGCCCAGAAATGGAAACTGAGGTAAGACATAGGGTAACGCCAGAAAGGCTTTGGGATGTCGTTGGGGAGTCGAAAGTATCCAGAGACTAACATAAATATTCCCTAGCATCAAAATGAAAACAGAACAAAAAGTTAATTAAGACTCTTGAAAATTCGTTGTAATTTTGGACGAATTGAATGGGGAAACGATGAAAGTTTATTACCTGGATTCCAGCACCTATAATGATACCCATGAGGAAATTAGGGACAACACTAGCTATGACCATCATCAAGCTTTCGACAACAGTGACACTGGCGTAGAGGCATATTACAAAGAATAAATAGTGCGTGAAGCCCGGGTGTAACCGGACCATGAAATAGCATACAGTGCCAGAAAGAAAGGTGATCAGTATCAGAAATGGCATTGCAGATAAGGTATTGCTCACGACAAATGCAAAAACACCATAGTGCCCATTCATCCTCTCTCTTTGAAAAACCTGTTCTCAAAGAGAAAAAAAAGCTCAAGTTGTCATTTTGTGTTGCCAAAAAAATTGGTTAGTTTTTTTCGAGATTATGACACAAGATGCAAACCTTCATATCTTCGACGAAAGAAGGGAATCCTCCAATTGACATGAATGTCACAAATCCAAAGACGAATGATGCACATGCTCCTCTTGCCTGTTTCATAACAGTTGAAAACATATCGGAAATAAGGTTGATTTCTTCTCACTTGTTACAAAGGAACAAGTTAAAATCGTTCAACTCTATGGTTGTATTAACCTGGCTCTAGTTATCTTTTAGCTGATCTAATCGTATAAAAGATCTTTTACACTGACTGTCAGTATATAGAAGGTAAAATGCTTAATCACATTCTGATTCAATGGAATTAGGATGTTACCAGGATGGAACTATAACCGGTTCCCACGTTAAGATAGATAGTTCCAATGCAGATAGTGACCACCAAGTAGATAACAAGCCTCAACCAGTAATAACCAAAGTCTCTTGACATGTTAACAAAGGAACGTTTCGTTAAGGTGTAGGCCTGCATAAAGAAACTAGCCTGACTTCCTCCAGAATCTAGCACTGTTCCTTTCTGTGATACACCAAAAAAAAAACATAATCAGTAATCGTATCTGATAATAAAACATGGTTAGATGGATGACATAGTATTGAAACATTGAAACTTACAACTTTCGACATTTCTTCAACCCTTTCATTAGCTGAGTAGCTGTACTGAGAACGACGATAATAGTCTACTAAGATGCGTATAGCTTCAGCTGTCGTTGTTTTGTCAAGAGGATCCTCATTGGACTCAAACTGATTAGGAATCAGAAAACACAAATTTAAATGAAGAAAACGATGCTAATATTGCTTAAAAGTAGTTTAGTTTGGCTTAAGAAAAGATAAGACAGGCTGTATATATTTGATTATTATATTGCAGTATTATCTGAAACAAAAGCTTATGGTACACATACTTCAATAGTTCCCTTCTGAGAAACAGATCAACACCAGCAATTTAAAAAAAACACATATTTTATAAAACATTAACCTAAGGTAACAAAGATTTGATAATTTTTCAAGGGGAACAAGATGATCAAAGGAAAGAAACTTGAATTACCCGTAGCTTCATCGACCCCTTTAGAGTTGCCTTAACTTTGTCGAAATCAGAATTGATACATCGTAGGAAATGATCTGATGGATTTCTTAGAGCAGGACAAGGAAATCCAGCTTGTGCAAAGAACTGCAAACACAGAATTTTCTAAGAATTTAGATGATTATCAAAAGCAATAACAAAAGTAGCACGAGTCTATTTCTCAATTTGTTTGGTCCCATTCTAGCACAGGAATCACATTGATCTTCTCCGTATTGTTCCAATTTTATCAGATGTCCCCGAAGAAAAAAAAGGGAAGTAGAGCTGGGAAGAGTGAATCTTGCCTCATATGCTTCAGAAGCTTGACCAAAGTAAACTGTTTTGCCTCCAGAAAGCAAATATAATCTGTCAAACAACTCAAATACTTCACTACTCGGCTGATGAATTGAAGCTATCACAGTCCTTCCATCTCTCGACAGACCACGTAGTGTCTGTGTAACAAAGAACGCCGAAGCACTATGAAAAAAGAAAGTTAGATTAGTAACCTATAAAACAACACAAACTACCCGTAAACACAGGTAAGTTTATATAAGTAAAAATCCAAAAAAATAAATGCATAGATTCGTTTCTGGAGTTGATTTGTCAGATACTCACTCAACTAACAGACTTCCAAGTAATTTGGAATAAACAAAGAAATATGAGTTTTTGAGATAATAACGAGTAGTTGAGTAACAATCTTCCATAGATCTCAAAGCAAGTACCTGTCAAGACCACTAGTTGGCTCATCAAGGAAGAGCAATCTAGGCCTCATAAGAATCTCAAGCGCGATACTAACTCTCCTTTTTTCTCCTCCACTTATACCACGTAAATGCCAGTTTCCAATAACTGTATCAGCACAATCCTGAAGTCCCATTTCAATAATAGTACTCTCAATCAACGTCCGTTTCTCCAACCATGGCATCCGATCAGGAAGGCGTAGTCTAGCAGAATACGATATCGTCTCTCTAACTGTCAATGTCCCAATCAACGTATCATCTTGCGTCACATATGCCTTTAAAAAAAAAACCCAAAAGTTTCAGCACCTCTACGAAAAAAAGCAAAAAAAAAAACAGAGTAAGATCTGTTTTCCTACATACCGCAGTTCCAAAAGAGAGATTAGCTTTACGTCCATTAAGCAAAACTCTGCCGGATAGAAAAGCGTTCGAAGCAAGACGACCAGAGAGAGCATCGAGAAGAGTAGACTTTCCAGAACCAGAAGGACCCATTAACGCAGTAAAAGTTCCAGGTTCAGCATAACCAGTAAGTCCTTCTAGAACATTCTGTGTTTCACCATTATTAAGAGTAACCATTACTGTTAGATCTTTCCAAGCCAATCTAGCAGAAACATCACCAATAAACTCTGTATTTCTTTTCTCCTTCCATAATGTTTCACTCAACGGACTCAACCCACCTACAACGATACCATTACCTTGTGGTTTATTCGCTTCAATTTCCATCATCACATCATTTGCTGAAGTAGTAGACGATGACGAATTCCTCATATCTAACCTTTAGATTAGATCACTTCTATTTTGGACAAAACAACTAAAATAGATTAAATATTTTGGACTTTTCTCCAATCTGAAAACAGAGGAATTAAAAGGGAAAACTCAATGCATAAGCATGGATGTTTTTTATTTTTTTTTTTCTACTAAAAGGGGTGCATGTATAAATCGGCTAGGTATGGACAAAGATGAGGAAATAACTAATTTTTTTTTAAAAAAAAAATTCTTTGCAGAATGTAGCAAAGAAATGAATATTGTATGTATGAGTGAAATGGGTAGAAGGGAAAAAAATGAAATAGTTATGTATTTGACTGAATTTGAATTGTATAATCACTGAATTCACATGCTCATTCATAACAACTATCGACCCATCCAACTTCATTAAGCGCAAAACCAAATATGGATGGATGTCTTAGTTATCTCGATTATTTTAATCATGTGTATTTCATTCGTTCAATATTTGAGGCGTTTGGTCGAAAATAAGTTAATCTCAAAATAAGTTATTTTGGGATAAATTATTTCAATACTACGATATATAAATGATGAAAATTGGGAGTACTACTATTAGGAGGACCTAATAACTCCAACCAAACACATGATAAAATAATCCTGCATTTTTATATTGAGGTCAGTAAAATGAAAAAGTGTAAGTATTTGTTACTTAAGTAAGTGTATAATTTTTTTTCGAGAGTTAATTTGATTAATTACTTAAATTAAATTAGACTAAAGAAAACTTGATAATACCATAAATTATAAAATTTTCATGTCAGTATATAGAAGGAATACATTTTAAATTGTTTGATTCAAGTTTACATAACTTTGAACCTCACAGGGAAAACAAAACACGGATAATTTGTGATCAGAGTATATTTTGTGTGAACCTACACATGTCCGATCAATATTTGTCTGCTAAAATTTAGACAAATAAGAAAAATTATCCAAAGTAATAGTAGTATTTTTTTTAATTTGTACTGACATTTAAACATTAATCTCCCATAATATTTTTCCATTACAGACTATTTTTTCAAAAAAAAATGGATAGGTTTGGTTTATGAATATTACAAAAATTAAATGTATAACAATGAAACCTTAATTCGAAATAAATTATGTTATGAAAAAAAATCAGAAAAATAATAATATTATTTTTGATTTATCGAAATTTAAATTTTGTATCGCAATAGCTAGTAGTAAATATCTCAAACTGGACTTCAATCCCAAAGGATAAATAAATAAATACTATAGAAGAAGATATTGACATATTCCCATGAAGCCAATATTTCTTTTAGTTTTGTGAGCTCATTAAATGAGTACTATTGGTAGGTGTTGGTTGGGTGGGCATTTATTTCAAAATCGACCCAAAAATAATGACATTTATCAGTCATTTTTTCATTTTCAAATTTTTATAATATATATTTTGCCATTTAAAATTGAAGGGTCTTATCATGTTTTATAATATTACTACACCAACTACAATAGTCAATAGTCTTTATTTGTCAGCACCGAATGATTAATGAACTTCTCAATGTATTATATTATAATAAGTAAAATTTTAATTTTTTATAATGATAAATAAATATTCATGTTGAAGGAGCTAAAATGATTAAATAATTGGTTTGATCAAAAAGTTTTTTCGAGGCCAAAAATACATATGTTTTTTTATTAAAAAAAAGTTAAAAGTATGTTAAATTTTAAGAAGAATAAGTGTTTTAAATAAATTGTTTTTGAGAAGTTGAGTGAAGTAATTTCTTCTTTTTTTTTTATTTGAAAAAACATAGTTAGAAGTATTTTTCAAATTTTTTTAGTTTAAAAATATTTTTCAAATCAATTATGTCAAGACAAATTTTTTTATAAAAAATATCTAATTTGCCAAATATGCTTTAGTATCACCTAAAAATTAAGTTCCAATCTTTCAAGTATCTTAAAAGTAAGCAATTTTAATCTTTTTTAGATATTTACTAAAATTTAATCAATACTATGAAATGAGAAAATATTAAATTAAAACTCACATTTGAAAGTATTATTTATTTTATTTTAGGTCTATTTTAACAATCCAGTGCAAGTTTCTGAGGTACTATTTAATTACTTATTATTTTATTTTTTTAGTATTTGGTATAATTTTTGTGTTGTTTTTTCTATGAGGTACTATTTTAATTACTTACTATTTTATTTTTTAGTATTTGGTGTAATTTTTTTGTGTTGTTTTTTCTATGATTTTGACTAATTTTTTGGTGTTTAATATTGTGTTTATTTTTGACAAATTTAAAGAACTAAAAGTGCTCACGTTGTCAAGCTCAAAATATTCAGAAAAATTAGATAACATTCTAGGGACTATTTTAACTCCTATTTTAGACCCCTATAATAATAAATATATTTTTGTCTTTTTTAATTTAATTTAATTTTAGATCACTATCAAAATAAAATATATTTTTGTCTTTCTTAATTTTATTTTTAAGTTCTTCCTTTTAGCTTTCATTCTTTTTGCTCTTTTGATGACTCAAATTTACAACTTTTAATTTGAAAGTAAAAATACTTATCATCCGAGCTAGGGGAGGAGCCACCTTGGTTAAAGGAGGTTCATCCGAACGACCTAACCCTATTCAACGGAAAATTATACTATTTATACATGGTTAAAATAATATTTTATGTATATATAGTAGATAATGAACTCCCTTCGACTATTTCGTATTTCTATTTCTACAAATTCTAAATCTCCTTATTAAAATTTCTGACTCGAGCAACTTCATTTCGTAATCATCCCACATGTAGTTTGGGGTTCAATTTTTTGTACTAGGGTTGGTTGAATATAGCCTTTATTAATAGTTGATGGGTGTCAACGTGTGCACTCTACAATGAATAAAATGATAAGTAGGGGGCACTAAAAGAGCAGTAAATAAACCTAACAACTTTCATTAAATTGAAAGCAATAATTTTCATTATATTTTAGCTCAATTTTGCTACTACTATTATGGAATTTGAGTGAACATAGAGAGGTACTTTTAACCAAATTTGTGTCTACAATATTGGTGACTTTGAAGTTATTAATGGGACACTCTTTCTAGTACATCGAGATATTTTAATTTGAGCAAGTTTTATTTACTAATGATATAAAAATATTTTACAAAGTTAAATTATGTAAATCGATAATGACAACAATAATAAATATATAATTTCGTGATTGGGAAAACATAGATGAGATGGTTCCTTGTGCATGTAATAAAAGTATGCTAAATTTTCAATTCTCATTTTTCTACTTACTTGTCAATGTTATTTAAAATAATTATTTTTAAATACTTATCATTTTCAAAATAAAAAAAAGACTTAATTGTCTTTTCCGATTATAGTACTTGTACTCTAATAGATATTCTATCGAGATATAAAAATTTGCGAGATAAAAAATAAATATAAAGGCAATTTAGTCTAGTAGTTAGTCTTATTGTGAAAATAGAAAATGATATTCATAGTATTGGACTAAATATAGAATTGGAATTCTAAATATTCTTTAAAAAAAAAAATCAAATACAATTTCAATTTAAAACTTTTTTTTTTTTAACAAAGTGGATTTTTTTTGCTTTACATGGTTAAAAGCTTAGTAACAAAAACGTGGTCGAAATATCCTTGATATTGAAAAAAAAAAATATGCAAGACAACCGTCATTCTTATAAGGTAAATTTGTTTTGATGATAAACACAAGTTCTCTAAACTTTTGCCAGACAAGACAATGGTTCTAATGTTTCATTAAATGGACCAAATATCATAAATCGAAGAGAAAATTGTATATAATAGCAAATTAATAATCTAAAATAAGTGGAGTAGCTAAGGTTTGATTTAATTGTGCTCCATAGCAAACGTTTGCAAAAAATTGTCAGACGCCTCTCTCCCAAATATCTCGCTCGCCACTCTCCTCCAATTTCTCGCTCGTTTTCTCACTTTTTATACAAACACAAGTGTATAAAAATTATTTTTAATTGTATAAAGCAGAGAAAATTGTATAAGTACATATATTTTTGTTTTCCTCTCTACCCTCTTTCAGATCTCGCTCGCCACTCTCCCAAATCTCGCTCTCCACCCTCGCCTTTGTCACTTATACAAACAGAAGCGAAATGTATAAATTGTGTTTCTGTTTGTATAAAGCGTGAGAAAATTGTATATACACATGAAAGTACATATATTTTCGTCCTATACACTTATAATTATACAATAAAAATACTCCCATGCCCTGTTTCTTTCTCTCTTTCTCGATTTATATAATTTTCAAATTGTATCTAATTTATCTCTTCTCGTTTTATACAATTTGATTCAATTGTATATTCCTTGTCAAGTTTCTCTTGTCTTTCTCTCTTTCTCATTTTATACAAATTCAAATTGTATATAATCGTTTTATACACTTATAATAATACAATTTGTTTTACACTTTGTTTTATACAGTTCTCTGCCCAAATGTCTTTCTCTTTCTTATTTTATACAATTTGCTTCAACTGTATATGTATAGCGAATTATACAGTTTCTATGTTTGCTATAAAGCGCAATTATGCAAACTTTGTTATAGCATATAAATATTTTTTTATTTGTTATATGTGAAAGTTGCCCTAAAATTTAAAGAGCAAAAATTAAAGACCGTCCCGATATAAGACAGGAACAGATTTTGAATAATATCACCAAAGTAGTTTCTCTGCGTAAAATGACTCAAGGAGTAGTTAGCAAAATGTATGGGCTTTTGTGTTTATGTTGGGTTAAGGCCATAATCAGATGCTATAATTGGGCCAGACTTAAACTTAAAGATTGGTGGAAACTGGGAAGTACTATCCAATTAGTACATCTCTAGTTTGGTCCCCCATATTCATATTAAGTGTAGTTATATCCTTATCTTTGGTCCACATTTTGGACCACCTAAATTAAATAATAGAGTTGAAATTTAGAATGAAATTAATGAACGATTGAATTGTATTGGTCTATGATCATTAGTCTGCAATCCTATATTCATAAACAATGCAATACGTCGAAAAAACTGTGACTGCTAAAGTGATTGCTATAAGGAAGACTCTTGAATATGTTATTAGTAATGGATAGAAGAATGTAAAGATTTTCTCTGTTACTAAGAATGTTGTTGATATGATCAGAAATAAGTGGTTGTATCGTGAAACATAGAAGTGACATGTAAAGATATTTGGATGCTTTGGACCATGTTTGATCATGTTGAGTTATATATATATATATTTCTAGATGTTTGAACAAAATAGCTAATAGTTTAGCTAGACTTTCTATTCCTTTGTTGAATGAGATTCCTTGTTTCTTCAAGCTGGAACGCACACGAGATCAAGTTCCGATAAGGAAAAAACGATTGAATTGAAAATAAAAATACCAAAAGATCCTTTTTTATATCAAAAAGTTATATATTTATTTTTTTTAGAATAGTATTTCAAATAAAAAATTGTCAAATCAATGGAGACATGAAAGAAATTGTAGACCGATGAGACTAAATAAGCAAATTGAAAACAAAGAAAAGAAATAGGAAAGAATAAGATGATTTGGAGGACCAAAATAGCAAAAAAGTTTATCAAACAACCATATGGCAGTTGTTAGCAAATCAATTACTTCATCATTTCAAAACAAGTGTGTTTTTTTTAAAAAAAACTTTTTATTTTGTTTCAAATAGTAAGTGATTCTCACTTTACCAAGAAGACATTAACGAAGTTCTTTCGACTTATATTATGTTATTTAAAGAAAGAAATTTTACGAAATTACGAAAATATTAAAAAATTATATATTTTTAAAATTTTTTATAAATAGTAAGTTGATAAAAATATATTTATTTTATGAAAATAAATAGTTTTATTGATCGTCAATATTAAGTAAAGGGGATATGTTCAATCTCATGTGTATTTGGCAATATTCCATCTGCCCCTCGCCGAGGGGTTAAGAGGAGGATGTTAAAACCTTATCCATAAAGAAAGTACAAAGGTCCTTTGACCGACTCAATTGGTTTGGAGGGACGTTTTCTGAGTTGAGTTTGTCGCGCTAGGTCCAGAGGCGGATCTATGGTTTACAGATCGGGGGTGTCACAACATTTATCTAAGATAAAATAATCGGTTGTTTTGATTTTGGGTTACAATTCTGGTTATTGATTATTATTTTTTATAAACAAATCAATCAAATATGCATGTTAGTAATATTTTCGTTTAGATTATTTGTGATTAGAGATAACTAAACAATTCAATTTTAATTTACTTTTTGGAATTAGATGTCTTATTCGCTGAAACTTTGAGAGAAAAAAAGAATTTTCACATTAAATTTGAGTTTGTGTATAAATCATATAATAATATTAACATAATATATTCATATTCCATTGACTTTATGTGTCATTGGAGATATATAATAGGGAAAGAATAAAAATTGTAGTTCCAGCCTAATCATCTTATTTAGCAAGAACGTCAGTGAAGAGCAAAATAACCTTTAAATTTAAAAAAAAAACTCTAATAGTAATATTCATAATTTTAAAAATTTATATATTTTTAAAAGATAACTATTTAAATATATTCTTTATAATTTTTATTTGAAGTTCATAATTCATAACTCATTAATTGATAAAAAATAATACGTTACACTATTAAGAGATTAATAATTAGTGCAAGAGAAAGTGAAAAAAAGACTAAAGATTAATTATAAAAAAAGATCAATTTGAATCAATAAAGAATAGTAAATAAATAAGAATGAATGGAGAAAGAAAAAATCTAGTCCTTTAAACCCTAATGAATGAAAAAAAGAAGAAGGAACAAGCAGATAAAAAAGGTGAGGTTGATGAGGTTTGAACCAGGATCGTCTTTGTGGCGGACACTCTACTTCGCAAATTGAACTGTTCCGCGTTTCAAATTACTGGGTGGCAAAAGTAATATATATTGCATTATTATACATATTTGTATATATACACAATATTTTTTTCGAGATAAGTGGGTGCCGTGACACCCCCGCCTCGCCACGTAGATCCGCCCCTGACTAGGCCTCTTTGTGTGTGATTTGCAGGCCATCACCTGAAAGCGGAGACTGTGTCAAAGGTTGTAGCGGCTGAGAAAGTACAAAGACTTGCTTATAAATAATAATATGTCTGTCCGAATTAATATAATTTACTAATTTTCGGTTTGTCCCAAAAAGTATGACAATTTTTTATACTTAGTAATAATTTAACTTAATGTCTATCTTACCCTTAACAAATAATCTCTAGCTTCACAAATCTTTGTGACTCATTTTAGACTAAAAATTTTAAAAAAAATTCTTTCTAAAACTCCGTATCAAATCAAACTAACTCGTAACTTGGAACGGAGGAAGTACAAGGCAACCATAAACATTACATTTAATAAAATGAAATGAACCAATCTAAAGGTGTCCCCAACTTAATGCCACATTTATTTCGAAAGGATAGGAGTATGTTTAGCAAAATAATACTATGAAATTAAAATTATGAGAATGTTTTTGGAACAACCATATTTTGAATCCTAATTATTATTAATAATGATAATTTGACCGATTACCAAATGTAGCAATAGTTCAATGTATCAATTCGCTCTACATCAACATATCAGTTTGTTCGGTTTTGTTTAATGTTGGTGTAATATATAACAAACATATAATATATAAATATGTTATTTAGTTTTGTTTTATTATTATTTATTTTTTAACTTTGAACATGTATAAGTAAACACTTTAATTGTATATAATTGAAGAAATAAACACACACGTTCTATGTGACATCCTACATGATAATTTGCATCGTACGTGGTATCCTATGTGTATTACGCCACATAAGACTCATATTTCTACTTGTTCAACTTCTTACATGTTTAGGTGTCTATTTATGCACACTCAAAATTGAAGGGTATAAATGTGAAATGATGCCAAATTAAAACGCATGTTTATGTATTAAAATTACAGTTAAAAATAAAATAAACAAAAAAAGAATAAAAAAGAATTTTAGTTAGGAGCATATATCTCACTCTCTTTAAGAAGATTCAAGTCCATTGCGATATAATCTATACAAATCCAACAATATCACTCTTGACATGTCCCGTTCGTGATACAAACAACTTTGTACTCAAACAAACTTTAGATTAATTCAATATATAATTACTCTATTTTTATATATTAATTATAATTTTAAATTATGTATATAATAACAAAATAAATGAGTATGGACCTCAACTCCGTTTCTCGTGCAAGTCCAAGGTTGACGGATCTATCCTATACTAGTTTTAATTTTGTATCTCAAATTTCAACGTAAGAATAAAAAATAAAATAAAAATGCGTAACTTTCGCCCAAAATATGTAAAATGGTTGCTTCTAAATACAGCAAACCTTTAGCGCCCATTTCTCTGTTGCCCTGCATGACAGGAATCCTTGTATCCAATAACCATTTTTCTCCCCCTTACATAGAATTTTGAAATTTCTCATGAATTTTCTTCTTCTTCTTCTTGGGGGAGAAAGAAGATTAAGGATTAAAGATGATGATCATGATGCTAGCAGTGTTTGTTCTTGGTGGGATATTTGTTCTTGCAGTGGAAGCTGTAGGAATTGCTATTTTTATATGGTGGCTTATGAGAAGGGTTGATAAAGGAAAACAACCTCAAGGGTCTTTGTCTTTTGCTGGGGATATTGATCCATCTTTCTACAACAAGCAGGCAGGTACCCATTTTTCTTGCTTTATTGTTTGCCCTAATGTTTAATGTATTATGTGTGTGATTTTTTCACTGCACAATTTTGTTTTGCACACATTCTGTTTGTATTGTTGTCTAAATTGCGTATTGAGTAGTTAATCGGTTCATCCCGGACTAACCTGAGAAGTTAGTCAGTTTCGATGTGTCAAGTCAGACGGTGCCACACAAATTAGGACGAAGGGAGTACTATTTGTGAGCAAATATACAAAGTGGTTTTGATCATGTTAGCACTATCTTAAGAAACTATTTTAGCAATGTGAAATGTTTTTCCAATATTAAACAAGCCTAACTCCATGGGTGGTTGCAGGAACAAACAAATTTCAATAATAAAATCAGCAAGTCGAGGTAGGTATGATGGACTGATGGTTGGGCTAACTCTTCTTTGAATTTAAAATGAAGAAGTCATAATCAGGTAGTATAGGTGTACGAGAAAATAGTTACTCAATAAGGACGTGACATGTGTCTTGCTGCAAGTCCGAAGACTTGAAACGTGTCACTTTGTTGGTAATGTTTGGGACTATTCAAGATTTTTGACTAGTGTAAGGAGCCTCACACGTCGGGCAAAGATGACTTCCTAACTTTCAAAACTCACACTGCACTTTTTGCACACAAATTCTTTTGAAAAGTCTCATTTCCAGGCATTATAGTGGAAACCATCCTAATATTGTACAACTAATAGTCTAATACCTCAGAGTATTCCAAGTATAATCTAGTACAGACCATTCTATGCACAACAGGAAGCTCCCAGAATGCCCAATCTTGCAGTGTTTTGGTATTTCTTGATGAGAAGATTTTTATTAATGAATATGATGTTTACACACTTCAATGATTATTATCAGCAGTCTGTCATCTTTCCCTTATATATATATATATAAAGAAACAGAGAAAGGTAGTGGTTCTTGAAGACAATGTAAATGTTATTAGAAGAGTAAATGCACCAGAGAAAGTTCCCATTTCATGTTATAACCTTCTGATAATTTAACAGATTCCAGCTGGAGACCAGTGCTCTAATCATTGACTAATCACCTCTCTGTCTCTTGTGCTACTAGAAAACAGTGAATGAATCATCTCTTTATCACCATTAAATGAATGTTATATGGTGTGTGAGAAGATTATTTTTTGATGTGCAATTATCTGGGAATGGAATTTATATTATCGTACTAATATTCTTTTGATACATGTGCAGTGCTATTTTCATTAGTATTCTATAATTAAACTGGAGTTTTCTTTTCTATTCAAGCACCGTGCCTTTTTTCCTCAGTGGACTTGATCAGTATAACTTATAGTATTATGTGTATTTGTTCCCAGGGAATAGTATGGGTTCTAGAATCTGAAAGAATCCTGAAAGCATTAAACACGGACAAAGCTACAAAGCAGAACAAAGCCCAGAAAGAGATCTTAGAGGTAATACCTTCTCAAAAATTTGGAAAAATCAAGAATCACTCTCTCATCCTAATAGAATCGGATGGTTCCCATACTGAAATTCCACTCAAAGGTTGCATGGTTGCAGCTGTTTCTGCTTCAAGCTTGTCCAGCAGAAAATGGTAAGTTAGAACCTACTTGACTTTACTTTTTGAAGTGCGTCTGAGTTAAAACTCTTCCTGCATCTTTCACTGGTTAAATATGGTACTTGAGCTACTCACTTCAAATATGAAAGTTGGAAATATTCAAGAGTAATCCATCCTGTTCTAGCAATTTTATGGACATGGTAGATTATTTGTGTTGGAGGCATAAGATCTAAAGAAAGCCTTCTTGGCTCTGTTTTAGTTATAAGCAAATCCTAATTTTGTGTCTCCGGCACTGCAGCAGGAAAACTCGAGTGGGTACAAAGAGAACTTGACAGCTTTATACTTCTTCTTAGCTTGAATTCATCTGGTTGTGAGAAGCTGATTTGATTTTAGCAAAATTTCTTCCTGATCCATAGTGTGTGAAGTATATAAAATGATTCTCTGAGCTTTTAGAAGCTATATGAAGGAAAATTCCAATAAAAGAATATGCACCAGAAGACAGATACCTAGTAATCTTTATATTCTACAAATAAAAAAATTGATTGGTAAATTCATGCTACCTAGAGATATATCTTCTTTATGTAATATGAATTTCTCTTTGCAAGTGCTTTCTGCTGACAAGTTTTGCCTAGAATGAAGATGCATGTCAGATTGTATTGCGCACCATGCATTTAACTTTGTTTTATATGGTTGGTTGACCTGTTGGACATATTGACTTGAATCTTATCCTAATATAGACTGGTAAAATGCCTATCACATACCTTCTTATATTTTGCTTACCCAAAAATTGATGTTTGTTCTATTTACAAATCTCAGCTTGAAGCTAAAAGATATATAATGGGCATAGTGCTCTGCTAGATTGCCTCCACACGGGGCAGGCAAGAGACATAGCTAGAACTCAGTCTTTTTAATCCACAGACACCCCAGGGAGTTTGAATACTACTTTCTTTTCTAGTGGGGAGATGGGATAATCGAAAGAATTCTGTTCAACAGCCCAAGGGCATAGGTCCAATAGTTCTGTTCTTAAAACTCCATTCCCAGCGCCTTTCCTTCATATCCTAGTTTGACCTTGTACGATGTGTAAAATCTTCACTATTCAAGGTTATAAGAGGCAACATGAGTAAGTCTATTTTTTGCCTACTGTTACTTAAAATAATTGATTGAATATGATAAATTTCATACTAGTATTTTAGCTTGTGGTTTCTTCCCCTTTTTCTCTACTCTAAAGTAGTTAAATATCTTTTAGAGTATTACATACACCAGAAAAAAAGTGGGTGCTGTATATATAGTCAAATTTCTCTTAAAGAATAGAACCTGTGAATGACCATAAAAGGTAGGACGCTCAATTTGGGACTTAAAATTCTCCAACGCTAGAAGCATCCCATTGTGTGGCATTAATTTAGTTAGGCAATAAGTGGCATTAAGCAGTTCTCTTTGTGCTTTTTATATTCTAAGACAAAGATGTGGCCTGCCATTTCTAATGGTATAAGCATCTAGTTGTCTAAAAAAAGATAAATCAATAAGCATATTTTTTCATGAATAATAAGAATATGCCCAAGTAGTTATGAATGAAAAGTTGGAACACAAGCTGCACAGCCTTACCATTCCAAGATGTAATCAATTCAAACAGGTTTTAACCTCATTAAAGAAGATCGTATAAGGGAACTTTTTACTTTGAAAGGTTTTAACCTCTGGCACATAAATGTTTCTTTAGTTTTTATATAAGAAAGGATGACACCAACTGTAGCTTAGCACTTCAATTTTGTTACAGGGCGAAAAGATACCCAATTAAAGTTGAAAGTGGAGCATCTGCTGTATATAAAGGAAGTAGAATATTTTACCTTTACCTGGAAACATCTTGGGAGAAGGAAGCATGGTGCAAAGCCCTTCGTCTTGCTTCCTGTGAGGATGAAGAAAAAATAAAATGGCTGGCAAAGTTAAATGTAGAGTTCCAGAATTACCTGACGTCACTAAACGCAGCGTATCCTTCATTTATGAAACCATCTTCTAGTTTTGGTGCTGAAGTAGTTGATAAATCAAGTAAGCCAGATGGTTCCTCGTCAAAAGTTCGTCAATTTCTAAAAAAGTTAACCAAGAAAGCTTCCAAGAATGCTCCAGAAAATAAGGCAAGTAGCAGTTTAAAATTAGGCCCTGAAGAACGAAAGTTGATTGAGAAAGGCCCTTCATTCCAAGACCTTGACTTGGCTAGTAGTGTCATGAAGGTTGCTCCAACAAGAAAGCCTCTTGATTTTTCCAATGAGGATGTTATAGTGCCTTCATCTACTGGGTCTGTCATTTCTGATGCAGATTCTGAGGACAGGGTTATTGGTGATGAAGGATCCCTTTGTTGGAATTTGTTAATATCACGGTTGTTCTTTGATGCTAAAAGAAATGAGCAGATGAAAAGTTCTTTGCAAGAACGGATTCAGGTTCGTGTCTCCTTTTACTTGATTATGAGATGTGACGTAATTTCAATTGTCATCATAGTTTAGCCTTTTTTAGTTTTTAGGCTAAATATTGGTTATTAAGTTACTTGTATTGCTTTTCTAGGACGTTAACAACTGGTATACATACTATTACACCTTCAAGTTACCAATCTCAAAAAAAATAAAATACTACCACACCT
This sequence comes from Solanum lycopersicum, assembly GCF_036512215.1. Classification (NCBI taxonomy): domain Eukaryota; kingdom Viridiplantae; phylum Streptophyta; class Magnoliopsida; order Solanales; family Solanaceae; genus Solanum; species Solanum lycopersicum. Next base: position 58,156,628 of record NC_090802.1, on the reverse strand, counting down.
TAATTCCAAGGTAGTTGTAGTTGGTTGTATGTTTACTCTGTATCTGTTCTGTCTATTTGGATCTAGTTCATGCCAAAACTCATTAATTAGTTTTTCAAGACATGAAATGCAGAAAAAATAATGTCAAATTTCGTTAGGATGTCTCTAGATACAATGATCTATTGTATTTAAATGATTGAATATTGTAGACATATTTTTTTGTGTAGTACATATTACAGGAGTTATAGTGTTCCTACCCTATTAAGAAAAAGGACGTTATATGATATACTAGGACAATCTCTACTTAATTGTAGGATAATAATGACTTGTGTTATAATTGTACTAGATGAAGCTTCCTGTATTACAAGACCCTAATGTGTTGTGTCAATAATAAAATCTCCAGCATATATAGAGGACTTGAACGAATTTTCATTTTTGTCTTCCCATTTCTGTGTAAAGAAAATTATGTAGATGATGCAGAAACCTTAGTAGAATTTCTAGATTCCTTGTAAGTTGAACAAGGTCTTCTTTAATTGTACATATAGCTGCCAACACTATCTTGTTAATGAAGGAAGACGACCCTAATATGTAATGTCAATAATTAAATCCTCAGTTCATCTCTCCTTTCTCTCTCTTCTATTTCTTTACATGGTATCAGAACTTTCAAAATTTGGTAGACTCAATTGTATTTACGTGTTTGCCAGTGTTATTTTTATCTTTCTTTTTCCTGACCCAGTTCTTCTTTTCCCCCTCTTTTTTGGCCGGTGTCCTATGCTCTCTACTCCCTTCTATTCCCAATGCGCCACTCCTCCTTTTGCCGTGGGGCACCAGTCCTCTCAACACCGCTCCCTTCTCTGGTGATCAGTGTTGTTTCTCTCTTTTAGCCGACCAGCATCGTTCCTCTTGCAGCGACCGTTTTGGTGGCGGCTTGGCATGCAACCTTCCCTTCCATTTTGATAGCAGTTTTATAGCAAGATTTGAGTGTTAGTAGGTTTCCTTTGATATTAATACTAAGTACTCGAGACGAGCAAACTCAATAAAATAAAAATTAAACAACTTCTATGCCTGAAACCCAAGTTAATTGGGAATGAAATAAATGTTGAAAATAAAAATATAGTTCATACGGTTGTATGATAAAATGTTCAATGCACAATTTGTCTTGGATCATTTGATTTGATAAATCGAATATGGTAGAATATTATAAATGATATATATGAAACAACGATGTACCTTACATTAAGTAAAGAATAATTGTTGACCTTATCAAGTAGAGAATAAGTACATATCTTATTATTTTAAGTAAAGACTCCTACACAAGGGGCCCTTATTGTGTAATGTCATTAATGAAGTCGTCAATGTGTAGTTTTCTTCTTCTCACTTTTCTTGGTATCAGAGCCTCTATAATCTCAACAGAGACTCAAATAACTTTTGGATTTTAAACAACAAAAAAAATTGTTGTCTCTAATCTGAGACTTGTTCCTATAAAATGTCATACAACTTGATACTTCTATGTGTAACATTTTTTAAGAAATTTTGCCACGTGCTTGGATAAATGGCTAGTGATCAGCAGAAAGCTATTCTGTAAGAAAATGAACTTGGTTCAGTACTTGCCACCTTTCTACTTAAGTAAGCTCTTGAAGGATTAAACTACTTTTCTTTCCCTGCTATGGCACTAAGAAAATTTATCAGTTTAAGACGAGAAGTTTATTTAATGCACTTCACTTTGAAGCTTTCTGTGCATATATTTTAATGTGACAGTTTCATGATCACTTGAAGAGAAATATGTTGTTGTAATAAGGCTATAACTCCATGTTCTCCTTATTTGTAGAGAACCCTCTCCAATATTCGTAGCCCCAGTTACATAGGTGAAGTAACTTGTGCAGCTGTTAATGTTGGTGACCTCCCTCCCTATATACATGCAATGAGGGTTCTTCCCTCAGATATGAACGAGCTCTGGGCTTTCGAAATTGATATTCAGTACTCTGGTGGTGCAATATTAGACCTTGAAACGAGGCTTGAAGTTCAAGACCTTGATTTACATGAGGGGGACGAAGCAAGTTTAGATTCAAGTGTTGTTGATAACGTCAAATCAGATCTGTTAGAAGGTTATGAACGCTTCAGTGAACAATTTAAGCATTCCGACGAGAACGCAGATAAGATGGACCAAAGAAGTGGTGGTGATATGCTTGCACGTATGTAATAAAACCTTTTTTGGTTATTTCATTGTTGAAAAATAGATTTATCTTTATCTGTTAGTAATCTAAAGTGCATTAATCAGGTAACTTTTCAACCGCAAGCAGAAGCTCTAATTGCTCTAGTTGCTCACCTCCTGGATCTAAGTGGAAATCAATCTTACATTCTGTGGCCAAGCAGGTTTCACAGGTTGGTTATAATGTTCTGCTTATCTCTAGCAATTTAACCTTGGGTTTCCCTGAAGTAAACTTCCTGGCTTTGCTGTGTTTGAACGCTTTAACTTGCTGGTGGATGTCAATGGCTGCAACAAACGTGTTGCAATACTTTTGAACCTATTGCAAAATTCATAACTAGGGTACAACACTAGCGTTCGATCATAATTATCTGTAATAATTGCCTTCTTGTTATGCTATAGAAAAAAGGAAGTAACTAAAACTCATGTCATACAGTTGACCTTTGGTATTTTCTCTTTCATAATTGATGAAAATAGAAAATGGTAGTTAGATATGGATGCAAGGTGGTAGAGTTGGGAAGGCAGCTTATCTCTAATTGGATTTCCTTATCTTTCTTATTTAAATTACGACTTGAGACTAGGGGAGAGTGGATAGGACAAGGTGGTGGATGACGTAAAGAAGGGAAGAATAAATTGTGCTGAGAATGGGATTGACTTATTATACAATCATGAGACTTGTGCTTCACTGTTATTTTCCTATTGCCTGTATTACGAAGATATTCAGAAATGCTCCTTTTTTCCTGTTTATGTTGGCTTTGCAGTAGTGAATGGAAAATTTTATGTGTCCATCTTGTAGCTAGTGGAAGTAGCTCATCGATTTCTAACCATTGTATTTCAATTTTCAACATTCAGGTTCCACTCTCATTGGGGATCAGGGTTGCATCTCTACGAGGAACACTGAGGTTATACGTAAAGCCACCACCTTCAGATCAAATATGGTTTGGATTCACAGTGATGCCAGATATTGATATCCATTTGAACTCTTCTGTTGGGGATCGTAAGATCTCAAGTGGACACCTTTTGTTGTTCATAACCAGTCGAATTAAGGTCAGTTTTAAAAGTAATCTTCTGTTCTGTTTGAATGATATTCATCAAGTAAATTGAGATTGCCAGTCAGCTACACAAGCTTTTAGGTGCTGTGAATGACAAAGGTAGAATGTATGCCAAAATGGCCTGAAACTTAGGAGACAACTATTCCGTACTCTCGACAACTGACCAAAGATCCCATGTCTTAGCATGAGGTACTATTGCCATCTGCTATGCTTCTCCTTCCTGATTTTCTTCAACTTAAAGCATCATAAAAGCTTCTCGACTTTAGTTGGCCCAATCAGAGTATCCACCTCAAAAGATCCATGAGCGGATTTTGTGTAGATGATACGTAAATTGGTCTCAAATAGATCATCACAGTATCTATTCAGTGAAATTTAAAAAGGTACTCAGAGGGTGATTTGGTTACTTATTTCGTGGGGAGAGAGGATGATGGTACTTTATATGGCACCAACAGATAGTGTGCTAGTAGAATACACAGCTCGTCTAGCCAGTTTATTACTTTTAGGACTTGTCTTTTCGTGGCACTTACTCAATGACCTGAATTTTTTGCAAATCGTGCCGACTACAAAAGAAAAACCAACTTACTGATTTTAAGATTCTACACCAGGGGATGTGTTGGCAATTTTTCCATATATGTTCTCTTCTCTGCACCTACCGGCTACATTGTTTGCTTAAATTTTCTTGGAAGTTGAGCTGATGCTGTTACAAACTGATGCAGGCTGCTATTCGTGAATCTGTTGTGCTTCCAAACTGTGAGAATGTATGCATACCTTGGATGATAGCAGAAAAGGATGATTGGGTTCCCTTAAAAGATGCTCCCTATATATGGATTCATAACAAATCTGCAGTTAATGCCAAGAAACAAGAATCAGATAGGAGAAGTACCAGCAGTAATGCTGAAAGTGAACAAGAGAAACTGAACAGAGTTGGATGGGCTACTCAAAAGAGTAAGTCCCTGGATCCACACTCTTTGTACTCAGCTCCTAAGGTCCAGCCTAGTTTCAGAAGCCTCACTACAAGTCCAGAAAGAACACACCTTGAGTCTAAGAAACATCAGGGAGAGACACTACCACGCAAGTCATCAGACCCACAGGTATATTTATCAGTTCATATGGGCCAGTCTTCTGGAGCGGACTTGCATGCCCCTTTGTTGAGCCACAATGAACAGCTAGAGAGTCACCGCATGAGCACAGAGGAAAACATGCAAAGCTACTCACCTTCATCTTCTCATTCACTGAGTATGCTGGAGGAACAAAATAGTTCTACAGAAGATGAGATGAAGCCAAGAAGAACAAGTGCAAGGGCTAAGATGCTTGGTTTGCGGAAAAAAATGGGGGAAAAGCTTGAAGAGAAGAAGCGTCACATAGAAGAGAAGGGGAGACACTTGGTGACAAGGATGAGAAGCCACAAGGAATATTCGTAAATCTGCAGTTTGATTGAACAAGGGAAAACACGGGTCAGTTTATTCAAAGGCTGTTCAGTTTAGACTATACGCAAGTTTCTCTCACTTATTCAAGTAGCTAACGAAAATTGGATCCATACTCAGTCTTGTGCCCTGATACCCTTTGTCGATGATCTCTTCTCACTTGTAAAAGTAAAAATTGTAGCCATTAGAAACCCATTTCAAGTACAGTCACATAGTAGATTTAAACTGCTTAGTCTTTGCAGAAATGATGAATACACTTGTACCAAATCAGATTTATTTAACTAAAAATGGTCTGTTATATGCCAATGACAACCCATGTTTGCACTTGCAGTAGGCAGACAGAATGGTCAATACAAAAAGAGGTCTTCAAAGTAACACCTAAGATTTGTAATGCAGGATTATTAAGTCCTTTTTCTTTAGCAAATTGGTCTTGTATTCTTTACAAGTTATATTTTTTTTTCGAGAAAAGACATAAAATGACACCTGAAGTTGTCTCAGATTTTTAAAAACACACCTTAACTATGTAAATGTTCTATTACCCCACAAAAGTATTAAATATCTTTGTAAATTGACCATTTTGACTCATTTTCTCATCAACCTCACACGCGTGAGACACACTCTCCTTTTAATTAATTAATTTAATTTAAATATCAATTAAGTACAGGTTTAACCCGACCCAAATCGTTAAAAAGATAAATGGTACACTTTCTTTTCTTTTCTTCTCTCTAAATTTCTCACTTTCTTTCTTTATATTTTATTTTCTTTCTCAATTGCAATTCAATTACAACTTCTTTTGAAGTTTACATCTATTTCAATTTTGCCATTTGTTGGTCAATTTCTTGGAAAATTAGCTCAGCAAACAAGAAGTTTTCATGTTCATTTTAGTATTTGATAAAGATTATATTTTTTTTCTTCATGGATTTGTGATCTTTCGGAGAAAAACACATGTAAGAAATTATTTTAAGATAAAAACTAAAAAGTGTTAGAATCTTACCTTCTTTTTTTTAAAAATTCATCTTGGACCAATGGTCCATTATTATTAATAATAAATGAGAAAAAATTACAACTTGGGTTAAAAAGACTCAGACAAACAAAAAAAAATCACCAATTTTAAAAAAAGAAAAGAATTTGAAAAAAAAGAAGAGGAAAGTCTCTACAGAAGGACCAAGATCCTCACGCCTTTCATCAAATTTGATTCAATGAAGCTCTAGTTTGCCTTACCCTTTTTGCCAGCTTCGAAGCATTTATCTACGAGCTTGGGCAAGATTCACTTCGGCAGTACCTTCATTAAAGAGAAAAGAATTTTTTTTCATTAGTATAACAAGAGGCAACAAGGAGACCATATGGAATAAAAGCAACAATTGTCAAAAATGGTTCCTTTGAAAGAATGGGGAAAAGTTAGGGAAGATGAGTACTTTAAAAAGGAAAGAATTAAATAATAGATTAAAAAATGACGCGTGTCACTTGTTAATTCGTTCTTTGGATGAAAAATCTATCATTCACGCGCATTATTTGCGTGAAAACAAACATAGGGAGAAAACGGGTCTATATCTCCTACTTTCGTGGGGTAATAGGACACTCATATAGTTAAAGTGTCTTATTAAAAATTCGGGACAACTTTAGGTGTCACTAATCAAAATTTTATAATTGCGAGTGTCCTTAATAGACCATTCTCACGATTAAAAGGAGCATTTCCATGTTGAACTTTCGTAACGTCAGGTTTCGGTTTTTAGTTTGATTAACGTTTCACAATGTTATAAAATACTTAATTAACGTTTCACAATGTTATGAAATACTTAAGAACTTACATTACACTCTACCCCTTCTAGATTCAACTTCATTACTTATTTATAGCATAGTACTTACATTTTAATTGACTCCTCACAATTAAGACTCAAATTTTCCTTTATTGTCCATTTTAGCATATCAAGAAAATGTAAGATGGTGTGGGGCAAAATTGGGTTAAAAAAGGTTTCACTAAAAAGACATGCTATAAATGATTAAAAATAATTTCGTACATCAACAAGTCCAAAATTTTTATAAATTGCATTGTAAACAAAACCGTCTGTAACAAGAACTCACATCTAAATTAACAAAAAAGAACTCTCTGAAGGAGTCAAGTTCATTCCCAGCCAGTAGCAGCAGCTGGAGCAGGGGTCACTTCTGGTACACCAGCAGGAGGAGCAGCTGCAGCATCCCAACCTCCCTCAACCACTGAAAGATATGGAGGGCATTATATTATGTTATTTTTATACATAGAAGAGAAAGAAACACATCAAAACAGACTCAAATAACTAAGAGATAACTCAATGTATCATGTATCACATTCTTTTTTTTTTCTTAAAGCATTCACAAAGTAGAACAAGATAAGATGAAAGAATACAGAGGTTCTGCATCCACTGACTTTAATAACTAATTCCAGAAAATACGTCACTAACCTGCATCTCCAGACCAGTCACCAGTAGCTGCAGGAACAGATGTTGCACCATCTGCAGCCCATTGGGCATCAGGGATTTGGCTGCTAGTCCAATCACCACCAAGAGCAGCGCCACCATATTCTGCATAATCAGCAATAGCAGGTACTTCCTCATCTTGTTGCTCTTTTGCCTCTTCAGGCTCTCTGTAAAAGAAGAGATCCACCTACAGCAGAACTTAAATGAGAGAATGATACATGTTCAACTGCTTAAAGATGCACACAACACATGTTTAAATTGAATACCAAATAAAAATGGAACTTGAATAATATTCAAACTTAAGAAAAGTTAAACTAGTATAGCAGGTAGGAAAATATTATGAGCAAATAGCTATCATCCATATATAGTTTACCATGACATCCCACTTGGGTCCAGGACTAATGGTACCACGCATCTGTAGTACCATCCTTGCTAAGATCCAAAAGAGAACACCAATGCTGTGCTTTCCTTTGTTGTTGGCAGGGATACCAATGTCAACATATCGCATGGGTGAATCAGTGTCACAGAAGGCAATAGTGGGGATGTTTCCAAGAGCAGCTTCCTTAATAGGCTGCAAATGACTCAAACTAGTTATAAAATGTCAACAACCTAAAAAAGAAACAAGTGATGTTACAGCAGTATCAACCTGGTGATCAGTTCTTGGGTCAGTGAGAATGAGAAGTCTTGGCTCGCTGTATGAAGTCTGAAGCTGATTGGTAAAGGTACCAGGGGTGTGACGGCCAGCAATAGCATGTGCACCAGTATATTGTGCGAACTTCAAGACGGCTCTCTGCCCATAAGGCCTGGCAGATTGCACAATGATGTCCTGAGGATTCTCAATAGAAACAATAACTCTAGCTGCCATATGCAGCTTATCCCATGTCTTTCCAGCGTTAATAATGTAGATACCTGGGAATAAAGGATCGATCATGATACAAGGATAGTTGCTAAACTAACAGATACATTAATTCACTAATATCATTGATTAGGAAGTCATATATATACCCAGCCAAATACAAATTAATTTAGAATCAGAATTTATCAACACTAACACATCATTTTTTACCTAATAATAAATCAACAGATAGTATAAATACCAGAGACAAAAATAGGCATAATAAACAGTAATTCATTGTCAACTGATGAAAGATCAGTTGTTCATCCACAGAAAAAAATATCGTAAAACACATAATCTACATGGATCGCATATTAATTACCTGAATGTACTAGCACTATAGAGTCAAATTATTATTTTTCAAGCATAATAACTAAGAAAAATATACAGCCTATAACCAAACAGTAAAATATATTCACTAAGTATTTCATCCCCTTCAAATCACTAATAAGTATCAATATCCTATTCTAACCATATATTCCGATACCAGCACGTAAATTCTAGGAGAAAATCATATAAATACATACTAAATTATCATCATGGATCCAGAACAGAATGAAAATGAGGATATTTGCAGTTTAGTATAGTGAAGTATAGAGTATACCGTCGTTGCGACGCTTGAAGACGTAACGTTCCATTTGGAAGTCACAGTTCTTAGTACCGAGGTGGACTTCAGCTGCCAACATCAGCTGTATGTCAGCCTCTTTCGTCGTCAATGTCCTTGGTTGCTGTGTGATTGCCGCCATTGGTGTGCTCTGTTACTCTCCCTTAGCTTCCTCTGCTTTTAGGGTTTCACTGCGGCTAGAGAGAAAACACTGAAGGGAACGCCGAGCCATTAAAAAGCTCCTTTCGTTGGGCTTTAATATTGGGCTTGGGCTTTGCTACATTTTAAACCCTAGTGATTCAGCTCTTACAGTGGATGGCTTCATTAATTTGTTTTTTTTTTAAATAACGAACTACGCTTAATTATCTTAAGATAAAAAAAGTAGTAACTACTAAGGTAACTACATTATAATAATATCAATTTTAAGGAGTAAATTGGTTTGCTACACTTTTCCGCTATACTAAAATTCACTCCTCATAATTAATAAAAAAAGTCATTTAAACAAAGAGTTTGAGATACACTAATTAAGGGAGGGGGAAAATGTAAAAATAGCCCTAAATTGAAAAAGAGGAAAATGAATCGATATATGTATGTAAGAAAATAAAAAGGGTCCTCTATGCTAATATGTTTGACCCATATTAACTTTAGCAAAAAGGTTCAACCAAGTGGGGCGGATTAATTTACTAATTGAAGTAGTAGTTTTTTTAAAAAAAAAATTAGCTTAAAAATCTCACACTGTAAGTGTCGAAAAAATTATATGAATCGGTTGAATGATTTTTAAGGAGGTAATTATCTGTAATTGAGAGCTCATTTGAGAAATTTAGTTGTGAATTTTTTTAGGGAAAATGGACCCGAATTTTAATAAATAGTATGTATATGTCTTCCGTTATACTTTGTGTCCATATAAGCCCCTACTGTCCAATTATAGGTACATATATACCCCTCTCACTAACAAACCCCTAATTTTTTAGACGTGTCTTAATCCTATTGACCTACCCGTTTGATCCTTTTTTTAATCTATTACCCAACTATCTGCCCTATAACCCAATACCCATCCAATTTTCTCTAGAAAAAATTCAAATTTTCATTTTCGCGATTTTTGCCGCCTTACTTGGCAGATTATGAGGGTTGGGCTATGTTTGTTGATTGTGATTTCTTGTACTAGGTGGATATTAAAGAATTGAGGGATATTATTGATGATAAATATACTTTAATGTGTGTACAAGATGCTTTGATGTGTGTACAACATGATTATACTCCTAAAGTAATCCAAATTTGGGTGTTTTAATTTGGATTACTTTTAGAGAAAATTCGGTGGGTATTGGATAGCTGGATAATGGGTTAAAAAAAGGAAAAATTATATAAATTGATATATTTTAATAAATAATTATTGGTTTTAATAATATTTTTTATTTATTACTATTTATATCAATACTATGTTAAATCTGTCATATGTATTAAAAGTGAATTATATATGCAATACATATGAATTATATATGAACTATAATTATTTTTTAAATATATTATGTTTGTTTAATAAAAATTTGATTAACATTGTATTATAGTGAATTAAAATGTATGATAAATGAATTATTTATCATTAAAATTTGTATTATATATAAATAAAAAATTGTTCTTTATATTATGAATTAAACTTGTATTGTAAATGAATTAAAAGTGATGAAGTGAAAAAGAAATATTATTGTTATAAATGGTAAATATTTTGTTATTATAGTATATTTATATAAGTTTCCCTTAAAAAAGGGTCAAACGGATAGTTCGATAGGATTTAGACACATGTAAAAAATTAGGGGTTCGTTAGTGAAAAAGGTATATATGTACCTATAATTGGATGACATAGACTTATATGGACTCAAAGTATAACGGAGGGCATACACGTACTATTTATTAAAGTTTGAGGCTAAATCCATTCCTTTTTCCAAATTTCTATGATATAATCAGAAGTGTCAAGTTTTATCATCAATAACTCAAAATATAAATTATCTCTTGCTTTTTTTTAATTATTGGACAAATAAAAACAAATCGAAAAAATAATAGAGTACGTCATGATCTTTTCGTATTTTAACATGATTAAATTTCTATTTAGTTATTCTAGTTATATCCACAGACAAGATACAAAAAAAGTACTTAAAACATAATGATATATATCTCATATCAAATTCTCCCCACACAAAATTCACTATTTAAGTTTAATACGATACAAAGAAACGTCTCTTAACTATATAACATAGATATAATAACAAAATCCTTTTAATTTATTGTTCTTACTCTTAACTAGATTATGTATTAGTACTCCTCCAGCATTGTGGTATTTTTCCACATAAATTTTAACATTTAATTTGATGTGGTTGAACTTATTTTTTTGGAGTAAGAACATACATGCTGCAATCATGTGATTCAACACTTGCTGATAGTTGTCCTTTAACTGATCCTTTTGTTGAATGCTGCAATTCAATCCAAATGATAAATTAGGAAGTGTCAAATAAATTAAAATTGGGAACTTACACAACATATGATTAATTAATATTGTGGTTTTGCGCAAAGAGTCGTAAAATATATATTGTAGTAAGAGATCGCTTGTTTGAGTTCTAAAAATGAAATTGTTTTTTGATAGAATGCTTTTTATAAAACTCAAAGCATTTTTGGGTTAAATCCAAATATATACACATTTAGTTGGATCATCTTTTTGCCCTTTTTCTCTCACTATATGTAAACAACTCATGACCCAAAGGGGACGATACTAACTATCGTGAGAATTTAATTTCTTAAAAAAGATTGCTACTATTTTTTAAGCTTGATGCTCAATAATAATTCGAGATTCGATCATTATTAACATATAATTACATAAACATATTCTTGAGCTTAATGCTCGAAAATAATAAGGCACTAGCTCAAGGAGCACCAAGAAAACAAATACTAGTACTATATATTTTGACTTAAAATTTCGAATTCGTTTTCACTATTTTAGAAATTAGACTAGAATTTCTCCTATATAAACTAACAATAATGATCGAGTAAAGAGTTCAAGGGTAACACTGATCTTTTTAAGGGATGAGTCGTCGCTTTAATATGACTTAGACAACCCTTTTCTCGTAAGATAATTTTTATAATTAAGTTAGGCCTAATATTCATTTATTAATAGATCGTAATATCAAATATGAGAAATTTAAAAAATTGAAATAAAATAAATGAAAGACTTACAGCCCACAAGTCTCTTGCATCAACAAGAGTGGAATAATCAAGGCCAATATCAGACCAATAAGCAGTTATATCAGCCTTATATGATCCTCTGTTCCATAGCACAACTGCTACTCTTTTCCCACTTAAAGGCCCTGCCCAAACCTGTTACAAAGTGTATATATTTACTAGTTTTAGTAAATAAATATAAGAGGAATTAATTGGAAATACAAATCAAAATTCAAAATATTTACCTCCAAATCTCCATATTGCTTAACTTTTTTACCTTGAACTCCAAGTTTATCTGATCTCAATGTCAACAAATAAAAACATGTTATGTTCTTGTCTTCAACTACGTGCTATTGATCATTTTAGAATACAATCAGAGGTGTTAAATGAACAGATTGAGTTGAACTTGGAAGAAAACAAAAATGATTGATAAAGTGCTCTGTTATTCGATTTCGACAGAGTACATACTTCAAAATTCAAAACGAAATATCATGTAATTAACGTTTGAATAAAAATGACTAAAGTCCTGCAAAAAGTACATGACTAAAATTTAGGTAAAAATGATCGAAGTCCAACCGTATTACTTGAACTTAAGACGGAAATACATGAACTTCACTCGTATGTAACTTCAGATATTTTGTTGAGCATAACTTGAGACTCCTTATGGCTTATTCATGAATGAGAGTATATGTACAACTTTGAGATGAGTTAAATGGGACAGCTAAAAATGAACTGGATTAGGTCATTAACTCGCTCAAATTTAAACAAATCATATTTTCGTATGTTAATTTTACCACACGCACACGGAACCAAAAAGAAGAAGGCAAAATCTTTTACCTTGATTAACTGCAATGACCTCTGGATTACTTAGAATGTCATGGGCAGTATTATCCATTGATCTTAAATCACAACCTATAATTAAAGGTGCCTATACAAAACAAATATATCAATAACATATTAAATTCTTTTTTTTTTTTTCAAATCGAATTTACTAAATTTAAAATTCAAATTATAATAATTAGAACTAACCTTTACTAATGCCCAAATACTGAAATGAGAACGATATTCTCCAAAACTCATTCCTCCATTTCCAACTTCTAACATATCTGGATCTGAAATAACAAATTAAAACCATGTAATTAAAGATCACTTCAATTTAAGTTAAAAAGAAATTTAATTTTAGTGTTTTTTTTTTAATAATTAGTAAAAAATAAAATACACAAAGTTTTGATAATTAATTTTATACCATTCCAGCCACCTGGACCAGCATAAGATGCCCACTGATCATTCAAATCAGCCCGAGAAGTCATACTGCAACGCGAAACACACTAACTATCACTATTTTATTCATTGTCATAACGTTTAGCGTAGAATTATTTAAAACTCTAAAAAGTAAATATAATAAAAATGTGAAAATTTATAAGTGAAGATTCTGAATAACACTTTAAAGTTATTTATTTTTATAATTTCTATATTTTACCTGTTCCAATCATCAGTAATATCTCCAGTAGTTCTCCAACTATTTCCAACAGAGGAAGCCCACGTGGCAGGATTATCATCTCCCCTGAAAGTGACAAAATAACGTATTTCAATTTTTTATTTAAAATATCAAATTAAACTTTAAAAATTAATCAATTTAATTTTTTTTTTTAAAAATAATATAACAAATAAAAATAGACAGATTAGTAGCGATTTGTGTAAAAATACTATTCAAGAAAATGCACTCACCATTCACACATGGAATAAAATATAGCCCTTCCAGAGTTTTGTAAAGCATTGCTCATTATGGGATACCTGTTCCATTTAAGGAAACAAATATTGTTAATTATGAACATTTTAATATATCTATATTCTTGTTGAGACAGGAAGAAACGGTCAAAATTTATTCCCATGGTGTTTACATCGTACCACTATAATCTTTCAACTCATTTGTTACTTAATCAGAATAGAATATTATTGATTTGATATTAATTTCGAGCGAATATAAATTATTTTTCGAGAGACAAGTATAGTACGTTCGTACCTTTCTCTTGGACTTCGATCTTCATTGTTACAATTATCATACTTCAAGTAATCAACACCCTAAGGAATATAACACAAGTTAGATATTGATGATTAAATGCTAAACTAAAAATAATTAACTCAAAAAAAATAATCTCCATGATTAAGTATTGTGTTTTTTTTTTTTAAAAAAAAAATGTGTGTATAATGTAGGCCAAGCATACACAATAATACCCAGGAAGCAAAAGTTTTTGCGTCTTGTTCTTCGTGTCCTAATGAACCTGGCATTTGTTTACTACACGTCTGAGTCCTGCATTAAAAAAAATTAAAATGGTTAGTTTTAATAAAAATTATGACTAAAAATGTAACTAATAAAATATGTTAATTAGTAATTTTTTACCCAGCATCAGAATAAACTCCAAGTTTTAATCCTTTGCCGTGAACATAATCTGCCAGTGCTTTAATCCCAGAAGGAAAAGTTGAACCTTTAGCAACCATATTTCCCTGTTAAAGTGTACGATAATTTGGTTTACGATCAAATATTTATACATAATAATAAACATTTTTATATATATGATATATTATTTGAACAAAAGCTACTAAGACGACTCGTAGAATACCTGCGAGTCTCTATTGGCTTCGGCCCAACAGTCATCTGAAGGAATAATATACGATAAATGATTTAGTAATAAAATTGAAAAGGTCATTTACTATTTTACTATATGACAATCACTATTACTAGTCATTATCATTACTGACTAAAAAATATTTGTTGATACATATATTATTCTATTAAAAGTGGAGTAATATTAATTAAATCTTTTAATAAAATAAATTTATACATTTTAATATAATATTTTACCTATATTGATGTACTCATATCCAAGAGAAGCAAGTCCAGTATGTACCATTGCATCAGCTGCCACATGAAAAAAGCAAAAAGAGAAAAAAAGTGACAACTGTTGTGCAGCTAGCAAATGAAATGTTATTATATGGTTACATGTATGTATATTTTTAATTACACTTTTCTTTTCCATTTCAAAGTAGAAAATAATTTTGCTGACCTGTCCCCTTTATTATGTTCTCATCTATATTGCAACCAAAATGATTCCAGCTGCTCCATCTGTACTTTTAAAGTATCAATATTATTTCATATATTTTTTATAAAAATATAATTATATATTTTAATTCAGATATATTAATAAAAAAATTAACAAGGGAAATAGATTTTCATATTCAAATGGGTGTTCACTACCTTTTGACTTTGTGAGCATTATTAACGGTAAAAAGTTACTTAAAAAATGTTACTGTTATATTTAAACGTCTTTGGTGTTATTCTACTGTCGTGCTTATTGGTTAGAAAAGACGCATCTACTATAAGTAATTTATTATTTTCTCTATTTTATTTTACGTGACACTTTTTATTTTTTAAGAGTCAAATAATTTAATTTTGAATAGACATTTGCGTATGAAATCTTCAAATTTTTTGAAATAAAATTTATATATTAGTAAACAACGTAAAAAATACTATAAGTCACAATAATTACTAATTCAAATGTTAAAAGGATTTATAAAAAATTTTTGATCAAGATTCATTTGAATCTCGAAATACGAAAAATACCACGAACAGAGAAAGTATGACACTTCAGTTTGAATCATTTATTTATTTTTAGAAGTGTTGGGGTCCTCTTTGGGTAAGTTGACGTCCTCTTTGGAACGCATTTCTTATGAGAAATAAATGGAGTTGTTGGGGTCCACATAGATGAAAAATCGAAGAAAATTATGTGCTAACTGATAATTTTTTATTTTTATTTTACTAATTAATAAACCACTGGAAAGTTTGAAGTGTTTTTTGTTTTCTTGCTCGTAAAACATTTTTTGAATTTACAGACCTTAGTTAATTATTTTATTGGTACAACAAACATGTAGACAACTTGACAAGTTCACGAGCTTTTATTATGACTCCCACCTACACAGCATTCCTTTGTGATTTCTCTTTCATTATAACAATGAGGGGTCATCAGTGTACTAAAAAAAAATAATATATGTATTAGTTTTAAGTGTTAGTAATATATTGTTTAATATATTACTTTTCAATATATATATTAAAGTTCATATAACTAATATCCGTAGTATTAGTAATAAAAACATAGATTAAACACGCAATTGTCACCTCTTCACTATATTGGTGATTGTTATTATTAAAACACAAAATCAAACACTGCACTGTAGAAACAATTTAATATATTATTTAATACGAGCATTAGTATTATTAATATATCAAATTTAACATTATTCTTATATATCCTACGTAACTTACAAAGACATCATATTCAGACAATCAATAATGTCTTGCAGAAATAAGTTTTGTGCACCGACAGTATATATTGTTAAACAAAATCTTACCCCATTTGCGGAGTTTGGCCAAGGCCATTGCCCAAGAGGTTTCTCCGGTTGAATTCATTTACACTTAAATTTGAATTAACGATGAGATTTCGTGGCTGCAGACGAGCATATACCGTAGCCAGAGACAAACACAAGCAGCACCACAACAGAAGTGGTGAAGTTGATGACATCGTTTTTCCGATAGGCTTTAGAGCTTTGGCTACGAACAATATTTAAATGTTCAAGAGAGCCCCTTTTAAGTGAAAGGGGAAGCAAAAAACTTTGGGGTTTTAATATGTGAATGACAACCTACCTATTTATATTGTTTATATTAATGCTATGTGGGCAGTCGGCAGATGGAAATAATTTTTATATTAATATATATATATATATATGTATGTAACTCATTATGATAAATATAGTATTATTTATTATAAATAAAATTTTAAATTCTCAATTCGTGTCATGATCAGGCATGTTGGGCTGATGAGGAAAAGTTGTTACTGCTTGAGGTGGACAAGTAAATTAAATCTGGCTAGGCAGATTTTTCTATTTATAGAGATATATATGTCATGACAAGTGACACTTTAGTTTGTGGTGGTGGTGCCACAATGCAATGTATTCTTCATCAATCATTTGACTTCTGGCACTATTCCTCCAAACTAGCGGTAGAGCTAGTGTATGGATTATAAGTAGAATTTAATAATTTTAATTTTGAATTTGTAACAAAATGATTATTAATATTAATATATATAAATTATTAATTTAAAATTTTAAATTTTGACTCCGATCCAATTCGTCAAAAATCTTTTTAACTCTCAGGATTTTACGCTCTTACTATATATCTATTCTTGATCTGACAAAATTTTAAATGTTATTTACTACTATAGTTATCTATGACATTTGCTCTTACCAAAATGGTGGACCAACATTACTTTTGTAACCGTCTTGTTGAATATGAAGTCCAACGATTTTTTTTTTATCAAATTAAGATAATGTATTTAATGAAATGGTGAAATGCAACATACTCCATTATATTGATAAGATCGAAATTCTTGTTACGCATTGTACTTTTTTTTTTTATATGTAAATTGGATGTCACTATCTTGATATATTACCACAAATCATCAACAAATTAAAATTCGTTTTTCAACTAGTCAAGGACGATAGCAACTTAGAACAGACAATTATTAACTTATTTTAGTGGGTGTATTTGATTCATTGGAAATAATTGCAAAGATTTTCATCATGCATCTTGTTCGATCAGAATTCAGCGACAAAGTTATGATTTTAACTTTATAAATTTTGAATTTTATGATTGTGATTTAAAGTGATAGTAACTAGACTCTTCTAAATTTAATATTTATATATATTTAATGAATTTATTAATATAAATATTAGTGTTTTAAAAGGCAAGGCGTGAGACAGTGTGTTTTACTTCGTATAGGATGAGGTGTAAGCTTCGAGGCATTGGGGTAAGCGCTATGGATCTTAATTTTTTTAATTTACAATATAGTATAATAATACAAAATTAGAAAAAGAATACATCAAAGTGTGAAATAATTATATACACGATTAATGAAACTCATAGAAAATAACTTCTAACATGAAATAAATCTTGTATGTTAACTTTTCAACAGTAAAAGAATTATTATTTCCAAAAATATATATTTTTAACGTACTATACAATTCACCTAATAATCAATAAAACTTCTAATATTATAATAAAAACATCACTCCATTATATTTGTAAAAATAACAACCTAGGTAGGATCGAAATTCTTGTCACGCATCGTATTTATTTTGGTATATGTAAATTGGATGTCACATCTTGATATATACATAATCCATCCGATATTACCACAAATTCTCAACAAATCAAAATTCGTTTTTTTTTTTTTTTAAAAAAGTTTATCAAGAACGATAGCGACTTAAAACAAACCATTATTAACTATTTTAGTGGGTGTATTTGATTCCTTGGAAGTGGTAAAGATATCGTAATCTTACCCAACAGTGAAATTAAAATGTTAACTTTATATATTTTATAATTACCATTTTAAATGATAATAACTGAATCCTAAATTTAATATATATATTTAATGAATTTATTAACATGATATTTATCGAATATATTAACATAAATAACTCACATGCAAATTACTACCTCTGTCACTGAATTCTTACTATTGGGAGAGATGTAAAATAGTAAAAAATCAAGTATGTATATTATAAGTATATAAATAAGACGAGTGTGGAGCTTCATATTGAAGCACGAGAGTGTCGGCATTGTTTTGTTTTGTTTTGTTTAAGGGACAGTAAGGCACTGCTCATGATGCCTCATGTGAACTCTAGATATACATATTTAAATGTAGTCTTCAATATTGTTACGCCTAGAATTATTCATTTGTCCTTTGCATTATCGTATGTCATGCCCTTATTTGTATACATACGAGTATACGAGTCTACGTATTATATTTGTATATCTTCTCATGTGACCTCCTTCTACAACGATAGGTATATGGAAAGAAACGTTTTATGAGTTCAGACTTACTATTTATTGCAATTTTAGTGAATAAAAGCACATAAATTTATGTTTTTACGTCAAAAGAGTTCTCTGTATTAAGATGAACACGCAACTGAGAACGCAGGTAGATAATCGAGTTTTGTCTTAAGATGAACACGCAACTGAACGCAGATAGATAGATGTATACGAACTCTCATCCTAATCCCCAGCTATTCCTCTTCGGTTATCCTATTTTTTACTTTTTTCCAATATTATATTTGTTGTTGTTGTGACGTTACACATGCTGGAATTCACCATTTCTTTTCACATGAGCAAAACAATATCACCCTGTTGTTCATCATTTGTCTCCCACCTTCAAGAGCTATAGGCCCATTGGACTGTGCAATACCAAAATATAAATCTAAATTGGTCCATCCTCCTTTATATCATTGGGCCTAGTCCAGTTTCCTTTCAAATAAAAGAGCCTCATACAATGTCATCATTGTCCAAGAATACGTATCCATTTAGCTAACTAGTTAAAAAAATTAACTTATTTAATGATAATACTATATTTTAATAATATTAATAAATATGTCAAAAATGTCATTATTTTAAAAATAAATAATTATTCTGATATTATTAATATTTTCTCTCTCATTATTTACAACCTTTTTCTCTCTCTCATAGATTACACATTTTTCTATATTTATGTAATTAGATAGATATTAAAATCATTTTAATTTTTCTCTCTCTTTTCTTAAGCTTATCAATTTCTGTCTCATACTTTCTTTCTTATTAAATCCCCAGATTTTTCTCTTTTTTCTTACTCTTCTTTTCAATTTCTCTCTCTAACATTCTTCCAAATCAATTCTACAGATTTTCGATTCAATATATTAATATTTTCTATTATTCTCATTTAATTTCGTTGTAAGATTTGATTTGAAAATTAACATTGATTTGGGTATTATGTTTTTCAGATTCCTTATTTATTTACCTGCTGATTTTAGTGTTTTTTGTTGTTCTTAAAACATTTTTTAAGATTTGAGACTATATAATTCTATCTTCAATGGACGTTTATAAGAGAATTACTAGAGGTATTGGACAAAATAATCAAAGTTCTTCCGATTTTCTATCATTTATTTTTTTTCCACTCAAGAATTAAACAACAATATAGGTTCCGCTTGTAAATCTAAGGAGGATATACGACGGAGAAAAATGCCTGAATCCGTCGATGTACAAAATTCCACACAAATTTTTAACCATGAAGTTGAAGAAGACCAATTTGTTGGAGAAGAGATACTTCTTTTTTGCATGTACTGTGTTTTGCATGTTTAGTTTAATTTGTTTAGTAATATGTAAGATTCAAAAAAATTCATGTTACAATGCATTTGGAAGTATATATGGAATTTTTATAATGTTATAGTTAGTATTTATTTTTGTATTTTATATATTTATTGTATTTTGTGTTCTTTTTTTTTTGTGTGTGTTAGTTATGTCAATGTAACACATTATATGAGTTTGATTGTGTATATTTCATAGTTTTAATGTTTTTTGTATTCATAGATTTGGAAGTGTATATTGAATTTTGTTGCTGTTTTAGTCGGTATGTATTTTTGTATTTCATTGTTTTATTGTATTTTGTATCCATAGATTTGGAATTGTATTTCATATATTTAATTCATTTTGCATTCTGTTTTTTTGTGATAGTTATGTCAATGTACCACATTTAGTATTTATTTTTGTATTTCATAGTTTTATTGTTTTTTGTATTCATAAATTTGGTAGTATATATTGAATTTTGATACTGTTTTAGTCAGTATGCATTTTTACAATTAATAGTTGTATTCATTATATTGCATTGTTTCTGAATTTGATATTTTTTTCTAATTTGTATTTATTCTAAAGGTTTGTCAACTAGTTATGTATTTTATTTAAGAATGAGAACACCAAATATTCAATTATTTCTTTTCAATTTTATATTTCATTCACTTTTTCATCATACTAATTTTTTGTATTTTATATATTATTATACAAATTCTAAATAAAAAATAGAATAAATAGAAATACAAATAAAATAAATATTTAAATGAACACATACAAGATTTTTGAAGAAAAAAATAACTATATAGGGAAAAAAATTATATGAATACAAATATATTTCTTAAATGACTATATAGATACATTCAGCATACCTATTGAAATGAATACAAACTATTAAAAAACTATAATAAATATAAATAGAATATATCGTGGAATGAATATAATTTTAAAAAAGTAAAAATTCTGGAGAAGAAAAAGAACGAAGTTTAAATTTTATTTGAGAATGTAACTAATGAGAAAATTAAGTGATCCTTACCTTTTTTTAAATATTCTCTCGCTTGATTTTCTCCCTTTTATTACTAAATAATTATATTCTTTAAATAAAAACAAATAATAAAAACATAATTAACAAATGTATATATGCTAAAATCAACAAATGTATATATGCTTCTTGTTGTGAACCCAACTGTGTCAAGCTTCTGCTCCATAAGTCAGATTTTAATTTGTTTTGATCATTCATGTCATAATCTTTTTATGGGGTGAAACAATACAACAATACCATTCTCAGTTTAATCACACAAGTGCAATTTGAAAGTAGTAAAGATTTATGTAGACCTAACCTTTACCTTTGCAGGCAAAATGTTATTTATGATAAACCGTGGCTCAAAAGAAAAGGTCAAAAAGATTATGATAAACCGTTGCTCAAAAGAAAAGAGACCACAAAACAGCAATGTATAAATAAAACAAGTTTATCAACAAATAATAAATGGATAAAAGAAACTGCCTGCGAGATTCAGTAAAGCAAAATCAAACTTCAAATTAACTACAATCAAACAATTGCTAGCAATATCTCTCTACCCCAGTAAGAGCAGCTGGAGCTTCTGGTTTCCTGAGTGATTTTGTGACACAAGTTTTAATAGCATGATGATGTCTGAAGATTACCTGATGTACTGAACACATGCATATGTGATGAAATCGGGGGAAAACAAAGATACATTACAAATAATAAAATTGTGATAGAAACACAAAAGCCATGACTACAACACATTGCCAAAACATTGATCTCTTGCCCTACAGAATACAGACAACAATCCAATATCAAACTGTGAAAATCTTCCCATTTTCCTTCCACCACACAACACTAGACCTCTTCCGAATTATGTCTACTAAATGTTCTACAAAATCTTTTAATAATTACTAAAATGGAAGAGGGGGTGGGGGGGGGGGGGGGTGGGGGGGTTTGCTAATAGTATGTGGTGTTGTTAAATAACTCTCTTCAGACACGTCACTGCTGAGTGATGGGCATATCACGGAACGATTGGTTTACTGTCCCAAGCCTCTCTTACTTCGACTAAATCCGGACGGTATCTCTTAGCTAGAACTTCTACTTGATCAGTAAATGACTTGTTTCCAAGTTGACCTATGTGAAGAATCATTTGGTTCCATCTCTTTCGACATATCTCTCCAGGCCTGTGGTCAAGAAGATTGTCCCAGTCCACATCTTCTATGCAGCTTGCATCCAGCTCAAAAAGTGCATCAACTAGGCGATAGTCATCAGTATCCGCCCATTCACCTTTGGCCACCATGGGTGATGTCAATTGATCATACCATTTTAAGCAGCAATTTGCATCAGTTCTCGTGGACAAGTTTTCACTTATTGCACCCCATGCAATATTATCCCGTAGCATCCCATGCTTAGATTTTTTCTCTTCAGAAAGCTTCAGTCTCAGATCGGTGTTTACTAAATCAAACAAATTCTGGTACTCCTCTTGAGTCCATTGTCCTTTATTTCGATTGGGCAGTTTTATCCTTCGCCATGTATCCTTCACATGCCACCGATGTTTTCCAAGTTCATCAGCTAAGACCTTCCAATTATTCCCATGCTCTTTCTGGAACTTCAGTACCATCTCATACTCTTCTTCAGTCCATTTACGTGATTCACTCCTTCGAAACAGGACCTGTGCACGACAATAAAATGCCTTAGAAGGTCTGTATGGTAGAGCACTCCCAATTTCTTTCCAGCAACCCTTTATTTCAGGATAAGATCTAGCATTTAAAACCTTTTTCAGCCCTTCTTCGCCTAAGTTATGTACCTCTATGTATTTATGAACAGCCTCTTTGATAATTTCATCTTCTAACTTTGAGAATCGCTTGCCATGCACTAAATTTTCTTCCTCGATCTCATGCTTCTCATCACTTGAATCATTCAATGAAGGGAAAATCTGAACCTGACCAGAAAATCTCACTCTCTTTTCACTCTTTTCATGTGTAGGATCTTCAGAGCTGTGTCCTACTTTTTCCCTTTTTCTCTTTTTGATTTTACCTTTGTCTGTTTTGATTTTATCTTCCATCTCTATAGGTGAAAAAATATCACCTTCATTGACTTCAGCAGCAAAATCTTCACGTATATCCTTAGTATCATGCATTTTCTCCAGCTCATCCCCACAGCTTTTCTTCAATTTCCTACTTTTATTCCCTTCAATAATTCTCGTAACCTCATTGCTGTCTTCACTAAACTTCCCAGAACGTTTTCCATGTTTTCTTTCTTTCTTTCTCTTGATGTCAGAGTCATCACTCTTAACTTTAATATCAGTGTTTGTCACATCTACACCATTGATAGTCTTAATGTTTTTCTTGGACTTCTTCTTCCTTGTAATCACGTCCACAACGTCTCCACCAGAGACCTCACCAAGGGTCTCAACTACCTTGTCATTGTCCCGCATTTCAGTTGCACTTGCAGGAGCACTAGTTTTGGTGTCTAAAGGCTCATTCAAGTAGCTTTTCTTCAGCTTATTCTTTTTCTTTTTCTCAACACATTTCACAGCATATTCATCGCTGACTTTGTTGGGTTTTCCACCTTCTCTTTTTTTCTTTCTCTTAACGTCACACTCATCACTCTCTCCTCCAAGACCACTTGAGGCAGCATTCTTATTGCTTTTCTTGGATTTCTTCTCCAGCTTACGAAGCATACCCTCCTTCTCAACTCCTTGGACCATGACTCTTTCAGATTTATCAATTATGTCTTTCTGCAAAGCGCCAAAAGTGGTTTCTCTGCCAAAAAAGAAAAAGAAAAAGAAAAGCACAGTCATAATACGAAGTATACTGCAATCCCATACTGAGACTACCCAGAAAACATTGACAAACTATCACTGATCACTCCTTTACTTTATTAGTTACAAAATTTCAGCCCATTCTCTTCTGTCATTGTTAGCACAATATTATCTTTTTTCATAATATGGTTAGGTCGAGGGCTTCTTTACGCAGAAAAATCAAGATGGTTAATTCTCTTAAAGTTAAGCTCTTTGTGAAATTACTAGCTACTACCTCGGAGAGGTAGTGAAAAGACATGCATACACTCTACCCTCCTCTGACTCCACTTTGTGGAATTTCACTGGGGTTTGTTGTTCTTGTTTAGAAATTATATCCAGAAGAAATAAGAAGATGACCTTGAAGGGAGTAGAAATGAAGACAAACCAGAGAAAGAAGAAGCATTGTGGTTCTAATGTTTTAATGGTGAACTCAAATAAAATTTGAATGTCATTACAAACTGAATCAAGACCACTAAAACTTTTTTCTGTACATGTCATATATCATATACTGCAAATACTGGACTGGAGCGAATCTTCTCCCATCAACGAAAACATACTTTGATTTCCTTTATTTAAACATTGCTTTTTATTGGTAATGAAATAAATCATAAGCATATTCGACCTTAATTCAGTAGAGAAAGGCAGAAACAGTAATTTGATTCTATTAGAATAGAATAGAACTAGCTAACTGACAGAGGCACAACAAGTTATCAGACTAACAATTGAAACAGTACAACCTACACACAGCAGTTTGCATTTTTCTAAGAGTCACACCAACATAGCTGACAAGTAAGTTCCAATGGTGAAAACTCGTTTCAGGATTCACAACAGATTAAAAGCAGATTCTCCTTCTAACTAAGTTCTAATCCCTAAAGCTAAGAAGTTCACACATCCCGGTTAGTTCCTTACAAGGGCGGCTTAACCCTAGGCCCCAAAAAATAAGTGCCTCCAAAGAACCAAAAAAATCACAAATTCAGGTAGAAAAAACATACTGAAGATGCACAAAAATGAAACAAATTCCAGTAACAGGCAAGTTTAAACGAAGAACCAAAGGAGATACATACATAAAAGAGACGCCCAGATCTGATGAAATTACGCCGGGAGAGTAAGAGAGTTCAACGACTTAAGTCGGCGGCGACGGACGAGACAGTCAGATGAAAAAATGGAGCAAAACGTTAAGGGCTGGGCATTGAAGGGTTTAGGAAAGAGTCGTGTACAGTCCTCAAGTAATGATAATTTTGGTTCCTTAATGAGTAGTATTATTTTATTACAAAACCCGTTTCTTCTCTTTTTAATTTTTTCAAAATTGGTGGAGGTATGTATGTACAAAGGGACTAGTGAGAGTATTTTTTTGTTTGATATTATTAGAAAAAAATATATAATTGAACAAAAAAGAACAATTATTCATGGCACTTTTGGTTAAAATTTTCAAATTTTCTTCGTGCATATTAATTGAACTTTTATCATCATAAATATTCTAACTAATTTTCTACTCCATTCGTCCCTAATTACTTATTCATTTTGATAAATTAAAAAATAATAAGTTTTTGAGTTGAAAAAGCACTATCTCGTTGAAAGGTTCTATACGTCTGCTCTTTCTCAACGCATTTCTTTAGACAAAGACTCTATCTTTTCCTCTTTTCGGATGATAATTCTTTCTCAGAACATGGAGTGTGAATCAAATTCATGTTTGACTTATTATACCCTCAATTAAATGACGAATTACTTTAAAAGATATAACAATTTTCATCTACTTCATAATTAATAGGGATAAAATGATAAACTCACTACGTTATTAATTATTTTCTTAACAGTATGTCAATTCAAAAGTGAATAAGTAAAAGGGACGAAAAATCGAGTATAAACTAAGCAAGTTTACTTTATTATTGATAATAAATATTAATGAAAGAGAAATTCATTTGTGTATGAAAATAATCACATCTTATAGTATTTTATGTATGTTTTTAAAAATTTTAATTTTAAATTATTGAGTGAATTCTATTAAAATTAAATTTAAAAATTAATTAAACTAACTATTAATATCGTGTCAAGTATTTTAAACGAAAGAAATATAATAAGATATTTTTAATTTATAACATAAAATTTTGTATCAATACTTTGCGAATTGATTAAATTTTGTGTTAAGTTATAATGTCGCGACGAACATATCCTATCTATCACATCTAACCCAAGAATGATTTCATTTGAGGTAAGTTCTCAATTAAAAAGGAAGAAACCCACAAATAATATTTTTTAAATTATATGTATATAAATTAAATCTTAGTCCTAATTGTTTCAAAGTGCGAAAGCTAATCATCTCAATATTGGAAATGTTTAAACTGATTATGATTACTATTTTCGTCCACTTTTAATTATTTTATTTTCTTATTTAGAGTAAAATTGTTAAAAAATTGGCTAATATTTTATGATGTGTTTTTTTATTATATTAATATGCAGATAATTTCAATCTATTGTATTTTTTTTAATTGTTCTTGAACTTCTATTTTTTTTTATTTAAAATATCAAATTAATGTAATTTTATTTTTATTTTAAAAATTGATCAAATTAATTTTTGAAACATACAATTAAAAGTGGACGAAATGAGCATAAAAAATCAAATTAATATAATTTAATTTAACTTTAAAAATTAATCAAATTAATTTTTAAAAACATAACCTAACAATTAAAAATGACCAGAGTAAGAATAAAAAACATATACTCTATTTAACTCTTCCAATAACAATATACCAACTAGTAACATTTAACTCTTCAAATAACAATAATACTAATTTTTTTTAAAAAAAGTAAAAGTTTCATATATTTTTTTCAAATTCTAAATGATTTTTTTGTGTGACCAAACGCCTAATAAGTAAGTTCTTTTTCTTTTTTTTTCTCTCCATTTCCTGGGTTAAGGATAATTGAATTGCTTCTGAATTAGTTTCTTCTCCATCTCCGGTCACCAGACGATCGAGGTTCATTTCGCAGTGATACTATGGTACTTTCGTCTTCTATTTCAATATTCCTGGTGATTTACAAGTTGTTAGGTCAATGGATCAGACTGATTTCATTGTAGATTGTTAATCTCCATTATCATCCTTAGCGATTCGTATTCAATTCACAGTTTTACGGAATTTTAGCTACAGGATTCGGTAGTTATTACCTTATCCACTATAATTGTTTACGTAGAATTCCTATTCAGTTCATTATTTGTACCCGGAGATTTGGTTTTGTAGTCTTTTACAAACTTGTTTTTTTAGTTTTATATCCTTTTTATATGAGATCTTCATTTTTCGAGATTAAGATAGCTTCATTATTAGATTAAAGAATTAGCAATTGTCCCATCGTGTGGGGGGATAAAGTGAAAAGAGAATTACGAGTTCTCAAGTTCAATATCTGCCCTGAACAAAAATAGCTAAGCGTTAAGGGATAGAATTACTCGCTCCATGTTTCTGGTATTGTTTTCCTGCATTATTGTTATTTTACCCGTTCATTATGTGATTGGTCGATTTATATTTGCATTTTGAGATGAAGGTTTCTTTTAGGGAATGCAATACTCACTACACTGGTTGAATTTACACAAACTAAAAACGATATGTGCATCATATATAAAGGTGATCAACTTTATATGTGTTCTTTTTTATTAATCATGGTGTCTGAGTCAGCTCGCATGCACCTCAGCTAATTTCACGTGATATGTAATTCCATTGGTCTATCAAGACTAGGACAGATGGGAAAAAATCACCTAGTATTTTTGCCTCCACTGATATTTGAACTTGAGACCTTGTGTTTCTTAACTCACTTCATTGACTAATAGTCTATTATTCATGTTCCAGAATAATATTTTGATGTGTTGATGTAGGATTAGCTGATTCCAGAATAGAGGAAATAGGAAAGGAGAGGAAAGCAACAACATGGTTCTATGCTTAATTACAGCCAGCTCAATTTTCTATCTGCAGCCTGGACGTTCAAGATATCTTCAGAAATGTATGAGAATCCAGAATTGTGGGAGATATCTCATGAAGCATGTTGATATTACAAGGCAAAAGATTATCCCTTCTGCTAGAGTAGATACAGTTGGTTTGGAGGTTTTTGTAGTTTCAGACTTGCATACAGAATACGAGGAGAACATGGCATGGTTAAAGGGTTTACCAAAAAAGGGAAAGAAAAAGGAAGTGCTTCTCGTTGCAGGTGATGTTGCGGAGACTTATGAGAAGTTTGTGTTAACTATGTCCCTCTTGAAGGCTAGTTTTGAGCACGTGTTCTTTGTGCCCGGAAACCACGACCTTTGGCTCCGTAGGGAGAAAGAGAATTATGTAAGCAGTCTTTCTTCATATCGTTCCATGAAGATATTATTTGCAGAATTTAGTTCAATAGCAATGTGTAGAATTGCATCATATGTCACTAGTTCTTGTTGCTATTTTACATTAATATGTCATGGTGCCTCGTTAAAATTATTTTGTGACATTATGGGATCTTGTCGCTTATGGGGACTTTAAGCTGAGGAGAAATTCTCCTTTTGAAGCATTTATAGCTGCATTTTTTATGCATGCCCCTTTTTTCAATCAACAACATTGCCTTTAAGACAGTCTTATTAGGTTTAGGTCTCCAAAACTTTGTCCATGCAGAAAAAAGTTAACACTTGAGAATGAATATTGGTGGTGTTTCCTCTCCTCCTCTCCCCTTTTCCCTCTTCTGTTTGCATTGAAGCAGCATATTATTTTTCCTGCTATTATGGTAGTTTTGTTAAACTAAAAGCAAGACCACATGATTAATGTGATGCATCCGCTGTATTCAGATTGATTCTCTTCAAAAGCTGGATAAAATGCTTGATGCATGTCATAGGCTTGGAGTGGAAACTAATCCCAGTGTCATTGATGGTTTGGCAATTATTCCTCTATTCTCATGGTACCATGAGGTAAATCTTACTGTGAAATAGCAAACTATTTCTTTTTTGCAGCTGGGTCATTCTGTGCACATCTTGATGTCATTTCTGCTTTATCCCAGAGCTTTGATAGGGAAAAGGACATACCTGGCATCCACATTCCTTCTTTGGAGCTGGTGATTCACTTTCTTTCTCCTTGTAAGGATTTTATCTTTTAGTTTGATGATATGTTAGTTGTTCCCTCCTCAACGTTGCTTTCTTTGAAAATAGATAAAAGTGAGCAAGTGCTTACTGACAACTGAAACTGAAATGAGAAGTGCTTACTTGACTTCCTCGTTATCACTGAATTCATCTAAAAGTAAGTCAATTTGTTAGCTCTTCCATCACACTCAGTGTGCTCTGAAGTAATGTGCATCCTTTTGCACTTTGTTTTTATCAGTAAAAGATTTCATTGGTCCAAGGAAAACGTCCTTTTTACCTTGGGGTGACTTCAACCTTTCTGTTATGGGTAGGTGAGTATATGGGGATAATAGTTGATATTGCAAGCTACTTGCTCATCTTCTTTTGTGTCTTATTTATTAGCTATCTTTGTGACTCTTCTGTTTCTGGCTGCTTTGGATGCACTTCCTCTGTTCTGAGCCTGGTCATTTTATTACTTGTATTGTAGCATTTCTGTGTTTTTGGTGAGTTTGGAATTCTCAGAATTTTTTTTTTCTTTCAAAAAGTTTTCCTATCTATTGATTTATATGATACTTGTAGTTTACTGATTCTGTGTTCTATGGTAGACTGCTAGTACACTGCAATGTTACTGTTGTAATTCACTCTTATCTTTTATGCCACAGGCATGTAAGGACTTCCGTGCATGCAAGTGGCCCGACGGACTCACAAATGGAGATAACTCCCTTGCTACACATTTTGATGCCATGAATGACAAAAATCAGGATACAGTCCAGGAAATGCTGGCAAGCTGCAACCAGATAATTTCATTCTCACACTTCATTCCAAGGTGAGTGAGTAGCTCAGACAATTCCAAAATTTTCTGAGTTGCTATCTAAATTTGATTGGTAATGGTTGAAAAACCTCAGTCTCGCACTACAGTAGAGACTTCTAGTAGGATTTAATGAGGTTGATGTTTGTTAGATAGTCCTGAAAATTTGGTGTTGCCATTTTCAAAAAAAAAGACCCGCTGAAAATTTGCCCCTTTTCTCCATTATAGATTACCAATTTGACATATCAGTGATAAACATAAAATGTTTGATATCTCAGTGGTTGGCTTTTTCCGTGTCAGCGAACCATGTTTCCACTATGAGGTACCTGCCATAAGTGATGTAGTTCTTCTAGACTCTGTAGAAATGTGACTATAATTTCCTTTCCATTCCCCATTGAGTATGCCATATCCCCTGATACGTTCTGTAAAACATCACATACCCATCACAAGATTTTCGTCCATCATTATTTGGCCCCGCTCGATGAACACGAACCATCTATAAGAATCCTCTTTATATTAATTTATTCGAAAGTTCCCCCTAAAATGAAATATATTTTGTCACCCATGAAAAAATAAAGTAGCACCATAGAGGGGACTCGCCAGAAAGAGCATAGTGTAGCAAAGAGAGAAGGGGACACATTTCCCAAGTCAGAAATTGCTGTGTTACAAAGCTAAACTTCTCTAATGCTACTTTTATCAATACATGCATCAAGATAGAGGGACTTATTTTGCCTTTTCTTTGGGCTGCCTTAAGGTGGGTGCGGTGGGGGTTTGGTAGGGGCAGGGCGCAATGCATTCTTAAAAACTTATGATTCATCAGAGTAGTGGGCATTCCACCTCACTGGCACTACGAGCTTACGAAATAATCAAGGTTCAGAAAGATTATGTTGAGGATTGGAGTCCTTAAACATCTTATGCTGATGATTACATTGTTTTACCCTGAATGGAACTGTTATTTGTAATCTTTTTTGCAGAGTAGAGCTTTGTCCAGAGAAGAGAATGCTTTTCTATCCTAACCTTCCAAAAATGATTGGCTCTGACTTTCTTGAGGCCCGTATAAGATACATACATGGAGATAGAGGGAGCACAAACGCTTGTCATATTTTTGGTCACACCCATTTCTGCTGGGATATCCTGCTTGATGGTATCAGGTGTGTTCTGTTCTTGAATGCATTAGACTGCTTATTCACATAAACACTTGCTTGAAAGGAATTTCAATTGAAGCAATATTTATTGTGTATAACCACTTTTTGCTTTTCTCCTTTGGGTTCTGGTCTTACAATATGACAGACAAAGATCAAGTTAGCTTCAGTAATGGACAGTTGAACGTAGGAGTTGAAACTTGTTGTGAATAATTCGAAACCTCAAGTTCATTTATCTGATGCAGGTATGTGCAGGCGCCATTAGCGTATCCAAGAGAGAGGAAAAGAAGAATGAATGGAGGAGAAGATTGGCTGCCATTTTGCATTTACTCTAATGGTGAACTCACTGAGAATATGTCCCCCTGTTACTGGTCTGATTATTATGCCTCTAATCCTAGAACCCCTGATGTAACTGAACTTGCCCCATGGGTTGCCAGATTTTATCGTAAGCTTTAGCAATCTCTACCCCATTCTTTTGTACCATCACCATTCTGTAATTTGATTTAATTAGTCATTACATTCTTTCAGTTTTCCCGTTGTCACTCGTACAGATTCCTTTTATAGGAAATGACTGAAAAATGTATCCTGCCATGAGCATCTTAAGATGGAATTGCCTCTATATATGCAAGTAAACAGAGACATAGAATGTCCAATAAATAAATAATAAGACGGATAAAAGGTAGACTTTATTCATGCTATTACTGGTCTGGGATTATCGTCTTGATTTCTGAAACTTAGGAGATGTGCAGGCAGCTACATACAGAAGTATTTAAACGCAGAAAAAAACATCAGAAGATGGAATGAAAAAACAACCATAAACTGGACTACAAACATCACATAAGTTTTTTAAGCACAATCCTTTTTTATTCACAAATGAAGGACTCTCTTAGTAATCTTCTGGTGCCAAGGGCTGGTGGGTCGTGGGTCGTGGAACAGTTTCATGCTGTATGATCCCGTACTCGTAGATAAGTCCAGCCAGGGCTGCACCGATGAAAGGGCCCAACCAGTAGATCCAATGGTTCCTCCACCTCCAACCCACTAAAGCAGG
Source organism: Solanum lycopersicum (assembly GCF_036512215.1). NCBI lineage: Eukaryota > Viridiplantae > Streptophyta > Magnoliopsida > Solanales > Solanaceae > Solanum > Solanum lycopersicum. Next base: position 58,124,730 of record NC_090802.1, on the reverse strand, counting down.
TCCAAATGCCCTTGCCGGGTTCATTGATGCACCCTCAAAAGGCCCTCCCACCAGGGTGTTTGCCCCCAGAATAAATGCAATAGCAAGAGGGGCAATGGTGCTCAAGCTTCCCCTCCTTGGATCAACAGCAGTTGCATATACTGTGTACATTAGTCCAAATGTCATCACTATCTCCATCACAAGTGCATTCAAGTTACCCACCCCTGCTGCAACCGAAAATCCCCGTGGCCGCTGCACCAACACAAACAATTACACCTCAATCTTAAAACAACAAACAAAAAAAACTAGATTATTTTCTAGTTATTACCAAGCCATCAGTAGCAAGCCTCAACAAAAGAGAAGCTAAAACAGAACCAAAAAGCTGAGCAACCCAATAATAGATAGCACGAACAACAGAAATCCTGCCTCCCACAAGTGAACCAAAGGTAACAGCTGGGTTGATATGTCCTCCAGAAACATTCAGACTAGAAGCTACAGCTGCAAAGAAGGAAAACGCATGCGCCAACGCTATCACTATCAGTCTTGATGACCCTAACCCCGTATCTGGATACAACTTGTCTGCACCAAAAAAAAAAAAATCCATAGTAAAACAACATTCAAATTCAAATATAACCTTGGTAGACAGAGTAACCAGTTAGTTGTGCTAGTGAGAGATAAGAAACATGTTAAAACAACTTCACAAACTTCATTTTTATATCTTACCAATAGCAAGAACAGAGCCTTCACCGGCGAAAACGAAGATGAAGGTGGATAAGAGCTCAGACAAGGTGGCTCTCATGGAATCAGGATGAGTAGCTTCATCGGCCCTACCAAAAGCATATCTCCTAGCTGGCATAGCCATAACACCAATAAATCAGCTGTCAATGTTGAGAACCTTTATTTAGTAATCTATAAATCGAGATTCTTAATTTTATCGAGTGACCCAAGAAATGAAGAAAAGATAAAAGATGATCAAGAAGGAGATAGTGTTATAGAAAAATGAAGTTTGGAATGAAGTGGACACTTGGGTGATCGTTTGCATGAAAATTGACACGTACTACATAGGTGTCTATTTCAAATCCAATTAAACACCGTTTTCTTCTTACACCTAAGACTTACGTCAAAGTCCATCCATACTAGTACTAGGATTAAATCAAAACCATTTTCGAGTTTTTTCTATTTTATTTCCTCAATTTCATCTTCATCCACAAATTGCAAGAAATGAAGTGTGGGCTCTATTCTAATCGTCATCCATTTTGCTTGCTTGCAGCCAAAATCAATTGGTCCCACTTCAGGAGTTTCTTGGCTACTAGTACACGTATTATGTACAAAATGGGAACACTTCCCAAGTTTGTTTTTTTTTTTTAAGAAAATAAATATGATCTTGAGGTTACTCCTTAAGTTGATTATAAAAAATATATATTTTTTTGAATTAGAAGTTTATATTAGTATAGTATTATTTTCAGGATGTATGAAACCAAACTGTAAATTTGTTTTTATCTCCAGGAATTTAATGACAATTACTATGTCTTTGATATACGAATTTTGAGTTGATTAATTATACGTTTGTTGTGACCTAACTACACCCTTTATCCTTCAATTGAACTTGAGACAATCACACCTTCCAAATTTTTGTATGGAATTTATTCTAATTAATGACTCATAAAAAGATGAAAAAGAAAACTGTATATGCTATTCCTACAAAAAGGGTGTTTTCATCAAGGAAAAGATTTAATAATGAAAAAACAAAAACAAAATCAATATCTACAAAGAATTAACTTGTAGAATGTGAGTAAGATCATCAGACTAAGTTTACTCTGCTGTTGAGCTAAAAGCCTCTTCCTACCAGCTTCTCAACCCTTAATTATAGGGTAAGGTATGCACATACTCTATTATACTCTATTATGTAAGAGTAAAGTATGTGCATATTTTATCCTTCTTTACTTTCATGTTTGGTTGGGGTAGGATAATGTATGTGTATACTCTTATCTTCTTTCGTATTTCACCCAATGGGATTAGGTTGGATAATGTTTACACTTCACTGTATTCTCTTCAGACTCCAACTTCAGTTGAGATTATATTGGATATATTTTCAGACTCTTGACTTCGGTTGAGATTATATTGAATGTATTGTTCAAATTCCACCTAATATACTGGATATGTTGATGTCGCTGCCACGGCTTGATTACAATTTAGGAGGGAAAGTTCAAGTCTTCAACTAAGAGATTGAATCATCTTCCACATCAGTGACTAAATTCTTTGGTTCAAGCTCAATCTCTTCAATTCTTCTCAACACTTCACTCATCTTAGGCCTCTTTTCTGGTGCCTCATCAGTACACTGCAAAGCCAATTGAGTAAGCTTCAACATTTCATCATACCCTTCTTTTTGTGCAAGTATTTCCATATCCAAAATGTCTGTTGACCAGTCATTATTCACCACTGTCCTTACCCACTCTGATAAATCATCATCAACATAACTAGTAACCCCATTTTCTGGTGAAAACAATTCACCTGGTATTTTTCCAGTGATCACTTCCAACAGAAGAATACCAAAGCAATAGATATCAGCTTTTCTTGTTAACTTTTTCCCTTGAGAGAACTCTGGAGATTTTCCTACTGCTAATTTTCTTAAGGATTCTTTAGATGGTAACAAAGGAAAGAATCCATAATCTGTCAGCTTAGAATGGTAGTTCTTGTTTTGGTCTTGCTGGATTAGAACATTTTTTGATCTAATGTTCCCATGTGGCACCTTTTGTGATTGTAAAGACTGGTGCAAGAAATTTAGACCCTTTGCTACATCTTTTATGATGGATATTCTTGCTGTCCAGTTTAGTGGTTGTCTCCCAATGCCTCTGTTTTCTGAAATCAAGAATCATAAGTTTTTACATGGTTGAATCTTAAGGGGAAAAAAGAAGGGAAAATGGAAAAGATATTCCTCTATTACTACTACGACAACAATATATTCAGTGTAATCCCACAAAATGCAATTTTGGGTAGAATGTCCACAGACCAACAACATATTCAGTGTAATCTTACAAAGTGCAGTTTGGGGTAGAGTGTCCGCAAACCTTACACCTACCTCAAAGCAATTTCAATTTTCACAGTAGCACTATAGAGAAGGGAAAGCGCACCTCAAAAGTCATTTGATCATGAGTTCATAGTTTAGAATCATAATGAATATGAATATATGAATGACCTCAAAGTATAACACGAGACGTTTTACTAATGATAAGGATATGAATGACCTCAAAGTATAACGGAAGATAAAATTAAGATATTTCGTGTATTTAGACATTTTTCCAAAAGTAAAAGAAAGTTGATGAACGAACCATGCAAGAGCTCAAACAAGTCTCCTTGTGGAACATATTCATAAACAATGAGCTTCTCATCCTTGGAATAGTAGAAGGACATCATCTCCACTAGATTTTCATGTTTCAATTTCCCAAGCAACTGAATCTGTTGTGTGAATTCCTTTTTGCTCAAAGAATTCATTTCTTTGAGTCTCTTAACAGCAACAACAGAACCAGATTCCAGTATTGCTTTATATGTTGTGCTTAGTTTTCCTTTTCCTAAAACTTCAGCTGATGCCCTTAACAAGTCATCCATGTCAAAGACTGACATATCCTTTTCAAAGAATATTAAGTCCAATGTTTTTTCTGGATCTTCTGTGCTCTTGGACCAATAACTTCTCTTTACCACATTCTCTATTGAAATATTACCTGTCAAAATGGAAATGGGAAATGTTAAAAGATGTAATAACAACAATATAAACTGCTCCATCATCTCAATCGGAAACAGTCTCTCTATCCCACAAAAGTAGGGGCAAGGTCTACGTACATCTCAACCTCCCCAGACCTCTCTTGTGGGACTATATTAGTATGTTATTGTTGTTGTATAGCCACAATTCAGGGGCGAGAGACTAGTTCTCAATCTTATTGAGCTAGAAATGATTGAATTCGACTTCATAATGGGCATGTACTGGTTTTCTTTCTATCACGAATTAACCATCTTTAGAACTTCTGGAGCTGCCCCATTCTGGAGCCAACGAGTTCTGAATGACCTTCTTTTAGCGATTAACAAAAATGGTTAAACTATTTCGAGGAAAAATACAGAACACGAAAACTGCCCTGCACCAGATAACCTCCTCATCTAATTCAATCTAAGCAACTTTTCCCCCAGATAAACTGGCACTAGTTAGGATAAGATAGATAATACTACAAAAATCTTACCTTGTTTGTCTTCTCCTTGTGTTCCCTTTCTTTTAGATCTTCTAAAGTAACGGAAAAAGATGAACATGATTGAGACAAGAACAAGTACTGTTACTGCTGCTGCAATCAAAGCAATACTCCATACTTTAAGCCCATTCTTTTTCTTTTCACTTGGTGCTTTAGGTGGACTTGCTGGTGATATTGAACAAGGTATTCCTACAACTTCACCACACAAATTCGCGTTATTCTCATAACTACTCTTTGAAAACCTCTTCAGAACAGGAGTTTCAGGGATAGGCCCTTCCAGTTTATTCGAAGACACATTGAAACCAATCAAACTCTGTTGATTAAATGGTGGAATTGAACCTTCAAGCTCATTCCCCTGGAGCTCCAAATCTGTTAGTTTCTTTAACTCAACGTACCCAAACGGAATCAAACCTGAAAATCGATTATCTGAAAGAAACACAAATTCCAGGTCGATTAGTCCTGTGAGATTAGGAACAGGACCATAAAATAAATTGTTCCTAAAGCTGATTTTTGTCAAATAAGTTATGTGCAACAAGAATGTTGGTGGAAGTGAACCAGTTAACTGAATTCCTTCTAAAACAAGTTGATTTACATGGCCATCAGAACACGAAATTCCAGCCCATTTACTCTGGTTGTAGTAACAAGGAGGCCCTGTCCAATGTGAATGTAAATCAACAACACTTGAATTTACACTATCTCTCAGCTGCAACAAAGCATCTCTTTCATTTGGGAAAAATTCAGCTGATTCCACCACCAGAAACAAGGCGAAAAATAGGATCGTCCTACGCATTTCTGGTCGTGGCAACCTTGACTTTGAAGAATAATAGATAAGTAAGTAATAATAGATTGAGAATTTTTACCAGTTGTATGTAGTAGGTGAAGTGAAATTGAACATTGTGGGGTATAATTCAAACAATGTCAAACACATCAAAAAGTCGAATTTTTTTTTATAGTGATCTCCATTACAGAGTTTTGTTATTTTAGACAGCTTTTGACGTTGTAGACCAAAAAAGATTCCCAAAGAAAGACGTGAAAGCGGAAAGAACAAAGAATATGATTATTATGTAGATTAATATAGTATTAAACAAGACATGTAGAGATATGATATTTGTCAATGTTTTTATTCTTGTTTAAAGTTGGTGGTTTGGGTCGAGGAGTTGAACTCTGCATGACAATTGGGGTTTCTTTTATATACGCTATAGTATTTTTTCGCGAGTTTCATATTTCAACTAATGTAAAATAAGTCTCAATGCTAAGTTGGTCAACGCAAGCATTTATGTGTGTTTTGATATAAATGGATTGATACTTTAGATAGGTAAAGACAACAATGAATAATGGAGTTATGAAACTCGTAAAAAGATGATAATTTAGGAGGGTTCTAAACCATTCAATATTTTTTTTTAATTTAAAGATAGTGTCAGACGTTTGTATGCACCTCAATCATTTCATTTGGTTCTTGTCACTTTTAAAGAGTAGAGGTAACTTTGTTCATCAAGACGTAAGAAAACTGGAAATAATATCACTTGAAATTTCATGATATTTGGAGCCCGTTCGGATTGACTTCGACCTACTTTTTAGTCAGTTTTTGACTTCTGGAAGTGTTTGACAAATATAAAAAATAACTTAAAATAAATAAAAAATAACTTAAAATAAGTCAAATCAAAAGTAGGTCTCCCCTGCTTATTATTTTTTGACTTAAAAGTCATTTCAGTTTGACTTTTTATTTTTGACTTAAAAGTTATTTTTTTAAGTCAATCCAAATGGACTAAACCATTAGATTTATGTTACCTTCGATGAATATAGATACTGAATAATTATTTTCACTAAAAACTTAATACGATGTGAAGAAATAATTTATTATTATTTTTTGTTATTGTCTCTTTGAACTTGAAATCTTCCTCCGTTTATTTGATGATTGGGCAATATACTTAGGTGCATAATTATTGGTGGTTGTTGACAACTATATATTAAAAAACACCTTTAAGGGAGTCCTAATCATAGATAAGATAGAAGTTTTTCTTGATAGTGTATTATATTATACTACAATATTATAATATTGTTTTTATATGATAATACATTGGAGATGATGTTGATTTCAATGAGAGTGATTAGAGTTGGCAGCATTGTAACAAAATATTGTTGAAATATTTGAATATTTTCCTTCCTATTTTTGACATTTTGTATGCGCCAATTGAGACTTTGCAGTGTCAATGAAATTAATCATTTATCTACGTTATTTAAGGGGAATAAGTCAAATGATACCATTACCAAATAAGTTCATTTTTTTTTCTTTTGTGGTTGGCAACTAAGAATTTTGTACTAATATTTTTAGTTTGAGGGTCTAGACTAGAGTACCATAGACACAACTTCCCTTTGAAAAAAATGGCTATATATGTTGGCTTTTCCACATACAATTTTTGGTATTTAATTAGCAAAATTTCATATTATGGCTTTTTTTTCCTGGGATAATAGTGGTGTTGAAGAGAGAAAACTCAGTTAGTTGACTATCTGAACTGCTATCTTGTTTGGTTCTCCGTATTATAATTCCCTTCCCATTTCCCTTACCCTCCATTTCTTTTTTTAAAAAAAAACAAAAAAAAAGTACCAAGTTAATTTAGGTATAAATTGATTATTTCATCGGATTATTACTTTTTTTTATATAAATATGGGTGTGATAATTTTACCTATAATATGATTTAGGCAAATCGAATCACCACCATATGGAATGTTGACTCTAATTATTAGAACTTTTTAAGCATGTGCACTTCTTTTCATTTGTTGGGTTATTATTTTTTCCATTTGTTACGATTTGAATCCAAGTCTGTAGTTTTATATTATGTTCATTTATTATTAGGCATATTTCTGAACTTATCATTGAATTAGAATTAATAGCAAGTAGTTTTTGTGACATTTGGTTGGTGTAAAGACCGGTTAAATAAGTTGAAGAAAAAGCTTCTCATCTTTGTAATGATTCTTAGTGATCACCAAAGTTTTTTGATGATCAATTTATTTTACTAATATTAAATATTGCGATAAATATTTTTCATTCTTAATAATATTTTAGATTTAAACTTTAGTCTTCAAAAAATAAAATCCCATTTAATAACAAATAATTTACCTCAAAATAAAATTTTCAACATAAAGTTCAATTGATTAAGCTTTAAAATAAATATCAAACATCAAATAAGATATTCAATGAATTAACATACCTTCCGACATACAGAAATCTACATAACCAGCTTATTTCAAGTAACACATGAAATGCATAAAAATGTACCAATAAAAAAACTTGATTAAATCTTCAAATTTTAAGCGTATAACATCAATTCGAACGAAAAATACATACAAAACAATTGCGATACTTTCCATGAAATAAAACATGAAAACATTTCATTTATAAAAATACAAGATAACTATTTGTGATAAAAAATAAAATACAATGCAAAAGTAGAATTGCACGGCACTTACAGGCAATGCAGTAGAGACGCAAGTGTAATTAAATACCAAAAATACCCTTATATCAAATGAAGAGTAAAAAGCACGCGATTTCTTTGTAATATATATGTGTTTCTTCTCTTTCGCATGCTCAAGTCTCAGTATATGATAAGTTTTATATGAGATAGGTCGATATGATGCACATATAATTTATCGAGGATACAATTTTAGATATAGTAGTATGACAAAGTTGATAATTAAAGTAGAAAGCTAGTAATATGTAATAGAGAAATACTTAATCTTCCCATGTTATTCAATTTTGTTATTATCTGTTTTTTTTTTCTTAACTTTGTTTATCATACTATCTTTTGTTGCTGACTTTTCTTCTCCATTATGTATTCATTTTAGTTTCTTTAGTTTATTTTAATTGGACATGGATACTAAAAAAATAAATAGGACTTTTTTATTTTGTGATCTTAAATTAAATAAATAGTTCATGAATTTTTGGTGATTCAAAATTTAACGTGTTTTTTGTCAAATTATTTCGGATGTCCGTTAAGACCTTAGTAATGGAGTAGTTGGTCCCAACCTGCAAACCAACCCATTTTCAAATTCAAACAAGCCCAGAACAGGTAACCCCCCATATTACTGATTTTTGTGTGCTATAGTCTATGGATTTTTGGTGATCCGAAATTTAGACGTGTTTTTTACCAAAATTTTTCATGGACATCCGTGAAGACCTTAGTAATGGAGCCAGTTGGTCCCGACGGAGAAACAAGTTCATTCTCAAGTTTAAACGAGCCCCAGAGCAGGTAAATCCCATTTTATCGATTTTCGTACACTATTGTCCATAGATTTTTGGTGATTCGGAATTTCGACGTGGTTTCTTGTCAAAATATTTTATGAATGTCCGTTAAGACCTTAGTAATGAGCCATATAGTTCTGGCGGGCAAACTAGCCCATTTTCAAGTTCAAACAAGCCAGACCTGGTAAACCTCATTTTACCGATTTTCATGTACAATAGTTCATAAATTTTTGATAATCTGAATATTCGATGTATTTTTTATCGAATTTTTTCATAGACATTCGTTAAGAGCAGAAATTAGAATAATAATTTGGTGCCTTTGAAAATCTCCGGAAACTCAATCAAGGTAGCTAATTTTATCAATAATAATAATCAATTTTAGAGCTTTTATAATTCGTGAAGATAAGTAATTGATGCAATAATTAGGAGATTTAAAACTTTCGCATACCCTATAAAAAGCAGAATAAAGTGACTGACCTCTTAGACAAAAAGAGTTTAAAACAATTATTTGATTACATAAGAATTTTGTTATTTTCTTTCGTGTTTACAAATAAGACAGTATGGATAAATATTTAAAAACAATTTTTTAAAGAAAAATTCGATTCATTGTAGTAATTTGAGAGCAACCAAACTACTCTCTTATTTTGCTATGCTGCTGCTTAAACCTTTTTGCAAATTTTATCCCGTTAACCAAAAATATAAAAAATATCTTTTAAAAAAATTGTCATATTAAATCTTCAAATTTTAACTGTATTACATAAATTAGAACGAAAAATATATATAAAACAATCGCATATTTTCCACTAACATAAACACATGAAAACATTTCATTTATAAAAATACAAGATAACTCTTTGTGATAAAAACTAAAATACAATGCAAAAGTAGAATTGCGGCACTTACAGGCAATGCAGTAGGGACATAAGTGTAATTAAATATAAAAAATGCCCTTATATTAAATAAAATGTAAAACCCGTCTGTGGCATGCGATTTTTGTGTAATATATGTGTTTCTTCTCTTTTACATGCTCAAGTTTCAGTTTATGATAGGTTTTATACGAGGCATAAGTAAGTCGATATGATATAAATAAAATTTATCGAGGACATGACTCTAAAATAAAATGATATGATAAAGTCGATAATTAAAGTAAAAACTAAAGCTAGTAATAGGTAATCGATAATTATTTAGTTTTCCTCGTATTCTTCGATTTAATTATTACCTGTTTTTTTCTTAACTTTGTTTATCATATTATTTTTTGTTGTTGACTTTTTTTCTCCATTCATTTTAGTTTCTTTGGTTAATTTTAATTTGACATGGGTATTAAAAAAAAGATTTTTGAATTTGTGATCTTAAATTAAACATATATTTCATGGATTTTTGGTGATCCGAAATTTCGATGTGTTTTTTGTCAAATTTTTTCATGGACGTTTGTTAAGACCTTAGTAATGGAGTCAGTTGATTCGGACGGGCAAACCGACCCATTTTCAAGTTCAAACGAGTCCAGAGCAGGTATATCCATATTTTACCAATTTTGTGTGCTATATTCCATGAATTTTTGGTAATATGGAATTTCGACGTGTATTTTATTGGTCCCGACGGACAAACCGGCCCACTCAAATTCAAACGAGCCTCAGAGCAGGTAAAACCCCATTTTACCGATTTATGTGTGCTAAGTCTATCGATTTTTGGTGATCCAGAAATTTGACATGTTTTTAGCCCAAAACTTCATGGATGTCCGTTAAGACCTTCGTAATGGAGCCAGTTGGTCCCCGACGGATAAACTGACCTATTTTTAAGTCCAAACGAGTCAGAGCAAATAAACCCTCATTTTATCAATTTTCTTGTATTATAGTTCATAAATTTTCGATGATTCAAACTTCGGACATATTTTTTGTCAAATCTTTTTAACTCGGGTTCGTAAGAGTAGGAATTAGGATAATAATTTGGTGCCTTTGAAAATCTCCAGGAACTCAATTAAGGTAGCTAATTTTATCATTAATAAAATAATGAATTTTAGAGCTTTTATAATTCGTGAAGATAAGTCATTGATGCAATATACAGGAGATCTATAAAAAGCATTAATAAAGTGGCTGACATCTTAGACAAGAAAAGCAATTATTTGATTACATAAGAATTTTGGTAGTATTTTCTTTCGTGTTTACTAATAAGACAGTATGATAAATATTAAAAAAATATTTTTTAAAAGAAAATTTCGATTCATTGTAGTAATTTGATCAGATAAAAAAAATAATAATGGACAAATTATACAAAAAATAATAATGGACAAATTATAGAAATGTTAGTGCATAAGATTTATTTATCATCCTTTTAGTCTAATTTATATCAATTACCTAAAATGACCATTCAATCATAATTGATCGGGATTGAAAAATCAGTTGTATACTTTATATACAATTAAGTTATATTCAGTTTTTTAGATGTATCATAATATATAATCAGTGTATAACTCATATATTTGTAGGCTATATTATATAGTTAATATATATTTCTTACGACTTTTAAGTATTTTTTCTATAAATAAAACTGTAAATATATTTGTTATGAATAAAAAAGTTTATTGTATGTATATGAAACTATCACAAAAATAAATTTTGACACTAATCATATTGAGTACTTAAAATAAAAAATAAAAAGAAGAAGAATTACGCGACTAAACAAATTATATTAATTAACTATTTAAGATAACTATAGTTTAAAGAAATTACTTTTCACCACTAACATATAACAATATTTCTGTGGGTCACGTATAGAATTTGTATAATTGGATTCTCAATCGTATAAATTTAGAATTTATATAATTAAATTCCTAATTGTATAAATCAAAATTTTGAATCTGTTTACCTTAACTAGTTGTATATGTTTCATTTATCTTATTTGTATATGATTTATTGATATATTTAATTTGTATAAATTTTAATAAAATATTAAATTCCTAAATATATAATTTGTATATACTTACTTTATTTATATATTGGCTAATGAAATATATACATGAACATACCTATAGCAAACAAAAATATAATAATATAAGGTAATTAAACAAATTATAGTTGAGAGAACTTATAAAGTTTAATCTCTTATGAAATTTCTAATTAAAAAAATGACTTCATTTTATTCTTTGGGATGACCCAGTAAATCTGGGCTTGAGAGTTTCATATCGAAGATCTCACCTTTGAAATCTCTTACCAATAAAAATAAGAAATTTATCTTTTGAATTAAACATATTGCATCATATTTACCTAATACGAATTATCTACGTCATAAACGAAAAAAATTAATGACTTCACTCTATCAATACAATTGTTTTTTTTTTAATTTGAAATAAAAGCAGTACAGGAGAGGGAGAGAAATAAAAATAAAAATAAAAAGAATAAGAATTTTTTAGAAAAGCTGTCTTAAACCTCAGTCCCCAAAAATGAAAAACATGAGTAATTTTGGATTCTTAAACCCTCCCTCGCCAACGCTTACACTTCAAATATAACACCAAATATCATTACACAGCAATTTCGTGTTGATTTGAGATGCAGATTGTTCGGCGGCTCTCCGTTACTGTATCCAAACAAGGTTTGTTACAAGTAATTTTTTTGTTAATCTGTGTATAGAAGTAGTAGTATTTTGTGATCTTCAATATCTGAGAAAATGTTAATTCAAATGCATGCTGAATCCGATGTGTGTGACAGTAGTTGGAGATGCTGCCAGTTCAGTTCGTGGATCGAAGACTCAGTGCCGGTGGAGGTCGTTTGCGGCCACTGTTCCGTCTAATTCAGCGGCAGATAGAAGGAAACAGAAAAAAGTATCAACGGAAGAAAGGATAGCAATGGTGCAAGATTTTGTTAACAAGTAGTATATCGTTTTCCCTCTTTTTTAGGTTGACTTCTGCTACTATTTTGTGTTTAATTGATGCAATAATTTGTTGAATCCTATTCAAGTCTAGGGGGAGTGTAAAATATATTGTATGCCGCCTTTCTGTTAATTTTCTGCAAAAAAAGTTGTTTCCACTCTTGAACCTGTGACCTACGACAACCAATGAGCAACTCTATTGTGGCACTGATTTGACTGTACACATTCAAAATTAGGCTGCAAGCTGATTAAAAAGTGAATTTAACATAATAGTAACAATTTGGGTACACTTAAATAGGAAATACTGCTATTTTGAAGCCATAGAGTTTTTTTTATATATAAGTAATCAGAGATTTTATAAATGCTTGCACTGAGCCAGACATAATGACAGATTGTGTAGATCCCCTGTTGTATAAGAATATGCATCTGCATCGTAACCAGGCTGCATAAAAAAGCTAGCAGAAAAAAAATACATCTTTGTTAAGGGTATGTATGTTGCTCTTATGACCTTTAAAAATTCTGCCATTTCTTTCAAGCCAAACATGATTGGCTTGAGGAATGCTATTCCAAGTCTTTTGTGATTTCTTGGACGTCTCTGTTCCAGCATTGTATTAGCTCAATAGTGTATTTGGCTTGGTTTAGAACATGTCAAAGATTGCCACAAACTTGCTCCACAGTTTGCTGGTAATCTCTGCATTAAAAAAGGTGGCCAACATCTTTGGAGAAGCCTATTTGCAGTGCAATGTTGATACCTTTCCAATGGCATGAATTTTGAGGATTCATATACTGATTCCAACAAATTTGTTATTGAGGCATAATAATTGTTGTTGTTAATCAGCATGGATAGTGGAGAGGACCGTTTCAGTTTTACGACCTGATACCAAGTAGCTGAAATGCATTACAAGTTAGACTTTGGTCCCATTAGTTTCCTGAGTAGGTTTTCATATTATTTGTCAAGTATTTAATATGTTATGAAGTTTGGTGCTATATATTTATTTAAGACACATGACAGGGATTTTGCTGGTGATTTCTATTTTCAAATGCAACCCTTGATGAGCTTTGAAAGACTGATGCAAAGGGCTACTGCTAACCAAATAGGCATAAAGAATTTTCTGAATTTCATTTACAAGTTCATACGAGTGTGAAGGAGGATTAACAAAGTTCCGTATATGCAAATTTGTGGAGGCAATATAAAATTGGATATTTCTGCCTTAGTTTTATCATTATTAGGGGAAGCCAAGTCACGCTGTTCAACTTTCTCTCTTACACATGAAGTTTTGTTCAATTTGGTGATTGATGGTTGACTATTTTTAGAGGAAAAAGGCAAGGTACCATTAGGGTTTTTCAATATGGTGGATGATATTTTACTTCTTGGATAATTTTCCTTCCCGTCCCCCTCACAAGTGAATTTTTTTTGTTACTTATCATTTACCCAAATATAGCAATGGGATAGTCGATGTGTTGTTTTCTTGGAAATCATGGTTCTCGATTGTATCTTTACCCTTGATACTTTATAAAAAGAATTTCCCTGGCGTCTTTCGAGTCCTACTTCTAAATTTGGCGGCAAAAACCTGTTATATGACCCTTTTGTATACTATATCAATGACTTGGTAGAGTTTCAATGGTTGTATGATGCTCTTTCTCTTGATTGGTCCACACTCCACACTAATGAGATCCCTTCTCATTTCCCATTTGGTCAGAAGCTGGGAGCTCATAACCAAGATATTTCATGTTCTTGGAACTACCTTCTCCTAAAAACTACAGTCAGCTTATGAAGTGTCCTTAGCTTTCTGAAGGCATGCATTATTATTTGATATTTGTGTGGCTTGATCATGGTGCTGCTCTACCTATCTATAGAAAGGGCTCATTTTATGTTTTGAACTTGCTTAACCGAAGTAGGGACCTCTGTTTTCCTTTTGAAACTTGAACTAGCTGTAACAATCATCCATGTTATTGTATCTTCAGCTTCCTTCATGACCTTTGAGTACATTCTGTGTAAGTGGACCTGTGAATTTTTGTCATCCTGATGGAGTTGATAAGCAAAAACAAAAAAGTAGCGTTCATGAATTGGTTATTTGGTTGATATCTGAAAGCTACAATATAGGAATATGACCAAGTGAATTGGTAATCCTAGGGGCAGAATTTTAGAAGTTAAAAATGATTTTTTTTGGTGTAAACTGAATTTTTATTTTTGGAGGTGTCCAGTAATCAACAAAAATATGTACTCTTATTTTCATACATAGGTTTATTGATCACCTTGGAGTGTCCATGGATTAAATTTTCTTCTATTAACTCATACTTGGGAGAAAATCTCTAGTGGTAGTGCAGAAAGATGAAGATATACTGGATAGAGTAATATCTTTGTCAGTGTTACTAAATAATGGCCCTTTCTTATTTAACAATCATAATAGAGCCTCTGGATGGCCTTCAGGAGTTCCCTAAAGGTATCGTTGTCTCTGGATTATGGGATCCTCTGTATTTTAAGTCATCAAACCTGTGTTTACTAGTTGAAATTTATTTGTGAGTAATCCTGGCTGTCAATAAGGATGTTACCTAGGAGCTTTTATGTCAATCAGACTACTAGTTAGGTCTATATCTGTTCCTTTACACCACCTTTACATGGCATCACTAAGCTAGACGGCTCCAGTCTCAAGCAAAAAGTGAATGTTTATAGCTAATATGTAAGCACATGAAACAGGTCCTTAATTTGGTTTGCAGGATTTACGGTGGAGTTCTGAATTTTTAGATCAGCTAATCATCTTTTTTCCGTTTTGCAGATATAGAGCCATGAATGGTGGAAAATTTCCACCTGCTTATGCGGCAATGAAAGAAGTTGGTGGTGGGTATTACAACGTCAAGAAGATTGTCCAAGAAATGCAATACAATGCTAAAATGCCAGTAGATAAAGACTCTGTGGTTAAAGAAGTTTCCGCTAGAAAAGCTGCAATTAGGAAGGATAAGAGCAACGAGGTAAAGCTGCAATTAAGCAGTGCAACATGTCTCGAACATGAATGTGAGGATACTAGTAGCATCGGTGAGGCAGAGGCAAAGCTACAAACTCCAATTGCAGCAGAGCAGATGTTGTTGCATGAGATATCAAGAGTTTCTGGAAGTGTAAGTATGCTAGAGACCTGTTTCCTGCAAGATTCTGGATTCTAATCAAATAGAATTCATCAATTTCTACTGATTAGAAAAATTCCATCAAGGTTATCTGCTGTGATTCTTGTGAACTGGACTGAAATTAGAGGAAAACTAGAAAATCACTAAATGCTCTTTGAGTTTGTCTGAGATATTGAAGGTTGATCACAAATTTGACCAACAAGTCTTGACCTTGAATTAATAGTTATCCTAAGATGTTCAATGATGTTATTGTTATCCACCATATGCTGATTTTTTGACTGGGGTTTTGAATCCTCTTCTGAGGACTCCATACAATCAGGCCTTTAAAGAGAAAAGAGACTTAGCAAGCTATCTTACTATCTATTTCCTTTCTGAGTCCCCAATTTTTCACTTGTATGTTGCATGTGGTAAAATAATTAAGGTTCTAATGCAGGATAATAAAGATGCTGCTGCACAAGTTCTTGGTGCGGAGGTAAAATCTATTTCACATTCCGAGGAACCTTTACCTGAGAATAACATAAAACAGAAAGACTCCCCTATGGAAGATTTCAATTTTGATGGCCGAAAGCAGATGGATGAGCAAAGACATTCACCTGAACCCGAAAAGCGTACAAGGTAACCCGGTCATTTAAGTTGATTTTTTTGAAAGATGCATGTCGTGTCTCAGGCTCACCAAAACCATCAACCCCACCCCCCCAAAAAAATAAATGAAACTCTTCATTGGCGATGATGTTGGGACTTGTCATCTTTCCGTTTGAAGTATCATTTGAATGTGTTACAGTATTACATAAGTTGCCAGGTGCAGAACCAGACTAGCAAATAATGAAAAAGTTGATTATTTCAAGCGTCAAATTTGGGCAAATAATGATTTATGTGGTGGGTTGTCTTTGCAGTCCCATCTAATCAACTTAGTACAGAAGCAATGGATGTTGTAAACACACAAGTGAAACACGATGTTTTGAGGGATACCATTACGATCTAGTTAAAATTTGATAGATAAGGATCTTGTAAAGACTTTTTTCGAAGAATTGGCCAGACCGGTCAATGATGCCCTGTTTGTAGTACGAAAGGAAGAGGATCCCTGAAAATGCTTTTACTGTGTTACTTAAGTTGTATAGGAATTCCTCCTAACCCAGGAGTTAAGAATAATAAATCAAATGGTATTTATTGAGAAGTGCAAAATGGTACATCTGTTCAATGCAGTTAAACGTGGAATTGCCCTTAGGTTAGAGCATCTTAATGCAGCCCATATTGCGTTTTTAGTTATGCCTGCATTTGACAGATAAACAGACAATCAGAGGTCTCCAATCTTGTTTTATTTTATTGGTTTTCAACTAAAATCCTTTATGCATGAGTCTTGTTTACGCCTTATCTGACATGAACTAGCTTCATATAGGAAATTATCGAATGAGCGCAAGGCTGATATACAAGCTGAAAGCAAACCATCCCTGTGGAAAAATATGAAATCTTTTGCAGATGGAATCCTCAACATGTGGTGGAAACAGTAAATTAGCCCCCAGGTGGTCTCTAGTTTATGAATTTTTCCATTTAGATATGATACTGTTTTTATCATCTCCTACTGTAGCTAAGAGTTCTGTATTGATGGCTTCCTCCAAAGTGGACTTTTGTGGTTCTGCAGCGTTATCGAAAAACAAGGAGATGGACTGTATTTGTGTCAACATGAGAGATCTTGTTAGTATAATGTTATGCAGGCATGTCTGTGCAATGAATAAACGATCACTAGTGAGAGAACTTGGTGATGAAGCATTATTGTTTTGAAGCAGTTCTATTCTCTTTACAAGATAGGTAGGAGAGAATTGGTGTATTAGATGAGCTGCATTGGATATAAAATGGTTTATATAGGAGATGGTGTAATTTTATTCTCACTGGAGATGCATGTTCATGTAAATATCTCTTAAACAATCTAACCATTTTTATTTGTTCCTCTTATTCCTTAATATGTATACTTTTTTTTTGGGAAGCTGAAGTTCTACAAAATTACCCAAAGATGGCAAAGATGAGCATACAGGGCGGTTCGTAACTCAGTAAATAATGAGCTCATCCCTCTACCCAAAGATGGCAAGTTAGATGGAAGAAATGCTAAAGCAACATCCAAGCAAACTAAATATAGTCATCCTCTAAATGAATTATTGCAATTTTTCCCCAGTTGTTTTGCAAGAAAACTTCTCAAAGAATTACAAGAAAGAAAAGTGAAAACAAATGTCTTTCCAATGGTGCTCCATTAAATTTCTTATGACAAAACCAATAAAAATAGATAATACTGACTTCTTTGAACTACACAAATGTATGGGGACAATATTGCAAAAGAAAAAAAAGGAAGTCACACACTTGATCCTCATTTAACTATTTGCATTTTTTGAAAAAGAAAAATATATGATTTTAGCATCTTTTATGTTATTTTTTCTGTTTTACACGGTGTTTGATATGAAATTTAATTATTTCAGATTTGCCTATATAGCAATCCCTACTAAGCATCTCTTATGTTATTCTCATGCTTCATAATCTTTTGTATAAAAATAAAAATACCTCAAAATAACATATAACTAAAAATAAACTAATAAAGATTGCAAAACTAACTTATCATAAATATATATACCAGTATTTTATTTATATGTATATTTTATATCTGGTGATTATTTTTTTAGTGGGTAGCTATTTAAATTATTATTTTTTTAATAAAATAAAATATATAATATATTACTAAAAGCATGAACAAAAAAATTAAAAGTTGAATTACGGTTTTACCCCTTATATAAATTAAATTGTTATAAAATATTGAAATATTTGATGGTATAAATTTAATTAAATGTTAATGACTTTTAGACTTTCGGAGATTAATTCCTAATTAAATATCTAATCTATTAATATTTATCATCTATAATCTATATGTATATAATAATTATAATTTTTTTTTAAAAAAAATCTTTACCTAAATTTCTTTACTTTTTTTTCTTCTTATTACTATTTCCTTAACCCCTCTCATGAATAATATGCTTGATGTGGATAAAGTAAAATCCTTTATGATAAATAACGAAATTTAATAATTTAAAGAATGCAAATCTACAAAATGGAGACGCACATTAATAATGTCCTCTTGATTATCATTATGGAATGACTCTAGCTTGACAAATTTAAATTTATTAATGCTTAATTACATGATAAGAACTTAAGTTGTTCTTTCTACATGGTTTGCTAACTTTAATTTTTTTTTCATATTCTTCATTTATTTATTATTATTTCTAATTACTTATTTAACTTTTCTACTCGTAATATTCATAACTTTCAACTTTTTCATATTCATAACCTCAAAATATTTAAACTAAAACTTTAAAATATCTTTTGATATTCCTTCTATTCTATTTATATAAATTCAACTTCGTTATCTCGTGAAGCCCCTACCAAGATTATTAGGCAATTATATTTATTCTATAGTAAAAGTAGATGATGAAGACTCTTGAATTTTGATAGGATATGAAAGGAGTCGATAACAACTCAGAAAGTTATGTACTAATTTTGTACTTATTTTTTCACCTAGATATACATCAGTGTTATAAGAATAGTGTCTATATTGTATTTTTTTCTTAAATATTCTGTTTCTTTTTGACTTTTTTCCTCTCTGTTAGACTTCTTAATTTAGTTTTCTATGAATGTTTTATTGCCGTAAGTCTTTATTCTTATTTTGTAATTGTTACATTTTATTATTCATTACAATTTACATATATATTTCCATGCGATTTTAGTCATTCTAAGGTATCTATAAAAATTCACATGAAACACACGTGTGAAGCACGTACTCAGAAACTAGTATATTATTATAAGCATGAAGCTCAAAACTTAAAAGTTGAATTACTATTTTGCCCCTCTAATAAATTAAAACTTTTATAATTTTCATATATATAATCTTCTTATTCTCATTCCATAATCTTGACTTTTCAAATTTCTAACACAAATATAAATAAAATAAAAATGAGTAATTATTCCTTATAGACAATAAATTAAAGTAGATCATGTATCTTTAAAATTAAATTTCATCTCTATTTTTTTTATATTTATTTTAACAAAGTAGATTCATGTATGAAATTAAATTTCATCTCTATCTTTTTTATATTTATTTTAACAATAATTCATGTGACTTTTCATGTTTCCAAAATTTTGTTCTATAAATTTAACTTTTTTCAAGAAAAACTTTTATTTACCACTCCTACAATTCTTGTGTGTTGGAACTCTAAACATGTGAAATAATGTCACAATTTGAGGTGAAAGTTGTGAGATTCCCTTCTGCAGTCACGAGAATAGACAAAAATTCAATTATTGAAGCATCGGAGCTTGATGTGTTAGTTCTATACTTATTTGTTGTAAGAATTATAATAAGACTTTTTTGTCTCTCTTCATATAATTGAATTCTTGTTTTATTAGCAAGTTGCTCTAAATTCATATTTGTATTTTGTATGCTCAAATGTTCAGTTTCACTATAGAGACAAAAATAAAATGAAATGCCTAATTATCTTGCTCATCTGTATCTTTTTTTTTTTTGCTTCTTACTTATAATTTTACATATACATTAATTTTCATCTTTAAGAATGAATGTGATAAAATAGGATGTTTACTCTTTTCTTTTCTTTTTATGGAAAAAAAAAAGGTGAAACATATAATATTAGATTAATGGTGAATAAGTTATGTATGAAGAGAAAATTAAATTTTATATAAAAATAGTAGTTATTCATAAATATTCTGATTTTAAAAATATAAATAATAAGACTTTTTACGTCATAGTTTTAAATATTTATAGTTAACTAATTAGTTTAAAGTGTTTGTGGATAAAAATTTAATACAATACTTTAAACACATTCATTATAATTATCAGGAGATTCAAAAGGCAAAGTAAAAAAGTTGAAAGGTTTTGTTTTCCTTTCACTCAAAGTTAATCTTACACTATTTCTTCTAACATTATTCTACCAGTAAAAAGGAACTATCGAGAAATTTAATTTAGATAGTTGTTATTTTTCCGTTTTGCTTTGTAAACTTATTTTTGAATTATAAACGAAGTTTATTTTATTAATTTTTCATATTATTATTTCGATGCATTCAGTAGGAGGTCAGAAAATTGGAGTATCACAATTAGTAGGAAAACAAAGTAAGAAATCTCAATTAGACATATTTTATTATTTAGTAATATTATCTTTTAAGAAATAATTTACTCATGGGTTACGTGCGTATAGCGCGTGCTTGGAAACTAGTATATAATATAGAGAGAGCCAACTTATTTATTTTCTCATTTTGTATTCCAAATCCAACGTCTACCGATCCATCATCTTCATCATTATACCTTTTGATCACCTAAGCAGGTGATTGCTTGCTTGCTTGCGTTCTGTATTTCTTGTTGTAATTTTTGCTTCTTTTGTTGTACCATAGAAGAAGCTAAAGAGCAGATCGTCTCCATCAAGTGGAACTGGTTCGTCCATGAAGGCCGTAAAATCGAATTGATTTTGTTCTAATAAGTAATCTGTAAGTGTTTAGGAGCTTTTGTTTTTCTGTTCATATTTCTTCATATTGCTTCAATTCTACAAATTCAGTTCACATGATGTGTAATTGATGTACAACTGATTTGGAATTGAGCCCTTATTAGTTGTTGAAATTTTTTAGTGTGTGATGGCTGGACTGGAGGAATTGAAGAAGAAGCTTGTGCCTTTGTTTGATGCTGATAAGGGTTTTTCACCTACCTCTACATCCGATCCTTTTGATTCGTACTCTGTAAGTTATTCTTTATTGTTGTGGACTGAATTTATATGAGGAATGGCCGGAGGGATGATATTGCGGTTTTTGTGAAGCTATCGGATGCCGGGACAGTGAATTTGTTGAGTCAATCGTATGGAGTATACAATATCAATGAACTGGGATTACAAAAGTGGCCTGTTGATGATACAGATCATGGTGAAAAGACATATAGATGTGCTTCCCATGAGATGAGGGTCTTTGGTGCCATAGGTGCTGGCGCCAGTAGTGTTGTTCAGAGGGCAATTCATATTCCAACTCATAGGATTATTGCTTTGAAGAAGATAAATATTTTTGAGAAGGTTTGTGAATTCCATTTTAATGTTTGTTTAATTCTATCTTTCATTTTTTTTTTCCTTTATAAGCCCTGTAATTTTAATGTGTTCCTTCCTCTGATGTTTTGCTTCCTTTATCCAATCCCTAATATGTCTACAAGGTAGTACCCCTAGTGAGTAGACAAAAAAATCAAAAGTAGACTCTTGGCTTAGCTGCAAGCCTGCAATTACGTTTGGACTGTACAGAACAAGGACTGCTCTTCTTCTCACCTTCTCTCTCAGGAGTAATTGTTTCTACTATACATAGAAGAAGAAGTCCGAACATTTCATACTCCAAATTGTGGACAAAATCAACGTTAAAAGATAGATGGAAGTTTGGGTACGACCATATCTGCACTAATATTACAAACATGGGTACTAGTAGTGCTCCATATAAAAAAACAAGGATGATTTTGAGTCTTAGCTGAAACATGAGGGACTATTTTGGGCTTTTTATCTATTTCGGTGTAGCAAACTATAGCATATGCATCCATAAAGCATAGGGTGTAGTATCAATAGATCATCTTATGTTAACAAGAATTTTGTGCATGTTGATAACTGAATGTTACCTGACCATGTAATGATTTAAGAAGGGACATCCAATTTTCTGTTTACTGAAATATTTCCTCTTGCATTTTAGGAGAAAAGGCAGCAACTCCTTACTGAAATAAGGACATTGTGTGAGGCACCATGTTACCAAGGTCTTGTTGAGTTCTATGGAGCTTTTTATACTCCTGATTCTGGGCAAATAAGCATAGCTCTAGAGTACATGGATGGGGGTTCTCTTGCCGATATCATAAAAATTAGGAAGAGCATTCCAGAACCTATCCTTTCCTCAATGGTTCAAAAGCTCTTGCATGTAAGGACTCTTGTTCAACATCTTTCTTTAGTGGTTATCTTAGTATTGTCTTTCATTTTTATTTATAGATGCTTGCTGCTCTTTAAGGGTCTCAGTTATTTGCACGGAGTCCGACATTTAGTCCACAGAGACATAAAGCCAGCAAATCTACTTGTCAATCTCAAGGGGGAGCCCAAAATAACTGATTTTGGAATTAGTGCTGGTTTAGAAAGCTCAATTGCTATGGTTAGTTAACGAAGGTTATATTGAATAGCACTTTTCTTTATGCAGGAAATGGATAATGAATCTTCTAGTGTATCTTGTTTCAGATTCATTCTTCTAATTTATTTTGTTTTCCAGTGTGCTACTTTTGTTGGAACAGTAACTTACATGTCGCCGGAACGAATACGGAATGAGAATTACTCTTATCCAGCTGACATCTGGAGCCTTGGGCTTGCACTGTTTGAGTGTGGTACAGGTGAATTTCCATATACAGCTAATGAAGGACCTGTCAATCTCATGTTGCAGGTCAATCTTCTACCGCTTCCTTTCTTGCCTTTCTGTTCTTGCTTATTTTAATAGGATATGTAACGTAACGCCCCTCCACTCACCCAGGATATATAAATATGCAAGTTTGAGTTCAAACTACCATAAAGATCTCATCATCACATCCTTGTTTTTCCAATATTATGTTGGCAGATCCTAGATGATCCGTCTCCTTCACTGTCAAGACACGACTATTCACCAGAATTTTGCTCATTCGTTGATGCTTGCCTCAAAAAAAATCCTGATGACAGGCTGACAGCAGATCAGGTTAGTACACATTTTCTTTTACAAGGAAATTAATCACAAGAAAAGGGTGGATGTTCAACATATTCTAAATAGACAATGGAGCTGTGAAGAAATATTAGTCACATGTACCTCTAGTAATGATTTGTTGATCATTTGTACACTTATATGTCGATCTTGAAAAAAAAAAAAGGAATATTATCCCACTCTATATGATATAAGTTTGACTGCATCTCTGAGTATGACAAGGTGAAGTATATAATTAAGAGCATGAAAGACACAAAGTAAAAGTCAATATGTCTTTATGATAAGGGAATCATCACATCATTGTTTACAGTTGAATAGGTTAGATGTATTTTTCTTCAGCTGAGGGATGTAACCTGGAATAATTTTCAGCCTAGTGGTTCATATGAGCTTGATAGTACAAGATCAATAGGTAAGCATATTTCAGCCCGTCTTTAAGCTCCTACGGAGACACTGTGATTCTGCTGGAAACAGAACCAGAATGTCATAATCTATAATTCTAGTTATTAATGTCTTACCATTCTCCAGTCAAGTGCATACTATTGATTATTAGATAGTTACAAAATGGTGCAAATTGTTAAAAAGCTTGAACTGGGGAAATGACCTTTTCTCTATGACATATATGATTTCGTCTTATTAAATGAAGACCAGTGCTTCATGATGGATTGGTTGTCTAAAATTTCTAGGACTTCCTAACCGCCAGGCTGAATGGGTTTAACATTATTTATATAGTTTCCTTTGTTGGAGCTGGATGGATAGTGTGTACATGTATATTCATTAAACACTGAGCTGCTTATCATTGTTAGAACTTGAATTAAATTTTATTTAACCTGTAAGAACGGGTGGGTGCAGTTACTTCAATGATCATAGAGTTTTCTGCATATACTGATACCTTCAGGACTTTGACGACATATAATTGTTATGTTATGATATGATATACAAGGTAGACTGGTTTAAGATTGGATAGTGGCTTAGTGTGCTCTTTGATTGCAGCTTCTATCACATCCATTCATTATGAAGTATAGCGATTCTGCATTAGACTTGGGTACTTTTGTCAGAGACATTTTTGATCCAACACAGAGGATGAAGGATCTGGCGGATGTGAGTTTCCTACTTCATATTTGCCTGTTGAATAACTCTGATTTCTTCATTTAGTGAAAATCTAAGAATCAAGATGTCTTAGAGAGCATAGGTCTACCTGTTTGCCGTCTCAATTTTGCTCGTCCCAATTTTGCTCACTCGCTATCAATTAAAATCACAATAGGCCAAAATTTCTGGAGTAGGTAATTCTAAATTCATGTTTTTTGTTTGTTGTTCAGATGCTGACAATACATTATTATTTACTATTTGATGGATCCGATGAATTTTGGCAGCATATCAAGACATTATATAATGAATGCTCCACTTTCAGGTATATGCCATTTGCTATGTTAAATCTACACTTGTTTGTTGCAAGGAGTTTATTTTAGCATATGTCCGTCTTCAGTTGTCTGTGTATTAACGCATGTAACAAGCATGCATATAAACACCCTGGGATAGGTCTTACTTGGGAAGATTGTGGGATCTGAGGATCTTGAGGCCCTTTTGTGCATGCCTTGAGTAGCATTTTCATGAAACTGTTAAGGGTGTACCAACATGATGACCAGAGTATCTGTATATACACTGAGATATTGTGGAATATAAGAACTCTTGTGCACTCATTTAGTATTGATTTTAAAGCTCTTTATCTTCTTGACTTACATTTATGTTTATTTGACTTAAGTTTTGGCGGAAAAGAATCCATCGGTCCCAACAATATTTTTTCAACCCTGTCTAACATACGGAACACATTAGCTGGAGAATGGCCTCCAGAAAAGCTTGTCCATGTTGTAGAGAAACTTCAATGTCGAGCTAATGGTCAAGACGGAGTAGCAATTCGTGTCTCTGGGTCTTTTATAGTTGGAAATCAATTCCTCATTTGTGGAGATGGTATGCAAGTTGAGGGTCTGCCAAACTTGAAAGATCTCTCTATTGACATACCCAGCAAACGGATGGGAACCTTTCATGAACAGTTTATTGTAGAGAAAGCAAACATTATTGGTCGTTATTTCATAACTAAGCATGAACTTTTCATTACTCAATAGTACTTTTCATGATATCATGAATGTAATTTTAGTTCAGTGTGTTCCTGTAAATGGAAACAGTTGAGAATGACCTCAAAGTTTATTCCCCGTGTGCAATCTGTGCTATTAGAAGATGGGTTCTCAATATTTTTTTAAACCCTTTTCGTGTTATATTAAACCTATATCCTAATTGACACGAGACGTACAAACTGTTACCTATTGTGAACAACATAACTCGTGAAATACAGTTAAGCAACACTTCTCGCAGTTTTCTTATTATTGATGCAATTTTCAGTAGTAAACTACCAAAGTACTATGTATAGGACTATCTAGTGCACTCAGCATTACAATTTAAGTTTTTGATCCAAAGGTGAACTTAACATTTCACTTAACAAACAAATTGCAACATAGTAGCACCGACAATCCATGTAATCAGTAATTTACAGCACACTGCACACAGATGAAGATTCCTGCTCAATCGTTTGAAGTTAATCAACAGTAACCATGTTTAAAGCAAACAAGTCAGGGGCACTGATCAAAATGTGCATAGTAGAACAACTAATGATATGTTTGTTGATTCGACCCACGATTGATGATACTTAATTCTAACACTAAATTAAACATCATGAACTGATAAATCCTTGCAAAATCAGTCATCATCGTCATCAGAACTGTCATATACTGAGAGCAAGATTTTTACTGGATTATCTATCTTTCTATCACCAGCTTCACTTGACCTGACCGGCAAAGTTTCTATCTCCTTATTATCAGCACCAGACTTGCCACTTGGCATAGCCTGTGTACTTGGAATTACAGGGGAATTGTTCCCATTGGATGAGTTAGGAACTTTTGACTTCTTGGATTTGACTTCTACAACTCTTTTTAGTAAATCTTGCTGCCTGTTGCCAAGAAATCAATCTCATAATGTTGGATTAATTCAAAAGATTGTTTGGTTACAGAACCCAATAAAAAAGGAACCAAAAAACAGGGTAAAACCACAAAGCAATAATCTGCCTTGGAGTAAAAGTGATAAACTGATACCTGATCCCACTCTTGGGTTTGGGCTCAACACGAAGTGGCAGAGGAAGCAATGCAGGTGACGAGTTAGCAACAGCTTTGTTTTAAATTGTTAAGGAAACCACAATGTATCACTTGATCACCATAGATACCAATGCCTTTTTTCAAAGTCACAGCCTTGTATTGTGTTGGTAAAAGAAATTACATGCGATAAATCATCAAAATAAACCTTATCGACAGTTCTATATGTAAATCATATTCACTTGACATCTTTAAAATTTTCCATCACCGGACAAAGCCCAAAGTCAATAAGCAAACGATACACATGCAAAGCGAGATATGATCCAAGAAAACAAACAAAAGGATATCTTAAATGCTTGAAACGCACGTTTTTCAGTGCGACGCAGAAGACGTTCTGCATCCTCCTCAGCTTCCATCTGTTCCTTGAGATACAGCAAGTCATCACTGTCCAGGGCTGCATTTTAAAA
The DNA here is from genome assembly GCF_036512215.1 of Solanum lycopersicum. Lineage (NCBI taxonomy): Eukaryota > Viridiplantae > Streptophyta > Magnoliopsida > Solanales > Solanaceae > Solanum > Solanum lycopersicum. The sequence goes on along the minus strand of NC_090802.1, from coordinate 58,097,930 downwards.
ACTTACACAATGCTTAATAAACTACAACTCCCTTTATCATATATCATATATATGTATATATAGCACACAGAAAACAGGAAGAAAATTAAAGGAATGCATCCAAAAGAGCAAAAATCAATACCGCCTCTTCCATGAAGATAACCTCCACGTTCCCCAGAAACATCTTGCATCTGAACATATTAATCACCCAGTAGGAAACGCCAAGATCCCTGCCAGGGCAGGTTATTAGAACACTCAATGCAGTGGAAATTCATCCATATCCAAATATCATAGCAGAAACATATCAATTTTCAAATGAAATAAATAAATAGAACTGGAGGTAAATTCGAAGCTTGAAAACAAAATCATGAGTAACAACGATGAAGCGTGATTCTCTAACCTTGGAAACCATGCGGTGGAAAGCGATTTCTTCGTCATCAATTTTATCCTTACCTTTACCCCATTTCTTATCTGCAATTCGTTTGAATGAAACTCTAAATCAACGAATACAAAAAGGTAATCATCAGTAAAAACGATGCATTAGAGTTATGGGGAGAAGTACCTTTAGGATCGGTGAGATTGGTATATTCTCGAACTTCTCTTCCGGCCATGGCTGCAATTGATCGGAGTACCAAACGGAGATGGTTAGGGTTTTATTTCTTCGCAATCGGGTCTATACTTCTGCCCCCTTTGCTTTGGCTATTCTGTCCCGACTATAAGTTTTGTTTGGATAATCCAAATCTACAGTTTGTTTTAATAAAACACGTGACAGAGTGATCTTATTATAAGCTACTTTTAAAAAAAAAAATCATGCATATTTTTAAATGTTCTTTTTTTTTTTTTTTACCTCGAGGACTCTCACTCATTTGCACTGTCACGCTCTTCGAATTAAAAGTGAAGAATGTTTATTATTTCAAACAATTTTTTCTCATTAAATATTTATTATATAAATAAATTAATCTTTTAAAATAATAAATATAAAAAAGAATAGAAATTCTTAAACAAATGAATTTTAAAATACAAATTAATTTTACTAAATTATCAAAAAGTTATATCTTGAATATTTTTGGTATTGAAAGACCAAATTTCGCTCTTTGAATATTGTAGTACCAAAGAATCAAGAAACTTCATGACCCTCCATAACAATAATAATAATGGTATTATTAATTACTTAAACATGAATTATTATTTTTTTAATATTTTATGTGCATTGATATGTTATTACTATATTAAAAAATAATAATACATGTATAACTTTTCTTTCCGTTTCATCAATCGCTTGAAAATTATCACCTTCTTTTGAGCTAAACTCAATTTAGCAAAATTTTTAAATAAATGAAATTTAATTGGATTAAAATATAATGATTAATAAATATTTGCTCAAATTCAGGCAAAGAAGGTGAATTATATTTCATAAATTGATTATGTCAACCCCTACACAAATTGCGAGTTCCAATACTTTTTTCTAGTAGTAGATTGGAAATTTAATTTAACTAACTTAATACACAAACAAAATAAATGCTCAAAATGGCATCAAACTTCATACATTTATTGTTAGCGGTATTTTTTTAAAATTATACAATTAACTCTTAAGTTTGGTCATGTCACATGATGCTGTTGGAGGCTTGTTTCCTCTTCACTTTCACTATAAATATTGTTCACATGGAATCACTTAAACCAGTCTACAAGAGAAATGTACAATCTTAACAATCAATGCTTACAATGAAATCATCACAACACTGATAATTAATTTTTAAAAATAGATTTTTATTAGTACAAAACATTTTATATCACAACATGAAAATAAACAAACTAATAAATAGAGTATAATAGTACATGATTTAATTGCAAATTGGAATTCAGAAACATCAATAAAAAGCAATAATACATATTAATTATTATGTGGGGCAGCTTAATTCCTGGTTAATTGTATCTGAAAGCCATTGACCAAACGAGCAGATGGAAAAAATGACATACGATCTTCCTTTACTTGTTTCCACCTACAAATTTAGTAAGCATTCACTTTGTTAGCCAAATTAATCGAGGCGTCTGAATCAATTTATGCATAATTCATTTATCGATGATTTTTCATCGACATATATATTAGATAAAGTACGTACCTATAATTAGTGACGAAGTAATGAATAACATATATATTAGATGAAGTACGTACCTATAATTAGTGACGAAGTAATAAATAAATAGTGCAATTTGAAGACGAGATAATTCAGCGCCAGGGCAAAAGCGTCCACCTCCTCCAAATGGGGCAAAAAATGGGCTACTTCTCCAATTTCTTTTTTCCTATTTTTGCAATTGTGATATAACAAAAGACCATTTATTTATGTAATTACAAACATATCCATTAAAAAAATGGTTGAAAATATAGATTAAATGGTTAACCTGATTTTCAGGATTCATCCATCTCCAAGGGTTGAAAATTCTAGGTTCATCATAGATATTTTCATTTAGATGAACTGCTGAGAGAAATGGAACCACAAAGCACCCTTTGGGGATAACATAGTCTACACCCACAAAAATACAAAGTGAGTTATAATAATAATATAATCAATGTAATTTTATAAGTGAAGTCTGAACAGGATGATGAGTACGCAATTTTACTCCTATCTTATGAAGATATGATGGTTAAGTAATTAGGAAAAAGAACACGTGAGACTTTTTAGAAGAAATTACATATTTGTTCTCTCGGCTATTTTTTTATTTACTATTTAAGTTAATTTTGATTGTTTTTCTTGAACAGAGCACATGAAAATATTTTCTTCTATCTATGAACATAATACTCAACTTAAGATCCTAAGATCATATAAAATTATATAAAGTATTTTTTATCTAAAAGCTTAATCAGTTAGAGATTGAGAGGTTTTCATTTATTCGATGCAATACCTCCACTCACACTAGTTATAATTTTTAAAATAAATGTGGAATTTTTATGGATTGAGCAAAGATAAAACTAGGCATGCATACCTCCATATACGACATCGTTTGTGGCTTCTCTCATCAACCATATTGCAATGCCTCCTAGCCTAAGAGTTTCATCTATTACCTGTCAATATATACAAGTTTTATCACAAGATTAAATCGGACAGAATTAGAATTTTAAGTTTATGACAAAAAAATATGAGAAAGAAAAAGGAATTGAGTACTTACACATTGAGTAAAAGGCATAGCTTTGTAATCTTGCCAAGAGAGCATCTCCTCATTATCAAAGTTGCTACCTTTCTCATTTCTAAAGCTCTCTTGCTCATCCTATCCTTAGGGACACAAGATAAAAATTAAAAAAAAAAAGATTGACTTACTTTTTTTTGTTTTTAAAGTTTTTGCGTTCAAGTTCTATACACTGACAACATATAAATCTAATAAGGTATAACCTGAAAAATATACTATAACTTGGTAACGCCACTTAAGTTCCACTAATATAGAACAAAATTCATTTACGTTTTCCACGTATCTAACTTAAATTCTTCTTAGAGTGATATTAATAACTACATTCAAACATGCAACATATAATGATACTTGTCGTGTTTTGTATTACAGATATTTGTTGAATGTCAAAAAGAACGAGACGTAGACATGTTTGAAGGGAGGTAAAATTAGTGTGTCGATTTTCTAGTAGATGAATGATGTACCTGTAGTTGCTTCATGGCTTTGGGAGATTGAGTCAAGAAGTAAACAGCAAATGCCATGGTTTTAGCTGTGGTTTCATTTCCAGCAAACAAGAGGTTTATAATGAAATCAGCAACAGCTTCATCTGGTAAGCTTTCTTCCTCCAACAATCTATAAATCACACCATTCCCATTGGATGCTTCCTTTCTATGTGTCTCAATTATCTTGTTTATCTTGATTATAATATTCTCTCTTGCCTATTCTTCATCAATTAATAATAAGACATGAGATACACTTCATGATTATTTCTATTATGGCTTTTCAACTATATATTATATTATACCTTAAAAGAAACATTCAATTCCCACATAATAATTCATGATTAACAACTATCTTTTCTTCTTTTAAAAAAAAAAATAGGGTAGGCGAATCGAACTATTATCACTGATAAGGTAAAAGTTCAGCTAGCCAAAAAAATGGGGTAAGCAAATCAAACTATCATCATCTAGCCAACCAATTGAATTACTTCTTATAAATAAACAAGAATCTAAACATGTTCACTATGTATAAAAATATATAAGCAAATTTGATCATTAGAGTTTGGTGTGACGAAAGTCATTTTTGGAATTATTTTTTTTAAATGACTTCCATTTGAAAGTGAGAGGAGTCATTTTTTCTTTTCTCGAAAAGGTTTTTCATGAAATTTTTTCTTTTAAAAAACTAAAATTGAAAATCGACTTGTGTTCTAAAAGAAGAATTTTATAAATTATCTCAAAAATGTTTTTTATGAAAAATATTTTTTGAAAACCTAACATCGAAAATCGACTTGTGTTCTAGAAGAAGAATTTCATAAATTATTTTACCTTCATAGCAGTATGGTAAGCAAAACCAGGCATATTGATTGGAACAGAGAGGCATCCATCCACAAAATCTGAGAATAACTGAGCCATCTCATTCACCTCTGATTCACTTGACACTCCCAGCAATTGATTAACCATCAAATTAATGGCTAGCTGAAAATTATTTCAATGTTATACACAATCTCATGTGGTGACTCTTAACCAGAGTTCTCGAATTTAACTCTCTAAATGAGAAAAATTGCTAAAAAATATTACACATCATGAATCTGAATTAGTCGGGACTAGAGGGGTAGTAATTAACATACCTTTCTACAAACATCTTGAAGTAGAATAACCTCATTATGTTGAAAATTATTCAATGTTTCTTGAATAACCCTTTGTATATCATTCAAAAAATGAAACTTAAGTTTATCTAATCTCATCATATTAGATGCAATTGAGTGAAGTTTCCTCTGTTGTTCTCCTTGTGCTGTGATTATTCCATTTTTTCCAACTAAATCTCTGAAAGATTTTGGATAACTTGATTGGAATAATTTCCCTTCATTTTGCATTACAAATTTGTTAAAAACAGGGTCCACTGATACCACAGCCCATTTTCCATGTAAACTACATGAAAATATCTTCCCATACCTATTAAGAAGTTTATATTAAAAAAAAAATAAACAGAGGATTTGGTATAATTAGATTCAAGTAAAAAAAAATAGTATATTTTTTTTGGGGACTTACTTTTGAACTTGCTGTTCAACAAAACAAGGAGGATGAGAACTGGCAACAGCATTATACCAATTAAAGCTGTCACCAATAATTGGCCAGCCTCTTCTTCCAGGAGGAAATTTTTTTGTATTTCCATATTGGGATTTTGATTTCTTGTAGTATTTGATGATGAAAATAAGAGAAAACAGAGTGATTATGATTAACACACAATATTCTGAATAAATTTCCATTACAGATGGAATTATGAGACTGTGAAGAGAATGATACATTTGTTAATGATAAGGAGAAGAATTGAATGAAAAGTTGACATTCATAATTATTAGCCTAAGTCTGTCTAATCAGAAAATTCCCTCTTCTCTAGGTCCCACTTGATCTTCGGCTACTTATATTGAAGCTTAATTAAATCTAAATTTACGATCAAAAAATCTTATATTGAGGGTAAATATTCTCAAATAAAGATAACTTTATATATGAGACTTCAATTTAAAGATGGTAAAGTATTTACCAATTCTCCACAATCCCATATTTAGGATCGGAGCTAATACTCCATATGCGAGTTCAATCAATTTCAATAGATTTTGTTTTAATAAATTCATTATATATATGCAAATATTAAGTTTAAAACACAACTTAAAATTATCATTATAAAATCCAGACTTCATAAAATTAAAATCCTAATTTCATCACCATCTCAAATATTAGCAAGTGTGGAGCTATATTAGCGACTATATATTCGACATAATTTTATAACTTTAATTTAAATCATATATTTATATGATAAACTCGTTTAATACATACAAATTACTTTTATTAAACATAATAATAAAAAATACTATAATTCAAAACTCATAAATTAGAATTCTTGGCTCCCCTAATAAAGAATTTCATTACTTCAATACAACTGTAAATATTAGAGTATGTATTATAAATGAAATAACTAATGGAGAATTAAAGGCAGAAACAAACAAAAGAGGGTGGTGTGAAGGGCAAATAAGCGTTCGTTGACCCAACAAGATCTGTAAGACCCACGTCTGAGGTATTATTTGTAGCTTAAGTAATGGGAATATATTTCACATTTGTGCAAAAAAAAAAATCATATAAAATTATTATTCGTGAATGCAAGATTTAAAGTTTAAAATTTAATTAAAATAAAATAAAAATAAATTAGGTGATTCTCTCTATTTGTTTTAATTTTGATAGATAGAATTATCTGAAATTTATTATTGGTGAAAGATGACAGATATTTTGTGAAATTAATCAAGACGCAAAAAAATTAATTTGAACACCATAATTATAAAATAAAATAAAAAATTATATAACATTATTGTTTGGAGAATTAAAAAATTAAAGTTTTAATTATTTTTTGTCAACTCATCATAATTAGGTCTGATAATAAAGAAAGTATTTTTCACATTCTTTTGTTGTTAGATATGATACTATTCTTTCAGTTATAATGACCCTTAGTTTCAGATTTTTATTCTCTTTTTTAAACTTTAGACTATAATCAGCCTAGATCTCTTCTCAACTAGTATTTGTATTTTATTTTTTTGTCCTTGCAATTCTTAAGTCACATTTTAATAATTGGGACTCAAATTAGCTGTGATTTATTATAGTTTAATCTGATTATTTTTTTCCATTCTTATAGCCTGCAAATCTCATAATTGTCACTTTATATCATTATTTATTTTTTTATTGGAAATGATAATATATATATTGGTTTATTAATAAAAGAAATTAATTATTTCACTCTCATATCAAATAGATTTTTTCCTTTTAGAGGAGTACGAGGACACGGACAACGAGGCAGTCTGATGGTAATTTACACTTATCTCTCTACTGTTGCTATTTAACATATATTCATATTCATATTTTATAAAAAAAAAAAATATGAAGTATAAAATATATTTTGTATTACTAAAAAATGAAAATTAATTTCAGTTTAGACAAGTACAACTTTAATTTTCATATTATTTATTCACTTTAAAAGCAAAAATCATTTTCTTTAAATTTTAAAATAAAACATTATCAAACGTTCGTTTAATTTTATTGTTTCCATATATATCCCTTTTGGCAAGAGTTGACTAGGGGGTTAGTAAGAATCTTTTTTGACCTTTGAATTGATGAGATGAAATTACATAATATTTTATTTAGCTTTACTGAGAATTAGACCATGAATTTTCATGATTTTCACTCATCTTATTACATTCTTTAAACATGAAAAAATGAAAAAATTTCAAAGTTATTATATCATATCATTCTCACTTGGTAGCATTAATCATCCACAATATAGTGTTCTGAGAGTCTTTGCTGAAGGATAGATGGTGAGACACATGTGGTTCGAATGACATTTATATAAATTTAGTTGTATTCCAAGTAAATTTTGGGAGATTATCTTTTTAATATTTTATATTTCTTTATATAATAAAATACTCATATATGTGTATAAATATAAATTAATTAACCAAATCAAAATAAGTTATTATATTTTTAAAAAATATGTTCTCTTTTATTATGTCTATCTATTTTCGATTTAACGATATATCATGTGAGAAAACTTCTAATAGGAGAAAAGACTATAATATATGCTCCATTTTGAGTTTCTAATATGATTCCTTTTAATTTTGTTAGTCCACTCTTTAAGAAATACTCCTAGGTTCCTTTTAATTTGATATGAACTTTTTTTAAAAATTAATTAACCTTGGATATTTTAAGCTAGAAAATATATAGTATATGTCAAATCATATTTTAATATTGTGATCTTAAAATTAAAAAATTTATCACAAAATATATTTTTTAAAGAAAATAAGATAAATAAATTAAAGCGGGATTGATATATGATTTTGACTTTGTTTCTTTCAATTCCCAATTTTGGATATTGTATTGTCCTCCAAGTTTTGTAAGCTTTGGTTGTTTTTAAAGGCTCGATGTTTGGACTAGTCAATATTGTTGGCTTTCCCATTAAATATTAATGCAAGTTCTTCAATTGTTAGGAACAATCCCGACAAATGTTAATTGGAAAAAGGCATTTTCTTTTACTTCTTTAACAAAATAATTATTGATATACGTAGTTTACTTATTTATTTTTATTAAATGATGTTTATTACGTATTTTTTTCATTTTAAATTAATTGAATTATTAGAAAAGAAGATTAAGATATAAATTAGATATAATTTTTTATTTTTTATAATTATTATTTATTATTAAATTTATGATTAAAATAATTGAATATTATTTAATAACTAATTTCAATACTGACTAATGAAGGATAAAATTAAAGCAACATTCTAAAAGTAATCTTGAAAGTTGAACAATCAAGTTAATTTGAAAAATGAAAAATGTTTCAACAATTCAATTAATTTGAAATGGAGAAAGTATTAGGTTTTGAAAAAAATGGAAAATAAGTATTTAATTCTTAGAATAAAGTATATAACAAAAATTGTTTTTTTTCTTTATATGTCAAAAGTCATAAATAAAATTAAATATTTATTTTAAAAATAAGTGGCAAGAAAAAATGAACGGCGAAAGTATATATTTTTGAAAACTTAGTGATATTAAAAGTATGTATTTTTATTTGTTAATGGTATAATCATAAATAATTATTAACTTTGATCTTGAATTGTTTAGCTATATCCTCTATTTCATAATAAATAATTTGTGAAATAATACACATATTAAAAAAACAATATTTTGGCGACATAATTTAAACTAGTACAATTTTTTACTCCTTTTGTAAAATCATAAACATAATTTTATACATAGTATTATTTATTTTCTAGAAAATATAAGATTTTATTATAGAAAAGGGCAAAATATGAAGAAAAAAATTCCAAATATTTATTTGGAATTTTGAATAATTTCATTATTACGAACAATTTAAAAAATTTAAAGAATTACTTAATATGAAATAAAGAAAGTATTAATTTTTAAATATTTTTATTATAAACTAAAATTAAATGGATGGAATACTTTATAAAATTATATGAATTTTATAAGTAGTATATGAAATTAGAGGAGGCACTATAATAGTCAACCTAGGGACAGAAAAGCAGCACAACTACCCTAGATTTCTGGCACTTATGTACAACTTCTAATTTTGTTACTGTTTTTAACTAGTCAATCCTTTTGTGTTAATAATTTATGTCACGATTATAATGACAGAGTTAGAAATTTTAATGAAGAGGTTTAAAATTTAAAAAATAAATATATGAACTAGTGAAAGGATATTTAATATTTATTATATATATCTACAAAATAATTTTAATTTGATATAAATAATAATATTTTTTTGCCGGCCTATTAGGGTTCAAAAATTACATGTCAAACTAAAAACATATAGTACAATTATTTATTTCGAACATATATATATTTGAAACTTCAGACACTAACAAATCAATTTATAACACGTATATACATACTTACATAAGTAATATGTCAAATTTCAAATAACTTTTTTAACTTTAAACTCAATTTTTTGCAATTCCATCTAAAATGGCTAAACTCAACCCAAAAAAACAAACTTATATAAATATGTTATATGAAGGAAATATTTACTATTATTTATAATAATAACATTTTTCACTTGGACACTTATAATATAATTATAATATAATACATAGTACAGAAAATAATTTACAAAAAGTATACAATACGAATTTTATTGATGGATAATACATTTATCACACATTTTAATACATTATGTTAATTTCTTTTCAAACAAGCATAACATATCTTGAAACACTTTATAATCCATCTATATTGCATGCATAATATTGCTAACATATTACTATAATCGATAATAAATAAAAAATATTATTAAATTAATAATTATTTTTTAAAAAGTAGTCACTCGAGTAATTTCTTCGAGAAGAAAATGTATAAACACAAATGGGAAACTTACACAAATATACTATATTAAGAAATATTTACCACTTATAGCAATAACATTATTTTTCACTTGATCACTTCTAATACATTCGTAATACCATTTTAATATATATTACAAAGAATAATTTATTATTCACATATAATACAAGTTTTATTGATGATCAATATATTTATCACATATTTTAATATACTTATAATACAATGTGTCAATTTCATATAAAACAAACATAATATATTTTTAAAAATAGTTATAATACATATTTATTGCATATATAATTCACTTTTAATACATATTACCAATTTAATATAATATTGCTATAAATAATAATAAATTAAAAGTATCGCTAAAATCACTAATTTTCAATCTAAAGTAATTTTCCAACTTGGCCCATAATTTTTGTTGACTTATGCCCATCTCTACTTATTGGGTCCCAAAATTCAAGACGAGCCCATTAGCCCTTTTGGGCTGTATTTTATTTTGGGCCCCTGTCATCCCGGGTTGAACCCGGACGCAGTTATCCTGCCCGTTTCGTCTGTAACTCCTCCTTGAATGTGCCGGAGCTGAAATAGAGAACTACAAGCACAACTAAATTGTTGAAGAAGATGTCTATGGTTCTGAATTGTGTTGCTGCATCACCTTCTTGTGCCACTGTTAGTTAATTTCATTGTTACTTGTCCATTGTACTGTAACTGTTACTGTTAGTTCCGTGACTGAAATTCATTTTTCTGTCCAGAGGAAATGGAAACCTGCTGTGCTTGGGAAACAGTTACCTTCTGGAACATCACCATTTTCAGTATCAGCTAAGACTTATGGAAAGTTTCGCGTCAATGCGTTTTTCTTCAATCCCATACAGGAACCCATTCTCAAAGAAGCTCTCAAGGTAATTTCCTTAAACCTGTAGATCTAGCTAGTTACTCCCACCGCTTCAATTTTTGTTTGTATGATTTGACACAAAATTTAAGAAAGTAAAAAAGACTTTTTGAAATTTGTGATCTTAAATTAAATATACGTAGAATGTACCAAAATATTTTTTAATCTTATAGTGTTAAATATGTCACGTGACATTTAGGAATTAAGGAGTTGTCAAAAGAAGAAATAAGCAAAGATGCGAAGGAAAGTAAGACAAACAAATTAAAACAGAGGGAGTATTGTTTGAATCTTTCCAGACAATTAATTTTTCCCGGTGAGTGGTGTTAGCTCAATGTTTTGGGTGCCAGGGATGAGTTGGAGGAAGAGTGTTCCTACTGTTAATATCTTCTGTAATCAAAATATGGGAGCTCATCCTGGCCAGTTAGCTTTATGTAATTCTTAATGGAACACAGAAGAATGAACCATCCAAGCCTCCTCTTGGGTATCAAAATTATTCTTAGTGAGCTGCTCAACGAATGTTCATTTCTACTTGAAACTTCACAGTATCATGGTTGTTTTACTTTTGTTACATAGTTCTCCAATCTAGCAGTATTTGACATGGTGTAGTATGTGGTTGCTTCCAAGATGAGGTATATGCTGATGAGCTAGTGTATTGCTTAGCTCCTTTGGACAACAAAGAAACATAAGGCTTGGTGTGCTTGGTTACTGGATTGAAGTCCTTGCTAGTGAAGTGCTTGGTTACTGCACTAAAATGATTGGTTGTACTACTAGTCTTTCAATTATTAATCAGCTGCCAGACCTAGGGAATGAAAGTGAATAGGTGATGCAACCGACTAAGATTAGAGTTGGCGTTGAAGGAGTGTGTAAGAACTCCTATTTGGTTTACTATACATCAGCTTTGGCACATAGAAGATGATGAATGTCCCATTTTTTTCTTTAAGAAGCTATAGATTTTGGCGATGAGCCTCCTGCAGTTAGAGACTGTGGATAGTTAACTTTATGATGGAAATTTAACCTAGTTCATTTAGTTAAAGGGAAGCTAGTGCATTAAGCTCCCGCTATGGGCTGGCTCCAGAAAAGGACTGACCACATTAGTGCTATTGTACGCACTCTTACATTAATTTCTGCAACAAACATTTACATGGCTTGAACCAATGATCCCCATTTAGTGGTAAGTAAGAGCTATTCAATTTTATGTTGGAGATTCCCTTGGAAAAAGCTGAAAGAGTAACTCATATGCTTTTGGGCATGGAGCACTGAAGTGTAGCATGTAATTATTGCCAATTTGAAAAAAGGCATTAGTAGCAGAAGAAATACTTAAACAAAACTACTAATCAAATAACTCAAAAAAGAATTTGAGATATTTAAAAGTTCTAGAAGCCCTCTCCAACGGTGACATTTTTTAAGAGTTATGCCCTTGTAACTTTACTGAACAGTTCTACACTGCCTTATAACTAAATTGTCTGATGTCACTGTAGTAAAGTTCATGCCTGTGGCATCACTGTTAAGTTTTTGCGTTCTTCTCATAGTTAGAAGGTTCAGTATTATTCAATTTCAGTAGCTTATCGATATAAGTAAATTTTGCATCATATGATATCACAGCAAATAATGTGAATTGTCATTTTACTTGGTCACTTAAACATGGTAGCAAACAACCACATCTCCCAGGACTGTTCAAGAAATATAAATTACCCGTCTTTTTTCTTTTGAACAAATTTGAATCTAGTGGATCACTATTCTAATAATTAAAATTTAATAGGACTATGTAGTGGAAGAATAACTAGAGTGGTGAACAAAGTTGAGTCAACTTTGTAAAAATCGTCTCTTTGGAGGAAATGTATCATTCGGAGGCTTAGATTATTTCTACGCGATCATTGTGGGACTAAACAGCTTGTTCGCAAGTTGAATTTACTGTCATTTTCCAACGCCAAAATTAGTTGCACAAATCCATGTATGAACTCTTTCACGGAAGGATGCTAGGGAAAGCTGGACAATATGATGTTTCGAAAAATAAAAAATAAAAAGTAGATTATGCATTAAGATGTGATGCTTTAAATTTATGCCTGTTTAGACGTCACGGATGATGATCAGGTCTCTAATTACTTGGAAAAACTCTCTGTTATAACACTTTATCGAGCTCTCTCGTGATGTGACTTTCTCTCCAAAATATGCAGGAGCCTGTTGCCTTTGCAGGAGGGATGTTTGCTGGGCTTCTAAGACTTGATTTGAATGACGATCCTCTGAAGGAATGGGTTTCTAGAACAGTTGAGGCCTCAGGAGTTACAGCTAAAGAAATTGAGGCTGGTGATGATCAAGCAGAGGACACCCCACAACAGATAGAAATTGAATGAGTTTTCTTATCTGTCTTCCTGTGTTGCCACTGCCCTTGTAAAAATACAATAATTGTGGTATAACATATAACTTGTATGGTGGAGAAAAACCCTATAATGTGTACTCTTTTAAGGAAATCGAAAAATCTACATGAAACATGAGCATACCCTTATATTGGTTTTGAGTATTTTGTACGCATTGGGTAAATTTGATAGGTAATTAGTACTTAGTAGATACAAATTCAGAATGCAAATTTGACGGGTTCAATTACCAATATCGAGATTATGAATTTAGAATTTTAGATTAATTGTTTTTTTTTGGTTGAAGTTTAGGAAGTTTTCAAATATTGAATCTTTGTTTCGTGTCGAAAAAACGAAATATTCGGGTGCATAATCTGCATCACATCTGGGTAAAGAAAAAAATCATAATATTCCAAACTAGTATTTAGTTGAAGTGTGGTAATATTTTGGAGGCAAGCATAAATGTCATTTTTCTTTTCTGAAACAGAGCAGAATGGGACTGACTAAACGCTCGTGATCTAATTTCCTAAAGAATTTATCAAAATTGTAATGAATGTTCTGTCATTTATGCATTATTTTTATAAAACCCGATATACTAAAAAAATAGGACTTTAAATCTATGTCAAATGTATCAAAATATCTTTTATTATTATAGTTTTAAACATTTCACATAAAAATTTAAAGTTAAAATGTTGTCAAAAGAAAAAGAGAACATTTTTTTTAAATAGAATAAAAATAAAATGAGGTTATTCTTTTTTAAACGAACAAATATAATTTTTTAAAAGTAAAATCGATGTGCAAATAAGAACGAACTGAAATATCTCGATTCTTGCGCTATTACTTGTCTAGTGAATTGTGGACTTGTGCTATTATAATTGAATGACATAAGACAACTTGTCCGACAAACCCAAATTCGGGTCTTTCTCATATATATATATATATATATATATATATGAGACTCTTCAATACCACAGCTAAAAATAAATTCTGAATTTGATTAATAGTTAAAAGATTAACTAATAATTATTTTTTTTATCCAAATCATAAAAAGAGTTCACTCATTTCCTTATAGGACACTCTTTACACATGCTCTATATGTTGGTAGCTGGTAAATCAAAATGTAAGTATTGTAATAGGCTTTGACATATAATGCAATTATCAAAATGTAAGTATTGTAATAGGGTTTGACAAATAATGCAATTATCAAAATGTTAATTATTGTATTAGGGTTTGACAAATAATGCAATTATCAAAATGTAAGTATTGTGATAGGGTTTGACAAATAATGCAATTATCAAAATGTTGATTATAGTAATAGGGTTTGACAAATAATGCAATTATCAAAATGTTAAGTGTTGTAATATGGTTTGACAAATAATGCAATTTCTTTAAAGTTCCGATGAAAACAAGATACGATGGACCAATCTCAATAACAGGTGGCTAGCTAGCTATCACTAAACGCGAAGCCATGATATGACAAGTAATATTTTAATATTAATAAAGCAAATGTATAAACAGATAAGCTTTTTTCCTATTGAATCTGAATTTGTTTCTTTAGACACTGTTGGATAATGTGGAATCAGATTTTATGAGGGATATTAATAGATGAAATATATGTTATTCCGGGACTCATTAGCCCAATTGATAGTGAAAATATTTGAGAATAATTTACTTCAAGTCATTGAATACATTAAAAAACAAATGAGATTAACACACAATTTATCTTCATTCATTTAATCATAATCATTACAATATAAACACAATTGAAGTAATAACATTCAAAATGAACAAATTATGGTGATTCAATAATTTAATAGAAAAATAACATAGCTGGAGTAACTGAAAGGAAAAATTCAAGAAATTTAAAGATTTATCTATAGATTTGACCTATTAATTATTTTTTAAAAAACTTTATATTTTAAATATAAAATTATCTTTAATCAAAATATTATTTTTAATATAAATCTAAATTAATTGAATTTGTAAAATAAAAAATTCACAAGTGGGCAGCTGGTTAAAGGTAAAAACAGAAAAAAGACAGGGAGTTCTGAAGTGTCATCACGTACATAGAACCATACTCAGCCCATTAAACAAAATCAGGCTTAGCTGTTCCTGTGAAACTAATCTCATGTGGGCCTCTCCTTCCCCACATTTTCCAACGTTATCTTTATTGTTTTCTATCATTGTTACTTCCTCCGGTTCATATTATTTTTAACGGTGAAGTCATTTTATTATTAGGCGAAAAGTTATATTATATATATATATGTTGTTTACATATTTTTTGAATGTATATAATATATGTTAAATTTCTTTTAACTACTTCATATATCTATTTTTGCAAATTTTAATTTTTTTATAAAAAATTATAACTTCACCACTGATTATTTTGCTTCAGTAATAAGATTAGATTTCATTTCACAAGTACAATTTTTTTTAAAAAAAATTATTTATTTATATTTGTAAAACTAAATAATTATAGAAAAGGAGTAATAATTAAAATAAGAGAAAGGATTATACGTCAAAGGCAAGTAACATGGAATGGAGTTAATATATGTTACCAATGGGGTATTACATTTTTATTATTATTTTAATTTCATTATATTGTTATCATTACATAATAATACAAAATTCATTTTTTATGTAGCTGCTAGGTACTGAATTAGTGATGGTCGCATGTTTTTATTTTACTTTTATTTATTATTTAATAACATGATTTTATATTCTGCTCTATTTATTAATTTATTCTTTAGATTGATAATATTTATTTATATAGTATTGACTTGACATAATTTTAAAAAAATATAAATAGAATAACAATTTTATTATATTTAATGATGTATATATGAATTTTAAAAAATAATAACAATATTTCTAGAAGAAGAGATAAATTTAATTACACATGAGTAAGTTATAGCGTTGATTTGGACTAGTTTTAGATTTAGACTAATTTTAAGTTGAAAGAGGTCTTGAATCCAATTCAACTTAACCATAAATTTAAGCATAAATATGATATATTTTGCAAAAAAATTTGATTGGTGTTTGACCCCCCAACTTCAAACTAACAACACATCAAAATATAATTCTGGTCAAATGGTGTCATTTCATTTCTTCTAAATCGATTTAGGCATAGTATTAATAAAATGTTTTGAAGTAGTGTCACTTAGACATTTATTCCCTCGACGTGGTTTTCTAACTATATCAATTTTTGAATATAATGAATTTAATATCTCGATAAATGCATTGAAAAATATCTATGATATTGAATAAGTAAAATACATATTTTATTTATAATATATTGAATAAATAAAAATAGACAGTATAAAAGGAGAAGATCGTATCATTTTTTCAATATTCGTTTATATTAAGCGATGAAATTAGTAAAAATAGACAAGATAAACAAAGTATGTAGTGTAGTGAACGAGATTGCATAACTCTTAATTAAATATCTTAAATTTAAATACTAAATTAAAAAATCTTTAGATGAATGATTTCTCTTTAAATAAAATTTTATGTGACATAAATTTAAATTAATCGATTTCTAATTAAGAATAAAATAAAATAAAATTGAACAATAGAAATGTGAAGAGAATTTGGACAATTTTGATACTTTGCCAACAGTATTCGAGCAGTTAACTTTTCATTCAGAATGCAATGCTTCTTTCCCGCCAACCGAACACCATGCTGACATCAACACGTTTTCTCATTTAATCACCTCACCTTCCTTTGATATTACATATTTTACCTTTTAATAATATATGTTGAAGCATAATGAAAATAATTAGTATAATATTAAATAATAAAAATAAAATAAAAAATAAAAAATTATCTTTTAGAATATGAATGAGTAAATATAAATGCACAAAGTACCAACTTTCGTTAAAACTTTTGGAGTTGGTACTTACAATTAAAATATAAATATTTTTATGTGAAAAGTTATAAAATTTATAATTATTGCTATATATATAAAATTTTATATCGTCATATTTCTTTATAATTGCTCCTTATATTTTATTTTGTTTAATTATTATAAACAAAAGTATGTAAAATTAGAAAGAGTATAAAGATAAAAAAGATTACCATAAATATCATTATAGCTTTAGAGAAATAAATACAACATGAAGAATAATTCTTTCTTAGGTGAAATATATTAATGATTGTTGTAATAAAGTTTGACTCCATACTGTAATAAGAGCTTCCTTCAATGACATTAAGAGAATTTAGTGGGCAAAATGACGGTTAATTTATTAAACCATCATTAAGGGGATTGTACATTGTGCATACAAGATTGTACAAATGATTAATTGAAAAAATATCCTATACTGTTGCAGTTAAGAAAGTTAAACGCGGAGCTTTAAATAAGTGCGCCCACACACTTATATAAATGGGATTTAAGCTACTTTCTGCCGCATCTCATCTCCCATTGCTTTACTCCGGCAACTTCTCCGGTGAATAACACCGGTAAACGGCCAATGCCAACTCTCGTCGGAATCTGAATAGTGATTTAAGCAGCTTAGCTAGCTAACTTTTGCCTCTGCAATGAACACAATGAGTTGTTTGTCCTCTAATTTCAAGTTCGTTTTCCTTGCCTCGACTGTGATATGGATGACGGTAATGTCGTCGTCGTTAGCAGCAGTAGATGCTTCCAATGTTACTACTATTGGTACTGATAGTGTGACTTACGATCGACGCTCGTTGATTATTAACGGCCAGAGGAAGCTGCTCATCTCCGCTTCCATTCACTATCCTCGCAGTGTCCCTGCCGTGAGTCTACTGTGACTGCACTACTGTTATTTTTGAGTTAATTACTTGCCTGATTAATGCAGACTTATTGTTGTTCTAGTTTTCAATTTCTGTGTTTTGTAATTGCTCTAATGGTGTGGGAATTGATAGATGTGGCCTGGTCTGGTTCGATTGGCGAAGGAAGGAGGAGTGGATGTTATTGAAACGTATGTTTTCTGGAACGGTCACGAACCTTCTCCGGGCAATGTAAGACTAGTTCAGTTTAAAATTGAAGCTTTCTTAGTGAATCGTCAAATTTGGAACTGATATTTTTGTTCTTTCTTGCGAGAACTTGTTAGTATTACTTTGGAGGAAGGTTTGATCTAGTCAAATTTTGTAAGATCATTCAGCAGGCTGGAATGTATATGATTCTTCGGATTGGACCATTTGTAGCTGCAGAATGGAACTTTGGGTATGTTTTGACACATATATGTTGATCTCTAGATTCCACTTAATTAAGTAGCAAGCACTCCTGCTGAAGAGGTTCATACTACCAAGTAAATAGTGGACTTTCCAGGCACTGCATACCAACATTTGTGAAATTTTAGTAACTCTGTTAGCAGGATTTTTTTCTCTCTGTCAAATACTAAAGAGCAGGAAAGAAATCCTAAGAAATTATTAATCATGCAGTGGACTTCCTGTGTGGTTGCATTATGTGCCAGGTACCACCTTTCGGACTGATAGTGAACCATTTAAGGTTAGCCTATAACAGAATCAACTCTTGAATGTCGACTCTATGAAGCCAAATTTGCATTATTTTTATAAAAGGATTCCTTTTGATCAATCTGCTTCTTGGTATTTCAGTATCACATGCAGAAGTTCATGACATATACAGTGAACTTAATGAAGAGAGAGAGGCTTTTTGCATCTCAAGGAGGTCCAATCATCTTGTCACAGGCAAGTTAGGAATCTGAAAGTTAATTTTAGGCATCATTGATTTTGCTCCTCACAATATCTTAATTTAAGTTTCAATCCTTTAGATTCATAAATGTAGCTTTATTTTATCCTAGAAACATTCATGTAGTTTGTTGGTTCACCTTCTAATCTTTTTGCTTCCAAAACATTGATAACTGGATTTACCGACTGTCAAGAATTATTAGGAAACATAGTAGACATGCAACTGCAGATCCTCTTAACTCATCAAGCATTTATAGTTATCTTGTAACTTTCTAGTGGAACTTTTAAGAAAGTTATGCAACTGCAGGATGACTCTTTTGCAATTTGTTTTAGGCCTTTGATGAGATTATGTTTGTCGTCCTTCCTTTTGCCACTGCATCTTGTTGATGAAGGTTTTCACTTGCTTAAAATCTTTTGTTGCAGGTAGAAAATGAGTACGGCTACTATGAAAATGCATATGGAGAAGGAGGGAAAAGGTATGCCTTATGGGCTGCTAAAATGGCCCTTTCTCAAAATACTGGTGTACCTTGGATAATGTGCCAGCAGTATGATGCTCCTGATCCTGTGGTGAGAACTTGTTTCCGTGCTCTAGGATGGGCCTTTTTTACTCTTTCCAGTTCATGTTAGGTTTTGCCGAATAAGTTTTGATGCTTCATGTCCATGCATTTATCTAACAGAGTCCAGAGAAGCTTTTATCCAGCTATTGTAGATTTAGGGTGTCTAAATGAATATTTCATTATTGGGACAGGACAAATACGTTTGCTTGTCAAGTTCACACTTTCTTGTAATCTAGTGTGAGATTACATTTTCTTTGCTTCTGATCTTAGTCATCCACACACTCCAAAGACAGAGTGGTTGTGCGAGAGTTGGCGGCAGCAACAATAAATGTATTAATAAAAGATAACTGTATAGCCCCAAGTTTTTTTTTGCAATTAAACACTTATTCACCTACTTTTTGAGTAAGCTTGAATTGTTATTGTTTAAGCAGCTTCTGGCCATAAGTAAATTGAGAGGCTATCATGCTGTTTTTGGAAATTCTGGTTCAACTCAGATCATCAATACTTGTTTTTCCTTTGCAGATTGACACATGCAATTCATTTTACTGCGACCAATTTAAACCAATCTCTCCAAACAAGCCCAAAATTTGGACAGAGAACTGGCCGGGATGGTACAATTTCACATTCTCTATTTCTCTGTTTTGAATTTATAAGATAACAGGCATTTATGTTTTCTTTAACAGGATGTGTGTTTACATTTATTGTGCCATTAAAATTTTGCTCATCTTTTCATTTCTGAGACTACCATCTCATTCAATATTTTCCATTCAAAAGATGTGTTTTTCAATAATATTTGGAGAAAAAGCATCTTGTTGATGAGTTCTTGGCCTATCTGAGAGGCAGTGATGAAGTTTAGTCAACGCTGAAATTAAAAAGAACATAAATTTATCAGGTTCAAGACATTTGGGGCCAGAGATCCTCACAGGCCTGCAGAAGATGTTGCTTATTCCGTGGCTCGTTTTTTCCAAAAAGGAGGAAGCGTGCAGAATTATTACATGGTATCCTATTATTTTTTGTAACCTATCATCAGCCATAAGTAAATCATTTTCTTATTTTAGTTTGATATAATCTTATACAAGTTGTTACCAACATCCTGTTAAGGGATTTTCCGTTCTTACCTTTTCACATTAACTTTTTTTCTTCATAGTACCATGGTGGGACGAACTTTGGCAGGACAGCAGGTGGCCCTTTCATTACCACAAGTTATGACTATGATGCCCCAATTGACGAATATGGTTAGCCTATCTGTCTCTGTTGCTAAAAGAATTAGCTGTGCATGTTACATATATTGCTTAGAAAACACAAGTTCTGTTTAATTGAAACACAGTATCAATCTTGTGTAATATGGCTTCCAGGTTTACCAAGGTTTCCAAAATGGGGTCACCTTAAAGAACTTCATAAAGTCATAAAATCGTGTGAGCATGCTCTGCTGAACAATGATCCAACTCTTCTTTCATTAGGTCCTCTACAAGAGGTAACTTCCCTTCCATTTAGATTTTTATTTTCATCAGCTCCTTCATTTGCATCTATTTCTGTCCCGTGTATGTTTTTCTATTAGTAGAATTCAAAATTAATGCATAGTGCCTTTCACAAGCTACAAGAAATGGTTGAATTGTTACTTCATTAAGTCTTCGCACACGCTTCACGCTCTCAATTCTGGGGCTGATAGCTTTTTGTGATTATTGCTGAACTATGTTCATCAGAATCTAAGTGCAAGAACAGGCACTTGGAAATTCTGCTCCAAAATGTTTCAGAGACCCCTTTTAATTTATTTTTTATGAAGTATACCAAAATAAAAGATGATACCCCAATAGTTCTGGATTTGAATAGGCAGCAAAACCATCTGAACTAACATTTTCATTCCCAGATTGACTTGGAGTGACTTTTCCTCTGATGGTAGTGTCTAGAGTATGACCTTTTCTTTTTTATCCTCTTTCACACGCATGTGTATTGAACTAAGGACCATGATACAAGTGGCAGTGGGTTGTAATTGTTTTTTCTATGATAAGACTAACTGTTTTGCACTCTAACTGAATCGGTTCTTTATTCATTGGTTCTTCAGGCTGATGTTTATGAAGATGCTTCAGGCGCTTGTGCTGCCTTTCTCGCGAATATGGATGACAAAAATGACAAGGTGGTACAGTTCCGACATGTATCATACCACTTGCCAGCATGGTCTGTTAGCATTTTGCCAGACTGCAAAAATGTAGCGTTCAACACAGCAAAGGTAAAGTGTCTTTTTTAAACAAATAGTATCAGTTAAAAGAGGTGCTGATTATGATTATTTGTCTCTGAAATATTGGAGAAGTAAATCATTATTTAAAATTGTATCTTTACAAGGCTTCAATTGTCAACACCTTTAAATAGCTATTGTCACCTTGAGGTTCCCTATTTATCTTATCATCGTAAACAAAGAATAGATAAATGAACTTGGAACAGAGTTTAATGACACAGTTAATGCTAATTTTTCACAGTGGCCCTAAGGCCTCTTCTGCAGTCACTGAAAAATACTAACTTGCTGACATGATATTATTTTCTGAAAAAAGAGAGACCTTTCAAGGTTATTGTTCAGAGAGAACACCCCCACATTAAAATAATTGTGCTAGGTCAAAATAAAACAAATGAATTTAGAGGCTTTTCTAATAACATATTATAACCTAGTGAATCTAGCCAGAAGTTTAAAATTAATATTTTAGTTTTAAGATAAAGCACATTTCAGAATGCATTAACTTGCTTCACAATACAATCTATGCCTTGTTTAATTCCTTCTGTGTGCAGGTTGGATGTCAAACTTCTATTGTCAATATGGCACCCATAGATTTGCATCCCACCGCAAGTTCACCAAAGAGAGACATCAAGTCTCTTCAGTGGGAAGTCTTCAAGGAAACAGCTGGAGTATGGGGAGTTGCTGATTTCACTAAAAACGGATTTGTAGATCACATTAACACCACAAAAGATGCTACAGACTACCTCTGGTACACAACAAGGTTGGTCTCACTCTCGGTTGATAGCATTACCATCATTTTACCTGAGCACGTGCATATGACCAGTATTAAATACCTTGTCTACATGGATGAACCACATCAATATGAGTGGATTGATGCCACTTTCCTCTTTCTTTGGTTTCCAAAACACATAATCACTAGCAATTTCTCAATCATACATTTTTTACATTAGGAGCATTCAATTTTTTCCATAACCAATCGGATGAAAGGTGATAATGAACTTTCACGAGAAAGAAAGAAGCTAGTTCACTTTCTACAGAAATCGTGACATTGCCTTTTGAAATCGTTTTTCTTGTCTATAAACACGAACTCATAACTTTTTATTGTTGGCAGTATTTTTGTTCATGCAGAGGAGGATTTCCTAAGAAACAGAGGCACTGCAATGCTTTTCGTTGAATCAAAGGGTCATGCTATGCATGTCTTCATCAATAAAAAGCTTCAAGGTCTGTATTTATATGCCTTACTTCAATGCTAGGGAAACCCCTTTTTATATAAATTTCTTTTGCTTAGAATTGGAAGTATATCCCTTTTTGTATAAAGCGAACGTGTCCCTTGAGTAATTTTGTTTACTTGTGCATATTTCTCTATAGCCAGTGCATCTGGAAATGGCACAGTGCCACAGTTCAAGTTTGGAACTCCTATTGCTCTAAAGGCAGGGAAGAATGAAATTGCCTTGTTAAGCATGACTGTGGGCCTACAAGTAAGTGACTACAACTTTCTTCATCTAAAGTAATCATCAAATCACAGAGCAGTAGTTACTGCTCTGCTCCAGATTATGTGAGAGTTACAAACTAACCATTTTTCACAAAATTAGGAAAATCACGATTGATATGACGTGCACATATGAAATTTATTGTAGCTAGTACTATCCATGCAGAATATGTGCCTATCATATGCTAGAGAGTAGAGACGTGGAGGTTAAAGCAAAAACACATTACTGAGCTTATTGCTTTACTTCTAGATTTTGTGAGAGAAAGGACCTAACCATTTGTCAAAAAAGAAAATTAGTGGTCAGAAAGAATGTTATGTGTATATGAAGTAAACAATAGTTACTATTATCTAAGAAGAAATAAGCACCAAAATGAGTAATAAGGGACTTGTTTTTAATTATTTTAAGATAAGGATAGACTTATTTAGTTCTTATACTCCCTCTGTCCCTATCCCAGTTTGTCTGGGTGAGATTATTAAGGTAAGAGTTGCAGTTTCATTGTATTGAAATGGAAGTGGGTCCAAATGTCTAGAGAAACTTGACGTTTGAAGAATTGTACTTTTATTATCATAAGTTTGTCTAGCACTTTTTATGATATAATACTGAAGAGTATAGAGCTTTCAGTATGAATTTCTATTTATAAGAAAGTGGACAATTTTGAACAACCCAAGATACAAATAAGACGGTCACTTTGGATTTGGTGTATTTGTTAGATCCAGAGTTGTGTATTCATCATGTTTCCATTTATTATTGTTCCTTATTTGCATCATCTATTAGTTCCTATGTTCGTAATATGAAGATTCATAATGCAAAGAACAAAATTTCAACATTTTCTTTGGTGGGGGAGTTACAAAAGAAATCTCCAAAAGAAAGCAGAAATTATTTATCTATGATGATAAGTGATACTCTGCAATTCTTGCAAAAAAAAGATAGATAACTAATGCATTTTGGATCTCTGCAAAAGTTCACACAGTACTAATCTAACTGCAGTTAAATGTTTTGGGATGTTAAAAGAGACTAATACTCTTCAAATATTGCATAGCTCTTATTTATTCCAAGGCTAGCCTTATTCCAAATGCTTTTCCTTAGACTAACAGTACTTCGTTTTCTCTTTGAAGACAGCTGGAGCGTTTTATGAATGGATTGGAGCTGGTCCAACAAGTGTCAAAGTTGCAGGGTTCAAGACTGGGACTATGGACTTGACTGCGTCTGCTTGGACCTATAAGGTATTGCATTTTCCTTCAGTTAAGTTTGCACTCCAGCTTGCATCATTGTCAATCTAGGAAGCATGTATTCCTCTTTTTAAAGGTGTGTCACAGAATTGAAACTATTGGACATCCTCTTCCAATATTTGGGAAAATCCCTTTATTAATCATGGTAAGGTAATGACATTGTTAAAGTGGGCACTTGTGCTATTACCTCTTTTTTCTTTTAAGAGGAGAAGAGATTTAGGCTGAAGATCATGGAATGTATATGGAAGAAAGGACTCATTACTTCTATTTAGCTGTATTTCATTTTGTACATTAATAGCATGAACCTAAAAGGCAGTGATACTGCACAAAAGAACCAAATGATAATGTAAGCAAAGAAATATATCTATAAGTATAATACCTCATTCCTCAACAAACACCTTCTTCTCAGATCTTAGACTGTTCTATTGGCAATGGAGTCTGATGTGAACGTCAAAGCTTTGATTGTAGGACAATGTAGCCTTATCCCAGATTGGATACATATGTAGACTTTTTTTCTTAAGATGCTTAAATCTCACCTGCCAACAATTTAGGATACTGTTCTTGAGTGAGATGAGATCTAACATATACCTAGACAAAAAGACAGAACTCTTTGGTTTAGTAAATATCTGGAAAAACTTTCCTTTATTGTCCCTCACGTGCAGACCTGATCTTTTTCATGGGCCAAACACATGGAAATTCTTTTTTTTTTATTTGTGTGGCAGTGAGATTTGATCTCAGAACCTCTCCCTGCTCTAATATCATGTTGAAGTGTGTGACCATCTCATTAAAAGCATAAGCTGAGAGAGAGCACATTTTTATTATTTAATTGTATTCTCAACAAGTTAGAGAGGCCTTAGGTTTGTGATTTCTTCTTCTTATTTATATGAGGCCCACAAGTTGTTAGTCTTGTGCAATGTTTCATTGCCCTACTCAAATTTTCTCCCCATATTGTGCTTCGTATTTAAAAATCTCGATGTTGCTCATTTACAGTTCAGTACCCCAAAACCAATAAATGTTGTTCCAAAAGGTTTCATTCACTACTGTGTTTTGTTTGAAATATTGGGAACCTTGATTGCTCACTTTAACTGTTAATATTTTACATCTAGATTGGATTGCAAGGAGAACATTTGAGGATACAGAAGTCATATAACTTGAAGAGTAAAATTTGGGCACCAACTTCGCAGCCACCAAAGCAACAGCCCCTCACATGGTATAAGGTAAGAAGGAAACAATGCCACCCGAACATTGAGCCTGTTTTGTAGTTGCTTCTGAAGTTGTTTTACGCTTTCCAACTTTCTCATTACCGCTGGTCCTTTTCTGCTTTTCCAGGCAGTAGTAGATGCGCCTCCTGGTAATGAACCTGTTGCACTTGATATGATTCATATGGGAAAAGGAATGGCTTGGTTGAATGGACAAGAAATTGGCAGATATTGGCCGAGGAGAACTTCTAAATATGAGAATTGTGTTACTCAATGTGACTACAGAGGCAAATTTAACCCTGATAAGTGTGTCACTGGCTGTGGACAACCTACACAGAGATGGTAAGACCAAATGTTTGCCTAAACAGTATCAGTACTTCAGTAGTATACACGTTTTCAGACTTCGTCCATAGACCATAATATATTTTTTGCATGAATTCCCGAGAAAAAAAACTCCTATTTATTTTTTAAGTAGCATTTCTTTGTTGTATTTCTAAGAATTTTAAAACTCCTATATACTTTTTAATGGGTCATTTCTTTGTTTCCAGTTATGGATTAAAGACCAGTAGTGTTCGAAGTAGTATCATCAGTTTGCAACCTTAATGCTAGTTTTTGTTGTTTTCTCTTTTTTATATACATCCATATTTTAAAGTAGAATTTCTCTTATTTTGCTTGTTAATTAGGTATCATGTGCCACGATCTTGGTTCAAGCCATCAGGAAATGTCTTAATTATCTTTGAGGAAATAGGTGGAGATCCCTCTCAAATTAGATTCTCAATGCGAAAGGTTTCTGGAGCTTGTGGTCATCTTTCAGTGGACCATCCATCCTTTGATGTTGAAAATCTGCAAGGAAGTGAAATTGAGAACGACAAAAACAGGCCAACTCTAAGTTTGAAATGCCCCACAAATACTAATATTTCCTCTGTCAAATTTGCCAGCTTTGGAAATCCTAATGGTACATGTGGCTCCTACATGCTAGGAGACTGCCACGATCAGAATTCTGCAGCACTGGTCGAAAAGGTAACATAATATCTGACAAGCCCCTCTGCATGATTCATTAATTTTCTCGGTTGAACAAAGGCCTTGAGCGATTAACTGTACCAGAAAGCGACTCACTAGCTTATGTTGACTGAGTTATTTCTAAGCTCAACTAGCATGTGACCAACTACTTCTTCTCTTCTGTAATAACCTGAGGTTGCTATTTACTGTTTTGCAGGTTTGCCTGAACCAAAATGAGTGTGCATTAGAAATGTCCAGCGCAAACTTTAACATGCAATTGTGTCCAAGTACAGTAAAGAAACTTGCAGTTGAAGTGAATTGCAGCTGAGTGTCATTGCCCAAAATGAATGACATATTCTAATTTATATAGTTTGCTACGGAGATGCTCATTCTTAAACCTTTCTTATATAGCAGAAAAATCTGCTATTCCTTCTTTCGTCTATGATTTGAAGTTTAAGATATGAGTACTGATGTCTTATTAAGCATCACCAGATAACCTTGGATATTCATGTTTGAAAGACTAAGTATTCATATTTATTCAGTCGAGATGCAAGATTTATTTGTGAATTGTGACATTCAAAATTAAACAAAAACCACTTTAATGAGAAGAAATTATGTGTTTCTTTATGGAATTGTTGATGTCAGAATATATATCAGTGCATGTATTTTCCTTCTAAGAATAAGGTACGTTGGACGTGTTTCTAACTATTATTATGACGCCTACCAAATTTGTATTAAAATCATACATCATGAAAGAAATTTACTAGATGGCAGTAGGCTGTCGTTGGATATCTCAAGTTCCCAGATAAATATAGTAATAGGATAAAGCTGTAAGCAATTCTTTCAAATAGGCATGTGACTATTATGTTTAGACTTTTCAGTTTAGATGTGATTATTATTATTAATTTATCATTATTATCATAAATCATAAGCAGCACTTGTGGCCACACCATAATTATATCTAAAAAATATGTTCCCAGCTATTTCACTTCTTTTTCAACAAACTGCTAATGTTAAAAATACGAATTCTATTGTAGGATGTATAATATAAGTCTGCTTCTTTGATGTCCTTATATAAGAGTTGTTCAACTGTGATACTTTTTCTTTTAAATATTATTACTCTAATGTTATAACTAATATAATGATTTTTTTACTTGATGATATTTATATATGTAGAAAATAGCTTTAAAATTATAATTGAACTCCAAAGTTGATGGTAACAGGTGAGCTTTCCAGGATGTACCATATATGCAACATCTAACATATGGATAGGTATTTAGATCTTATTATTATCTCGAGATGTTATTTTTGAAAGATCTTGACTCAAATGCATTAAATCTAAATAAAAGAAGAAAAAACAATGTAATATCTATAAGAAAAACAATAGCGACAACAAAATAGCAAAATAGTTGAAATAATGTGTACTATACGTATATGTAATTTTCCCCTCTATAACACATGCCTACGTTAACACGATTTCTATTACACAACTTATTACTAGACTTCAAATTAAATATTTTACTCGATACTTCCTAGTTACTACAATTGTGTAATATCAATTCGATCAACCTACTCAATCAGTAGATTTTTCTTCCTGAATATTATTATCCTCACACTCGTAGTATTCTTTTATTTTTTAGTTAATTATTTTATGGCTTAATATATAATTAACATTTAAAAATAATCAAATTAAGTTTTGCGTCAATAAAATATCTCAACTACTTATAAAATATTTCATTTAAATACTTTTGAATCCTATATAATTATCTTAATTACCTAATAGATGAATGAAAATTCATACAATATTCTCCAAAATTTAAATCGAAAATATTTAATTAAAACAGGTCACGAAAGTCTAGTACTCCTAAAGTGGTGCAGTTTCCAAATTTGGGTACGACTGAAAGGGCAAAAGAGTCCTATTATTTTTCGGCGTTCGTAAAATCTCCAGCTTGCCAGGGTTTCAAAATCCAGTGAATCTGAAGGCAGATTCACTTTACTCTTCATTTGTGTTCTCAAAACAGAGCGGGAAGACACAGAGAGAGCGAGATAGATTCAATTCACTGTTAACACTTTTGTTCAATCAGTCGACGCTGCATTTTGGGCAAATTATTGCATTCATAAACGAAGAAATTTGTTAATTTGCAACAAAGAAGGCGGCAGGGCATCAAAGGGCGATGGATTTGGATCAGTGGATTACGACGGTGAAAGAGGGGCAGCATTTGGCGGAGGACGAGCTTCAGCTCCTTTGTGAATATGTAATGTTGTTTTTTTTCTACTTCTAAAACTTCGTGTTGGATTGGTTAGGGTTTGTTTGGCCAATAAGAATATTGGGTTAGTTGAATTTTTGTGATTTACTAAACCTGTTAATAGGAAAACCCTACCTCTTTTGTCGGGTTCTGTGTTGGGGATATTATTGATTTTGGGCTTTTTGTGTGGGAGAGGAGGAGTTTGATGGAAACCGTTAAAGGGGGATCATAGGGGCATATGATTGTTTGATTGTTTGCGAATTGATATTACTGTGGTTGCGAGACTGTGTTTGTTACTATTGCTTTTTGCTCATATCAAAGTTTCCACAAGTGGGCTTCATGAATAGTTACGTTCACATTTTAAGGAATCCTGAAATGTTGCATGTATGATATTTAGGGAAAAAATGGTATTATGGTCAACTGAAATTACTGGCAATCTCTATAATTGTTCGTGTTTAATTTGTTGGCTTCACTTTGACAAGACGGGTTCCATTAATTTCTAAAGAACAATGCTTTGTTGGAGCACACAGTTGTTTAGGTTTCCTTGTTAAAACTTCTAGGGGTCGTTAGGTTGGGAACAAGTTATCCCAATTAGCTATCCTGTGACAACTTATTCGTCACTATGATATAAATGGTGGGATAAGGCAACAAACAAGATATAAATTTTTTATCCCATCACTATTTGTTTTTATCCTCACACCAAATGACCCCTAGTGGCTGAACTAGCTGAGTATTTCGCTTTTTGTTGCATATTTAAAGTGATGATAAATGCGGGTGGTCAATGATATGGTTAAAGTTTGTGGCTGCATCATGATGATAGAGGTCAGCAAAGCCTCTGTTTATGTGTGTGTTTGTGTGGGGGGGGGGATGTCAGAGTGGATTTAGCTTTGTGTAGCCTTTGATATCATCTTTATTGTTTCTATTTGGGTCATCAAAAACAAAATCAGATAAAGACTTTGGAATTGTAATGTCTAGCCTTTTCTTGGCATATGCGGTGGGACTATTCTGTGTTGCTAGAATGTAAGTTTTTTTTTAAGGATATCTTCTTATGTATAGTTCATTGCTGAAAGAGGATATCTGAATTTTCTGCTTATGGGCATTGTTCACAGGAAAATGTTATGATTGCATTTGTGATTAATAACTTTAGGTATATTAGCTTGGTATCTTCAACCTGCCTACATATTGTAACTTGTAGTCATTATAGTTCTTCACATTCATAAGTTGTACTGTACCATGAC
The DNA here is from genome assembly GCF_036512215.1 of Solanum lycopersicum. Classification (NCBI taxonomy): domain Eukaryota; kingdom Viridiplantae; phylum Streptophyta; class Magnoliopsida; order Solanales; family Solanaceae; genus Solanum; species Solanum lycopersicum. The sequence goes on along the minus strand of NC_090802.1, from coordinate 58,067,789 downwards.
AAATGATATTTCCAAAAAGGGTACCCACGCAGATGTTGTGTCCATCTTTTTAACATTTGTGAGAATTATGTTCAGGTTGAGCATCTGATGTCATTTTCCTTGAGAAACCTTTAATCGCGTCTAAAACATGTTATTCTTATCCAGGTTAAGGAAATCCTGATAGAGGAGTCAAATGTGCAGCCCGTCAATAGTCCAGTTACTGTTTGTGGAGACATCCATGGCCAGTTTCATGATCTAATGAAACTCTTCCAGACTGGAGGTCATGTACCTGATACAAATTACATTTTCATGGTATAATATGAATTGTTATCGATTAGTTTTCCACGAACTTCAGTAAGTATTCTGTTTAAGTCATCAGACTTTAAGATTTTTTGTTTTTGGCCAGGGAGATTTTGTTGACCGTGGATACAATAGTTTAGAAGTTTTTACAATTTTGTTGCTCCTTAAAGCAAGGTATGTAATGGAACATTTGGATGCAATTTTATATTACTTGTCTGTAGTTGGTTCATGTTTCTTTTCTGCACGAATGAATAGGTTTTTGCTGATTTGTATTTCTTAGAAAAGCTAAGTAAGAAAAGGCATGACTTTGTTACTGTCAGTATGAAGTTGTCTTGAAAATAATGCTTGCGACTGGGAGCCTTGTAATATTCAATGTTTCTTTCACTAATGACTAATTAAAAGTAAGACCGAATACCATTTGTCAGGTCCAAGAGGACTCTGATAGAAACTAGTTTGTTATTTCATTTATTTTCCCAAATATTCTGATAATTCCCCTTCTTTACCTTTCCACTCTTTATAAAGTTGTTACCTCATGTTCGAGATTGATTCACATTCACATTATCTGTGCTGCAACAGTAATTCAAATGCCCGTGTTGCTTACTCTCTGGAAGTTTCTTTGTTAAATGGTGAAATAACATTCATTCCTGACTATATCTTCCCCGTTTTTTAATTTCTATCAGATACCCAGCCAACATTACTCTTTTACGTGGAAATCACGAGAGCAGGCAACTAACACAGGTAATGCATACTATACCTTAAATTTATGGTGCCTACATGTGAAGTGTAGGTAATAAATGCCGAGGTCTCATAGATGTGGTTGAAATTCTTTACCTCATACTTGCCCCTTTCTCTCAATAATTCTTTTGAAGAGGCAATTGTTTTTGCTGTCATTGTTGTGCCTTAATTAACCATTTGATAGATCCCGGGCTAAATCATGTTTCATGAGGTTTTTTCTCTCATATTAATGGTGTCTGGAGAGTGTTTTTTTTTAAAATTTTTTTATTTGTGTTTTTCTAATGATTACTTGTCTGCATATTATTAGTTGGTTGGTTGCTATTTTGAATCCTATCTTACTAGTTATAGTAAGGTTCTTGAGGATGTTTAGTTGCAAAGAGCAATGGTGTTACTTTCTGTGCTTAAAAAAAATAAATTCTCAACCCATAATTCTGGGTATCTTTGTGATTAAGAGGAGATACAAGTGGATTGTCAAGTTTGCACTGCTTAATGCTGCTGCCTATGGTTTTGTTACCTGGACCACTTCAAATTCACAGAATCTTTTTTCCTCTTAGTGAAGATACACACATGCTATAAGAAGGAAGCATTTTCGAGATGTGCTATGTTCTGATCAGCTTTACATTTTACATGTTACAATAGGTCTATGGATTCTATGATGAGTGTCAAAGGAAGTATGGAAATGCGAATGCATGGCGGTACTGCACTGATGTTTTTGACTATCTTACTCTCTCGGCAATCATAGACGGAACAGTATGTTCTAGCACTCAGGATAAACATTATCACTTGCCATGTTTTCTAATCCTATTAATTAACACCTTTCTTCCCATACAGGTATTATGTGTCCATGGTGGACTTTCTCCTGATGTTAGAACAATTGATCAGGTATTTTGACTTGGACTTTGATGTTTTTGTGGTTCTACTTGTTTTATTCATAACTAGTTTCAAATTATTCAGTGTCATGGATTCTATATGTTTTCACTGTACTAGAAAGATATCAATGCTCTAAACACATGAAGAAGTGAAAATTTGCAAGTTGTTTATGTTATGTGTAATCAAATAAAATTATATAAAGAAAGGGCGAAAGGTTTCCCTTTCAATTGATTTAGTCAGTGACTGACCGGAACATTACTTCAATTTATAAATTGCATGAACTTAGATCAATCAAAAAATGATATTGATTTAATATCTCACAACATGTTGTGTATCTGGAGATCATATGAGGTCCTTTTCCTCTTCTATGTGATTACTTGAGGATTCTCTGGAAATGATTGTGCCTATGTCAATGCTTTTAATAAATTTTTTCGCTAAGTTGATGTTTTCTCCATTTTGCATAATCTTTCTTCTGTTCAAAATGTGGGCACATGCAGAGCTAATGTTTCTTCCTTCTTTGTAAATGATATGGCAGATCAGAGTGATTGACCGTAATTGTGAAATTCCGCATGAAGGGCCTTTCTGTGACCTTATGTGGAGTGACCCCGAAGATATTGAAACATGGGCAGTAAGTCCTCGAGGAGCAGGTTGGCTTTTTGGATCCAGGGTTACCTCTGAGGTATGTAAGCTCAAGATGTTAATTATAGTTGTGATCATTGTTTCAAATAAATATTTTGCGCATGATTTGCAGTTTAATCACATTAATAAACTAGATCTAGTTTGCCGGGCTCACCAGCTTGTCCAGGAAGGTTTGAAATACATGTTTCAAGATAAAGGATTGGTGACGGTAAGTAATCTATTCTTTATTGTGTTTGTCATCTGATGTGTAGCATATAATGAAATCATGTCACTGTTGCCTTCTGTTCTATGCAGGTGTGGTCTGCTCCCAACTATTGTTACCGATGTGGAAATGTTGCTTCAATATTGAACTTCAATGAGAATATGGTAGTATTGCTATTATTTTCCTGCATTATTGACCTTCTACTAGTTAGCCGTTGGAATTTCAGGAGTACTTAGTCGTGCCCTTGTGCGTTGACAGTTGTATCCTCTAATTTTGTTTGTCTCATATGATTTGACCTATTCAAGTCAACATGTGTTGTTATATATGCATACAGTAAGTCTGCAATTATATTGTGAGGATAGGAGGATTTTTGTGTCTTGGACATAATGTCTCATCCTGATATTAGGAGAAACCTACTACTCCCTTTCACTGTTATCAAAAGCAAAAAGGCTCTAAGGAATTGGGGCTTTAAGCACAAATTACGCGTTGGCTTTAATGAAAAAAGTTGCTTAGAGAGAAAAATATACACATATATGTTTAGTCCAAAACTAGTATACAAGCATGAATGACAAATATATGGACAAAGAAATTGAAAGGTAATTAATGTGAAATATCAAATGTTAAGTGTTGCCTCTTCATAAGAGGTTCTATGTCAAGAAAAAATTTGCCTTAGAACCTTCTTGACAACGACACTGAAACACACATTAAGTGAGGCGAAGCGCTAAACACATTTTGGGATTCGCTTCAGGGCTTTAATGTGCCTTTGACAACACTGCTGTCTCATTTTTAGTTTGATTTGGCAGTGGAAAATGTAAATAAGTCTTAACTTTCATGGTTTTAATCCAAAAAAATTGTGCATAACATACCAAAAATATTTGTTGAATCTTTTGGCCTTAAACATGTCATGCAATTCAGAGTGTCAGGGTAAATGTGAATTTTGGAATTAAAAATGCACCACGTATAGAAAGGCATTTTTGTTGAAACTGACTAAAAAGGATCATAGGACACGAATTGAGAAAGGAGTAATTAGAATGTCCCAAAGGCAAGCTAAGCCATGAGTTGATCCTCTTTCCACTTTTTGGATTTTAGTACTTTAGAGTTCGACATTACATATAAAAAACACTGTAGAAATTAACATTTTCCCATATGAAATGCTGGAGAAGGTGATGTGACATAGTAATTGTTAACTAATTCATCAGAAAAAAATGATGATGGTTAGTTGTTTTTACTGGACCTCCTGGTGAAAATGTTCTTCAGTTCTGCTCAGTTGATTGACCGTAGGATTTAAAAATGCTTCACCTTTTCTTCTCGTCTATCTTCTACTTGCATTGGTGGTCCATTCCTAATTCACACTTCTACCTTTTTCTTGTCATTCTTTGTGAGTAATGCCATCATAATCTTTGTACTAAAGGATTCAATCTTATGGTACATATATAGATCTTGCCTCTCACTGCATAAACATATTCTTTTACATTCTCCATGTTCAAGGTAGAGCAGTGACAATGTCAACATCTTTAGCTTGAAGAGCTAGGATTTCTTCCCCTTCATCTACTGCTATGAATATGTTCACTCCCATTGACTCTTTTGAAATAAGATCACTAGTCATAATGGAGATACAAAGCACTGGGTGATTTTTCCCATCTATTTTAGCCTTAGTGGACAGAGTTTCCTGGTACATGTTGGTGTTGCTGGTGGGAGGTGGCAGGTATCATGTGGAATTAATCGAGCTTTGCAAAAGCTGGCCCGGACACCACGGTCATTTAAAAAAGATCACTTGGCATAAGATGGTATTTAGTTTCATAGAAGGAAAGTTCAGTGCTATAATGTTTACCCCTTAGAAGTACGGACTTTTACAAAGTTTCACATTAGTCTTCTGTCTTCCGCATCTCATTTATTTGTTGGGAAAGCTTAGTAGAATAACTAAGCTAAGACCTTATCATGAATAGGCATGTCTAATCTATTGGGGACTAACTACATTTGGTGGATCTAAGCTCCTTCAAGATTGTGCAATAGAGTTCTTTATTGAGAAAATTGGGCTAATCTTGTCACCTCTGTGTGAAGTCAGCAGGAGGAAAACCGAAAGATCGACTTTTTGCACTCAAAAAAGACCACATAATAGGAATACCAAAAGATCAACTTTTTGCACTCAAGAAAGACCACATAATAAATTGGCGGGTTAGATAGCAGGAGCATCTATATTAGTTATGGATGGTGGCTAAAATTGGTTGATCTCTGTCTATCTGGATACCTTGAAATGTTCTCATCCTTTTGTGATAACAAAATGAAGAGTAGAGCGAAAAAAAATAAGAAATAGAAGAGCAGATAAAATCAATCAACTATGTTCTTCAAGTATTAGATGAGATGAAAATTATAGGACTTGAACCCACATACAAGAGTTTATGCCCAATTTTGATGCCTGAAGCATGTTTGTTGCACTAGTATGGAAATGAAGTTTCTAAGATGAAAGAATGGGAACTGCTTGTGGTATTGGAACAGCAAGCTAGGTGATAGGAGAAATGGATAAGAAATGAAGCATATTAGGCAATTGCTGTGTCGACTTGTCCTATGGTCGAAGTCTCCTACATTTTGGAATGTACTGTTACTGCTCTGCTTGTCGTATCCCCCTTTATTTGTTATTTTATAATCTAGACATTTTATCTGTTTTTTTCCTTTCTGATTTTTTTTTGTGATTTATCAGGAGAGAGAGGTAAAGTTCTTCTCTGAAACTGAGGAAAACAACCAGATGAGAGGGCCCAGGACAGGAGTTCCTTATTTCTTATGAGGAATGCTCGGCCTTTTCTTCTTCTGATATTATTTCTGCATTTCATCCGGCCACCCCCTTATTAATGGGAAAATTTAAGGGAGAGTGTCTGTCCGGAGGGGACTGAATAGATGGTGGTATATGCCTTAGCTTGTCTGGTTGACCCCACTGGCTCCGAATAGTTTGTGCTATGTATTTACAATGGCCTCGAATGCTGCTCCCCATCTGTTCCGTAATTATTTTTGAATGTGTCATATTGGTGATATTGTACCTTGACCAGATTACAGTCTTTTAGATTTTACTCGTTTGCATTTTTGCTAGATGTACATTTTATTTTTGCTTTGAATTTGAAAACTATTGTTCATTTTACAATTCAAAATCGGATAAAAGCTTGAATATTATGGGGCCCGTATGAGCTATTAAGTTTATAGTGGCCAGAAGAAGCCAGTCATCATTGTGTTGAGAGTTGGGAGAAAGATTGGCAATGTTCAGTTGGTTCCAAAAATTTTGGGCAATAATGCACTCCACAAAATATGCTTGGAGGTTTTCAATGGAGGTGTTGCAGATTTTGCAAATGTTTGTGGAGATAGCTTGTTGACACCCAAAAATTGACTTTCGAGTTTCTTAAATTTCAAAATATTTTAATTGATTTTTTTCACCATTTTTATAATCTTATATAATTTTTTTTATGTAATTATTATATTTTTATTAATATTTCGAAAATCTATCTCAAAAGGATTTTTTATTTTTAGTAAATATTTTATTAAATTAGTTTAGTTTAAATTATTGTTATAAATTCTGAATTGTTTAATTTATAATTAAGTTAGCTATTTTTATTTTGTTAAGCTCGTAAATTAATTATAATAGTTTATCTTACTTAACTTTTAGCTAATTTCACTCATTAATTCAATTTTGCTATGTTCAGAACTTCAATTGGTTCTAATTTAAATTCATATGATCAAAACGAAAGTCAATTCTAGCCCACTTATTTTAAGAAGCCAAATCTTGGGCCTCTCCGTCCAACTCCTAAATGACCCGTTTTCTTCTCAAAAGAAAAAACCCATTTTCAATACAATAGACAGCACAGCACATACCAATCGACCCCCTTCAGCGTTTTCTTGCTCGCCAGTCCCACAAATCGCAAACTCGGTCCAAAATCGAGCTCAGATCGTGGCAGCGTCGTCCTCCCTTGTCCTTTTTCTAAGCCAATCGTACAAACGAGACAGGTGTTGCGATCTTGATAGCTCAATCGTCCTTCTCAAGAGATTAAGCCTTCCAAATCAATTTTCCGTCGGAATTAGTCTTATTTTCAAATTACTCACAGTCCCGCATCGACTCTAGGCTGTGATTTTCACATTTCTCAACTCCTATAAGTAGGCCCTTCTCTTCACTGTTCAATTTTTGGAGACTAAAGAGTGCCCTAAAGGTTTTGGGAATTCTTTGTTCCATAGTTCAAAATTTTGTGGCTGTTCGAGTTTAGAGAGGTGGTGGAATCGTCTCCATTGAACTCGTCATCCGGTTTGCTGCCCACAACCAGGTAATATTTCTTTGTTTCTATGATTTTCATTATGCCTGTTCATAAATTCATGTTTAGAGTAGTTTGTAGCAATATGTTTAGCATAGTTAGATTTTTTTCTGTTTAGAGAATGGAATTTACCAAGTACAAATTTGTGTTGTTTCTTCATACAAATGAAAAAGGCACTAGCTCTGAAACTCATACTCTTGGTTGGTATATAATATTTTATTTACAGATAACTGTTGTCAAGTGAGTCAATAGTTCAGGTGAAAAGAGTCCAGTGTTATAAGAAATTTGGAACAATTCAAACTGATTCTTGTTTATAAGCTTACAAGACATCTTACAAAATCGAACTCAGTCAGTTGAGGAACTTAGAAAGATCTGTAAAATGAATTTAAGTTCATTGAGAGACAACTCCCAGTATAATAAATATCCATCTTCTATGGCTTTCAAAATGGATGAATAATAATGGCAAATCGGTACAATGTCCATAGAATAGAGACAATAAAGAAAGTAATTGGGCATGTAAATATATAAACTTCACTTAACAAGGCAAAAGAAAAGAAATCACAATTAAACTGACTAATTCTATCAAACCACAAGGATATTTATTTTTATTGCTACAAATAGCTTAACTGTATCATCTTCTTTTTTAAGCAGTTAAGGATGTTTATTTCATCTTTATTCCCATTAAGAAAAGAGACGTACAATACTGTAGTCGAGCAAGATGGCCTTGACTCCAACATTATAAATAAGAGTGTATAATCTCCTCTTGTGACTCCATAGAAATTCCACCCACTTAATCAGTATGAACCAAATAATCTTCGGTAGCGATTGTGCCAAGAGAACTGATGGAAGTACTTTATGTTTAATCTACTACCAAGAACAAAGAAAGATAAGGTAACAACTCTAGAGTTGGGTTAATTTTTTTTATTTATAATTACTCATACAACATAAGTGTATGCACGTTGACTAGTAAAAGTAATTATTAACTTGATGAGAGAAAAATGTTTTCAGTTAAGTTATATATCTCCATGCCAAGAAGAAGAGGAAGACATCGCAAAACAACTGAAGTTGTAAAGGATGCTAATGAAGAACAACATCAAGTGAAAATGGAAGATGATATATTCAAGCAAGAAGGTACCTTTTAAATGTACAAATGTTTGTTAGTCTTATCATTTGAACGAAAAAGTAAGTCGTTTATTTTAGAAAAACAAAATATAGTAAGAGGAAAACCACATGGACAACGGTTGCATATATAGATCGGGTGCAGAAATCTTGAAGCAGGAAATTTTGATTTGCTTGATTGCACTTCATATCCATGAAGCTATATTCTCTTATCCATTCTCGTTTATTTTTTATGTGTTGATGTATGATATAAGTTCCGTGTGACCTATCTGTTCTGATATATTCCTGCAAGCTGAACAAAAAGGTAAAATTCTCAATTTGCTAGGTCTATTACCTTCCATTGATGTGATACTTTTTGAAATTTAAGAGAAGGTTATGAACATGCATTTCACAAGGAAAGTTAAGTATAGAAGGAAATATTTCTAGTATGTGTTTGAGTAGGAATTTTTAAAGTAAGAAAATGGATGATACTAAAATCATCACCCTTCCAAATATTTTAACTTTTCAGCACTTAAATTTACACTTTCAAAACTTAGTTTCTCCAACTAATCACTTGGACAGTCAAAAGATATTCGAAAGCATGTAAATATGAAGTTCTGAAACATGGTTTCCACATCTATTCTAATTTTTTGCAGTTATCTGTTTGTTCCTGATGAATTTTGATTCTCACATTACCATCATGGTTGAATGTCACTGAATATGTCCTTTACCTTATTGTACTCTCTTTTCAGCTGAACGTCAAAGTACTGCTATAAGGGCTATTCGTGATGTGGAGATTGAACACTTAAAAGATATGTTACAATTGCTGCGATCAAATTTTAGTAATGAACAGCTGCAAGTTCCAGTAACGCAATTTTTTGAGGAAAAATTTCCAAACCTGGCTATTGTAAGAAATGAGAAAAATGGCCAGTATGAAGTGCAAAGGAAAGACAATGCTGTTAATTTAAGCATGGACCAATTTGATGGAAGGAATCTACATGCTTCTCTTCTTAATAACCTGTCCATGGTGTACCCTGATTGCTCCAGTGCCATGCCGTCACTTGGTGGATTTGAACTCTCAAATAAATCTGGTATCTTTGAATCTCTTTTTACTCATCCTTTTATGGAAACGCTAGACACTCAAGTTTATTTCTGCTAACTCAGTTTAACAACATTTTGGCAGTTAAAACATCATGCTATGGTGTCGAAAACCTCCAGATCAAGGGATTTGTATGTTTCATTGCACTTCATTTTACTATTTCCTGCAGTTTATGTCATTCAATACTACATTTCGAGTAATTTAGGTTGCATGATGATCCCCTTTTGGCTGTATGGTTAAATTCTTGCATTTAAGATTTGGAAGTAAGAAGCATTTAGTTGGTACTTCTGAAAAGCCTCTTTTACAACTAATCTTTTTGTGCTTCAGACTCTTTTTTCCTTTTTTTTTTTGTGGGGATGTGGGGTGGACTCATTTCTGCCTTTGCACTGGCTCATCACGTAGCTCTAGAGGTGTCTGGTTTTTTTGACATTTCTTCATGCTTCTTTTGATTGGGCAATGGATGTACCCCCTTAGCGCTTGCGATGATAGCAATACTTGCTTACTCTTTTTTGTTCCTTATTTTGCTTCTTTTTTTCACTGAAGGTCTTGGAAGAGCCATCTGACTCCCAAATGCTTGATTTGCCTGATACTCTTCAGACTCCTGGTGTACGTAGCTATAATATAATTTCTTTGCGGTTTGTTGTTATTTGCAATATCTTTTTCTCTACTGAACAATTGATGTTATTCATTTTATTCCTTTAAAACATCTAAACATCGGGGTGATGGGTTGGGAAATATTTCATTTGACACATAGACCCTGCAGTATGAAGCATTGTTTTTCCTTATTTATTTCTCTATCTGGATGACTGCTCCTCTTGGTACTCTCTTACGACATACAGCATTGTTTAGTTGATCGACGCTTTAGGAACAATGCTATGTTAATAGCGGCATTACTTTATGCCTGTGATGGTTCAAAGAAGCGACTTTTAGATGAAACTAATTTTGTCCCGAAGTAGCATCAGCACCAGTTTCTTGTTGATGTCTCTACGAGTATTTTGTGCTAAAGACAATATTCATAGATTAATATATTTTTGGCTACAGGCATATAATAACAGATTATCTGTTGGGATGACTCCCAAAACTTTAAGACTGCCTAAACCTGGGGAAATGCTTCTATCTGTCCACGGCTCTCCTCTCGGTGTTTACAAGGAAGACAATATGGAAGCGATACATGGTATGAGCCTATGTGAGAGATGACTTTGGTCATTAGGAAGTTCATCGGGAAGTACTGATAGTGTGTTACTTTTTTGTGCAGAGTCTGGAGAGTGAAGATGGATGAATTGACTCAAAGTAATTTGTTTAGCGGAGGGGTAGACGATACATTTTCTCTAATGTAATAATTTTTGAGACTTATCATCAAACTTAACCCATAATCTTACTTTTGTTGAGAGTTCATAGAACACTTTGCCAGCCTCCTTTTAGTTCCAGCCCTTTTCTCTATTTCCTTCCCCCTTCCCTTTGTTATGACCTATTTTCTGTAGGTTATGAAGCTGGAAAATTACTATCGTTGTACATAATTTGTAAGTGTGACAAGATTTTTAGTGATTAGAGATGGTCAAGTTATTAACTTCTGTGTTCCTAGTTTCCTGCATAGTTTTAACTGTGCTTTTTCTATCCTCCTTAGACACCCTACGTGGTGGGGTTCGACTGGGTATGTTGTTGTAATTAACTACTTTCAAGCTAAGGATCTCAAAGCTAATCAGTACCCTTTTGAACCTTTTTTTTTTCTTTCTGTAAATTGATAAATGTAAATATTAAGAATATTACCACCTTCATATAGACGTGGCTATCTAGGTTAATTATTTGTAGGTCAACTAAAGGAGTAAAGTTATACTAATTGTTTATGGTTGATTCTCTACTTAGATTAGCTATGAGTCATTAAGCAGTGAGAACAGAAAATAGTCAAAGCTCTTCATATAGCTGACCTACTTTGTTTCTCCTCTCAACATTTCTTTGTTATTAGGTGAAATAAGCCAAAAAGTTTCCTACCTCCATCTTCTCTTGGGATATTTAATTAACTAAACTTCAAATATGAAGCAACATATAAGTATTTTAACTTATAAATAATCGTATACTGCACATTACGTGAGAGAGTTTCATTTGTAAGTTGTTGATAAAAAACAATAGCGTTCTGTGTAAAGTAACAATTGACAACAAATGACAGAAAATCAAAGAATTCATCCAGTTGTGGACATGGAAGCACCACCACCAACAAGAACAACACGTCCTTTAGTGCCTCGAGGCTCGTTTAAATCAGAAAAAGGCGATCCAACGCGGCTTTTTCAGCAGCCAACAGTGAACCAGCCAGTCAGACGTACCACTCCTGTAATGTATTCAAGACCACCCACTAAGAAGAGAAGTTGCATTTGCAAATGCATTTGCTGGACAATTAGCCTCATCATACTCCTACTCATCATTATTGCAGCAATTGCTGGCATTCTTTACCTTGTTTTCAAACCAAAAATCCCTCAGTACTCTGTGGACAACCTCAGAATATCAGACTTGAGGCTAAATTTTGATATGAGCCTCTATGCAAGATTTAATGTCAGAATCACTGCTGTGAACCCAAACAAGAAGATTGGAATCTACTATGAGAAAGGAAGTCATTTGAGTGTGTGGTACAAGAACACACAGCTTTGTAAAGGGTCTCTTCCCAAGTTCTACCAAGGTCATCAGAACAGAACAGTACTCGACGTGGCCTTAACTGGGCAATCAGAATATGGTAATACGTTGATGTCTGCAATTCAAGAGGCAGCACAAACTGGAAGAATCCCATTAGATCTTAAGATTCAAGTCCCAGTTAGCGTTAAACTTGGGAGGCTCAAGTTGAGAAAGGTGAAAATATTGGGAGATTGCTTACTGATTGTCGATAGCCTCTCTGCTAATAGTTTGGTCCGAATTAAGGCCAGTACTTGCAAGTTTGGATTGAAGCTCTAAAAGCTTCTGCATTGTATTCAACATGTATGTTAGTAAGTAATTTAGGCTTCTAGTTCAGTTGTCGTGTATTTTATTTTATTTTTGGGGTCTCAACTCTTGTTAGTGAGGATGTTATCCATAAACATTAGGAGATTTCTATTAAATTCATCTTCATTATTCATGTTGATAAGCCAACCATTGGCAGTTGGTTACTACTTTGTTATGCAGCTTTAATATAAAGTTATTTATTGCAGAAAAAAGATAGCCTATGGCTTTTGTTCTTCCAAAGTAGATTTGTATGTGTTGCTACTTGCTCCAACTTGATACTTATATCAAGAAAGAACTATCTGCATATGGCAGAAGATTAAGATAACTGAGGCCCCTTATTTTATTACCAAGAAGCATCATACAAGCTAACATACAAAATGCCCATTAAAACATTGTGCTAGTCTGATATATACATGTGTAATAGCCAAGCAAGTTTCACAACTTCCTAGTTCAAATGACGCGTCACACTTGGGTATCTCAACATCTCTTTTCGCAGAAAAGTTTCAGTTCCATTAAGTCAATGTAGCCTCAGGATTAGGATCAACATCTGTTTTCAAATGCCATTTGCCAAGGGGATTAATCACCAACCAATGCTCGTGGTCTATGCTCTATGGTAACCAGGGACATTCCTGTCTGTGAAACAGCTCTGGCAAATGCCATGTTTGCAGTTATAGTAGGAGCATGCCAATAATCACCAGTCCCAAAAGCTACCTTGTTTTTTAATGCCAATTTTCTGGTTGTTGGAAGGCTCATTAGCCGTTCTGACGGGCAATCAGGCACAACCCTGTTTGAGTTAATCAGATGATCAGTATATGGAGTTTAAGTAACTAGGAAAACTATAAAACTAAAACTAAGAACAAAAGGAACATGGAGATGGAGAAATTCCCAATGCAACTCTTAACAGGTCCGAGGCAAGTGTTGCTAGCTTACTACAATCTACCATCACGAGATTCAGGTTATTTTACTATTTGGCAATTGGCATCAGATTTGTAAGAACTAAGCCGTTGTAACAGAGAGACCAAAGGACCATGCCAGCAAATCTATAACAGATGCTAGATAAGAATAATGTTTAAGAAGCAGCAGAGTTGCTTACAAAAGTTCACTGGGACCTAAAATTTGGAAGTCATATAGCAAGTCGAACAGAACTCCTTCAAATTTATCTAGTAGGAAATTTAGAAGTCAGATAAGAGGATGGCAAGCAATTCATATTTTTCTTCCAATTTCTTTTCTGGAGGTAAGAATGGGAAAGGACGGCAGAGCATGTACTGTTGAATGTAACGATTGTTGCAATAAAATTTTTGGAAATAAAACTTGCTGTAAGAAACATATTGAAATTTATCAAAATTCACCTTAGATGGTTCAGAAAGTGCTCTGCTCTAGACTTCTCATTAGGCCCACCACACATCGAAACAAGCTCCTGAAATTCTGCACAAACACTTTCACAAACTATGCCTCGCTTTTGCAATATAGAAGGCATCAGCTCCATATGGATTGGCTTCTTCATTTCAGAATTCACCTTGTGGAAGCCAAGTCAACAATAAACCAAAGAATGTTACTACAATGTTTGGCAAATGCAAAAGTACAGTGGTTAAGCTAATAGTATATGAGTCTTTGCAGTTCATATATAAAAAGATTTCTTTAGGACTGTAAACAAAAGGACCACATACATGAGAAAGTTGATCATTTCCAACTCACTACAAATTTTAGTGCTTCGAGTCAGACTATAGACTTCGCAGAACAAGGAACACCAAAACTAGCAATTTATTATGCTTATGTATTTTAGGCAAAATTAATGCATGAACCATCAATTGAAGCAGAAACATAGCATAACCATAACCAGTTCACACACTCGGTACTCTGCCACTCCAATAGTGAAGTTTTCTGAAACAACAAACATAAGATGATGGAAAAGAACCTTGGTGTGTAACTGGTAAACCAGCTACCATGTGACCACGAGTCACGGGTTCAAGCTGTGAAACAGTCCCTTGCAGAAATGCAGGGTAAGGCTGCATACAATAAACCATTTGTCCAGCCCTTCTCCAGACCCCATACATAACTGGATCTTAGTACACTAAGCTGCCTTTTCTTTTTTACAAACAATAAGATGATGTGGCATGAGACTTCAATTTGTTATTAGTTGCTGTAGAGGCAACTGATGTACAAATTTAAATCAACCAGCCTCATGTAAGTCATCTCTGGATTTAAACCCAGTAGATCTCTCGTACGAGTCTGAGGTATGTTAGCTCTATAAAGCAATCAAAATGAACAGAGAAACATTAAAGAAACTCTCCAAATTCAAACAGGGTTCTAAAATTTTAACATAGAAGGATTCCAGAAATTTTAAGATAAGAGGTTTCACCTGTCCAATCATGAACTCATAATTGACCTTGAATCGGCTTCTCAGCTCACTCTCTGGAGTAGCCAGAATTCGATCGATACTACCATTACTAATCCCAGACACTATAGCAACTAGTGCTGTTGTATCAAAATTGACCAATTCAGCTTCTTCAACATCAAAACCGGACCAACTCCTCAATGCTGAGACAAGAGTACAGAAAGAATCACCCAAATTTACATCATTACTAGCATCATCACTATGCATCTTCCCTGAACTCCCAGAAAGGTCTGTTAATGTTTCTCCATCTTTACCCTGCAATTTAACATCTGTACTAGAGTCTGAAATTGCACTACTAGACGAAAAAGAACCAATCTTTATTTCCAAAATACATGCCCTTTCAAAAGACCTCCCCAGTACACTTACCCAATCCTCATCCTCTAATTCATCATAAAACTCGCAATCAAAGTCAGAAAACCCAAACCCGAGATCAGTAGCTCCAAATTCCCCTCGAAGCTTATCAAGAATACAACTTTGAAGTCCATTTGAGAAGAAAAGGATAATAGAACTAGGCCTCACCGTAACAGACGACTCTGAGGCAGCAAACACGAGTTCTACGATTTTGCTTCTTAAACCCTTGCAATTCCTAATTTCCCCTGAATCTTCCCAAGAAATGTACCTGGGGTTTCTATCTGATACTATAAACCAAACTGGGTTTCCATTAAAAGAGCAAATTACGTCAATATAAACACTCAATTTCAACGATACCGAAATGGTTTTGCAGACCCGTGAAACTGCTGTTACTAGTGGGTTTTGAAGAATGTGAACAACTGCTTCAAGATACCCAATGTTGGTGCTGAGTTTGAGAGATGAGGAGAGGGAAACGCGGTTGAGGAAAGAAAGCTCAGAGTTGATTAGCCTGAAAAGGGTAGTCTTCCATGAGGATTGTTGAGTAGTTGTTAAGGTTTCAATTCGATTTTTGAGGACTTTACATCTCCTCTTGCCATCTTCCACTGCTCCTTCGTCCCTTTCCATTGTCTTCAGTTTTCCCTTCCTCCTCAGAGTTAACAAGACACTCACGAAATTAAAGATTATTATTTTTTGATAATTTGAATGGTGATTTTATATTTTTTTTTCTCTTAATCTGTGTTATAGAACTGCTATTAAATAATTGATTAAAATTAGAAAAAAGATAAAAAAAATTCAGAAATGTCTCCTTCCATTTATTAATTTAAAAATATCTTTTAACGTTTTCTTTAAGCTCAAAAAACTCTTCAATTAACAGAAATTTGACATGAAATTTAATTAAATGAGCGATACATATAACTTTTTTTTATAAAATAAATAAATCTTACACTTAAATCCATTTTTGATAAATCTAATCCAATTTTCGTATCTTTAATTTTATACCTCATGTTATTTGCTTGTTTCTGTCACATTAAGATCTAAACTTTTGTTTGCTCATCATCTCTGACTAAATCGCTTTTGAAAAGGATTAAAGCTATAAATTTTTTTCTAAATTTAGGATTAGTTCAAACTTCATACATACGGATTTATAAAACATCATATGAAAATATCTTAATTGCTAATTCATATGTCTAATTTTTTAAATAACAAAATTTTACAAGCACATTGAGTTTATAAAAGTTCGACAAGTTTTGAACTAAGAGTTATTTCTTAAAGAAATAAAGAGAGAGAAAAAACAAAAAAAGTATCCAAATTGATAGTAAAACAGGATTGATTTGAATAAGATTTATTTTATTTGAATAAAAATTAGTTAGATCAATGAAATTTTGTCACTTATGTAGTTAAATTTTCTATTAGATTTTAAATAACAAGATTTTACAAGCACATTGAGTTTATAAAAGTTCGACAAGTTTTGAATTGAGAGTTATTCCTTAGAGAAATAAAGAGAAGAAAAAAAACAAGAAAAATATCCAAATTGATAGTAAAACAGGATTGATTTAAATAAAATTTATTTTATTTGAATAAAAATTAGTTAGATCAATGAAATTTTGTCACTTATGTAGTAAATTTTCTATTAGATTTTGTTAAGTAATAGGTATTTCTTTTGAAAGTATTTTTAAACCAATAAATAAAGAAAAAGGCATTTTAAAACCTTTCCCATGAGTTGGACATTTTTGAGCTTTTTTCCCTTAAATTTAACATGAGGATGAGTTTTTTCTTTTCTCTCATTTACTAAATAATTTATTTATTTTTTAAAAATATCATACATGCGATAAATCGGGTTTGAATTATGAGCGGATATCCGGATATGGAGCAGTAGAAAACCATTGGCGAGGTGATACTGATAGCAATACTCAAAAGACTTTTGCTGGAAAAAATGGCTGGTGCTCTGTCTCCGGCCACCACTCTCCGCCTTAAGCCCTTCTACGCCGTCCGGTTCTTCAGTCATTACCGAAGACCTATCAAAGTCTTAAACCCCAATTTCTACTCATCGTACCCTCCACAGCTGCCTCCAGCACCCTACTTGAGCCGTCGACGGAGCTTTTGCTCTGTGGTTTCCGCCGCTATTTCATCCGGAGAAGCAGTTGAAAGACCCAAATTTGAAAATATTGAGGCAAAAGAGGGGGTAAAAACTGAAAAAGTTGGGGAATTTCGGAAAAGGTTGAGGGTTGCGGACATAAAGGGAGGACCTGAAGAAGGTTTGGACCGTCTTGGTGAAACTTTGGTGGTTAGAGGATGGGTTCGCACGGTTAGGGCTCAGAGCAGTGTGACGTTTATTGATGTAATGTCATAACTTGCAACTGAGGAGTTGCCTCTTCTTCTTTTTATTGCATAGGTTTGAGATTGTAAATTTTTGGCTGGTTTGTCCAATGTGCAGATTAATGATGGTTCTTGTCTTTCAAATATGCAATGTGTTATGGGTTCTGATGCTGAGGGTTATGATCAGGTACTGACTGTTTATAGCTTCCTGTGTGAGTGACCAGCTAGCTTAAAGTTGTTAGAAACTACATTAGTCTACATTTTGTGCTGATTTCTTATTATCATAAGCTCACGTGCATATAATTTGGAAGTAAATGAAGTCCATTTCAAAAAGAGAAGTTGTGCATAAATCTTGGGAGGTAATATCTGCAGGGTCACATA